>NC_091285.1:92237946-93467729 GCF_032444005.1 Ranitomeya imitator
ACGAGAACAGCAGGGCTTAGCCCGAGCACAAATCCCACAGGACTGCACAAAAGTACGCACATCCCGCGACAGAGACGGCCACCAAAAGGTTCTAGCCACTAACTCTCTGGTACCAAAGATTTCAGGATGACCAGCCAACACCGAACAATGAAGTTCAGAGATAACTCTATTCGTCCACCTATCAGGGACAAACAGTTTCTCCGCTGGGCAACGATCAGGTTTATTAGCCTGAAATTTTTGCAGCACCCGCCGCAAATCAGGGGAGATGGCAGACACAATTACTCCTACCTTGAGGATACCCGCCGGCTCAGATAAACCCGGAGATTCGGGCACAAAACTCCTAGACAGAGCATCCGCCTTCACATTTTTAGAGCCCGGAAGGTACGAAATCACAAAGTCAAAACGGGCAAAAAACAATGACCAACGAGCTTGTCTAGGATTCAAGCGCTTGGCAGACTCGAGATAAGTCAAGTTCTTATGATCAGTCAATACCACCACGCGATGCTTAGCTCCTTCAAGCCAATGACGCCACTCCTCGAATGCCCACTTCATGGCCAGCAACTCTCGGTTGCCCACATCATAATTTCGCTCAGCAGGCGAAAACTTCCTGGAAAAGAAAGCGCATGGTTTCATCACTGAGCAACCAGGACCTCTCTGTGACAAAACAGCCCCTGCTCCAATCTCAGAAGCATCAACCTCGACCTGGAACAGAAGAGAAACATCTGGTTGACACAACACAGGGGCAGAAGAAAAACGACGCTTCAACTCCTGAAAAGCCTCCACAGCAGCAGAAGACCAATTGACCAAATCAGCACCCTTCTTGGTCAAATCGGTCAATGGTTTGGCAACACTAGAAAAATTGCAGATGAAGCGACGATAAAAATTAGCAAAGCCCAGGAACTTTTGCAGACTTTTCAGAGATGTCGGCTGAGTCCAATCATGGATGGCTTGGACCTTAACCGAATCCATCTCAATAGTAGAAGGGGAAAAGATGAACCCCAAAAATGAAACCTTCTGCACACCAAAGAGACACTTTGATCCCTTCACAAACAAAGAATTAGCACGCAGGACCTGAAAAACCGTTCTGACCTGCTTCACATGAGACTCCCAATCATCCGAGAAGATCAAAATGTCATCCAAGTACACAATCAGGAATCTATCCAGGTACTCACGGAAGATGTCACGCATAAAGGACTGAAACACTGATGGAGCATTGGCAAGTCCGAACGGCATCACTAGATACTCAAAATGACCCTCGGGCGTGTTAAATGCAGTTTTCCATTCATCGCCTTGCCTGATTCTCACCAGATTATACGCACCACGAAGATCTATCTTAGTAAACCAACTAGACCCCTTAATCCGAGCAAACAAATCAGATAACAATGGCAAGGGGTACTGAAATTTAACAGTGATCTTATTAAGAAGGCGATAATCTATACACGGTCTCAGCGAACCATCCTTCTTGGCTACAAAAAAGAACCCTGCTCCTAATGGCGACGATGACGGGCGAATATGCCCCTTCTCCAGGGATTCCTTCACATAACTGCGCATAGCGGTGTGCTCAGGCACGGATAAATTAAACAGTCGACCTTTTGAGAATTTTCTACCAGGAATCAAATTGATAGCACAATCACAATCCCTATGCGGAGGTAGGGCATCGGACTTGGGCTCATCAAATACATCCCGGTAATCAGACAAGAACTCTGGAACCTCAGAAGGGGTGGATGACGAAATTGACAGAAATGGAACATCACCATGTACCCCCTGACAACCCCAGCTGGACACCAACATGGAATTCCAATCCAATACTGGATTATGGGCTTGTAGCCATGGCAACCCCAACACGACCACATCATGCAGATTATGCAACACCAGAAAGCGAATAACCTCCTGATGTGCAGGAGCCATGCACATGGTCAGCTGGGTCCAGTATTGAGGCTTATTCTTAGCCAAAGGTGTAGCATCAATTCCTCTCAATGGAATAGGACACTGCAAGGGCTCCAAGAAAAACCCACAACGTTTAGCATAATCCAAGTCCATCAAATTCAGGGCAGCGCCTGAATCCACAAACGCCATGACAGAATACGACGACAAGGAGCATATCAAGGTAACGGACAGAAGAAATTTTGACTGTACAGTACCAATGGCGGCAGACCTAGCGAACCGCTTAGTGCGCTTAGGACAATCAGAGATAGCATGAGTGGAATCACCACAGTAGAAACACAGCCCATTCAGACGTCTGTGTTCTTGCCGTTCAACTCTGGTCATAGTCCTATCGCACTGCATAAGCTCAGGTTTAATCTCAGGTAATACCGCCAAATGGTGCACAGATTTACGCTCACGCAAGCGTCGACCGATCTGAATGGCCAAAGACATAGACTCATTCAAACCAGCGGGCATAGGAAATCCCACCATGACATCCTTAATGGCTTCAGAGAGACCCTTTCTGAAAATGGCTGCAAGCGCAGATTCATTCCATTGAGTGAGCACGGACCATTTTCTAAATTTCTGGCAATATAGCTCTATCTCATCCTGAGCCTGACAAAGAGCCAGCAAATTCTTTTCTGCCTGATCTACTGAATTAGGCTCATCGTACAGCAATCCAAGCGCCAGGAAAAACGCATCGATATTACTTAATGCAGGATCTCCTGACGCAAGAGAAAATGCCCAGTCCTGAGGGTCGCCACGCAAAAAAGAAATGACGATCCTAACCTGTTGCGCTGGGTCACCAGAAGAGCAAGGTTTCAAAGCCAGAAACAGTTTACAATTATTCTTGAAACTCAGAAATTTAGTTCTATCTCCAAAAAACAAATCTGGAATAGGAATTCTCGGTTCTAACAAAGAATTCTGAACCACAAAATTTTGAATATCTTGAACTCTTGCCGTGAGCTGATCTACACATGAAGACAGACCTTTAATGTCCATTGTAACACCTGTGTCCTGAAGCACCCAAATGTCTAGGGGAAAAAAAAGACAAATCACAGTGCAAAGGAAAAAAAATGGTCTCAGAACTTCTTTTTTCCCTCTATTGAGAATCATTAGTACTTATGGCTTCCTGTACTGTTGTGATAGGCAATTCAGTAACACAATGTACATAGCGATCAGAGCACATACAGTGATCTGACAATAACCCAAAATAATAGAACGAGCTCTGAGACGTGGGAACTCTGCAGACCGCAATTCCTGATCCTCTCCAAACACAACTAGAGGCAGCCGTGGATTGCGCCTGACACTCCCTATGCAACTCGGCACAGCCTGAGAAACTAACTAGCCTGAAGGTAGAAAAATAAGCCTACCTTGCCTCAGAGAAATACCCCAAAGGAAAAGGCAGCCCCCCACATATAATGACTGTGAGTAAGATGAAAAGACAAACATAGGGATGAAATAGATTCAGAAAAGTGAGGCCCGATATTCTAGACAGAACGAGGATAGTCTACACAAAAGTCTACACAAAACCCTAAAGAAAACCACGCAAAGGGGGCAAAAAGACCCTCCGTACCGAACTAACGGCACGGAGGTACACCCCTTGCGTCCCAGAGCTTCCAGCAAAACAAAAAGACAAGCTGGACAGAAAAAATAGCAACAAATAGCAAAGAAGCACTTAGCTATGCAGAGCAGCAGGCCACAGGAATGATCCAGAGATACACAAGTCCAACACTGGAACATTGACAGGAAGCATGGATCAAAGCATTAGGTGGAGTTAAGTAGAGAAGCAGCTAACGAGCTCACCAGATCACCTGAGGGAGGAAACTCAGAAGCTGCAGTACCACTTTCCTCCACAAACGGAAGCTCCCAGAGAGAATCAGCCGAAGTACCACTTGTGACCACAGGAGTGAACTCTGCCACAGAATTCACAACAATCCTCCCACAAATACATAACAGCACGCCTCTGTTCGCACAGTCTCTGAAGCATGTGCAGTGTGGAATTCCACCTTGTTGCAACGTCGATGATTAGGCCATGCTGGGGAAGGTTCAAAGACCGCTGATGGTTCTGCATACGGCTGGAGTGCACGGGCGAACGGCGGATATGCGAGCAAAGTCTGCGCACTTGGAGGAACAGGTCGGGTAACCCCGGATAACTTTTCAGGACCACTGCACCACCAGGTTTAAGGTGTGAGCCAGGCAAGGAATGTGTTTCAGTTGTGAAAGGGCTATGGCAGCCATAAAATTCCTTCCGTTATCACTCACTACCTTGCCTGCCTCAAGATGTACAGTGCCCAGCCATGACTGAGTTTATTTCTGCAAGAACTCGGACAGAACTTCCGCGGTGTGTCTGTTGTCGCCCAAACACTTCATTGCCAATACAGCCTGCTGACGCTTGCCACTAGCTGTCCCATAATGGGACACCTCGTGTGCAACAGTGGCAGCTTCGGATGGAGTGCTCGTGCGACTGAGGTCTGTGGACGAGCTCTCGCTTCTGCAGAAGGAGGAGGGGGGGAGAACGCCTACAGCCAACTGTTTCCTAGACCATGGGCTAGGCAGAACTGTCCCAATATTGCTGTCCCCGGTGGACCCTGCATCCACCACATTAACCCAGTGAGCCATGATGGACACGTAACGTCCCTGGCCATGCCTACTGGTCCATGCATCTGTTGTCAGGTGCACCTTTGTACTCACAGATTGCCTGAGTGCATGGACGATGCGGTCTTTTACATGCTGGTGGAGGGCTGGGATGGCTTTTCTCAAAAAGAAGTGTCGACTGGGTAGCTCGTAGCGTGGTTCTGCGTAGTCCATCAGGGCTTTGAAAGCTTTGCTTTCAACTAACCGGTAGGGCATCATCTCTAATGAGATTAGTCTAGCAATTGTGGGCGTTCAAACCCTGTGTACGCGGATGCGTGGATGAGTACTTCCTTTTCCTAACGAGAGTCTCATGTAGGGTGAGCTGGACTGGAGAGCTGCAGATCGTGGAAGTAGCGGGGGTGCTAGTGGACATGGCAGACTGAGAGAGGGTTGGAGATGGTATTCTTGCTGGTGCCCTACATGCAGTTTTTCCTACTACAAAACTGGTGATTCCCTGACTGCTTTGGCCTGGCAACGAAATCTGCACATTTGCTGCAGGTGGTGCGGGAAATGGTGGGCTTACAGTGAGGGAAGGGATGTAGCGTTGCTGACTAGCTTCATTGGCCGAGGGTGCTACAACCTTAAGGGACGTTTGGTAGTGAGTCCAGGCTTGCAAATGCATGGTGGTTAAATGTCTACGCATGCAACTTGTATTTAGACTTTTAAGATTCTGACCTCTGCTTAAGGTAGTTGAACATTTTTGACAGATGACTTTGCGCTGATCATTTGGATGTTGTTTAAAAAAATGCCAGACTGCACTCTTTCTACTATCGGATACCTTTTCAGGCATTGCAGACTGAGCTTCTTTAACCGGATGGCCACGCTGTCCTACAACTGGTTTTGCCACGCGTTTTTGGCCAGATACGGGCCTGGCAGATGGAACCTGTTGCGATGTTGATGCCTTCTGCGGCTCCTCCTCCTCCGCTTCAGAGCTACTGCCACCTGCACCCTGTTCCCCCAATGGCTGCAAATCGGGGGTCAACAACTGGGTCATCTATGACCTCCTCTTCTATCTCGTGTGCAACTTCGTCTGTGTCACCGTGTAAGCCGGTGGTATAGCGTTCGTGACGGGGCACCATAGTCTCATCAGGGTCTGATTCTGGATCAGTACACTGCGAGGGCAATGTTCTGGTCTGAGTCAAAGGAACAGCATAGTAATCTGGCTGTGGCTGTGCATCTGTGCACTCCATGTCCAATTCAACTTGTAATGGGCATGGCCTGTTAACTGTTTCACTTTCTAACCCAGGAACGGTATGTGTAAAGAGCTCCATGGAGTAACCCGTTGTGTCACCTGACGCATCCTTCTCTGTTGTTCTTGGTGAAGAAGATAAGGAAGCGACTTGTCTTTGACCGTGAACATCCACTAACGACGCGCTGCTTTTACATTTACCAGTTTCAGAAGAGGAGGCGAAATAGCTAGAGGCTGAGTCAGCAAGGAAAGCCAAAACTTGTTCTTGCTGCTCCGGCTTTAAAAGCGGTTTTCCTACTCCCAGAAAAGGGAGCGTTCGAGGCCTTGTGTAGCCATACGACGAACCTGGCTCAACAACTCGAGACTTAGGTGCTATATTGCTTTTCCCACGACCACCTGATGCTCCACCACCAATACCATCATTACCAGCTGGCAATGACCGCCCATGGCCACGACCTCTTCCACCAGACTTCCTCATTGTTTGAAAAACGTAACCAAACTAACGGTATTTGTTACTGTAAAATTAGTTACAAGGTGAACTCAAACTTCTGTTAGATTTATTTATCCCTTTATAGGTGGGTGAGACTGCAGTGAAAATCAGGCCCAATGTATAACAGTACACAGCTTCAGTGGCAGACAGATATGCCACTAACAGGACTGACGCTGATGCAGACACTAACAATAAAAATCTCCCCCTTTTTATTTTTTCTGGGAGAATATTGAAGAAATGTGGCCCACTCTCATACAGTATATGTTCTGTGGCACAAAATTGAAGACAGGTGGCACACACAGGAGTGGCACTAAAGCAGAAATGCCAATCTTAATCTCCCACTATTTTTTTTTTCAGGGAGAATTTAAAAGAAATCTGACCCAGTATTACACACTAGGTTTAATGTGGCACAAAATTTGAGACAGGTGGCACACACAAGAGTGGCACTGAAGCAGAAATGCCAATCTTAATCTCCCACTATTTTTTTTTTCATGGAGAATTTAAAAGAAATATGGCCCAGTAATACACACTAAGTTTAATGTGGCACACAATTTGAGACAGGTGGCACACACAGGAGTGGCACTGAAGCAGAAATGCCAATCTCCCACTATTTTTTTTTCCAGGGAGAGTTTAAAAGAAATCTGACCCAGTATTACACACTAGGTTTAATGTGGCACACAATTTGAGACAGGTGGCACACACAGGAGTGGCACTGAAGCAGAAATGCCAATCTTAATCTCCCACTATTTTTTTTTTTCAGGGAGAATTTAAAAGAAATCTGGCCCAGTATTACACACTAGGTTTAATGTGGCACACAATTTGAGACAGGTGGCACACACAGGAGTGGCACTGAAGCAGAAATGCCAATCTTAATCTCCCACTATTTTTATTTTTATTTATGGGAGAATTGGCAAGAAATCAGGCCCACTGTTAGACTGTATGTTTTCTGTGCCAGAAAATGAGACACAGATGCCACACACAGGACTGCCACTGATACAGATTTGCCAATTTTAATCTGCACCCTTTTCTTCTTCAGGGAGACTAGTGAATAAATCTGGGCCACTGTATTAAAGTATATTTTCTGTGGCAGAAAGTGGCTTGAAGAGATATAACGAAACAAAAAAAAAAAGGGACTGTACTCCAATTACTATCTCCCTGCAGTAATCTCAGCAATGTATGGCAGGCAGGAATAACAAGGAGTGGACTGCTGCACAAAAAAAGTCAACAGTGTGGACAAACAAACAAGAAAGCTGTGCAGAATGGAAGGAGCAACAGGATTTGTGCTTTGAAAAAAGCAGTTGGTTTGCACAGCGGTGTACAAACAGCAATGCAGCTATCTGGGAGCCTTCTAGGGCAGCCCAATGAGCTACAGCGATGAGGAAAAAAAAAATGTAGCCTCCACTGTCCCTGCTAAGAAAAGGTGGTGTTGGACAGTGGAAATCGCTACAGCACAAGCGGTTTGGGGGTTAATGTACCCTGCCTAACGCTATCCCTGCTTCTGACGAAGCGGCAGCAACCTCTCCCTATGCTAAGATCAGCAGCAGTAAGATGGCGGTCGGCGGGAACGCCCCTTTATAGCCCCTGTGACGCCGCAGAAAGCAAGCCAATCACTGCAATGCCCTTCTCTAAGATGGTGGGGACTGAGACCTATGTCATCACACTGCCCACACTCTGCGTCCACCTTCATTCGCAGAGAAATGGCGCTTTTCGCGTCATTGAAACGTGACTTTGGCGCGAAAGTCGCGTACCGCATGGCCGACCCTACACAGGGATCGGGTTGGGTTTCATGAAACCCGTTTCGCTCAACCCTAGTCACTTGTGTTTTTTTTACTGTTTAGGCACATCAGGGGCTCTCTGCAAACGGAACATGATGCCTGCAGACCATTCCATCAAAGTCTGCATTCCAAAACATCACTACTTCCCTTTCGAGCCCCGACGTGTGCCTAAACATTTTTTTCCCACATATGAGGTACCAGCGTAATCAGGACAAATTGGACAACAACTTCAATTACCCTTCAATTTCTATTACCCTTGGGAAAACTAAAAATTGGTGGAGACTAAAATATCATTTTTGTGGGGAAAAATAGGATTTTACATTTTCAAACCTGGGCATTATAAACTTTAGTAAAACACTTGGGTGTTCAAAGTTCTCACCACACATCTCGATAAGTTCATTAGGGGGTCTAGTTTCTAAAATATGGTCACTTGTGGGGGGTTTCAACTGTTTAGGAACATCAGGGGCTCTTCAAACGGAACATGACACCTGCAGACCATTCCATCAAAGTCTGCATTCCAATACGTCACTACTTTCCTTTCTATCCCCGACATGTGCCCAAACAGTAGTTTTCTCCCACATGTGGGGTACCAGCGTACTCAGGACAATTTGGACAACAGCTTTTGGGGTCCAATTTCTCCTGTTACCCTTGGAAATATTAAAAATTGGGGACTAAAAGATAATTTTTGTGGGACAAAAAGTGGGATGTGGGATTAACCTCACGTGAAATCCGGGTAAGTACCCATGAACACGTTAGAGATATTCTAGCAGCTAGTGAGGCGAAAGACATTGCCACTTTGAAGACTATTCCCCTCCATTTTAGGGTGCATCATACATGCAACCCAAAAGATCTTCAGGTATTTGGGATTAATCGAGTCATATGTGGTATCAGGAGTGGCGACATGAATCTCACTCTAGCACAATTGGAATGTCGCTGGATACTTACCTCATCGTGTTATTTCCTCTACTGTCTGATTTCCTGAGTACATGTGATGATCGGGAGAAGTTGGTATACTCCTTGGAGATTGTCCTGACGTCGCAGCTACAGCAACAAAATTTTGCACAGTCACACGTCTGGACCCTGAGAGCGTCATAGGCTACGTTGTGAGGTGAAATATTAACCCCGCGCTTTCCAATTCACCAAACAATTTTGCCACTATCTACATAATGGGGAAAAAAGTGAAAGGAATAGTGTTGGAGGCGTCGCAGCTACAGAAACAAAATTTTGCACAGTCACACGTCTGGACCCTGAGAGCGTCATAGGCTACGTTGTGAGGTGAAATTTTAACCCTGCGCGTTCCAATTCACCAAACAATTTTGCCCCTATCTACATAATGGGGAAAAAGTGAAAGGAAAAGTGTTGGAGGCGTCGCAGCTACAGCCACAAAATTTTGCACAGTCACATGTCTGGACCCCGAGAGCATCATAGGCTATATTGTGAGGCGAAATTTTAACCCCGCGCGTTCCAATTCACCAAACAATTTTGCCCCTATCTACATAATGGCGAAAAAAGTGAAAGGAAAAGTGTTGGAAGCGTCGCAGCTACAGCAACAAAATTTTGCACAGTCACACGTCTGGACCCCGAGAGCGTCATAGGCTATGTTGTGAGGTGAAATATTAACCCCGCGCTTTCCAATTCACCAAACAATTTTGCCCCTATCTACATAATGGGGAAAAAAGTGAAAGGAAAAGTGTTGGAGGCGTCGCAGCTACAGAAACAAAATTTTGCACAGTCACACGTCGGGACCCTGAGAGCGTCATAGGCTTCATTGTGAGGTGAAATTTTAACCCCGCGCGTTCCAATTCACCAAACAATTTTGCCCCTATCTACATAATGGGGAAAAAGTGAAAGGAAAAGTGTTGGAAGCGTCGCAGCTACAGCAACAAAATTTTGCACAGTCACACGTCTGGACCCCGAGAGCGTCATAGGCTATGTTGTGAGGTGAAATTTTAACCCCGCGCTTTCCAATTCACCAATTTTGCCCCTATCTACATAATGGGAAAAAATGAAAGGAAAAGTGGAGGAGGCAAATTGACAGCTGCCAGATGTGAACAAGGGGGACTTAAAGAATGAGAGCGATGGCGCCAAAGAGTATATACCATACAGTTGCTAAGGTGGGGCCTCGACATGGGATACTCACCACACACGGGGATATGAACACACACAAAATGCGCCACACACTACCACGTGCTTGAACGCATATTACCCTCAGCATACATTTCACCACAAATACACCAACCTCGCCACATAAAAGTCAAAACACAAAAGTCGCCACTCAAAACTCGCCACGCGCAGAACTCGCCACATGCAAAAACTAGGCTCTTGCAAAACTCGCCACAAGTGCAAAATTCTCCTCATGAAAAACTCGCCACACGCAAAACTTGCACACGCGGAAAAATTGCCACATGCACAAAAGTTGCAACACATGCAAAAGTTGCCTCACACAAAACTTGCACATACTCAAAAGGCACCACACATAATACTCGCAACGCGCAAAACTCGCCATGCGCAAAACTTGCTGCACACAACTTGCTACACTATCCTGTCACATGCAACTCGACACACAAAAAGTTGCTACACGCATGTTGCTACACAAAACTCATCTCACAAAAGTCGCTACATGCATGTCGCCACACGCAACTCAACACACACAACTTGACAAACGAAACTCGCCCTAAAACACACACAAGTCTGGTATTATCCTTCAAAAATAAAAATCTGATTAATAAGCAGACAAACTACAACAATTGCACCATATAGGAAATGCGGCAGCTGTCAGTCACATGACCTGTCTATTATGTGTATGTGTGAGCTAATATATACTGCCAGGGGGAGGGCTTCCTGTTGGCTGGGGATTTATCAGGCTGCTAATTTAGCTTACAAATACTGAGGTAAAAATACTGAGCAAATAACGTGTGAACGAGGTCTAATATAGGAGGAGATGACACACAGGTATATACTATATACAGGGGAGATGACACACAGATATATACTATATACAGGAGAGATGACACACAGGTATATACTATATAGAGGAGGAGATGACATATAGGTACATATATATACACAGAAGGAGATGACATACAGGTATATACTATATACAGGAGGAGATGACATACAGGTATATGCTATATATAGAAGATGACATGCAGGTATATACTATATGCAGGAGGAGATGACACTCAGATATATACTATATACCGGGGAGATGACACACAGGTATATACTATATACAGGAGGAGATGACATACAGGTATATGCTATATATAGAAGATGACATGCAGGTATATACTATATGCAGGAGGAGATGACACTCAGATATATACTATATACAGGGGAGATGACACACAGGTATATACTATGTACAGGAGGAGATGACATACAGGTATATACTATATATGGAAGGAGATGACATTCAGGTATATACAATATATAGGGGAGAGGACACACAGCAGGTATATACTATATACAGGGGAGATGACATACAGGTATATACTATATACAGGAGATGACATACAGATGTATACTATATATAAGGGAGATGACAAACATGTATATACTGAGGTGATGAGGTGAAAATGAGAGGTGTGAGGTGAAAATGAAAAGGTGTGAGTGCAAAATGAGAGGAGTGAGGAAAAATAGTGGAGTGATCAGAAAATGACAGATGTGAGGTTGAAATGACAAGTGTTAGGGGGAATGAGAGGAGTGAGGGAGAAAATGAGAGGTGTGAGGGAGAAAATGAGAGATGTGAGGGGGAAAATGAAAGATGTGATTGGGAAAATGAGAGGCGTGATGGGAAAATAAGAGAAGTGAGGTGCTATAACTAACCACAGATATTTACTATGCCCAGGCAACGCCGGGCTCTTCAGCTAGTATGTTAATAAAATTATTGGCATTTTCTAAAAACATTTTGTTTGGACTTGTACTCCATTTTTCTGTGCAGGATATATGATCATTTGGAGTGTCTGCATTATCTATATTTGGTCTATGGAACTGGCACATGGCCATTTAGGATATTTTTTATGTGTATCAGTGAGTTTTATATTTAATAGAATGCCAATTGGTAGCTCAAGAATGGAAAAAAACCGCTAGGTACTGGTGCAGCAAGGTGATGGCGCTGTCGATATTCTGATACATTCAGCTTTTCTTTCTATAGCTGGATTGCTGCTCCATTTAGTAAATAAGTTGTGACTGTATGGCAAAGTATAAAGTGAAATACTGTATAAGGCCTCTTTCAGACGTCCAGATAATTCCGGTACCGGAGAAATCGGTACCGGAATTATCTGTGTCCGTGTGCTCACGTAGCACATCAGTGTGGCACACGTGAGGCATCCGTGTGCCGCCTGAGGACAACATGGACCGTGCAGGAGAGACAGCGCTATACTAAGCGCTGTCCCCCCTGTGTGGTGCTGAAGCCGCATTCATCTCTTCTCCCCCGGAGAGAAGAGATGAAATATCTTTTTTTTTTGTTGTTAAAAATAAAGTTTGCTTGTGAGCTCCCGCCTCCCATCCCCCGTGCGCCGCCCGGCCCCTTGCATAGAAATACTCACCTAGCTCCCGCGATGTCTCCTATCTCCTCTCAGCGCTGGCAGCTTCTCCTGTGTGAGCGGTCACATGGTCCTGCTCATTACAGTGAGGAATATGCACATATTCCTCTCTGTAATGAGCGGGACCATGTGACCGCTCACACAGCACAGGCTGCAGCCGCTGAGAGGAGACATCGCTGGAGCTGGGAGCTGGGTGAGTATTTCCTGGCAAGCGGGGGGGCGCACAGGGGATGGGAGGCAGGAGGGGACGCATTAACTTTATTTTTATGGGGAAAGAAGAAAAAAAAGATGATTCATTCCTTCTTTCCAGCGAACGCTGCTGGGAAGAAGGGATGAATTCTGGATTCAGCACCGCACGCAGGGGGGACAGCGCTTAACTCTAGCGCTGTCTCTCCTGCGGTTGGTACGTGCACACGGAGGAGAGTGCACACTGTTCTCCGTGTGCACGTGTGCGGCACGTATTACGGTACGTGCTGACGGCGAAAAACGGACATGTCTCCATGTTTTCAACACGGAAACACGGTCCGTGAAAACACAGACACACGGTCCGTGAAAACACGGAGACATGTCCGTTTTTCACCGGCAGCACGTACCGCAATACGTGCTGCACACGTGCACATGGAGAACAGTGTGCACTCTCCTCCGTGTGCACGTACCGCCCGCAGGAGAGACAGCGCTACAGTTAAGCGCTGTCCCCCCCGTGTGTGGTGCTGAATCCAGAATTCATCCCTTCTTCCCAGCAGCGTTCGCTGGAAAGAAGGAATGAATCATCTTTTTTTTTCTTTCCCCATAAAAATAAAGTTAATGCGTCCCCTCCCGCCTCCCATCCCTTGTGCGCCGCACCCCCCCCCCCCCACTTGCCAGGAAATACTCACCCAGCTCCCAGCTCCAGCGATGTCTCCTCTCAGCGGCTGCAGCCTGTGCTGTGAGAGCGGTCACGTGGTCCCGCTCATTACAGTGAGGAATATGCGCATATTCCTCTCTGTAATGAGTGGGACCACGTGACCGCTCACACAGGAGAAGCTGCCAGCGCTGAGAGGAGAGAGGAGACATCGCGGGAGCTAGGTGAGTATTTCTATGCAAGGGGCCAGGCGGCGCACGGGGGATGGGAGGCGGGAGTCACAAGCAAACTTTATTTTTAACAAAAAAAAAAAAAAAAGATCTTTCATCTCTTCTCTCCTGTGGGGGAGAAGAGATGAATGCGGCTTCAGCATCACACAGGGGCAACAGCGCTTAGTGTAGCGCTGTCTCTCCTGCACGGTCCGTGTTGTCCTCAGGCGGCACACGGGCGGCACACGGATGCCGCAAATGTACAACACTGATGTGCTACGTGAGCACACGGACACACGGACATGGATAATTCCGTTACCGATTTCTCCGGTACCTGAATTAACTGGACGTCTGAAAGAGGCCTAACTGATCAGTGCTTACTGCTTAGCCCTTTCTTTTCAACCTTAACAAAGATCTGTCTTTTCCATCTAGAGACCCCATGTGGCAAGTGCCTCACATCCTATTATGTGCTATAACAAGCTGAATTATATATATAAAAGGTGTTTCTTGCAGCTTTAAAAATGAAAAAGAACACTTACCTTCATACAGAAACCTATGCCAAAATTTGGGGAATTCTATAGACCTGGTGAATTTGAAATTGGTTTAATGCGAATAACCAAAAATGCCCACTGCCTTGGGCAGTTTAGAAGGCTAGTCCCCCTCCCAGGCAGCCGAGATAACACGTAACATGTCACATGATCCCCTTTGATGGATCATGTGATAGGTCATGCTAGTAACACACAGGTGCTCTGGTACATGGAAAACGACAGATAGCAGCGTGCTGTGCAAATTTTTCCCTCATGAACAGCATTATACATAACAGCCCAATACAAAATAGAGCAGGGGTGAGAGATTAATTTTCCCAAGGGGCCATATGACAGACCATGACTATTGTGGATGCCGACCCAATTAGTCTGAAATGAATTCTGCACAATATTAATATAATGTAAAAAAATAATATTTGTATGACTTATTCCCTTTACCCCCCAAGGTGGTTTGCACGTTAATGACCAAGACAGTTTTTACAATTCTGACCAGTGTGTCAATCAAGGCAAGCAGAACTGGGATAGTGAACCCACTGGACCACAGAGTATGCTGTGGAAGCTGAACCCTAGTAACCAGCTGGACAAGGACGTAAGATAAATTGCACAACTTTATTGGTAACTTCAAATAGGCCCACAGGGAAAACCCTCTGGACCGAGACACCAAATTCCTCTGAGAGAGCACCGGCGAGCAAACCCCTATACAGGGACTGTGGCGATACAACTAAGGAGACGTGAGTGAAATGGTTCCAAGACCAGAGGGTCAGACCCGAGAGGGATAGAGACACATCGGAGAAGGAAATGGGAGGTCCTAGGAGCCGGAGGGGAGTGCCCACAGAGTCCGCAGACAGTTGATGGATGAGTGGGACACGGAACTAGAAGAAAACACAGAGTGTTAATGAAAGAAAGATAAAGACCGCACAAGCAAGCGCTGGTCTGTGACCTGAGGACGACAACTGAGGAGTAAAACACAAAATTGCCCAGGCATCTCCCAAAGGAAGTGAGGACCTCAAAAATAAACCCAGAACTCAACGCAATTGGCTGAGAGAACATTTCATAAAAAAAAAGTTTATGCTGACCCTTTAAATATTTCCATACATAAGAAGAGAAAGGGGAACGCACTCACCAATCTTGTAAAATCCAATCCTTTATTTCAATGCATGGACAGACTTAGCAGGGAGGGGTGTGGAGGATGACGGACGACGGCCGTTTCGCGCTGACGAGCGCTTCTGAACAGGATGGACAAATGTCTTTTTTCGGCCTTACTAACTATGTTACTATGTTACGGGTCCTGATGGAGGCAGGAAGTGGGGCGGTCCCTTTTCACCTGTGCAGGTTCAAGGTAAACTCTCACACAGCCTGCGTCCAAATCATTAACTCCGCCTTACGAAACAATGTACATGTGACTTAAAATAAAAATTAAAAACAATAGTACAAAAGATAAATTACAAGATCGCTACAAAGCCGTCAGAAAGAGTCACTTCACAAAAGTAATCACTTCACAAAAATACTGCCATATCGACTTTATCGTTAAGTCTCGCGGGTCCAGTAGCATTCATACGTAATATCCACCTGGCTTCTCTTCTCAAGAGAAGCCGATGCCAATCTCCTCCATGGCGTGGTGCATTTACACGTTCTAGACCCGCAAAACGTAATGCGTTTGTGTCCCCTGCATGTGCCTGCTTTACATGAGAGATCAAACAGGGAACCCCCTTTCCGGTACGTATAGAGTTTAAATGCTCTCTAATTCTTATGAATAAGGGGCGGATTGTTTTACCAATGTAGAAAAACCCACATGGGCAAAAGATTATATACACAACATATGTGGTGTTATGACCTGGTGGTCAGGACAATAATGGACCTGGTGGTTAAGAGCACACGGAATGACCTGATAGTTTCTGATAATAAAGGACGAGCTCTGGGACGTGGGAACTCTGCTGACCGCAATCCCTAATCCTATCAAACACACTAGAAATAGCCATGGATTGCGCCTAACGCTCCCTATGCAACTCGGCACAGCCTAAGGAACTAGCTAGCCCTGAAGATAGAAAAATAAAGCCTACCTTGCCTCAGAGAAATTCCCCAAAGGAAAAGGCAGCCCCCCACATATAATGACTGTGAGTAAAGATGAAAATACAAACACAGAGATGAAATAGATTTAGAAAAGTGAGGCCCGACTTACTGAACAAACCGAGGATAGGAAAGGTTACTTTGCGGTCAGCACAAAAAACTACAAAAAGACCACGCAGAGGGCGCAAAAAAGACCCTCCGCACCGACTCACGGTGCGGAGGCGCTCCCTTTGCGTCCCAGAGCTTCCAGCAAGCAAGACAACAATAAAAATAGCGAGCTGGACAGAAAAATAGCAAACCAAAGAAATACAAGCTGGAACTTAGCTTCTGCTAGGAAGACAGGTCACAAGAACGATCCAGGAGTGAACTAGACCAATACTGGAACATTGACAGGTGGCATGGAGCAAAGATCTAAGTGGAATTAAATAGAGCAGCCAGCTAACGAATTAACCTCGTCACCTGAGGAAGGAAACTCAGAAACACCCACCAGAGGAAGTCCATGGACAGAACCAGCCGAAGTACCACTCACGACCACAGGAGGGAGCCCGACAACAGAATTCACAACAGTACCCCCCCCTTGAGGAGGGGTCACCGAACCCTCACCAGAGACCCCAGGCCGACCAGGATGAGCCAAATGAAAGGCACGAGCCAGATCGGCAGCATGAACATCAGAGGCAAAAACCCAGGAATTATCTTCCTGACCATAACCCTTCCACTTGACCAGGTACTGGAGTTTCCGTCTCGAAACACGAGAATCTAAAATCTTCTCCACCACATACTCCAACTCCCCCTCAACCAACACCGGGGCAGGAGGATCAACGGATGGAACCACAGGCGCCACGTATCTCCGCAATAACGACCTATGGAACACATTATGGATGGCAAAAGAAGCAGGAAGGGCCAAACGAAATGACACAGGATTGATAACCTCAGAAATCTTATACGGACCAATGAAACGAGGCTTAAACTTAGGAGAGGAAACCTTCATAGGAACATAACGAGACGACAACCAAACCAAATCCTCAACACGAAGTCGGGGACCCACACAGCGCCGGCGGTTAGTGAAACGTTGAGCCTTCTCCTGGGACAATGTCAAATTGTCCACCACATGAGTCCAAATCTGCTGCAACCTATCCACCACAGTATCTACACCAGGACAGTCCGAAGATTCAACCTGCCCTGAAGAGAAACGAGGATGGAAACCAGAATTGCAGAAAAACGGCGAAACCAAAGTAGCCGAGCTGGCCCGATTATTAAGGGCGAACTCAGCCAACGGCAAAAAGGACACCCAATCATCCTGATCAGCAGAAACAAAGCATCTCAGATATGTTTCCAAAGTTTGATTAGTTCGTTCGGTTTGGCCATTTGTCTGAGGATGGAAAGCCGAGGAGAAAGACAAATCAATGCCCATCCTAGCACAAAAGGATCGCCAAAACCTCGAAACAAACTGGGAACCTCTGTCAGAAACGATGTTCTCCGGGATACCATGTAAACGAACCACATGCTGGAAAAATAATGGCACCAAATCAAAGGAGGACGGCAATTTAGACAAAGGTACCAAATGGACCATCTTAGAAAAGCGATCACAAACCACCCAAATGACCGACATCTTTTGAGAGACGGGGAGATCTGAAATAAAATCCATAGAAATATGCGTCCAGGGCCTCTTCGGGACCGGCAAGGGCAAAAGCAACCCACTGGCACGAGAACAGCAGGGCTTAGACCGAGCACAAGTCCCACAGGACTGCACAAAAGTACGCACATCCTGTGACAAAGACGGCCACCAGAAGGATCTAGCCACCAAATCTCTGGTACCAAAGATTCCAAGATGCCCAGCCAACACTGAACAATGAATCTCAGAGATAACTCTACTAGTCGATCTATCAGGGACAAACAGTTTCTCCGCTGGGCAACGGTCAGGTCTATCAGCCTGAAATTTTTGCAGCACCCGCCGCAAATCAGGGGAGATGGCAGACAAAATTACCCCCTCTTTGAGAATACCCGCCGGCTCAGGAACACCCGGAGAGTCAGGCACAAAACTCCTTGACAGGGCATCAGCCTTCACATTCTTAGAGCCCGGAAGGTACGAAACCACAAAATCAAAACGGGAGAAAAATAATGACCATCGAGCCTGTCTCGGATTCAACCGTTTGGCAGACTCAAGATAAGTCAAATTCTTGTGATCTGTCAAGACCACCACGCGATGCTTGGCTCCTTCCAGCCAATGACGCCACTCCTCGAATGCCCACTTCATGGCCAACAACTCACGATTACCAACATCATAGTTATGCTCAGCAGGTGAAAACTTTCTAGAAAAGAAAGCACATGGCTTCATCACCGAGCCATCAGAACTTTTTTGCGACACAACAGCCCCTGCTCCAATCTCAGAAGCATCAACCTCAACCTGAAACAGAAGCGAAACATCTGGCTGGCACAACACAGGGGCAGAAGAAAAATGACGCTTCAACTCCTGAAAAACCTCTACAGCTGCAGAAGACCAATTGACCACATCAGCACCCTTCTTGGTCAAATCAGTCAACGGTTTAGCAACAGTAGAAAAATTAGCGATGAAGCGCCGATAAAAATTAGCAAAGCCCAGGAACTTTTGCAGGCTCTTCACAGATGTCGGCTGAGTCCAATCGTAAATGGCCTGGACTTGAACAGGGTCCATCTCGATAGTAGAAGGGGAAAAAATGAACCCCAAAAATGAAACCTTCTGAACTCCAAAGAGACACTTTGACCCCTTCACAAACAAGAAATTCGCACGAAGGACCTGGAACACCATTCTGACCTGCTTCACATGAGACTCCCAATCATCCGAAAAGACCAAAATATCATCCAAATACACAATCAGGAATTTATCCAGGTACTCTCGGAAGATATCATGCATAAAGGACTGAAATACTGATGGAGCATCGGAAAGCCCGAATGGCATAACCAGTTACTCAAAATGGCCCTCGGGCGTATTAAATGCTGTTTTCCATTCATCGCCTTGTTTAATACGCACAAGATTATACGCCCCTCGAAGATCTATCTTGGTGAACCAACTAGCCCCTTTAATACATAGTAACATAGTAACATAGTAACATAGTTAGTAAGGCCGAAAAAAGACATTTGTCCATCCAGTTCAGCCTATATTCCATCATAATAAATAAATACCCAGATCTACGTCCTTCTACAGAACCTAATAATTGATTAACCTAATAATACGAGCAAACAAATCAGACAGCAACGGCAAAGGATACTGAAATTTGACTGTAATTTTATTAAGAAGGTGGTAATCAATACAAGGTCTCAAAGAACCATCCTTCTTGGCCACAAAAAAGAACCCTGCTCCTAACGGTGATGACGACGGGCGAATATGGCCTTTCTCCAAGGATTCCTTTATATAACTCCGCATAGCGGCGTGTTCTGGCACAGATAAATTGAACAATCGGCCCTTAGGAAACTTACTACCAGGAATCAAATTAATTGCACAATCGCAATCCCTATGAGGAGGTAGGGCACTGGCTTTGGGCTCATCAAATACATCCCGATAATCCGACAAAAACTCTGGAACTTCAGAAGGAGTGGAAGACGAAATAGACAAAAATGGAACATCACCATGTACCCCCTGGCAACCCCAGCTGGACACAGACATTCATTTCCAGTCCAATACTGGATTATGAACCTGTAGCCATGGCAACCCCAAAACGACCACATCATGCAGATTATGCAACACCAGAAAGCGGATATCCTCCTGATGTGCAGGAGCCATGCACATGGTCAATTGGGTCCAGTACTGAGGCTTATTCTTGGCCAAAGGCGTAGCATCAATTCCTCTCAATGGAATAGGATACTGCAAGGGCTCCAAGAAAAAACCACAGCGCCTAGCATACTCCAAGTCCATCAAATTCAGGGCAGCGCCTGAATCCACAAATGCCATAACAGAATAGGATGACAAAGAGCAAATCAGAGTAACAGACAATAGAAATTTAGACTGTACCGTACCAATGGTGGCAGACCTAGCGAACCGCTTAGTGCACTTAGGACAATCGGAGATAGCATGAGTGGAATCACCACAGTAAAAACATAGCCCATTCCGACGTCTGTGTTCTTGCCGTTCAGCTCTGGTCAAAGTCCTATCACATTGCATAGGCTCAGGCCCATGCTCAGATAGTACCGCCAAATGGTGCACAGCTTTACGCTCACGCAAGCGTCGATCGATCTGAATGGCCAAGGACATAGACTCATTCAGACCAGCAGGCATGGGAAACCCCACCATGACATCCTTAAGGGCTTCAGAGAGACCCTTTCTGAAGATTGCTGCCAGGGCACATTCATTCCACTGAGTGAGCACAGACCACTTTCTAAACTTCTGACAATATATCTCCGCTTCATCCTGACCCTGACACAGAGCCAGCAAGATTTTCTCTGCCTGATCCACTGAATTAGGGTCGTCATAAAGCAATCCAAGCGCCAGGAAAAACGCATCAACATCACGCAATGCCGGATCTCCTGGTGCAAGGGAAAATGCCCAGTCTTGAGGGTTACCACGTAACAAAGAAATAATGATCTTTACTTGTTTAACAGGGTCACCTGAGGAGCGAGGTTTCAAGGCAAGAAACAATTTACAATTATTTTTGAAATTCAATAACTTAGATCTATCACCAAAAAACAAATCAGGAATTGGAATCCTAGGCTCTGACATCGGATTCTGAACCACAAAATCTTGAATGTTTTGTACCCTTGTAGTGAGATTATCCATCCAAGAGGACAGACCTTGAATGTCCATGTTTACACCAGTGTCCTGAACCACCCAGAGGTAAAGGGGAAGAGAGAGACAAAACACACTGCAAAGAAAAAAAAAATGGTCTCAGAACTTCTCTTATCCCTCTATTGAGATGCATTAGTACTTTGGGCCACCTGTACTGTTATGACCTGGTGGTCAGGACAATAATGGACCTGGTGGTTAAGAGCACACGGAATGACCTGATAGTTTCTGATAATAAAGGACGAGCTCTGGGACGTGAGAACTCTGCTAACCGCAATCCCTAATCCTATCAAACACACTAGAAATAGCCGTGGATTGCGCCTAACGCTCCCTATGCAACTCGGCACAGCCTAAGGAACTAGCTAGCCCTGAAGATAGAAAAATAAAGCCTACCTTGCCTCAGAGAAATTCCCCAAAGGAAAAGGCAGCCCCCCACATATAATGACTGTGAGTAAAGATGAAAATACAAACACAGAGATGAAATAGATTTAGCAAAGTGAGGCCCGACTTACTGAACAGACCGAGGATAGGAAAGGTTACTTTGCGGTCAGCACAAAAACCTACAAAAAGACCAAGCAGAGGGCGCAAAAAAGACCCTCCGCTCCGACTCACGGTGCGGAGGCGCTCCCTCTGCGTCCCAGAGCTTCCAGCAAGCAAGACAACAATAAAAATAGCGAGCTGGACAGAAAAATAGCAAACCAAAGAAATACAAGCCAGAACTTAGCTTCTGATAGGAAGACAGGTCACAAGAACGATCCAGGAGTGAACTAGACCAATACTGGAACATTGACAGGTGGCATGGAGCAAAGATCTAAGTGGAATTAAATAGAGCAGCCAGCTAACGAACTAACCTCGTCACCTGAGGAAGGAAACTCAGAAACACCCACCAGAGGAAGTCCATGGACAGGACTGTTGTGAGTTCTGTTTTTGGGCTCCCTCTGGTGGTTACTGATGGTACTGGGTGACTTGTGTTCTCTGCGGTCTCTGGTGTCCACCTGTTCCATCAGGTTATGGGAGTTTCCTATTTAACCTGGCTTTTTTTGTCATTTCCTCGCCGGCTATCAATGTAATCAGCGTGTCTTTTTACCTCTGCTCCCTGCGTCTCTGTTATCTTCAGGACAAGCTAAGTTTTGATTTTCCTGTTCCACGTTTTGCTTAATTTTTGTCTTAGTCCAGCTTGCAGATATGTGATTCCTTGCTGCTGGTTGCTCTAGTGGGCTGAAATTACTCCTCATGTTCCATGAGTTGGCACATGAGTTCAAGTAATTTCAGGATGGGTTTTTGAAGGGTTTTTCGCTGACCGCGCAGTTCACTTTTGTATCCTCTGCTATCTAGCTTTAGCGGGCCTCATTTTTGCTGATTCTATTTTCATAACTACGTATGTGCTTTCCTCTCATTTCACCGTTATTACATGTGGGGGGCTGCTATTTCTGTGGGGTGTTTCTCTGGAGGCAAGTGAGGTCTGTGTTTCTTCTAATAGGGGAAGTTAATTCTTCGGCTGGCGCGAGACGTCTAGGAATCATCGTAGGCACGTTCCCCGGCTACTGCTAGTTGTGTGTTTAGGTTCAGGATCGCGGTCAGCTCAGGTTTCATCACCCTAGAGCTTGTTTTGTTTTTGTGCTTGTCCTTTTGTGATCCCCTGCCATTGGGATCATGACAGTATAGCCGGCCTAAAAAAAAATGGTCATCGTTTTGGCTGAAATAGGAGGAAAAGTAGTCTGAGGAAGTTTTTTTTTTTTTTCTCCTCCTCAGTGTTTGCTGCCTAGCCTTAATTGCAGCTTGACTGCTTCTTTCCTCCTCTTAATCCTTGAATGGCTCTGACCTCAGCTGTTTATCATGGACGTCCAGAGTTTGGCTTCCAGCCTGAATAATCTTGCTGCTAAGGTTCAAAATATACAAGATTTTGTTGTACATACGCCTATGTCTGAACCTAGAATTCCTATCCCAGAGTTTTTTTCTGGAGATAGATCTAGTTTTCTGAATTTTAGGAACAATTGCAAGTTGTTTCTTTCCTTGAAATCTCGCTCCTCTGGAGACCCTGCTCAGCAGGTCAAGATTGTTATATCTTTCCTGCGGGGTGACCCTCAGAATTGGGCATTTGCATTGGCACCAGGGGATCCTGCGTTGCTCAATGTGGATGCGTTTTTTCTGGCATTGGGTTTGCTCTATGAGGAACCTAACCTAGAGATTCAGGCTGAAAAAACTTTGTTGGCTCTCTCTCAGGGGCAAGATGAAGCAGAAATATATTGTCAGAAATTTCGGAAATGGTCGGTGCTTACTCAGTGGAATGAGTGCGCTCTGACTGCAAAATTCAGAGATGGCCTTTCTGAGGCCATTAAAGATGTTATGGTGGGGTTCCCGGCGCCTACAGGTCTGAATGAGTCCATGACTATGGCTATTCAGATTGATCGGCGTTTACGGGAGCGCAAACCTGTGCACCATTTGGCGGTGTCTTCTGAACAGGCACCTGAGATAATGCAATGTGATAGAATTCAGTCCAGAAGTGAACGGCAAAATTATAGGCGGAAAAATGGATTGTGTTTTTATTGTGGTGATTCAGCTCATGTTATATCAGCATGCTCTAAACGCACAAAAAAGCTTGATAAGTCTGTTGCCATTGGTACTTTACAGTCTAAGTTCATTCTGTCTGTGACGCTGATTTGTTCATTATCATCCATTTCCGTCGATGCCTATGTGGATTCAGGCGCTGCCCTGAGTCTTATGGATTGGTCATTTGCCAATCGCTGTGGGTTTAGTCTGGAACCTCTAGAAGTTCCTATTCCTTTGAAAGGAATTGACTCTACACCTTTGGCTATGAATAAACCTCAGTACTGGACACAAGTGACCATGCGTATGACTCCCGTTCATCAGGAGGTGATTCGCTTCCTGGTACTGTATAATTTACATGATGTCTTAGTGCTTGGTCTGCCATGGTTACAAACTCATAACCCAGTCCTGGACTGGAAAACAATGTCTGTGTTAAGCTGGGGATGTCAGGGGGTTCATGATGATGCATCTCCGATTTCTATCGCTTCATCTACTCCTTCTGAGGTTCCGGTATTTTTGTCTGATTATCGGGAGGTTTTTGAGGAGCCTAAGCTCAGTTCGCTTCCTCCTCACAGGGATTGTGATTGTGCTATTGATTTGATTCCTGGCAGTAAATTCCCTAAAGGTCGTTTGTTCAATCTGTCAGTGCCAGAGCATACTGCTATGCGGAATTATGTTAAGGAGTCCTTGGAAAAGGGACATATCCGTCCATCTTCGTCCCCTTTGGGAGCAGGTTTTTTTTTGTGGCCAAAAAAGATGGTTCCTTGAGGCCTTGCATAGATTATCGTCTTTTGAATAAGATTACAGTCAAATATCAGTATCCTTTGCCATTGTTGACTGATTTGTTCGCTCGCATTAAGGGGGCTAAATGGTTCACTAAGATTGATCTTCGGGGTGCGTATAATCTTGTGCGGATAAGGCAGGGTGATGAGTGGAAAACCGCATTTAATACGCCTGAGGGCCATTTCGAATATTTGGTGATGCCTTTTGGACTTTCTAATGCTCCTTCTGTCTTCCAGTCTTTTATGCACGATATATTCCGTGAATATCTGGATAAATTTATTATCGTGTATTTGGATGATGTTTTGGTTTTTTCTGATGACTGGGAGTCTCATGTTCAGCAGGTCAGGAAGGTGTTTCAGGTCCTGCGGGCCAATTCTTTGTTTGTAAAGGGTTCTAAATGTCTCTTTGGAGTCCAGAAGATTTCTTTTTTGGGGTATATTTTTTCCCCTTCTACTATTGAGAAGGATCCCGTCAAGGTTCAGGCTATTTGTGACTGGACGCAGCCTACATCTTTTAAGAGTCTACAGAAGTTCTTGGGCTTTGCTAATTTTTATCGTCGCTTCCTAACTAATTTTTCTAGTGTTGTTAAGCCTTTGATGGATTTGACTAAAAAGGGTGCTGATGTTACTGATTGGTCTCCTGCGGCTGTGGAGGCCTTTCAGGAACTTAAGCGCCGGTTTTCTTCTGCTCCTGTGTTGCGTCAGCCAGATACGTCGCTTCCTTTTCAGGTTGAGGTTGATGCTTCCGAGATCGGAGCGGGGGCGGTTTTGTCACAGAGAAGCTCCGATGGCTCAGTGATGAAGCCATGTGCGTTCTTTTCTAGAAAATTTTCGCCCGCTGAACGGAATTATGATGTTGGTAATCGGGAGCTTTTGGCCATGAAGTGGGCATTTGAGGAGTGGCGTCATTGGCTTGAGGGTGCTAGACATCGTGTGGTGGTCTTGACTGATCACAAAAATCTGATGTACCTTGAGTCTGCTAAGCGTCTGAATCCTAGACAGGCTCGTTGGTCACTGTTTTTCTCCCGTTTCAATTTTGTGGTTTCATACCTGCCAGGTTCAAAGAATGTGAAGGCGGATGCTCTTTCTAGGAGTTTTGTGCCTGACTCCCCTGGAAATTCTGAGGCCACTGGTACCCTTAGGGATGGGGTGATTTTGTCGGCTGTCTCCCCAGACTTGCGACGTGCTTTGCAGGAGTTTCAGGCGGATAAACCTGATCGTTGTCCGCCGGAAAGACTGTTTGTTCCGGATAATTGGACCAGTAGAGTCATCTCCGAGGTCCATTCTTCTGTGTTGGCAGGTCATCCTGGAATATTTGGTACTAGAGACTTGGTGGCCAGGTCTTTTTGGTGGCCTTCCTTGTCGAGGGATGTGCATTCTTTCGTGCAGTCTTGTGGAGTTTGCGCTCGGGCTAAGCCTTGCTGTTCTCGGGCCAGTGGATTGTTGTCACCTTTGCCTATCCCGAAGAGGCCTTGGACGCACATTTCCATGGACTTTATTTTGGATCTCCCTGTCTCTCAAAAAATGTCCGTCATATGGGTTGTGTGTGACCGCTTTTCTAAGATGGTTCATCTGGTACCCTTGCCTAAGTTACCTTCCTCCTCTGAGTTGGTCCCTCTGTTTTTTCAAAACGTGGTCCGTTTGCATGGCATTCCGGAGAACATCGTTTCTGACAGGGGATCCCAGTTTGTGTCTAGATTTTGGCGGACGTTCTGTGCTAAGATGGGCATTGATTTGTCCTTTTTGTCTGCATTCCATCCCCAGACGAATGGCCAGACGGAACGAACTAATCAGACTTTAGAAACTTATTTAAGGTGTTTTGTTTCTGCTGATCAAGATGACTGGGTTTCCTTTTTGCCGCTTGCCGAGTTTGCCCTTAATAATCGGGCTAGTTCTGCTACCTTGGTTTCTCCTTTCTTTTGTAATTCGGGGTTTCATCCTCGTTTTTCCTCTGGTCAGGTGGAGCCTTCTGATTGTCCTGGAGTGGACATGGTGGTGGATAGGTTGCATCGGATTTGGAGTCATGTGGTGGACAATTTGAAGTTGTCCCAGGAGAGGGCTCAGCAGTTTGCTAATCGCCGTCGCCGCGTGGGTCCTCGACTTCTTGTTGGGGACTTGGTGTGGTTGTCTTCTCGTTTTGTTCCTATGAAGGTCTCTTCTCCTAAGTTCAAGCCTCGGTTCATCGGTCCCTATAGGATCTTGGAAATTCTTAACCCTGTGTCGTTTCGTTTGGATCTCCCGGCATTGTTTGCTATTCATAATGTGTTCCATCGGTCGTTGTTGCGGAAGTATGAGGTACCTGTCGTTCCTTCACTTGAGCCTCCTGCTCCGGTGCTGGTGGAGGGTGAATTGGAGTATGTTGTGGAGAAGATCTTGGATTCTCGTGTTTCCAGACGGAAACTCCAGTATTTGGTCAAGTGGAAGGGTTATGGTCAGGAGGATAATTCTTGGGTGATTGCCTCTGATGTTCATGCTGCCGATTTGGTCCGTGCTTTTCATAGGGCTCATCCTGGTCGCCCTGGTGGGTCTCGTGAGGGTTCGGTGACCCCTCCTCAAAGGGGGGGTACTGTTGTGAGTTCTGTTTTTGGGCTCCCTCTGGTGGTTACTGATGGTACTGGGTGACTTGTGTTCTCTGCGGTCTCTGGTGTCCACCTGTTCCATCAGGTTATGGGAGTTTCCTATTTAACCTGGCTTTTTTTGTCATTTCCTCGCCGGCTATCAATGTAATCAGCGTGTCTTTTTACCTCTGCTCCCTGCGTCTGTTATCTTCAGGACAAGCTAAGTTTTGATTTTCCTGTCCCACGTTTTGCTTAATTTTTGTCTTAGTCCAGCTTGCAGATATGTGATTCCTTGCTGCTGGTTGCTCTAGTGGGCTGAAATTACTCCTCATGTTCCATGAGTTGGCACATGAGTTCAAGTAATTTCAGGATGGTTTTTTGAAGGGTTTTTCGCTGACCGCGCAGTTCACTTTTGTATCCTCTGCTATCTAGCTTTAGCGGGCCTCATTTTTGCTGATTCTATTTTCATAACTACGTATGTGCTTTCCTCTCATTTCACCGTTATTACATGTGGGGGGCTGCTATTTCTGTGGGGTGTTTCTCTGGAGGCAAGTGAGGTCTGTGTTTCTTCTAATAGGGGAAGTTAATTCTTCGGCTGGCGCGAGACGTCTAGGAATCATCGTAGGCACGTTCCCCAGCTACTGCTAGTTGTGTGTTTAGGTTCAGGATCGCGGTCAGCTCAGGTTTCATCACCCTAGAGCTTGTTTTGTTTTTGTGCTTGTCCTTTTGTGATCCCCTGCCATTGGGATCATGACACAGAACCAGCCGAAGTACCACTCACGACCACAGGAGGGAGCCCGACAACAGAATTCACAACAATGTGGTCTGACATGTGATAAAATCTCGAACTTGATGATTAATGGGACCCACCTGTATTCTATCCCCTGTAAGGTGTAATGAGCAAAAACTACATTGGCCGCATTTAAAATTTCCCTTGGGGACCCCCGCTTCTAGCCAACTATTCCTCTGTGTTTCAAAGCGATTCCATACCAAAAAATCTCTAATGTTTTTACCACGCCTGCAGGAAAAAAGTGGACCCTTTTCCACCATCTCTTTTAAGTCTGCATCCCCTCCCAGGATGTACCAATTCTTCCTTATCGCTGATCTAATCTGGGCATCCATAGGGCCATACTTAAAACTAATTTTTGAAATGCATACTTAAAACTAAACACAAATTTCTTATCATCTTTTTTCATCTGTCTATTCCCTACCGCACACCTCGGGGGATCTTTAGTGTTCAAATTTGCCTTACAAAGTATGGTACCATCAGGACCCGTAGAAGCGCTCATCAGCGCGAAACGGCCGTCGTCCGTCATCCTCCACACCCCTCCCTGCTAAGTCTGTCCATGCGTTGAAATAAAGGATTGGATTTTACAAGATTGGTGAGTGCGTTCCCCTTTCTCTTCTTATGTATGGAAATTCATTGTCTTGCAACTTTGGATACTGCACCGCTTATCAGTCTACAGGGACCAGCAGCATGGTTTGGCTATTTGATTTGGCATTCTGAGTAAGTGCAGCTGTGCGGACGTGCCTTCTCTTTCTATGTGACCCTTTAAATACTTTGACAATGGCATGCGCCCTATGATCGCTCCCCTGCAACCAGGAAGCGAGGGAGCAGAGGAGGCACGCCGAACAGTCGCTGCAGCATGAGGGAGCGTTACGGGTGTGTGGACTAAATGAGCAGGACTTCGGAGACCAGGGGGATGCCTGTGGGCAGACAGTACCTGGTCCCCCTGCACCTTAGAAAAGGGGAGTGCTACAGTACCCCCTCCTTTACGCCCCCTCCTTTTCAAGCCAGCCAAAAACCTATGCATAAGCCAGGGAGCATTAATATTCTCTCCAGGTTCCCAAGAAATCTCCTTAGGGCCAAATCCCTTCCATTAGACCAAAAACAGTGTCTTGTTCACTCTCCGTTTCATGTGAAGTATGGCATTGACCTCGAAGACATCGCCAGCAGTGACAGGGAAAGGAAGGGTACCAGGATCCCAGAAGTAGCATCCAAGGACGACAGGCTTAAGGAGAGAGACATGAAAAGAGTTGTGGATCCCCAGAGAGGAAGGCAACTTCAGCCGGTAGCATACCTCAATGATTCTCTGAAGTACTTGTAGGAGGGAACCTTGAGGCGAATATGCTTAGAAGAGAGCCATACCCTGTCTCCAGGTTGGAATGAACGGGTATCCAGATGTTTCTTTTCTGCATGGTCTTTCATCCACATGGATGCCTGTTCCAAGGAAGCCTTGGTCTCCGACCAGATCCTGGAGAAATCCCTAGCCAGATCCTCGGCTGCTGGATTACTGGAAGGGGTGTTCAAGGGAGTCGGAGTCCTAGGAAGGCACACATAAACAATGAAAAATGGGGATTTGGAAGAAGACTTACTGATATGGTTATTGTAGGAGAACTCTGCCCAGGGCAACAAAGCAACCCACTCATGGTGTGCGTTGACAAAGTGCTGCAGGTGGTTGGGGAGTATATGATTCACTCGTTCCACCTGGCCATTGAATTGCAGGTGATAGGCCAAGGAGAAATCAAGAGAGACATCCCACTGCATATAGATGGATCACCAGAACAGGGACACGAACTAAACTCCCCTGTCAGACAAAATATGAATAGGTACACCATGGAGACCACGAACATGTTGAACAAACAACTCTGCCAACCTGGGTGCAGAGGGAAGACCGGACAAAGGGATGAAGTGACCCATCTTGGAGAATCCATGACCCATATCACGGTACAGCCGAAAGACATTGGCAAATCGGTGATGAAGTCCATAGCGATATGCCTCCAGGGGGCAGATGGTATGGGAAGAGGCAGAAGATGACCAGTGGGAAGCCTTTTGGGGGTCTTATTGAGAGCACATGAGGGACAAGCGGCAACAAAATCGCAGACATCTAGACGCATCTTGGGCCCCCAGTAGTGCTGCGAAAACAGCTGCATGGTCTTTCTCAGCCCCACATGCCAAGCAAGTTTAGAAGAATGCCCCCACAGCAGTATACGTATCCTGTCTGGAACAGAAACGAACGTCTTACCCGGAGGTGGTTGTAACTGCTGGACTGGTGCAATGGTGATCATTCTAGATGGACCAATGATGTAGTCGGGTTCCTCTTCCTGGTCATCGGAGATTAAAAACCTGGACAAAGCATCAGCTTTGATGTTCTTCTCAGCTGGACGGAAGTGGAGATGGAACTCAAACTGGGCGAAGAATAGTGACCATCGAGCCTGACTAGAATTAAGCCTCTGAGCCGACTAAAGGTAGGCCAAGTTTTTATGATCGGTGTAGATAATGACCAGATGAACTGCACCCTCCAAGAGACAATGCCATTCTTCCAAGGCCAACTTGATGGCCAACATTTCTCTATCACCAATGGAGTAGTTGCGTTCACAGGGCGAGAACGCTTTAGAGAAGAACCCACAGGTTACCATCCTTCCAGAAGGAAGCTTCTGCATGAGTATGGCTCCGGCTCTGGAGGAGGAAGCATCCACCTCCACGAAGAACTGCTTATTGACCATTGGTCTATGGAAAGGGTTGGGGCAGTACAGAAGGCTTATTTGAGGGACAAAAAGGAAGACTCCGCCTCAGGATCCTTTTCGAGTCAGAGTGGTGAGTGGTTTGGTCAGATCCGAGAAGTGCGGGATAGACTGCCGGTAGTAATTGGCAAACCCTAGGAAATCAAGAGCAATACAAAAGAAAAAAACCACCGCACCGCTGCTATCTAGTTAGATTCTAAAAATGCAACAACCCAAACTGATCAGAGAGCCAAATACCTTACGGGGTGCAGCTTCCAAAGTGCAACATAATAGTCCAACAAAAGAAAAAAATGAAGTGCACTTACCCGTATGTGCTGGTCACAATACTTTATTCGGACATAGTACAAAAAGTGCAGGGAGGGATGTGAAAAAAGCGGACAACGATCGTTTCGTGCCTCAGCACTTCAATGGGTCCAAACCCGGGTTTGGACCCGTTGAAGTGCTGAGGCACAAAACGATCGTTGTCCGCTTTTTTCACATCCCTCCCTGCACTTTTTGTACCATGTCCGAATAAAGTATTGTGACCAGCATATACGGGTAAGTGCACTTCATTTTTTTCTTTTGTTAAACCCTAGGAAATGCTAAATGGCTATGACTCCAACGGGACATGGCCACTTGAGAACAGCCAACACCTTCTCAGGATCCATTTCAAGACCTGTGTCAGAGATGATGTAACCCAGGAAGTGTAGAAGAGGCACTTCTGAAACTTGGCGACAGCGGGTAAATCTGGCCTCTGTGAGGAGTAGAACCTAGATTGAGATCGATAGGGCCGTCATACGGCCTGTGAGGTAGTAGGGTCTCCGCTGCTTGCTGCAGGGATGCTGCACTCTGGGGCGTGGTGGATGCTGCTTGCTGCAGGGCTGCTGTACTGTGGAGCATGGTGTAGCTGTGACCTGGGGGAACAGGCCAATGATGCTGCGCTTGTTGATGCTGGTAAAATCTGGCCTGCGGCTGATAGCTTCTGGACTGCTGCTGTAATGTGTGGCTGTAATCAGCCAGGCAGGCCTGCATGACGTTCAACTGGAGTTCAGGCGTAAGGTTTTCTAACACATCCCTCTATTGCTGAAAAAAAATGTCTCGCCGGTCTCTTAAGGTCGGTTTCCAGGCGGTCAAGGCATCTGTGGACATCCTGGAAATGTGTGTTCCACTGTCCAGTTTATCTCCAATCACCTTCATCACATCCTGGAAGACCGAGCTTAAGTGAATAAACTCAGGCATGGCTGACCTCTCCCACGCCCTCTGCCGTTGACAAGAAGTCCCACCAAAAGCAGTGGCAGAGGGCTGGGAGAGGAGAAAGAAAACCTTATGGACTAGCTGCCTGTTCCTCAGCCTGTGAAGCCTGCCTGGTTGCAACATCCCTGGTGGATGATTGGGACAGTTCGTTGGCTGATTGATGAGGGGCCGCTCCAACAGAGGAAGATCCAGGTTGTATAGTGCTGCTCCAGGTTATGTGTGGATTATAAAAGAAAAACATTACTATATAAACTATAAAAAAAATTTGAGTAAGACAACAGAAAAGATACTCACGTTCGCTGAGCAACCACAGGCCTAAAAAAAGAAAGCATATGGTTGTATTTATATTTGGAGAGCTTTGGAGCAGCACCACTTTTAACCCAAATCTCCTGTCTGATATCCTTATTAAAGCGATCCTTCAACAAACGCCAACAAACTTTTACTCTCTTCACTGTGAAGGGGGAAGAAAAAAAAATAATTGTAAAAAAAGACACCAACATTTACAGCAAAACAGACGCATAAGACCACATTGCAATACTTACGAAAATCCTTTCTGACTTGTGGCCTTGCATGGTCCTAATCATCCAATCATCTGGTCACTTCTTCCCTGAGTCATTGAATCAATAGTGAGTCGGAATGATTACGATCACGGGGGTCCCACAACGCTACACGCTCTTGAACCAGTGTAATGAGTAGGTCATTGTCAATTACATGTTGACCTTCCTCATGTTTTCGATCTATAGATCAAATAAAATAAGAAAAAAGTTAATACAGTCATAGAGTTTTAAAGATACAAAACTGAAAAAAAAATACAATTACAAGTCTGATAATGAAAAGAATACTTACACCCTGTCTTTCTTCCTCAGGAATTTGAACCCAAGGATCCTGGGAAGATTAATTTCCACTTGACTGCTCCTGCTCTTCTGCACTGGAAGGTTCCTGTAAAGAAAATACATGATTTACCATATGTGTAGTATTGCCAGTCAATACATACCAGTATATCAAATGTGATTACATAGTCAGAGTCATGTCCACCCTGGGAAGCAGTCCGTTCTTCACTGGAGGACATGTTTGAAGAGCAGGCAGCAGTCAAGTGAAACACTACATAACGGATAAGAAAAATTTAACTTGTTTAAAAGAGCCAAACACAATGTAGCCAAAGCAAAAGAATAAGTACAAAAATTTGAAGGCCAATACTTACATTACAGGCAGTAGTCCAACAGCACTGCAGCACAGCATCGGAACAGCAACACAGCACGGGGACAGCAACACTGCACAGTCTACAAGGGAAAAAAAAGGAAAACCAAAGATACAAAGTGATGAAGGGTGTGAAACTGGTCAGAGTGTGAGACTGGGCAGAGCAACATAGTAAAAGTACACACACTCTTGCTTACACCGGGCCACAGGAGCAATCCACGACTGGTAATCCCGGACAGGAATGAGAAATCCAGGCAAGGAGTCCAGGACAGGAAAACCACACAGTCTACAAGGAAAAAAAAGGAAAACATAAGACACAATGTGACGATGTCATGGGGGTATTGGGTAGACTAAAGCTGATTACCCGGGCCCTTGCGATATCCCTCAGACTAGGGAAAACCCTGTCTGTCCCTCTCCCAGAATTTACACTGATGGTGTGCTTGTCTGGGCCGCCAGGCCTGACCCTAACTCCTGTTTCAGCCCTATGCTGAAACCTCCACCCGCCACCCAGTGATAAGACCACACACCAACCTACACAGAAAGTACAGACAGGGAAAACTGAAAACGCACCATGCCGCAGACACACAGGAAAACACTATAATGTGCACAGAGCAAAAATAAACACAAATACAAATATAGGAAGGAGAAATATGACAAAGGATAATACACCACCAGATACGATACTTCAACTCCTAGACCACCACTCCAGACCGATATCACCAGGCACAAGACACAAGCTATAATCGGCGACGCCCAAAGTCCAGAATGACTATTTAAAGGCCACGGCCTTACCCAGCCTCCAAAAAGATTACCAGCCAAATTAACCCAGGATAACCTGGATAAAATCTAGCCTGCGCCACTGAGCGTATAGTGGACAAATGTGGAATTACCGCTGTCTGTCGGACGCCCTAGTGTGATTAGCGTCTGACATGACAGACGAAGGGTGTGAAACTGGGAAGAGTGTAAGACTGGGCAGAGCAACATAGAAAAAGTACACACACACGTACTTTTACAGAGCCACAGGAGCAATCTACAACTGGTAATCCCGGACAGTAATTAGAAATCCAGGCAAGGAGTCCAGGTCTACAAGGAACAAAAGGGAAAACATAAGACACAAAGTGACAAAGGATGTAAAACTGGGAAGAGTGTGAGATTGGGCAGAGCAACATAGTAAAAGTACACACACTCAAACTTACACAGGCCAATGCAAAAGAGAGAAAAAAAAAGACCTCCGCACTGCTGTTTTTGTTAGACTCTGTTTTCCAAACATCCTATAATAACATGAAAAGCCAACAGCAAATACCTTTTAACAGTCCACGGGGTGCAGCTTTCGTAGTATCACAATTTAGTCCATGTTCCTGGAGACATCGAACACCATGAATATGAGGTTCACTTCTCAGTTTGGGGGTAATGAGTTAGTCTTTTTGGATATCAGACTAAAGGTAGCTGAGGGCACCATTCATACGGAAGTGTACCGCAAACCCTCTTCAACACATGCTTTATTACACTACAATAGTGCTCATCCTTATTATACGAAGCAAGCTTTACCTTTTAGCCAGTTCCTCCGTGTAAAAAGGATTAACAGTAATCCGGCAGGGTGTAGACAGCAGTCAGAAGAGCTCCGTAGGAGATTTACCGAAAGAGGGTATCCGCAACCAGTTTTGGACAGGGCTATGAAGAGGGCTCTGAGCACTGATTTTAGTAAAATTCCCCAAAACAGGTCCAAGAAAAAAGAAAAAAGGTTTGTATTCTGCTTTGAGTTTGGACCTATGGACTCTTGCATCAGATCAGCAATTCGAAGGAATTGGCAGACTCTGAGTCAGGACACTGATCTGAGGGAAATGGTAGAAAGAGGGCCTCTTTTTGCATGCCGATGGAGTAAGAATATTAGGGATCATTTGGTGCGTAACAGGTTTTCCTCCGATCGGGAAAATTGGCTATCTAATAGTACCCCAAAAGGGAATTTTAAATGTGGCCACTGCAACTTCTGTATGTATCATCTTACAGGCACCTGTGTAAAAATTGGCCCCATTCAACATGTAGCACGAGATTTTATCTCATGTAGATCTACACATGTTGTATATGTGATCTTTTGTTCTTGCGGTTTTTTCTATATTGGTAAGACAATTCGGCCTTTATTTGGAAGGATACGGGAACATTTTAATTCTGTAAAGACAGGCAAGGGGGGCCCGAGATTTATTAATCATTTCAAAATTTATCATGAAGGTAATGTACAGACATTGCGTTTTGCAGGGTTAGAGAGAGTTTCCCTACCGCAACAAGGCGGAGATCTGCAGCGTCTGTTGTTACAGAAGGAAGGAAGATGGATTCTGCACACAAACACACTGGGACCTCTTGGTCTCAATGAGAGGATTGATATGGCGGTTTTCCTTTAGAAATTTGTATAACAATTAATGTAGTAATATTGTCTTGTGCGCTGTATTTTTAATTGTTGTTTTTAACATATATTTGTGTTTATTTCACTATTCACATTCTGAAAACAGGTGATTTGTTTCATCTCACTGATAGAGGTAGAGGGAGGAGCAGAAAGTTCTGCAGACTTTATACAGATCCTCCCGACTTCCTCTCAGTGTTAGGACCCGTTGAAGTGCTTTGGCACGAAACGGCCGTTGTCCGTGATTTTTCACATCCGTCCCTGCACTTTTTGTAATATGTCCGAATAAAATTGTGACTACTATATACGGATAAGTGCACTTTTTCTTTCCTATCTTTTTTATGGATTTCAAACTTACACAGGGCCACAGGAGCAATCCATGACTGGTAATCCCGGACAGGAATGAGAAATCCAGGCAAGGAGTCCAGGACAGGAAAATCGCACAGTCTCCAAGATAAAAAAAGGAAAACATAAGACAAAAAAAGAGACGAAGGGTGTGAAACTGGGCAGAGTGTGAGACTGGGCAAAGCAACATAGTAAAAGTACACACACTCATAATTACACAGGAATGGACTGGACAGGAATGAGAAATCCAGGCAAGGAGTCCAGGACAGGAAAACCGCAGAGTCTAGAAGGAACAGAAAACAAAACATAAGTACAGAATACAGAATGCAGTCAGAGACAGACAGACATTATCAAAGCTTCTATACTTACATCCAGAGTCTTGTGCTCCCATTCAGAGTCTTGTGCTCGCATCCAGAGTCTTGAGAGTAATGGACTTCCTGTCTCCAGACCCCCCTTTTATACAGGAGGGATTTTGCAGGTGGTGACATCATTTCGTGGACATGGTTAGTGTGAAGAACGCATGTGTATGCAGCGCCCCAGAGACCTAGTCGTTGCAGTAATGTCGCTCTGCCGCTAAGGAGGGTGATGTTATGTCTGATTGCACTAAAGGAGTTCACCTGACCAGGTATCACAAGCACACATTACACTTCACACTCTGGCCACTAGAGGGAGCAAAAGGCACTATGTATTAGGCCACTCCTCACACTGGTAAAACTAGGGGTCGGATAGGAAGTTAGAAGAGAACGCAGCCTGGGAGAGCTCCAGGGAGGACCTGTCAGGGGTGGGTTCCTGACAAGAGCCTAGCAGAATGAACAGAAAGCAACGGAACCGCACCTGCACTACCTTGCGGCGGTATCCTTAGAAAGGACACAAAGAGAAGGATATTGTGGAAAGTGAGAAACGAGATCAAGCACAAAGGAGAGCCAGTAGGACTCGTGCCCTGAGAACGGCAACTTCATACTGAGGCGCGTAGCCGGTGACCGGAACACCGAGGAAGTAACTGACTTTATGCCTTACTTGAAATACCGCAGGACAGTTAATTATAGGTTGGCTGTCTACCATATATCACCTAAGCAGACATAGGGGGCAATTGTGGAGAGGGACATCTCTAGGGTCCCAGAATAGCTCCGAGCCTTCCCGTCAAACGGGTGCATCCTATCCAGATAAACTTGGGGGACGGAGAGAGAAAGAGAAAGAACGAGAACAGAAGTTGTGAGGACTATCCCGAATGCTCAGCAGGGAAGAACTACAACACACAGGCGCTAGTAGTAGGCAACGATTTCCACCTGCAAAGGGAACTCTGGATGTGCCTTTGGACCGGCCGGTCTCAGCCAGCCCTGTTAACAGTGCTCTGGATTGCGGATCCCGAAGTCTTCAGTAAAAGGTAGAGAGACTGCAACCCTGTGTCCTCGTTATTGACTGCACCTCACACCATCGCCACCTACACTACTGGGAAGCCCTGGGGATATACTTCACCTGTGGGAAGGTATACCATCTAGCTGCCATCACATCACCCCAGTGGACCCCAAGCAGCGTCGGTCACCCTGACCGAATACCACAGGTGGCGTCACGAAACCTTAGCCGACTTTCATCACCCCTTTTATTGAACGCCCCTTAGCAGGGGCACGGACCGGGTCCAGCCACCGTGACAACCCCAGAACTGAGACAGAGAGGACCGGTACTGAGTAACCCGCGGCCCTGCATATGGGGCGCTCCAACTTGGCGTCACGAACAGGATGTACTTAAACCTGAAGAATCAGGTCATGTGTGCCTTGGAACTGTGTTGGAATTGTGCATGAACTGTGATTTATTGCAAAGACTGTGTATTGCTATATACCGCAAAGATTCCCGCCAAAACTGCCGCCATTACAGTGCCACGAGGAGTGCAGGAGAAGAAGAAGGGCATGAAGTTGTGGGCGTGAACGAACTGAGAAGCGCGAAGGGCAATGGCCGCCCAGTCTAAATATTTCTGTACCTTGAGGACATGTCCGTCAGCAGCCAAGATCTGCCTCCTGATCCTCAATGGTGGGCGGAGACAAAGAAAACGAAACTGCCCACGAAGAGGAGAGCGGGAAAAGGACAAGGAGGATAACAGCCACGTGGGAGACGCCATGGCCAGCCAACCGGGATCGGAGCGTGGGGTCGGAGCAGAGGACTCCCCCAGCTACCCAGAGAGATACCGCGGCCAAGCGTCACCTGTGAACCCCGACTTCCTGCAGGCCGGAGTGGACGAGCTCAGCGATCAACTCCGGCGGACGCAGCTGAGCACTGAGGACGGATGGAAGGAGACCGTCATCAGGGGCTTCACCCGACGTCTGTCGGCAGCCTCGTTTGGTCCAGAGCAAGAAAGAAGTTCCAGCGCTCCGAAGCCAGAAAGCAAGGCCCTGCCGGAAAGCGAGCTACTGCAAACGGAGATGACAACGCCACAGCGCAAGGCCCCGCAGTCAGCGATTCGGAGCCCGCCGTCGGCAGAGTCGGCCGACCCCAAGGACACCGTGGTGGCAGGTAAGGACGCCAACTCTGCCCCAGTGACAGAAGACCTACTGGTAGGCCCCATAGCAGCGCCACCTGCTGCCATGACTAAGACTAACTCTGAACTGACAAATCCTAATACTACTACTACAGTGGGCATTATTGCCGCTACTAAACCTACTACCAAAATTGACATTCGAACCCAGATTATACCTGAAAAAACGATTAGTGACATTGATACCGCATCGGATGAGAAGTTGAACACAGATCTTTCCAGGCCAGGAAGTGTTCGCTACCAACTGATGCCTTGCAACCTACCGTCGCAGGAATATACCTCGAAAGCCCGACAAATGTAAATAGTTAATTGTCTGTTTCCTGATCTTTTGCTGCCTAAACCCGTTTTAGGGTTAACTCTTAAAGGGATCCCTTTGCTGACCCGGGATCTCTATTGTTTCGAGTTTTGCTATTTTTTCTACTAAAGACTGCCGAATCATGGACAGTGAATGATTCACAAACTGTGTTGTAAATAGTTTGCACCTTCTTAAAGGTGCTCTCTACTGGTTTTACAAGGAAAGAAGACTTTGCGAAGAAACGATTACAGATGACGACGCGGAGGTTTCTTGTGTCTTGTAGTTCCTTAGTGATCTGGTGATTGTTTGAACTACCTCAGAAAAGACTGATTTTCCCTCTTAAAGGGAATGTTGTTTGTTGCCTTTTGATAATGATGCCTTAAGTAGTAAGATAGTGATAATGTTTGCATAGTAGATGCCATGTAGCTAGAGAGCTAGAAAGTGAACCTGCAGGGGTTAGTGAGTCTGAGAACCATAGAGAGATGGTTGCTGTGGACCTAGAACAAGAGAGGCAGTAGGCCCGGACAAATAGCCAGGCGGACCTGCATCTGTGTGAAGTCAGAAGAAAGATAGAAAAGTTAACTTTGTACCATAGTGTTTTGATAGTAAGCCTTTAGTGGGTTTAGCTTATACGCCCTTAAAGGAAAAGTTAAATTATTGTTTAAAGATTTGCACTTAGTAGAATACCCGGCTGGGTAATAGGAATTATTTATAGTCTGTAGAATAGAATGTTATTTAAAATATTTAAACCTGTTTCTGTTTGTAACGTTCAAGTGACCTCACCTCCCATAAAGGGAAGCATTGTAATGTTTACATTGTTCAATGCATTTAAAAATTCTGTATGTCTTTTTCTAACATGTATTGTTGTTCTTCTTTTCCCAGTCAGGGAGTACTGGATTTAACCAGGGGGGGAGTGCAGCGCCCCAGAGACCTGGTCATTGCAGTAATGTCGCTCTGACGCTAAGGAGAGTGATGTTATATCTGATTGCACTAAAGGAGTTCACCTGACCAGGTATCACAAGCACACATTACACTTCACACTCTGGCCACTAGGGGGAGCAAAAGGCACTATGTATTAGGCCACTCCTCACACGGGTAAAACTAGGGGTTGGATAGGAAGTTAGAAGAGAACGCAGCCTGATTGTGTATTTGGATGATATTTTGGTCTTTTCGGATGATTGGGAGTCTCATGTGAAGCAGGTCAGAATGGTGTTCCAGGTCCTTCGTGCGAATTCCTTGTTTGTGAAGGGGTCAAAGTGTCTCTTTGGAGTTCAGAAGGTTTCATTTTTGGGGTTCATTTTTTCCCCTTCTACTATCGAGATGGACCCTGTTAAAGTCCAGGCCATTTACGATTGGACTCAGCCGACATCTGTGAAGAGCCTGCAAAAGTTCCTGGGCTTTGCTAATTTTTATCGGCGCTTCATCGCTAATTTTTCTACTGTTGCTAAACCGTTGACTGATTTGACCAAGAAGGGTGCTGATGTGGTCAATTGGTCTTCTGCGGCTGTAGAGGCTTTTCAGGAGTTGAAGCGTCGTTTTTCTTCTGCCCCTGTGTTGTGCCAGCCAGATGTTTCGCTTCCGTTTCAGGTTGAGGTTGATGCTTCTGAGATTGGAGCAGGGGCTGTTTTGTCGCAAAGAAGTTCTGAGGGCTCGGTGATGAAGCCATGTGCTTTCTTTTCTAGAAAGTTTTCGCCTGCTGAGCGTAACTATGATGTTGGTAATCGTGAATTGTTGGCCATGAAGTGGGCATTCGAGGAGTGGCGTCATTGGCTGGAAGGAGCCAAGCATCGCGTGGTGGTCTTGACAGATCACAAGAATTTGACTTATCTTGAGTCTGCCAAACGGTTGAATCCGAGACAGGCTCGATGGTCATTATTTTTCTCCCGTTTTGATTTTGTGGTTTCGTACCTTCCGGGCTCTAAGAATGTGAAGGCTGATGCCCTGTCAAGGAGTTTTGTGCCTGACTCTCCGGGTGTTCCTGAGCCGGCGGGTATTCTCAAAGAGGGGGTAATTTTGTCTGCCATCTCCCCTGATTTGCGGCGGGTGCTGCAAAAATTTCAGGCTGATAGACGTGACCGTTGCCCAGCAGAGAAACTGTTTGTCCCTGATAGATGGACTAGTAGAGTTATCTCTGAGATTCATTGTTCAGTGTTGGCTGGGCATCCTGGAATCTTTGGTACCAGAGATTTGGTGGCTAGATCCTTCTGGTGGCCGTCTTTGTCGCGGGATGTGCGTTCTTTTGTGCAGTCCTGTGGGACTTGTGCTCGGGCTAAGCCCTGCTGTTCTCGTGCCAATGGGTTGCTTTTGCCCTTGCAGGTCCTGAAAAGGCCCTGGACGCATATTTCTATGGATTTTATTTCAGATCTCCCCGTCTCTCAAAAGATGTCGGTCATTTGGGTGGTTTGTGATCGCTTTTCTAAGATGGTCCATTTGGTACCTTTGTCTAAATTGCCTTCCTCCTCTGATTTGGTGCCATTATTTTTCCAGCATGTGGTTCGTTTACATGGTATCCCGGAGAACATCATTTCTGACAGAGGTTCCCAGTTTGTTTCAAGGTTTTGGCGATGCTTTTGTGCTAGGATGGGCATTGATTTGTCTTTTTCCTCAGCTTTCCATCCTCAGACAAATGGCCAAACCGAACGAACTAATCAAACTTTGGAAACATATCTGAGATGCTTTGTTTCTGCTGATCAGGATGATTGGGTGTCCTTTTTGCCGTTGGCTGAGTTCGCCCTTAATAATCGGGCCAGCTCGGCTACCTTGGTTTCGCCGTTTTTCTGCAATTCTGGTTTCCATCCTCGTTTCTCTTCAGGGCAGGTTGAGTCTTCAGACTGTCCTGGTGTAGATACTGTGGTGGATAGGTTGTAGCAGATTTAGACTCATGTGGTGGACAATTTGACATTGTCCCAGGAGAAGGCTCAACGTTTCGCTAACCGCCGGCGCTGTGTGGGTCCCCGACTTCGTGTTGGGGATTTGGTTTGGTTGTCGTCTCGTTATGTTCCTATGAAGGTTTCCTCTCCTAAGTTTAAGCCTCGTTTCATTGGTCCGTATAAGATTTCTGAGGTTATCAATCCTGTGTCATTTCGTTTGGCCCTTCCTGCTTCTTTTGCCATCCATAATGTGTTCCATAGGTCGTTATTGCGGAGATACGTGGCGCCTGTGGTTCCATCCCTTGATCCTCCTGCCCCAGTGTTAGTTGAGGGGGAGTTGGAGTATGTGGTGGAGAAGATTTTGGATTCCCGTGTTTCGAGACGGAAACTCCAGTACCTGGTCAAGTGGAAGGGTTATGGTCAGGAGGATAATTCCTGGGTTTTTGCCTCTGATGTTCATGCTGCCGATCTGGTTCGTGCCTTTCATTTGGCTCATCCTGGTCGGCCTGGGGGCTCTGGTGAGGGTTCCGTGACCCCTCCTCAAGGGGGGGTACTGTTGTGAATTCTGTTGTCGGGCTCCCTCCTGTGGTCATGAATGGTACTTCGGCTGGTTCTGTCCATGGACTTCCTCTGGTGGGTGTTTCTGAGTTTCACAGGTGACGAGGTTAATTCGTTAGTTGCTGCTCTATTTAACTCCACTTAGATCTTTGCTCCATGCCACCTGTCAATGTTCCAGTATTGGTCTGTTCACTCCTGGATCGTTCTTGTGACCTGTCTTCCCATCAGAAGCTAAGTTCCAGCTTGTATTTCTTTGGTTTGCTATTTTTCTGTCCAGCTTGCTATTTAATTTGTTTTCTTGCTTGCTGGAAGCTCTGGGACGCAGAGGGAGCGCCTCCGCACCGTGAGTCGGTGCGGAGGGTCTTTTTGCGCCCTCTGCGTGGTCTTTTTGTAGGTTTTTGTGCTGACCGCAAAGTAACCTTTAATATCTTCGGTCTGTTCAGTAAGTCGGGCCTCATTTTGCTAAATCTATTTCATCTCTGTGTTTGTATTTTCATCTTTACTCACAGTCATTATATGTGGGGGGCTGCCTTTTCCTTTGGGGAATTTCTCTGAGGCAAGGTAGGCTTTATTTTTCTATCTTCAGGGCTAGCTAGTTTCTTAGGCTGTGCCGAGTTGCATAGGGAGCGTTAGGCGCAATCCACGGCTATTTCTAGTGTGTTTGATAGGTTTAGGGATTGCGGTCAGCAGAGTTCCCACGTCCCAGAGCTCGTCCTTATTATCAGTAGCTATCAGGTCATTCCGTGTGCTCTTAACCACCAGGTCCATTATTGTCCTGACCACCAGGTCATAACAGCAGCCTGGGAGAGCTCCAGGGAGGACCGGTCAGGGGTGGGTTCCTGACAGGGGCCTAGCAGAACGAACAGAAAGCAACGGAACCGCGCCTGCACTACCTTGCGGTGGTATCCTTAGAAAGGACACGAAGAGAAGGATATTGTGGAAAGTGAGAAATGAGATCAAGCACAAAGGAGAGCCAGTAGGAGTCGTGCCCCAAGAACGGCAACTTTCTACTGAGGTGCGTAGCCGGTGACCGGAACACCGAGGAAGTAACTGACTTTATGCCTTACTTGAAATACCGCAGGACAGTTAATTATAGGTTGGCTGTCTACCATATATCACCTAAGCAGACATAGGGGGCAAGCGTGGAGAGGGACATCTCTAGGGTCCCAGAATAGCTCCGAGCCTTCCCATCGGGTGCGTCCTATCCAGATAAACTTTGGGGACGGAGAGAGATAGAGAAAGAGAAAGAACGAGAACAGAAGTTGTGAGGACTATCCCGAATGCTCAGCAGGGAAGAATTACAACACACAGGCGCTAGTGGTAGGCAACGATTTCCACCTGCAAAAGGAACTCTGGATGTGCCTTCGGACCGGCCAGTCTCAGCCAGCCCTGTTAACAGTGCTCTGGATTGCGGATCCCGAAGTCTTCAGTAAAGGGTAGAGAGACTGCAACCCTGTGTCCTCGTTATTGACTGCACCTCACACCATCACCACCTACACTACTGGGAATCTTGTATTGAGCAAGATGGATTTTTACTGAATTTCGGAGTAAATTATGAGTTTCTTTGTATCCCTCTGTACTAAAGCAAGGAAGCTCTGAAATGTAATGTCTTAGCTTAAATTTCTGCTATTAGTCAATACTGATAAATGGATTGGATTTTCTTGTTAATTCCCAACAAGCAACCTGAACTGTATTTGTGAAATGAGTAGGAAATCTATGAAAATATTAAACAATTTTGGCAAGACTCCTTTTAACGCTCTTTTAAAATATCCATATGCCATTACTGATCCACTCTTCTGAAGCAGAAATACTGTTAGGGCTAGCGGAACGCACCGAGTAATAGGTAGATAGCTACAAGGTGCGTTCGCAGCCCGGGATCCACCGTGCAGAGATATCTGCTGCTAAGTAAAGGCGGATGGACTCTGAGCTCACATGTGGGTTAGGCTTCACCCCGTGTGAACTGGTAGCGAACTCTGTTGCCTCACAGAGTCGCGCTGTACACGGAACTAATGCCCTAACTAGGCTAATTGCCCCCACTGACGCTAGCTGCCTGCCTGACTGTACATTCCCAAAGCTAAAAGCTTCACACCACACAGATCTGAGTGGTATAGTATCCACTGGCATAAGCCAAAACACATCTGATATTAGCGCGCCTTAAATAGCTGCAGCACGTACAGGACCCTTCAAAGAAGGACCAATGGAATTGCTGCAGTACCTGAGCATGTGACCCTAGATCTCCACTGAGAGATCTTGCCCTGGGCATGCTCAGAGCAAAGCAGAACTTAGTCCTAGCACCTGCAGGACCTTCCGTGAGAAGGACCAATGGAAGTCGCTGCAGTACCTGAGCATGTGACCCTAGATCTCCACTGAGAGATCTTGCCCTGGGCATGCTCAGTGTGTGCAAAGCAGGACCTAGATCCAGAAAAGCCTGCTCGCAGCAGATCAGTGCAGGGTACAATAGCAGAGCCTGAAGAGGCAGTAGTAACCCTATGCACAGCGATGTCTCCGCTGAGCAGGCTGCACTGTGGCCGAAGCAGAATGGGAGACCGCAGCAGACAAGGATCGAGATTCCCCCTGTGCAGCAGAGGAAACTCGACTCCTAACATTACCCCCCTCCTAGGGCCCCCCTCCTTGAGCCTCGCTACGCTCAAAAGCTGCAATGAGCTCGGAGCCCAAATGTGCTCCACAGGCTCCCAGGTTCTATCCTCTGGACTGTGGCCCTTCCAGTCCACCAGATAAAATTTCTTGCTACGTACCACCTTGCACCCCACGATAGCATTCACCTCAAACTCATCCGTGGATAAACCCGATGTCCTAGCAGATGACTCAGAAAACTGGGACAAATGAACGGGCTTTAAGAGGGAAACGTGAAAAGCATCTGTGATACCAAGGCGTGGAGGAATATCCAAACGGTAGACCACAGAGTTGACCTGTTCCAGAACCTTGAACGGGCCAATGTAGCGAGGCGCAAACTTAGTGGACTCAACTCGCAGCCTGATGTTACGGGCGGAGAGCCACACTAAGTCGCCAGGAGCAAAGGTCGGAGCGGGGCGCCGGTGTGTATCAGCCGAAACCCTCATTCTCTCCTTGGAGGCCCGGATGGCATCATGTGTGCGGTCCCAGATGTCACGTGCCTCCACCGCCCAGTCTGCCACCCTAGAATCGGTGGATGACACGGGCATGGGCACAGGGACACGCGGATGTTGGCCGTAATTAAGGAGAAAAGGAGTTTCAACAGTGGAATCGGCTACGGTGTTGTTCAATGCAAATTCCACCCAAGGTAGCAAAGATGCCCAGTCATCCTGCCTAGCAGAGACAAAATGTCGCAAGTATGTCACCAGAGTCTGGTTGGTTCTCTCTACCAACCCATTCGTCTCGGGATGATATGCAGAGGAGAGATTCAGCTCTATGCTGAGTAAACGGCAGAGCTCTCTCCAAAACCGAGACGTAAACCTGGGACCCCGGTCGCTGACAATTTTATCACAGGCATTCCATGTAAGTGGAAAATATGTTTTAAGAACAACGCCGCCAAGGCCCGTGCAGAAGGTAACCATGGAAGCGGCACCAAATGCACCATCTTGGAAAAATGATCAGTGACTACTTTATCTAAAAAACTAATTAAAGCTGCCAAAAAGGAAACAGAGAAGCACATTGCTAAGGAGAGTAAAACTAATCCCAAACTGTTCTTCAACTATATCAATAGTAAAAGAATAAAAACTGAAAATGTAGGCCCCTTAAAAAATAGTGAGGAAAGAATGGTTGTAGATGACGAGGAAAAAGCTAACATATTAAACACCTTCTTCTCCACGGTATTCACGGTGGAAAATGAAATGCTAGGTGAAATCCCAAGAAACAATGAAAACCCTATATTAAGGGTCACCAATCTAACCCAAGAAGAGGTGCAAAACCGGCTAAATAAGATTAAAATAGATAAATCTCCGGGTCCGGATGGCATACACCCACGAGTACTAAGAGAACTAAGTAATGTAATAGATAAACCATTATTTCTTATTTTTAGTGACTCTATAGCGACAGGGTCTGTTCCGCAGGACTGGCGCATAGCAAATGTGGTGCAATATTCAAAAAGGGCTCTAAAAGTGAACCTGGAAATTATAGGCCAGTAAGTCTAACCTCTATTGTTGGTAAAATATTTGAAGGGTTTCTGAGGGATGTTATTCTGGATTATCTCAATGAGAATAACTGTTTAACTCCATATCAGCATGGGTTTATGAGAAATCGCTCCTGTCAAACCAATCTAATCAGTTTTTATGAAGAGGTAAGCTATAGACTGGACCACGGTGAGTCATTGGACGTGGTATATCTCGATTTTTCCAAAGCGTTTGATACCGTGCCGCACAAGAGGTTGGTACACAAAATGAGAATGCTTGGTCTGGGGGAAAATGTGTGTAAATGGGTTAGTAACTGGCTTAGTGATAGAAAGCAGAGGGTGGTTATAAATGGTATAGTCTCTAACTGGGTCGCTGTGACAAGTGGGGTACCGCAGGGGTCAGTATTGGGACCTGTTCTCTTCAACATATTCATTAATGATCTGGTAGAAGGTTTACACAGTAAAATATCGATATTTGCAGATGATACAAAACTATGTAAAGCAGTTAATACAAGAGAAGATAGTATTCTGCTACAGATGGATCTGGATAAGTTGGAAACTTGGGCTGAAAGGTGGCAGATGAGGTTTAACAATGATAAATGTAAGGTTATACACATGGGAAGAGGGAATCAATATCACCATTACACACTGAACGGGAAACCACTGGGTAAATCTGACAGGGAGAAGGACTTGGGGATCCTAGTTAATGATAAACTTACCTGGAGCAGCCAGTGCCAGGCAGCAGCTGCCAAGGCAAACAGGATCATGGGGTGCATTAAAAGAGGTCTGGATACACATGATGAGAGCATTATACTGCCTCTGTACAAATCCCTAGTTAGACCGCACATGGAGTACTGTGTCCAGTTTTGGGCACCGGTGCTCATGAAGGATATAATGGAACTAGAGAGAGTACAAAGGAGGGCAACAAAATTAATAAAGGGGATGGGAGAACTACAATACCCAGATAGATTAGCGAAATTAGGATTATTTAGTCTAGAAAAAAGACGACTGAGGGGCGATCTAATAACCATGTATAAGTATATAAGGGGACAATACAAATATCTCGCTGAGGATCTGTTTATACCAAGGAAGGTGACGGGCACAAGGGGGCATTCTTTGCGTCTGGAGGAGAGAAGGTTTTTCCACCAACATAGAAGAGGATTCTTTACTGTTAGGGCAGTGAGAATCTGGAATTGCTTGCCTGAGGAGGTGGTGATGGCGAACTCAGTCGAGGGGTTCAAGAGAGGCCTGGATGTCTTCCTGGAGCAGAACAATATTGTATCATACAATTATTAGGTTCTGTAGAAGGACGTAGATCTGGGGATTTATTATGATGGAATATAGGCTGAACTGGATGGACAAATGTCTTTTTTTCGGCCTTACTAACTATGTTACTATGTTACTATGTTACTATGTTACCCAGATAATGGTGCAGCTACGAGACTTGGGTAAGCCCACCACGAAGTCCATCCCGACCATCTCCCAGGGCCTGTCTGCCACCGGCAGGGGGTAAAGTAACCCAGCAGGCCGTTGTCGCGAAGACCGATTCTGGGCGCAGGAGACACACACCCGAATATAGTCCCCGACGTCACGAGCCATATGCGGCCACCAGTACGTCCTCGCCAAAAGCTCAGATGTCCTCTTGGTCCCAAAATGTCCACCCACTCTGGACGAGTGAGCCCAAGAGAGAACCTCTGGTCGCAAATTCGCTGGTACGAAAATCTTGCCCGGGGGCACGGACTGTAGCGAAACCGGAGCCACAGTTCTCAGACTCTCAGGAGGGACAATAAGCCAGGGCTCATTCTCCTCCTCCTCAGATGACACTACGGAGCGGGAGAGAGCGTCGGCACAAATGTTCTTCTCCCCAGAGAGAAAATGGAGAGTAAAATGGAACCGGGAGAAGAACAGGGACCATCTAGCCTGGCGAGAATTCAGCCGCTGGGCCGTCTGAATATATACCAAGTTCTTGTGGTCAGTGAACACTTGGAAGGGAAAGCGAGCTCCCTCCAAGAGGTGTCTCCACTCTGAAAAAGCCAACTTCAAGGCTAGCAACTCCCTGTCCCCGATGGAATAATTCCTCTCCGCTGGTGTGAAGGTCTTGGAGAAGAAGAAGCAAGGATGCTTCCGACCTTGAGCATCCTTTTGGAAAAGGACTGCTCCAGCACCAACAGATGAGGCACCCACCTCCATAATAAATGGCTTATCTACATCAGGGCGATGTAGGATGGGAGCGCTAGCGAAGTGTGACTTAATCGAGAGAAAGGCTTTGGAGACCTCCTCTGACCACAACTTGGAATTTGCTCCCTTCTTGGTGAGGGCAACCAAGGGAGCTACCAAAGTTGAGAAGTGTGGGATGAACTGACAATAGTAGTTAATGAACCCCATAAAGCGCTGCACCGCTTTAAGTGAATGGGGTTCCTGCCAGTCCATCACAGCCTGTAGCTTGTCAGGATCCATAGCCAAACCCTGGGCAGAGATGATATAACCATGGAAAGGCAAGGACTCCTGCTCAAACACACACTTCTCCAACTTGGCGTAGAGGGAGTTTGCCCGTAAGAGGTCGAAGACTTTGCGAACATCTCTCCAATGGGAGTCAATATCTGGAGAGTAGATGAGAATATCATCCAGACAGACTACGACCAAGGTGGTGAGCATATCCCGGAAAATGTCTTTCACAAAGTCTTGGAAAATGGCTGGAGCATTACAGAGCCCGAAGGGCATCACCAGGTATTCATAGTGTCCATCCCTGGTGTTAAAAGCCGTCTTCCATTCATCCCCCTCACGGATGCAAATCAGGTTGTAAGCACTCCGCAGATCTAATTTTGGAAATACCCTTGCTCCCCATAGCCTATCAAAAAGCTCAGATATCAGGGGTAATGGGTACTTGTTCTTAATGGTGATGGCGTTAAGACCCCTGTAGTCTATGCATGGACGTAAGTCTCCAGTTTTTTTCTGTACAAACACTGACTTCCTAATGAATCCTCTTGCGAGATTCTCTTGGATGTACTGAGACATTGCCTCCGTCTCTGGGAGAGACAACGGATAGACTCGACCCCGGGGAGGCTCAGCACCAGGCAAGAGGTCAATAGGACAGTCATAGAGGTAGTGAGGCGGAAGGGTCTCCGCAGCCCTTTTGGAGAACACGTCTGCATAGGGCCAATAGTGCTTGGGGAGAGAGGAAAGATCTGCGGGTACCTGTGTTGTAGCAACCTGAACGCACTCCCTCTGACATCTACCCTCGCAGGATTTACTCCATCCCAAAATTCTCCCAGAGGACCACTCTATATGAGAATGATAGCGTAGCCATGGTATCCCCAACAGGACCTCATCAATTCCCTCAGGAATGACTAATAGGGAGATAATCTCCTGATGTGATGGAGACACAGAAAGCATAATAGGAATGGTTTGGTGGGTAATCTGTGAGGGTAGTGTCCACCCATTTACCACTCGAACGATTACTGGCTTGGCGAGCATCATCAGGGGTATTGTGTGATGCTGGGCGAAAGCGGATGACATAAAATTATTCTCCGCCCCAGAGTCCACGCATAGCTCTACCATAAGAGTGGATGGGCCGATGGTAATTGTCCCCTTGAAGGACAACTTTGAGGCAAACGTCGCCGTGTCTAGTGTACCTCCTCCAACTGCCACTAGACGCTGACGTTTCCCCGACCGCTGAGGACACTTGGAGGCAAGATGTCCTGACTGCCGGCAAACATGACAGACCTTATGTGCATGAGCGAACTGGGACTTGGATCCCGCTCGTGTCACCTCTGTGGCCTCATGTTACTCGGACGCCTGGACTGGAGATTCCAAAGGTCTGGCGAAAGTGGGAGCCAGCTGAAACCTCTGCCTACACTGGGCTCGCTCCAACCTTCACTCGTGAAAACGAAGGTCTATGCGAGTTGATACAGCTATGAGCTCCTCCAGTGTGGCAGGAATCTCCCTAGTAGCCAAAGCGTCCTTCACATGGTCAGCCAGCCCCCTCCAAAATAGAGGAATGAGGGTTTTATCTGGCCATTCCAACTCAGACGCTAAAGTCCGGAAGTGAACAGCAAAATGACTGACCATGGTTGAACCCTGAGTCAAAGCCAGCAGTTGGAGAGCTGTATCATGGGTGACTTGAGGTCCTAAAAAGACCTGTTTCAGAGTGTCCAGAAACCGAGGAACACTCCGCACCACATGATCGTTGTGCTCCCACAGCGGCGTAGCCCACTCCATCGCTCTGTCCGACAAGAGAGAGATTATGAATCCCACCTTTGCCCGCTCAGTGGGAAAACATGCAGCCAGAAGCTCGAGGTGTATACCACACTGGCTCACGAAACCCCTACAGGACTTACTGTCCCCTGAGTATCTCTCAGGCAAAGGGAGGTGAGATAGGGTCGGAACAGAGGTGGCAGTGGGTAAGGCTGCTGCAGCCACGCTAGCAGCCTGAACAGCTATTGCGGTAACATCCACTGCCGAGGTTGCACGCTCAAGAGACGCCAACCGGCCCTCCAGCAGCTGGATGTACCCTGCAATCGCTGTTCAGCCGCCATTACTTAGCCAGATCCTGGCGCTAATATACTGTTAGGGCTAGCGGAACGCACCGAGTAATAGGTAGATAGCTACAAGGTGCGTTCGCAGCCCGGGATCCACCGTGCAGAGATATCTGCTGCTAAGTAAAGGCGGATGGACTCTGAGCTCACACGTGGGTTAGGCTTCACCCCGTGTGAACTGGTAGCGAACTCTGTTGCCTCACAGAGTCGCGCTGTACACGGAACTAATGCCCTAACTAGGCTAATTGCCCCCACTGATGCTAGCTGCCTGCCTGAGTGTACAGTCCCAAAGCTAACAGCTTCACACCACATAGAACTGAATGGTACACATTTGATATTAGCGCATGGTCGTGCGGCCATGCGAGCCTTAAATAGCTGCAGCATGTACAGGACCCTTCAAAGAAGGACCTATGGAATTGCTGCAGTACCTGAGCATGTGACCCTAGATCTCCACTGAGAGATCTTGCCCTGGGCATGCTCAGTGTGTGCAAAGCAGGACTTAGATCCAGAAAAGCCTGCTCACCGCAGATCAGTGCAGGGTACAATAGCAGAGCCTGGAGAGGCAGTAGTAACCCTATGCACAGCATCAGTCCCAGTGAGACGCTGGGAGCGACGTCTCCGCTGAGCAGTCTGCACTGTGGCCGATGCAGAATGGGAGACCGCAGCAGACAAGGATCGAGATTCCCCCTGTGCAGCAGAGAAAACTCGACTCCTAACAAATACCTTATGGGAAATTGAAACTAGCTGATTATCTAAATTTTTAAAGGTAAGAAACAACATTCAAAAAAAAAAAATGAAATGCTTATGTTTTTGATATGTCAACCATAGCAAACGTACTTCTCAACAAAAGTTCAAGGTAAACATAAGCTCTGATTGCCCTTGTGTTTTATATCCCTTTGATGATGTTGAAGAACATGCAGTAAAAATCTATTGTCATCTTATTTATTGACTGTGGTTTACAAAGCATACAATTGGCCACTGATGACAACAGTTTTACACCTCATATACTTTAATTTCTGATGTACTCTGCTGGAAATTATGAATAAATGAAAAGTAGAGTATGCAACTTGCAGATTGACTTTGAAGTTTGAAGTCATTCAAAACCTATTATCATAGAGTTAGTTCAATGGAAAGGGAAGTTGCTATGTGCAACATGCAAATTAGCGCTGGAACGTCAGTGTTCCTCTATTTATTATTTATAAACAATCCATGCCTCAAATAAAATAATTTACTGTTGGAGATCCAATTTAAAGAGTAACTATCTAGGTCTGCCCATTTCATTTAAGAAAACATTGGGCAGCCTTAGACAGGTGATAAAAAATAAATGTTGGTTGAACTGGTTCACAGGATACTGGAACAGTGGCCATGCCACTAGTCCATGGCCTCCAGATGAAAACCATGATAATCTTCTCCTACCTGACAGCATACCTGGTACATCTTCTGAATAGTACACCTGTTTCAAAGTCATGTGTGCTTTATGTTGCAACGGGGAGTTTGGGATTTCAGCAAGTAAAAAGTGGCTCACAGGGCATAATGTAGGAAGTGGCATGATAGGAGTTATATTAAGTATAGTGGAGCAGCATAGTCCAGAAAGGATCCCAATGATGTGGCACAATAGAAACACCAGCAGGGATCCTTAGATGGTGACGCCATCTCCACATATCTTTGCAGAACAGGCTAGTGGGAATCCTATGCTGGCCTGGAAGGCATAGCTTTTCACCAGGGCTCCTATCCCATAGAGCAGTGGTCCCCAACTCCAGGCCTCGAGGGCCGCCAACAGTGCAGGTTTTCAGGATTTCTTTAGTATTGCATCGGTGGTAATGTGATCATCTGCACAGGTGATGATTCCAACCCCTGTGCAATACTAAGGAAATCCTGAAAACCTGCACTGTTGGCGGCCCTCGAGGCCTGGAGTTGGGGACAACTGCCATAGAGGATGCAAAGTAAAGGTTGTGGCCAAGCGTGTTGACGATGTTCTGACTGGGAGTAACCTGTTCTAGGCAGAGGGCAGGCTCCCAGCAGCAAGCTGCAAACACTTCCTCAGCCAAGGACTGCAGAAGATTGGGCAGTGGCATTTATCTGCAGAGATGGAAATTCTGCACTTTAAAGTCTCCTTACCTTGGCAAGACAGGCTTGACATGCCACTAAGGCAAACAGGAAAAAAAATCCAGCTTCCAAAAATATCAAGATTTATTGAGGATAAAATCCAAAGTCCAATGACATGGTTCACATGAGAATGAGTAGCAGCAGGCTACGCGTTTCGAACAATGAGTTCTTTTTCAAAGCTGCTCACTATGCATGACAGTATGGTTAAATAGCAGCTGTGACAAATCACAGTGAGTAAACCTATCACCTGACACATAAGTGAATATACACAATAAAAACATCAAAATAACAGAAAAAGAGGAAAATTAACATACAAGTGCATCAAACATTACATGCAAACTAAACAATGTTGATATCTTAATAGTGGAACATGATTTCTTTGCGAGCATTCAAGCCCGCAGGATAGCAAGTGTTAAGGCAGAACATCCAGTAAGCTTCACGCGTCATTAAGCGTCTTTTGAAGTCTCCTCCTCTGGCTGACATCGCAAGCTTCTCAATGCCGACAACCAGGAAAAATGCTGTGCTCCTCTGGTGACAGGTAATAAAATGCTTAGAGGCATAAGACATGGAGCGATTACTATCAGTAGAGACAACAATGTCAGTAATGGACTCTGAAGGTGTCTCCCTCGTTAACCTCGTTAATCAATGAAGTAGTTAAAAGGTCAGGGGTGGATTCCAGGTGTGTGGTTTTGCATTTGGAAGCTGTTGCTGTGAGCAGACAACATGCGGTCAAAGGAACTCTCAATTGAGGTGAAGCAGAACATCCTGAGGCTGAAAAAAAAGAAAAAATCCATCAGAGAGATAGCAGACATGCTTGGAGTAGCAAAATCAACAGTTGGGTACATTCTGAGAAAAAAGGAATTGACTGGTGAGCTTGGGAACTCAAAAAGGCCTGGGCGTCCACGGATGACAACAGTGGTGGATAGTGTTGAGCATTCCGATACCGCAAGTATCGGGTATCGGCCGATATTTGCGGTATCGGAATTCCGATACCGAATTCCGATACTTCCCGCGTATCGGATACCGGAATCGGAAGTTCCCAGAATTCAAACTGCACGCAGCAGCCAATGAGGAATGATTGGAAGTGTGGGCACATCCTGTTTAGCATGGTGGGCATGTAAGTACTGGCAAGGCTGTGATTGGCTGCTGAAATGATGTCACTCTGCACTATAAAAAACGCTGCCGCCATTTTGCGCTCACTCTGCTGTGATTTCAGTTAGGGACAGGACGCTGTGTTCTAACTGAGGGCCAGTTGAGCTAGCTAATTGCTTTATTTTCCTTTCCAAAGGCTAATTTAGCAAAACGCTGTGTGTTCTTCACTGTTCACCTTGCTCTTGCCTTGCAGCGCTGTTTTAACAGCGTTCTGCAAGGTCTCTGTGTGTGTGTGTGTGCAGCTCACTCTGTAGTCTGTGTGCAGCCATATACCCGGTTGTATTCAGCTCAGGGGGGGTTCACACTGCCTCACACAGTTGTCCTTTTTTGCTCATAGTGCAGCCTGCTGCACATTTTTTCTCAAATTTCCTATTAGTGTTTTTCCACCCGTCTCCAGCTAAATTGTGGAAAAACACTACATAGGATAACCTAGAGGGGGGGTTTTGGGCCTTGCAGCGCCGTTTACGGCTGTCTGCACGGTCTCCGTGTGAGCCCAGCTCGCCCTGTAGTCTGTGTGCAGCCATAGCCGGTTGGATTCAGCTCAGGGTTCGTTACTGGCTCATACCTTGAGAAAAATTTTCCTTTCTTTCAAATAGTGCAGCCTGTTTAAAAATAAAAAAAAAAATTCCCTATTAGTGTTTTTCCACCCGTCTCCAGCTGAATTGTGGAAAAACACTACATAGGATAACCTAGAGGGGGGTTTTTGGGCCTTGCAGCGCCGTTTACGGCTGTCTGCACGGTCTCCATGTGAGCCCAGCTCGCCCTGTAGTCTGTGTGCAGCCATAGCCGGTTGGATTCAGCTCAGGGTTCGTTACTGGCTCATACCTTGAGAAAAATTTTCCTTTCTTTCAAATAGTGCCGCCTGTTTAAAATTTTTAAAGAAATTCCCTATTAGTGTTTTTCCACCCGTCTCCAGCTAAATTGTGGAAAAACACTACATAGGATAACCTAGAGGGGGGTTTTTGGGCCTTGCAGCGCCGTTTACGGCTGTCTGCACGGTCTCCGTGTGAGCCCAGCTCGCCCTGTAGTCTGTGTGCAGCCATAGCCGGTTGGATTCAGCTCAGGGTTCGTTACTGGCTCATACCTTGAGAAAAATTTTCCTTTTTTTTCAAATAGTGCAGCCTGTTTAAAAATTTTTAAAAAAATTCCCTATTAGTGTTTTTCCACCCGTCTCCAGCTAAATAGTGGAAAAACACTACATAGGATAACCTAGAAAGGGTTTATTGGGCCTTGCAGCGCCGTTTACGGTTGATCAACTTGCTACAATCAGGCTTCGGCCTACACTCTGTTCCTCTGCTCCTCCTGCTGTCCCTGGGCTCTAACACCGCCAGTTGGTGCCTGGAAGTGCTGTGTGCACAGTCAACAGTCGCTCCTCTGTTATTGGGGTTCAGTAACGTCAGCTGATCCCCAGCTGTGTGTGTGGCAATACCTCCAATCTGCTCCTCCTGCCGTCCCTGGGCTCTAACACCGCCAGTTGGTGCCTGGAAGTGCTGTCTGCACAGTCAACAGTCGCTCCTCTGTTATTGGGGTTCAGTAACGTCAGCTGATCCCCAGCTGTGTGTGCGGCAATACCTCCAATCTGCTCCTCCTGCTGTCCCTGGGCTCTAACACCGCCAGTTGGTGCCTGGAAGTGCTGTGTGCACAGTCAACAGTCGCTCCTCTGTTATTGGGGTTCAGTAACGTCAGCTGATCCCCAGCTGTGTATCCGGCAACGTGTCATGCGACCGCCACGCTGGCACAACTAAAATGTAAGGGGACCTGTCCCCCCCCCCCCTAGGCGTTTGTTACTGAAAGAGCCACCATGTGCAGCACTAATACTGCACAAGGGAAAGGTCGCTCTTGAAATTATGCTCCTTGCAAACGCTGAACTACACACTCATGTAATGTGTCCCCTCACACCGTCCAACCGTCCCGGAGGTGGGACTTTCCTTTGTAATGTGACGCAGCACAGCCGTCATTGCTACCCCCTTGGCACCGTGCGCTGCCTCCTTAGCGTTGTTTGATTCCGTCATGGACCCTGCGCTGTTATGTTATCCCTTGGCCATGCACAGTTTGCGCTGCCCATCCTCTGACATCATTTGTTGTCGTCCTGGCTGCGCCTGTGCGTCCACGCTGCCCGAAATCACACCTCGCAGTGTCGTCTAATGTGATCCCACAGTGGGCCTGGTATCCATGGCCATGCGCAGTGCATCTACTAGCCTCTCACTCCCCTTCTTCAGACTAGGCGGCGTCAGCTGATCCCTAATAGCATGCCACGGCCGTGACGCCGCACAGTCTGAAGAAGCAGGAAGGAGGTGAGTGAGAGGCGATGATATGCACTGCGCATGCCCATGGATCCCTGGCCCGCAGTGGGACTACATTAGATGAGACTGCAAGGTTGGATCTCGGGCAGCTTGGACGCACAGGCACTGCCAGCCTGACACCTACATGATGTCAGAAGACGGCCACCGCTAACTGTGCATGGCCAAGGGATAACATTACAGCGCGGGCTCCGTGACAGAACCAAACTACGTTGAGGAGGTGGCGCCCGGCACCAAGGGGGTTGGAATGACGGCTGTGCTGTGTCACATTACAAAGGAAAGTCCCACTTCCGGGATGGTTTGACGGTGTGAGGGGACACATTATATGAGTGTGTACTTCAGCGTTTGCAAGGAGCATAATTTTCGAGCTGGTCCTCGGTCGTGCCATTGGCTCTTGCACACTGGGGCAACGCATCTGGGTTCCAGCACCACCAGCTGGTTCTCGGCAGTGTTCTTGACACAGGTACTCCCTCGTGCCAAGCCTGGTTTCAGCACCGTCAGCTGTTTCCGGGTTGTGTCAAGCTCACTGAGACGCCTATGCTTGCCCCATCGTGGTGCGGTCGGGTTAGCCAACTCCAGGGTGCCTCCAGTTTAGGAGCTTCCTATGTGGGCTGCGTGAACTGGTAGTCAAGGCTGGTTCTGTAGTGCCAGTAGGCCCAGCTCCCCCTGTAGGACTGTTGGGGTTCGGTAACTGCGGCTGCCTCGCGGCCTAGCTGTTCTCTCCTCTCCTGTGGGCCTTCGGGTCCACCACCTGGTTCCAGCACCGTCAGCTGGTTCCAGGCCGAGCGTTTGGCTTAGGTGCCTCCTCCTGGGTATCCGAGTTCCGCCAACGTCAGGCGGTCCTTGGTAGTGCTTTTAAGTGCGGGCACCTACAGCTTAGTAACCGGGTTCCAGCACCGCCAGCTGGTCCTCGGTCGTGCCATTGGCTCTTGCACACTGGGGCAACGCATCTGGGTTCCAGCACCGCCAGCTGGTTCTCGGCAGTGTTCTTGTCACAGGCACTCCCTCGTGCCAAGCCTGGTTTCAGCACCGTCAGCTGTTTCCGGGTTGTGTCAAGTTCACTGAGACGCCTATGCTTGCCCCGTCGTTGTTCGGTCGGGTTAGCCAACTCCAGGGTGCCTCCAGTTTAGGAGCTTCCTATGTGGGCTGCGTGAACTGGTAGTCAAGGCTGGTTCTGTAGTGCCAGTAGGCCCAGCTCCCCCTGTAGGACTGTTGGGGTTCGGTAACTGCGGCTGCCTCGCGGCCTAGCTGTTCTCTCCTCTCCTGTGGGCCTTCGGGTCCACCTCCTGGTTCCAGCACCGTCAGCTGGTTCCAGGCCGAGCCTTTGGCTTAGGTGCCTCCTCCTGGGTATCCGAGTTCCGCCAACGTCAGGCGGTCCTTGGTAGTGCTTTTAAGTGCGGGCACCTACAGCTTAGTAACCGGGTTCCAGCACCGTCAGCTGGTCCTCGGTCGTGCCATTGGCTCTTGCACACTGGGGCAACGCATCTGGGTTCCAGCAACGCCAGCTGGTTCTCGGCAGTGTTTTTGACACAGGTACTCCCTCGTGCCAAGCCTGGTTTCAGCACCGTCAGCTGTTTCCGGGTTGTGTCAAGCTCACTGAGACGCCTATGCTTGCCCCGTCGTGGTGCGGTCGGGTTAGCCAACTCCAGGGTGCCTCCAGTTTAGGAGCTTCCTATGTGGGCTGCGTGAACTGGTAGTCAAGGCTGGTTCTGTAGTGCCAGTAGGCCCAGCTCCGCCTGTAGGACTGTTGGGGTTCGGTAACTGCGGCTGCCTCGCGGCCTAGCTGTTCTCTCCTCTCCTGTGGGCCTTCAGGTCCACCACCTGGTTCCAGCACCGTCAGCTGGTTCTCAGCAGTGTCTTTTGCTCTTGTACCTTCTGCTCCCCATCCTGGTTCCAGTACCGTCAGCTGGTTCCGGGCAGAGCCTTTGGCTTAGGTGCCTCCTTCTGGGTATCCAAGTTCCACCAACGTCAGGTGGTCCTTGGTAGTGCTTTCAGGCACGGGTACCTCCTGCTTAGTAACCGGGTTCCAGTAACGTCAGCTGGTCCTCGGTAGTTCCATTGGCTCTTGGACCTTCGGCTACCCATCCGGGTTCCAGTACCGTCAGCTGGTTCTCGGCAGTGTCTTTTGCTCTTGTACCTTCTGCTCCCCATCCTGGTTCCAGTACCGTCAGCTGGTTCCGGGCAGAGCCTTTGGCTTAGGTGCCTCCTTCTGGGTATCCGAGTTCCGCCAACGTCAGGCGGTCCTTGGTAGTGCTTTTTAGCACGGGTACCTCCTGCTTAGTAACCGGGTTCCAGTAACGTCAGCTGGTCCTCGGTAGTTCCATGGGTTCTTGAACCTTCGGGTAGCCATCCGAGTTCCAGTTCCATCAGCTGGTTCTTGGCATTTTCTCAGCCTTCTTGTACCTTCTGCTACATTTCCAAGTTGAAGACCCTAAAGTCGACGACCCGGAAGACCACCCCGATGACGACGACGACGACCCGGAAGACCACCCCGATGACGACGACGACGACGGCGGAGACGACGACGGCGGAGACGACGACGGCGGAGACGACGACGGCTGAGACGACGACGGCGGAGATGACGACACTGGAGACGACGACCCTGGAGACGACGACATGGAAGACCGAGAAGCAGAAGAACAAGAGGCTGCAGAACAAAGAGCAGAAGAACATTAAGCATAAGACTTAATATCAGAGCAAAAGATATTATCTAAATTATATGCAGAAGAAGACTAAGCAGTGTATGGGGGTGAGTCCGTTCCTCCTCGTGGTGCCCCTGGATAAAGCCTGATGCTGCAGGCCAAACTGAACGCGGACAAATGTAACTTTTGTGACTGGCAGAACGGAAGGTGTAATCTTCCAACTTTTATAGATAACAACTACGGGAATGCCTGTCACAAATGAGAATATGATGAAGAAGTAGAATAGGAAGAATAATAACAGTGGAATAAAAAGAATATGTAGAATAGGAAGAATAATAATAGTTGAATAAAATGAATATGAAGAATGTAATAAAAAAAAAAAAAAAAGGTAAAGGATGAAGAAGAAGATGAATAAGGTGAAGAAGAAGTTGATGTCAAAGATGCTGATGATGATGAAGATGAAAGTGTGGGAAAAGAAAAAAAAAAAGAAAAAAAAGAAGGGGAAGGGCGTGGAATAGTGAAACATCAATATCTGACAAAATAAAAAAAAAAATTTACATAGTCAATATCTTTGTCACTCCGAACGTCTTAAAAAAAACCAAAAAACATGCTATTCTATTTGATTGGGCTAAACCTCTATGACTTTAATGTCTCCGCCACCTCCCCAAATACATCCGGCATTATTCTTAGTTGTTTTCCTTCATGTAGAATGAACCTACAAGGCAAGAAAGGGTTTATTTTAATTCCGATATTTTGGTCCCATTGACTTGCATTGGGATCGGGTATTGGTATCGGCGATATCCGATATTTTTTGAATATCGGCCGATCCAATCCGATACCGATACTTTCCGATATCGGAAGGTATCGCTCAACACTAGTGGTGGATGATCGCCGCATACTTAATTTGGTGAAGAAGAACCCGTTCACAACATCAACTGAAGTCCAGAACACTCTCAGTGAAGTAGGTGTATCTGTCTCTAAGTCAACAGTAAAGAGAAGACTCCATGACAGTAAATACAAAGGGTTCACATCTAGATGCAAACCATTCATCAATACCAAAAATAGACAGGCCAGAGTTAAATTTGCAGAAAAACACCTCAAGAAGCCAGCTCAGTTCTGGAAAAGTATTCTATGGACAGATGAGACAAAGATCAACCTGTACCAGAATGATGGGAAGAAAAAAGTTTGGAGAAGAAAGGGAACGGCACATGATCCAAGGCACACCACATCCTCTGTAAAACATGGTGGAGGCAACGTGATGGCATGGGCATGCATGGCTTTCAATGGCACTGGGTCACTTGTGTTTATTGATGACATAAGAGCAGACAAGAGTAGCCGGATGAATTCTGAAGTGTACCGGGATATACTTTCAGCCCAGATTCAGCCAAATGCTGCGAAGTTGATTCGACGGCGCTTCATAGTACAGATGGACAATGACCCCAAGCATACATCCAAAGCTACCCAGGAGTTCATGAGTGCCAAAAAGTGGAACATTCTGCAATGGCCAAGTCAATCTCCAGATCTAAACCCAATTGAGCATGCATTTCACTTGCTCAAATCCAGACTTAAGACGGAAAGACCCACAAACAAGCAAGACCTGAAGGCTGCGGCTGTAAAGGCCTGGCAAAGCATTAAGAAGGAGGAAACCCAGCGTTTGGTGATGTCCATGGGTTCCAGACTTAAGGCAGTGATTGCCTCCAAAGGATTTGCAACAAAATATTGAAAATAAAAATATTTTGTTTGGGTTATGTTTATTTGTCCAATTACTTTTGACCTCCTAAAATGTGGAGTTTTTTTAAAGAAATGTGTACAATTCCTACATTTTCTATCAGATATTTTTGTTCAACCCTTCAAATTAAACGTTACAATCTGCACTTGAATTCTGTTGTAGAGGTTTCATTTCAAATCCAATGTGGTGGCATGCAGAGCCCAACTCGCGAAAATTGTGTCACTGTCCAAATATTTCTGGCCCTAACTGTATATGGACCTAACTGTATGACACTTTGCACAGAAGAGGGGCAGTACCCCAAAACACAGTGTCTGCAAATTGTGATTTTATCTTTGTATTTTATTCTAAGTCATGTGGCAAGGCTTGTTAGAGAGTTGATAGTCCTCAGGTAATGAGGATAATTCTCTGACCTGGTCATCATGTCACAGAATCTAGAGGGGAGGGGATCATCCTGGCTGAAGTCCAGGGTCTAGGATCTTCTGGTATAAGCAGGTGTAGCTGAACCAATTTCACCATGATGCAAGCTCAGAACCTGTACTTTCACCCAGTGGACAATCCAAGTCTAGAAAAGACCTCCAGGATACGTCACTGCATTGGGAGCTCCAGCAGCGACCCTTGGTCAGTTATGCCATTTCCACAAGCCTTAAGTAGTATTCACTACCCATTCATTTCTTGTGAAGGTGAAGCAATACTTATTCAAGTACTACAATCATGTAAAAATATAAAATTCTGTGTGGTGTGTATCTGTATAGCACCATATGAGACGTTACCCTTCCTGTGCATTAAGGCAACTAAAAAAGATTCCTGTTAAACAAAATGCCACCTTCTATCGCTACCCAGGAGCTCTGTTTTATGTTTGCATATGTTTGTACAATAAAAAATTGTTTCAACTTCGCAAGAAATTATTGTGCAGGGAATACTTCTTCTTACACCTAGGGAATCCACTCCCAATTTGCTATCACCTCAAGAAAATTGGTGTGTGTGTAGGGAGGACGACCGGACCGCGGGTACCTGCATGCCAGGTCCGGAACTAGAGAGGCTGCATTCACTGTTCCCTAGGGGAAGCCTGAGTGAGGCAGACCTCCCCCTGTTGCCTGGGAGAAGCTCTAGAGAGGAGGGGCTTCCTGCTTTGAGACGGGGGGTGGAAGAAAAGAGGGAGAAAGCGCACGAAGCAAGGGAGTCTGGCACCGCCGCAGAGCAGTGCGGAGGGCAGCACAGAGAACAGCGCGCAAAACAGTGAGCGGCGCGCTCTGCTTCCCCTACCAGAGAGTACCAGCGTGGTGACGGGCCATATAGAAGGAGTCCACATCGCCTGCAGAGTAGAGCCGGCCACATCGAGCTGAACCATGCACACAGAGCAGAGGTGTGCAGAGCAAAGCCGTGCAGAGCCAGATAGTGCACAGCAGGGACCAGTGAGTGCTGTGGCCCCGGAGGATCCGTACAGCACAGGCCCGCGCCCCAGCATTGCCACCGCCGCCGCTGACAGAAACTGTGAGGAGAGACATGCAGGGTGCCTGTTGGTCGCCACGGAGCAAAGTGTGAAACGTTCCAGGCACGTGAGTACTGAGAGCGTGCTGCCAGAGAGAGTTCGGGTGCAGTACCAAGCCAGAGAAGCAGCGTGCCAGTGGTTGTCGGCACTTCAGTCTTGGCGGGAGCAGGCGGCGCGCAACATAGAAGAGTGCAGTGCACCTGGTAGCTGACAGAGATCGAGGTGCTGTGTGCTTCATGACTGTGAGTACAGTACACATGCAATATAAGAGTGACCTCATACGGGACTGATACTTGCGCCCTGACGTTTCCAGTGACTATTTGCCTAGACACGTGTGACCTGACTTCACCAGTGAATATAATTGAAGAGCCACATTGGGCTCTTACAGGACTGTGGCCCGTGCCTCTGTTGGCCACTGCAGTTTATGGACTAGGCTCAGTGGAAGGTACTGGAGACCGACCACTGGCGCCAGAAGACAGACCACCGTCGTCATCAGAATCGTCTTGAAAAAGTCACCACGCCAGCCGTTGCTGGCGCTATTAAGTTTGCAGAACTCCTGACACTAGTGTTTCACAAGGAACTGTCATTATCTGAACCGTCGTTCTTCCACTCACATATCCTTTGCCATTTACACTGTTCATACCCTGTGTACCCTTTACCTCCCACCATCCGTTCCCATTTATACCATTTGACACATTACCTCCCTGCGTGCAGGGCTGGTATTAGACAAATTGGGGCCCTAGGCAAAATTCAAAGTGGGGCCCCCATGTCCGTATAAAACACGTACATGTTACACCGATATCGGTGTCACCAGTGTTTTCAATCAGGGTGCCGTCCATGTGCCATCCGTGTTTTTCCGGTATGGATACTGGAAATGAAATTACAAAGCTTCTCATATACTTTCCATGTTAAACACGGACAGCACACGTAAGGCACATGGATGGCATGTTTACACGGAGCCATGGACTTGTTGTATTGGCCCTTGTAATCTGTGCTGCTGGGACAACACGGACATGAGTGCAGCATCATACGTTAAATAGAAGACAGGTGGCAACTGTGAAAAACATGATAGGTCATGTGAAGGGGGCTGTACAGTCACATAATAGAAAACACTAACAGAATTGCCATCTTTTTATACATCCTACCTCACAAAAAGCAAGTAAAAAACAAGTCCTACATGTCCCCCAACCTATTCTGCTAAATCCCCTCTGGCTCCGTGGCCGATGATTCGGGGTCACTGATGGTTATTATTCACTTTGCAGCTATAATATAAGGTGGCGCCACAAGACCCCTGCAGCCTAGTGCTAAGACTGACGGAGACCCCTGGAGCCACAAGACCCCTGCAGCCCAGTGCAAAGGCTGGCGGAGACCCTGGAGCCACAAGGCCACTGCAGCCCAGTGCTAAGTCTGGCAGAGACTCCCAGAGCCACAAGGCCACTACAGCACAGTGTTAAGACTGGCAGAGACTCCCGAAGCCACAACAAGACCACTGTAACCCAGTGCTGAGACTGGCAGAGACCCCCTGAGCATCAGTGCTGGAGCCACAGGGGATTTATCATTTCATGATAATTACGGTATTTTTACATTCTCAGAAAATCCTGTTCACACGCACTATTTTTGCTACGGATTGATCTACAGTGTTGGCAGGAAATATTCAGCATTTTTGCAGCCTTTTCACTTACATTTTTGTGTCCCATTCATTTGAATAGGGAAAAAACGCTGCAGAAATGCTGAAAGACGACAGCAACTTATTTATTAAAAAAAGTCTTCTGGCCACTGCACTGGGACAGCGCGGAATAGTATAGTAGAATGCACTATTCCACACAATTCCACGCAATGCAGTGCGTCCAGGGGCTCTGCCTGAATCCCCCTATAATAGGATTCACACAAATCCCTGATGGGACCACAGACGGCACTGACACAAGCAGAGGTCAAATGATTTTTTTTTTCTTTCTGAAATTGACTGATTTATTTTCTTAGGTCGTGCACATGATCAGGAATTGGCAGCGCTTTGAGCGCAGCACACGTCCGCTGCCGACTACTGAATGCATGTGACTCCACATGTGATCACTGAACCGTACGGATTCACTGCATCCAATACATTGTATGGGTGCGATTTATAGCGCCTACACAAGATAAATAGACATGTTGCGATCTGGAGAGACGCGCCGCATGTCCATCTCTGTGAGTGATCTGCAGGTGTCCGTGAATGTATAGTGGGCATGGGATTTCTTGAGATCCCATCCACTATGCTGTAACATCTGGATGCAGCACAAGTACACAGCGTCCATCCCGCAGCGATTACTGATCATGTGCACATACCCTCAGAGTCTGTTTGTCTTTTTGTGTTTAAGTGTCCACTTTTCTGTGGCTGTTGGAACAGACGGACACGTTCAGAAAAAAAAACATCACATGTGGAATTCATGTGAACTCCATTCCTGTCATTGCAATCTATGGCTCTATAGGGGATTCAGGCAGCATGCATCAGGAGCAGTAAAGAAAGACAGTGTGAAAAGGCGCTAGTGTAAGACACAGGCTTTAGACATACCGTATTTTTCGGATTATAAGACTCTTTTTTCCCCAAAAATTTTTGGGGGAAATGGGGGTGCGTCTTATAATGCAGACATACCTTATTGGCCGCCGTGGAGCAGGGTCTCTGCAGGCCGCAGGCTGGGATGAAGGGGTGATCGCATATGTGGCGCGCCCCTGTGGGTGTTCGGTGTTGCGGGTGTATGTTGTTCTGGTGACTCTGTTGACATTTTGTGAAAGGCCAGCACCCCCACAGTTGCATGGTTTCCTATGGGGTGGACTCCAGGAAAATGGCTGCCGGGGGCGGAGCATGCAGATGGAGATTTTGGCACCAAGATTTCGGGAGATGAGGTTTCAGCACTGAAATCTCATCTCCGGAGATCTTAGTGCCGAGATCTCCAAATGCGCATGCGCCGCCCCAGGCAGCCATTTTCCCAGGAGGCCACAGCATAGGAAACCATGGAACTGGGGCAGCACTTGGGCTTAGTGGTTAGCACTGCAGCCTTGCAGCGCTGGGGTCCTGGATTCAAATCCCACGAAGGACAGCATCTGCTAGGAGTTTGTATGTTCTCCCCGTGTTTGCGTGTGTTTTCTCCAGGTTCTACGGTTTCCTCCTACATTCCAAAGACATACTGATAGGGCATTTAGATTGTGAGCCCCATTGAGGACAGTGCCACTAATGTCTGTAAGGCTATTTTCACACTAGCGTTGGTACAGGGCCGTCGCCATGCGTCGGCCCGATGTACCGACGCTAGCTGTGAAAAAAAAGAACAACGGGGGCAGCGGATGCAGTGTTACAACGCATCCGCTACCCCATTGTAAGGCCCGGGGAGAAGGGGGCGGAGTTCTGGCCGCACATGCGCGGTCGGAAAAAGTGGAACCGACAGCCAAAAAAAAGTTGCATGGAATGTTTTTTTGTCCCGACGGACTGCAAAAACACGACGCATACGTCGCACGACGGATGCGACGTGTGGCAATCTGTCGCAATGCGTCGCTAATAAAAGTCTATGGAGAAAAAAACGCATCCTGCGGCCAACTTTGCAGGATGCGTTTTTTCTCCACAACGACGCATTTCGATGGCCTTTGCCCGACGCTAGTGTGAAAGTAGCCTAAAACGCTGTAGAATAAATAGTGCTATATAAATAAGTAAAAATAAATAAATAAACTGCAGGGGTTCTGACATTTCACAAAATGCTAGCAGAGCCCCAGGAAGCACCGTACACCCGCAGCAACAAACACCCGCAGTGGCGCGCTGCACATCCGAACATCCCCTCATCCCAGCCTGCGGCCTGAAGCAATGCTCCACTCTTGCCTCCTCCTCTAGCAGCGACCCTGGGACCCTGCTTCACCACAGCCACCACCCCCCCGGTAAGCAATAAGACGCATGGATTATACGAAGCACCACCATTTTATTAAAAAAAGTTTTTTTTTCCTATTTTTCTCCTTAAAATGTAAAGAAATATATGCAGCACATATACACACTATTCATGTACACACATTATATATACTTTATAAATATAGAAACATACACTATGCACTGTATATACAGTATACAGACACATACAGTGTGTACAAACACATATATAAAGTATATACACACAAACATTCAGTTTATATACAGTATATACAGTATTCTCACATACATATACAGTTAATATACAGTATATTTACACAATATACTGCACACATGTAGTATACAAATATAATACACATGCTATAAATTGTATGTACATGTGTGCATATATATGTGTATATATATATATATATATATATATATATATATACATATATATATATACTAGCTATTGAACCCGTTCTATGCCCGGGTGGCGAGCATTTATATTGGTATATGGTCTCCATCCTGTCATGTGCTGCTCCATCCTGCGTCCCCATCCTGTCATGTGCTGCTCCATCCTGCGTCCCCATCCTGTCATGTGCTGCACCCATCCTGCATCCCCATCCTGTCATGTGCTGCACCCATCCTGCGTCCCCATCCTGTCATGTGCTGCACCCATCCTGCGTCCCCATCCTGTCATGTGCTGCTCCCATCCTGCGCCCCCATTCTGACATGTGCTGCTCCCATCCTGCGCCCCCATTCTGACATGTGCTGCACCCATCCTGCGCCTCCATTCTGTCATTTGCTGCTCTCATCCTGCGCCCCCATCCTGCGCCCCCGTTCTGTCATGTGCTACTTCCATCCTGCGCCCCCGTTCTGTCATGTGCTGCTCCCATCCTGGGCCCCCGTTCTGTCATGTGCTGCTCCCATCCTGCGCCCCCGTTCTGTCATGTGATGCTCCCATCCTGCGCCCCTGTTCTGTCATGTGCTGCTCCCATCCTGCGCCCCCATTCTGACATGTGCTGCACCCATCCTGCACCTCCATTCTGACATGTGCTGCACCCATCCTGCGCCTCCATTCTGACATGTGCTGCACCCATCCTGCGCCTCCATTCTGTCATTTGCTGCTCTCATCCTGCGCCCCATCCTGTCATGTGCTGCTTCCATCCTGCGCCCCCGTTCTGTCATGTGCTGCTGCCATCCTGCGCCCCCGTTCTGTCATGTGCTGCTCCCATCCTGCGCCCCCGTTCTGTCATGTGCTGCTCCCATCCTGCGCCCCCGTTCTGTCATGTGCTTCTCCCATCCTGCGCCCCCGTTCTGTCATGTGCTGCCCTATTCTGTCATGTGCTGCTCCCATCCTGCGCCCCCGTTCTGTAATTTGCTGCTCCCATCCATATGCCCCATACGCTGCTCCATAAAGGTTTATGGCCCCCATAAAATGCTCCATAGTATATGCCCCGTACACTGCTCCATAAAGGTTGATGGCCCCCATAAGATGCTCCATAGTATATGCCCCCGTACACTGCTCTATAAAGGTTTATGGCCCCCATAAGATGCTCCATAGTGTATGCCCCGTACGCTGTTCCATAAAGGTTTATGGCCCCCATAAGATGCTCCATGGTATATGCCCCCGTACACTGCTCCATTATGGTTTATGGCCCCCATAAGATGCTTCATAGTATATGCCCCGTACACTGCTCCATTATGGTTTATGGCCCCCATAAGATGCTCCATAGTGTATGCCCCGTACGCTGTTCCATAAAGGTTTATGGCCCCCATAAGATGCTCCATGGTATATGCCCCCGTACACTGTTCCATTATGGTTTATGGCCCCCATAAGATGCTCCATAGTATATGCCCCGTACACTGCTCCATTATGGTTTATGGCCCCCATAAGATGCTCCATAGTGTATGCCCCGTACGCTGTTCCATAAAGGTTGATGGCCCCCATAAGATGCTCCATAGTATATGCCCCGTACACTGCTCCATAAAGGTTTATAGCCCCATAAGATGCTGCATTGTATATGCCCCCATACACTGCTCCATTATGGTTTATGGCCCCCATAAGATGCTCCATTGTATATGCCCCCGTACACTGCTCCATTATGGTTTATGGCCCCCAAAAGATGCTCCATAGTATAAGCCCCCGTACACTGCTCCATTATGGTTTATGGCCCCCATAAGATGCTCCATTGTATATGCCCCCGTACACTGCTCCATTATGGTTTATGGCCCCATAAGATGCTCCATTGTATATGTGTTGTGAATTCCGCTCTTGGGCTCCCTCCGGTGGTTGTAAGTGGCACTTTTGTGAGTTCTGCTCTTGGGCTCCCTCTTGTGGTTTCTAGTGGTATGGCTGCTCCTTGGAGTTAGCTGTCATCAGCTGCCTCCACTTATCGTCTCTTCTGCTCGACTATTTATGCCTGGCTCTTTCCTTCAGCCAGTGCCACTTGTAAATGGTTCCTGGTTGGATTAACATCTCTTTGGATTTCCCTGTTATCTTGACCAGTTCAGCAAAGCTAAGTTTTTGCTTGCTCTTTTCTGTCCATAGATTGTGGACTCATTCGTGCTCATCCTAGTGTTGTGTTGAGCTTAGGGACTGCGGTCAGTATAGTTACCATTTCCTTCAGAGCTCGTTCCATGTTGCTTCTAGACCACCGCATCATAACAGTACAAGTGGCCAAAAATGAATTAAATGCATCTCAAAAGGAAAAGAAAGTTCTGAACCATTTTTTTTCTGTGCTCTGGTTTGTCTCTTTTTTCCTCTTGATATCTGGGTGGTTCAGGATATATGCTTTGGCATGGATGTTCAGGGTTTGTTTTCTCGTGTGGATCATCTTGCTGCAAGAGTACAGAGTATCCAAGACTATGTTGTCCAGACTCCGGCTTTAGAGCCTAGAATTCCTACTCCTGATTTGTTTTTTGGGGACAGATCCAAGTTTTTGAACTTTAAAAATAACTGCAAATTGTTTTTGGCTTTGAAACCCCGTTCTTCTGGTGATCCCATTCAGCAAGTAAAAATCATCATATCCTTGCTGCGTGGTGACCCTCAAGACTGGGCTTTTTCTCTTGAAACAGGGGATCCGGCATTATTGAATGTAGACACATTTTTTCAAGCACTCGGATTATTGTATGACGAACCTAATTCTGTGGATCATGCAGAAAAAACCCTGTTGGCCTTGTGTCAAGGTCAGGAAGCGGCAGAATTATACTGCCAGAAATTTAGAAAATGGTCTGTGCTCACTAAATGGAATGAGGAGGCTCTGGCTGCTATTTTCAGAAAAGGTCTTTCTGAAGCCCTTAAAGATGTTATGGTGGGCTTTCCTACGCCTGCCGGTTTGAGCGAATCTATGTCTCTAGCCATTCAGATTGATCGGCGTCTGCGCGAGCGCAAAGCTGTGCACCATATGGCAGTGTCCTCTGAGCAGAGTCCTGAACCTATGCATTGTGATAGGATTTTGACTAGAACAGAACGGCAGGAATTCAGACATCAGAATAGGCTGTGTTTTTACTGTGGTGATTCTGCTCATGTTATCTCTGATTGCCCTAAGCGTACTAAGAGAGTCACTAGGTCTGTTACCATTAGTACTATACAGCCTAAATTTCTCTTATCTGTGACCCTGATTTGCTCATTGTCATCCTTTTCTGTCATGGCATTTGTGGATTCAGGCGTTGCCCTGAACTTAATGGACTTAGAATTCGCCAGGCGCTGTGGTTTTTCCTTGCAGCCTTTGCAGAGCCCTATTCCTTTGAGGGGTATTGATGCTACACCCTTGGCCAAGGATAAACCTCAGTACTGGACGCAGATGACTATGTACATGGCTCCAGCACATCAGGAAGATTGCCGTTTTCTGGTGTTGCATAACCTGCATGATGTTGTTGTACTGGGTTTTCCATGGTTACAGGATCATAATCCGGTGCTGGATTGGAAAACAATGTCGGTGACTAGTTGGGGTTGTCAAGGGGTACATAGTGACGTCTCTTTGATGTCAATTTCCTCTTCCCCCTCTTCTGAGGTCCCTGAGTTTTTGTCGGATTTCCAGGATGTATTTGATGAGCCCAAGTCCAGTTCCCTTCCACCACACAGGGACTGTGATTGTGCTATTAACTTGATTCCTGGTTGCAAGTTCCCTAAGGGCCGACTTTTCAATCTGTCTGTGCCAGAGCATGCCGCCATGCGGAGTTATGTTAAGGAGTCTTTGGAGAAGGGGCATATTCGGCCCTCTTCGTCACCATTGGGAGCGGGTTTCTTTTTTGTTGCTAAGAAGGATGGCTCCTTGAGACCCTGTATTGATTATCGTCTTCTTAATAAGATCACGGTCAAATTCCAATACCCCTTGCCTTTGCTTACTGATTTGTTTGCTCAGATTAAGGGGGCTAGTTGGTTTACTAAGATTGACCTCCGAGGGGCATATAATCTTGTTCGTATTAAACAGGGTGACGAATGGAAAACTGCATTTAATATGCCCGAAGGCCATTTTGAATACCTTGTGATGCCATTTGGGCTCTCTAATGCTCCATCTGTGTTCCAGTCTTTCATGCATGATATTTTCCCCAATTATCTTGATAAATTCATGGTCGTATATTTGGATGATATTTTGATTTTTTCCGATGATTGGGAGTCTCATGTGAAGCAGGTCAGGATGGTGTTCCAGATCCTTCGTGATAATGCTTTGTTTGTGAAGGGGTCTAAGTGCCTATTCGGAGTTCAGAAGGTCTCTTTTTTGGGTTTTATTTTTTCTCCCTCGTCTATAGAAATGGATCCTGTTAAGGTTCAAGCTATTCATGACTGGATTCAACCCACATCTGTGAAGGGCCTTCAAAAAATTTTGGGCTTTGCTAATTTCTATCGCCGTTTCATTGCCAACTTTTCCAGTGTGGTTAAGCCCCTTACTGATTTGACGAAGAAAGGCGCCGATGTGACGAATTGGTCCTCTGAGGCTGTTGAGGCCTTTCAGGAGCTTAAACGCCGATTTACTTCTGCCCCTGTGTTACGTCAGCCGGATGTTTCTCTTCCTTTTCAGGTTGAGGTTGACGCTTCTGAGATTGGGGCAGGGGCCGTTTTGTCTCAGAGGGAGTCTGCTGGTTCTTTGATGAAACCGTGTGCTTTTTTTTCCAGAAAATTTTCGCCTGCGGAACGCAACTATGATGTCGGCAATCGGGAGTTGTTGGCTATGAAGTGGGTGTTTGAGGAGTGGCCACATTGGCTTGAGGGAGCTAAGCACCGTGTTGTGGTCCTAACCGATCATAAGAATCTGACAGGCTCGATGGTCCTTGTTTTTCTCCCGTTTTGATTTTGTGGTCTCGTATCTTCCGGGATCTAAGAATGTTAAGGCTGATGCCCTCTCTAGGAGTTTTTCGCCTGATTCTCCTGGAGTCCTTGAGCCGGTTGGCATTCTTAAGGAATGGGTGATTCTTTCTGCCATCTCCCCTGATTTGCAGCGGGCGCTTAAGGAATTTCAGGCTGATAGGCCTGACCGCTGTCCTGTGGGGAAGCTGTTTGTTCCTGATGGATGGACAAATAAGGTGATTTCTGAGGTTCATTGTTCAGTGTTGGCTGGTCATCCTGGGATTTTTGGTACCAGAGATTTGGTTGCTAGGTCCTTTTGGTGGCCTTCTTTGTCGCGCGATGTCCGTGCTTTTGTGCAGTCCTGTGGGACTTGCGCCCGAGCCAAGCCTTGCTGTTCCCGCGCTAGTGGGTTGCTTTTGCCTTTGCCCTGGCCCTGGACGTATATTTCCATGGATTTTATTTCGGATCTTCCTGTTTCCCAGAAGATGTCTGTTATCTGGGTTGTTTGTGACCGTTTCTCTAAAATGGTCCATCTGGTACCTTTGCCTAAGTTGCCTTCCTCCTCAGATCTGGTTCCATTGTTTTTTCAGCATGTGGTTCGTTTGCATGGCATTCCGGAGAATATTGTGTCTGACAGAGGTTCTCAGTTTGTCTCTAGATTTTGGCGGGCCTTTTGTGCTAGGATGGGCATTGATTTGTCTTTTTCTTCGGCGTTTCATCCTCAGACTAATGGCCAAACTGAGCAAACTAATCAGACCTTGGAGACCTATTTGAGATGCTTTGTGTCTGCTGATCAGGATGATTGGGTGTCTTTCTTGCCATTGGCCGAGTTTGCCCTTAATAATCGGGCTAGTTCGGCTACTTTGGTTTCACCTTTCTTTTGTAATTTTGGTTTTCAGCCTCGTTTTTCTTCTGGGCAGGTTGAGCCTTCTGATTGTCCTGGTGTTGATTCTGTGGTGGACAGGCTGCAGCAGATTTGGACTCATGTGGTGGAAAATTTGACTTTGTCTCAGGAGGAGGCTCAACGTTTTGCTAACCGCCGTCGGTGTGTTGGTCCCCGGCTTCGTGTAGGGGATTTGGTTTGTTTGTCTTCTCGTCATGTTCCTATGAAGGTTTCTTCCCCTAAGTTTAAGCCTCGGTTTATTGGTCCTTATAAAATTTCTGAAATTATTAATCCGGTGTCTTTTCGTTTGGCTCTTCCAGCCTCTTTTGCCATTCATAATGTTTTCCATAGATCTTTGTTGCGGAGATATGTGGTGCCCGTTGTTCCCTCGGTTGACCCTCCTGCCCCGGTGTTGGTTGAGGGAGAGTTGGAATATGAGGTTGAGAAGATTTTGGATTCTCGTTTTTCGAGGCGGAGGCTTCAGTATCTTGTCAAGTGGAAGGGTTATGGCCAGGAGGATAATTCTTGGGTTGTTGCCTCCGATGTCCATGCCACCGATTTGGTTCGTGCTTTTCACTTGGCTCGTCCTGATCGGCCTGGGGGCTCTGGTGAGGGTTCGGTGACCCCTCCTCAAGGGGGGGTACTGTTGTGAATTCCGCTCTTGGGCTCCCTCCGGTGGTTGTAAGTGGCACTTTTGTGAGTTCTCCTCTTGGGCTCCCTCTTGTGGTTTCTAGTGGTATGGCTGCTCCTTGGATTTAGCTGTCTTCAGCTGCTTCCACTGATCGTCTTTTCTGCTCGGCTATTTATGCCTGGCTCTTTCCTTCAGCCAGTGCCACTTGTAAATGGTTCCTGGTTGGATTAACATCTCTTTGGATTTCCCTGTTATCTTGACCAGTTCAGCAAAGCTAAGTTTTTGCTTGCTCTTTTCTGTCCATAGATTGTGGACTCATTCGTTCTGTGCTTTCTTTGTTTGTCCAGCTTATCAGTATGAATTAATTCTGTCTTGCTGGAAGCTCTGGGAAGCAGATTTACCCTCCACACCTTTAGTCAGGTGTGGAGATTTTTTGTAAACTCTGCGTGGATTTTGTAGTGTTTTATACTGACCGCACAATATTCCATCCTGTCCTATCTATTTAGCTAGACTGGTGCTCATCCTGGTTTCATTCTGTGTATGTCTTTTCCCTCTCCACTCACTGTCATTATTTGTGGGGGGCTAATCTATCCTTTGGGGATTTTCTCTGAGGCAAGATAGTTTTCCTGCTTCTTTCTTTAGGGGTAGTTAGCTCTTAGGCTGTGACGAGGTGCCTAGGGAGAGTTAGGAGCATCCCATGGCTACTTCTAGTGTTGTGTTGAGCTTAGGGACTGCGGTCAGTATAGTTACCACTTCCTTCAGAGTTCGTTCCATGTTGCTCCTAGACCACCGCATCATAACAATATGCCCCCGTACACTGCTCCATTATGGTTTATGGCCCCATAAGATGCTCCATTGTATATGCCCCGTATGCTGCTGCAATATATATAAAAAAAAAAACATACTCACCTATCATCACTGGGCGCCGAGTGCTGGGGGCCTGAGCAGGCGGGGACACCGGTGCGCTGTGGGGGTCAGGTGCCGGTATCGCCGCCACCTCAGGCCCCCCAGCACTTACTATATTCACCTGTCCTCCGTTCCACCGCTGCGCGCTGCCATCTTCATTAAGCGCGTCATCGCGCCCTCTAAGGTCACAGGCCGAGGACCGGGAAGATGGCGGCGCGCAGCGGTGGAACGGAGGACAGGTGAATATAGCCGATACTCACCCTCCTGACGGTCCCTGCTTCTCTGTTGGAGATCGCGATGTGCGTTCAGTGTTTACGCATACCGCGATCTCCTGGGAGCGTCACTCTGTGAGGCCCAGACGGCACCGGCGCTTGCGCGGTCTATAAAGGCTTCGGACAGAGTGACGCTCCCAGCGTTATATTATAGATACAATACATATATACTCACATGCACCACAGAAATATACAATCATACTATATATGCTGTATATATGCACACACATACTATATACACACACACATATTGTATACTGCACATGTACACACACAGATACACATATACATGTATACTTATCAGGTTCTGCGGCTTCACTTGTACAGATCCATTTCCTCTGCACAGTGCTTTACAAGCAGCCATGATTGGGACTCAGGAGGAGACACACAGGGCTGCAGGCATCTTCCTGGCCCGGCTTTGACCTCTGTCTGCTGTAATCAGCCCCTCCCCCTCACTCTCAGCTTTTAAGGCTAGTTGCTAGTTTCACACTAGCGTTTTGCTGAGCTGCGGACTTCCTCTGTGAAGCCCTGCCGATGGCCGCACCTCCACCGCTCAGCTCCGCCCACTTCCACATGTGGCCTGTGTACCTATCTTTAACATTAGGTATGCAGGTTGCGCAGATGTATGCGGATGCCTCTGCATGCATCATTTTGACGCTGCAGAGAGAAAAAGAAATTCCAACAAGCTGCTTTTTACGCAGGTCGCTGCATTGTCAAAACAACGCATGCGGCAGCATCCGCATACATCCGCATGACCTGCGTACCTAATGTTAAAGATAGGTACCAGGCCGCATGCGAATGTGGGCGGAGCTGAGTGGCCGTGGGTGGGGCTTCACAGAGGAAGTCCGCAGCCCTCTGCTGCTCAGCAAAACGCTAGAGTGAAACTAGCCTAACCTGACTGCAGGGAGAAAGAGGGAGAGGGGGGCTGGAGGGGTTTTGGGAGACGCTCCTGGACTACAGACGATGCACAGTCTTATTCACTGCTGTACACCCTCTGGGCACTTCATAATGGGGCTGTAGATGCAGGAGGCATGCATCTTCCAGAGTGCCTGATAGCTGACAGAGATCGAGGTGCTGTGTGCTTCATGACTGTGAGTACAGTACACATGCAATATAAGAGTGACCTCTTACGGGACTGATACTTGCGCCCTGACGTTTCCAGTGACTATTTGCCTAGACATGTGTGATCTAACTTCACCAGTAAATATAATTGCAGAGCCACATTGGGCTCTTAGAGGACTGTGGCCCGTGCCTCTGTCGGCCACTGCAGTTTATGGACTAGACTCAGCGGATGGTACCGGAGACCGACCACTGCTGCCAGAAGACAGACCACCGTCATCATCAGGACCATCTTGGAAAAGACACCGCGTCAGCCGTTGCCCGCGCTATTGAGTTCCCAGCAGGAGTTTCAGTTTGCAGAACTCCGGACACTAGTGTTTCACAAGGAACTGTCGTTTTCTGAACCGTCGTTCTCATTTCCTTTGCCATTTAAACTGTTTATTCCCCTGTGTACCCTTTACCTCCCACCATCCATTCCCATTCATACTGTTTAATCCATTACCTCCCTGCGTGGAGTATTCCCTAGTTAATAAATCTGTTTACCCTTGCTCTGCCTCCACGTCTGTCACTGCATCCCGCGTTCCTGCTAGAACCTTAAATGTGCACTCCGAATTTGCTAGCATTTCCATGGGCCTTGGCATGACAGGCTATTTGGAATCCTAGGCCAGCCTGCAAGGCAAAGGGGTGAGCTGCTCACCAGTACTCCGCTCCCAAAGATAACTCCAGAGTGAGAGTAGCCAAAGACTGTGGAAGATTGGGATGGGTGGTCCAATCTGGCCTGTGGCATGTGTCTGCAGAAGTCGGATGAAATCAAAAAGGGTCCTATTTTGGATCCTATAAAGTAGTATGAATGAGGATATTTTACAAAATCCTGTAGAAATCTCCGAAAAATAGCTTATGGAGTAACGTCCTTCACATACTGTAACGGGGTCTACTGTGCTGTAGTACCTCGTTCAGCACCCCCCGTGTTTCAGGAGGTCCACTCTGCTTTTGCTAGATTCTGAATGAATGACACTGACAGGAATTTCTTGATTACATGAGAGCATATAAAAGCTGTCTGCTTCTCCACGTATTTCCAGTCTAAAGAACACCCTTTATTCACAGCACACAGAATATATAACACAGATACACAGGGCAGGCCAATAGGAAAACAGCAGGCCAGACATACATTACAATAGCCGCAGGTGGGCGAGGTCAGAAAGAGAATATCTTGTCCAGGGGCGCAGCCTGTGGACTGATGCATTTCACATGGAAACTATTATACATACATATACTGCATAACATATTCTTGGTGCTGGGGGGTTCTGTAACTCGGCTCCCCTTTTCAGCGACGCGATCGGCATACACAGTCTGATCCTTAACGGATCGGTTTGGGGATGACCAAAGTTTACGGGGTTGGTACGAGTTCTGTTTGTCGACTTAGTCCATCGGCGTTGCCGTTTTGTTTGCCGGGTCTGTAGTGGATGGTGAAGTCCAGAGGTTGTAAGGCTAAACTCCACCGCAGTAATCTGGCGTTGTCTCTGGAGACCCGATTAAGCCAGACTAGGGGAAAACTGTCGTCCATACAAATATGGTTGTAACTTTTTGAGTGCCCATACTATTGCCAGGCACTCCTTCTCGATGGCCGCATAGCTCACTTCACAGGGCAGTAGTTTCCGACTCAGGTAAGCTACCGGGTGTTCTTGGCCGTCCGGCCCAACTTGGCTTAGTACTGCCCCCAATCCAAACATAGAAGCATCTGTGTGAACCAGGAAACGTTTAGTTTGATCGGGTGCGGCCAATACAGGGGTATTGGTGAGGGCATCCTTTAGCTGGCGGAAGGCTTCCTCACACTCTGGGGTCCAGGTTACCTGGTGGGGTTGGTTCTTACGGGTCAGATCAGTGAGGGGCTTGGCTACGCTGCTGTAATTGGGAATGAATTTCCTGTAATACCCCGCTGTCCCTAGAAACGCCATGACCTGGGTTTTAGTGCGTGGGGTGGGCCATTTGGCTATGGCCTCAATCTTGGCTGGTTCTGGTCTCTGTTTCCCACTTCCCACCCAATGCCCCAAATACTGAACCTCTGCCTTGCCCACGTGACACTTGTTTGGGTTCAGGGTGATTCCGGCCTTGTGGATCCTGTCTAATACTGTCTCTACGTGATTTAAATGCTCTTCCCATGTCGCGCTGTAGATGGCGATGTCGTCCAGGTAGGCACACGCATAGTCCTGGAGACCATCCAGAAGCCGATCAGCCAGTCTCTGGAAGGTCGCCGGGGCAGTCTTCATCCCGAATGGCATAACTCGAAACTGGAATAAGCCAAACGGGGTGACAAATGCCGACTTGGGAATAGCATCAGGACTAAGGGGAATCTGCCAGTAGCCTTTGCATAGATCGATGGTGGTCAAATACTTTGCCCCTGCCTGCCGGTCTAACAAGTCATCAACACGCGGCATGGGATACGCATCCGTCACTGTTTTCTCATTGAGCTTACGATAGTCTACAGAAAACCGTGTAGTCCCATCCTTCTTGGGCACTAACACTACGGGGGATGCCCAGGGACTGTCTGACTCTTCAGTGACCCCTAAACGCAACATCTCTTGTATCTCTTGTCGCATCCCTTCTCGTACAGACTCAAGAACGCAGAAGGGGGGTTGTCGCAGGGGGGTCTGATCCTGCTTCTCAACCTTGTGTTGTGCCAGCTGAGTGTACCCGGGTTTCCCCGAAAACATCCTCTGTCGCTGCCTCAACAACTCCTCCACCTGCTGTCTCTCCCGGGGACCTAAGTCTTCCCCCCAGTGTACCTGGTCCCATGTTTTAGACTGAGTCCTCTCCCTTAAGACATCAGGCAAGGGAAGTCCGGCTAAATCCTCTGCTTCAGGTTCACAGACGGCCACTACCCCTTCAGGGCGCTCCCGATAGGGCTTCAGCATATTCACGTGGAACATGCGGATAACCCTGGGGTCATCACAATCGGCGACATTATAGGTGGTGTCGGCTATTTTCCCCACTACCTGGTAGGGCCCCTGCCATGCAGCTTGGAACTTGTTCTGCCTAGTGGGCTCTAACACCAGGACCTTCTGCCCTATTTCCAAGGTGCGCTCTCTGGCCCTCCGATCGTACCATACGCGCTATAAAGGCACAGATGATTGGCCTCGGGGAGACCAAAACATCCAACACCGCGGAGACACCATCACGTGTTTCTCAACGCAGTGATTCCAGAACACTGCCCCCATCCCTTATGGGAAATATGCAGATGCATGTAAAGAAGCTGCGGAGACACCATCACGTGTTTCTCGACGCAAGCAGTGAATAGCCAGGCCTTTCCCCGGGAAGGAACAACCACGGGAAGGGCAGCATCCTATGAAGGAAAGCCACCTATGCCAAGCATGGTATCCATCCACAGACAGCTGTTCCGGGGTGATGATGGTGTCTCCGCAGCTTCTTTACATGCATCTGCATATTTCCCATAAGGGATGGGGGCAGTGTTCTGGAATCACTGCGTTGAGAAACACGTGATGGTGTCTCCGCGGTGTTGGATGTTTTGGTCTCCCCGAGGCCAATCATCTGTGCCTTTATAGCCTTTTTACTAGGCACTGCTCCTAATAGCCAGATTCCTACTCCACACTGATGAGGGGCAAAACCCCGAAACAGCTGTCTGTGGATGGATACCATGCTTGGCATAGGTGGCTTTCCTTCATAGGATGCTGCCCTTCCCGTGGTTGTTCCTTCCCGGGGAAAGGCCTGGCTATTCACTGCTTGCGTCGAGAAACACGTGATGGTGTCTCCGCAGCTTCTTTACATGCAGTACCATACGTGCTGGCGCCGCTGGGCCACCTGCATGTTCCTACTTACAGTCTGGGTCAGCTCCTGTAGGCGGTCCCGGAATTCCAGCACATAGGGTACAATAGGTACCCCTTCTATGATGCCCTCCCCTTCCCAGTGTTCTAGCACTAAGTCCAAGGGTCCCCTTACCCGTCTCCCGTATACCAGTTTGAATGGTGAGAACCCCGTGGATTCTTGGGGCACCTCTCGATAGGCAAACAGGAGGTGAGGCAAGAATTTCTCCCAGTCCCTGTAGGTCCTGGTAAAAGTCCCAATGAGTTGTTTTAACGTCCCGTTAAAGCGTTCACACAACCCATTGGTTTGCGGGTGGTACGGGGCGCTGCTAATGGACTTTACGCCACACAGCTTCCACAGTTGGTTGGTCACCTCTGCTGTAAACTGGGTACCCTGGTCTGAGATAATCTCCCGGGGAAATCCAACCTGTGAGAAAACCTGGAGCAGGGCAGCCGCCACCATCTCTGCCAGTATGTTAGGAAACGCAACCGCCTCTGCCCCGTGTGGCATAATCTACCACTGTCAATATATACCTTTTCCCTGACGGACTGGGTTTGGCTAACGGCCCTATCAGATCGACCGCTACTCAGCTAAATGGTTCCTCCACAATGGGGAGGGGGCGTAATTTGGCCTTGCATCGATCTCCCTTCTTGCCAATGCGCTGGCAACTGTCACAGGTCTGGCAATATTGACGAACATCATAGGTTACCCCCGGCCAAAAGAAGTTTTGTGTCAGACGATGCCTGGTGCGACTGACGCCAAAGTGCCCGGCCAAGAGTATGTCATGAGAGATTCGCAGTAACTCCTGCCTATACCTCTTGGGAACTACCAGCTGTCGTTTTATAGTGGGGCTCATCCCTGTGTGGTGCTGCTCTGTGATCCGGTAGAGGAGTCCCTGCTTCCATATAAACTGTTCCCCTTCCAGTACCCCTCTCCCCTCCTGTGCCTTCCCACGATATCCCTCCATTGAAGGATCCTCAAGTAACTCCCTCTTAAATTCATCTGGGGTGGCCAAAGAAATGTGTCTGGCTATGGGAATACATGTAGGGCTGGGATGTCTTACCTGGGCCTCCTCTGAGTGTGATTCCGCCTCCGCAGCTCGAGCTTGTCTCCGGGTGGTCACAGGATATGTCTCAGCCAGAGGGGCAACCGAGAAGGCAGACAACATGGGCTGTTATGATCTGGTGGCCTAGGAGCAGCATGAGACGGACTCTGGAGAAGGTGGTCCCTGTACTGACCGCAAACCCTGAACCTAGCAGCGCAACTAAAAGTAGCCGTGGGGGGTACCTGACACTCCCTAGCCTAAGATCTAACTTCCCCTAAAGACAGAAACAGGAAACCTATCTTGCCTCAGAGAAAATCCCCAAAGGATAGATAGCCCCCCACAAATGTTGACGGTGAGAGGAGAGGGAAATAACATACGCAGAAATTAAATCAGATTTTAGCATAGGAGGCCATACTAGCTAAAAAGAAAGAATAGAACAGAGTACTAAGCGGTCAGTATAAAAACACTAGAAAATATCCACCACAGAAAATACGAATCACCACATCTGACTAAAGACATGGGGGGTATATCTGCATCTCCAGAGACACAGCTTAGCTGCAAAAAATCCTTCACAGACAAAGCTGAACAAGACAAAAACATGAAAATGCACAAAACTTTAAGGTCCACAGCAGGTGGACAGCAAAAACAAAGCCAGGACTTATCTTTGTAGAAAAGCACAGCAAACTGGAGAGACCAGCAGGGTAGTGAATCCTTCAAAAACAATGGACAACTGGCAGGGACTAAAGAGTCCAGCAAGGCTATATACCCCAGTCAGTTTTGCAATTAGTAGATACACCTGTCCAATCCTGCAGTCCAGTCACAACTGCATTACCCTCTACAACCACCGGAGGGAGCCCAAAAGCTGAATTCACAACAATGGGCCCCAAGTCATTTCCCAGCAAAATGTCTGCAGGCAAATCCTCCATCAAGCCGACCTCAACAAGGCCATCCCCAACTCCGCAGTTCATGTAAATCCTGGCAGTGGGCAGTCGATGTATAGTTCCCCCTGCTACACGGACTGCCACTGTCCGGTCCATCTTCTCTTGGTCCCGGACGAGGTGAGGCTTCACAAGGGTCAAAGTTGCTCCGGAATCTCTTAGTCCCTGCATGCGTTTCCCATTAACCCACACGACCTGTCGATGCTGTTGTCGATTATCTGCCCGGGCTGCCTGCATGGGGTCTACTTCATGCAGCACTTCCTCCATGCCTTCCACCCCTTGGTTAGTTGTAGCCCCCAATGCCGGGTCAGCTTCGCCTTGGTAGCAGTGTACAGCGGCCCAGGCGGGATGTAGCTGTTCTTTGGCCACTGCGTATGCTGAGTCCAGTTGGGACATTGTCTTTGCAGGTGGCACAGCTGACGGCAGGTGTGGCATCGCGCCCCAGGGGAACTGTGATAGGCCGGGTTTCTAGCTGGTCCCCCTACAATCTTCGGTGGTTTGGGGCCCTCCAGGTCCATGGGCGGACCCCTAGTGACCATCTTTGATCCGGACAACTGAGGCCTCCTGGCGTCATGATGTTCATCGGCCAGACGAGCGGCTTCCTCAAGAGTCATTGGTCGCCTGTCCCGAAGCCATTCCTGTGTCTCGGGGTTTAGTCCATTAAAGAATCATTCTAACAAGAAGAGCTGGAGGACGTCCTCCTTAGTGGTTGCTTGGCTCCCTTGTACCCACTGTAGCAGTGACCGCCGTAATTTACAGGCCCATTCAGCGTGGGTATCGGTTACTCATTTTATAATTCCGTGGAACTTTTGGCGGTATGCCTCTGGTGTCAGCGCATACCGGGCCACAATCACTTCTTTGATCTGCTCATAGTCCATACAGTCCTCATCAGGTACCGTACGATAGGCGTCCGCTGCCCGGCCTGTCAGCTTGCTGACCAGAATCTGAACCCATTCCTCCGGCTTCACTTGATGAATGTCACACTGCCGCTCAAAGTCCTGCAGAAAGCCATCAATGTCTTCCTCTGCCTCCCCCAACTGTCGGAAGGCATTATACTGGATCTTTTTGTGGCTTACTGTTGAAGGTACCTGGGCGGAGGCCAGAGTTCCCCTTGCTCGCTGTCTCTCCTCTCTCCGCTCTGCCATCTCCATCTTGGCCAGCTCCACTTTGGTCCGCTCTGCCATCTCCATCTTGGCTAGCTCTATCCTGGTCCGCTCGGCCATCTCTTCCTTCAGATCAGAACGCATATCAGCCATCACCTCTCGTATGATCTCTACTGCAAGATTTGGGCCATAGAACGCCAGTCTGTTCTTTACCTCCCTCTGGAGTCAAGTCTCCTCCACGTTCACATTGGGGGGTGCTGCACTGTCGTGTTCCATGATGGCTGCTATCAAATCCGCTTTTGTTTTGTTGCTGGCGATTAACCCTCGGGCTTCCACCAGATCTTTTAATGTAGTCCTCTTTAACTTCTGGTAGTTGTCTTCCATTCATTCCTTTCCTCCTGTAGAAGGGGTATCACATCCCGCTGTCTGCCACCAGTGTAACGGGGTCTAATGTGCTGTAGTACCTCTTTCAGCACCCCCCGTGTTTCAGGAGGTCCACTCTCGTATTTCCAGTCTAAAGAACACCCTTTATTCACAGCACACAGAATATATAACACAGATACACAGGGCAGGCCAATAGGAAAACAGCAGGCCAGACATACATTACAATAGCCGCAGGGGGCCGGAGCCTGCCAATATTTACTGTGGGAATTACAAAGGTGGGGGGAGGTCAGAAAGAGAATATCTTGTCCAGGGGCGCAGCCTGTGGACTGATGCATTTCACATGGAAACTATTATACATACATATACTGCATAACATATTCTTGGTGCTGGGGGGTTCTGTAACACATACTATTCGGTCAGAGAAATAAATCCCATATAATCTTATATGGTAGTTGGATCCGTATAGTGGACTTGTCCCTAGGGTAGGCTGTATTAGTGTCCGGATAGAACGCGGTGTCCGTCAATATATAAGATTATATGGGATTTATACATATACGTTTTCTCATAAGCAGCAAGCATACTGAAGAAGGTCAGTTTAATCGACCGAAACGTCTGTGTACTGTGTACAAGTGGCTGCCAAAATAAAAATACTTTCAGCAAACAAAGTTGAGTGCCAAAGCCTATTACATTTAATTTCTGGTGTGGGAACCTTCTTTGAGCACCACTACAGCTGTGCCACGTTATATCTTAATATATGCAGAAGTCGGAGTCACAGGAAGCAGGAAATGGGGAATCACCAGTGAGATTGATAGCAGTGGCCAGTGTGAAGACACCGACCTCTCGACGGTTGCTCAGGATCCCTTGTTGGAGGTCGAAGTTGGCGAGCTCCTTAAATCAGAGGGCAAAGAAGGCTCAAACTTTATCTGTTGCACGGGCTTTAGTGAATACTGTAGCGATAAAGAGGATTACAAGTAGCAATAAAATTGTTAATGATCTAGTGTTAAAGTTGATGGGTTTGGGATATAGGGGGGCTTCCTTACTTCTCGTGTATGGGTAATGATGGACAGTCTACAGGGATTTGAGTGGTCCCTCAGGACAGCACATCTGATGGGGATACCTTGGAGTTGGCTAGTTGACAGGCACACGGGCTTCAGCAGAGAAGTCAACCAGGGCTGACAATGCAGGGGATAAATCTAGGGAGGACAAAAAAAGTCTATTTGGTAACCAGAGTGAGAGGAGAGGTTTATGTGTGTTTCAATGGGCCATTGGGGGAACATGTGAAACATAATTTTAGGGAAAAAATCTGGAAAGACAAATACGTCGATAATATGAATATTTAATGTTTTAATTATTTTTTCATTTTATTATTTTTTATTGACATTTGCTATCACTTTTTTGATTTTTCACAATTTTTTCGTGTGCTTTTGCTTTTTGTCACTTTCACAAACAAAATTACACATTTTTTGTGTCTTCTTTGTAAAATAATAACCTTAAAATAATTACCTTGGTATTAATATTAGCATGTCTGTATTTGTTGGACTATATACACGGTTATTATTATTATTATTATTTATTGTTATAGCGCCATTTATTCCATGGCGCTTTACATGTGAGGAGGGGTATACATAATAAAAACAAGTACAATAATCTTAAACAATACAAGTCATAACTGGTACAGGAGGAGTGAGGACCCTGCCCTTGAAGGCTCACAATCTATAAGGGATGGGTGAGAATACAGTTGGTGAGGATAGAGCTGGTCATGCAGCGGTTTCGTCGATCGGTGGTTACTGCAGGTTGGAGGCTTTTGGGAAGAGGTAGGTCTTCAGGTTCTTTTTGAAGGTTTCGATGGTAGGCGAGAGTCTGATGTGTTGTGGTAGAGGGTTCCAGAGTAGGGGTGATACGCAAGAGAAATCTTGTATACGATTGTGGGAAGAGGCGATAAGAGGGGAGTAGAGAAGGAGATCTTGTGAGGATCGGAGGTTGCGTGTAGGTAAATACCGGGAGACGAGGTCACAGATGTATGACAGAGACAGGTTGTGGATGGCTTTGTATGTCATGGTTAGGGTTTTGTAGTGGTAGCCTCTGGGCAATGGGGAGCCAGTGAAGGGATTGACAGAGGGGAGAGGCCAGGGAATAGCGGGGGGACAGGTGGATTAGTCGGGCAGCAGAGTTTAGAATAGATTGGAGGGGTGCGAGAGTGTTAGAGGGGAGGCCACAGAGCAGGAGTTTGCAGTAGTCAAGGCAAGAGATGATGAGGGCATGGACAAGGGTTTTTGCAGATTCTTGGTTGAGGAATGTACGGATTCGTGAAATATTTTTGAGTTGAAGTCGGCAGGAAGTGGAAAGGGCTTGGATATGTGGTTTGAAGGAGAGATCAGCGTCAAGGATTACACCGAGGCAACGAGCTTTTGGGACTGGGGAGAGTGGGCAGCCATGCACTGTAATGGATAGAACCTATTGGGGGGGTCGCGTGAGATGGGGGAAAGATGATGAATTCTGTTTTGTCCATGTTAAGTTTCAGAAATCTAGCGGAGAAGAAGGATGAAATAGTGGACAGACATTGAGGGATTCTGGTTAGTAGGGAGGTGATGTCTGGTCCGGTTATGCTGAAATAGTTTTATACCCATTTATGCCATCTAGTGGTTGAATTATATCATTACATTAATTTGTGACGTAACCTTCTTGTCTGGGAGGTTAAGAGCTTATGGAACGCATGCGCTGTATTAATTGCCGTCTCTTCTATATATATTGTTCAGAAATCATTGTTTCCACTCCATTTGCAACAATTATCAATAGTGATGAGGGAACGTGCTCGCCACTACTCGTTACTCTAACACTCAGAGATACTCCCAAAATAGCATATAGGATAAATAACTCATACCGAATGAACTAACAACAAAAAACTGGTGCACAAGAAGACCAAACTGAGTATAATCCAAAAATAATAATATCTTTATTATATAGTATAAACATGGATACATAAATCTAAAAACGACTGGACACCAAGTCAAGGAGACGAGGTACACTCTCACACAATAACAGCCTACAAAGTGTCCTTTCACACTTTAGATTTATGTATCCATGTTTATACTACATGTATATAATAAATATATTATTATTTTTGGATTATACTCAGTTTGGTCTTCTTTTGCACCAGTTTTTTGTTGTTAGTTCACTACTCGTTACTCGCCCGAATATCAATGTACTCGGTGTACTCGGCGAGCACCGAGAATTTCTGGGATTATTCAGCGGCAACTGTTGTCTCCACCAAGCATTTTTGGCGGACTTTAGAGACCCAATAACAGTGCAGGGATTGTCTGCCAGGCCATGAAACGCCGCAGCCATCTTTGTTGTGGTCGTGAAGTGATTGCCTGAGCCATACAGCATCATACCGAGTATAAGAGACATAGTGCCGCTCTGCTCACCGCATTCATCTCTGGATTCAACGAGAGTAAGGAGAGCTGCTGCCGAGATAGGGTCAGAATCGTGGTTTTTATAGTTTGTGTATGTCTGCAATTGTTAATTCCACAACTCCACAGAAACCAACAGTCCTTTTTAGGGCTAATTCGTGGGTCCCGAGATTGCAGTGCTAGCTAGGCAGAAAGCTCCATAACTGTCTGCTGCTGCTTATTTACTATATACCTAGTTGCAGTTTTCATTTTTTTCTTTTTTCTAAAAATTTACTCCCCCCCAAAAAAAAAATAGTCTGCTCTGTCAGACTGATGCCGGTGTAACCCCTTAGTGACAGAGCCAATTTGGTACTTAATGACCGAGCCAATTTTTGCAATTCTGACCACTGTCACTTTATGAGGTTATAACTCTGGAACGCTTCAACGGATCCCGCTGATTCTGAGATTGTTTTTTCATGACATATTGTACTTCATGGTAGTGGTAACATTTCTTCGATATTACTTGCGATTATTTATGAAAAAAATGGAAATATGGCAAAAATATTTAAAATTTTGCAATTTTCAAACTTTGTATTTTTATGCCCTTAAATCAGAGATATGTCACAAAAAATAGTTAATAAATAACATTTCCCACATGTCTACTTTACATCAGCACAATTTTGGAAAAATTTTTTTTTTTGTTAGGGAGTTATAAGGGTTAAAAGTAGACCAGCAATTTCTCATTTTTACAACACCTTTTTTTTTTAGGGACCACATCACATTTGAAGTCATTTTGAGGGGTCTATATGATAGAAAATAATGAAGTGTGACACCATTCTAAAAACTACACCCCTCAAGGTTCTCAAAACCACATTCAACAAGTTTATTAACCCTTTACGTGCTTCACAGGAACTGAAACGATGTGGAAGGAAAAAATGAACATTTAACTTTTTTTTTGCAAACATTTTAATTCAGAACCATTTTTTTATTTTCACAAGTGTAAAAACAGAAATGTAACCATAAATTTTGTTATGCAATTTCTCCTGAATACGCCAATACCCCATATGTGGGGGTAAACCACTGTTTGGGCGCACCGCAGAACTTGGAAGTGAAGGAGCGCCGTTTGACTTTTTCAATGCAGAATTGGCTGGAATTGAGATCGGACGCCATGTCACGTTTAGAGAGCCCCTGATGTGCCTAAACAGTGGAAACCCCCCACAAGTGACACCATTTTGGAAACTAGACCCCTTAAGGAACTTATTTAGATGTGTGGTGAGCACTTTGAACCCCCATGTGCTTCACAGAAGTTTATAACGTTGAGCCGTGAAAATAAAAAATCACATTTTTTCTACAAAAATTATCTTTTTGCCCCCAAATTTTTATTTTCACAAGGGTAACAGGAGAAATTAGACCACAAAAGTGGTAGTGAAATTTCTCCTGAGTACGTCGATACCCAATATGTGGGCGTAAACCACTGTTTGGGCGCACCGCAGAGCTTGGAAGAGAAGGAGTGCAGTTTTACTTTTTCAATGTAGAATTGTCTGGAATTGAGATCGGACGCCATGTCGCGTTTGGAGAGCCCTTGATGTGCCTAAACAGTGGAAACCCCCCACAAGTGACCCCATTTTGGAAACTAGACCCCCAATGGAACTTATCTAGATGTGTGGTGAGAACTTTGAATGCCCAAGTGCTTCACAGAGGTTTAGAATGCAGAGTCGTGAAAATAAAGAATATTTTTTTTTCCACAAAAAAGATATTGTAGCCCCCAAGTTTTTATTTTCGCAAGGGTAACAGGAGAAATTTGACCGCAATAGTTGTTGTCCAATTTATTCCGAGTACACTGATGTGCCATATGTGGGGGTAAACCACTGTTTGGGCGCACGGCAGAGCTCGGAAGGGAAGGAGCGCTGTTTTGGAATGCAGACTTTGATAGAATGGTCTGTGGGCGTTATGTTGCGATTGCAGAGCCCCTGATGTACCTAAACAGTAGTAACTCCCCACAAGTGACCCCATTTTGGAATACGTTTGTGACGTAACCTTCTTGTCTGGGAGGTTAAGAGCTTATGGAACGCATGCGCTGTATTAATTGCCGTCTCTTCTATATATATTGTTCAGAAATCATTGTTTCCACTCCATTTGCAACAATTATCAATAGTGATGAGGGAACGTGCTCGCCACTACTCGTTACTCTAACACTCAGAGATACTCCCAAAATAGCATATAGGATAAATAACTCATACCGAATGAACTAACAACAAAAAACTGGTGCACAAGAAGACCAAACTGAGTATAATCCAAAAATAATAATATCTTTATTATATAGTATAAACATGGATACATAAATCTAAAAACGACTGGACACCAAGTCAAGGAGACGAGGTACACTCTCACACAATAACAGCCTACAAAGTGTCCTTTCACACTTTAGATTTATGTATCCATGTTTATACTACATGTATATAATAAATATATTATTATTTTTGGATTATACTCAGTTTGGTCTTCTTTTGCACCAGTTTTTTGTTGTTAGTTCACTACTCGTTACTCGCCCGAATATCAATGTACTCGGTGTACTCGGCGAGCACCGAGAATTTCTGGGATTATTCAGCGGCAACTGTTGTCTCCACCAAGCATTTTTGGCGGACTTTAGAGACCCAATAACAGTGCAGGGATTGTCTGCCAGGCCATGAAACGCCGCAGCCATCTTTGTTGTGGTCGTGAAGTGATTGCCTGAGCCATACAGCATCATACCGAGTATAAGAGACATAGTGCCGCTCTGCTCACCGCATTCATCTCTGGATTCAACGAGAGTAAGGAGAGCTGCTGCCGAGATAGGGTCAGAATCGTGGTTTTTATAGTTTGTGTATGTCTGCAATTGTTAATTCCACAACTCCACAGAAACCAACAGTCCTTTTTAGGGCTAATTCGTGGGTCCCGAGATTGCAGTGCTAGCTAGGCAGAAAGCTCCATAACTGTCTGCTGCTGCTTATTTACTATATACCTAGTTGCAGTTTTCATTTTTTTCTTTTTTCTAAAAATTTACTCCCCCCCAAAAAAAAAATAGTCTGCTCTGTCAGACTGATGCCGGTGTAACCCCTTAGTGACAGAGCCAATTTGGTACTTAATGACCGAGCCAATTTTTGCAATTCTGACCACTGTCACTTTATGAGGTTATAACTCTGGAACGCTTCAACGGATCCCGCTGATTCTGAGATTGTTTTTTCATGACATATTGTACTTCATGGTAGTGGTAACATTTCTTCGATATTACTTGCGATTATTTATGAAAAAAATGGAAATATGGCAAAAAATTTTAAAATTTTGCAATTTTCAAACTTTGTATTTTTATGCCCTTAAATCAGAGATATGTCACAAAAAATAGTTAATAAATAACATTTCCCACATGTCTACTTTACATCAGCACAATTTTGGAAAAATTTTTTTTTTTGTTAGGGAGTTATAAGGGTTAAAAGTAGACCAGCAATTTCTCATTTTTACAACACCTTTTTTTTTTAGGGACCACATCACATTTGAAGTCATTTTGAGGGGTCTATATGATAGAAAATAATGAAGTGTGACACCATTCTAAAAACTACACCCCTCAAGGTTCTCAAAACCACATTCAACAAGTTTATTAACCCTTTACGTGCTTCACAGGAACTGAAACGATGTGGAAGGAAAAAATGAACATTTAACTTTTTTTTTGCAAACATTTTAATTCAGAACCATTTTTTTATTTTCACAAGTGTAAAAACAGAAATGTAACCATAAATTTTGTTATGCAATTTCTCCTGAATACGCCAATACCCCATATGTGGGGGTAAACCACTGTTTGGGCGCACCGCAGAACTTGGAAGTGAAGGAGCGCCGTTTGACTTTTTCAATGCAGAATTGGCTGGAATTGAGATCGGACGCCATGTCACGTTTAGAGAGCCCCTGATGTGCCTAAACAGTGGAAACCCCCCACAAGTGACACCATTTTGGAAACTAGACCCCTTAAGGAACTTATTTAGATGTGTGGTGAGCACTTTGAACCCCCATGTGCTTCACAGAAGTTTATAACGTTGAGCCGTGAAAATTAAAAATCACATTTTTTCTACAAAAATGATCTTTTTGCCCCCAAATTTTTATTTTCACAAGGGTAACAGGAGAAATTAGACCACAAAAGTGGTAGTGAAATTTCTCCTGAGTACGTCGATACCCAATATGTGGGCGTAAACCACTGTTTGGGCGCACCGCAGAGCTTGGAAGAGAAGGAGTGCAGTTTTACTTTTTCAATGTAGAATTGTCTGGAATTGAGATCGGACGCCATGTCGCGTTTGGAGAGCCCTTGATGTGCCTAAACAGTGGAAACCCCCCACAAGTGACCCCATTTTGGAAACTAGACCCCCAATGGAACTTATCTAGATGTGTGGTGAGAACTTTGAATGCCCAAGTGCTTCACAGAAGTTTAGAATGCAGAGTCGTGAAAATAAAGAATATTTTTTTTCCCACAAAAAAGATATTGTAGCCCCCAAGTTTTTATTTTCGCAAGGGTAACAGGAGAAATTTGACCGCAATAGTTGTTGTCCAATTTATTCCGAGTACACTGATGTGCCATATGTGGGGGTAAACCACTGTTTGGGCGCACGGCAGAGCTCGGAAGGGAAGGAGCGCTGTTTTGGAATGCAGACTTTGATAGAATGGTCTGTGGGCGTTATGTTGCGATTGCAGAGCCCCTGATGTACCTAAACAGTAGTAACTCCCCACAAGTGACCCCATTTTGGAAACTAGACCCCCCAAGGAGCTTATCTAGATGTGTGGTGAGAACTTTGAATGCCCAAGTGATTCACAGAAGTTTAGAATTCAGGGTCGTGAAAATAAAAAAATATTTTGTTTTCCACAAAAAAGATTTTGTAGCCCCCAAGTTTTTATTTTCACAAGGGTAACAGGAGAAATTGGACCCCAAAAGTTGTTGTCCAATTTATCCTGAGTACGCTGATGCCCCATATGTGGGGGTAACCCACTGTTTGGGCGCACGGCAGAGCTCAGAAGGGAGGGAGCACCATTTGACTTTTTGAGCGCAAAATTGGCTGTCGTGTTTGAAGACCCCCTGATGTAACTAAACAGTGGAAACCCCCCAATTCTAGCTCCAACCCTAACCCCAACACACCCCTAACCCTAATCCCAACCCGATCCATAATCCTAATCACTAACCCTAACGATAATCACAACCCTTACCCCAAAACAACCCTAATGTCAACCCTAACCATAACCCAAATCAAAACCCTAAATCCAACACACCCCTAATCCTAATCTCAACCCTAACCTCAAACCTAACCCTAATCCCAATACACCCCTAATCACAACCCTAACCTTAACCCTTATCCCAAACCTAACCCTAATCCCAAGCGTAACCCTAATGCCAACCCTAACCCTAATACCAACTCTAATCCAAACCCTAACCCCAAATCTAACCCTAACTTTAGCCCCAACCCTAGCCCTAACTTTAGCCCCAACCCTAACCCTAGCCCTAAGGCTACTTTCACACTTGCGTCGTTTGGCATCCGTCGCAATCCGTCGTTTTGGACAAAAAACGGATCCTCCAAATGTGCCTGCAGGATGCGTTTTTTTGCCCATAGACTTGTATTGCCAACGGATCGTGACGGATGGCCACACGTCGCGTCCGTTGTGCACTGGATCAGTTTTGTTTTGGCTGACCGTCGGCACAAAAAACGTTCAATGTAACTTTTTTTGTACGTCGCGTCTGCCATTTCTGACCGCGCATGCGTGGCCATAACTCCGCACCCTCCTCCCCAGGACATAGATTGGGGAGAAGATGCGTTGAAAAACTACATCCGCTGCCCACGTTGTGCACAATTTTCACAACATGCATCGGTATGTCGGGCCAACGCATTGCGACGGCCCCGTACTGACGTAAGTGTGAAAGAACCCTAACCCTGAATTTAGCCCCAACCCTAACCCTAAATTTAGCCCCAACCCTAACCCTAACCCTAGCCCTAACCCTATCCCTAACCCTAGCCCTAACCCTAACCCTAGCCCTCGCCCTAACACTAGCCCTAACCCTAGCCCTAACCCTAGCCCTAGCCCTAGCCCTAACCCTAACCCTAGCCCTAACTCTAGCCCTAACCCTAGCCCTAACCCTAACCCTAACCCTAATTTTAGCCGCAACTGCTCTTCTCCTGTCGGCCGGCAGATGGCGATAGATGGCGGGCGCACTGCGCATGCGCCCGCCATTTTCTTTTGCCCAGAAGATGCCGGCGGCCAGGAGGAGCAGCAGGAGGACCCAGGGACACCGGTAAGTATAATAGGGTCCCCGAATCCCCCTATTTCTCTGTCCTCTGATGTGCGATCGCATCAGAGGACAGAGAATTACACTTTGATTTTTTTTTTTTTTTTGCGGTCGCCGGTAAACAGTTAATTACCGGCGATCGCAAAACAGGGGTCGGTAAAACCGACCCCGATCATGTTCTTTGGGGTCTCGGCTACCCCCGGCATTCGAGACCCCAAAGATTCTCCCGGTGCCAGCCGGCGGGCGCACTGCGCATGCGCCCGCCATTTTGAAGATGGCGGCGCCCACCGGGAGCCACGAGGAGCACCGGGGGAGATAGGTGAGTATCGGGGGGCTACCTGGGACCCCTTTTCTCTGTCCTCTGATGTGCGATCACATCGGAGGACAGAGAAATTAAAAAGAGATCACGTTTTTTTTTTGCGATCGCCGGTAAACGGTTAATTACCGGCGATCGCAAATGCGGGGTCGGTTAAAAACCCCCTGAATCATGTTCTCTGGGGTCTCGGCTAGCCCCGGCAGCCGAGACCCCGGAGAAAATCCGACTCTGGGGGGCGCTATTCACTTTTTCCACAGCGCCGTTAATTAACGGCGCTGTGCTTTAAGTACCCTTAGCGGCCGCCGTTAAAAGGCGTATCGGCGGTCGCTAAGGGGTTAAGGGCCCCTTTCCACTTGCGAGGAAAACGGACAAGTGCAATCCGATAAAAAATCGGATTGCACTCGGACCAATGTTATTCAATATGTAACATTCCATTTGCGATTTTTTTCTCAGCCGAAATCGGACTGAGAAAGAAATTGCAACATGCTGCGTATTGCTGCGATTCTCGGACGAGACTCGCCAATGTAAGCCAATGGGTGCGAGAAAAAAACAGCACAGCACTCGCACCATGCGAGTACTGTCCGATTTTTACGCACCCGTGTCCTTTGAAAAGCCGGCAATTCATCGCAGAGTACAGTAAAATCACACTGACAGGTTAGATTAGAGTAGATATATACACATAGAACAGGTATATATACATATATATATGTCAGGGAGACACCTATATATATATTTATATTTAATGCAGCGCTAGATAGCTTAAAAGTCGGTAATTCAATTGCCGGCTTTTGCTACCTCCTTCACAAACCCGACATGATATGAGACATGGTGTACATACAGTAAACCATCTCATATCCCCATTTTTTTTGCATATTCCACACTACTAATGTTAGTAGTGTGTATGTGCAAAATTTGGGTGCTCTAGCTATTAAATTAAAGGGTTAAATGGCGGAAAAAATTGGCGTGGGCTCCCGCCTATTCTGGCACTTGGCCACTCTCTTCCCATTCCCGTGTAGCGGTGGGATATGGGGTAATGAAGGGTTAATGTCACCTTGCTATTGCAAGGTGACATTAAGCCAGATTAATAATGGAGAGGCGTCAATTCTGACACCTATCCATTATTAATCCAATTGTATGAAAGGGTTAAAAACACACACACACACATTATTAAAAAGTATTTTAATGAAATAAACACACAGTTTGTTTTAATATTTTATTGCTCTCTCAATCCACCTGAAGACCCTCGCTCTGTAACAAAGGAAAAATAATAAACCAACAATATACATACCTTCCGTTGATCTGTAGCGTCCCACGATGTAAATCCATTTGAAGGGGTTAAAATATTTTACAGGCAGGAGCTCTGCTATAATGCAGCTGTGCTCGTGCCTGTAAAACCCCAGCGAATGAATGGAAAGTAGGTCAATGACCTGTAGTTACCTTCATTCGCGGTGATGCGCCCTCTGCTGGTTGTCCTCATATGAACTCGAGCCTGGCAGCTGCATTATAGCAGAGCTCCTGCCTGTAAAATATTTTAACCCTTTCAGATGGATTTACATCGTGGGACGTTACAGATCAACGGAAGGTATGTATATTGTTGGTTTATTATTTTTCCTTTGTTACAGAGCGAGGGTCTTCAGGTGGATTGAGAGAGCAATAAAATATTAAAACAACCTGTGTGTGTTAGGAGTCGAGTTTCCTCTGCTGCACAGGGGGAATCTCGATCCGTCTCCGCTGCGGTCTCCCATTCTCCTCCAGCCGCAGTGGAGCCTGCTCAGCAGGGACGTCGATCCCAGCGTCTCGCTCAGTCTGACTCTGTGAGAAGAGTTACTGCTGCTTCTCCAGCTTCTGCCTGTAAAGCCTATACTGGTCAGCAGCGATTGGACTTCTCTGGGACTAAGTCCTTGTCTGCGCACACTGAGCATGCCCAGGGCAAGATCTACCATTGGAGATCGAGGGTCATGTGCTCAGACTCTGCAGCGCATTCTATTGGTCCTCTTGGCAGGTCTTGGAAGGGCAAAGTTTCTGTGGCCGCTTCCTGTCCTGCAACTATATAAACTGCGCATGACCGCACGGCCATGCGCTAGTGTACAATTTAATACGTGTGTTTGTTGTGAGTGCAAGTCGTTCTTTAAATACCCCTACCCTATTGTATGATTGTTCGCGTATGGAGTATGGCTGCTATCTAGCGCCCGACTTATCACTCAACGTGTCACACACGTGTCAGCGTCTACTGCTGTGACCGCCAGTGCGGTGCCACGCGCCAGTGTGCGCTTCCTGACCCACGTCTGGGTGCTTAGTGGTGCCTGCCAGCACGGCACAGTTCGCACTTAATTGCCTTAATTATATAATTCCTTTCACACCCAGTAGCGGTGTAGTGCCAGCAAGGGTCTAATCGGACTACAATCCCTGTTGGGGTTTAGTTCGCTGACCACTTGCTCGCGCTCTATGTGCGGTACCGCGGTCCTGTGACGCAACAGGATCGCTTTCTTCACGCTGGGTGAGGTTTAACCCACGCGTGTATTCTTTTGAATACCGCCATATTGTCTGTCATTTCCTAGCAGCAGGTTTCACCTGCACGGTGGACCCCGGACTGCGAACGCATCTATATCATCTCTTTTGGTGCGTTCTGCCAGTCCTAACAGTGTGTTTATTTCATTAAAATACTTTTTAATAATGTGTGTGTGTTTCTTTAACCCTTTCATACAATTGGATTAATAATGGATATGTGTCAGAATTGATGCCTCTCCATTATTAATCTGGCTTAATGTCACCTTACAATAGCAAGGTGACATTAGCCCTTCATTACCCCATATCCCACCGCTACACGGGAATGGGAAGAGAGTGGCCAAGTGCCAGAATAGGCGCATCTTCCGGATGTGCCTTTTCTGGGGTGGCTGGGGGCAGATGTTTTTTGCCAGGGGGGGCCAATAACCATGGACCCTCTCCAGGCTATTAATATCTGCCCTCAGTCACTGGATTTACTACTCTGGCAGAGAAAATTGCGCGGGAGCCCACGCCAATTTTTTCCGCCATTTAACCCTTTAATTTAATAGCTAGAGCGCCCAAATTTTGCACATACACACTACTATCATTAGTATTGTGGAATATGCAAAAAAAATGGGGATATGAGATGGTTTACTGTATGTAAACCATGTCTCATATCATGTCGGGTTTGTGAAGGAGATAGCAAAAGCCGGCAATTGAATTACCGGCTTTAAAGCTATCTCGCGCTGCATTAAATATAAATATATATATATAGGTGTCTCCCTGACATATATATGTATATATACCTATTCTATGTGTATATATCTACTCTAATCTAACCTGTCAGTGTGATTTTACTGTACACTGCGCTGAATTACCGGCTTTTCAAAGGAGACCCATGCGTAAAAATCGGACAGCAATACGGATGTCATACGGATGTTGCGATAAAAAAATCGCATGACACTCGCATGACACTCGCATGACACTCGCAGACGTTACATCCTTTTTTTTTGGTTCGTAATTCGGACCGTTTTTTTTCTCTCAAGTGGAAAGGGGCCCTAAAAATCATAGTTTGTCAGACATACGTAGCATAGTTGTGTGTGCTAGCCTTGTGCCACTGTTTTTTTTTTTTTAATTCATCCAAAAGCCCCCCAAAAATTAATACAGTCTGTTATGTCAGGCTGAGTCCTGTTGTATCTGTTTTTGAAAAACGGTATTTCCACAGGCATACGTAGCATAGTCCTGTGTGCTAGCCTTGGTCAATTTTTTTTTGTTTACATTCACCAAAAAGCAAAAAACACATTAATACAGTCTGTTAAGTCAGACTGAGTCCTGGTGTATCTCTTTTTGAAAAATCAAATTTCCGCAGTAGCATAATTCTGTGTGGTATCCTTCTGCCACTTTTTTTTTTCTTTTGGTGTTAAATTCACCAAAAAAGGCCTCATATATCTGCGTGCTCCAAGTTTGGGCATTTTAGGCCTGTTTTCCACTGTTTTGCATTTAAAAAATACGGGCCTAATATTTGACAGTGTTGTATTTCCGTGACAGGACTCATATATCTGCGTGCTCCAAGTTTTGGAATTTTAGGCCATTAGTCCAGTTTTTTCCAGTCTGTTACTCTACTTATATACAGCACAATTTTGCATAAAGAAACAAACAGGGGCCACATATTTGGCAGTGTTGTATTTCTGTGACAGGCCACATATATCTGCGTGCTCCAGCTTTGGGCACTTTAGGCCGGTTTTCCACTGTTTTGGTGTCTGTTACTCTGCTTATACACAGCACTATTTTGCATTAAACCCCCCCCCCCCAAAAAAAAGACAGTCTGTTATGTCAGATTGAGGGCTGAGGCCTGTTGTATCTGTGATTGAAAAATCATAGCTTGTCAGGCATAAGTTTCATAGTTCTGTCTGCTAGCTATGTTCGTTTTTTTTTTTTTAAATTATACAAAACCCTACAAAAAAGTTAATACAGTCTGTTATGCCCCACAGGCCACAGTCTTAAATTGTAACATTTCTCTTCTGCTTGTGCTCGAATTGTTGCCTTTTAGGCTCATTGAGATTGAAGCTTTCCGCAACCTGATGGCGGCGGCTGTCACAAGGTACTCGGTCCCCATTCGTGGGCAAGTGATTGTGGGCAGGGACGGTACATCTCACAGATGGCACACTGGGTTAGCATAGTGGAAGCCGGGACCCAGTCGGACCTTGGGATGGAACACATCCTCACCACGCCGAGGATTGCTGGCTCTACGTCAATCAGGGTTGCCCCCACAGTCTACAGCTCTTGCACCTCCTCCTCCTCCTCCTCTTCATCCTCCATCTCTGAAATAAACACATCAGTCAGAAGCTGGAAGCACTGCAGCACTGCCTCAGCCAAGCGGCAACAGGCTGTGCTGAAGCTAATCTGCATAAGTGACAAACTGCACAATGCAGAAGTGTTGTGGACAGCGCTGAATGAGCAGTCAGATATTTGGATGACACCACTGAAACTACAGCCAGGCATGGTCTTTGTGACAATGGCCGTAACCTTGTGGCGGCTCTGAGGCAAGGTGAGCTCACACACGTACCTTGCTTGGCCATGTGCTTAACCTTGTGGTTTAACGTTTTCTGAAGAGCTACCCGGAGCTGCCGAATCTGCTAGTGAAAGTACGCCGTCTGTCTGCCCATTTTAGAAAGTTAGCTACAGCTTCAGCCGCCCTTGCCGTGCTCCAGCAGCGTTTACAGCTTCTAGCTCACAGACCACGCTCTGGAACTCTAAGCTGCATATGTTGGAAAGGATTTGTGAGCAGAATAGGGCAGTTGTTGACTACCAACATCAACAAGGCCGTCGATATTCAGTTCAGACTCCACACATAAGACCTCAGGCGTGGACATGGATGTCAGATGGAGCACTCCCAAGTGCTAGGGGTACTCGGTACCGAGTCCTTTGGTTCTCAAGGGGGATGTCACGGTGGCTCACCCGGTCCGTGGCCCTTGGGACGTCCGTGGTTAAAGGGAAAGGTCTTTAAAGGGGAAATGTTCGTGACGCCACCTGTGGTATTCGGTCAGGGTGACCGACGCTGCTTTAAGGGGTCTGCTGCTAGGGTGATGCTATGGCAGCTAGATGGTATACCTTCCCACAGGTAAAGTGTGTCCCCAGGGCTTCCCAGTGTGTAGATGGTAGATGGTGTGAGGCGCAGTGAAGAACGAGGACACAAGATTGCAGTCTCTTTACCTTTTTACTGAAGGCTTCAGCATCCACAGTCCAAAGCACCAGATCACAGGGCAGGCAGAGTCCAAACCGGCCGGTTTGGAGGCAAATTCAGAGTCCCCTTATCCAGGTGGAATTCAGTAGCCTTCCTCTAGCGCCTTGGTGTTATAGTACCTTACTGCTGAACTTCTCATAAGGTCCTCACAGATGTTGTAGATGTTATCAATGTTATGTCTCCCTCTCTCTGTCCCCCAGATGGATAGGACAACCTGTATGACCGGTGGCTTGAGGCTTTTTACAGGGACCCTATCATGCCCCGGCCTCTCGTGGGTGCCACCTTGCCTCCTGGGTATAGGGTGGATCAGTAACTTGCAATTAGCTGTCCTTCCGGTCTCTGGAGCAAGGCATAAAGGACTGTTGCTCCCTCGGTGTTCTGGCTACCGGGATCCTGCGCCTCAGAAGGAGGCAGCCTGTGCAGGTCAGAATTCCTTCTGGTATCCACTCCTTTGCTATGACTTCTTCTCACTATCTACAATACAATTCTCTCGTCGTGTCCTTTCTTAGGAACTGCCGCACTTAGGGCAGGCGCAGCTCCGTGACCCTCTGTCTAGGCCTCTGACAGGCTCCCACCCCAGGGGCCAACTACCTGAGCAAAGCTCAGCCAGCAATTGCCTCACTTCTTCTCTAGGCCACCAGTTTTACCTAAGTGTGAAGAGTGCTCTAATGAATAGGAGCATAGCTCCCCCTGGTGGACTGGAGTATGAAATGTGTTGTATGTTTGTGGTACCTGGTAAAGAGATCTCCTTTATTGCCTCCAAACGTAACATCACTCTCCCCTAGAGGAAAATGACATTACTGCAATGACCAGGACCCTGGGGCGCTGCACAGACATATGTACCATCCTCCAAAATTTTGAGGACTGCACCAAGATGGTAAGCGGTGATAACGCCATAATTAGCGTCACCATCCCGCTTCCCAGCATTCTGAAAACCTCTCTGCTCACAATTAAAGAGGATGCATTGCAGGCAGAGCACAAGTACATGGAGTAGGGACCATACAGGGGGATTACACTCAGCCCAGCCTCATGTCTTCTCAACGTGGATTGGTAGGCAATGAGGTGGAGGAGGAAGAACAGGAGCTACTTTCATGCGCTATAGTCAGTACTACAAGCACAGCTGTCATACTGTCTGTTCAGCGGGGATGGCCTGAGGACAGGGAGGAGGAGGATGAGGATGATGAGGAGGAGGGCAGCATGGTCAGCCGTCCTGTTGGTGAGGACACAGAAGTCTTGAATGTTAGCAGTCTGGCACACATGGCTGACTTTATGCTGCGCTGCATTTCATGTGACCCTCGCATTATAAATATTTTGGGTGACACTCATTACTGGTTGGTGACACTTCTAGACCCTCGCTACAAGGAGAACTTTCAATCTCTTCTGCCAGATGCAAAGAAGTGTACCAAAATGTTGCAGTACCAGAAGGCCCTTGTAGCGGAATTACTTAGAAAATTCCCATGTGAGAACGCTGGCAGCAGACGTCAGAGTTTGTTGTACAACCAAGGAGTTCAAGCGAGAGAGACAGAAGTACAATCCAGCTCAGGCAGGGGAACAATGGCAAAGTTCTGGGACAGTTTTCTCAGACCCTCCCATCGTGATGGCACAGAAGCAAGGGGTACTGTCACAAGAAGTGCAATGTTTGGGAAGTACCTTGCAGATCGCACAAAAGTCCTCCGTGATACCTCTGTACCTTTTAATTATTGTTTATCCAAGCTGGACACATGGCATGAACTGGCTCTCTATGCCTTGGAGGTCCTGGCCTGCCCTGCTGCTAGCGTTCTGTCAGAGCGGGTTTTTAGTGCCGCTGGTGGAATTATAACAGATAAGCACATCCGCCTGTCAACTGAAAATGCTGACAGGCTGAGTCTTATAAAAATGAACAAGGGCTGGATTGGGAAAGACTTCTGTACACCACCAAGTGAAAACAGCGAAACATAACCTCAAATACATTCCTTCTTTTGGGGAGGTGTATTTTCATGCACCTCTTCACAACCACAAATGGGTATATGCTTCCAGATTTGGTCTGTTTGTTCTTATCCTCCTCCTTATCCTCATCATCCAGAACCACTAGATGACCAGGGTGAACGTGCTCTGTACTGTTATAGGCCAGTGAATTTTGGGCAAGGGGGCTGTGATGGCACTATTTTATTTATTAAAACAAGGACCCCCCATTGGGGAATTGTCAGCTCATGCCCTTCATTACAAGTCTCAGAGACCCACACCCCTACATTGGGCCTACTTAACTCAGTTTCCTGCAATGTCTCTTCCTTATCTTCAACTGCATGACCTGGGTGAACGTGTTTTGTAATGATATAGGCCGGTGAATGTTGGGCAAGAGGGGCTGTCATGGCAATAGTATATTTTTAAAAAAGGTACCCCCCATTGTTGAAACCACATCCTTGTTGGCAAAGACTTCATAATATTTGTGTACCTTGAAGAGCTCACTTGAAAAGCTCCTTTTTGTGTTGCCTGGTTGCTCACATTGGACACAATACACTTCATATAAATTTGCTAAAGCAATGCTGTTAGTTTGGCTCAGTAGTTCATTACAAATATTTCTTTGTCCACTAGATTAGTTTCTCTCCTTGAGAGCCATAACTTTGGCTGCATCAATTGTACAAATGGCGAATATACAAATGACGATTTGGAATCCAGATTAAAATACTGTATAGCGAATGCATTCAGACAATTACATAGTGTTAGGGCTAGCGGAATGCACCGAGTAATAGGTAGGTAGCTGCAAGGTGCGTTCGCAGCCCGGGGTCCACCGTGCAGAGATATCTGCTGCTAAGTAATGGCAGATGGACTCTGAGCTCACACGTGAGTTAAGTTTCACCTCGTGTGAACTGGTAGCGAACTCTGTTGCCTCACAGAGTCGCGCAGTACACAAAACTAATACCCTAACTAGGGTTGTGCTTGCTCTGGAACTCTTCTGTGCTAACCGCACACATGAAGGAACCAGATGCTAAGCCAAGGCTAATTGCCCCCACTGATGCTAGCTGCCTGCCTGAGCGTACAGTCCCAATGCTAACAGCTTCACACAACATAAGAACAGAGTGGTATAGTATCCACTGGCATAAGCCAAAACACATTTGATACTAGCGCATGACCGTGCGGCCATGCGAGCCTTATATAGCTGCAGCAAGTAAAAGACCTTCCTAGAAGGACCAATGAGAGACTGCCATACCTGAGCATGTGACCCTAAATCTCCACTGGGAGATCTTGCCCTGGGCATGCTCAGTGTGTGCAAAGCAGGACTTAGTCCTAGCACCTACAGGACCTTCCTGAAAGGACCAATGGGCTTAGGTGCAGTATCTGACCATGTGACCCTCGATCTCCACTGAGAGATCTTACTCAGAGCATGCTCAGAATGAGAAAAGCAGGACTTAGTCCCAGAAGCGTCTGCTCGCTGCTGCCCAGCACTGACTTCAATGGCAGAAGCAGGAAAAGCAGCAGTAACTCTTTGTACAGAGTGGGACTGAGCAAGACACTGGGACCGACGTCTCCGCTGAGCAGGCTCCACTGCGGCAGGAGAAGAATGGGAGACCGCAGCGGAGACAGCCCGAGATTCCCCCTGTGCAGAGGCAGGAACTCGACCCCTAACACATAGCTGCATTTCTTGTAAAACATTTACAGATGTGACAGACAATGCTCATAGTGATACAATCTTGATAAATGTTGTTTATTCACTTCACAAACAGTTCTAAGCCTCTATATGTTTGCTGTTTGTCTTTGTAAAACATTAAGGTTTACTGAAACTCTGCCTGTGGTGGTTTGATCTAAATCCTTGTGGCTTTTATATTCTAGGGGTTTATGGCCCCTCGTCTGATGACTCGATGATATCTCAGTTTCATACAACCTTGAAAGCTGGCCACTTGAAGGACTGGGTGAAACTAGAGTTACAACATAGTATAAATCACTATATAAGACCAGAGAAACATGACTAAGACAGATGCCAAAACTGGGGTACCTGTACATGTACAGTGTGCTGATACCTGCATAATTGGGGACGCCCATGCAGTGTAGGTAATCTCCCAGGGGTTCTCTGTCTTGGTGTTGCTTTTCTGATATTCCAGACGGATGATGTTTAAAAGCTCTTGTTGATGATGTAAGTATACTGTATGTAGTTAATCTTTATATATACATTATCATTATATGAATTTAATTTGAATTTTGCACTTTGCAATAAAATTGCGTTGTATTGCAAGGTTTAGCCTTCTTTAAAGCCGTATCTGAACCTTAGTGTAAGGCCGGGTTCACATTGCGTTAACAGCAGCCCGTTCAACACATGCGTTAATGGGCTGCTGTTAACGCAAATGCTGGTATGTCAGCGCCCTAGCGCAGATAGAGTAGCAAATGCTCTATCTGCACTAGCAGTGACGGACCCGGAAAGGCTGCAGCCCGCGTCCCAGGGTCCGTCACTCAATGACGGCACATCGCTAGCGCACGCCCATTGTGGGAATGCGCTAGCGATGCGTCCTACACAGGAATTAATGGTGGCGTTAAAGGACTGCATTACACCGCGTTATTCCGCAGTGTAACGTAGTCCATCTAATGGACATCTGCAACGCAGTGTGAACCTGGCCTTAAATACATGGGAAATAAAATTGCCAAGTTCTCCTGTAAATAATTCTGCAAAGAGGGAACCATCATACCATTAAAAAATACAAGCGGATTTTCCTGGGCCCACCCAGTATGTGGGTACCAAGGCGTAATGGGATGGATATGACTATGCAGCAGGGCTGGCCTTCCTGCCAATGTGTAAAACAAAGGAGTACGGGAGTACAAAATGCATTTTGTGAAGTGGAATTGCATGGGCCCATCCAGTATGTGGGTTCAAAGGCTTATTGGGGTGCATATGAGTTGGTAGCAGGACAGGCCTTGCATTCAATGCAACATTTTACAGGCCCTCCTGGACATCTTATGAAAAGGGTATTGTGGTGCGTTGTAATTCTTGGCAGCCCATCCACTCACAGCGTAGGCTACAACAGTTTAGGAGACCCACTGTTTAACCCACTGTCCCTTTATGAGGTTATAACTCTGGAACGCTTCAACGGATCCTGATGATTCTGACATTTTCTAGTGACATATTGTACTTCATGATAGTAGTAACATTTCTTTGATATTATCTGCGTTTATTTGTGAAAAAAATGGAAATTTGTCGAAAATTTTGAACATTTTGCAATTTTCCAAATTAGAATTTTTCTGCCCTTAAATCACAGAGATATGTCACTCAAAATACTTAATAAATAACATTTCTCACATGTCTTCTTTACATCAGCACAATTTTGGAACCAATTTTTTTTTTGTTAGGGAGTTATAAGGATTAAAATTTGACCAGCAATTTCTCATTTTTACAGCAACATTTTTTTTAGGGACCACATCACATTTGAAGTCACTTTGAGGGGTCTATATGGTAGAAAATACCCAAGTGTGACACCATTCTAAAAACTGCACATCTCAAGGTGCTCAATACTACATTGAAGAAGTTTATTGACACTTCAGGTATTTCACAGGAATTTTTGGAATGTTTAAAAAAAATGAACATTTAACTTTTCTTCAGACAAAATTTACTTCAGCTCCAATTTGTTTTATTTTACCAATGGTAACAGGAGAAATTGGATGCCAAAACTTGTTGTCTATTTTGTCCTGAGTACGCTGATACCCCATATGTGGGGGTATACCACTGTTTGGCGCATGGCAGAGCTCGGAAGGGAAGGAGCGCCATTTGAGTTTTCAATGCAAAATTGACAGGAATTGAGATGGGACGCCATGTCGCGTTTGGAGAGCCCCTGATGTGCAGAAACATTGAAACCCCCCACAAGTGATACCATTTTGGAAAGTAGACCCCCTAAGGAACTTATCTAAATGTGTGGTGAGCACTTCAACCCACCAAGTGCTTCACAGAAGTTTATAACGTAGAGCCATAAAAATAAAAAATCATATTTTTTCACAAAAATGATCATTTTGCCCCCAATTTTTTATTTTTCCATGGGTAACAGAAGAAGTTGGACCCCAAAAGTTGTAAAATTTGTCCTGAGTATGCTGATACCTCATATGTGGGGGTAAACCACTGTTTGGGCCCATGGCAGAGGTCGAAAGGGAAAGAGCGCCGTTTTACTTTTCAATGCAAAATTGACTGGAATTGAGATAGGATACCATGTCGCGTTTGGAGAGCCCCTGATGTGCCGAAACATTGAAACCCCCCACAAGTGATACCATTTTGGAAAGTAGACCCCCTAAGGAACTTATCTAGATGTATTGTGAAAACTTTGAACCTCCACGTGATTCACTACAGTTTATAACGCAGAGCTACAAAAATAAAAATTCTTTTTTTTCCACAAAAATTATTTTTTAGCCCCCAGTTTTGTATTTTCCCAAGGGTAACAGGAGAATTTGGACCCCAAAAGTTGTTGTCCAATTTGTCCCGAGTACGCTGATACCCCATATTTGGGGGGAACCCCTGTTTGGGTGCATGGCAGAGCTCGAAAGGGAAGGAGCACCGTTTGAAATGCAGACTTAGATGGAATGGTCACGTTGCATTTGCAGAGCCCCTGATGTACCTAAACAGTAGAAACCCCCCACAAGTGACCCCATATTGGAAACTAGACCCCCAGGGAACTTACCTAGATATGTTGTCAGAACTTTGAACCCCCAAGTGTTTCACTACAGTTTATAACACAGAGCCGTGAAAATAAAAAAATCTTATTTTTTGCACAATAATTATTTTTAAGCCCCTGGTTTTGTATTTTCCCAAGAGTAGCAGGAGAAATTGGGTCCCAAAAGTTGTTGCCCAATTTGTCCTAAGTATGCTGATACCCCATATGTTGGGATAAATCCCTGTTTTGGTGCACGGGATAGCTCGGAAGGGACGGAGCACTGTTTTACTTTTTCAACGCAGAATTGGCTGGAATTGAGATCGAACTCTATGTCGCGTTTGGAGAGCCCCTGATGTGCCTAAACAGTGGAAACCCCCCAATTCTAACTGAAACCCTAACCCGAACACACCCCTAACCCTAATCCCAACCATAACCCTAACCACACCCCTAACCCAAACTTAAATGTAATCCAAACCCTAACTTTAGCCCCAACCCTAACCCTGAATTTAGCCCCAACCCTAACCCTAACTTTATCCCCAACCCTAACTGTAGCCCTAACCCTAACTGTAGCCCTCACTCTAATTTTAGCCCCAACCCTATCCCTAACTTTAGCCCCAACCCTAACTTTAGCTCCAACCCTAACTTTAGACCCAACCCTAACTTTAGACCCAACCCTAACCCTAACTTTAGTCCCAACACTAACCCTAATGGGAAAATGGAAATAAATACATTTTTTAAATGTTATTATTTTTCTCTAACTAAGGGGATGATGACGGGGGTTTGATTTACTTTTATAGTGGGTTTTTTAGCGGATTTTTATGATTGGCAGCCATCACACACTAAAAGACGCTTTTTATTGGAAAAAATAGTTTTTGCGTCTCCACATTTTGCGAGCTATAATTTTTCCATATTTTGGTTCACAGAGTTATTTGAGGTCTTGTTTTTTGCGGGATGAGTTGACGGTTTTATTTGTACCATTTTCGGGCATGTGACATATTTTGATCGCTTTTTATTCGATTTGTGTGAGGTAGAATGAACAAAAACTAGCTATTCATGAATTTCTTTTGGGGGGCACTTATACCATTCCACGTTTGGTAAAAATGATAAAGCAGTTTTATTTTGGGGGTCAGAACTAGAGTTGAGCGACCTTGACCTTTTTAGAGTCGAGCCGGGTTTCGCGAAACCCGACTATCTCAAAAGTCGGGTCGAGTGAAATCGGCCGATTATGACGTAAAGTCGGGATCGACCGAAACACGAAACCCAATGCAAGTCAATGGGGCAGCATAGTCGGCAGTGAGTGGGGGCCAGGAAAACACCTAGAGTGCCCATTTTAATGTCAAAACCATCCATTCTTCTTAATGAAGCTTGTCAAGCGTAATTTACCTTATAATAATTGGAAGGCATTTGAAATTGGGGGTCATTTGGCTAAAGTTGTGGTGGGTAGGGCTGGTTCAAGTAATTAGTGGGCCCAGGAAATCTGGACCACGTCACGGCAGTGGAGCAGGGAGAGGTAAGTATTTCAACTTTGCAAGTGCTGTGAACCTGAGCAAGCAGGGAGGGCCCACTCGTTGGCATTGGCACTGGCACAGGGCCCCTCAAAGTACAGCAGTGTGTTTGCACGGCGGGGGCGCCTCCCACCGGCAGCAACACTTTTGCGTACCATGAGAGGCCCTGTGCCAGTGACGTCGCCAACTAGTATTCCTCCCCCCACCTGATGAAGGAACCTGCACTTTCATCTGCACCTTCCTGTTTGTCCCCGTGTAAGGTGGTATGGTATGCGGGAAGGGGGACCTGACTTTCAGCAGGGTCACAATCTTGCAGTGTAGCGTGCACGGGAAATGTTGCGTTATGGGTCAATGTACCAGCAGACTCATCTATCACTGGCTGGGCAATGGGCAGGATGAGGAGGAAACACAGATATAGGCCCAAAGAATAAAGTTGGCTAAATGCAGTTCAAAATTGGTAACACAGGACTAATCAGGGGGCATTGCAGTGGAGGACAACTGGAATGAGAGGCTGACACAGAGAGTAGGCCCAAATCAGTAAGTAGTCGAAATGCAGTTCAAAATTGGCAACAGTAGTAAACAGGCGGCACAGCTTTGTTCAGTGGAGGAGAACAGCAAGGAGTGGCAGACACCGATAGTAGGCCCCAACCCAACTAGTAGGCCAAATGCAGTCTAACATTAACAACTACTTAACGAGCGCCTGAAAACGGAATTTCAGGACAGGAAACCAGGAAAACAGCAAGGAGCGGCAGACACCGATAGTAGGCCCCAAACCAACTAGTACGCCAAATGCAGTTGTTCCGTTTAACCACAATTTAATGAGAGCCTGAAGATAGAAGTTCAGGAAAGGCAACCTGGAGAACACCTTGGAGTGGAACACACCATCTCTCTACACCCCATACCCAATTTGTAGGTCTAATGCAGCGTAGTTTCCAACAACTACTAAACGAGAGCATGATGATCGAAGCATTGGCGAGGAAACCTGGGGAACACCTTGGAGTGGAACACACCATCTCTCTACACCCCATACCCAATTTGTAGGCCTAATGCAGCGTAGTTTCCAACAACTACTAAACGAGAGCATGATGATCGAAGCATTGGCGAGGAAACCTGGGGAACACCTTGGAGTGGAACACACCATCTCTCTACAGTGGAACACACCATCTCTCTACACCCCATACCCAATTTGTAGGCCTAATGCAGCGTAGTTTCCAACAACTACTAAACGAGAGCCGGAAGATCGAAGCAATGGAGAGGAAACCTGGGGAACACCTTGGAGTGTAACACACCATCTCTCTACACCCCATACCCAATTTGTAGGCCTAATGCAGCGTAATTCCAACAACTACTAAACGAGAGCCGGAAGATCGAAGCAATGGAAAGGAAACCTGGGGAACACCTTGGAGTGTAACACACCATCTCTCTACACCCCATACCCAATTTGTAGGCCTAATGCAGCGTAGTTTCCAACAACTACTAAACGAGAGCCGGAAGATCGAAGCAATGGAGAGGAAACCTGGGGAACACCTTGGAGTATAACACACCATCTCTCTACACCCCATACCCAATTTGTAGGCCTAATGCAGCGTAGTTTCCAACAACTACTAAACGAGAGCCGGAAGATTGAAGCAATGGAGAGGAAACCTGGGGAACACCTTGGAGTGTAACACACCATCTCTCTACACCCCATACCCAATTTGTAGGCCTAATGCAGCGTAGTTTCCAACAACTACTAAACGAGAGCCGGAAGATTGAAGCAATGGAGAGGAAACCTGGGGAACACCTTGGAGTGTAACACACCATCTCTCTACACCCCATACCCAATTTGTAGGCCTAATGCAGCGTAGTTTCCAACAACTACTAAACGAGAGCATGATGATCGAAGCATTGGCGAGGAAACCTGGGGAACACCTTGGAGTGGAACACACCATCTCTCTACAGTGGAACACACCATCTCTCTACACCCCATACCCAATTTGTAGGCCTAATGCAGCGTAGTTTCCAACAACTACTAAACGAGAGCCGGAAGATCGAAGCTCAGGAAAGGCAACCTGGGGAACACCCTGGAGTGGAACACACCATCTCTCTACACCCCATACCCAATTTGTAGGCCCAATGCAGCGTAGTTTCCAACAACTACTAAACGAGAGCCGGAAGATCGAAGCTCAGGAAAGGCAACCTGGGGAACACCTTGGAGTGTAACAAACCCTCTCTCTACACCACGGAAGGGCTGATTCTTAGGAAGGAAGGCTGTCGGAAAGAAGCAGGGCGCGTCCGAGGGTGATTATATTCTTATTAGGTATATACTCACCCTCGGACGCGCCCTGCTTCTTTATTTGTAATGAATGTTTATTTGCAATGTGGTTTTGACTTACTCTATTTTTTTGGTAAATAATGATTTTATTATTTTCATTGTTTTGCATCTTCTTGGCAATAATATAAAGAAGACGCGACAGGACAACACTCGGTGGATGCCATATCTGTGTTTAAAATTGAAAAAACCTTTCAGTTAACTACTTGCAGGAGAAAGTTATTGTAGCTGGTGGCCATTTTTAGTACTGTACCAGATTTTTGTTGTATGTGTTTGTTTTTAATGTTAAAATGTCTGCATTTGATATCTCTCCAGTATTTTCTTTTTTATAAGCAAAATACTTATTTTTATATTTTCTGATGTTGGTTCCAGGGGTACACGGGCAGCAGTGGTGTGGTCAGTGGAGGCCTAGTGGAAGGAGTGACCGCAGACAGGCATCGAAGGCCTAAAATAATAACACATGGCTGTAGGCAATTTTAAATTGGTTCCAGGGGTACACGGGCAGCAGTGGTGTGGTCAGTGGAGGCCTAGTGGAAGGAGTGACCGCAGACAGGCATCGAAGGCCTAAAATAATAACACATGGCTGTAGGCAATTTTAAATTGGTTCCAGGGGTACATGGGCAGCAGTGGTGTGGTCAGTGGAGGCCTAGTGGAAGGAGTCACCGCAGACAGGCATCGAAGGCCTAAAATAATAACACATGGCTGTAGGCAATTTTAAATTGGTTCCAGGGGTACACGGGCAGCAGTGGTGTGGTCAGTGGAGGCCTAGTGGAAGGAGTGACCGCAGACAGGCATCGAAGGCCTAAAATAATAACACATGGCTGTAGGCAATTTTAAATTGGTTCCAGGGGTACACGGGCAGCAGTGGTGTGGTCAGTGGAGGCCTAGTGGAAGGAGTGACCGCAGACAGGCATCAAAGGCCTAAAATAATAACACATGGCTGTAGGCAATTTTAAATTGGTTCCAGGGGTACACGGGCAGCAGTGGTGTGGTCAGTGGAGGCCTAGTGGAAGGAGTCACCGCAGACAGGCATCGAAGGCCTAAAATAATAACACATGGCTGTAGGCAATTTTAAATTGGTTCCAGGGGTACACGGGCAGCAGTGGTGTGGTCAGTGGAGGCCTAGTGGAAGGAGTGACCACAGACAGGCATCGAAGGCCTAACATAACAAAAATGTCAATACAATGGTATTGTCAGTGGCAGGCATTGAAGGATGTCAGCGCATAGACTAAACATTGGTGGAGCTGTGAGATAATTTTGCAAGTGGTAGAGCACTGTTTGAGCTGGGGTGGTCTGACGTTGGGTGCGCACCACCACCGCCAGAGACACTTTATTGTACTAGGAGGGATCCAGTGGCAGTGCCGTCGACCAAAAGCGAGACAAACCTCTTCAGACAAACTGCACTCTCACGGGTGCTGTCGCCAAGTGTCGATACCACGGCCCCGTGTGGGGAGTTTGGCCATTTAGTGAGGTGTAAACATGTCGTATGCTGGACAATCAGGTGCAGAAAATTACGAGATTGGAAAAGGCATTCAGAATAGTCCACAGGCAAGACCTTTTCATAGGAAAGCTAGGTGTCAGCCGGGCAAGGTGGGGCAAAAGATTTCGAAATCCAGTTGTGGTTCATTTTAATGAAGGTTAGATCATCTACATTTTGGGTAGCCAGACGAGTCCTTTTTTCTGTTAGTATTGAACCTGCAGCACTGAATACTCTTTCTGATAGGACACTAGCTGCCGGGCAAGCAAGCTCCTGCAATGCATATTCTGCCAATTCTGGCCAGGTGTCTAATTTTGATGCCCAGTAATCAAATGGGAATGACGGTTGAGGGAGAACATCGATAAGGGATGAAAAATAGTTTGTAACCATACTGGACAAATGTTGTCTCCTGTCACTTTGAATTGATGCTGCAGTACCTGTCCTGTCTGCGGTCATAGCAAAATCACTCCACAACCTGGTCAGAAAACCCCTCTGGCCAACGCCACTTCTGATTTCTGCCCATCTAACTCCTCTGGTCTGCTGGCACCTGCAGCTCGTGTGAGAACGATCACGGGCGCTGTGTGCAGGGAATGCCAGAAGCAAACGGTCAACAAGAGTTGATTGTTTGGTTGCTAATATTAGTTCCAAGTTCTCATGTGGCATTATATTTTGCAATTTGCCTTTATAGCGAGGATCAAGGAGGCAGGCCAACCAGTAATCGTCATCATTCATCATTTTAGTTATGCGGGTGTCCCTTTTGAGGATACGTAAGGCATAATCCGCCATGTGGGCCAAAGTTCCAGTTCTCAAATCTGCGGTTGTGCTTGGTTGAGGGGCAGTTTCAGGCAAATCCACGTCACTTGTGTCCCTCAAAAAACCAGAACCCGGCCTTGCCGCGCCACCAATTTCCAGTGGCCCCGGAAAAGCTTCCTCATTAAAAATATAATCATCCCCATCATCCTCCTCGTCCTCCTCTTCGCCCGCTACCTCGTCCTGTACACTGCCCTGGCCAGACAATGGCTGACTGTCATCAAGGCTTTCCTCTTCCTCAGCTGCAGACGCCTGATCCTTTATGTGCGTCAAACTTTGCATCAGCAGACGCATTAGGGGGATGCTCATGCTTATTATGGCGTTGTCTGCACTAACCAGCCGTGTGCATTGCTCAAAACACTAAAGGACTTGACACATGTCTTGAATCTTTGACCACTGCACACCTGACAACTCCGTGTCTGCCATCCTACTGCCTGCCCGTGTATGTGTATCCTCCCACAAAAACATAACAGCCCGCCTCTGTTCACACAGTCTCTGAAGCATGTGCAGTGTTGAGTTCCACCTTGTTGCAACGTCTATGATTAGGCGATGCTGGGGAAGGTTCAAAGAACGCTGATAAGTCTGCATATGGCTGGAGTGTACGGGCGAACGGCGGATATGTGAGCAAAGTCCACGCACTTTGAGGAGCAGGTCGGATAACCCCGGATAACTTTTCAGAAAGCACTGCACCACCAGGTTTAAGGTGTGAGCCAGGCAAGGAATGTGTTTCAGTTGGGAAAGGGAGATGGCAGCCATGAAATTCCTTCCGTTATCACTCACTACCTTGCCTACCTCAAGATCTACAGTGCCCAGCCACGACTGCGTTTCTTTCTGCAAGAACTCGGACAGAACTTCCGCGGTGTGTCTGTTGTCGCTCCCAAACACTTCATAGCCAATACAGCCTGCTGACGTTTGCCAGTAGCTGCCCCATAATGGGAGACCTGGTGTGCAACAGTGGCAGCTGCGGATGGAGTGGTTGTGCGACTGCGGTCTGTGGACGAGCTCTCGCTTCTGCAGGAGGACGAAGAGGAGGAGGAGGGGGTGCGAACGGCTACAGCCAATTGTTTCCTAGACCGTGGGCTAGGCAGAACTGTCCCAAACTTGCTGTCCCCTGTGGACCCTGCATCCACCACATTTACCCAGTGTGCCGTGATGGACACGTAACGTCCCTGGCCATGCCTACTGGTCCATGCATCTGTTGTCAGGTGCACCTTTGTGCTCACAGATTGCCTGAGTGCATGGACGATGCGCTCTTTAACATGCTGGTGGAGGGCTGGGATGGCTTTTCTGGAAAAAAAGTGTCGACTGGGTAGCTCGTAGCGTGGTACAGCGTAGTCCATCAGGGCTTTGAAAGCTTCGCTTTCAACTAACCGGTAGGGCATCATCTCTAACGAGATTAGTCTAGCTATGTGTGCGTTCAAACCCTGTGTACGCGGATGCGAGGCTAAGTACTTCCTTTTTCTAACCATAGTCTCATGTAGGGTGAGCTGGACTGGAGAGCTGGAGATCGTGGAACTAGCGGGGGTGCCGGTGGACATGGCAGACTGAGAGACGGTGGGAGATGGTATTGTTGCCACCGGTGCCCTAGATGCAGTGTTTCCTACTACGAAACTGGTGATTCCCTGACCCTGACTGCTTTGGCCTGGCAAAGAAACCTGCACAGATACTGCAGGTGGTGCGGAAAATGGTGGCCCTACACTGCCGGAAGGGATGTTGCGTTGATGACTAGCTTCATTGGCCGAGGGTGCTACAACCTTAAGGGACGTTTGGTAGTTAGTCCAAGCTTGCAAATGCATGGTGGTTAAATGTCTATGCATGCAACTTGTATTGAGACTTTTCAGAATCTGCCCTCTGCTTAAGGTAGTTGAACATTTTTGACAGATGACTTTGCGCTGATCAATTGGATGTTGTTTAAAAAAATGCCAGACTGCACTCTTTCTAGCATCGGATACCTTTTCAGGCATTGCAGACTGAGCTTTAACCGGATGGCCACGCTGTCCTCCAACAGGTTTTGGCTTTGCCACGCGTTTTGGGCAAGATACGGGCCCGGCAGATGGAACCTGTTGCGATGTTGATGCCTGCTGCGGCCCCTCCTCCTCCGCTTCAGAACTGCTGCCTGCACCCTGTTCCCCCAATGGCTGCCAATCGGGGTCAAGAACTGGGTCATCTATTACCTCTTCTTGTAGCTCGTGTGCAACTTCATCTGTGTCACCGTGTCGGTCGGTGGTATAGCGTTCGTGATGGGGCAACATAGTCTCATCAGGGTCTGATTCTTGATCAGCACCCTGCGAGGGCAATGTTGTGGTCTGAGTCAAAGGACCAGCATAGTAGTCTGGCTGTGGCTGTGCATCAGTGCACTCCATGTCAGATTCAACTTGTAATGGGCATGGACTGTTAACTGCTTCACTTTCTAAGCCAGGGATGGTATGTGTAAAGAGCTCCATGGAGTAACCCGTTGTGTCGCCTGCTGCATTCTTCTCTGTTGTTGTTTTTGCTGAAGAGGACAAGGAAGCGACTTGTCCCTGACCGTGAACATCCACTAACGACGCGCTGCTTTGACATTTACCAGTTTCACGAGAGGAGGCAAAAGAGCTAGAGGCTGAGTCAGCAAGATAAGCCAAAACTTGCTCTTGCTGCTCCGGCTTTAAAAGCGGTTTTCCTACTCCCAGAAAAGGGAGCGTTCGAGGCCTTGTGTAGCCAGACGACGAACCTGGCTCCACAGCTCCAGACTTAGGTGCAATATTTTTTTTCCCACGACCAGCTGATGCTCCACCACTACCACTACCCTCATTACCAGCTGACAATGAACGCCCCCGGCCACGACCTCTTCCACCATACTTCCTCATTGTTTTAAAAACGTAAACAAACTAACGGTATTTGTTGCTGTCACACAAATTACACGGTGAGCTATAACTTCAGTATGATTTAGCTACCCCTTTACAGGTGAGTGAGACCACAACGAAAATCAGGCACAATGTTACACACTCTGTTGTTGGTGGCAACAAATGAGAGAGATGCCACACACGCAGGACTGTCACTGAAGCACAAATGTAAATATTAATCTCCCACTGATTTGATTTTTTTTTTTTTTTAAGGGAGACTTTAGGAAAAAAAAATAATAGAATAAAATGATTTTTTCAGGAAGAATTTAGAAACCAAATAAAATAAAATGATTTTTTCAGGGAGAATTTAGAAAACAAATAAAACATAAAAAGGCTTTCTATGGCCCACTGAGTGAGAGATGACGCACACAGGAGTCAGGAGTGGCACACAAGCCCAGAGGCCAATATTTATCTCCCACTGATTGATGTAGTGATTTTTTCAGGTAGATTTTGGAACCCAAATCAAGCTAAAAAAAATAATAGGCTTTCTATGGCCCACAATTGGAGAGAGAGAGAGAGATGGCACACCCAGGAGTCAAGACTGGCACACAAGCAGAAAGGGCAATATTAATCTCCCACTGATTTGTTTTTTTTTTTTTTTTTTCAGGGAGACTTTAGGAAAAAAAAAAAATAGAATAAAATGATTTTTTCAGGAAGAATTTAGAAACCAAATAAAATAAAATGATTTTTTCAGGGAGAATTTAGAAAACAAATAAAACAAAAAAAGGCTTTCTATGGCCCACTGAGTGAGAGATGACGCACACAGGAGTCAGGAGTGGCACACAAGCCCAGAGGCCAATATTTTTCTCCCACTGATTGATGTAGTGATTTTTTCAGGTAGATTTTTGAACCCAAATCAAGCTAAAAAAAATAATAGGCTTTCTATGGCCCACAATTGGAGAGAGAGAAAGAGATGGCACACCCAGGAGTCAAGACTGGCACACAAGCAGAAAGGGCAATATTAATCTCCCACTGATTTGTTTTTTTTTGTTTTTTTCAGGGAGACTTTAGGAAAAAAAAATAGAATAAAATGATTTTTTGAGGAAGAATTTAGAAACCAAATAAAATAAAATGATTTTTTCAGGGAGAATTTAGAAAACAAATAAAACAAAAAAAGGCTTTCTATGGCCCACTGAGTGAGAGATGACGCACACAGGAGTCAGGAGTGGCACACAAGCCCAGAGGCCAATATTTATCTCCCACTGATTGATGTAGTGATTTTTTCAGGTAGATTTTGGAACCCAAATCAAGCTAAAAAAATAATAGGCTTTCTATGGCCCACAATTGGAGAGAGAGAGAGAGATGGCACACCCAGGAGTCAAGACTGGCACACAAGCAGAAAGGGCAATATTAATCTCCCACTGATTTGTTTTTTTTTTTTTTTTTTTTTCAGGGAGACTTTAGGAAAAAAAAAATAGAATAAAATGATTTTTTCAGGAAGAATTTAGAAACCAAAGAAAATAAAATGATTTTTTCAGGGAGAATTTAGAAAACAAATAAAACAAAAAAAGGCTTTCTATGGCCCACTGAGTGAGAGATGACGCACACAGGAGTCAGGAGTGGCACACAAGCCCAGAGGCCAATATTTATCTCCCACTGATTGATGTAGTGATTTTTTCAGGTAGATTTTGGAACCCAAATCAAGCTTAAAAACATAATAGGCTTTCTATGGCCCACAATTGGAGAGAGAGAGAGAGATGGCACACCCAGGAGTCAAGACTGGCACACAAGCAGAAAGGGCAATATTAATCTCCCACTGATTTGTTGTTTTTTTTTTTTTTTTCAGGGAGACTTTAGGAAAAAAAAAATAGAATAAAATGATTTTTTCAGGAAGAATTTAGAAACCAAATAAAATAAAATTATTTTTTCAGGGAGAATTTAGAAAACAAATAAAACAAAAAAAGGCATTCTATGGCCCACTGAGTGAGAGATGACGCACACAGGAGTCAGGAGTGGCACACAAGCCCAGAGGCCAATATTTATCTCCCACTGATTGATGTAGTGATTTTTTCAGGTAGATTTTGGAACCCAAATCAAGCTAAAAAAATAATAGGCTTTCTATGGCCCACAATTGGAGAGAGAGAGAGAGATGGCACACCCAGGAGTCAAGACTGGCACACAAGCAGAAAGGGCAATATTAATCTCCCACTGATTTGTTTTTTTTTGTTTTTTTCAGGGAGACTTTAGGAAAAAAAAATAGAATAAAATTATTTTTTGAGGAAGAATTTAGAAACCAAATAAAATAAAATGATTTTTTCAGGGAGAATTTAGAAAACAAATAAAACAAAAAAAGGCTTTCTATGGCCCACTGAGTGAGAGATGACGCACACAGGAGTCAGGAGTGGCACACAAGCCCAGAGGCCAATATTTATCTCCCACTGATTGATGTAGTGATTTTTTCAGGTAGATTTTGGAACCCAAATCAAGCTAAAAAAATAATAGGCTTTCTATGGCCCACAATTGGAGAGAGAGAGAGAGAGAGATGGCACACCCAGGAGTCAAGATTGGCACACAAGCAGAAAGGGCAATATTAATCTCCCACTGATTTGTTTTTTTTTTTTTTTTTTTTCAGGGAGACTTTAGGAAAAAAAAAATAGAATAAAATGATTTTTTCAGGAAGAATTTAGAAACCAAAGAAAATAAAATGATTTTTTCAGGGAGAATTTAGAAAACAAATAAAACAAAAAAAGGCTTTCTATGGCCCACTGAGTGAGAGATGACGCACACAGGAGTCAGGAGTGGCACACAAGCCCAGAGGCCAATATTTATCTCCCACTGATTGATGTAGTGATTTTTTCAGGTAGATTTTGGAACCCAAATCAAGCTAAAAAAAATAATAGGCTTTCTATGGCCCACAATTGGAGAGAGAGAGAGAGAGATGGCACACCCAGGAGTCAAGACTGGCACACAAGCAGAAAGGGCAATATTAATCTCCCACTGATTTGTTGTTTTTTTTTTTTTTTTCAGGGAGACTTTAGGAAAAAAAAAATAGAATAAAATGATTTTTTCAGGAAGAATTTAGAAACCAAATAAAATAAAATGATTTTTTCAGGGAGAATTTAGAAAACAAATAAAACAAAAAAAGGCATTCTATGGCCCACTGAGTGAGAGATGACGCACACAGGAGTCAGGAGTGGCACACAAGCCCAGAGGCCAATATTTATCTCCCACTGATTGATGTAGTGATTTTTTCAGGTAGATTTTGGAACCCAAATCAAGCTAAAAAAATAATAGGCTTTCTATGGCCCACAATTGGAGAGAGAGAGAGAGATGGCACACCCAGGAGTCAAGACTGGCACACAAGCAGAAAGGGCAATATTAATCTCCCACTGATTTGTTTTTTTGTTTTTTTTTTTTCATGGAGACTTTAGGAAAAAAAAAAAATAGAATAAAATGATTTTTTCAGGAAGAATTTAGAAACCAAAGAAAATAAAATGATTTTTTCAGGGAGAATTTAGAAAACAAATAAAACAAAAAAAGGCTTTCTATGGCCCACTGAGTGAGAGATGACGCACACAGGAGTCAGGAGTGGCACACAAGCCCAGAGGCCAATATTTATCTCCCACTTTTTTTTTTTTGTTCCAGGGAAAATTTATAAACCCAATAAAAAAAATAATAAATAGGCTTTCTATGGCCCACTATCTGAGAGACAGAGAGAGATGGCACGCTTAGGACTGGCACACAAGCCCAAAGGCCAATATTAATCTCCCTTTTTTTTTTAAGGGAGAATTTATAAAACCAAAAAAAAATAAATAAATAGGCTTTCTATGGCCCACTATTTGTGAGAGAGATGGCACGCTCAGGACTGGCACACAAGCCCAGAGGCCAATATTAATCTCCCACTTTTTTTTTTTTTTCCAGGGAAAATTTATAAACCCAATAAAAAAAATAAAAATAAATAGGCTTTCCATGGCCCACTATCTGAGAGAGAGAGATGGCACGCTTAGGACTGGCACACAAGCCCAAAGGCCAATATTAATCTCCCACTGATTGATGTAGTGATTTTTTCAGGTAGATTTTAGAACCAAAATCAAGCAAAAAAATAAATAGGCTTTCTATGGCCCACTGAGTGAGTGATGATGCACACAGGAGTCAAGAGTGGCACACAAGCCCTGAGGCCAATATTTTTCTCCCACTGATTGATGTAGTGATTTTTTCAGGTAGATTTTATAACCCAAATCAAGCAAAAAAATAAATAGGCTTTCTATGGCCCACTGAGTGAGAGATGACACAGACAGGGATGGCACTCTAGCAGAAATGTCAATCTTAATCTCCCACAAAAAAAAAAAAAAAAACAGAGAGTGTCCTTCAATTACTATCTCCCTGCAGTAATCTCAGCCAGGTATGGCAGGCAGCAATAAGGAGTGGACTGATGCACAAATTAAATAAAAAGTGTGTACAAACCAAAAAGATAGCTGTGCAGAAAGGAAGGAACAAGAGGATTTGTGCTTTGAAAAAAGCAGTTGGTTAGCACAGCGGCGTACACACAGCAATGCAGCTATCAGGGAGCCTTCTAGGGCAGCCCAATGAGCTACAGCGCTGAGGGGGAAAAAAAAAAAATGTAGCTTCCACTGTCCCTGCACACCGAAGGTGGTGTTGGGCAGTGGAAATCGCTACAGCACAAGCGGTTTGGTGGTTAATGGACCCTGCCTAACGCTATCCCTGCTTCTGACGAAGCGGCAGCAACCTCTCCCTAGCTCAGATCAGCAGCAGTAACATGGCGGTCGGCGGGAACGCCCCTTTATAGCCCCTGTGACGCCGCAGACAGCAAGCCAATCACTGCAATGCCCTTCTCTAAGATGGTGGGGACCAGGACCTATGTCATCACGCTGCCCACACTCTGCGTTTACCTTCATTGGCTGAGAAATGGCGCTTTTCGCGTCATTGAAACGCGACTTTGGCGCGAAAGTCACGTACCGCATGGCCGACCCCGCACAGGGGTCGGATCGGGTTTCATGAAACCCGACTTTGCCAAAAGTCGGCGACTTTTGAAAATGAACGACCCGTTTCGCTCAACCCTAGTCAGAACGATTACAGCGATACCTTATTTATATTTTTTGTATGTTTTGGTGCTTTTATATGATAAAAACTATTTTATATAAAAAATAATTATTTTTGCATTGCTTTATTCTGAGGACTATAACTTTTTTATTTTTCGTTGATGACGCTGTATCGTGGCTCGTTTTTTGCGGGACAAGATGACGTTTTTCAGCGGTTATTTATATCCGTCTTTTTGATCACGTGTTACTCCACTTTTTGTTTCGCATTATGATAATAAAGCGTCGTTTTTTGCCTCTTTTTTTTCTTTACAGTGTTCACTGAAGAGGTTAAATAGTGGGACAGTTTTATAGGTCAGGTCATTACGGACGCGGCGATACTAAATATGTGTACTTTTATTATTTTTTTATTTAGATACAGAAATGTATTTATTGGAACAATATTTTTTTACTTTATTTAGGAATTTTTTTTTTCTTTTACACATGTAAATATTATTTTTTTTAAACTTTACATTGACCCAGGGGAGGACATCACAGTGCTTCAGCGATCACACAGGCACTGCAGGGAGGCTTCCCGGCTCCTTCCCTGCAGGACCCGAAAGGCCCCCCTGCGGCCATTTTGGATCTGGGCCTGCAGGGACGAGGAGGTAGGAGACCCTCAGAGTAACGCGATCACATCGCGCTGCTCTGAGGGTCTCAGGGAAGAACGCAGGGAGCCCCCTCCCTGCGCGATGCTTCCCTATGCTGCCAGAGTGCTGCGATCATCTTTGATCGCAGTGTGCTGAGGGTTAATGTGCTTGGAGCAGTCCATGACCACTCCTGGCACATAGTGCCGGATGTCAACTGTAATAATCAGCTGACACCCGGCAGCAATCGGCCGCGCTCCCCCCGTGAGCGCGGCCGATCGCCTATGACGTACTATTCCATCCATGGGAAGTAGGGCCAACCCCACATGGATGGAATAGTACGTCTAATGGCAAGAAGGAGTTAATAATGGCCCTTTAAGAAGATTAATGCCGCCTGATGCACCAGTAAAAATAGGCTCTGTGACTTTAAGAGTCCCTCCTTCATAAATGAAACAAGATGGGTCTGCTTATGTGTCACCCACCAAATGGCCAGCTAGGGTTGTTGAATATTACAATGAAATTTCCCAATGAATGCATTTGTAGTGGTTGAAAGCAATGTTAAAGTTGAAAAACGCTTCAAAAACGCTGTGTCTGAACTAAGCCCAAGTGGGGGAGGAAATTTTCGGTCTGGGGTTATTTATTTGGCCATACAGGCAAGTCATTAACCTGCAAAGGATGTGCATATTTCCCAGGAAAATCCGTTTTGGTTTCGTTTTAGTGTGTTTTTGTGGCACCAGGAAAATTGGCATGAATTTCAGAAAAAATGGTTTAAAACTGTGAACTAGGAGTCAGGAATGCTTCCAGGGGCAATCCCCATGATATTCCAGTCCCATTTGAGCAGTGTTTCCATCATTTTCAGACTTTTTAGACCTTAAAAGGACCCCCAGGGGGATCGTGGTAAAAATATTCGGGTCTCCCATAGACTTACATTGGGCTCGTTGCTTGGGATGAGTACCCGCGTATTCCAATTTGCTCGACCCGAGCAACGAGCACCAGAGCATTTTAGTGCTCGTTCAAAATTATCAACTATTTTAATGATTGTGTTACCGCGCGTTTTTCCTGCAGATTTATTGCGGATTTATTGCAGATTTACCGCAGTTTTTGTGCTGATTCCACTGCGGTTTTACACCTGCGGATTCCTATTATGGAGCAGGTGTAAAACCGCTGCGGATTCCGCACAAAGAATTGAGATGCTGCGGAATGTAAACCGCTGCGTTGCTGCGCGTTTTTTTCCACAGCATGTGCACTGTGGATTGCCCATAGGTTTCCCATAGGTTTATAGATCGCCCCCACGTAAGGGCAATGGGATACTCGGTACCGGGTCCTTCAGTTCCCTCAGCAAGGATGTCACTGTGGCCCATCCCGGACCGTGGCCCTATGAGGGGCGCCCAATATAAGGCAGAGTTTGTAGATAATGGTAGTGTTTGTGACGACACCTGTGGTATTCGGTCAGGGTAACCGACGCTGCTTAGGTGTCCGCTGGGGTGATGGAATTGCAGCTAGATGGTATACCTTCCCTCAGGTGAAGTATATCCCCAGGGCTTCCCAGAAGTGTAGATGGTGATGGTGGATGATGTAAGGCTCGGCAAATAACGAGGACACAATGGGTGCAGTCTCTTTACCTTTACTGAAGGCTTCAGCATCCACAGTCCAGAGTGCCGGATGACAGGGTATCAGGGTCCGGCCAGTCTGATGGCAATGCCAGAGTCCCCTTGTCCAGGTGGAAATCAGTAGCCTTCCCCTTGCGCACAGCAACGTAGTAGGTCCCTACTTGCATTAGCTACTATAGGGTCCTCACTCTTGTTACTTCTCTCTCTCTGTCCCCCAGATGGATAGGACAAACCCGTATGACGGTGGTGGCCTGAGGCTATTTTATAGGGACCCTAGAGATGCCCCTCCTCCGCGTTGCCACCTTGTCTGCTTAGGTTCTTAGGTCGGACAGCCAACTTGGAATCGACTGCCCTGCCGGTCTCTGAAGCAAAGCGTAGAGTCTATTACTCCCTCGGTATTCCGGCCACCGGTTCTGCGCTCAGAGGGATGCAGCCTGCTTCTAGCTGGTCTCCCGCTGTTGTTTTACTCCTGTTGCTATGACTTCTGTGCTCACTCACTACAGCACACTTCCTTTCTTGTCCTTCCTTAGGAGGCTGCCGCATGGGTTGCAGGCGCAGCTCTGTGTCTTTCTGTTCCTTTTCTGGGCCGAGCCCAGTCTGCTCCTCTCCTCTCTACTCCTTTCTGCTCTTTCTCTTCCTTCCTTCTTTCTAACTTCCTAACCAACCCCCAGTTTTACCCAAGTGTGAGGAGTGGCCTAATAGATATAACCTTTTGCTCCCCCTGGTGGCCGGCGTGTGAAGTGTGTGTGTGTGGCTGTGATACCTGGCAGGGTGAACTCCTTTGGTGCCATCAGACGTAACATCGCTCCCCCTGGTGGAAGAACGACATTACTGCAACGACCAGGACTCTGGGGCGCTGCATTTACAATGTACTGTAAACGCATGGGAAACCGCTGCGGACCCGCAGCTACGGAAACGCTGCGGATCCGCAGCAACATCCGCAGCGTGTGCACATAGCCTAAGTGTTTATACATATTAGCTGAGGTTCCAGTTACAGACAGACGGGGTAGAACTTTGTCATATACAGAATAGGTATGTTTTCTATGTGATGGCCATTTTTGTGCCTTTTTAAGCATTTTAATGATCACCAATACAACTTAAAACTGACCTGTGATATAAGAGAATAGCATCTTCCGACGAGTGACAATCCAGCAGTTATCAGCTGTGCACTGTAGCTGACAACTTGCTGCTTCAGCCACAATCAGAGTTGGCCCCAACCATGGCCATTTAACCCCTTAAGTACTGCTGTAAATAGTGACTATACATAAACAAAGAATCCACCAGTGGACTTGCCACCTCAAGAAACACTATTATACAGCAAAAAACACCATACCAGTATGCAGGTGAAGACGAGGCATAGGCATACATTTAAAACATATGTATTTTATTGAAACATTAATAAAATGACAAGACAAGGAATTTCAATGAAAAACTGATGGCAGGCAGAACTAGCGACTAGTATATAATAAGTAAAGCCACTCAAAAAGCACCACATCATGCTGCTGTATAAATATTAAAGCGTGCGTTATGACCAAACAAGGTCTATGAAAGCACGATATATTAATAGACACACAATAATAGCTCAAAAAAGTGCAATGCATAAATAGAGGATAAGTAAAAGTACACACAGCTCCTAGGAGCATTTATATCCGTAAAGTCTGAGCCTAAAACAAGGGGCTTCTAATCCTCCAATCAGTATAACCACCAATATGAACTGGCTAAAAAAATGTATCTAACCCAGCAAGGTAGTGCAACAGTGTCCAGTCTGCAGAGCGACATTCATTGCAGACCGGCCCGCTAGTAGCGGTTCTATGGTAAAAAAGTGGTAACTTACATAATAATATGTCTCAATCCTGTGCGCCCACCAGTGACCCCGACAGCGCCGTTTCGCCTTGTGGCTTCTTCAAAACAGGGGTCCGGTCTGGTGTTTTTTGCTGTATAATGTAAATAGTGACTACAGCATCTACTGTAGTTGGTTAACAGTTTGTGGGCACGAACTCTTTAACCCCATCGGCACCCTGAGATCTTGGTTGTATGTCCTGATGTTTGCAATGGCAATTCATGGCCAAATAATGGCCTTAAAGTTTTCCAGCTATATCGGGCTGTTCAGAAGTTAGAAGCATTTAGGTGGTAAAAATTATTATTTTTTTTTTTTCCAAAGAACTTTATTGGGATTTTGAATTTTAACCTGGAGGGGGGAGGGGGAATGAAGGGAGGGGAGGAAGGGAGGGGGGAAGGATAAGAGTAAAGGGAAATAGGGGAGGGCAAATACAGCACATGACACAAAAAACTTTGAAAAGTAATAACAATTCAACTCAACGTAGAGTGATGCAAGGGACGCAGCCCTTGAAAGGCATGTAGGCAGAATACAAGTCATCAACGGTTTATCTAAATAATGCAAGGGGACGGCCCTTGTGGAAAGCTTGTTAATATCAAGCAACTACAGCTACAAAACCGAAGTTTAATATGAGAAGGGAAGGAGAGAAAATCTTGTGAACATTTTCATCTTATATTGGGTCATAAACCAAATTAGGAATATTGGTAGTTCAAGGAGGATAATGCTGCTCCCAAATATGCCACTTTTGGTAAAATTTGCCAAACTCGTTATTGAATAAGGCAAATTTGATTTCAAGCTCTCTGTGTTGCATCATTAGTTTGATAACAAAGGCTGCATTGGGCAGTGTGGCCTTTTTCCAGTGGCAGGCAATGGATTTTTTAGCTACCAAACAGAGATGTAGGATTATGCGCAATAAGGATCTGTCGATAGGGTTAGTGTCCAAGGAGAGAAGGGCTAGTTGTGGGGGGAGGGTAAAAGGGGATCCTGACAGTTTAGAGATAATTGAGGAAATTTCCAGCCAAAAGAGGGCCGCAGTGGGGCAGCTCCAAAAAATGTGCAATAAGTCGCCTTTATGGCCACAGTTCCTCCAACGTAGGGAGGAGTTGGATGAGCTGATGTGAGACAGTCTTGCTGGGGTGTAATACCACCTGGAACATACCTTAAAGTGCGACTCCAGAAGGGACATGGAAATTGTTGATTGGTATGATGACGAAAATGCCTCCTCCCAGTCGTCTGTAGAGGCAGAGAAACCCAGTGATTTCTCCCAGGTTATCAGAGAAGCGCTTTTAACCAATGATGAATCTTTGTTGAAGCTATTGCAAATGAACTTATGGCTCCAGAAAATTGAGTGGTTTGGATTAGATAAGAATTTTGAAGAAGACTCTGAGAGTCTCAATTTGAGGTCTAGAAATAGTTTTAGGTTTTCCCTCAGAATCATATGTTCATATGTTAAGTCAGCCCATATAGGGGGTAGGACAAGATTCAGAATTGAGTAAATAAATAACAGGGACAGTTTGAGCTGAACGGGACTACTTTGACCACTATCCCCATTTTTTTACAATTGAAGACCATGCGAGAGAGATCGCTTGAAAAATTGGGTGGCTGTGGATTTTTTTTGGGGAACTAGATATAGCTTTAATGGGTTTGAGGGATTTGCCTCCATTGATCTCTACCTCCAAGTCGAGCCATGCAGGCTCATTCTGGTCTGACCACCAGGACAAGCTCTGTTTTAGTAGAAGTGTATTATAATGGGCCGTGATATTGGGGAGATCCATTCCTCCGTGAGTTTTTGTTTTGTAAAGGGATCTGGTATTTGTTCTGGGTTTTTTATCATTCCAAATGAATTTGTTTAGCCTTGATTGGATCTTCAGCAGGAAAGATGCAGAGATGGGAAGGGGAATGCATCTAAGGATATATAAAATTTTTGGAAGAGTAAACATCTTAACTGTTAGATTTCTCCCCCACCAGGACAAGCTTTTATCATTAAAAGTGGTGCAATCTTTTTTAAGTAATTAATCTATCTTTTTCATATTTGAAGAGACAGTTTTATCAAGATTTTTGTTGATTATGATCCCTAAGTATGGGAATTCTTCACTGCACCACTTGAATGATATTAAATTTTTCAAGAAATTGATTTCCTTTTTGCAGAGATGGATGGGTAAGATGTTGGATTTTGAACTGTTGATTTTGAATTTGGAGAGGGATGCAAAGTTTTCCAGTTCTTTGATAGTTTCTAGTGTGGAGGTAACTGGGTTGGTAAGGGTTAGGATTATGTCGTCGGCAAATAGACTAAGTTTGTGATGGCGTTTGTTAGTGGTTATGCCTGTAATGGAAGAGTTTTGTCTAATACATTCCGCTAGGGGTTCAAGTGCCAAATTGAAAAGTAGTGGGGATAGGGGGCATCCTTGTCTAGTACCATTGTTAATTTGGAAAGGGTCAGAGATATGATTATTGCAGGTGACTTTAGCTGTAGGTCCTTTGTATAATGACATGAATGAGGAAATAAGTTTGTCATTAAAACCAAATTTTTGAAGGGTCTGTTTGAGGAAACTCCAATCGATACGATCAAAGGCCTTTTCAGCGTCTAGAGATACGAAAACTGTTGGGGTTCTGGATTTGTTAGTGAGTTTGATTAGGTTCAATATTCTTCTAGTGGCATCTGCTGGTTGCCTATTTTTAATAAACCCCATTTGGTCATTGACTATTAGCCTAGGGAGGATGACGCTAAGTCTATTGGCCAAAATTTTTGAGTACAACTTTATGTCTGAGTTCAGAAGAGATATTGGCCTGTAACTACTAGTAGCTGTAGGATTGGCCGATTGCTTAGGGATAAGGACGATTGATGCCTCCAACATTTCTGGTGGAAAGGAACCCGATTCAGAAACGTAGTTAAACAATTTTACCAGATGAGGTGTTAAATTTTTCCCGAAGGCTTTGTAGTATGAATTACAAAAACCATCTGGCCCTGGGGATTTTTGCGCTTTAAGATGGTTGATGGCCTCTTCAACTTCTGAGGGGGAGAAAGGGGCTGATAGAGATTCAATTTCTTCTTTTGAAAGGGAAGGAAGATTAATGTTGGCGAGATAGGAATTGATGTCCGAATCATTTGGTGGGGGGGATGTTGGATCTAGATTTAGGTTATATAATTTAGAGTAATATTTGGAAAATTCATTAACTATATCTTGGGGGTGGGACAAAATGGTGTTGTCTGTAAGGGAAGAAATTCTGTTTATTTTGTTGTGGATTCTAAATTTTTTTATTCTATTAGCCATGTACTTAGTTGGCTTGTTCAGGGAGGAATATACCTTAAATTTGGAGGAATTGAGGGCTGCTTCATAAGGTGAGAAGAGGAGGGATCTTAAGTCTTGCCTAAGGGAGTTTAAGTCTGAGTGGAGTTTAGGTGAGGAGGAAGGGAGGCTGATTAAGGATTTTTCCAGGTCACGAATGTCTTTTTGAAGTTTATTAATTTTTGCCCTTTTTTCCTTTTTTATTTTAGAGGATATGTTTATTAGGGTGCCTCTAATAACAGCTTTATGAGCGCACCAGTTGGTTGCGGGATTAGTGATTTCTGGAGGGTTTTCGTTAAAAAAATGGGTAATATTATTTTGGACCGTAGTCGCATGGATGGAATCGTGTATAATAAATGAGCTGCATTTCCATGTTCTAGAGTTTTTTAGGGAGGGGCCAAGGGAAATTTCTCCAGAGACAGGGGAATGGTCCGACAGAGTCCTGTCCCCGATGTCCACCTTTTTGAATTTTTCAAGAGAGAAAATATCTGAAAGTATCAGATCAATCCTGGATGCTGAATGGTGGACCGAAGAAAAATGAGTATATTCTCTAGATGTGGAATTGAAACATCTGAAGGTGTCATAGAGCTCATTTTTGTCCAGCCACCAATTCAGGTCCTCTGAGGCTGGTCTAAGGCCAGAAGAAGAGTCTAGTGTTTTGTCAGGGGTGGCGTTAAAGTCTCCTAGGAAAATGAGGATACCCTTCTTAACCTTGTTGATTTTCCTCAAAAGTTTGGACAAAAAACTAACCTGGTTTTTGTTTGGAGCATATGTGTTGATTAAAGTACAAGCTTGGCCGTTAATATTGCAGATCAGAATGTGGTATCTGCCTTTTGGATCAGCATGTTCCTCAGTGAACTCGAAAGGTACAGTATTTCTGATCAGGGTAATCACCCCTGCTCTTTTGCTGGAATTACAGGCCTCAAAGATATGAGGAAAGCTACGATGATTAAAGTAGGGGTGATTCCCCGCCAGAAATTTTGTCTCTTGAATACATGCAATGTCTGTCTGAAGGCTGATCAATTCTCTCCACAGAGCATGCCTTTTTTGGGGGCTATTTAGCCCTCTAACATTGTAGGAGAGTATCTTGAATGACATTTTAACAAAGCAAAACAAAGTGGGCTGCTGTAACCTAAGAAGGAACAAGTGTGAAATCGCAACAGGTGTACAAGGACCTAGTGGGTACCTACGGAGAAGAAAAATTAGAACAAACTGGTAGGTCGACTGAGCTACCTAGAAGAAAAAAGAAAGGGGTTAGTGCAAGTGGACGGGAATAAGGGGTGTATCCCAAAATATGATGAGAAAAAGGAGACCCCTTACAATAGAAATTAACCATATATAGAGAACAAGAATAATCAACGGCCCAACGATCTGACGAAGTCCATTCCTTCTTCGACCGAAAAGATCGGGATGATTTTTTCCCGGAAGGAAACTAAAAGTTTGAGCGGGAAGCCCCATCTGTAGTTAATGCCTCTGTCGCGGAGGGCTGACGTGACTGGCCTAAACTCTCTGCGGCCCTCCAGGGTGTCTTTAGAAAAATCGGGAAAGACTTTTAGATTTTTGTAAGGGTCCAGGAAGGATTTCTTGTCCCTCAAGTAAGAGAGAATGGCTTCCTTAGTCTTGAAGAAATGTACTTTGAGTATAGTGTTCCTTGGTAGGTCTGCGGGGACTTTAGGAGGTTTTGGCAGTCGGTGGGCCCTGTCAATTGTTAGGTCCAGGTCTGATAGGTCAGGCATGGCTGACTTGAATATGTTTTTTATGTGTTGTGACAACTGGTCTTGGGGCACATCCTCTGGGATTCCCCTGATTTTTAAGTTATTCCTTCTGCTTCTGTCCTCTAAGTCGGCCATCTTGGAGCGTAAGTTTTTCATCTCAATGTTAACTCGGTCAAGTTCGTCAAATGAGATTGATGACCTGTGTTCTAGCCTGTTAATCCTTTCTTCATGTTTAGATAGTTGTCTGTCTATGTTGTCTAGTTTGTCGCAGTATTTTTGGAAGTTATTATCCATTTCAGTTTTTAGTGTTTTGACGACAATATTTAATTTTTCGTCCATTTTAGATGCTAGTTTGTTAAGTAAATCTTCGTAATCTGGCGGATTAGAGCTTACAAAGGGGCCTGGGTTGTCATATTTAGTTTTGCTCTTCATGGGAGTTGGATTGGGAGAGGTGTCACTTGAGTCAATCTCGTCCTCTACTTCTGAGTAGTTTCCAGTAGATATGTATTTCTCGCTTGTTGCACCTGGGTTCGATCTTTTTAGACTGGACGATGAGTCCATTTTTACTGGAGAAGGTTTACTGGTTGGAGACTTGATAAAAGACTCGTATTCCAATAGGTTAGGTAGGTCTCTCCTGGGAGACCTAGATCTGGGCCTGGGAGAGGAGAGGGAATTATGTCTGGTTTTTTCTTGGTCTCTGCGACCTAGGGTTCTTTCCTGTTTCTGGCTATACTGAGATCTTAGTGAAGAGGTTGGGGCGATCTTTCCTTTAGTTTTAGTGCTAGTCATGGTGACAGATAATAGGCGTCAGTACCCTGGTAGAATTTATTCTGATGTATTTGACTTGAATGCAGTGACAGTAAAAATTATTTTTTGACCTGTTATGTCACTTTGCATTAATTCCTGAAAAGCCCCTGAAGATTTAATAAACTACCTGAAAGCAATTTTAAATACATTGAGAGGTGCTGTCTTTTAAATGGAATATCTTTCTCGGGATTCCATTATATACGCCCCCGAAGTCAATTCAAAACTGAATATGTCCCTAAATTTCCTTGAAAAAAATGAAAAAATACTGCTACATTTTTAAACCTTTTAAAATGTTAACAAAATAAAACATCATTTTACAAATGGTGATGCTGTAAAGCAGACATGAGGGAAATGTTTTTATTAATGTTTTTGTGTAGTATGACTTTCTGGATTAAAGGGATAATCATTTAAAGTTTGAAAATTGCTACTTTTTTAGATTTTTTTGTCAAATTTCTGATATTTTGATAAATAAGCACAAAACATATCAACCTAAGTTTACCATTATCATAAAATATAATGTGTCACAAAAAATCAGTTTCCAAATCAATTGGATATGTTGAAGCATTCCAGAGTTATTGCTACAAATGCCAGTCACATTAGCAAGGAATACGGATGAGTGCTATGCGAGAAAAAAATCGCATAGCACTTGGACCACTGTTAATCTATGGGGCAGCTCCCATTCAGTTATTTCTCTCCGCCGCATTATACGTGCGAGTTAAATCGTCTCATGCTGCGATTTGCTGCTTATGCAATCAATGGATGTGAGAAAAAAATCGAACAGCACTCGCACCATGCTAGTGCTTTTCGATTTTTACACACCGGTGTCATTAGAAAAGCCGGTAATTCATATGCGTTGTACAGTAAAATCACACTGACAGGTTAGAATAGAATAGATAGAATAGAAATATACACATAGAATATCTACTATATACCGTATTTTCTGCTGTATAAGATGACTGGGCGTATAAGACGACCCCCAAATTTTCCATATAAAATATGGAATTTGGGATATACCCGCCGTATAAGACGGGGGTCATCTTATACGCAGCTCACATAGAAAAAAAAATCAGAAAAAAATACACCTGATAAGTGTGCATTTGTCATCAGACAGGGTTTTGGGAAGGCCGTATCTCATGGTATGTATTGTCATCTTATACGCCCAGTCATCTTATACGGCGTGTGCGGTGCACATGGTTCCCAGGGTCTGAAGGAGAGGAGACTCCTTCAGACCCTGGGATCCATATTCATGTAAAAAAAAAGAATAAAAATAAAAAATATGGATATACTCACCCTCGGACAGCCCCTGGCTCTCAGCGGTGCAAGCGGCAGCCTCCGTTCCTAAGAATGCATTGAGCGTAGGACCTGCGATATTTTACATGAATATGGTGGATCCCAGGGCATGAAAGAGAGTCTCCTCTCCTTCAGACCCTGGGAACCATCCAGGATCGCTCCCTGCACACGCCGTACCCTGCACCCCCGACTTTTGAGACGATTGTCAGGGGTTAAAAAGTCGTCTTATACGCCGGAAATACGGTAATTGTCTAAGGGTCACTTCCGTCTTTCTGTCTGTCTATCACAGATATTCATTGGTCGCGGCCTCTGTCTGTCATGGAAATCCAAGTCGCTGATTGGTCGTGGCAAAACGCCCATGACCATTGCCACGACCAATCAGCGAAGGGCACAGTCCGGCGGAATAATAGCCGCTCCTTCCTCCCCGTCCTCGCATTCAGTGACCACTCCAAACTCCCCTCCAGTCAGCCCTCACACAGGGTTAATGGCAGCATTAATGGACCGCGTTATACCGCGGTGTAACACACTCCATTAACGCAGCTATTAACCCTGTGTGACCAACTTTTTACTATTGATGCTGCGTATGCAGCGTCAATAGTAAAAAGATCTAATGTTACAAATAATAATAATAATAAAAAAGGTTATTCTCACCCTCCGACGTCGCCCTCTCCTCGGCAGTGCAAGCGGCAGGTTCCGTTGGCAAGGATGCTATGCGAGAAGGACCTTCAATGACGATGGTGCAGACAACAAGGATTCGGATTCCTGGACCACGGTGTGAATTACTTCTACGATGGACTCCTCGCCAGAGACGGACTACACCTCAACAAACCTGGGAAACACACATTCGCCAGAAGACTCGCTACACTCATCAGGAGGGCGTTAAACTAGAAGAAGAGGGGACGGGAAGAAAAACATTAGACTTGAACAAAGAAGATCCAGGAAAACATACTCAGAAGGGCGGTAAGAACATTTCTAAAACAATCCACAGCGAGGAGATTGGAACAAAACAAAATCCTCTAAACTGCATGCTTGCAAACGCCAGAAGCCTGACAAACAAGATGGAAGAACTAGAAGCAGAAATATCTACAGGTAACTTTGACATAGTGGGAATAACCGAGACATGGTTAGATGAAAGCTATGACTGGGCAGTTAACTTACAGGGTTACAGTCTGTTTAGAAAGGATCGTAAAAATCGGAGAGGAGGAGGGGTTTATCTCTATGTAAAGTCTTGTCTAAAGTCCACTTTAAGGGAGGATATTAGCGAAGGAAATGAGGATGTCGAGTCCATATGGGTCGAAATTCATGGAGGGAAAAATGGTAACAAAATTCTCATTGGGGTCTGTTACAAACCCCCAAATATAACAGAAACCATGGAAAGTCTACTTCTAAAGCAGATAGATGAAGCTGCAACCCATAATGAGGTCCTGGTTATGGGGGACTTTAACTACCCGGATATTAACTGGGAAACAGAAACCTGTGAAACCCATAAAGGCAACAGGTTTCTGCTAATAACCAAGAAAAATTATCTTTCACAATTGGTGCAGAATCCAACCAGAGGAGCAGCACTTTTAGACCTAATACTATCTAATAGACCTGACAGAATAACAAATCTGCAGGTGGTCGGGCATCTAGGAAATAGCGACCACAATATTGTACAGTTTCACCTGTCTTTCACTAGGGGGACTTGTCAGGGAGTCACAAAAACACTGAACTTTAGGAAGGCAAAGTTTGACCAGCTTAGAGATGCCCTTAATCTGGTAGACTGGGACAATATCCTCAGAAATAAGAATACAGATAATAAATGGGAAATGTTTAAGAACATCCTAAATAGGCAGTGTAAGCGGTTTATACCTTGTGGGAATAAAAGGACTAGAAATAGGAAAAACCCAATGTGGCTAAACAAAGAAGTAAGACAGGCAATTAACAGTAAAAAGAAAGCATTTGCACTACTAAAGCAGGATGGCACCATTGAAGCTCTAAAAAACTATAGGGAGAAAAATACTTTATCTAAAAAACTAATTAAAGCTGCCAAAAAGGAAACAGAGAAGCACATTGCTAAGGAGAGTAAAACTAATCCCAAACTGTTCTTCAACTATATCAATAGTAAAAGAATAAAAACTGAAAATGTAGGCCCCTTAAAAAATAGTGAGGAAAGAATGGTTGTAGATGACGAGGAAAAAGCTAACATATTAAACACCTTCTTCTCCACGGTATTCACGGTGGAAAATGAAATGCTAGGTGAAATCCCAAGAAACAATGAAAACCCTATATTAAGGGTCACCAATCTAACCCAAGAAGAGGTGCGAAACCGGCTAAATAAGATTAAAATAGATAAATCTCCGGGTCCGGATGGCATACACCCACGAGTACTAAGAGAACTAAGTAATGTAATAGATAAACCATTATTTCTTATTTTTAGGGACTCTATAGCGACAGGGTCTGTTCCGCAGGATTGGCGCATAGCAAATGTGGTGCCAATATTCAAAAAGGGCTCTAAAAGTGAACCTGGAAATTATAGGCCAGTAAGTCTAACCTCTATTGTTGGTAAAATATTTGAAGGGTTTCTGAGGGATGTTATTCTGGATTATCTCAATGAGAATAACTGTTTAACTCCATATCAGCATGGGTTTATGAGAAATCGCTCCTGTCAAACCAATCTAATCAGTTTTTATGAAGAGGTAAGCTATAGGCTGGACCACGGTGAGTCATTGGACGTGGTATATCTCGATTTTTCCAAAGCGTTTGATACCGTGCCGCACAAGAGGTTGGTACACAAAATGAGAATGCTTGGTCTGGGGGAAATTGTGTGTAAATGGGTTAGTAACTGGCTTAGTGATAGAAAGCAGAGGGTGGTAATAAATGGTATAGTCTCTAACTGGGTCGCTGTGACCAGTGGGGTACCGCAGGGGTCAGTATTGGGACCTGTTCTCTTCAACATATTCATTAATGATCTGGTAGAAGGTTTACACAGTAAAATATCGATATTTGCAGATGATACAAAACTATGTAAAGCAGTTAATACAAGAGAAGATAGTATTCTGCTACAGATGGATCTGGATAAGTTGGAAACTTGGGCTGAAAGGTGGCAGATGAGGTTTAACAATGATAAATGTAAGGTTATACACATGGGAAGAAGGAATCAATGTCACCATTACACACTGAATGGGAAACCACTGGGTAAATCTGACAGGGAGAAGGACTTGGGGATCCTAGTTAATGATAAACTTACCTGGAGCAGCCAGTGCCAGGCAGCAGCTGCCAAGGCAAACAGGATCATGGGGTGCATTAAAAGAGGTCTGGATACACATGATGAGAGCATTATACTGCCTCTGTACAAATCCCTAGTTAGACCGCACATGGAGTACTGTGTCCAGTTTTGGGCACCGGTGCTCAGGAAGGATATAATGGAACTAGAGAGAGTACAAAGGAGGGCAACAAAATTAATAAAGGGGATGGGAGAACTACAATACCCAGATAGATTAGCGAAATTAGGATTATTTAGTCTAGAAAAAAGACGACTGAGGGGCGATCTAATAACCATGTATAAGTATATAAGGGGACAATACAAATATCTCGCTGAGGATCTGTTTATACCAAGGAAGGTGACGGGCACAAGGGGGCATTCTTTGCGTCTGGAGGAGAGAAGGTTTTTCCACCAACATAGAAGAGGATTCTTTACTGTTAGGGCAGTGAGAATCTGGAATTGCTTGCCTGAGGAGGTGGTGATGGCGAACTCAGTCGAGGGGTTCAAGAGAGGCCTGGATGTCTTCCTGGAGCAGAACAATATTGTATCATACAATTAGGTTCTGTAGAAGGACGTAGATCTGGGAATTTATTATGATGGAATATAGGCTGAACTGGATGGACAAATGTCTTTTTTCGGCCTTACTAACTATGTTACTATGTAATGACGTCGCGGTCATGTGACCGCGACGTCATCACAGGTCCTGCGCTCATACCAACCCTGGGACCGGAAGCTGCAGCGTGCACTGCACACAAGCGGCAGGACTACAATGGGCCCTCGGAACGTGAGTATATATTTTTTTTTTATTTTAAGTCTTTTTTAACCTGTTACATTCGTGGCTGGGCAATATACTACATAGCTGGGCAATATACTACGTGACTGGCCAATATACAATGTGGCTGTGCAATATACTACGTGACTGGCAAATATACTACGTGACTGGGCAATATACTATGTGGGTCTATGCTGTATACTATGTCGCTGTGCAATATACTATGTGGCTGGGCAATATACTACGTGGCTCTGTGCTGTATACTACATCGCTGTGCAATATACTACATGGCTGTGCAATATACTACGTGGCTGTGCAATATACTACGTGGCTGTGCAATATACTACATGGCTGGGCAATATACTACGTGGCTCTGTGCTGTACACTACGTCACTGTGCAATATACTACGTTGCTGTGCAATATACTACGTGGCTAGGCAATATACTATGTGGCTGTGCAATATACTAAGTGGCTGGGCAATATACTACGTGGCTGGGCAATATACTACGTGGCTCTGTGCTGTATACTACGTCACTGTGCAATATACTACGTCGCTGTGCAATATACTACGTGGCTGTGCAATATACTACATGGCTGTGCAATATACTATGTGACTGGCTAGCATACTACGTGGCTCTGTGCTGTATACTACGTGGCTGTGCAATATACTATGTTGCTGGGCAATATACCACGTGGCTGTGCAATATACTATGTGGCTGTGCAATATACTACGTGGCTGGGCAATATACTACGTGGCTCTGTGCTGTATACTACGTCACTGTGCAATATACTACGTGACTGGGGGTTCATCCAGGAGCCAGACGGGACACTGTGTAACCTATGGGTAATTAACCCTTTATTTACCTACCAGTTTTCACATAGTGCGGTCCATTTACATTTGATGTGTGGCAGCTATATGGGCATTGTTAGGGCTATTGTGCACATGTAACGCCCACTTTGTTTATTTGTTTGCTATGCATCTGGGCTACCAGCATTTATGTGTCTCTTAGAACTATGAAGGTATTGTGATTGATTATTTATTTCTACTGTGTCCCTGTCGGTTGCACCTGGATTATTGCATCCATGGATGCAGTCACATCCTTTTATCTGTTGTTTTCTACTATATATGATATGTATGATTTTCAGTGAAAATCTAATAAATATGTTTTGCTAGTAGTACTCTTGGCAATTATTTGACTCGTATATATTTGGTGTAGTACTACACGTAGTACTACGTGGCTGTGCAATATACTACGTGGCTGGGCAATATACTACGTGGCTCTGTGCTGTATACTACGTCACTGTGCAATATACTACGTGACTGGCCAGTATACTACGTGGCTCTGTGGTGTATACTACGTGGCTGGGCAATATACTACGTGACTGGGCAATATACTATGTGGCTCTGTGCTGTATACTACGTCACTGTGCAATATACTACATGGCTGTGCAATATACTACGTGGCTGTGCAATATACTACGTGACTGGGCAATATACTACGTGGCTGGGCAATATACTACGTGACTGGGCAATATACTACGTGGCTGGGCAATATACTATGTGACTGGGCAATATACTATGTGGCTGGGCAATATACTACATCACTGGGCAATATACTACATAGCTGGGCAATATAGTACGTGACTGGGCAATATACTACGTGGCTGGGCAATATACTTTGTGGGCTGTGCAATATACTATGTGGACATGCATATTCTAGAATTCCCAATGCGTTAGAATATTGATATTTCACAGAAAAATAAAAGAAACGCCGGTAATTCATCTGCAGGAGCCAACAGAATGGAAGACATGAATTACCGTACATACAGTAAATACATATAGAATAGGTAGATATATAGATGTCAGTGACAAATACAATTAGTACAGTGTGTGTGCAAATTACTGGACATGTATTTAATTAATAAAAGAATATTTAACGAAAAAAAATGGCGTGGGCTCCCGCGCAATTTTCCAAACCAGCAGAGGGAAAGCCAGCAACTGGGGACAGATGTATATAGCCTGGGAAAGGGGTAATATCCATGGAGCTTCCCAGGCTATTAATATCAGCTCACAGCTGTATACTTAGCCTTTACTGGCTATTAAAATTGGGGACCCACCAAAAAATTACATGGGTTCCCCCCATAATTAATAACCAGTAAAGGCTATGCAGACAGTTGCGAGCTGATATTAATAGCCTGGGAAGGGACCATGGATATTGCCCCCTCGGCTGAAACACTAGCACTCAGCCACCCCAGAAAAGGTGCATCTGTAAGATGCGCCAATTTCAGCACTTAGTCTCGCTCTTCCCACTTGCCATGTAGCGGTGGCAAGTGGGGTAATAGTTTGGAGGTTAATGTCACCTTTGTATTGTAAGGTGATATCAAGCCTGGATTAGTAATGGAGAGGTGTCAATAAGACACCCATTACTGATCCTATAGTTGTTACATCTTAAATAAAGACACAGCCAGAATAAAGTATTTTAATGAAATAAAACACTACACAGTTTCCCATCTTTATTATACAGCTAATCTATGCAACGCCCTCAATCTCCTGAAATAAAAATAAAATAAAAAAACAACAATATACCCATACCTGTTCATCGCTGTGTCCCACGCAGTAATCCATGTCTGGGGGATATACAGTTTACAACCAGGATGGTGCTAAGAAGCGACTGCCCCGGCTGTAAACCACTGGTGAATGAATGAGTTGCTGCCGGCTCAGCATCAATGACTAGCGGTGCTGTCCCTGATGCTGCGCACCTTCAAAGCCTGACCTGCGTTGAAGCCCTAGAGCGTGGGAAAATAAACTGGCATTGTTTTCCAAGGAAAAGATGCAAAAAGTGCTCCGTTTGAGTTAAGTACCCCAATTAAGGAACAAACAATAAAGCTGTGGAGTGCAAATAACCAATGTTAACTAAATATTTAGAATTGAGAGTCCTCAGTGGTTGATACCTTTTAATGGCTAACTGAAAAGATGGTAACAAATTGCAAGCTTTCGAGACTACACAGGTCTCTTCATCAGGCAAAGACAAGACCTGTGTAGTCTCAAAAGCTTGCAAACTCCTTGCAGATGTTGTCCTTGGTGGGATTTGAACCCAGGACTCCAGCGCTGCAAGGCTGCTGTGCTAACCACTGAGCCACCGTACTGCCCTAGCTTTGGTATTGAACCTACACTGAGCACTCTGGCACTTTTTATGCTCAAGATACTATAAGCCAATAGAACAGTTTAGTGCTATTACATAAGCAGTATTATAAAATAGGTGGAAAGATTTATTTAGCAAAGGCCCGATAAGGGACCGACGTCTTTGATTAACACTTGATTAATTGGCTCCATAGTTAGCCCTTTTCCCTTTGAATACCCTGGTTATCTATCATTTCTTTGTGAATTACACGTTATTAAATGTTTTCTTACATAGAATTTAAAAAACTCTAAAGCACTCTTTGATGAGATATTTAATACCCTGTGCTTGCAGCTTTTTTGTACATGTATCCCCATCTTTTAATGTGTATTGTACTGTATATGTTCAATAAAATATGTTTAAGTTGTTACTGAATATTTTGGCATTTGCTTCCATTTGCTTGTAGGATTAGATTGGTATTGAAAGTGCTAGTAATCTAGGCCTAGTAATTGTTTAACCAGAATTTCCAGAACTTATGGTCAAGGTACACCAGCTATAGCTGCCACCACTCTGGCAGTGCTGCAGCAGTGCATGCAAGTATCAGCTCACCGACAGGTTTGCAACATCACCACGCACTGGAACTCCACACTGTACCAGTACCAACACACCCATAGGTCAGCCTCTGCACATTACAACTGAAGAGTAGGCATGGATGTCTGACATTTGTTTGGTTCTCAAAGACTCAACTATTCCGCTCAACCCCTTTGACACGAAGCCTGTTTTCACCTAAATGACCGGGCCAATTTTTACAATTCTGACCACTGTCAATTTATGAGGTCATAACTCTGGAACGCTTCAACGGATTCTGCTGATTCTGAGATTGTTTTCTCGAGACACATGGTACTTTATGATAGTGGTAAAATTTATTTGATATGACTTGTGTTTATTTGTGAAAAAAAAATGGAAATTTGGCGAAAAGTTTGAAAATTTTGCAATTTTAAAACTTTTAATTTTTATACCCTTACATAAGAGAGTCATATTGCACAAAATAAATAATAAATAATATTTCCCACATGTATACTTTACATCAGCACAATTTTGGAAATAATTTTTTTTTCTGTTAGGAAGTTATAAGGGTTGAATGTTAACCCCTTTACCCCCAAGGGTGGTTTGCACGTTAATGACCGGGCCAATTTTTACAATTCTGACAACTGTCCCTTTATGAGGTTATAACTCTGGAACGCTTCAACGGATCCTGGTGATTCTGACATTGTTTTCTCGAGACATATTGTACTTCATGATAGTGGTAAAAAAAATTTTGATATTACCTGTGTTTATTTGTGAAAAAAATGGAAATTTGGCGAAAATTTAGAAAATTTCACAATTTTCCAACTTTGAATTTCTATGCAATTAAATCACAGAGATATGTCACATAAAATACTTAATAAGTAACATTTCCCACATGTCTACTTTACATCAGCACAATTTTGGAACCAAAATTTTTTTTTGTTAGGGAGTTATAAGGGTTAAATATTGACCAGCAATTTCTCATTTTTACAACACCATTTTTTTTTAGGGACCACATCACATTTGAAGTCATTTTGAGGGGTCTATATGATAGAAAATACCCAAGTGTGACACCATTTTAAAAACTGCACCCCTCAAGGTGCTCAAAACCATATTCAAGAAGTTTATTAACCCTTCTGGTGCTTCACAGGAATTTTTGGAATGTTTAAATAAAAATGAACATTTAACTTTTTTTCACAAAAAATTTACTTCAGCTCCAATTTGTTTTATTTTACCAAGAGTAACAGGAGTAAATGGACCCAAAAAGTTGTTGTACAATTTGTCCTGAGTACACCGATACCCCATATGTGGGGGTAAACCACTGTTTGGGCACAAGACAGATCTAGGAAGCGAAGGAGCACCATTTGACTTTTCAATGCAAAATTGACTGGAATCGAGATGGGACACCATGTTGCGTTTGGAGAGCCCCTGATGTGCCTAAACATTGAAACCCCCCACAAGTGACACCATTTTGGAAAGTAGACCCCCTAAGGAACTGATCTAGATGTGTGGTGAGCGCTTTGACCCACCAAGGGCTTCACAGAAGTTTATAATGCAGAGCTGTAAAAATAAAACAAAATTTTTTTCCCACAAAAATTATTTTTAGCCCCCAGTTTTGTATTTTCCCGAGGGTATCAGGAGAAATTGGACCCCAAAATTTGTTGTCCAATTTGTCCTGAGTGCGCTGATACCCCATATGTGGGGGAACCACTGTTTGGGCGCATGGGAGGGCTTGGAAGGGAAGGAGCGCCATTTGGAATGCAGACTTAGATGGAATGGTCTGCAGGTGTCACATTGCGTTTGCAGAGCCCCTAATGTACCTAAACAGTAGAAACCCCCCACAAGTGACCCCATATTGGAATCTAGACCCCCCAAGGAACTTATCTAGATGTGTTGTGAGAACTTTGAGCCCCAAAGTGTTTCACTACAATTTTTAACGCAGAGCCGTGAAAATAAGAAATCTTTTTTTTCCCACAAAAATTATTTTTTAGCCCCCAGTTTTGTATTTTCCCAAGGGTATCAGGAGAAATTGGACCACAAAAGTTGTTGTTCTATTTGTCCTGAGTACGCTGATACCCCATATGTTGGGGTAAACCCCTGTTTGGGCACACGGGAGAGCTCGGAAGGGAAGGAGCACTGTTTTACTTTTTCAACGCAGAATTGGCTGGAATTGAGATCGGACGCCATGTCGCGTTTGGAGAGCCCCTGATGTGCCTAAACAGTGGAAACCCCCCAAATTATAACTGAAACCCTAATCCAAACACACCCCTAACCCTAATCCCAACCCTATTCTCAACCGTAAATGTAATCTAAACCCTAACCGTAACTTTAGCCCTAACCCTAACTTTAGCCCCAACCCTAACTGTAGCCTTAACCCTAGCCCCAACCCTAACCCTAGCCCTAGCCCTAACCCTAGTCCTAACCCTAGCCCTAACCCTAGTCCTAACCCTAACCCTAACCCTAGCCCTAGCCCTAACCCTAGCCCTAACCCTAGCCCTAGCCCTAACCCTTACCCGAACCCTAGCCCTAATGGGAAAATGGAAATAAATACATTTTTTTAATTTTTCCCTAACTAAGGGGTTGATGAAGGGGGGTTTGATTTACTTTGATAGCGGGTTTTTTTGCGGATTTTTATGATTGGCAGCCGTCACACACTGAAAGACTCTTTTTATTGCAAACAATATTTTTTGCGTTACCACATTTTGAAAGCTATAATTTTTCTATATTTTGGTCCACAGAGTCATGTGAGGTCTTGTTTTTTGCGGGACGAGTTGACATTTTCATTGGTAACATATTCGGGCACGTGACATTTTTTGATAGCTTTTTATTCCGATTTTTGTGAGGCAGAATGACCAAAAACCAACTATTCATGAATTTCTTTTGGGGGAGGCGTTTATACAGTTCCGCGTTTGGTAAAATTGATAAAGCAGTTTTATTCTTCAGGTCAGTACAATTACAGCGATACCTCATTTATATCATTTTTTTATGTTTTGTCGCTTTTATACACTAAAAACTATTTTATAGAAAAAATTATTATTTTTGCATCGCTTTATTCTCAGGACTATAACTTTTTTATTTTTTTGCTGATGATGCTGTATGGCAGCTCGTTTTTTGCGGGACAAGATTACATTTTCAGCGGTACCATGGATATTTATATCCGTCTTCGCGTGTTATTCCACTTTTTGTTCGGCGGTATGATAATAAAGCGTTTTTTGCCTCTTTTTTTTTTTACGGTGTTTACTGAAGGGGTTAACTAGTGGGCCAGTCTTATAGGTCGGGCCGTTACGGACGCGGCGATACTAAATATGTGTACTTTTATTGTTTTTTTTATTGAGATAAAGAAATGTATTTATGGGAATAATATTTTTTTTTTCATTATTTAGGAATTTTTTTTTTTTTTTTTTACACATTTGGAAATTTTTTTTTAACTTTTTTACTTTGTCCCAGGGGGGGACATCACAGATCGATGATCTGACAGTTTGCACAGCACTCTGTCAGATCACCGATCTACCTTTCAGTGCTGCAGGCTTACCAAGCACCTGCTCTGAGCAGGCACTTGGTAAGCCACCTCCCTTCCTGCAGGACCCGGATGCCACGGCCATCTTGGATCCGGGCCTGGAGCAGGGAGGGAGGTAGGGAGACCCTCGCAGCAATGCAATCACATCGCGTTGTTGCGGGGGGCTCAGGGAAGCCCGCAGGGAGCCCCCTCCCTGCACGATGCTTCCCTGCACTGCCGACACACCGCGATCATGTTTGATCGCGGTGTGCCAGGGGTTAATGTGCCAGGGGCGGTCCGTGAGGCCGTGAGCGCGGCCAATCGCATATGACGTACTGTGGGCATACGGGCCCACCCCACCTCGACGGGATAGTACGTCACATGTCAGAAAGGAGTTAAACAGCAATTTCTCATTTTTTCAACCAATTTTACAACACCATTTTTTTTAGGGACCACATCACATTTGAAGTCACTTTGAGGGGCCTATATGATATAAAATACCCAAAAGTGACACCCTTCTAAAAACTGCACCCCTCAAGGTGCTCAAAACCACATTCAGGACGTTTATTAACCCTTCAGGTGCTTCACAGGAATTAACGGAATGTGGAAGGAAAAAATGAAAATTTTACTTTTTGTCACAAAAATGATCATTTAGCAACAATTTTTTTTTATTTTCACAAGAGTAAAAGGAGAAAATGGACCATGAAAGTTGTTGTGCAATTTCTCCTGAATACGCCAATACCCCAAATGTGGGGGAAAACCGCTGTTTGGGCCCAAGGCAAAGCTCGAAAGGGAAGGAGCGCCATTTGACTTTTTCAAACCAAAATTGGCTGTCAGTGAGATCTAACGCCATATCGCGTTTGGAGAGACCCTGATGTGCCTAAACAGTGGAAAACCCCCACAATACTCACCATTTTGGAAGCTAGACCCTTCAAGGAACTTATCTAGCTATGCGGTGAGCACCTTCAACCCCCAGGAGCTTTACTGAAGTTTAGAACGTAGAGGTGTGAAAATATAAAATCTAATTTTTTCCCCAAAAAATGATCTTTTAGCAATGATTTTTTTATTTTCACAAGAATAAAAGGAGAAAATGGACCACTAAAGATGTTTAACAATTTCTAATGAATATGCTGATACCCCATATGTGGGGAAAAACCACTGTTTGGGAGCACGGCTGGGCTTGGAATGAAATAAGTGACATTTTGGATTGCAGACTCGCTTCCTCAAACTCAATGTGGACAAATCTGAACTCATCATCTTTCCTCCATCTCATAGATCTTCTATACCTGACCTATCTATCGCAATTAACGACATCATGCTTTCCCCTGTACCGGAAGTCTGCTGCCTCGGAGTAACCCTTGACTCTGCCCTATCCTTCCAACTGCACATCCAAGCTCTTTCCACCTCCTGTCGCCTCCAGATCAAAAATATCTCCAGAATCCGTCCTTTCCTCAAACGTCAAGCTACTAAAATGCTTGTGCATGCCCTCATCATCTCCCGCTTTGACTACTGCAGCATCCTTTTCTGTGGCCTCCCTGCTAACACCCTTGCACCTCTCCAGTCCATCCTTAACTCTGCTGCCCAACTAATTCATCTCTCTCCTCGCTACTCCTCCGCTTCCCCCCTCTGCAAATCTCTTCACTGACTCCCATTCCCTCAGCGTATCCACTTCAAACTACTAATACTGACCTACAAGGCCATCCATAACCTGTCTCCTCCATATATCTCTGAACTAATCTCCCAATATCTTCCCTCACGTGTTCTACGGTCCTCCCAAGACCTCTTTCTCTCCTCCACACTTATCCTCTCCTCACCCAACCACCTCCAGGACTTCTCCAGAATATCCCCCATCCTCTGGAATCCCTTGCCCCAACACATCAGACTATCAACCACATTCGGATCCTTCAGACGGAACCTGAAAACACCTCTTCAGGAAAGCCTACAGCCTGCACTGACCTTGCTGCCTCCTCACCACTACCAAAGCTATCGCCTCACCAATGCTGGAGCTCCTACAACCCTCAACTTATTGTCTCCATCACCACCATCCTGTAGAATGTAAGCCCGCAAGGGCAGGGTCCTCGCACCTCTGTATTAATCTGTAATTGTTAGTTTGCTTACTGTAAGTGATATCTGTAATTTGTATGTAACTCCTTGTCATGTACAGCACCATGGAATCAATGGTGCTATATAAATAAATAAATAATAATAATAATAATAATGGAATGGTCTACAGGCGTCATGTTGCATTTGCAGAGCCCCTGATGTGCCAAAACAGTGGAAATCCTCCACAAGTAACCCCATTTTGAAAACTACACTTCTGAAGGAATTTATCTAGAGGCATAGTTTTATAGTACTGATTATAATTCTTTTGGTTTTACTGGTGTATGAATTTTTAATGTAGTGGTATGTGGTATGTGTGAGGTACATGAGATAATAAGTGTGTTGTATCAACAGGGTATAAACTAATTTTATAAATTTTTGGACGTGTGGTACGCTTTGAAACAATCCTTAATGCAAAGGCCAGGTTTCTCAAGGCAGGTATCACAATGATAAATTGTGTCCTTTCGGATTCCCTTCTTGGAGCATACTCTGTACCATTTTTGTGATCGTTCTGTCCTCGCTGTTTGGGGAACCTGTCCCGGGAAATGTTGACCTGGGACAATACGGGCACTATCAGATTCAGAAGTACTGGGACCCTCACCTCCTTGAGTGCCAAACATTAGGGCCTTAATCACTTCCTCCTGAAACTGAAGGTCCCCGTATTGCCTGCAGATCGGAACAGCACAAAAGCATTGTACAGTGCCATCTGTACAATGTGCACGGCCAATTTTTTGTACCATACTTTGGCTTTTTGTATGGCACTGTATGGTTGGAGGACCTGATCTGAGAGATCTACTGTCACGGGGCTACCGCGACAGAGAGGTTCCAGAGAATCGCAGCGCTCTGGGCCTCGTTCACACACAGTGAACAGAAGCTCTTCACCTGTTTTCTGACCTGGCTGCTTTGTGCCAGCAGTGCAGGAGTTAACCCTTATTTCTAGTTGCTGAGAGCTGGGTCTCTCAGCTGTATTGGATCTTGTAATCTGATCCTCTATATAGACCCAGTCCTGACTTCAGCTAATGTCAGTGATCAGTTCTGCTGCCTGGCTGGAGGTTGTTGGAGAGAGGTGTTGGTGTTGGAGGTTTACATACAGAGATTGGTGTCTGCTGTTTTTGGTTGCGTGTTAAACCTGTTTTCCTTCCTTAGTTTATTCCTTCTTTTCCCTTCTCTGTTCCCTCTGTGGTTGTGTGAGTATTTGGTGAGTTTGTATCTTTTTGTTACCTTGTCTGTTTACCCTGTTATTTGTTGTATTATTATACGGGTGCACTCCACCTCCTTTGGGGGGAGAGGGGGCCACTCATAGGGCCTGCACAGGAGACAGGGATACGCTGGCGGCTCGGGCCTCCTAACCTTCATAGGTACCCCCGAGATAAGGGAAAGCCAGGGCCCCTTTTAAGTGGTAGGGTCAGGTGCGGGTTCCAGTACGCCGTCCTGCCCCTTTGACGCCGTTTACAGCGTGACACAGTCTCTGTGCGAGCCCCGGTTCTGATTGCACCAGACTTTAGCAAAGAATTTGTGGTCCAGACTGATGATTCAGAGGTTAGATTGGGAGCATTGCTGTCACAGGAAATGAATGGTGAAGAACATCCCATCCTATACCTGAACCAGAAACTCTCTTCTTGCGAGAAGAACTACTCCATAGTTGAGTGCTTGGCTATAAAATGGACCGCAAACCCTGAAGTACTACCTTTTAGGTCGTAGGTTTAAGTTAGTGTCAGACCATGCCCTTATGCGATGGTTGAGAGAGAAGAAGGGTAAGAACGCCAGGGTGACTAGGTTATTCTTAGCCCTTCAGGACTTCACTTTCCAAGTAGAGCATAGGCCAGGGAGGTTACATGGCAATGCAGATGCTCTCTCCCTAATTACCTGCTTAGTGTCTGAAGGTACCAAAACCCCCGGCTTTGGGCAGAAGAGGGGAATATGAGACAGATTCACTGGCACAGTTTATGAAGGGAGTTATGTGTTGCTGCATATACTACAGTCAGTGATGTAGAACCAGATTGTTTTTGCCCCAACACACTAAGTGCTGAGAAGGTTAATTTTAAAGTTACAATGGGCTGGTTTTATGTGAGCACCCATAGAGTGGGTGGAAGGGTGCTCACCGCATCCCCTCTTGCTGAAGCAACAGCGGCATGGGTACTAGCAGGACCTATGGTGATTCACAATCATGTGATCATCACATGGTCCTGTTAAATACCTGTACATGAGAGACAGTCGGGGTGGTGTATTGGGAGAGGAAGCAATTCCACGTGGCTCCAGGAGGCGCAGAGAACATTGCCAGGTGTCTGCAGGTGGAACCTGCAGAAAAAGGACTCTGATGAACTTTATTTTGCTTTCCGTTAAGCCAGGAAGGCTCTGGTTTTGTTTTCCTAAACCCTGCATTGCTGACTTTAATAAACCAGTAGGTGTTTCACTATCAAAGTGTTCCTGTGTCTACCGGAAGGAGCAGCTAAGCGTGTTGACCCCTCACAATATACAGTTGTGCTCAAAAGTTTACATACCCCTGAAGAATTTTTGCTTTCTTGGCCTTTTTTCAGAGAATATGAATGATAACACCAAAGCTTTTTATCCACTCGTGGTTAGTGGTTGGGTGAAGCTATGTATTGTCAAACTACTGTGTTTTCTCTTTTTAAATCATAATGACAACCCAAAACATCCAAATGACCATGATCAAAAGTTCGCATACCCTGGTGATTTTGGCCTGTTAACATGCACAGAGGTGGACACAAATGGGTTTGAATGGCTACTAAAGGTAACATCCTCACTAGTGATGAGCTAGTATACTCGTTGCTCGAGTTTTCCCGAGCACGCTCGGGTTACCTCCGAGTATTTGTTATTGCTCGGAGATATAGTTTTCATCGCTTCAGTTGCATGATTTACGGCTTCCAGATAAGCTGAATACATGTGGGAATTCCCTAACAAACAGGCATTCCTCACATGTATGCAGCGTATCTGGAAGACGTAAATCATGCAACTGAGGCGATGAAAACTATATCTCCGAGCAACAACAAATACTCAAAGGTCTCCCGAGCGTGTTCGGGAAAACCCGAGCAACGAGTACACTCGCTCATCACTAATCCTCACCTGTTTGCTCTTAATCAGTGTGTGCATAAAAGCTGAGTGAGTTTCTGGGATCCAGACAGACTCTTGCATTTTTCACCCAGCCACTGACATTTCTGGATTGTGAGTCATGGGGAAAACAAAAGAATTGTCAACGGATCTATGGAAAAAGGTAGTTGAACTGTATAAAACAGGAAAGGGATACGAAAATATAGCCAAGGAATTGGATATAATGTTTATTTTGTCTTTCACTTCACATCTATTTTCAGATTAATTATAATTTTGGTTTCAGACCCGTAATTTTCTTATTCCTATATTGAGTCTTTTTCATTTTGTATTTCCTGTCACTTCTGTTGCTCATTAATAAAAATTGGATATTTTGATATATAGTTGTGAATCATATTATAGAGTTTTGATTCCTTGAGGATACACAATGTGGTTGAATTATTATTATTTCTTTATGTTTAACACCTTCCACTACAGTCAACACATCAGATGGAGACCCAACTTGGAGACGCCACATTTCAAAAGCTTATTATCACACACCACTAAACTGGCATCAATTTCCACAGAAAAGAAACAGATAATAGGCCTTTGGCACACCTTCCACTACAGGCATCCCACCGGATGGAGACCCAACTTGGAGTCTCCACATTTCAATAAATTATTATCACACACCACTATAGTAGAATTAATTTCCACAGAGAAGAAACAGTATGATAGGCCTCTGACACACCTTCCCCTACAGACAACTCACCAGATAGAGACTCAACTTTGAGTCTCCACATTTCAAAAAAATATTATCACACACCAATAAAGTGGCATAAATTTCCAGGAAGAAGAAACTGTATAATAGTCGTCTGACACACCTTCCACTACAGGCAACTCACCAGATGCAGACCCAACTTGGAGTCTCTACATTTAAAAAATTGTTTGTAACATCAGTAGCATATAAACAGCAGGCACAGAAGCAACAACAAAGGTGTCACAGACTGCAATAACGTGAGATCAATGCATGACACTAAAGATGACACCAAAGCCTAATCTGCCCAGTCTGCAACTGGGGTGCAAAAGTCATTGTAGATCCATGACTTGCTTATTTTGATGAAAGTTAGGTGGTCTACACTTTCAGGGGACAGCCGGATGCGCTTATGAGAAAACCACCTGAACACACATTCTGAGAGAACACTGGCTGCCAGTTGTAATGTCCACACGGTGTAAGGAATTTAAGAGAGAGTAAGCTTTAACTGTATTTTATTCTCCTCTTTTCCTCCAGCACACAACATACAGCAGCATACGATTTCCTCCTCAGGCCAGAACTGAAACTGAAACTACTCTCAACTCCCACCCTCGCTTTCTTAAAGAGACAGATCTAATTCTTATACATTACATCATCCCCTTTTTATATATATATATATATATATATATATATATATATATATATATATCTATATATATATATATATATAGATATATATATATATATATATATATATATACACTAGATTGTGGCCCGATTCTAACGCATCGGGTATTCTAGAATATGCATGTCCCCGTAGTATATGGACAATGATGATTCCAGAATTCGCGGCAGACTGTGCCCGTCGCTGATTGGTCGAGGCAACCTTTATGACATCATCGTCGCCATGGCAACCATTATGACATCTACGTCGATACTGTGCCCGTCGCTGAATCAGAAACGTGAGATGTCTACGTCCTTTATGACATCATCGTCGCTGTGCCCGTTGCTGATTGGTCGAGGCCTGGCGGCCTCGACCAATCAGAGACGCGGGATGTCTACGTCCTTTATGACATCATCGTCGCTGTGCCGGTCTCTGATTGGTTGAGGCCTGGCGGCCTCGACCAATCAGAGACGCAGGATTTCCAGGACAGACAGACAGACAGACAGAAAGACAGACAGACGGAAAAACCCTTAGACAATTATATATATAGACTAGATTGTGGCCCGATTCTAACGCATCAGGTATTCTAGAATATGCATGTCCCCGTAGTATATGGACAATGATGATTCCAGAATTCGCAGCACACTGTGCCCGTCGCTGATTGGTCGAGGCAACCTTTATGACATCATCGTCGCCATGGCAACCATTATGACATCTACGTCGACGGGCACAAGGGGGCATTCTTTGCGTCTGGAGGAGAGAAGGTTTTTCCACCAACATAGAAGAGGATTCTTTACTGTTAGGGCAGTGAGAATCTGGAATTGCTTGCCTGAGGAGGTGGTGATGGCGAACTCAGTCGAGGGGTTCAAGAGAGGCCTGGATGTCTTCCTGGAGCAGAACAATATTGTATCATACAATTAGGTTCTGTAGAAGGACGTAGATCTGGGGATTTATTATGATGGAATATAGGCTGAACTGGATGGACAAATGTCTTTTTTCGGCCTTACTAACTATGTTACTATGTTACTATGTTACTGTGCCCGTCGCTGAATCAGAAACGTGAGATTTCTACGTCCTTTATGACATCATCGTCGCTGTGCCCGTTGCTGATTGGTCGAGGCCTGGCGGCCTCGACCAATCAGACGCGGGATATCTATGTCCTTTATGACATCATCGTTGCTGTGCTCGTCGCTGATTGGTCGAGGCCTGGCGGCCTCGACCAATCAGAGACGCGGGATTTCTACGTCGATGCTGTGCCGGTCTCTGATTGGTTGAGGCCTGGCGGCCTCGACCAATCAGAGAGCCGGGATTTCCAGGACAGACAGACAGACAGACGGAAAAACCCTTAGGCAATTATATATATATAGATATATATATATATATATATATATTAACCTAAAACAAATATTATAATAATAATCTTTATTTTTATATAGCGCTAACATATTCCGCAGCGCTTTACACATATTATCATGACAATGTAACAATATGAAAATGTCCAAGAAAAACAATATGTCTGTATTGTCTTATTCCCCCCTTTTTTTAAACTATATCTCTTCAATAAGTCTCGATGGAGCCCTTCTTTCCCGTGTAGGGTAATGTCTGGGTTCATTGGGGGTGTCCAGTCCTGACAGATCAGTCACCTCTTGTTGGTCCTCTCCACCGTCGGGTATCAAATCTTCCACTGGTGGGAGTTCATTACCATTGTTCTGCAGTATGATTTTAAAATGTGAGGAATTTCGAGTGATGGAGTGTTCGTCTCGCTCAGCCGTGACCATACTGCCTTTTCTCTCAGTAACATTATATTTTGCAGGACTATATACAGCTGAGGTTTTGTTGGTTGATTTTTGACGCACAACAACCATATCACCTCTTTTGATGGCACATGGCTGTGCCCGTCGCCTTCTGTCTGCATAATGTTTCATGGCTTGCTTGTTAAAGAAATCCGTTGATCGCACTGAAGAGTCATTTGGTAAGGGATGACTGGTCACATCAGGGATCCGTGTACGAAGAGTTCTGCTGAACATTAGATGAGATGGCGCAGCATTAGTGGTGGAATGTGGCGTGTTGCGGTAATTGCGCAGGAATTTGTATAGTGACTGTTTCAGTGGGGTGTGCTCCAGGCTAGCTGCCTTGATTCGTTTCCCCATGGTGCGCATGAAACGTTCTACGATTCCATTAGCTTGCGGCCAGCAAGGTGTGATTTTTCTGTGGCTGAACCCCAAGTATTCAGAAAACTGTGCAAACACATGTCCATTGAATGGAGGTCCATTATCTGTTTTGACCACTCTTGGAATGCCATATGCAGAGAATATGTCGTCCAGTTCTGGTATGACACTATTAGCAGACGTTGAAGAGATGAATGAAATGACAGGGTATCTAGAATATTCATCAATTGTTACTAGAATGTATTGGCCATTTGGTAATGGTCTATATATGTCGACTGCCACTTCCTCCCATACAGCAGTGGGTAACGGAGACATTTGTAATGGCTCTAGAGTTGATGATGGAGTAATTAAGTGACAAGTGGAGCAATGTCCAATCTTCTCTTCCACCAATTTATCCATATTTGGGAACCACACTTTTTCTCTGAGTAACTTTTTTGTGCCAACAATTCCTAGATGACCTTCGTGTGCTATCTGTATGACTAGGTTGCGCAAGGCCTTAGGTACAACCAGTTTGGTACCACGAAGGATGAGTTGCTCTTCAGTGACTGATAATTTCTCACGTACATTTGAAAATAGTTTTAACTCTTTCAGATCAATCCCATCTTCAGGAAATTTTTTCTTTTGAATTTCATGTTACCTTCTATTTTGGATAATTTGTATTAAGGCACAGAGTGTCTTGTCACTTGTTGTTGTATTCACAAACTGATCAACAGAAAGTGCTTTTGGCACGGCGTGAGCTGCAACAAAGTGGATGTATTCTTCAATGGAGGAATGCACAGGTAAATCATCATTCGTGGGATGTCTTGAGAGATAATCAGCCGGATTGCTGTATTTTCCAGGTTTGTGAACAATTTTGTAATTATAGTCCTGTAGACGTAGACCCCATCGTTCAATCCGTGCTGGCATTTTAGCTCGGGGATTTCCAAAAATTGTAAGGAGAGCTTGATGATCTGTGACAATAGTGAAGGGAGCGCCATAGAGAAATAAGTGAAAGTGTTCACATCCCCAGACGACTGCCAAGCTTTCTTTTTCAGGTTGTGAATACTTTCTTTCAGTGCTTGTTAAGCTTTTACTTGCATAGGAAATGATGTGGGGACTTTGATTGTCATCCTTGTATTGTGCTAAAATTGCACCCAGTCCCACGGGACTAGCATCCACAATCAGTTCGGTTCGAAGAGCTGGATCAAAATAGGCCATGGTGGTTGTTGAGCAGAGTTCATTTTTGATTGTTTCAAAAGAGGCCTGACAGTCTTGGGACCATTGAAAAACGCAATTTTGTTTCGTAAGTTCCCTTAATGGAGTGCTGATTGTCGAAAAATTTGGAATATATCTAGCACAGTAACTTGCCATTCCAAGAAAAGAGCGCACTTCACTGGCATCCTGTGGAATTGAAGCTGCTCTGATGGATTTCACTTTCTTGGGATCAGGTCGTACTCCTTCCGCCGAGAAAATGTGACCATAGAACTCCAATGAATTTTTATCAAATTCGCATTTTTCTTTGTTTAAAGTGAGTCCAGCAGAGAGCAGACATTCAAAGTTAGCATGTAGAGCACGATTATGTTCAGCTTGAGTTTTCCCAAAAACCAGTATGTCATCACTGTAATTAAAGGCATTTGGAATATGTTGAATGACGCTCCTTATCGTATCTTGAAAAATTTCTGCTGCTGAGCAGTGTTATGAAAGGCAATTCAGTACCACAATGGACATAGCGGTCAGAGCACATACAGTGACCTGACAATAACCCAAAATCATAGAACGAGCTCTGAGACGTGGGAACTCTGCAGACCGCAATCCCTAATCCTATCCAAACAACACTAGAGGCAGCCGTGGATTGTGCCTAACTCTGCCTATGCAACTCTGCACAGCCTGAGAAACTAACTAGCCTGAAGATAGAAAATAAGCCTACCTTGCCTCAGAGAAATACCCCAAAGGAAAAGGCAGCCCCCCACATATAATGACTGTGAGTTAAGATGAAAAGACAAACGTAGAGATGAAATAGATTCAGCAAAGTGAGGCCCGACTTTCTTAACAGATCGAGGATAGAAAAGGTAACTTTGCGGTCTACACAAAACCCTAAAGAAAACCACGCAAAGGGGGCAAAAAGACCCTCCGTACCGAACTAACGGCACGGAGGTACACCCTTTGTGTCCCAGAGCTTCCAGCAACGTATTAGACAAGCTGGACAGAAAAAATAGCAAACAAATAGCAAAGAAGAACTTAGCTATGCAGAGCAGCAGGCCACAGGAATGATCCAGGGAAAAGCAAGTCCAACACTGGAACATTGACAGGAAGCCAGGATCAAAGCATTAGGTGGAGTTAAGTAGAGAAGCACCTAACGACCTCACCAGATCACCTGAGGGAGGAAACTCAGAAGCCGCAGTACCACTTCCCTCCACCAACAGAAGCTCACAGAGAGAATCAGCCTAAGTACCACTTGTGACCACAGGAGGGAGCTCTGTCACAGAATTCACAAAAGTACTCCCCCCTTGAGGAGGGGTCACCGAACCCTCACCAGAGCCCCCAGGCCGACCAGGATGAGCCACATGAAAGGCACGAACAAGATCGGGAGCATGGACATCAGAGGCAAAAACCCAGGAATTATCTTCCTGAGCATAACCCTTCCATTTAACCAGATACTGGAGTTTCCATCTAAAAACACGAGAATCCAAAATCTTCTCCACAATATACTCCAATTCCCCCTCCACCAAAACCGGGGCAGGAGGATCAACAGATGGAACCATAGGTGCCACGTATCTCCGCAACAATGACCTATGGAATACGTTATGTATGGAAAAAGAATCTGGAAGGGTCAGACGAAAAGACACAGGATTAAGAACCTCAGAAATCCTATACGGACCAATGAAACGAGGTTTAAACTTAGGAGAGGAAACCTTCATAGGAATATGACGAGAAGATAACCAAACCAGATCCCCAACACGAAGTCGGGGACCCACACGGCGTCTGCGATTAGCGAAACGTTGAGCCTTCTCCTGGGACAAGGTCAAATTGTCCACTACATGAGTCCAAATCTGCTGCAACCTGTCCACCACAGTATCCACACCAGGACAGTCCGAAGACTCAACCTGTCCTGAAGAGAAACGAGGATGGAACCCAGAATTGCAGAAAAATGGTGAAACCAAGGTAGCCGAGCTGGCCCGATTATTAAGGGCGAACTCAGCCAAAGGCAAAAAGGACACCCTGTCATCCTGATCGGCAGAAACAAAGCATCTCAGATATGTTTCCAAGGTCTGATTGGTTCGTTCGGTCTGGCCATTAGTCTGAGGATGGAAAGCCGAGGAAAAAGACAAGTCAATGCCCATTCTACCACAAAAAGCTCGCCAAAACCTTGAAACAAACTGGGAACCTCTGTCAGAAACGATATTCTCTGGAATGCCATGTAAACGAACCACATGCTGGAAGAACAATGGCACCAAATCAGAGGAGGAAGGCAATTTAGACAAGGGTACCAGATGAACCATCTTAGAAAAGCGATCACAGACCACCCAAATGACTGACATCTTTTGAGAAACGGGAAGATCAGAAATAAAATCCATAGAGATATGTGTCCAAGGCCTCTTCGGGACCGGCAAGGGCAAAAGCAACCCACTGGCACGAGAACAGCAGGGCTTAGCCCGAGCACAAATCCCACAGGACTGCACAAAAACACGCACATCCCGCGACAGAGACGGCCACCAAAAGGATCTAGCCACCAACTCTCTGGTACCAAAGATTCCAGGATGACCAGCCAACACCGAACAATGATCCTCAGAGATAACTTTATTGGTCCAACTATCAGGGACAAACAGTCTCTCCGCTGGACAACGATCAGGTTTATTAGCCTGAAATTTTTGCAGCACCCGCCGCAAATCAGGGGAGATGGCAGACACAATTACTCCTTCCTTGAGGATACCCGCTGGCTCAGACAAACCCGGAGAGTCGGGCACAAAACTCCTAGACAGAGCATCCGCCTTCACATTTTTAGAGCCCGGAAGGTACGAAATCACAAAGTCAAAACGGGCAAAAAACAGCGACCAACGAGCCTGTCTAGGATTCAACCGCTTAGCAGACTCAAGATAAGTCAAGTTCTTATGATCAGTCAATACCACCACGCGATGCTTAGCTCCTTCAAGCCAATGACGCCACTCCTCGAATGCTCACTTCATGGCCAGCAACTCTCGGTTGCCCACATCATAATTTCGCTCAGCAGGCGAAAACTTCCTGGAAAAAAAAGCGCATGGTTTCATCACTGAGCAATCAGAACCTCTCTGCGACAAAACAGCCCCTGCTCCAATCTCAGAAGCATCAACCTCGACCTGGAACGGAAGAGAAACATCTGGTTGACACAACACAGGGGCAGAAGAAAAATGACGCTTCAAGTCTTGAAAAGCTTCCACAGCAGCAGAAGACCAATTGACCAAATCAGCACCCTTCTTGGTCAAATTGGTCAATGGTTTGGCAATACTAGAAAAATTGCAGATGAAGCGACGATAAAAATTAGCAAAGCCCAGGAACTTTTGCAGACTTTTCAGAGATGTTGGCTGAGTCCAATCATGGATGGCTTGGAACTTAACAGGATCCATCTCGATAGTAGAAGGGGAAAAGATGAACCCCAAAAATGAAACCTTCTGCACACCAAAGAGACACTTTGATCCCTTCACAAACAAAGAATTAGCACGCAGGACCTGAAAAACTGTTCTGACCTGCTTCACATGAGACTCCCAATCATCCGAGAAGATCAAAATGTCATCCAAGTACACAATCAGGAATTTATCCAGGTACTCTCGGAAGATGTCATGCATAAAGGACTGAAACACTGATGGAGCATTGGCAAGTCCGAATGGCATCACTAGATACTCAAAATGACCCTCGGGCGTATTAAATGCAGTTTTCCATTCATCTCCTCGCCTGATTCGCACCAGATTATACGCACCACGAAGATCTATCTTGGTGAACCAACTAGCCCCCTTAATCCGAGCAAACAAATCAGATAACAATGGCAAGGGGTACTGAAATTTAACCGTGATCTTATTTAGAAGGCGGTAATCTATACAAGGTCTCAGCGAACCATCCTTCTTGGCTACAAAAAAGAACCCTGCTCCTAATGGTGACGATGACGGGCGAATATGCCCCTTCTCCAGGGATTCCTTCACATAACTGCGCATAGCGGCGTGCTCAGGCACGGATAAATTAAACAGTCGACCTTTTGGGAATTTACTACCAGGAATCAAATTGATAGCACAATCACAATCCCTATGCGGAGGTAGGGCATCGGACTTGGGCTCATCAAATACATCCCGGTAATCAGACAAGAACTCTGGAACCTCAGAAGGGGTGGATGACGAAATTGACAGAAATGGAACATCACCATGTACCCCCTGACAACAGCAGCTGGACACCGACATGGATTTCCAATCTAATACTGGATTATGGGCTTTTAGCCATGGCAACCCCAACACGACCACATCATGCAGATTATGCAACACCAGAAAGCGAATAACCTCCTGATGTGCAGGAGCCATGCACATGGTCAGCTGGGTCCAGTATTGAGGCTTATTCTTGGCCAAAGGCGTGGCATCAATTCCTCTCAATGGAATAGGACACTGCAAGGGCTCTAAGAGAAACCCACAACGCTTAGCATACTCCAAGTCCATCAAATTCAGGGCAGCGCCTGAATCCACAAATGCCATGACAGAATACGATGACAAAGAGCAGATCAAGGTAACGGACATAAGAAATTTTGACTGTACTGTACCAATGGTGGCAGACCTAGCGAACCGCTTAGTGCGCTTAGGACAATCAGAGATAGCATGAGTGGAATCACCACAGTAGAAACACAGCCCATTCAGACGTCTGTGTTCTTGCCGTTTAACTCTGCTCAAAGTCCTATCGCACTGCATAGGCTCAGGTTTAAGCTCAGGTAATACCGCCAAATGGTGCACAGATTTACGCTCACGCAAGCGTCGACCGATCTGAATGGCCAAAGACATAGACTCATTCAAACCAGCAGGCATAGGAAATCCCACCATGACATCCTTAAGGGCTTCAGAGAGACCCTTTCTGAACATAGCTGCCAGCGCAGATTCATTCCATTGAGTGAGCACGGACCACTTTCTAAATTTCTGACAATATACCTCTATCTCATCCTGACCCTGACAAAGAGCCAGCAAATTTTTCTCTGCCTGATCCACTGAATTAGGTTCATCGTACAGCAATCCGAGCGCCAGGAAAAACGCATCGATATTACTCAATGCAGGATCTCCTGGCGCAAGAGAAAATGCCCAGTCCTGAGGGTCGCCGCGCAAAAAGAAATAACAATCAAAACCTGTTGAACTGGATCACCAGAGGAGCGAGGTTTCAAGGCCAGAAATAATTTACAATTATTTTTGAAACTCAGAAACTTAGTTCTATCTCCAAAAAACAAATCAGGAATAGGAATTCTTGGTTCCAACATAGATTTCTGATCAATAGTGTCTTGAATCTTTTGTACTCTTGCCGAGAGCTGATCCACAAATGAAGACAGACATCTAATGTCCATCACTACACCTGTGTACTGAACCACCCAAATGTCTAGGGGAAAAAAAAGGCAAAACACAGTGCAAAGAAAAAAAAATGGTCTCAGAACGTCTTTTTTCCCTCTATTGAGAATCATTAGTACTTTTGGCTTCCTGTACTGTTATGAAAGGCAATTCAGTACCACAATGGACATAGCGGTCAGAGCACATACAGTGACCTGACAATAACCCAAAATCATAGAACGAGCTCTGAGACGTGAGAACTCTGCAGACCGCAATCCCTAATCCTATCCAAACAACACTAGAGGCAGCCTTGGATTGCGCCTAACTCTGCCTATGCAACTCTGCACAGCCTGAGAAACTAACTAGCCTGAAGATAGAAAATAAGCCTACCTTGCCTCAGAGAAATACCCCAAAGGAAAAGGCAGCCCCCCACATATAATGACTGTGAGTTAAGATAAAAAGACAAACGTAGAGATGAAATAGATTCAGCAAAGTGAGGCCCGACTTTCTTAACAGATCGAGGATAGAAAAGGTAACTTTGCGGTCTACACAAAACCCTAAAGAAAGCCACGCAAAGGGGGCAAAAAGACCCTCCGTACCGAACTAACGGCACGGAGGTACACCCTTTGCGTCCCAGAGCTTCCAGCAACAAATTAGACAAGCTGGACAGAAAAAATAGCAAACAAATAGCAAAGAAGAACTTAGCTATGCAGAGCAGCAGGCCACAGGAATGATCCAGGGAAAAGCAAGTCCAACACTGGAACATTAACAGGAAGCCAGGATCAAAGCATTAGGTGGAGTTAAGTAGAGAAGCACCTAACGACCTCACCAGATCACCTGAGGGAGGAAACTCAGAAGCCGCAGTACCACTTCCCTCCACCAACAGAAGCTCACAGAGAGAATCAGCCGAAGTACCACTTGTGACCACAGGAGGGAGCTCTGCCACAGAATTCACAACAGAGCAGACCCCAAACGTCAATCTTTTGTATCTTCTGAGACCCACATGGGTGGAAAATGTTGTTAAGTATCTGGATTCTGGACTCAATTCTAATTGATGATAGCCCTTATTGAGGTCGAGCTTTGAAAAAACAGTTGCTCCATTTAATAAATTAATAATGTCATCAATTGTGGGTGAGATGTGTCTTTCCCTTTGAATAGCAGTGTTGGGCAGGCGCATGTCAACACACAGTTTTACCTGCTCTGGAGTCTTTGGTTTTGGAACTACCACAAGTGGAGAGACCCACGGAGTGGGACCAGAAACAGTTTCAATGACATCATCATCCATGAGTAATTGGAGTTCCTTTTCTACCTTCTTTCTCAGGTGAAATGGAATACGCCTGTGAGCCTGGGCTACTGGACGGACACTGTCATCCACATGAAGATGCACTTGAGAGTCCTTTAATGTTCCTAATCCACTAAATAGGGAGGGAAAACTGTTCACCATAGCTTGTACATCCAGGTCCGCAGGGTCGGTTATGGTATGAACAATCTGGATGAGTCCTAGCTTCAAGGCAGTGTGATAGCTGAGAAGACAGCCTCCTGATCCTTGTAATGTTTTCTGCCTATTTTCTTTATAGATAAGTTCAGCATCAAATTGTCCCATTGTAACTAGAGGTGTTTTAGATCCATATGGGAAGATTTTAGTATGCACTTGCTGTAAGACTGGCTTTGTTTTCAACTGTTCATAAGTATTGCTGTCTATGATATCCACCGAAGCTCCTGTATCTATTGTAAAGGTGATATCCATGTTGCAGATGGTGAGTGTAATACATGGAGACTGCACTGAGCCAGTGACAGAAGTTGTGAACACATAGTTCTCAGCCACAGACATTTCTTCTATATCCATTTACCATTTTTATATTTGCAGGCTTTGTAATTGGCAGAGGAGACTTGTTGGGCGCTGATTTGCAGACAACTGCAAAATGGTTCCCTTTTCCACATTTACTGCAAGTTTGTCCTATAGCTGGACATTTGTTCATGTGGTGAGGGAAATCTTGTCCACATCTATAACATTTCTTCTGTTGCGGGGCCTGCTTGCCTTGTGCACTGTTATGTTTGAGATTATGCACATGTAAATTATCCCCACTCTCCATTGCACTTGCCTGATGATCTGCTATCTCTATAGCACGGGCCATCTTGAGTAAGGGTGGTTTCACACTTGCGTTTTTGTCTGCAGCGTTTTTTCCCCTATATTTAACATTGAAAACGCATGCGTTTTTGTTTGTACGCATTTGGTCGCGTTTTGCAGCGCATGCGTTTTTTTACTGCATGCGTTCATTTTCAGAAATGCAACTTGTAGTATTTTTGAGAGGCGCTTTTTGGACCAAAAAAAACGCATGCGTTTTCATGTGTTTTTTTGGATCAAAAAATACATTGGAGTCAATGGGGACGCATGCGTTTTTTGTGCATGCGTTTTTTTGCGTTAAAAACGCATGCGTTTTTATATTAAAAAACCAGAAAACACACTGATATGCCACCCCCCAACATAAAAGTGATAAAGGGATCCTAACACTAACCCTACCCCTAACCCTACCCCTAACCCTAACCCTAAGGGATCATAACCCTAACCCTACCCCTAACCCTAACCCTAACCCTAAGGGATCCTAACCCTAACCCTACCCCTACAAATAACCCTAACTATTTCTGTTTATAGTGGGTTTATTACCAAAACCAGGGATTCAAGCTTCAGGAGGCTAATTTGCATATTCCAGGTGCCTTCTGGGAGAAGCGAAGTCTCCCTAAGCTAGAAGATCGTTGGGTACAGCCGGGACCAGCTGCTTCGAAAGCATCACCAAACCAGGGATTCAAGCTTCAGGAGGCTAATTTGCATATTCCAGGTGCCTTCTGGGAGAAGCGAAGTCTCCCTAAGCTAGAAGATCGTTGGGTACAGCCGGGACCAGCTGCTTCGAAAGCATCAGCAAACCAGGGATTCAAGCTTCAGGAGGCTAATTTGCATATTCCAGGTGCCTTCTGGGAGAAGCGAAGTCTCCCTAAGCTAGAAGATCGTTGGGTACAGCCGGGACCAGCTGCTTCGAAAGCATCAGCAAACCAGGGATTCAAGCTTCAGGAGGCTAATTTGCATATTCCAGGTGCCTTCTGGGAGAAGCGAAGTCTCCCTAAGCTAGAAGATCGTTGGGTACAGCCGGGACCAGCTGCTTCGAAAGCATCACCAAACCAGGGATTCAAGCTTCAGGAGGCTAATTTGCATATTCCAGGTGCCTTCTGGGAGAAGCGAAGTCTCCCTAAGCTAGAAGATCGTTGGGTACAGCCGGGACCAGCTGCTTCGAAAGCATCACCAAACCAGGGATTCAAGCTTCAGGAGGCTAATTTGCATATTCCAGGTGCCTTCTGGGAGAAGCGAAGTCTCCCTAAGCTAGAAGATCGTTGGGTACAGCCGGGACCAGCTGCTTCGAAAGCATCACCAAACCAGGGATTCAAGCTTCAGGAGGCTAATTTGCATATTCCAGGTGCCTTCTGGGAGAAGCGAAGTCTCCCTAAGCTAGAAGATCGTTGGGTACAGCCGGGACCAGCTGCTTCGAAAGCATCAGCAAACCAGGGATTCAAGCTTCAGGAGCCTAATTTGCATATTCCAGGTGCCTTCTGGGAGAAGCGAAGTCTCCCTAAGCTAGAAGATCGTTGGGTACAGCCGGGACCAGCTGCTTCGAAAGCATCACCAAACCAGGGATTCAAGCTTCAGGAGGCTAATTTGCATATTCCAGGTGCCTTCTGGGAGAAGCGAAGTCTCCCTAAGCTAGAAGATCGTTGGGTACAGCCGGGACCAGCTGCTTCGAAAGCATCACCAAACCAGGGATTCAAGCTTCAGGAGGCTAATTTGCATATTCCAGGTGCCTTCTGGGAGAAGCGAAGTCTCCCTAAGCTAGAAGATCGTTGGGTACAGCCGGGACCAGCTGCTTCGAAAGCATCACCAAACCAGGGATTCAAGCTTCAGGAGGCTAATTTGCATATTCCAGGTGCCTTCTGGGAGAAGCGAAGTCTCCCTAAGCTAGAAGATCGTTGGGTACAGCCGGGACCAGCTGCTTCGAAAGCATCACCAAACCAGGGATTCAAGCTTCAGGAGGCTAATTTGCATATTCCAGGTGCCTTCTGGGAGAAGCGAAGTCTCCCTAAGCTAGAAGATCGTTGGGTACAGCCGGGACCAGCTGCTTCGAAAGCATCACCAAACCAGGGATTCAAGCTTCAGGAGGCTAATTTGCATATTCCAGGTGCCTTCTGGGAGAAGCGAAGTCTCCCTAAGCTAGAAGATCGTTGGGTACAGCCGGGACCAGCTGCTTCGAAAGCATCACCAAACCAGGGATTCAAGCTTCAGGAGGCTAATTTGCATATTCCAGGTGCCTTCTGGGAGAAGCGAAGTCTCCCTAAGCTAGAAGATCGTTGGGTACAGCCGGGACCAGCTGCTTCGAAAGCATCACCAAACCAGGGATTCAAGCTTCAGGAGGCTAATTTGCATATTCCAGGTGCCTTCTGGGAGAAGCGAAGTCTCCCTAAGCTAGAAGATCGTTGGGTACAGCCGGGACCAGCTGCTTCGAAAGCATCACCAAACCAGGGATTCAAGCTTCAGGAGGCTAATTTGCATATTCCAGGTGCCTTCTGGGAGAAGCGAAGTCTCCCTAAGCTAGAAGATCGTTGGGTACAGCCGGGACCAGCTGCTTCGAAAGCATCACCAAACCAGGGATTCAAGCTTCAGGAGGCTAATTTGCATATTCCAGGTGCCTTCTGGGAGAAGCGAAGTCTCCCTAAGCTAGAAGATCGTTGGGTACAGCCGGGACCAGCTGCTTCGAAAGCATCACCAAACCAGGGATTCAAGCTTCAGGAGGCTAATTTGCATATTCCAGGTGCCTTCTGGGAGAAGCGAAGTCTCCCTAAGCTAGAAGATCGTTGGGTACAGCCGGGACCAGCTGCTTCGAAAGCATCACCAAACCAGGGATTCAAGCTTCAGGAGGCTAATTTGCATATTCCAGGTGCCTTCTGGGAGAAGCGAAGTCTCCCTAAGCTAGAAGATCGTTGGGTACAGCCGGGACCAGCTGCTTCGAAAGCATCACCAAACCAGGGATTCAAGCTTCAGGAGGCTAATTTGCATATTCCAGGTGCCTTCTGGGAGAAGCGAAGTCTCCCTAAGCTAGAAGATCGTTGGGTACAGCCGGGACCAGCTGCTTCGAAAGCATCACCAAACCAGGGATTCAAGCTTCAGGAGGCTAATTTGCATATTCCAGGTGCCTTCTGGGAGAAGCGAAGTCTCCCTAAGCTAGAAGATCGTTGGGTACAGCCGGGACCAGCTGCTTCGAAAGCATCACCAAACCAGGGATTCAAGCTTCAGGAGGCTAATTTGCATATTCCAGGTGCCTTCTGGGAGAAGCGAAGTCTCCCTAAGCTAGAAGATCGTTGGGTACAGCCGGGACCAGCTGCTTCGAAAGCATCACCAAACCAGGGATTCAAGCTTCAGGAGGCTAATTTGCATATTCCAGGTGCCTTCTGGGAGAAGCGAAGTCTCCCTAAGCTAGAAGATCGTTGGGTACAGCCGGGACCAGCTGCTTCGAAAGCATCACCAAACCAGGGATTCAAGCTTCAGGAGGCTAATTTGCATATTCCAGGTGCCTTCTGGGAGAAGCGAAGTCTCCCTAAGCTAGAAGATCGTTGGGTACAGCCGGGACCAGCTGCTTCGAAAGCATCACCAAACCAGGGATTCAAGCTTCAGGAGGCTAATTTGCATATTCCAGGTGCCTTCTGGGAGAAGCGAAGTCTCCCTAAGCTAGAAGATCGTTGGGTACAGCCGGGACCAGCTGCTTCGAAAGCATCACCAAACCAGGGATTCAAGCTTCAGGAGGCTAATTTGCATATTCCAGGTGCCTTCTGGGAGAAGCGAAGTCTCCCTAAGCTAGAAGATCGTTGGGTACAGCCGGGACCAGCTGCTTCGAAAGCATCACCAAACCAGGGATTCAAGCTTCAGGAGGCTAATTTGCATATTCCAGGTGCCTTCTGGGAGAAGCGAAGTCTCCCTAAGCTAGAAGATCGTTGGGTACAGCCGGGACCAGCTGCTTCGAAAGCATCACCAAACCAGGGATTCAAGCTTCAGGAGGCTAATTTGCATATTCCAGGTGCCTTCTGGGAGAAGCGAAGTCTCCCTAAGCTAGAAGATCGTTGGGTACAGCCGGGACCAGCTGCTTCGAAAGCATCACCAAACCAGGGATTCAAGCTTCAGGAGGCTAATTTGCATATTCCAGGTGCCTTCTGGGAGAAGCGAAGTCTCCCTAAGCTAGAAGATCGTTGGGTACAGCCGGGACCAGCTGCTTCGAAAGCATCACCAAACCAGGGATTCAAGCTTCAGGAGGCTAATTTGCATATTCCAGGTGCCTTCTGGGAGAAGCGAAGTCTCCCTAAGCTAGAAGATCGTTGGGTACAGCCGGGACCAGCTGCTTCGAAAGCATCACCAAACCAGGGATTCAAGCTTCAGGAGGCTAATTTGCATATTCCAGGTGCCTTCTGGGAGAAGCGAAGTCTCCCTAAGCTAGAAGATCGTTGGGTACAGCCGGGACCAGCTGCTTCGAAAGCATCACCAAACCAGGGATTCAAGCTTCAGGAGGCTAATTTGCATATTCCAGGTGCCTTCTGGGAGAAGCGAAGTCTCCCTAAGCTAGAAGATCGTTGGGTACAGCCGGGACCAGCTGCTTCGAAAGCATCACCAAACCAGGGATTCAAGCTTCAGGAGGCTAATTTGCATATTCCAGGTGCCTTCTGGGAGAAGCGAAGTCTCCCTAAGCTAGAAGATCGTTGGGTACAGCCGGGACCAGCTGCTTCGAAAGCATCACCAAACCAGGGATTCAAGCTTCAGGAGGCTAATTTGCATACTCCAGGTGCCTTCTGGGAGAAGCGAAGTCTCCCTAAGCTAGAAGATCGTTGGGTACAGCCGGGACCAGCTGCTTCGAAAGCATCACCAAACCAGGGATTCAAGCTTCAGGAGGCTAATTTGCATACTCCAGGTGCCTTCTGGGAGAAGCGAAGTCTCCCTAAGCTAGAAGATCGTTGGGTACAGCCGGGACCAGCTGCTTCGAAAGCATCACCAAACCAGGGATTCAAGCTTCAGGAGGCTAATTTGCATATTCCAGGTGCCTTCTGGGAGAAGCGAAGTCTCCCTAAGCTAGAAGATCGTTGGGTACAGCCGGGACCAGCTGCTTCGAAAGCATCACCAAACCAGGGATTCAAGCTTCAGGAGGCTAATTTGCATATTCCAGGTGCCTTCTGGGAGAAGCGAAGTCTCCCTAAGCTAGAAGATCGTTGGGTACAGCCGGGACCAGCTGCTTCGAAAGCATCACCAAACCAGGGATTCAAGCTTCAGGAGGCTAATTTGCATATTCCAGGTGCCTTCTGGGAGAAGCGAAGTCTCCCTAAGCTAGAAGATCGTTGGGTACAGCCGGGACCAGCTGCTTCGAAAGCATCACCAAACCAGGGATTCAAGCTTCAGGAGGCTAATTTGCATATTCCAGGTGCCTTCTGGGAGAAGCGAAGTCTCCCTAAGCTAGAAGATCGTTGGGTACAGCCGGGACCAGCTGCTTCGAAAGCATCACCAAACCAGGGATTCAAGCTTCAGGAGGCTAATTTGCATACTCCAGGTGCCTTCTGGGAGAAGCGAAGTCTCCCTAAGCTAGAAGATCGTTGGGTACAGCCGGGACCAGCTGCTTCGAAAGCATCACCAAACCAGGGATTCAAGCTTCAGGAGGCTAATTTGCATATTCCAGGTGCCTTCTGGGAGAAGCGAAGTCTCCCTAAGCTAGAAGATCGTTGGGTACAGCCGGGACCAGCTGCTTCGAAAGCATCACCAAACCAGGGATTCAAGCTTCAGGAGGCTAATTTGCATATTCCAGGTGCCTTCTGGGAGAAGCGAAGTCTCCCTAAGCTAGAAGATCGTTGGGTACAGCCGGGACCAGCTGCTTCGAAAGCATCACCAAACCAGGGATTCAAGCTTCAGGAGGCTAATTTGCATATTCCAGGTGCCTTCTGGGAGAAGCGAAGTCTCCCTAAGCTAGAAGATCGTTGGGTACAGCCGGGACCAGCTGCTTCGAAAGCATCACCAAACCAGGGATTCAAGCTTCAGGAGGCTAATTTGCATATTCCAGGTGCCTTCTGGGAGAAGCGAAGTCTCCCTAAGCTAGAAGATCGTTGGGTACAGCCGGGACCAGCTGCTTCGAAAGCATCACCAAACCAGGGATTCAAGCTTCAGGAGGCTAATTTGCATACTCCAGGTGCCTTCTGGGAGAAGCGAAGTCTCCCTAAGCTAGAAGATCGTTGGGTACAGCCGGGACCAGCTGCTTCGAAAGCATCACCAAACCAGGGATTCAAGCTTCAGGAGGCTAATTTGCATATTCCAGGTGCCTTCTGGGAGAAGCGAAGTCTCCCTAAGCTAGAAGATCGTTGGGTACAGCCGGGACCAGCTGCTTCGAAAGCATCACCAAACCAGGGATTCAAGCTTCAGGAGGCTAATTTGCATATTCCAGGTGCCTTCTGGGAGAAGCGAAGTCTCCCTAAGCTAGAAGATCGTTGGGTACAGCCGGGACCAGCTGCTTCGAAAGCATCACCAAACCAGGGATTCAAGCTTCAGGAGGCTAATTTGCATACTCCAGGTGCCTTCTGGGAGAAGCGAAGTCTCCCTAAGCTAGAAGATCGTTGGGTACAGCCGGGACCAGCTGCTTCGAAAGCATCACCAAACCAGGGATTCAAGCTTCAGGAGGCTAATTTGCATACTCCAGGTGCCTTCTGGGAGAAGCGAAGTCTCCCTAAGCTAGAAGATCGTTGGGTACAGCCGGGACCAGCTGCTTCGAAAGCATCACCAAACCAGGGATTCAAGCTTCAGGAGGCTAATTTGCATACTCCAGGTGCCTTCTGGGAGAAGCGAAGTCTCCCTAAGCTAGAAGATCGTTGGGTACAGCCGGGACCAGCTGCTTCGAAAGCATCACCAAACCAGGGATTCAAGCTTCAGGAGGCTAATTTGCATATTCCAGGTGCCTTCTGGGAGAAGCGAAGTCTCCCTAAGCTAGAAGATCGTTGGGTACAGCCGGGACCAGCTGCTTCGAAAGCATCACCAAACCAGGGATTCAAGCTTCAGGAGGCTAATTTGCATATTCCAGGTGCCTTCTGGGAGAAGCGAAGTCTCCCTAAGCTAGAAGATCGTTGGGTACAGCCGGGACCAGCTGCTTCGAAAGCATCACCAAACCAGGGATTCAAGCTTCAGGAGGCTAATTTGCATACTCCAGGTGCCTTCTGGGAGAAGCGAAGTCTCCCTAAGCTAGAAGATCGTTGGGTACAGCCGGGACCAGCTGCTTCGAAAGCATCACCAAACCAGGGATTCAAGCTTCAGGAGGCTAATTTGCATATTCCAGGTGCCTTCTGGGAGAAGCGAAGTCTCCCTAAGCTAGAAGATCGTTGGGTACAGCCGGGACCAGCTGCTTCGAAAGCATCACCAAACCAGGGATTCAAGCTTCAGGAGGCTAATTTGCATACTCCAGGTGCCTTCTGGGAGAAGCGAAGTCTCCCTAAGCTAGAAGATCGTTGGGTACAGCCGGGACCAGCTGCTTCGAAAGCATCACCAAACCAGGGATTCAAGCTTCAGGAGGCTAATTTGCATACTCCAGGTGCCTTCTGGGAGAAGCGAAGTCTCCCTAAGCTAGAAGATCGTTGGGTACAGCCGGGACCAGCTGCTTCGAAAGCATCACCAAACCAGGGATTCAAGCTTCAGGAGGCTAATTTGCATATTCCAGGTGCCTTCTGGGAGAAGCGAAGTCTCCCTAAGCTAGAAGATCGTTGGGTACAGCCGGGACCAGCTGCTTCGAAAGCATCACCAAACCAGGGATTCAAGCTTCAGGAGGCTAATTTGCACACTCCAGGTGCCTTCTGGGAGAAGCGAAGTCTCCCTAAGCTAGAAGAATTTTTGCCTGTAGGACATTATTGCAAGAGAGCTTGGCTGAGTAGATTACACAAGAAGGAAAACACACAGCAAGTCAGCAGGATCTAGGAGCAACATGGCAGATGTGACAACCTACATGGTGAGCTGCAGCATGTGCTACATGTTCACAGATCGACCAGAAGAAGAATCCAATTTCACCTGTCAGAAGTGTAGACTAGTGGCCCTTTTAGAAGAAAAGGTGCGGGGTCTGGAAGAAAGAATAGCAACTTTGAAACTCATCAAAGAGAATGAAGACTTTCTAGACAGAACAGAAGCATCTCTACTGGTCACAGAAGGTGCAAAAAGTGTCAGAGAACCTCCAAAAGCAGATGAGTGGAAGCATGTGACCAAAAGAAGCAAGAAGACCATGGAGAAATCACCAACCACACAACTGAAGAACCGATATCAAATCTTTGTAGAGGATGAAGATGGCACACCCAAGAATGAAGCAATACCAGCAAGCAAAAAAGAAAAGGGCACACAGCAACAAGTGACAGCAAAAAGTACAGCCAAGAAGCAACGAAGAGTGGTGGTGGTGGGAGACTCACTACTGAGAGGCACAGAAGCAGCCATCTGCAGACCGGACATAACTGCAAGAGAAGTATGCTGCCTTCCAGGTGCGATGATCAAGGATGTGACCGATAGGATACCAAAGCTCTTCAGCTCCAAGGACGTCCACCCATTTCTTCTGATACATGTTGGCACCAATGACACGGCAAGGAAGGACCTACCGACAATCTGCAAGGACTTTGAAGAGTTGGGGAAGAAAGTAAAGGAACTGGATGCACAGGTAGTTTTTTCTTCTATCCTTCCAGTAGACGGGCATGGCACCAGGAGATGGAACAGGATCCTTGATGCAAACAACTGGCTAAGACGATGGTGCAGACAACAAGGATTCGGATTCCTGGACCACGGTGTGAATTACTTGTACGATGGACTCCTCGCCAGAGACGGACTACACCTCAACAAACCTGGGAAACACACATTCGCCAGAAGACTCGCTACACTCATCAGGAGGGCGTTAAACTAGAAGAAGAGGGGACGGGAAGAAAAACATTAGACTCGAACAAAGACGACCCAGGAAAACATACTCAGAAGGGAGGTAAGAACATTTCTAAAACAATCCACAGTGAGGAGATTGGAACAAAACAAAATCCTCTGAACTGCATGCTCGCAAACGCCAGAAGCCTGACAAACAAGATGGAAGAACTAGAAGCAGAAATATCTACAGGTAACTTTGACATAGTGGGAATAACCGAGACATGGTTAGATGAAAGCTATGACTGGGCAGTTAACTTACAGGGTTACAGTCTGTTTAGAAAGGATCGTAAAAATCGGAGAGGAGGAGGGGTTTGTCTCTATGTAAAGTCTTGTCTAAAGTCCACTTTAAGGGAGGATATTAGCGAAGGGAATGAGGATGTCGAGTCCATATGGGTTGAAATTCATGGAGGGAAAAATGGTAAGAAAATTCTCATTGGGGTCTGTTACAAACCCCCAAATATAACAGAAAGCATGGAAAGTCTACTTCTAAAGCAGATAGATGAAGCTGCAACCCCATAATGAGGTCCTGGTTATGGGGGACTTTAACTACCCGGATATTAACTGGGAAACAGAAACCTGTGAAACCCATAAAGGCAACAGGTTTCTGCTAATAACCAAGAAAAATTATCTTTCACAATTGGTGCAGAATCCAACCAGAGGAGCAGCACTTTTAGACCTAATACTATCTAATAGACCTGACAGAATAACAAATCTGCAGGTGGTTGGGCATTTAGGAAATAGCGACCACAATATTGTGCAGTTTCACCTGTCTTTCACTAGGGGGACTTGTCAGGGAGTCACAAAAACATTGAACTTTAGGAAGGCAAAGTTTGAACAGCTTAGAGATGCCCTTAATCTGGTAGACTGGGACAATATCCTCAGAAATGAGAATACAGATAATAAATGGGAAATGTTTAAGAACATCCTAAATAGGCAGTGTAAGCGGTTTATACCTTGTGGGAATAAAAGGACTAGAAATAGGAAAAACCCAATGTGGCTAAACAAAGAAGTAAGACAGGCAATTAACAGTAAAAAGAAAGCATTTGCACTACTAAAGCAGGATGGCACCATTGAAGCTCTAAAAAACTATAGGGAGAAAAATACTTTATCTAAAAAACTAATTAAAGCTGCCAAAAAGGAAACAGAGAAGCACATTGCTAAGGAGAGTAAAACTAATCCCAAACTGTTCTTCAACTATATCAATAGTAAAAGAATAAAAACTGAAAATGTAGGCCCCTTAAAAAATAGTGAGGAAAGAATGGTTGTAGATGACGAGGAAAAAGCTAACATATTAAACACCTTCTTCTCCACGGTATTCACGGTGGAAAATGAAATGCTAGGTGAAATCCCAAGAAACAATGAAAACCCTATATTAAGGGTCACCAATCTAACCCAAGAAGAGGTGCGAAACCGGCTAAATAAGATTAAAATAGATAAATCTCGGGGTCCGGATGGCATACACCCACGAGTACTAAGAGAACTAAGTAATGTAATAGATAAACCATTATTTCTTATTTTTAGTGACTCTATAGCGACAGGGTCTGTTCCGCAGGACTGGTGCATAGCAAATGTGGTGCCAATATTCAAAAAGGGCTCTAAAAGTGAACCTGGAAATTATAGGCCAGTAAGTCTAACCTCTATTGTTGGTAAAATATTTGAAGGGTTTCTGAGGGATGTTATTCTGGATTATCTCAATGAGAATAACTGTTTAACTCCATATCAGCATGGGTTTATGAGAAATCGCTCCTGTCAAACCAATCTAATCAGTTTTTATGAAGAGGTAAGCTATAGGCTGGACCACGGTGAGTCATTGGACGTGGTATATCTCGATTTTTCCAAAGCGTTTGATACCGTGCCGCACAAGAGGTTGGTACACAAAATGAGAATGCTTGGTCTGGGGGAAAATGTGTGTAAATGGGTTAGTAACTGGCTTAGTGATAGAAAGCAGAGGGTGGTTATAAATGGTATAGTCTCTAACTGGGTCGCTGTGACCAGTGGGGTACCGCAGGGGTCAGTATTGGGACCTGTTCTCTTCAACATATTCATTAATGATCTGGTAGAAGGTTTACACAGTAAAATATCGATATTTGCAGATGATACAAAACTATGTAAAGCAGTTAATACAAGAGAAGATAGTATTCTGCTACAGATGGATCTGGATAAGTTGGAAACTTGGGCTGAAAGGTGGCAGATGAGGTTTAACAATGATAAATGTAAGGTTATACACATGGGAAGAGGGAATCAATATCACCATTACACACTGAACGGGAAACCACTGGGTAAATCTGACAGGGAGAAGGACTTGGGGATCCTAGTTAATGATAAACTTACCTGGAGCAGCCAGTGCCAGGCAGCAGCTGCCAAGGCAAACAGGATCATGGGGTGCATTAAAAGAGGTCTGGATACACATGATGAGAGCATTATACTGCCTCTGTACAAATCCCTAGTTAGACCGCACATGGAGTACTGTGTCCAGTTTTGGGCACCGGTGCTCAGGAAGGATATAATGGAACTAGGAAGAGTACAAAGGAGGGCAACAAAATTAATAAAGGGGATGGGAGAACTACAATACCCAGATAGATTAGCGAAATTAGGATTATTTAGTCTAGAAAAAAGACGACTGAGGGGCGATCTAATAACCATGTATAAGTATATAAGGGGACAATACAAATATCTCGCTGAGGATCTGTTTATACCAAGGAAGGTGACGGGCACAAGGGGGCATTCTTTGCGTCTGGAGGAGAGAAGGTTTTTCCACCAACATAGAAGAGGATTCTTTACTGTTAGGGCAGTGAGAATCTGGAATTGCTTGCCTGAGGAGGTGGTGATGGCGAACTCAGTCGAGGGGTTCAAGAGAGGCCTGGATGTCTTCCTGGAGCAGAACAATATTGTATCATACAATTATTAGGTTCTGTAGAAGGACGTAGATCTGGGTATTTATTATAATGGAATATAGGCTGAACTGGATGGACAAATGTCTTTTTTCGGCCTTACTAACTATGTTACTATGTTACTATGTTACTTTATTTTGATGATTGGCAGCTGTCACACATTTCTCAGCATGCGTTTAAAAAACGCAAACGCATGAAAAACCGCATGTAAACGCGTCAAAACGCCGCGTTTTTTTCACCACATGCAAAAACGCATGCGTCAAAAAAACGCAGCGTTTGCACGCGTTTACATGCGTTTTTTCACCATGCGTTTTTTTGCGTTTTTTACCGCAAAAACGCACCCAAAAAAACGCAAATGTGAAACCAGCCTAATTCATGCAGAGAGAGATCCTGCTGCAGAGCTTTACGCCTTATGGTATTAGACGAGCAGGTGACAATTACTTGAGTTAGGATTTCATCATCTACGTCAGTAAATGCACACCCATGTGCTAGTTCTTTTAGCCGTGTGACATAGGTGTCTATGGATTCTTCTGGAAGCTGCTTAGCAATCCTGAACTTGTATCTTTCATATTTGATGTTTTGTTTAGGGTTGAAGTAGTCAGTGAGAGCTTTGGAGTATTTGCTGTACGTGTCTGTCTCCGCTGCTGGTAATGTGCTGTATGTGTCATAGACTCCTGTGCCCGCACAATGCAGGAACACGGCTTTTTTTCTGTTCTCCTCTTTTATATCTATTGCTTCCAGGAAATTCTCAAATCGATTTAACCATTTTCTCCAGTTATGAGAGAGATTAGTGATATCAGTCATATCAAACTGTGGGAACATGTGCAAGTATTCAGCCATGATGGAGTCTCTCAGTGGCGCTGGCGTGTGAAACAGTAAAGCAGGGGTCAGTACTCACAGTAGCAGGTGATTCAATCCCATCCTCGTCGCCAGTTGTAATGTCCACACGGTGTAAGGAATTTAAGAGAGAGTAAGCTTTAACTGTATTTTATTCTCCTCTTTTCCTCCAGCACACAACATACAGCAGCATAAGATTTCCTCCTCAGGCCAGAACTGAAACTGAAACTACTCTCAACTCCCGCCCTCGCTTTCTTAAAGAGACAGATCTAATTCTTATACATTACACCAGGCATGACAAAACCTCCAAGGAGAGCTCAGACCACTTTTACATTTTTGAAGATGAAAATGCAAAAGGGTCCAAATGTCCCATGATGAATGTGTTATACTTGTACTCTCTTCTGCTGGTGCATGGGCTGGTCTAAAAATGGGTGAAACTACTCACAGAAATTACTTATGCCACTTACACTGCTGCTGCTAATGTTTTTTGCGGTGACACCTTAACATTCCTCGTATTGGAAGTCTAGAATTGCAATGCACAGTGTGTGCCTCACTGCTGTCTTGGGGTAAACCACTCCTAAGATTGTCTACTAGCATGTTTTGATACTTCAGCATGCGTGCGTCCCTTTCCAGGGGGGAAGCATCTGGCAAAATTTAGTCTTTCACTGTGGATCTAACAGAGCAGCAACCCAGTAGTCAGCACTATTTATAACCCTAAAAATACAGGAATCATGTTGCAGATAGTGCGGCAAGAAGGCGCTCATGTGTCGGGCGCTTCCATGAGGTTCAAGTCCATGGTGTGTTGGTGGTGGGGTAAAACCTAAGGTTGTTTCCTATGTCCCCTCCCACCAGCCACGGACAACAGAGAGGAGATAATTATCCTCTTCATCTCATTGCCTCGTCCTCCTCAATTTGTTCCTAGGCTCCTGCACCTTCACTAACAGTTTGTCTGGTACCATGAGCCCCCCCCTGAATTTCATTGGCTGTAAGCCATGATCATCAACATTAACAGAAATAAACACCTGAAATATATCACTCTCTTTGTAATGACTCAATATAATATATGTGTTTCACTTTTTGTTTTGAAGAACTGAAATTAATTAACTTTTTGATGATATTCTAATTTTCTGAGAAGCACCTGTATTCTTTATTTGTATTCAAGCAATTTTCCATTACTGCTACTTCCAATATGCTTAATTTTTTTATAGTTATACACTGTTTCTTTATATGTCCGATCAACTCTTTATGGTAGTATTTCTTGTACTTTGAAAACCTTCTTTATTTCCTTCCTTTTCTTTCTGTCTTCCAGGCCTCATTTTGGATTTGAACCCTAACCCACCCCTCAGTGGGTGATACCCTAATATTTTGGCACCCATTTTGGTCTATAAATACCTCCATGTACCAGCATGTGTAACCAGTTGTTTTTTTTTTCTTACCCTTGATAAAGATGCCAGTACGGCATTGAAACATGTAGTGGACAATAAAGAACCTCCTAATGAATATTGCAGCAAGAGACTTCTTTCCAGCACAGTAAATTTTTAAACTTATTTTTTTCTGATTTGGTAATTTTACTTAATAATGTGATCAACTTTGGAGGAAGTTTTCCATTGTTGTCCTATTTTAGGTTTATCATCTGTTCCATAACCTTATCTTTCTTTATTATATGTGACACTTGATTCTGAGAGCAGCTGAATTCCATAGCTACCTCCTTCTGGCTTTTACCTGACGTCACTCTCAAAAATAAATAAAAAATTTTGGACGAAATTCAACTACCCATAATAAAATATGCAAAAGATTTGGGCCAGCAAATGTTGAAAACTAACACATAAAGTGATAAAACAATGTCAAACACAATTTTCATCCTTACAGTTGACAACTATTTGGTCCAGTTTGCTAAAATCACCAGGAAAATGACATCACAACAACCAGACAGAAGTAATCATACTTTAAAAAAAGCGAAACTTTTGGTCGCTACTGTATATGCATACTGTATATATGTATCTTGAAGAATATTTCTTTGGAAAACAATGTGTAAATGACATAGGATTGCTTTATGTAAAAGCTCATGTTAAAATCGCATTGGACCAATTTAAAAAATGCTAGTGGCTAGCGACATAGGTTTACTTTACATTACAAAATCGTGCTGACAAGTTCTTTTAATGATTATTTATGGTCAGTTTTTAGCTATTTTTATAGTTGACTATTCAATGTGAGTTTTTTGTATGATAATTGTCCTACAGATGAAATAGTTATAGAAGTGTCCATAAAAGTTGCTTTATAAATAGAATATCTAAATAAATGTATGATTTTTTATAGCAATCAAAGTGTCTAAGAGAAAGTACATATAAATGATAGTAGATGACAAAAGAAGTAAAATAGACAACTACAAGGAATAACTCATTAATTTACTTGACAATTGATGAGTAATTAAGGTTTCAATAGCTTGAACGTCTGTCATGCAATGTTAATTTAAAGCTGAAATAATTTATGGGACTGTATAATTGGCAGATGCAAAATCAGCGCAAACAAATCCCATTGTTGCTTTTTCATTATTTAATCTGGCTAAATTAAATGAAATTATCAAGCCTGGGGGTAAACCACTATGGATTTGTTAATGTATTAGCCTGGAGATAAGCAAGTCATATTGCAAGAGGCTCCTTACAAAAATCTTAGTGAATTGGCTTTGATGTAAATTCTTGATTTAATTGATTGACATAATACACTTCACATTGAAAAAAATTGCATTTTTCTTACCAATTATTGAATCCCTGGAAGATACTTGCAGGAGACTAAACTTCAATAAGGTCTGTTGTTGAACATACTAAAAGTAAGGCAATTATCTGTAAGATGCCCCATTGTGTATTGACAAAACTTGTGCAAAATCTTTAATGAGCCAATCCGGATGGGTTTGAGAACGCTTGAAGTATATAATAAAGATTTGTAGTATTGTCAAGATGATAGTTCTTTCTGTTTTGCATTTTTTTGTGAGCAAATCATTAAACATGTACGTGATAGTAAGTAAATTGTTATTGCAAGGTATTTTTTTATTCCAATTTTGATTATTTTGACCAAATTATATCACTTACAAAAGCTCTTGGACAAAATGTTGATTTCTATAAATCTGTTTAATTGTCTATATATTGAAGTAAAACTGCATTAATATACTTACCTGTTATACACCTATCCCAGATATCACAGACTCGGCTTCCTTACCCTGGGTCTACTGCCCTGTGTTTGCTCCAAGTTGGGTTTTGCAAGTTGCCCAGTGTGGCTCGATGACATCAACAGCCGATGCCTATTTAAGACCCACTAAGACACATGCAACACCCGATAAGGCTGTGGGGTACTCGGGACTGGGTCAGACGGTCCTTAAAAGGGTGGTCACAGCAGCAACTGACCTTGTCTGTGGCCCTGGGCGTGCAATAAAAGGGATGAGGGAAATGTTTATAGGGGATTATTCGTGACACCACCTGTGGTACTCGGCCAGGGATGGCCGATGCTGCTTAAAGGGATCCGCTGGGGCTGATGGTGATGCAGCTTAGATGGTTTTGCTCCCCACAGGTGGTGTGGAGACCCCAGGGCTTCCAGGACAGTCTATGAGGGATTGTGGATGTTGGGGTGCAGGAATAATCGGAAGGCACAGGGACTGTAGTTTCGTAATCTTTAATTGTAGGTTCTGTCTGGGGCACTGGTGACAGGTAGAGTTGAGCGACCTTGACCTTTTTAGAGTCGAGCCGGGTTTCGCGAAACCCGACTATCTCAAAAGTTGGGTCGAGTGAAATCGGCCGATTATGACGTAAAGTCGGGATCGACCGAAACACGAAACCCAATGCAAGTCAATGGGGCAGCATAGTCGGCAGTGAGTGGGGGCCAGGAAAACACCTAGAGTGCCCATTTTAATGTCAAAACCATCCATTCTTGTTAATGAAGCTTGTCAAGCGTAATTTACCTTATAATAATTGGAAGGCATTTGAAATTGGGGTTCATTTGGCTAAAGTTGTGGTGGGTAGGGCTGGTTCAAGTAATTAGTGGGCCCAGGAAATAAGGACCACGTCACGGCAGTGGAGCAGGGAGAGGTAAGTATTTCAACTTTGCAAGTGCTGTGAACCTGAGCAAGCAGGGGGGGCCCACTCGTTGGCATTGGCACTGGCACAGGACCCCTCAAAGTACAGCGGTGTGTTTGCACGGCGGGGGCGCCTCCCACCGGCAGCAACACTTTTACGTACCATGAGAGGCCCTGTGCCAGTGACGTCGCCAACTAGTATTCCTCCCCCCACCTGATGAAGGAACCTGCACTTTCATCTGCACCTTCCTGTTTGTCCCCGTGTAAGGTGGTATGGTATGCGGGAAGGGGGACCTGACTTTCAGCAGGGTCACAATCTTGCAGTGTAGCGTGCACGGGAAATGTTGCGTTATGGGTCAATGTACCAGCAGACTCATCTATCACTGGCTGGGCAATGGGCAGGATGAGGAGGAAACACAGATATAGGCCCAAAGAATAAAGTGGGCTAAATGCAGTTCAAAATTGGTAACACAGGACTAATCAGGGGGTATTGCAGTGGAGGACAACTGGAATGAGAGGCTGACACAGAGAGTAGGCCCAAATCAGTAAGTAGTTGAAATGCAGTTCAAAATTGGCAACAGTAGTAAACAGGCGGCACAGCTTTGTTCAGTGGAGGAGAACAGCAAGGAGTGGCAGACACCGATAGTAGGTCCCAACCCAACTAGTAGGCCAAATGCAGTCTAACATTAACAACTACTTAACGAGCGCCTGAAAACGGAATTTCAGGACAGGAAACCAGGAGAACAGCAAGGAGCGGCAGACACCGATAGTAGGCCCCAAACCAACTAGTACGCCAAATGCAGTTGTTCCGTTTAACCACAATTTAATGAGAGCCTGAAGATAGAAGTTCAGGAAAGGCAACCTGGAGAACACCTTGGAGTGGAACACACCATCTCTCTACACCCCATACCCAATTTGTAGGTCTAATGCAGCGTAGTTTCCAACAACTACTAAACGAGAGCATGATGATCGAAGCATTGGCGAGGAAACCTTGGGGAACACCTTGGAGTGGAACACACCATCTCTCTACACCCCATACCCAATTTGTAGGCCTAATGCAGCGTAGTTTCCAACAACTACTAAACGAGAGCATGATGATCGAAGCATTGGCGAGGAAACCTGGGGAACACCTTGGAGTGGAACACACCATCTCTCTACACCCCATACCCAATTTGTAGGCCTAATGCAGCGTAGTTTCCAACAACTACTAAACGAGAGCCGGAAGATCGAAGCTCAGGAAAGGCAACCTGGAGAACACCTTGGAGTGGAACACACCATCTCTCTACACCCCATACCCAATTTGTAGGCCTAATGCAGCGTAGTTTCCAACAACTACTAAACGAGAGCATGATGATTGAAGCATTGGCGAGGAAACCTGGGGAACACCTTGGAGTGGAACACACCATCTCTCTACAGTGGAACACACCATCTCTCTACACCCCATACCCAATTTGTAGGCCTAATGCAGCGTAGTTTCCAACAACTACTAAACGAGAGCCGGAAGATCGAAGCAATGGAGAGGAAACCTGGGGAACACCTTGGAGTGTAACACACCATCTCTCTACACCCCATACCCAATTTGTAGGCCTAATGCAGCGTAGTTTCCAACAACTACTAAACGAGAGCATGATGATCGAAGCATTGGCGAGGAAACCTGGGGAACACCTTGGAGTGGAACACACCATCTCTCTACAGTGGAACACACCATCTCTCTACACCCCATACCCAATTTGTAGGCCCAATGCAGCGTAGTTTCCAACAACTACTAAACGAGAGCCGGAAGATCGAAGCTCAGGAAAGGCAACCTGGGGAACACCTTGGAGTGTAACAAACCCTCTCTCTACACCACGGAAGGGCTGATTCTTAGGAAGGAAGGCTGTCGGAAAGAAGCAGGGCGCGTCCGAGGGTGATTATATTCTTATTAGGTATATACTCACCCTCGGACGCGCCCTGCTTCTTTATTTGTAATGAATGTTTATTTGCAATGTGGTTTTGACTTACTCTATTTTTTTGGTAAATAATGATTTTATTATTTTCATTGTTTTGCATCTTCTTGGCAATAATATAAAGAAGACGCGACAGGACAACACTCGGTGGATGCCATATCTGTGTTTAAAATTGAAAAAACCTTTCAGTTAACTACTTGCAGGAGAAAGTTATTGTAGCTGGTGGCCATTTTTAGTACTGTACCAGATTTTTGTTGTATGTGTTTGTTTTTAATGTTAAAATGTCTGCATTTGATATCTCTCCAGTATTTTCTTTTTTATAAGCAAAATACTTATTTTTATATTTTCTGATGTTGGTTCCAGGGGTACACGGGCAGCAGTGGTGTGGTCAGTGGAGGCCTAGTGGAAGGAGTGACCGCAGACAGGCATCGAAGGCCTAAAATAATAACACATGGCTGTAGGCAATTTTAAATTTGTTCCAGGGGTACACTGGCAGCAGTGGTGTGGTCAGTGGAGGCCTAGTGGAAGGAGTGACCGCAGACAGGCATCGAAGGCCTAAAATAATAACACATGGCTGTAGGCAATTTTAAATTGGTTCCAGGGGTACACGGGCAGCAGTTGTGTGGTCAGTGGAGGCCTAGTGGAAGAAGTGACCGCAGACAGGCATCGAAGGCCTAAAATAATAACACATGGCTGTAGGCAATTTTAAATTGGTTCCAGGGGTACACGGGCAGCAGTGGTGTGGTCAGTGGAGGCCTAGTGGAAGGAGTGACCGCAGACAGGCATCAAAGGCCTAAAATAATAACACATGGCTGTAGGCAATTTTAAATTGGTTCCAGGGGTACACGGGCAGCAGTGGTGTGGTCAGTGGAGGCCTAGTGGAAGGAGTGACCGCAGACAGGCATCGAAGGCCTAAAATAATAACACATGGCTGTAGGCAATTTTAAATTGGTTCCAGGGGTACACGGGCAGCAGTGGTGTGGTCAGTGGAGGCCTAGTGGAAGGAGTGACCGCAGACAGGCATCGAAGGCCTAAAATAATAACACATGGCTGTAGGCAATTTTAAATTGGTTCCAGGGGTACACGGGCAGCAGTGGTGTGGTCAGTGGAGGCCTAGTGGAAGGAGTGACCGCAGACAGGCATCGAAGGCCTAAAATAATAACACATGGCTGTAGGCAATTTTAAATTGGTTCCAGGGGTACACGGGCAGCAGTGGTGTGTCCAGTGGAGGCCTAGTGGAAGGAGTGACCGCAGACAGGCATCGAAGGCCTAAAATAATAACACATGGCTGTAGGCAATTTTAAATTGGTTCCAGGGGTACACGGGCAGCAGTGGTGTGGTCAGTGGAGGCCTAGTGGAAGGAGTGACCGCAGACAGGCATCGAAGGCCTAAAATAATAACACATGGCTGTAGGCAATTTTAAATTGGTTCCAGGGGTACACGGGCAGCAGTGGTGTGGTCAGTGGAGGCCTAGTGAAAGGAGTGACCGCAGACAGGCATCGAAGGCCTAAAATAATAACACATGGCTGTAGGCAATTTTAAATTGGTTCCAGGGGTACACGGGCAGCAGTGGTGTGGTCAGTGGAGGCCTAGTGGAAGGAGGGACCGCAGACAGGCTTCGAAGCCCTAACATAATAAATTGGGCTGGCTGTAGGCAATTTTAAATTGGTTCCAGGGGTAGACGGGCAGCAGTGGTGTGGTCAGTGGAGGCCTAGTGGAAGGAGTGACCACAGACAGGCATCGAAGGCCTAACATAACAAAAATGTCAATACAATGGTATTGTCAGTGGCAGGCATTGAAGGATGTCAGCGCATAGACTAAACATTGGTGGAGCTGTGAGATAATTTTGCAAGTGGTAGAGCACTGTTTGAGCTGGGGGGGGGAACTGTCTTGTGGCCGGCGGTACAGGCCCAGGGCCCCTCATATTACAACGGTGTGTCTGACGTTGGGTGCGCACCACCACCGCCAGAGACACTTTATTGTACTAGGAGGGACCGAGTGGCAGTGTCGTTGACCAAAAGCGGGCTCACCCACCTCTTCAGACAAACTGCACTCTCACGGGTGCTGTCGCCAAGTGTCGATACCACGGCCCCGTGTGGGGAGTTTGGCCATTTAGTGAGGTGTAAACATGTCGTATGCTGGACAATCAGGTGCAGAAAATTACGAGATTGGAAAAGGCATTCAGAATAGTCCACAGGCAAGACCTTTTCATAGGAAAGCTAGGTGTCAGCCGGGCAAGGTGGGGCAAAAGATTTCGAAATCCAGTTGTGGTTCATTTTAATGAAGGTTAGATCATCTACATTTTGGGTAGCCAGACGAGTCCTTTTTTCTGTTAGTATTGAACCTGCAGCACTGAATACTCTTTCTGATAGGACACTAGCTGCCGGGCAAGCAAGCTCCTGCAATGCATATTCTGCCAATTCTGGCCAGGTGTCTAATTTTGATGCCCAGTAATCAAATGGGAATGACGGTTGAGGGAGAACATCGATAAGGGATGAAAAATAGTTTGTAACCATACTGGACAAATGTTGTCTCCTGTCACTTTGAATTGATGCTGCAGTACCTGTCCTGTCTGCGGTCATAGCAAAATCACTCCACAACCTGGTCAGAACACCCCTCTGGCCAACGCCACTTCTGATTTCTGCCCCTCTAACTCCTCTGGTCTGCTGGCCCCTGCAGCTCGTGTGAGAACGATCACGGGCGCTGTGTGCAGGGAATGCCAGAAGCAAACGGTCAACAAGAGTTGATTGTTTGGTTGCTAATATTAGTTCCAAGTTCTCATGTGGCATTATATTTTGCAATTTGCCTTTATAGCGAGGATCAAGGAGGCAGGCCAACCAGTAATTGTCATCATTCATCATTTTAGTTATGCGTGTGTCCCTTTTGAGGATACGTAAGGCATAATCCGCCATGTGGGCCAAAGTTCCAGTTCTCAAATCTGCGGTTGTGCTTGGTTGAGGGGCAGTTTCAGGCAAATCCACGTCACTTGTGTCCCTCAAAAAACCAGAACCCGGCCTTGCCGCGCCACCAATTTCCAGTGGCCCCGGAAAAGCTTCCTCATTAAAAATATAATCATCCCCATCATCCTCCTCGTCCTCCTCCTCCTCTTCGCCCGCTACTTCGTCCTGTACACTGCCCTGGCCAGACAATGGCTGACTTTCATCAAGGCTTTCCTCTTCCTCAGCTGCAGACGCCTGATCCTTTATGTGCGTCAAACTTTGCATCAGCAGACGCATTAGGGGGATGCTCATGCTTATTATGGCGTTGTCTGCACTAACCAGCCGTGTGCATTCCTCAAAACACTGAAGGACTTGACACATGTCTTGAATCTTCGACCACTGCACACCTGACAACTCCATGTCTGCCATCCTACTGCCTGCCCGTGTATGTGTATCCTCCCACAAAAACATAACAGCCCGCCTCTGTTCACACAGTCTCTGAAGCATGTGCAGTGTTGAGTTCCACCTTGTTGCAACGTCTATGATTAGGCGATGCTGGGGAAGGTTCAAAGAACGCTGATAGGTCTGCATACGGCTGGAGTGTACGGGCGAACGGCGGATATGTGAGCAAAGTCCACGCACTTTGAGGAGCAGGTCGGATAACCCCGGATAACTTTTCAGGAAGCACTGCAGAACCAGGTTTAAGGTGTGAGCCAGACAAGGAATGTGTTTCAGTTGGGAAAGGGAGATGGCAGCCATGAAATTCCTTCCGTTATCACTCATTACCTTGCCTGCCTCAAGATCTACAGTGCCCAGCCACGACTGCGTTTCTTTCTGCAAGAACTCGGACAGAACTTCCGCGGTGTGTCTGTTGTCGCCCAAACACTTCATAGCCAATACAGCCTGCTGACGTTTGCCAGTAGCTGCCCCATAATGGGAGACCTGGTGTGCAACAGTGGCAGCTGCGGATGGAGTGGTTGTGCGACTGCGGTCTGTGGACGAGCTCTCGCTTCTGCAGGAGGACGAAGAGGAGGAGGAGGGGGTGCGAACGGCTACAGCCAATTGTTTCCTAGACCGTGGGCTAGGCAGAACTGTCCCAAACTTGCTGTCCCCTGTGGACCCTGCATCCACCACATTTACCCAGTGTGCCGTTATGGACACGTAACGTCCCTGGCCATGCCTACTGGTCCATGCATCTGTTGTCAGGTGCACCTTTGTGCTCACAGATTGCCTGAGTGCATGGACGATGCGCTCTTTAACATGCTGGTGGAGGGCTGGGATGGCTTTTCTGGAAAAAAAGTGTCGACTGGGTAGCTCGTAGCGTGGTACAGCGTAGTCCATCAGGGCTTTGAAAGCTTCGCTTTCAACTAACCGGTAGGGCATCATCTCTAACGAGATTAGTCTAGCTATGTGTGCGTTCAAACCCTGTGTACGCGGATGCGAGGCTAAGTACTTCCTTTTTCTAACCATAGTCTCATGTAGGGTGAGCTGGACTGGAGAGCTGGAGATCGTGGAACTAGCGGGGGTGCCGGTGGACATGGCAGACTGAGAGACGGTGGGAGATGGTATTGTTGCCGCCGGTGCCCTAGATGCAGTGTTTCCTACTACGAAACTGGTGATTCCCTGACCCTGACTGCTTTGGCCTGGCAAAGAAACCTGCACAGATACTGCAGGTGGTGTGGAAAATGGTGGCCCTACACTGCCGGAAGGGATGTTGCGTTGCTGACTAGCTTCATTGGCCGAGGGTGCTACAACCTTAAGGGACGTTTGGTAGTTAGTCCAGGCTTGCAAATGCATGGTGGTTAAATGTCTATGCATGCAACTTGTATTGAGACTTTTCAGATTCTGTCCTCTGCTTAAGGTAGTTGAACATTTTTGACAGATGACTTTGCGCTGATCAATTGGATGTTGTTTAAAAAAATGCCAGACTGCACTCTTTCTAGCATCGGATACCTTTTCAGGCATTGCAGACTGAGCTTTAACCGGATGGCCACGCTGTCCTCCAACAGGTTTTGGCTTTGCCACGCGTTTTGGGCAAGATACGGGCCCGGCAGATGGAACCTGTTGCGATGTTGATGCCTGCTGCGGCCCCTCCTCCTCCGCTTCAGAACTGCTGCCGCCTGCACCCTGTTCCCCCAATGGCTGCCAATCGGGGTCAAGAACTGGGTCATCTATTACCTCTTCTTGTAGCTCGTGTGCAACTTCGTCTGTGTCACCGTGTCGGTCGGTGGTATAGCGTTCGTGATGGGGCAACATAGTCTCATCAGGGTCTGATTCTTGATCAGCACCCTGCGAGGGCAATGTTGTGGTCTGAGTCAAAGGACCAGCATAGTAGTCTGGCTGTGGCTGTGCATCAGTGCACTCCATGTCAGATTCAACTTGTAATGGGCATGGACTGTTAACTGCTTCACTTTCTAAGCCAGGGACGGTATGTGTAAAGAGCTCCATGGAGTAACCCGTTGTGTCGCCTGCTGCATTCTTCTCTGTTGTTGTTTTTGCTGAAGAGGACAAGGAAGCGACTTGTCCCTGACCGTGAACATCCACTAACGATGCGCTGCTTTGACATTTACCAGTTTCACGAGAGGAGGCAAAAGAGCTAGAGGCTGAGTCAGCAAGATAAGCCAAAACTTGCTCTTGCTGCTCCGGCTTTAAAAGCGGTTTTCCTACTCCCAGAAAAGGGAGCGTTCGAGGCCTTGTGTAGCCTGACGACGAACCTGGCTCCACAGCTCCAGACTTAGGTGCAATATTTTTTTTCCCACGACCAGCTGATGCTCCACCACTACCCCTACCCTCATTACCAGCTGACAATGAACGCCCCCGGCCACGACCTCTTCCACCATACTTCCTAATTGTTTTAAAAACGTAAACAAACTAACGGTATTTGTTGCTGTCACACAAATTACACGGTGAGCTATAACTTCAGTATGATTTACCTACCCCTTTACAGGTGAGTGACACCACAACGAAAATCAGGCACAATGTTACACACTCTGTTGTTGGTGGCAACAAATGAGAGAGATGCCACACATGCAGGACTGTCACTGAAGCACAAATGTAAATATTAATCTCCCACTGATTTGATTTTTTTTTTTTTTTAAGGGAGACTTTAGGAAAAAAAATATAGAATAAAATGATTTTTTCAGGAAGAATTTAGAAACCAAATAAAATAAAATGATTTTTTCAGGGAGAATTTAGAAAACAAATAAAACAAAAAAAGCCTTTCTATGGCCCACTGAGTGAGAGATGACGCACACAGGAGTCAGGAGTGGCACACAAGCCCAGAGGCCAATATTTATCTCCCACTGATTGATGTAGTGATTTTTTCAGGTAGATTTTGGAACCCAAATCAAGCTAAAAAAAATAATAGGCTTTCTATGGCCCACAATTGGAGAGAGAGAGAGATGGCACACCCAGGAGTCAAGACTGGCACACAAGCAGAAAGGGCAATATTAATCTCCCACTGATTTGTTTTTGTTTTTGTTTTTTTCAGGGAGACTTTAGGAAAAAAAAAATAGAATAAAATGATTTTTTCAGGAAGAATTTAGAAACCAAATAAAATAAAATGATTTTTTCAGGGAGAATTTAGAAAACAAATAAAACAAAAAAAGGCTTTCTATGGCCCACTGAGTGAGAGATGACGCACACAGGAGTCAGGAGTGGCACACAAGCCCAGAGGCCAATATTTATCTCCCACTTTTTTTTTTTTGTTCCAGGGAAAATTTATAAACCCAATAAAAAAAATAATAAATAGGCTTTCTATGGCCCACTATCTGAGAGACAGAGAGAGATGGCACGCTTAGGACTGGCACACAAGCCCAAAGGCCAGTATTAATCTCCCTTTTTTTTTAAGGGAGAATTTATAAAACCAAAAAAAAATAAATAAATAGGCTTTCTATGGCCCACTATTTGTGAGAGAGATGGCACGCTCAGGACTGGCACACAAGCCCAGAGGCCAATATTAATCTCCCACTTTTTTTTTTTTTTTCCAGGGAAAATTTATAAACCCAATAAAAAAAAAAATAAATAAATAGGCTTTCTATGGCCCACTATCTGAGAGAGAGAGATGGCACGCTTAGGACTGGCACACAAGCCCAAAGGCCAATATTAATCTCCCACTGATTGATTTATTGATTTTTTCAGGTAGAATTTAGAACCCAAATAAAGCAAAAAAAAAAAAAAAATGGGCTTTCTATGGCCCACTAAGTGAGTGATGATGCACACAGGAGTCAGGAGTGGCACACAAGCCCTGAGGCCAATATTTTTCTCCCACTGATTGATGTAGTGATTTTTTCAGGTACATTTTAGAACCCAAATCAAGCAAAAAAATAAATAGGCTTTCTATGGCCCACTATTTGTGAGAGAGATGGCACGCTCAGGACTGGCACACAAGCCCAGAGGCCAATATTAATCTCCCACTTTTTTTTTTTTGGTTCCAGGGAAAATTTATAAACCCAATAAAAAAAAAAAATAGGCTTTCTATGGCCCACTATCTGAGAGAGAGAGATGGCACGCTTAGGACTGGCACACAAGCCCAAAGGCCAATATTAATCTCCCACTGATTGATTTATTGATTTTTTCAGGTAGAATTTAGAACCCAAATAAAGCAAAAAAAAAAAAAAAAAGGGCTTTCTATGGCCCACTGAGTGAGTGATGATGCACACAGGAGTCAGGAGTGGCACACAAGCCCTGAGGCCAATATTTTTCTCCCACTGATTGATGTAGTGATTTTTTCAGGTAGATTTTAGAACCAAAATCAAGCAAAAAAATAAATAGGCTTTCTATGGCCCACTGAGTGAGTGATGATGCACACAGGAGTCAAGAGTGGCACACAAGCCCTGAGGCCAATATTTTTCTCCCACTGATTGATGTAGTGATTTTTTCAGGTAGATTTTATAACCCAAATCAAGCAAAAAAATAAATAGGCTTTCTATGGCCCACTGAGTGAGAGATGACACAGACAGGGATGGCACTCTAGCAGAAATGTCAATCTTAATCTCCCACAAAAAAAAAAAAAAAAAACAGGGAGTGTCCTTCAATTACTATCTCCCTGCAGTAATCTCAGCCAGGTATGGCAGGCAGCAATAAGGAGTGGACTGATGCACAAATTAAATAAAAAGTGTGTACAAACAAAAAAGATAGCTGTGCAGAAAGGAAGGAACAAGAGGATTTGTGCTTTGAAAAAAGCAGTTGGTTTGCACAGCGGCGTACACACAGCAATGCAGCTATCAGGGAGCCTTCTAGGGCAGCCCAATGAGCTACAGCGCTGAGGGGGAAAAAAAAATAATGTAGCTTCCACTGTCCCTGCACACCGAAGGTGGTGTTGGGCAGTGGAAATCGCTACAGCACAAGCGGTTTGGTGGTTAATGGACCCTGCCTAACGCTATCCCTGCTTCTGACGAAGCGGCAGCAACCTCTCCCTAAGCTCAGATCAGCAGCAGTAACATGGCGGTCGGCGGGAACGCCCCTTTATAGCCCCTGTGACGCCGCAGACAGCAAGCCAATCACTGCAATGCCCTTCTCTAAGATGGTGGGGACCAGAACCTATGTCATCACGCTGCCCAGACTCTGCGTTTACCTTCATTGGCTGAGAAATGGCGCTTTTCGCGTCATTGAAACGCGACTTTGGCGCGAAAGTCGCGTACCGCATGGCCGACCCCGCACAGGGATCGGATCGGGTTTCATGAAACCCGACTTTGCCAAAAGTCGGCGACTTTTGAAAATGAACGACCCGTTTCGCTCAACCCTAGTGACAGGTGGTGTTGGAGGTCCAGGCAGCCTGGAAACAATTCAGAATCCCCCTAGCCAGGTGGATTTGGAGGCCACCCTTTCTGCGCTATTTGCAAGGTTCTTGATGCTTTATGCTCTATTCAAGTCCCTCTCTTTTTTTGTCCTTTAAAGGGAACCAGTCACCCCCATAATAGAAGTTGAGCTAAGCCCACCGGCATCAGGGACTTATCTACAGCATTCTGTAATGCTATAAATAAGCCCCCGATGTAACCTGAAAGATGAGAAAAAGAGATTAGATTATACTCACCTAGGGCTGGTCCCGCCACGGTGGGCGTCGCGGTCCGGTCCGGGGCCTCCCATCTTCTTACGATCACATCCTCTTCTTGCATTCACACTATGGCTCTGGCGCAGGTGTACTTTGTCAAAGTACAAAAAGTAAGGCGCCGGGAAAGGTCAGAGAGGCCCGGGGCCTGTTCACTTTAGTACTTTGCTCTGCCCTCAACAGAGCAGCCAGAGTCGCACGTGAAGACAATAAGAGGACGTCATCCTATGAAGATGGGAGACCCTGGACTGGACCGCAGCGGGAATGCCCCTGGGTGAGTATAATATAACCTCTTTTTCTCATCTTCCAGGATACATCGGGGGGCTTATCTACAGTGTTCCAGAATGCTGTAGATAAGCCCCTGATGCCGGTGGGTTTAGCTCAACTTCCATTTTGGGGGTGACAGGAGGTGTCTGTGTTTTCTTAAAATGTGACTATGGGGTTAGTAATGGGGGCAAATTACTTTTGATGTCACCTGATGGTGACATCAACCCCCCAACTATTACCCCACTTGCCACCACTACAGGGCAAGTGGGAAGAGCGAGGCTAAGTGCCAGAATTGGCGCATCTTAGAGATGTGCCTTTTCTGGGGCGGCTGATGCTTTTAGCCTGGGGGGCAGTATTCATGGCCCCTTCCTAGGCTATTAATATCAGCCCGCAGCTGTATGCATAGCCTTTGCTAGCTATTAATTATAGGGGGACCCCACATAATTATTTGGGGGGTCCCCATTTTAATAGCCAGTAAAGGCTAATTATACAGCTATTATCCAACATCATGTCCACTCTCTATTTGAAACTCAACCTCTCCAAAACTGAACTTCTTCTGCTCCTGCCATCTACTAACCTCCCTAAATCTGAAATTTCCCTTTCGATGGGTGGCATGCTGTCTGGGTGTTATGTTTGACGCCGATCTCTCCTTCACATCCCATATACAATCTCTTACCCGCTCTTGCTGCTTACACCTAAAGAACATCTCTAGAATCCACCCTTTTCTCAAAATGGAAACAACAAAATCCCTCACTGTCACCTTGATCCACTCCCGCCTGGACTACTGCAATGCTCTATTAATTGGCTTCCCTGTTACTCGACTTTCCCCTCTCCAGTCCATTCTTAATGCTGCAGCCAGGGTTGTCCATCTAGCTAATCGGTATCCAGACATGTCCACTGTTCGCCAGTCGTTACACTGGCTGCCCATTCATTATAGAATCCAATTCAAAGTACTTGTTCTCACCCACAAAGCTCTCCACAGTATGGCACCACCTTACATCTCCTTCCTCATTTCTGTTTATCGGCCTAACCGACCACCGTGTGCTGCCACGACTTTCGACTAACCTCTGCACTAATCCATACCTCCCACTCCCGACTCCAGGACTTCTCCCGTGCTGCGCCAATCCTCTGGAATGCTCTACCCCAATATATTAGGACCTTCCACAATTAGCTTAGTTTTATGTGCTCCCTCAAAACACATTGTTCAGAGCGGCCTATCACATTCCCTAATAAAAGTAATTTTATATTTGTGTGTGTATGTAGCCTACTCACTACTCCCATCTATCTCCACCCCCTGAATATGGCTGGACCATCATTGTAAATACACACCTGTACTTTGTATCTCAACCACCCTACTGTAGATTGTAAGCTCTCATGAGCAATGTCATCTTATTTTTCTTTAATTATTGTATTGTTAACGTTACTTATGACTGTTGTGTTTGAAACTGTTAAACTGTAAAGTGCTGTGGAATATGTTGGCGCTATATAAATAAAGATTATTATTATTATTATTATTGGCTAGAAACAGGTACATGATTGAAAGATGTAGGCCTGGTGCTCTGAAAGGCCTGTCAAAGTCAAGCAACACACACGTAGGAAACCCAACTTAGAGTCTAAACATTTCCAAAAATTAGGGGAAGACACCAGGAAAAGTGGCATCACTCGACCCACAGTAGAAATTTGACAATGGCACAGCAGCAGTCAGCCATGGGCCATGCATGAGATATCCGGATCTGGGCCAGTATTTAGAACTTTGAATTTAAGTTTAAATTAAGACGAGGTGAGTGAGGGACATGTGTAAGCCTGCTTTGCTGGGAGCCATGATACTTCATGCAATAGATCAAACTGCTTTCAGGGGACAGCCGGATGCGCGTATTCATCAGGACACCACCAGCAGCGCTGAAGATTTGTTCTGAGAGAATGCTGGTTCCAGGCATGAAAAAACCTCCAGGGTGTGACAGGAGAACTCAGACCACTCTTCTATTTTTGAGGAACAAAATGCAAAAGGGTACAAATTGCCCCGGATCACATTGATATTAAGCTCGACATACTCCTTCACCATTGTCTCCAGTAGGGTTGAGCGACTTTTACTTTTTTAGGATCAAGTCGGGTTTCGCGAGGGTGAAATCGGCCGATTATTGCGAAAAGTTGGGGGCCGACCGAAACACGAAACCCAATGCAAGTCAATGGGGAATCAAAGTCGGCAGTGAGTGGAGGACAGGAAAACACCTACGGTGCCCATTTTAATACCAAAACATCAATTCTTATTTCTTAACCCCTTTCTGACATCGGACGTACTATCCCGTCCATGTGGGGTGGGCCCCTATGACCATGGACGGGATAGTACGTCCAGCGCGATCGGCGGCGCTCACGGGGGGAGCGCCGCCGATCGCGGCCGGGTGTCAGCTGCCTATCGCAGCTGACATCCGGCACTATGTGCCAGGAGCGGTCACGGACCGCCCCCGGCACATTAACCCCTGGCACACCGCGATCAAAGATGATCGCGATGTGCCGGCGGTGCAGGGAAGCACCGCGCAGGGAGGGGGCTCCCTGCAGGCTTCCCTGAGCCCCCCGCAGCAACGCGATGTGATCGCGTTGCTGCGAGGGTCTTACCTCCCTCCCTCCCTGCTCGAACCCCGGATCCAAGATGGCCGCGGATCCGGGTCCTGCAGGGAGGGAGGTGGCTTCACAGAGCCTGCTCAGAGCAGGCACTGTGAAGGCTGCAGCGCTGCATGTCAGATCAGTGATCTGACAGAGTGCTGTGCAAACTGTCAGATCACTGATCTGTGATGTCCCCCCCGGGACAATGTAAAAAAGTTTAAAAAAAAATTTTCAAATGTGTAAAAAAAAATAAAAAAAAATATTCCAAAATAATGAAAAAAAATATATATATTATTCCCATAAATACATTTCTTTATCTAAATAAAAAAAACAAAACAATAAAAGTACACATTTTAGTATCGCCGCGTCCGTAACGGCCCGACCTATAAAACTGGCCCACTAGTTAACCCCTTCAGTAAACACCGTAAGAAAAAAAAAAAAAAACGAGGCAAAAAACAACGCTTTATTATCATACCGCCGAACAAAAAGTGGAATAACATGCGATCAAAAAGACAGATATAAATAACCATAGTACCGCTGAAAACGTCATCTTGTTCCGCAAAAAACGAGCCACCATACAGCATCATCAGCAAAAAAATAAAAAAGTTATAGTCCTGAGAATAAAGAGATGCCAAAATAATTATTTTTTCTATAAAATAGTTTTTATCGTATAAAAGCGCCAAAACATAAAAAAATGATATAAATGAGGTGTCGCTGTAATCGTACTGACCCGAAGAATAAAACTGCTTTATCAATTTTACCAAACACGGAACAGTATAAACGCCTCCCCCAAAAGAAATTCATGAATAGCTGGTTTTTGGTCATTCTGCCTCACAAAAATCGGAATAAAAAGCGATCAAAAAATGTCACATGCCCGAAAATGTTACCAATAAAAACGTCAACTCGTCCCGCAAAAAACAAGACCTCACATGACTCTGTGGACCAAAATATAGAAAAATTATAGCTCTCAAAATGTGGTAATGCAAAAAATATTTTTTGCAATAAAAAGCGTCTTTCAGTGTGTGATGGCTGCCAATCATAAAAATCCGCTAAAAAACCCGCTATAAAAGTAAATCAAACCCCCCTTCATCACCCCCTTAGTTAGGGAAAAAATAAAAAAATGTATTTATTTCCATTTTCCCATTAGGGCTAGGGTTAGAGTTAGGGCTAGGGTTAGGGTTAGGGCTAGGGTTAGGGCTAGGGTTAGGGCTAGGGTTAGGGCTAGGGTTAGGGCTAGGGTTAGGGCTAGGGCTAGGGTTAGGGTTAGGGCTAGGGTTAGGGCTAGGGTTAGGGCTAGGGTTAGGGCTACAGTTTGGGTTGGGGCTAAAGTTACAGTTTGGGTTTAGATTACATTTACGGTTGGGAATAGGGTTGGGATTAGGGTTAGGGGTGTGTCAGGGTTAGAGGTGTGGTTAGGGTTACTGTTGGGATTAGGGTTAGGGATGTGTTTGGGTTAGGGTTTCAGTTATAATTGGGGGGTTTCCACTGTTTAGGCACATCAGGGGCTCTCCAAATGCGACATGGCGTCCGATCTCAATTTCAGCCAATTCTGCGTTGAAAAAGTAAAACAGTGCTTCTTCCCTTCCGAGCTCTCCCGTGTGCCCAAACAGGGGTTTACCCCAACATATGGGGTATCAGCATACTCAGAACAAATAGGACAACAACTTTTGCGGTCCAATTTCTCCTGTTACCCTTGGGAAAATACAAAACTCGGGGCTAAAACATATTTTTTTGTGGGAAAAAAAAGGATTTTTTATTTTCACGGCTCTGCGTTATAAACTGTAGTGAAACACTTGGGGGTTCAAAGTTCTCACAACACATCTAGATTAGTTCCCTGGGGGGTCTAGTTTCCAATATGGGGTCACTTGTGGGGGGTTTCTACTGTTTAGGTACATTAGGGGTTCTGCAAACGCAATGTGACGTCTGCAGACCATTCCATCTAAGTCTGCATTCCAAATGGCGCTCCTTCCCTTCCGAGCTCTGCCATGCGCTCAAACGGTGGTTTCCCCCAACATACGGGGTATCAGCGTACTCAGGACAAATTGGACAACAACTTTTGGGGTCGAATTTCTCCTCTTACCCTCGGGAAAATACAAAACTGGGGGCTAAAAAATAATTTTGGGGGGAACGATTTTTTTTTTTAATTTTCACGGCTCTGCGTTACAAACTGTAGTGAAACACTTGGGGGTTTAAAGCTATCACAACACATCTAGATGAGTTCCTTAGGGGGTCTAGTTTCCAAAATGGTGTCACTTGTGGGAGGTTTCTACTGTTTAGGTACATTAGGGGCTCTGCAAATGCAATGTGACACCTGCAGACCATTCCATCTAAGTCCTCATTCCAAATGGAGCTCCTTCCCTTCCGAGGCCTCCCATGCGCCCAAACAGTGGTTCCCCCCCACATATGGGGTATCAGCGCACTCAGGACAAATTGGACAACAAATTGTGGGGTCGAATTTCTCCTGTTACCCTCGGGAAAATACAAAACTGGGGGCTAAAAAATAATTTTTGTGGGAAAAAATTTTTGTTTTATTTTTACGGCTCTCCATTATAAACTTCTGTGAAGCCCTTGGTGGGTTAAAGCGCTCAGCACACATCTAGATAAGTTCCTAAGGGGGTCTACTTTCCAAAATGGTGTCACTTGTGGGGGGTTTCTACTGTTTAGGTACATTAGGGGCTCTGCAAACGCAATGTGACACCTGCAGACCATTCCATTTAAGTCTGCATTCAAATGGCACTCCTTCCCTTCTGAGCCCTCCCATGTGCCCAAACAGTGGTTCCCCCCACATATGGTGTATCATTGAACTCAGGACAAATTGGGCAACAAATTTTGGGGTCCAATTTCTCCTGTTACCCTCAGGAAAATACAAAACTGGGGGCTAAAAAAATAATTTTTGTGGGAAAAAAATTTTGTTTTATTTTTACGGCTCTGCATTATAAACTTCTGTGAAGCACTTGGTGGGTCAAAGTGCTCACCACACCTCTAGATAAGTTCCTTAGGGGGTCTACTTTCCAAAATGGTGTCATTTGTGGGGGGTTTCAATGTTTAGGCACATCAGTGCCTAACCTGTCAATTTTGCTTTGAAAAGTCAAACGACGCTCCTTCCCTTCCGAGCTCTCCCATCCGCCCAAACAGTGGTTTACCCCCACATATGGGGTATCAGCGTACTCAGGACAAATTGTACAACAACTTTTGGGGTCCAATTTCTTCTCTTACCCTTGGGAAAATAAAAAATTGGGGGCGAAAAGATAATTTTTGTGAAAAAATATGATTTTTTATTTTTACGGTTCTACATTATAAACTTCTGTGAAGCACTTGGTGGGTCAAAGTGCTCACCACACCTCTAGATAAGTTCCTTAGGGGGTCTACTTTCCAAAATGGTGTCACTTGTGGGGGGTTTCAATGTTTAGGCACATCAGTGGCTTTTCAAACGCAACATGGCGTCCCATCTCAATTCCTGTCAATTTTGCATTGAAAAGTCAAACGGCGCTCCTTCCCTTCCGAGCTCTCCCATCCGCCCAAACAGTGGTTTACCCCCACATATGGGCTATCAGCGTACTCAGGACAAATTGTACAACAACTTTTGGGGTCCAATTTCTTCTCTTACCCTTGGGAAAATAAAAAATTGGGGGCGAAAAAATAATTTTTGTGAAAAAATATGATTTTTTATTTTTACGGCTCTACATTATAAACTTCTGTGAAGCACTTGGTGGGTCAAAGTGCTCACCACACCTCTAGATAAGTTCCTTAGGGGGTCTACTTTCCAAAATGGTGTCACTTGTGGGGGGTTTCAATGTTTAGCCACATCAGGGGCTCTCCAAACGAAACATGGCGTCCCATCTCAATTCCAGTCAATTTTGCATTGAAAAGTCAAATGGCACTCCTTCGCTTCCGAGCTCTGCCATGCGCCCAAACAGTGGTTTACCCCCACATGTGGGGTATTGGCATACTCAGGACAAATTGTTCAACAATGTTTGGGGTCCATTTTCTCCTGTTACCCATGGTAAAATAAAACAAATTGGAGCTGAATTAAATTTTTTGTGAAAAAAAGTTAAATGTTCATTTTTATTTAAACATTCAAAAAATTCCTGTGAAGCACCAGAAGGGTTAATAAACTTCTTGAATGTGGTTTTGAGCACCTTGAGGGGTGTAGTTTTTAGAATGGTGTCACACTTGGGTATTTTCTATCATATAGACCCCTCAAAATGACTTCAAATGAGATGTGGTCCCTAAAATAAAATGGTGTTGTAGAAATTAGAAATTGCTGGTCAACTTTTAACCCTTATAACTCCCTAACAAAAAAAAATTTTGGCTCCAAAATTGTGCTGATGTAAAGTAGACATGTGGGAAATGTTACTTATTAAGTATTTTGTGTGACATATCTCTGTGATTTAATTGCATAAAAATTCAAAGTTGGAAAATTGCGAAATTTTCATAACTTTCGCCAAATTTCCGTTTTTTTCACAAATAAACACAGGTACTATCAAAGAATTTTTACCATTGTCATGAAGTACAATATGTCACGAGAAAACAATGTCAGAATCACTGGGATCCGTTGAAGCGTTCCAGAGTTATAACCTCATAAAGGGACAGTGGTCAGAATTGTAAAAATTGGCCCGGTCATTAACGTGCAAACCACCCTTGGGGGTAAAGGGGTTAAGCTTGTCAATCTTAATTTACTTTATAATAATAGGAATTGAAAACAGGGGGTCATTTGGCTAAAGTTGTGGGGGGGTAGGGCTGGCTCAAGATTTTCGTGGGCCCAGGAAACGCGGAATACGTCACGGCGGTGGAGCAGGGAGAGGTAAGTATTTCAACATTGCAAGTGCTGTGATCCTGAGCAAGCAGGGGGGGCCCACTCGTTGGCACTGGCACAGGGCCCCTCAAAGTACGGCGGTGTGTTTGACGGCGGGTGGCGCCTCCCACTGCCAGAGACACTTTTGCGTACTATGAGGGGCCCTATGCCAGTGACGTCGCCAACGAGTATGCCCCTCTTACCTGATGAAGGAACCTGCACTTTCATCTGCACCTTCCTCTTTGTCCCCGTGTAAGGTGGTATAGTAAGCGGGAAGGGGAACCTGACTTTCAGCAGGGTCAGATTCAGGCTGTGTAGAGTTCAAGGGGAATGTAGTGGTCTGGGTCAATGTAGCAGCAGACTCATCTAGCAGTGGCTGGGCAATGGGCAGGATGAGGAGGAAGCACAGATATAGGCCCAAATAATAAAGTAGGCTAAATGCAGTTCAAAATTGGTAACAGGACTAAACAGGCGGCTTAGCTATGTTCAGTGGAGGACAACTGTAATGAGTGGCGCAGACACAGTTAGTAGGCCCAAAATAAAAATGTAGGCTAAATGCAGTTCAAAATTGGTAACAGGACTAAACAGGCGGCATAGCTATGTTCAGTGGAGGACAACTGTAATGAGTGGCGCAGACAAAGTTAGTAGGCCCAAAATAAAAAAGTAGGCTAAATGCAGTTCAAAATTGGTAACAGGACTAAACAGGCGGCATAGCTTTGTTCAGTGGAGGACAACTGTAATGAGTGGCGCAGACACAGTTAGTAGGCCCAAAATAAAAAAGTAGGCTAAAAGCAGTTCAATATTGGTAACAGGACTAAACAGGCGGCATTGCTTTGTTCAGTGGAGGACAACTGTTATGACCTGGTGGTTAGGAGCACCCGGAATGACCTGATAGTTAAACCTCATACAGGACGAGCTCTGGGATGTGGGAACTCTGCTGACCGCAAGCCCTAATCCTATCACACACACTAGAAATAGCCGTGGAGCGCTCCTGACCAGACCCTAGGCGCCTCGTCACAGCCTAAGAACTATCTAGCCCTAGAGATGGAAAATAAAGCCTACCTTGCCTCAGAGAAATTTCCCAAAGGTAAAGGAAGCCCCCCACATATATTGACTGTGAGTAAAGATGAAAGTCACAAACTCAGAAATGAGACAGGTTCAGCAAAGGGAGGCCAGACTTACTAAATAGACAGAGGATAGGAAAGGTAACTTTGCGATCAGCACAAAACCTACAAAAGACCACGCAGAGTGTGCAAAAAAGACCTCCGCACCGACTCACGGTGCGGCGGGGCCACTCTCCATCCCAGAGCTTCCAGCTAGCAAGACAAAATCATGATAACCAGCTGGACAAGAAACAATGAGCAAAAATAATAATCAGGAACTTAGCTTCTGCAGGAGAAGGCAGGTCACCAGAGAGATCCAGGAGCGAACTGAACGAATGCAAAAACATTGACAGCTGGCCTAGAGTAACGATCTGAGAGGAGTTAAATAGAACAGCCAACCAAAGGATAAACCACGTCACCTGTGTAAGGAACCTCAGAAGCCGCAGCTTCACTCATAGCCACCAGAGGGAGCCCATAGACGGAACTCGCCGAAGTACCATTCACGACCACAGGAGGGAGCTTGACAACAGAATTCACAACAGACAACTGTAATGAGTGGTGCAGACACAGTTAGTAGGCCCAAAATAAAAAAGTTGGCTAAATGCAGTTCAAAATTGGTAACAGGACTAAACAAGCGGCCTAGCTTTGTTCAGTGGAGGACAACTGTAATGAGTGGCACAGACACTACAAAGGTCCACAATAAAAAAGTAGGCTAAATGCAGTTCAAAATTGGTAACAGGACTAAACAGGCGCCATAGCTTTGTTCAGTGGAGGACAACTGTAATGAGTGGCGCAGACGCAGTTAGTAGGCCCACAATAAAAAAGTAGGCTAAATGCAGTTCAAAATTGGTAACAGGACTAAACAGGCGGCATAGCTTTGTTCAGTGGAGGACAACTGTAATGAGTGGTGCAGACACAGTTAGTAGGCCCACAATAAAAAAGTAGGCTAAATGCAGTTCAAAATTGGTAACAGGACTAAACAGGCGGCATAGCTGGGTACTGGGGTGGGCTCCTCTGTTGAGTAGCAGACAGTGGTAGTAGGCGCAAAGTATTAACTGGTCAAAATGGAGGCCAGGGCCCCTGTATATTTTAACTATCATCTATCGTTTCAACAAATTTGTATTGGCAATGCCATTGAAGGATTTAACAGCACAGACTACACAGTGGTGGAGCAGGGAGAGGTAAGTATTGCAAGTGGTAGAGCACTGTTCGAGCTGGGGGGGAACACTTTCTCGTGGGCGGCGGTACTGGCACAGGGCCCCCCATATTACGACGGTGTGTCTGACGGTTGTGCACCACCACCATCAGAGATACTTCATTGTACTATGAGGTACCCTGTGCCAGTGCCGTCGCCCAAGAGTGGGCGCACCCACCTGTCCAGGCAAACGACGCTCGCATGGGTGCTTGCACCAGGTGGTGACCACGGCCCTGTGGGGGCAGTCAGCCCATTTAGGGAGGTATAAAAATGGCCTATGGTGGACATTCAGCTGCTGCAAAAGGCGGAATTGGAGAAGTCAGTAAGAGGAGGCCAAAAGCAAGACATTTTTCAGGCAAGCTATGTGTCATCAGGAGAAGGTGGGGCAAAATAATTTGAAATCCATGTTTGGTTCATTTTAATGAACGCTAGATCATCAACATTCTGGGTAGCCTGATGTGTCCTTTTTTCGGTCAGTATTGAACCAGCAGCACTGAAGACTCTTTCTGATAGCACACTAGAAGCAGGGCAAGCGAGCTCCTGTAATGCATATTCTGCCAATTCAGGCCAGGTGTCCATTTTAGATGCCCAGTAATCAAAGGGGAATGACCTGTGAGGGAGAAAATCGATAAGGGAGGAAAAGTATTTCGTAACCATACTGTAAAAATGCTGTCTCCTGTCACTTTGAATCGATGCAGCACTACCTGTCATGTCAGCGGTCATTGCAAAATCACTCCACAACCTGGTCATAAAACCCCTCTGTCCAACGCCACTTCGGATTTGTGCACCTCTAACACCTCTTCCATGTTGCCCCCTACCGCTGTGTGCTGGGAATGCCTGAACCAAACTGTCTACAAGAGTTGCTTGTTTGGTAGCCAATATTTGCTCAAGGTTCTCATGTGGCATGATATTTTGTAATTTTCCTTTATATCATGGATCCAGGAGGCAGGCCAACCAGTATTCGTCATCGGTCATCATTTTGATTATGCGGGGATCCCTTTTTAGGATACGCAAGGCATACTCAGCCATGTGGGCCAATGTTCCAGGTGTCAATTCACTGCTTGTGCTGGGTTGAGGATCACTTTCTTGCAAATCAACATCACTTGTGTCCCGTAAAAACCCTGTTTCTATTGCCCCCTGTGAAGCATCCTCCTCCCATAAATATTCATCCCCATCATCCTTCTCCTCCTCCTCTTCATCCACCACCTCGTCCAGGAGAGTTTCCTGAGCAGACAATGGCTGACTGTCATCAAGGTTTTCCTCCTCCTTGGCTGCAGACGCCAGCTCCTTAATGTGCATCATACTTTGCATCAGCAGAGGCATTAGTTGGATGCTCATGCTTATGATGTCGTTGTCTGCACTTACCACCCGTGTGCATTCCTCAAAACACTGAAGGACTTGACAGAGGTCTTGGAGCTTCAACCACTGCACACCAGACAACTCCATGTCTGCCATCCAACTGCCTGCCCGTGTATGTGTATCCTCCCACAAATTAATTACAGCACGCCTCTGTTCGCACAGCCTCTGAACCATGTGCAGTGTGGAGTTCAACCTTGTTGCAATGTCTATTATTAGGCGGTGCTGGGGAAGATTCAGCAATCGCTGATGGTTCAGCATACAGCTGGAGTGTACGGGCGACCGGCGGATGTGCGAGCAAAGTCTTCGCACCTTCAGGAGCAGGGCTGGTAACTCCGGATAATTTTTGAGGAAGCATTGCACCAACAGGTTCAAGGTATGAGCCAGGCAAGGTATGTGTTTAAGTTCTGAAACGGCTATGGCAGCCATAAAATTCCTTCCGTTATCACTGACTACCTTGACTGCCTCAAGATGTAAGTAAATATATTTACACCGCACACTCTAATGACAACGTGTGGTTTTTACTGAAATATTTATTAATCAAAATAAATTTAGATAAGGGAGCGAAACAGAAATATAATGCTGGAAGCGATATATAAAGCAAACGTTTCGGCTCACCCAGAGCCTTATTCATTGAATCAGCAGCTGACTTTAGCAAGGCGCGGGAGCGCCGCTCACATCAACCACTCTGCAGGTTACCATATTATTCCTGGGTTATCACCCTCAAGGACATAGGATCATTATCTCAGCCATAGCCGTTTCTTGGCACTGAGGGATCTCTATCCTTTTCGCTACACATCACTCCTTATTGTGGATAAGCGATTCAATGAATAAGGCTCTGGGTGAGCCGAAACGTTTGCTTTATATATCGCTTCCAGCATTATATTTCTGTTTCGCTCCCTTATCTAAATTTATTTTGATTAATAAATATTTCAGTAAAAACCACACGTTGTCATTAGAGTGTGCGGTGTAAATATATTTATTAGTATCTAGGATCATCTGATCCACTACACCAGCACCTCGTAACTTTGACTGAGTGCACGCCATTACTATATCTGTGCCTCAAGATGTACACTGCCCAGCCATGACTGAGTTTGTTGCTGCAAGTACTCGGCCAGTACTTCCGCGGTGTGTCTGTAGTCGCCCAAACACTTAATTTCTAACACAGCCTGCTGACGCTTACCACTAACTGTTCGATAATGGGACACCTCATGTGCAACACTGGCAGCTGCGGATGGAGTGGTTGTGCGACTGCGCTCTGTGGACGAGCTTTCGCTTCTGGAGGAGGAGGAGGAGGGGTGGCGAATGCCTACAGCCAACTATTTCCAACCAACCGGTAGGGCATCATCTCTAACGAGATTAGTCTAGCAATGTGGACATTCAAACCCTGTGTACGTGGATGAGAGGATGAGTACTTTCTTTTCCTAACGAGAGTCTCTTCTAGGGTGAGCTGGACTGGAGAGGTGCATATGGTGGAACTAGCGGTGGTGGTGGTGGTGGTGGACATGGCGGATTGAGAGAGGGTTGGTGATGGTATTCTCGATGTTGGCCTACATACAGTGTTTCCTACCAATAACCTTGTGATTCCCTGACTGCTTTGGCCTTGCGATGATACCTCCACATTTGCTGCTGGTGGTGTCCTAACCGGTGGGCTTACAGTGAGGGAAGAAATGTAGCGTTGCTGACTACCTTCATTCTGAGCAGGTGCACCAATGGTACGGGACGTTTGATAGTTAGTCCAGGCTTGCAAGTGCATGCTGGTTAAATGTCTAAGCATGCACGTTGTATTTAAATTTTGAAGATTCTTCCCTCTGCTAAAGGTCTTTGAGCATTTCTTACAGATAACTTTTGACTGATCATTCAGATCTTGGTTAAAAAATTGCCACACTGCACTCTTCGTACTATGGAATACGTTTTCAGGCATTGCACGCTGTGCTACTTTCACCGGATGGCCACGCTGTCCTAAAACTGTTTTTGTTTTTGACAAACGTTTTTGGACTGATACGGTCCTGCCAGATGACAGCTGTTGCGATGTAGATGGCTGCTGCGGATCATCCTCCTCCGCTTCTGAGCTACTGGCAGCAGCACCCTCTTCCCCAATGGCTGCCAATCTGGGTCAACAACTGGGTCATCTATCACCTCCTCTTCAATGTCATGTGCACCATCCTCTGTGTCACCGTGTAAGGTGCTATAGCGTTCGGGACGGTGCACCATAGTCTCATCAGGGTCAGATTCTGGCTCAGTCAATGGAACAGCATTATAATATAGCTGTGGCTGTGCATCAGTGCACTCCATGTCCGATTCATCTTGTAATGGGCAGTTAACAATTTCCCGTTCTCACCCAGGCACGGTATGTGTAAAGAGCTCCATGGAATAACCTGTAGTGTTGCCTGACGCATCCTTCACTTTTGGTTTGGGTGAAGGACACAAGGAAACGTCTTGTTCCTGACCGGGAGTATCCACTGACGACTCGCTGCTTTAATATTTGGAACTTTCTGAAGAGGAGGCGAAAGAGCTAGAAGCTGAGTCAGCAAGGAAAGCCAAAACTTTTTCCTGCTGCTCCGACTTTAAAAGCCATTTTCCTACTCCCAGATAAGGGAGCTTTCGAGGCCTTGTGTAGCCAGACGATGACGCTGGCTCAACACCTCCAGCCTTAGGTGCTATTGTGCTTTTGTCACTACCACCAGATGCACCACCACCACTATCAGTACCAGCTCGCAACCACCGCCCTTGTCCTCTTCCATCTGACTTCCTCATTGTTTGGAAAATCTAACCAAAATAACAACCGTTATATGGTATTGTAAAACAAGGTAGAAGGTGTATATAAATGTGTTGAGATTTTAAATCTCCCTTTTTTTGGGGGGAGACTGAACAAAAAATCAGGCCCTGTGCATAAAACAACACAATGTAAGTGGCTGAAAGTGGCTGGCTGATATACGACAAACTAACAGGACAGAAGTATATCCACTTTGTGAGAATTTGAACCTCCCCTTTTTTTTGGGAGACTGAACCACAAATTAGGCCCAGTGTATATAACAACGCAATCTAAGTGGCAGAAAGTGGCTGGCTGATTTACGACAAACTAACAGGACAGAAGTATATCTGCTGCGTCCCAGAGACCTGGTTGCAGTAGTATCGCTCTGCCACTACGGGGAGTGATGGTACGTCTGATGGCACTAAAGGAGTTCACCTGACCAGGTATCACAAGCACACATTACACTTCACACTCCGGCCACTAGGGGGAGTAAAAGGTTTTATTTATTAGGCCACTCCTCACACTGGTAAAACTAGGGGTTGGATAGGAATTTAGGGAGAAGCTGGCTGGGTTTTGCCCAGGCAACATCCCGTGGCAGGCGGTGTTGTGGGGGAGACTTCAGAGGGGTCCCTGTCAGGCGTGGGAACCTGGCAGTGACTTAGCAACAAGGACAGATCTAAAGAAAGGACATGAAGCGAAGGATATTGTGAACAGTGAGAAACGAGATCAAGCACAAAGGAGAGCCAGTAGGAGTCGTGCCCCGAGAACGGCAACATCCTACTGAGGCGCGTAGCCGGTGACCGGAACACCGAGGAAGTAACTGACTCTATGCCTTACTTCAAATACCACAGGACAGTTAATTATAGGTTGGCTGTCTACCATACATCACCTAAGCAGACATAGGGGGCAACCGTGGAGAGGGGCGTCTCTAGGGTCCCAGAATAGCTCCGAGCCTTCCCGTCAAACGGGTGCATCCTAGCCATAACAATCTTGGGGGACGGAGAATAGAAAGAACGAACTAGAATGAGAAAGAGCGAGAACAGAAGTTGTGAGGACTATCCCGCATGCTCAGCAGGGAAGAACTACAACACAAAGGCGCTAGTGGTAGGCAACGATTTCCACCTGCAAAGGGAACTCTGGATGTGCCTTCGGACCGGCCAGTCTCAGACAGCCCTGTTGATAGTGCTCTGGATTGAGGATCCTGAAGTCACCAGTAAAGAGGTAAAGAGACTGCAACCCTGCGTCCTCGTTATTGACTGCACCTCACACCATCGCTACCTACACCACTGGGAAGCCCTGGGGACTCACTTCACCTGTGGGAAGGTATACCATCTAGCTGCCATCACATCACCCCAGTGGACCCCGAGCAGCGTCGGTCGACCTGACCGAATACCACAGATGGCGTCACAAACACCTAACGCCTTCCTTCACCCTTTTATTGGACGCCCCTTAGCAGGGTCACGGACCGGGTCCAGCCACCGTGACAACCCCAGAACTGAGACAGAGAGGACCGGTACAGAGTAACCCACGGCCCTGCATCTGGGGGGCGCTCCATATCCACTTTGTGAGAATTTGAATCTCACTTTTTTGGGGGGAGACTGAACCAAAACTCAGGCCCAGTGTATAAAGCAACACAATGTATGTGGCAGAAAGTGGCTGGAAGATATATGAAAAATACAAGGACTGTAGTACAATTTCAATCTCCCTACAATGATCTCAGGAAAAGTATGGCTGCAATAAAAAGGAGTGCTGCACACAAAAGTGTGGACAAATAAACAAGATAACTGTGCAGAAAGGAGCAACAGGATTTTTGCTTTTAAAAAAGTAGTTGGTTTGCACAGCGGCGTGCAAACAGCAATGCAGCTATCAGAGAGCCTTATAAGGCAGACTAATAAGCTACAGCTTACAAATGGTGGTGTTGGACAGTGGAAATCGCTACAGCACAAGCAGTTTCGGGGCTTAATCTTCCCTCCCTAACTATATCCCTTCTTCTGATGAAGCTGCGGCAACCTCTCCCTATGCTACGATCGGCAGAAGTAAAATGGCGGTCGGTGTGCACGCCCCTTTATAGCCCCTGTGACGCCACAGAAAGCAAGCCAATCACTGTCATGCCCTTCTCTAAGATGGTGGGGACTGAGACTTAAGTCATCACACTGCCCACACTCTGCGTCCTCCTTCATTGGCTGAAAAATGGCGCTGAAAGCGTCATACGAAATGCGACTTTGGCGTGAAGATCACCGACCCCATGGCTGATCCCACACTAGGATCGGGTCGGGTTTCATGAAACCCGACTTTGCCGAAAGTCGGCGATTTATGAATTTGTCCAATCCGTTTAGCTCAACCCTAGTCTCCAGTCGTTCACAACGTGTCAAACTTGCACTCTCTTCTGCTGGTGAATGAACTGGTCTAAAAAATTGTGTGAAACAAGTCACAGAAGTTGCTTATGCCTCTTACACTGCTGCTGTTGCTGCTAATGTTTTAGCGCTGACGACTTGACGTTACCAGTGTTGGAAGTCTATAACTGCTATGCACACTGCCTCACTGCTATCTTAGGGAAAACCATTGTCTACCAGTGTCTTTTGATACTTCAGCATGTGTGAGTCCCTTTCAAGGGGGGGAAGCAAATGACAAAATTTACTCTGGTACCATGGATCTAACAGAGTGGCAACCCAGTAGTCAGCACTATTTCTAATCCTAACAATAAGGGCATCATGTTGCAGATAGTGCAGCAAGAAGGCACTCATGTGTTGGGCGCTTCCATAAGGTCCAAGTCCATGGTGTGTTGGTAGTGGGGTAACACTCAAGCTTCCATCCCTCATCCCCTCCGGCCAACCACGGAAAATAGAGATGGGACAATTATCCTCTTCATCTCCTGACTGTTGCTGTCACCTATTCCTCCTCATCCTCCTTCATTTTTTCCTCAGCTCCTGCACCATCACTAACAGCTTGTCTGGAACCATGAGCCTCCTCGATTGCTGTAATCCATCCACCCATGGCAAGAGACTGTGCAATGACAGTCCAGAACTTAGAAATATTGTTATCCCTTCTGCACCCTCCTCTGCTCCCACTTTTTTCTATAGGACCACCACCTTCCCCCACAGACAATTCAAAATGTGCTCCAGAAAGATGGCCTCTTTAGCGCCAACCATCTTAGGCTGGTTTCACACTTGCGTTTCAAAACGCATGCGTTTTTTAAAAAAAAACGCACGGTGAAAAAACGCATGTAAACACGTGGAAACACTGCGTTTTTTTGACGCATGCGTTTTTGCATGTGGTGAAAAAAATGCGGCGTTTTGACGCGTTTACATGCATTTTTTCATGCGTTTGCGTTTTTTAAACGCATGCAGATAAATGTGTGACAGCTGCCAATCATCAAAATAAAATAAAAAACCCACTATAAACAGAAAGAGCCAGGGTTAGGGTTAGGGGTAGGGTTAGGGGTAGGGATCCTAACCCTAACCCTACCCCTAACCCTAACGGGATCCTAACCCTAACCCTACCCCTAACCCTAACCCTACCCTTTAGGGTTAGGGTTAGGGGTAGGGTTAGGGTTAGGGGTAGGGTTAGGGTTAGGGATAGGGTTAGGGGTAGGGTTAGGGGTAGGGTTAAATTTAGGGTTAGGGGTAGGATTCCTATTATCAATTTTATGGTGTGGGGTGGTTTATCAGTGTGTTTTTTTTTTTTTTAAACGTTTACATAGACAGCAATGCATTTTTTTACGGCAAAAAAACGCATGTGTTTTTTTGCCGCAAAAAAAACCCGCTAAAAATACTACATGTTGCATTTCTGCAACACCACATATGCAGAAAAAAAACGCATGCGTTGCAAAAACGCGTCAAAACGCATACAAAAAAACGCATGCGTTTTTAATGTTAAATATAGGGGAAAAAAACGCATGCTTTTTTTGCGTTTTTTACCGCAAAAATGCAAAAAAAAAAACGCAAATGTGAAACCACCCTTAGTAGCCATTTTGAAACTGTGCAGAAGGGTGCAGAGGTACTTCATCTGTGCCCACTCTGCAAGTGTGATTTGCACCACGTCTGTTCTGCGTTGGCCCAGGCTACACAAAAAGACTTAGTACATCATGGTTCGTTGCTTGTGCCACAGTTCCTGCAACTTTTGCAAAGTGGAATTCCACCATGTCGGCACATTGCATATCAAACAGTTAACAGGTAGGCCGAAAGATCTCTATAGCGATTCAAGTCGATGACCTGCAGGGTGCGAACAGTGAAAGTGAGCACACTGCCATGGTGCTTTCTGCAGCAGCACATCCATGTCTGGATAGTGGTGGAGAAATTGCACTACCACCAGGTTGAGATCGTGAGACATGAAAGTCACGTGAGTGAGGTTGCCCCGATGTAGGGCCATCACCAGGTTTGCACCGTTAACCCACACAGCCGTCCCTGGATTCAGGTTTAGTGGAGACAGCCATTGCTCAAACTCCGCCTGGATAGCTGTCCACAACTCTTGTGCTGTGCGACTGTGATTTCCAAGACATATTAATTTAAACACTGGCTGATTGTGGTGAGCCTTGGCTGCACAGTACCTTGTTGGGGGGATTCTCTCTGCACTGTTGGAATGTGTGTCTCATTAAGGGAGAGGTTGAAGGCGCATGTAGAGGCCCTAGAGGAAGTGGAGGGAGAAGCAGTGGAAAAAGTGTTAGATATAGAGGTTTGTCCTTCAAGCCTTATGGATTCCAACACTTGTGGAGCAGCCCCTTGCCCGCCTGTCTCCACAGCCACCAGAGTCACCCAGTGCCCTGTCAGCATGTTGTGTCTTCCAGGCATCAATGGTGAAATGCATCCTGGCAGACATAGATTTTTTCAAGGAACAGGTGATGTTGTCTATGACATGCTGGTGTAGCGCAGGAACAGCTTTCTTAGAGAAGAAATGTCGACTGGGCAACTGGTACTGGGGGACTGCAATGGCCATCAGCTTTCAGAAATCATCTGTATCTACCTGGCGGAAAGGCAGCATTTCTGTGGCCAACAGATTGGAGATCAATCTCTTAGCATTGGCATGTGTAGGAGGAAACATTCTTTTACGTCACCACAACTGCGCGGCCGATGGCTGCTGTGCTGAGAGACGGTGAAGTAGGGTAAACACAACAAACTGCTAGACTGTGAGACCTCTTTTTAACAGCTGTTTTACAACCCTAGACCCAGACTTGTCAGTCACCTGTCACTAAATTAACAATAAGTATTTATTTGCTTAGATAGTGTGTCTGGTCTAGGCTATTAACAGAAAGGATTCAGATTTAGAAATGTGGGTAAATGTCTGGAGCACACTATTAGCAGAAAGGATTTGAATTCTGAAATATGGTCTCCGGACTGCACCTCATTATTAGCCCATATGAACCACATTATGAGCCCAAATGATTTTGATTAGGAAATGTTGCCTCCTGCTTGCACCACAATATTAACACAAACGAGTTAGTTTAGTAAATGTGGCCTCTTGCCTGCACCACTTATTAACCCAAATGATTTTGATTAGGAAATGTGATCTCCTGCCTGCACCACAATATTAGAACAAACAATTTAAATTAGGAAATGTGGCCTCCTGCCTGCACCACAGTATTAGCCCAAACGATTTTGATTAGGAAATGTGGCCTCGTGCCTACACCACAATATTAGCCCAAACAATGTAGATTAGGAAATGTGGCCTCCTGCTTGCATCACAGTGTTAGCACAAATGATTTAGATTAGGAAATGTGGCCTCCTGCCTGCACCACAGTGTTAGCCCAAGCGATTTTGATCAGGAAATGTGGCCTTGTGCCTGCTCCACAATATTATCCCAAACAATCTGGATTAGGAAATGTTTTCTCCTGCTTGCACCACAATATTAGCACAAACCATTTTGATTAGGAAATGTGGCCTAGTACCTGCACCATAATATTAGCACAAATTATTTAGATTAGGAAATGTGGCCTCCTGCCTGCACTACATTGTTAGCACAAACATGTTAGATGATGGAAGGTTGATTTTACACAGGATCATATCTAGCTGAAGTAGCTGATACTAAAACCGCCAACTAACTATCTGACTACTTGCAGAAGCAGGAGCAGCCTCTCTTCATTGTTGCACTGACAAAATGGCGCCACCAAAACAACATGTCCCCTTTTTATAATGAGATGGACATGTTACTTTGGCAGCCAAAGACAGAAGCCCTTGTGTCTGGACCTTGTGGATGGTTTCTGCAACCTGATTGGATGCTGGAATCTCCACACATTATGTTAATAAAAAAAGAATTAAAAAACAAATAATAGTCTGCTACTCTTCTTACCTCTCCCCAACCCCTCCCCTCATCAAACACCTCCCTCTGATATCATACTTGGCTTCAATGGAATGGGCGATGACAGGAGTATGGTTTAATTTAGAATGATTAACCCCTTCCCGACCTCTGCCATACTAGTACTGCTCTGCGGCAACTGCATTTCTGCCTGGAGCAGTACTAGTACAGTGGCACGATCATCGCAGCCTCACATTGAGCGCCGCCATGATTGGGTACAGGTGTCAGCTGTATGTGACAGCTGACACCCCGCAGCAATGCCCATGATCGGTGCTAGCATTTGACCCCTCTGAGAACAGCTCCCTGCACTCTCCCACCGGAACAACGCAATGCAAACGCGTTGTTCATGTGGTCTCCATGGAGACCCCCGGCTCCAAGATGGCCGCGGTGCTCCTTCCGGGTCCTGCAGTGAGGTGGCTTGCGAGCGCCTGCTAAGAGCAGGCGTCGGCAAGCCTCCTACACTGCCTGTTAGATCGCTGATCTGACACAGTGCTATGCAAAGTGTCAGATCAGTGATCTGACTTTATATAGTGATGTCCCAACCTGGGACAATGTAATAAAGTTAAAATATATATATATATGATGTGTAAAAATATGTTTAAAAAAATCCCCCAAATAAATAAAAAATTAAATAAATATTTTACCAATATATCCATTTATTTATATAAATAATAATAAAAAATAAATAAAAGTACACATATTTGGTATCGCCGCATCCCTAATGACCTGACCTATAAAACGGTCCCACTGGTTAACCCCTTTAGTGAACATCATTAAAAAAAAAAACAAGGCAAAAAATCAATGCTTTATCATCATACTGCCGAACACAAAGTTGAATAACAAGCGATCAAAAAGACGGATATAAATAAACATGGTACTGCTGAAAATGTCATGTTGTCCCGCAAAATACGAGCTGCCACACAGCATCATCAGCAAAAAATAAAAAAAGTTATAGCTCTCAGAATAAAGCAATGCGAAAATAATTATTTTTTCTATAAAATAGTTTTTATTGTATAAAAGCGCCATAATATTAAAAAAGATATAAATGAGGTATCGCTGTCATTGTACTGACCCGAAGAAAAAACTGCTTTATCAATTTTACCAAACGCGGAACGGTATAAACGCCCCCCCAAGAGAAATTAATGAATTGCTGGTTTTTGTTCATTCTGCCTCACAAAAATCGGAATTAAAAGTGATAAAAAAAATGTCATGTCTGAAAATGGTACCAATAAAAACGTCAACTCGTCCCGCAAAAAACAAGACCTCACATGACTCTGTGGGCCAAAATATAGAAAAATTATAGCTCTCAAAATGTGATGATGCAAAAACTATTTTTGAAACAAAAAGAGTCATTTAGTGTGTGACAGCTGCCAAACATAGAAACTCGCCATAAATAGTAAATCAAACCCCCCTTTATCACCCTCTTAGTTAGGGAAAAATAGTAAAATAAAGAAATGTATTTATTTCAATTTTCCAACTTGGGTTAGGGTTAGGGCTAGGGTTAGGGTTAAGGCTTAAGTTAGGGCTGGGGCTAAAGTTAGGGTTTGGGTTGGGGCTAAAGTTCAGGCTAGGGTTTGGGCTAAAGTTAGGGTTCTGGCTAGATTCAAACCAATGGGGGCCATAGTACCTAATTCTATGATCTATCATCTCTCTTTGTGCCAAGATTTTTTTGATGTTACCACCACGTATACCCATAATATCCATAATGCTAATCATGAATGTTTTCTGATTACTGTCTTGATATTTTTTTAAAATGACTTGGCACCTTCTTTAATGTTGTTGCCAACTGTCAGTGCTGCACCAATTTCTATCACATGTCCTCTGATTCTGATATGCGCAGTTCCCTGCTGGTAAGTTCTATATATATCTTAGCACAACAACAGGTTGCATAATAAATCACATAGTAACTGCGCCTAGATCCAAAAAGGTTGGCTTTGGTTGGAATATTATGACTTTTAATCAGGATATCTCTAAGGTTTTTTGAGCATTTTGATGTCTTCAGTGGATATGCTGAAAGATGTGGGCTTAATGAGGGCCCAGTGGGTAACACAAACCAATGTTTTTTCATAGTGGATTTCATGGTCTGTAACACCCCAGGGTCCTGGTTGTTACAGTGGCATTGCTTTCCTCACAGGGAGAGTGATGTCTTGCTTGGAAGCAAGGGAAGATCTCCTTCTATCAGGTAAACACAAGCATACAACATGTTCACACTCCAGGCCAGAAGGGGGAGATCTGATCCAGCTTATGGGTGGCTCCCCTATATATATATTCTGGTCTGGAGAGAAAGCTAGTTAGTTCCTGACAGAGAGTGCCAGACAGCAGACTGGAACAGTCTGAGGCAGAGAGCAGAGTGAGGGGCTGTGCAGCCAAGAGGGTGCTGCAGCTCCTCGACAGAGACAACATTGAAGGAAGAACAGATTGTAGTGAGCGTGGAGGAGAGCGAAGTACAGGAGAGTGAAAACTGGGGAGAATAGTTGCGACTGAGGTACCTCCCTGTAGAGCGCAGATACCGGTAGCCGGAAGACCGGAGTTGTATCGTACTCCAAGAGACACAGTAGAAACTGGCAGGACAGCTGGACTACACGTCATCTGTCCATCCTAACACCTGAAGGCACAGTGGCGCATAGAGCCTGGGTCATGATAGAGACCCTGTAATAAGGCTCAAGTAACCTGTAATACAGGTTAGTGTCCTACCCTTTAAGGAGGACAGAGAGAGAACAGTGAGGACCTTGACAGAAGCCACAGACAGCAAGGGACTACACCACACCGCTGGTAGGAAGGCTTCTAACTCCACCTGATAAAGGGGACTCTGAACTTGTTTCCAAGCCGGCCGGACCCTGCCTATACCCGTGTTCTGGTGCTTTGGACTGCGGCTTTCTGAAGTCTTCAGTAAACCAGGTAAAGAGACTTCAAACCTGTGTCCTCCATTTCTTACTGAACCATTCACCATCTCCATCTACACACCGAGAGCCCTGGGAACCCAGCTTCGCCTGTGGGAAGCCATACCATCCCAGCTGCCATAACACCACCCTTGATGACCCCTTTAAGCAGCGTCGGTCATCACTGACCAAAAACTAAAGGTGGAGTCACGAACACAAACTTTATTCACAAACCCCCTTAAAGACATTCCCTTTTACATGGGCGCCCAGGGCCACGGACCAGGTCATCGCCGCCGTGACACATCCCCTTAAGTACCAGACCCAGTACCGAGTACCTCTAGGCCCTGGCAGGCGTTCCAGGTCCCACAATCTTGATTGCAGTTAGAAATAAACTTACTTCCTGTTGAAGACATCAGCACACAACCAACAAGCTGATGGAAGACCTGTTGGAGAAGATGGCATCACTGGCGGCTGGACTGGACATACAGGGACCAGTCACCTATCATGACAGGACTGTCCTCAATGAAGAACCTCACCCGATCTCCAATCTAGGACAGATGAGTACGCAGCCACGGATGACCCAGGAGTAGTGGATGCAACAGACCAGGCAGAAGATAAAAAGTGATCTTTTCTATATGCAGCATTCCTACCCAAAGCTTCACATGCTCAGTAATAACTCTAATGACTTCAGATAGAGCTTTCCTTTGACTGAGGATACCATCAAGGGATCCTGGAGGCGTAGGACCGGAATCTGATATTGAGCCACCATGGTTTTCTGAAAGAAATTTCCAGCTGAACCGAAATCAGGTTAGGCCATCTCAATGAACCGACTGCCTCCAAAGGATACATATACTTTCAGGGTCAATGATGGAAAAGTAATACCTATTCCCAGGGTTGCCTCTCCTACAGTCACTAGGCATTGGAGTTTCTAAGAATTCTAAAGACAAGAATGGATAAGATGTTCTTCAATTTATGTCTAGGATGACACATCCTCAAGTGAGAGAGGGTCCCTGAGGCAGGTCAATGGACCTATCATTCGGTCTGTACATAGGAAATATCTTCACTTACTTCCTGTTGAAGACATCAGCACACAACCAACAAGCTGATAGAAGACCTGGTGGAGAAGATGGCATCACTGGCGGCTGGACTGGACATACAGGGACCAGTCACCTATCATGACAGGACTGTCCTCAATGAAGAACCTCACCCGATCTCCAATCTAGGACAGATGCGTACGCAGCCACGGATGACCCAGGAGTAGTGGATGCAACAGACCAGGCAGAAGATAAAAAGTGATCTTTTCTATATGCAGCATTCCTACCCAAAGCTTCACATGCTCAGTAGTAACTCTAATGACTTCAGATAGAGCTTTCCTCTGACTGAGGATACCATCAAGGGATCCTGGAGGCGTAGGACCGGAATCTGATATTGAGCCACCATGGTTTTCTGAAAGAAATTTCCAGCTGAACCGAAATCAGGTTAGGCCATCTCAATGAACCGACTGCCTCCAAAGGATACATATACTTTCAGGGTCAATGATGGAAAAGTAATACCTATTCCCAGGGTTGCCTCTCCTACAGTCACTAGGTATTGGAGTTTCTAAGAATTCTAAAGACAAGAATGGATAAGATGTTCCGTGCCACCACAGTAGTAGTACAATCACTTGGCATGAAAGTGTTCCTGCTGCTGCACAGCCAGCTTCACATGGTTGACTTGCATAGGTTTAGAGAAGCCTGCTGTCTCAGAAGGCTGGGGAACAAGTGGTGTCTGGAAGGATGAAGCCAGGAACAAGGCTTTTCCCTCACGTGTCACCTCTCTGAGGTAAATCCGGATTGTCAGGGAAATCAGGTCATCTAGGGCAGCAGAGATGTCTTGACTAGTCACGTTGTCCTTAATCCTTCCAGACAATCACTTCCAAAAGGCGGCTACCAGAGCCTTGTCTGTTATGATCAGGTGACCTTGGAGCAGCATGAAAACTTTCACTGGAGTAGGTGGTAACTATACTGACCGCAAACCCTGATCTTATCATGGCAACGAGAAGTAGCCGTGGGGTGTGCCTAACAAAACCTAGACACCTCGACACAGCCGGAGGACTAAATACCCCTAAAGATGGAAATAGGAATTTCTACCTTGCCTCAGAGCAGAACCCCAAAGGATAGGCAGCCCCCCACAAATATTGACTGTGAGTAGTGTTGTGAATTCTGTTGTCGAACTCCCTCCTGTGGTCGTGAATGGTACTTCGGCGAGTTCTGTCTATGGGCTCCCTCTGGTGGCTTTGAGTGAAGCTGCTGCTTCTGAGGTTCCTTACACAGGTGACGTGGTTTATCCTTTGGTTGGCTGCTCTATTTAACTCCTCTCAGATCGTTACTCCATGCCAGCTGTCAATGTTTTTGCATTTGTTCAGTTCGCTCCTGGATCTCTCTGGTGACCTGACTTCTCCTGCAGAAGCTAAATTCCTTATAGTCTTATTTTGTTCTCTGTTTTCTTGTCCAGCTGGTTTTCATGATTTTGTCTTGCTAGCTGGAAGCTCTGGGATGCAGAGTGGCCCCTCCGCACCGTGAGTCGGTGCGGAGGTCTTTTTTTGGACACTCTGCGTGGTCTTTGAAGGTTTTTGTGCTGATCGCAAAGTTACCTTTCCTATTCTCTGTCTATTTAGTAAGTCTGGCCTCCCTTTGCTGAAACCTGTTTCATTTCTGCGTTTGTGACTTTCATCTTACTCACAGTCAATATATGTGGGGGGCTTCCTTTACCTTTGGGGAATTTCTCTGAGGCAAGGTAGGCTTTATTTTCTATCTCTAGGGCTAGATAGTTCTTAGGCTGTGACGAGGCGCCTAGGTCTGGTCAGGAGCGCTCCACGGCTATTTCTAGTGTGTGTGATAGGATTAGGGCTTGCGGTCAGCAGAGCTCCCACATCCCAGAGCTCGTCCTGTATGAAGTTTAATATTCGGGTCATTCCGGGTGCTCCTAACCACCAGGTCATAACAGTACAGCTGGCCCAAAGTATTAATGCATCTCAATAGAGGGATAAGAGAACTTCTGAGACCATTTTTTTTTCTTTGCACTGTGTTTTGTCTTTCTTTTCCCCTAGACCTTTGGGTGGTTCAGGACACAGGTGTAGATATGGACATTCAAGGTCTGTCCTCTTGTTTGGATCATCTCACTGCAAGGGTGCAAAACATTCAAGACTTTGTGGTTCAGAATCCTATGTTAGAGCCTAGAATTCCTATTCCTGACTTATTTTCTGGGGATAGATCTAGGTTCTTGAATTTTAAAAATAATTGTAAACTGTTTCTAGCTTTGAAACCCACTCCTCTGGTGACCCCGTTCAACAGGTAAAAATCATTATTTATTTGTTATGTGGTGACCCTCAAGACTGGGCATTTTCCCTTGTGCCAGGAGATCCTGCATTGCGTGATGTTGATGCGTTTTTTCTGGCGCTTGAATTGCTTTATGATGAACCAAATTCAGTGGATCAGGCAGAGAAAATCTTGCTGGCTTTGTGTCAGGGTCAGGATGAAGCGGAGGTGTACTGTCAGAAGTTTAGAAAGTGGTCTGTGCTTACTCAGTGGAATGAATGTGCCCTGAAGCCCTTAAGGATGTCATGGTGGGATTTCCCATGCCTGCTGGTCTGAATGAGTCTATGTCTTTGGCCATTCAGATCGATCGGCGCATGCGTGAGCGCAAAGCTGTGCACCATATGGCGGTATCCTCTGAGCATAGGCCTGAGCCTATGCAGTGTGATAGGACTTTGACCAGAGCTGAACGGCAAGAACACAGACATCCGAATGGGCTGTGTTTTTACTGTGGTGAATCCACTCATGCTATCTCCGATTGTCCTAAGCGCACTAAGCGGTTCGCTAGGTCTGCCACCATTGGTACGGTACAGTCTAAATTTCTTTTGTCCGTTACTCTGATTTGCTCTCTATCGTCCTATTCTGTAATGGCATTTGTGGATTCAGGCGCTGCCCTGAATTTGATGGACTTGGAGTTTGCCAGGCGCTGTGGTTTTTTCTTGGAGCCCTTGCAGTATCCTATTCCATTGAGAGGAATTTATGCTACGCCTTTGGCCAAGAATAAGCCTCAGTACTGGACTCAATTGACCATGTGCATGGCTCCTGCACATCAGGAGGATATTCGCTTTTTGGTGTTGCATAATCTGCATGATGTGGTCGTTTTGGGGTTGCCATGGCTACAGGTCCATAATCCAGTGTTGGATTGGAAATCTATGTCTGTGTCCAGCTGGGGTTGTCAGGGGGTACATGGTGATGTTCTATTGCTGTCAATTTCGCCATCCACTCCTTCTGAAGTCCCTGAGTTTTTATCAGATTACCGGGATGTATTTGAAGAGCCCAAATCTGGTGCTCTACCTCCTCATAGGGATTGCGACTGTGCTATTAATTTGATTCCTGGCAGTAAGTTTCCTAAGGGCCGTCTGTTTAATTTATCTGTGCCAGAGCACGCCGCTATGCGGAGTTATATATAGGAATCCTTGGAGAAGGGTCATATTCGTCCGTCGTCGTCACCATTGGGAGCAGGGTTCTTCTTTGTGGCCAAGAAGGATCGTTCTTTGAGACCTTGTATTGATTACCGCCTTCTTAATAAGATCACAGTCAAATTTCAGTATCCTTTGCCGTTGCTGTCTGATTTATTTGCTCGGATTAAGGGGGCTAGTTGGTTCACCAAGATAGATCTTCGTGGTGCGTATAATCTTGTGCGAATTAAACAGGGTGATGAATGGAAAACGGCATTTAATACGCCCGAGGGCCATTTTGAGTACCTGGTTATGCCATTCGGGCTTTCTAATGCTCCATCTGTGTTTCAGTCCTTTATGCATGACATCTTCCGAGAGTACCTGGATAGATTCATGATTGTATATTTGGATGACATTTTGGTCTTTTCGGATGATTGGGAGTCTCATGTGAAGCAGGTCAGAATGATGTTCCAGGTCCTTCGTGCGAATTCCTTGTTTGTGAAGGGGTCAAAGTGTCTCTTTGGAGTTCAGAAGGTTTCATTTTTGGGGTTCATTTTTTCCCCTTCTACTATCGAGATGGACCCTGTTAAAGTCCAGGCCATTTACGATTGGACTCAGCCGACATCTGTGAAGAGCTTACAGAAGTTCCTGGGCTTTGCTAATTTTTATCGTCGCTTCATCGCTAATTTTTCCAGTATTGCTAAACCGTTGACTGATTTGACTAAGAAAGGTGCTGATGTGGTCAATTGGTCCTCTGCGGCTGTAGATGCTTTTCAGGAGTTGAAGCGTCGTTTTGCTTCTGCCCCTGTGTTGTCAGCCAGATGTTTCGCTCCCTTTTCAGGTTGAGGTTGATGCTTCTGAAACTGGAGCAGGGGCTGTTTTGTCGCAAAGAAGTTCTGATGGCTCGGTGATGAAACCCTGTGCCTTCTTTTCTAGGAAATTCTCGCCTGCTGAGCACAATTATGATGTGGGCAATCGGGAGTTGTTGGACATGAAGTGGGCGTTCGAGGAGTGGCGACATTGGCTTGAAGGAGCTAAACATCGTGTGGTGGTCTTGACGGATCACAAGAATTTGACTTATCTCGAGTCTGCCAAACGGTTGAATCCTAGACAGGCTCGATGGTCGCTCTTTTTCTCCCATTTTGATTTTGTGGTTTCATACCTTCCGGGATCTAAAAATGTGAAGGCTGACGCCCTGTCAAGGAGTTTTGTGCCTGACTCTCCGTGTGTTCCGGAGCCGGCGGGTATTCTTAAAGAAGGGGTAATTTTGTCTGCCATTTCCCCTGATTTGCGGCGTGCGCTGCAAAAGTTTCAGGCTGATAGACCTGACCGTTGTCCTACGGAGAAACTGTTTGTCCCTGATAGATGGACTAGTAGAGTTATCTCTGAGATTCATTGTTCAGTGTTGGCTGGTCATCCTGGGATCTTTGGTACCAGAGATTTGGTGGCTAGATCCTTTTGGTGGCCTTCTTTGTCACGGGATGTGCATTCTTTTGTGCAGTCCTGTGGGACTTTTGCTCGGGCTAAACCCTGCTGTTCTCGTGCCAGTGGGTTGCTTTTGCCCTTGCCGATCCTGAAGAGGCCCTGGACGCATATTTCCATGGATTCTGTTTCTCAAAAGATGTCGGTCATTTGGGTGGTTTGTGATCGCTTCTCTAAGATGGTCCATTTGGTACCCTTGTCTAAATTGCCTTCCTCCTCTGATTTGGTGCCATTGTTTTTCCAGCATGTGGTTCGTTTGCATGGCATTCCAGAGAACATCGTCTCGGACAGAGGTTCCCAGTTTGTTTCGAGGTTTTGGCGGTCCTTTTGCGCTAAGATGGGCATTGATTTGTCTTTTTCTTCAGCTTTCCATCCTCAGACTAATGGCCAAACCGAACGAACTAATCAGACTTTGGAGACATATCTGAGATGCTTTGTTTCTGCTGATCAAAATGATTGGGTGTCCTTCTTGCCTTTGGCTGAGTTCGCCCTTAATATTCGGGCCAGCTCGGCTACTTTAGTTTCTCCTTTTTTCTGTAATTCTGGTTTCCATCCTCGTTTCTCTTCAGTGCAGGTTGAGTCTTCGGACTGTCCTGGTGTGGATGCGGTGGTGGACAGGTTGCAGCAGATTTGGACTCATGTGGTGGACAATTTGGCATTGTCCCAGGAGAAGGCTCAACGTTTCGCTAACCGCTGGCATTGTGTTGGTCCCCGACTTCGTGTGGGGGATTTGGTTTGGTTGTCATCTCGCCACGTTCCTATGAAGGTTTCCTCTCCTAAGTTTAAGCCTCGTTTCATTGGGCCATACAAGATTTCTGAAGTTCTTAATCCTGTGTCGTTTCGTTTGGACCTTCCAGCTTCTTTTGCCATCCATAATGTGTTCCATAGGTCGTTGTTGCGGAGATACGTGGCGCCTATAGTTCCCTCCATTGATCCTCCTGCCCCGGTGTTGGTCGAGGGGGAGTTGGAGTATGTGGTGGAGAAGATTTTGGATTCTCGTGTTTCGAGACGGAAACTCCAGTACCTGGTCAGGTGGAGGGGTTATGGTCAGGAAGATAATTCCTGGGTTTTTGCCTCTGATGTTCATGCTGCCGATCTGGTTCGTGCCTTTCATTTGGCTCATCCTGATCGGCCTGGGGGCTCTGGTGAGGGTTCGGTGACCCCTCCTCAAGGGGGGGTACTGTTGTGAATTCTGTACTTCGGCGAGTTCTGTCTATGGGCTCCCTCTGGTGGCTTTGAGTGAAGCTGCTGCTTCTGAGGTTCCTTACACAGGTGACGTGGTTTATCCTTTGGTTGGCTGCTCTATTTAACTCCTCTCAGATCGTTACTCCATGCCAGCTGTCAATGTTTTTGCATTTGTTCAGTTCGCTCCAGGATCTCTCTGGTGACCTGCCTTCTCCTGCAGAAGCTAAGTTCCTTATAGTCTTATTTTGTACTCTGTTTTCTTGTCCAGCTGGTTTTCATGATTTTGTCTTGCTAGCTGGAAGCTCTGGGATGCAGAGTGGCCCCTCCGCACCGTGAGTCGGTGCGGAGGTCTTTTTTTGCACACTCTGCGTGGTCTTTGTAGGTTTTTGTGCTGATCGCAAAGTTACCTTTCCTATCCTCTGTCTATTTAGTAAGTCTGGCCTCCCTTTGCTGAAACCTGTTTCATTTCTGCGTTTGTGACTTTCATCTTACTCACAGTCAATATATGTGGGGGGCTTCCTTTACCTTTGGGGAATTTCTCTGAGGCAAGGTAGGCTTTATTTTCTATCTCTAGGGCTAGATAGTTCTTAGGCTGTGACGAGGTGCCTAGGTCTGGTCAGGAGCGCTCCACGGCTATTTCTAGTGTGTGTGATAGGATTAGGGCTTGCGGTCAGCAGAGCTCCCACATCCCAGAGCTCGTCCTGTATGAAGTTTAATATTCGGGTCATTCCGGGTGCTCCTAACCACCAGGTCATAACAGTACAGCTGGCCCAAAGTATTAATGCATCTCAATAGAGGGATAAGAGAATGTCTGAGACCATTTTTTTTTCTTTGCACTGTGTTTTGTCTTTCTTTTCCCCTAGACCTTTGGGTGGTTCAGGACACAGGTGTAGATATGGACATTCAAGGTCTGTCCTCTATTTCTAGTGTATGTGATAGGATTAGGGCTTGCGGTCAGTAGAGCTCCCACATCCCAGAGCTCGTCCTGTATGAGGTTTAATTATCGGGTCATTCCGGGTGCTCCTATCCACCAGGTCATAACAGAGTAGTAGAGGAAAAAACACACGCAGGCAGGAAACAGGATTTAGCAAATGAGGCACACACTAGCTAAATAGGAAATGAATAGCACAGAATATAAGCACACTGCATGTGTGCCACAGAAACAAAAACCAGACACTTATCTTTGCTGAATTGGCAGCTAAGCAGGAGAAGCCAGAAAGTGATCCAACACTTCAGAAGAAACATTGACAACTGGCAAGGACTAAAGAATCCTGCACACCTAAATATCCCAGTCAGAACTGCAATCAGCCAATACACCTGGCCAGGACTGCGACTCAAAGACATCTGCATTCCCACCTACAATTACTGGAGGGAACCCAAGAGCAGAATTCACAACAGTACCCCCCCCCCTTGAGGAGGGGTCACCGAACCCTCACCAGGACCTCCAGGACGATCAGGATGAGCCAGATGAAAGGCACGGACCAAATCAGAAGCATTGACATCAGAGGCAAAAACCCAAGAATTATCCTCCCGGCCATAACCCTTCCATTTGATAAGGTACTGAAGCCTCCGCCTCGAAAAACGAGAATCCAAAATCTTCTCAACCACATACTCCAACTCACCATCAACCAACACAGGGGCCGGAGGATCAACAGAGGGAACAACGGGCACCACATATTTCCACAATAAAGATCTATGGAAGACATTATGGATAGCAAAAGAGGCCGGAAGCGCCAAACGAAAAGACACCGGATTAATAATCTCAGAAATCTTATAAGGACCAATAAACCGAGGCTTAAACTTAGGGGAAGGAACCTTCATAGGAACATGACGGGAAGATAACCAGACCAGATCCCCAACCCGAAGCCTGGAACCAACACACCGACGACGGTTAGCAAAACGTTGAGCCTCCTCCTGAGACAACACCAAATTGTCCACCACATGAGCCCAAATCTGCATCAACCTGTCAACCACAGAATCCACACCAGGACAGTCAGAAGGCTCAACCTGCCCAGAAGAAAAACGAGGATGAAAACCAAAATTACAAAAAAAAGGGGAAACCAAAGCAGCCGAACTAGCCCGATTATTAAGGGCAAACTCGGCCAATGGCAAGAAGGCCACCCAATCATCCTGATCAGCAGACACAAAGCATCTCAAATAAGTCTCCAAAGTCTGATTAGTTCGCTCGGTCTGGCCATTTGTCTGAGGATGAAATGCAGAAGAAAAAGACAAATCAATGCCCAGCCTAGCACAAAAGGCCCGCCAAAACCTAGAAACAAACTGGGAACCTCTGTCGGAGACAATATTCTCCGGAATACCATGCAAATGAACCACATGCTGAAAAAACAATGGAACCAAATCTGAAGAGGAAGGCAATTTAGGCAAAGGCACCAAATGAACCATCTTAGAGAACCGGTCACAAACAACCCAGATAACAGACATTTTCTGGGAGACCGGAAGATCAGAAATAAAATCCATCAAAATATGCGTCCAGGGCCTCTCAGGCACTGGCAATGGCAAAAGCAACCCACTAGCATGGGAACAACAAGGCTTGGCCCGCGCACAAGTCCCACAGGACTGCACAAAAAAACACACATCACGCGACAAAGAAGGCCACCAAAAGGACCTACCAACCAAGTCTCTGGTACCAAAAATGCCAGGATGACCAGCCAACACGGAACAGTGAACCTCAGAAATCACTCTACTAGTCCATCTGTCAGGAACAAACAGTTTCCCCACAGGACAGCGGTCAGGTTTGTCAGCCTGAAATTCCTGAAGAACCCGTCGTAAATCAAGGGAAATGGCAGAAAGGACCACCCCTTCTTTCAGAATACCGACCGGTTCTAAGACCTCAGGAGAATCAGGCAAAAAACTCCTAGAGAGGGCATCAGCCTTAATATTCTTAGAACCCGGAAGGTACGAGACCACGAAATCAAAACAGGAAAAAAACAAGGACCATCGAGCCTGTCTCGGATTCAGCCGTTTGGCAGACTCGAGGTAAATCAGATTCTTATGATCGGTCAAGACCACAATACGGTGCTTAGCTCCCTCAAGCCAATGTTGCCATTCCTCAAACGCCCACTTCATAGCCAACAACTCCCGATTGCCGACATCATAATTGCATTCAGCAGGTGAAAACTTACGGGAAGAGAAGGCACACGGTTTCAGCAAGGAACCAACAGGATCCCTCTGAGACAAAATGGCCCCTGCCCCAATCTCAGAAGCGTCAACCTCAACCTGAAACGGAAGAGAAACATCCGGTTGGTGCAACACCGGAGCAGAAGTAAATCGACGTTTAAGCTCCTGAAAGGCAGAGACAGCCGCAGAGGACCAATTCGCCACATCAGCGCCTTTCTTCGTCAAATCGGTCAAGGGTTTAACCACACTGGAAAAATTTGCAATGAAACGGCGATAAAAATTTGCAAAACCTAAAAATTTCTGAAGGCTCTTCACGGATGTTGGCTGAATCCAATCATGAATGGCCTGAACCTTAACCGGATCCATCTCTATAGACGAGGGAGAAAAAATAAAGCCCAAAAAACAAACCTTCTGCACCCCAAAGAGACACTTAGACCCTTTCACAAACAAAGCATTGTCACGAAGGATCTGAAATACCATCCTGACCTGTTGCACAAGAGACTCCCAATCATCGGAAAAAATCAAAATATCGTCCAAATAAACAATCAAGAATTTATCAAGATAAGTCCGGAAGATATCATGCATGAAGGACTGAAAAACAGATGGAGCATTAGAGAGTCCGAATGGCATCACAAGGTATTCAAAATGGCCTTCGGGCGTGTTAAACGCAGTTTTCCATTCATCACCCTGCTTAATACGAACAAGATTATATGCCCCTGGAAGGTCAATCTTAGTAAACCAACTAGCTCCCTTAATCCTAGCAAACAAATCGGAAAGCAAAGGTAAAGGGGATTGAAACTTGACCGTGATCTTATTCAAGAGGTGATAATCAATACAGGGTCTCAAGGAACCATTTTTTTTAGCAACAAAAAAGAACCCCGCTCCCAACGGTGAAGAAGATGGTCGAATATGCTCTTTCTTCTGCAAAAAGTGTCAGAGAACCTCCAAAAGCAGATGAGTGGAAGCATGTGACCAAAAGAAGCAAGAAGACCATGGAGAAATCACCAACCACACAACTGAAGAACCGATATCAAATCTTTGTAGAGGATGAAGATGGCACACCTAAGAATGAAGCAATACCAGCAAGCAAAAAAGAAAAGGGCACACAGCAACAAGTGACAGCAAAAAGTACAGCCAAGAAGCAACGAAGAGTGGTGGTGGTGGGAGACTCACTACTGAGAGGCACCGAAGCAGCCATCTGCAGACCGGACATAACTGCAAGAGAAGTATGCTGCCTTCCAGGTGCGATGATCAAGGATGTGACCGATAGGATACCAAAGCTCTTCAGCTCCAAGGACGTCCACCCATTTCTTCTGATACATGTTGGCACCAATGACACGGCAAGGAAGGACCTACCGACAATCTGCAAGGACTTTGAAGAGTTGGGGAAGAAAGTAAAGGAACTGGATGCACAGGTAGTTTTTTCTTCTATCCTTCCAGTAGACGGGCATGGCACCAGGAGATGGAACAGGATCCTTGATGCAAACAACTGGCTAAGACGATGGTGCAGACAACAAGGATTTGGATTCCTGGACCACGGTGTGAATTACTGGTATGATGGACTCCTCGCCAGAGACGGACTACACCTCAACAAACCTGGGAAACACACATTCGCCAGAAGACTCGCTACACTCATCAGGAGGGCGTTAAACTAGAAGAAGAGGGGACGGGAAGAAAAATATTAGACTCGAACAAAGACGACCCAGGAAAACATACTCAGAAGGGAGGTAAGAACATTTCTAAAACAATCCACAGTGAGGAGATTGGAACAAAACAAAATCCTCTAAACTGCATGCTCGCAAACGCCAGAAGCCTGACAAACAAGATGGAAGAACTAGAAGCAGAAATATCTACAGGTAACTTTGACATAGTGGGAATAACCGAGACATGGTTAGATGAAAGCTATGACTGGGCAGTTAACTTACAGGGTTACAGTCTGTTTAGAAAGGATCGTAAAAATCGGAGAGGAGGAGGGGTTTGTCTCTATGTAAAGTCTTGTCTAAAGTCCACTTTAAGGGAGGATATTAGCGAAGGGAATGAGGATGTCGAGTCCATATGGGTTGAAATTCATGGAGGGAAAAATGGTAACAAAATTCTCATTGGGGTCTGTTACAAACCCCCAAATATAACAGAAAGCATGGAAAGTCTACTTCTAAAGCAGATAGATGAAGCTGCAACCCATAATGAGGTCCTGGTTATGGGGGACTTTAACTACCCGGATATTAACTGGGAAACAGAAACCTGTGAAACCCATAAAGGCAACAGGTTTCTGCTAATAACCAAGAAAAATTATCTTTCACAATTGGTGCAGAATCCAACCAGAGGAGCAGCACTTTTAGACCTAATACTATCTAATAGACCTGACAGAATAACAAATCTGCAGGTGGTTGGGCATTTAGGAAATAGCGACCACAATATTGTGCAGTTTCACCTGTCTTTCACTAGGGGGACTTGTCAGGGAGTCACAAAAACATTGAACTTTAGGAAGGCAAAGTTTGAACAGCTTAGAGATGCCCTTAATCTGGTAGACTGGGACAATATCCTCAGAAATGAGAATACAGATAATAAATGGGAAATGTTTAAGAACATCCTAAATAGGCAGTGTAAGCGGTTTATACCTTGTGGGAATAAAAGGACTAGAAATAGGAAAAACCCAATGTGGCTAAACAAAGAAGTAAGACAGGCAATTAACAGTAAAAAGAAAGCATTTGCACTACTAAAGCAGGATGGCACCATTGAAGCTCTAAAAAACTATAGGGAGAAAAATACTTTATCTAAAAAACTAATTAAAGCTGCCAAAAAGGAAACAGAGAAGCACATTGCTAAGGAGAGTAAAACTAATCCCAAACTGTTCTTCAACTATATCAATAGTAAAAGAATAAAAACTGAAAATGTAGGCCCCTTAAAAAATAGTGAGGAAAGAATGGTTGTAGATGACGAGGAAAAAGCTAACATATTAAACACCTTCTTCTCCACGGTATTCACGGTGGAAAATGAAATGCTAGGTGAAATCCCAAGAAACAATGAAAACCCTATATTAAGGGTCACCAATCTAACCCAAGAAGAGGTGCGAAACCGGCTAAATAAGATTAAAATAGATAAATCTCCGGGTCCGGATGGCATACACCCACGAGTACTAAGAGAACTAAGTAATGTAATAGATAAACCATTATTTCTTATTTTTAGTGACTCTATAGCGACAGGGTCTGTTCCGCAGGACTGGCGCATAGCAAATGTGGTGCCAATATTCAAAAAGGGCTCTAAAAGTGAACCTGGAAATTATAGGCCAGTAAGTCTAACCTCTATTGTTGGTAAAATATTTGAAGGGTTTCTGAGGGATGTTATTCTGGATTATCTCAATGAGAATAACTGTTTAACTCCATATCAGCATGGGTTTATGAGAAATCGCTCCTGTCAAACCAATCAAATCAGTTTTTATGAAGAGGTAAGCTATAGACTGGACCACGGTGAGTCATTGGACGTGGTATATCTCGATTTTTCCAAAGCGTTTGATACCGTGCCGCACAAGAGGTTGGTACACAAAATGAGAATGCTTGGTCTGGGGGAACATGTGTGTAAATGGGTTAGTAACTGGCTTAGTGATAGAAAGCAGAGGGTGGTTATAAATGGTATAGTCTCTAACTGGGTCGCTGTGACCAGTGGGGTACCGCAGGGGTCAGTATTGGGACCTGTTCTCTTCAACATATTCATTAATGATCTGGTAGAAGGTTTACACAGTAAAATATCGATATTTGCAGATGATACAAAACTATGTAAAGCAGTTAATACAAGAGAAGATAGTATTCTGCTACAGATGGATCTGGATAAGTTGGAAACTTGGGCTGAAAGGTGGCAGATGAGGTTTAACAATGATAAATGTAAGGTTATACACATGGGAAGAGGGAATCAATATCACCATTACACACTGAACGGGAAACCACTGGGTAAATCTGACAGGGAGAAGGACTTGGGGATCCTAGTTAATGATAAACTTACCTGGAGCAGCCAGTGCCAGGCAGCAGCTGCCAAGGCAAACAGGATCATGGGGTGCATTAAAAGAGGTCTGGATACACATGATGAGAGCATTATACTGCCTCTGTACAAATCCCTAGTTAGACCGCACATGGAGTACTGTGTCCAGTTTTGGGCACCGGTGCTCAGGAAGGATATAATGGAACTAGAGAGAGTACAAAGGAGGGCAACAAAATTAATAAAGGGGATGGGAGAACTACAATACCCAGATAGATTAGCGAAATTAGGATTATTTAGTCTAGAAAAAAGACGACTGAGGGGCGATCTAATAACCATGTATAAGTATATAAGGGGACAATACAAATATCTCGCTGAGGATCTGTTTATACCAAGGAAGGTGACGGGCACAAGGGGGCATTCTTTGCGTCTGGAGGAGAGAAGGTTTTTCCACCAACATAGAAGAGGATTCTTTACTGTTAGGGCAGTGAGAATCTGGAATTGCTTGCCTGAGGAGGTGGTGATGGCGAACTCAGTCGAGGGGTTCAAGAGAGGCCTGGATGTCTTCCTGGAGCAGAACAATATTGTATCATACAATTATTAGGTTCTGTAGAAGGACGTAGATCTGGGTATTTATTATGATGGAATATAGGCTGAACTGGGTGGACAAATGTCTTTTTTCGGCCTTACTAACTATGTTACTATGTTACTATGTTACTCCTTAATATGGCTTTGCATGGCGGTATGTTCAGGCACAGACAGGTTGAAAAGTCGACCCTTAGGAAACTTACAGCCTGGAATCAAGTCAATAGCACAATCGCAGTCCCTGTGCGGTGGAAGGAAACTGGACTTGGGCTCATCGAATGCATCCTGAAAATCAGACAAAAACTCTGGAATTTCAGAAGAGGGAGAAGAGGAGATTGACATCAAAGGAACATCATTATGAACCCCCCTGACAACCCCAACTAGTCACAGACATGGACTTCCAATCCAACACAGGATTATGTACCTACAACCATGGAAAACCCAGCACGATAGCATCATGCAAATTATGCAACACCAAAAGTCGACAATCTTCCTGATGGACTGGCGCCATGCGCATGGTCACCTGTGTCCAAAACTGGGGCTTATTTTTAGCCAAGGGTGTAGCATCAATGCCCCTTAAAGGAATAGGGTTCTGCAAAGGCTGCAAGGGAAAACCACAATGCTTGGCAAACTAAAAGTCCGTTAAGTTCAAGGCGGCGCCTGAATCCACAAACGCCATGACAGAAAATGATGACAATGAGCAGATCAAGGACACAGATAATACAAATTTAGGTTGTACAGTACTAATAGTAATTGAACTGGCGATCCTCTTTGTCCACTTAGGGCAGACAGAAATGACATGAGAAGCGTCGCCACAATAATAACACAACCTATTCTGACATCTGAAACCCTGTCGTTCCGTTCTACACAGAATCCTATCACACTGCATAGGCTCAGGAATTTGCTCTGAGGATAACGCCACAGCGCGCACAGTTCTGCGCTCCCGCAAGCGCCGGTCAATCTGAATGGCAAGAGACATAGAATCACTCAGACCGGAAGGCGTGGGAAACCCCACCATAACATCTTTAACGGATTCAGAAAGACCCTTTCTGAAAATTGCCGCCAAAGCATCATTATTCCATTTAGTCAACACCGACTATTTTCTGAATTTCTGACAATACAATTCTGCCGCCTCTTGACCCTGAGATAGGGCCAACAAGGTCTTCTCAGCTTGATCCACAGAATTAGGTTCATCATATAACAATCCCAAAGCCTGAAAAAGGAGTCTACATCAAGCAAAGCCGGATTCCCAGATTCCAGGGAAAATGTCCAATCCTGCGGGTCGCCACGCAGCAGGGAGATGACAATTTTTACCTGCTGAATGGAATGCGATCGAGGACTCAAAGCAAAAAACAGTTTACAGTTGTTTTTAAAACTCAAAAATTGGACCTGTCACCAAAAAACAAATCAGGAGTAGGAATCTTCGGTTCTAAAACTGGAGTCTGAACAATATAATCAGAAATACCCTGTACCCTAGCAGCAAGCTGGTCTACACGAGAAGCTAATTCCTGAACATTCATGCTAGCACAAGGCTCTTCAGCCACCCAGAGATAAAGAGGGAGCAGAAGACAAAGTAGACTGAAGAAAAAAAAATGGCTCAAGACCTTTCTTCCGTTCTTCTGAGATGCATTTAACTCATTATGGGCCAGTTGTACTGTTATGATCAGGTGACCTTGGAGCAGCATGAAAACTTTCACTGGAGTAGGTGGTAACTATACTGACCGCAAACCCTGATCTTATCACCGCAACTAGAAGTAGCCGTGGGGTGTGCCTAACAAAACCTAGACACCTCGACACAGCCGGAGGACTAAATACCCCTATAGATGGAAATAGGAATTTCTACCTTGCCTCAGAGCAGAACCCCAAAGGATAGGCAGCCCCCCACAAATATTGACTGTGAGTAGTAGAGGAAAAAACACAAGGAGGCAGGAAACAGGATTTAGTAAATGAGGCACACACTAGCTAAATAGGAAAGGATAGGTCAGGATACTAAGCGGTCAGTATTAAAAATCCTTCCAAAAATATCCACAGCAGAAAATACAAAAACTCCACCATCTAACTAAAGATGTGGAGCGTATATCTGCATCTCCAGAGAATCCAACAAGACTGAGAAAACACTGACACAGTCTAAGCTGGACGAGAGAAAAACAAATGAATAGCACAGAATATAAGCACACTGCATGTGTGACACAGAAACAAAAAACAGACACTTATCTTTGCTGAATTGGCAGCTAAGCAGGAGAAGCCAGAAAGTGATCCAACACTTCAGAAGAAACATTGACAACTGGCAAGGACTAAAGAATCCTGCACACCTAAATATCCCAGTCAGAACTGCAATCAGCAGATACACCTGGCCAGGACTGCGACTCAAAGACAACTGCATTCCCATCTACAACCACTGGAGGGAACCCAAGAGCAGAATTCACAACACTTGTCATTCCAGCCTAGATTGAAAGACAGGGTGTGGAACCTTGACAGAATACTGGCTTACAGATAGACCACCCTGATGCAGTCTGCGAAGGGAAGATGCAGCAGAAGAGACACTGCCTGGCTCACCGAAGATCTTTTGGAAGGTCACCAGGAAGACCTTCATATCCGCTGTCACAGAATTACCTCTCTCCAACAAGTGGTTGAGCCATGCTAGGGCTTCTCCTGTTAAGTGGGACATGGGATTCCCACTTTAGCCTTATCAGAAGGAAACTGATGGGCCACCGGTGCAGTTTCATGATCAGTTATGGCCAGAGCAGCTTTAGGCACAGGTACCGTGGGAGCGGCTTCTGGTTAAGGTAACACAGACAACAGGAAGAGGTTCTGTGTTAGGCAACACTGGTCTCAGAAGCAGGTTCAGACTAAGTAGGTAAAGCAACAGGTTCAGATTTTAACAGAAAAGGTTCAGGAACAGGTTCAGGAATGGAATCAGGATGTGAAAACTAACTAGCAGAGGCAAACTGACACTATAAAGGGCATTGTACAGGCACCTCCCTATTGTGTAGCATGCATTAAAAACTAGATGCCTCCCATCCATTGACTGGAGGCATTTTCAAAGTGTGCACTGCCTCTTTAAGAATCGGGGAGCACTTGCACTAAGCACACCACTGGCAGTCCTGTGTGAAATGCATAGGTGCAAGGGACCAGAAAACCAGGCAATCAAAGTAGATACTGTTGAGGGGCTGGAGCAGTAAGTATGTCAGCATCCCTGGCAGGAGGAGGGAAAGGGAACATGCAAGTGTGATGCCGTCTGCTGAGCTATATACCTAGTCCTTCTATGTGTGATACATTCCACTGAGCTGTGTATTTAATCTTATCTTGTAATACAGTCCACATTGCCATGTATCTAATCTTATCATGTGTCACAGGCTACAGAGCTGTGTATCTAATCCTACCATATGTGACACAGTCCACAATCTGTGTTTCTAATCAGATCTTTTGTGATACATTCTGCTGTACTATGTATTTAATAGACATGAAGGAGTGTACTTGGTGATAATCGGCTATCACTCGAGTATCTTCATGCTCGGACTCGGCAAGCATTAGCCTGCACTCGGCGAGCATTAGCCGGTGATCAAATCCCAACCCCGCATGTTTGGCGTCTGTTACGCAGCCAATAAGCATGCAGGGATTGCCTGACAGTCACTGTAATGCCGAAGCCATCTTGGTAGTGGCATTACTGTGATTGGCTTGCCGTATTACATCATCAGGGGTTATAAAAGAACGTATCAAAGTCCTATAGTGTCGATACTGGTACTGATTCTGAACCATCATGCTAATAGTCCTTCTAAGAGCTAATCTTGTGCTTTTGTGTTTGCATCAGATATACTGTATTCTGCATTTAAAACATATCAGGAACACAGAAAATTAAACTGTGATCCAAGAAGTGCCACTAAGATATATTTAAAACAAACTGCTTTTATTTACAAATCACTTAAAATACAAACATACATATATAAACACGATGGTACCTCATTGAACAACCAAAATTGCGGTAAGCATGAGCAGGACACTATTTTAATGGAGCAAAAAGAGCAAACTGGGAGTGTGGCAGATTCCACATATATCAAGTCATGCATATATTCTCCTAAATGCAGCCACTGCATAGTATTGCATAAATTCCTGGTTGAATTACACCAATGTGGGGCATTCTGACTTGTCAGCAATCGTGACACACTACTACAGGTGCTACTGAGGGTTTGGTTGCAATCACCGCCACATAACATATACTTATAATCTGCGCAACATACTATGGCATTGTAAGCGGTGCGGCCCGTCCCCCACACATTACCTGCTCCGTGCCTTCTCCTAACGTGCTCAGCCTGGTGGCGTGCTGTGTCCGCAAACCCCGACGCGCGTTTCGCGTGATGCTTCTTCCTGGGGGTGTGCCGACCGTTGTATCGACCGAATCGGAGGCGGAGCCCCTCACACGTCATTCGTGCACCGCCCAACAACCAGACAGCGCCGCTGCCATGGAGACCAAAATACACTCCTCCCAATACGTGACGTGCCGGATAGACCCGGAGTGAACATACAATCTGTGAATGTGCCGCAACAAGTAAGTATAAATATTACCAATTTAAAATAGTGCGTTTTGCAGTTATTTGTTTTGCAAGTGAAAAAAGTGATACCGCATAAGGAAAGCCCAGCGGTAATGTATAAAATAATAGAAGTGACATTAATCCAATAAAAGAATAAGAAGATATTGTGAAATATCTGACATGAATATAGTAAGACTAGTTACTAGTGTTGAGCATTCCGATACCGCAAGTATCGGGTATCGGCCGATACTTGCGGTATCGGAATTCCGATACCGAGATCCGATATTTTTGTGATATCGGGTATCGGTATCGGAAGTGTAAAATAAAGAATTAAAATAAAAAATATTGTTATATTCACCTCTCCGGCGGCCCCTGGACATCAGCGGGAGGATCCGGCGTCCGGCACGGCTTCTTTCTTCAAAATGCGCGCCTTCAGGACCTGTGGAATGACGTCCCGGCTTCTGATTGGTCGCGTGCCGCCCATGTGACCGCCACGCGACCAATCAGAAGCCGCGACGTCATTCCTCAGCTAAAGTCCTAGAATGAGCGCCTTCTAGGACCTGAGGAATGACGTCGCGGCTTCTGATTGGTCGCGTGGCGGTCACATGGGCGGCACGCGACCAATCAGAAGCCGGGACGTCATTCCACAGGTCCTGAAGGCGCGCATTTTGAAGAAAGAAGCCGTGCCGGACGCCGGATCCTCCCGCTGATGTCCAGGGGCCGCCGGAGAGGTGAATATAACAATATTTTTTATTTTAATTCTTTATTTTACACTTTAATATGGATCCCAGGGCCTGAAGGAGAGTTTCCTCTCCTTCAGACCCTGGGATCCATGAGGATACATTCCGATACTTGATGTCCCATTGACTTGTATTGGTATCGGATATCGGTATCGGCGATATCCGATATTTTTCGGGTATCGGCCGATACTATCCGATACCGATACTTTCAAGTATCGGACGGTATCGCTCAACACTACTAGTTACATGTAAGAGCCAAGTGCAAATCCAATGTTTTTAAACGTGTGTAAGCGGCTCTCATGTAAGTGAACTTATGATATTAAAGACTCCATTCATGGCATGTTTCACTGAGATGAGATCGAGGGCGACGTTCACCCCCACTGCAGATAGGGGGCAAACTACGCCACCGACAATCATCACCAGATCCTACCAAATGTGTCTATCAAACATATATTAATTAAATATTCTAAATTGCTATTGATTATTGTAATATGGTGAGAAACAAACCAGTGAACCGAGATATAAGAAAAGGTGGGTTTAATAGATATAATATAACTGTAAATGTGCAATGAACACTATAAGGAATCATAATCTGTCCTGCATGACAAGATTGGACGTAACCCCGCCCCCCCTCCCCACAGAATATCGATTTTGGTCGGATATAGTGGATTGCCCGGTACATTAATGCATGGCATGATAATAGCAGTCACATAATTAGAACATAATTGGAAAGCATGCATTATTTACGCCACACACTAGTGATGGTTACTAGTGTTGAGCGATACCGTCCGATACTTGAAAGTATCGGTATCGGATAGTATTGGCCGATACCCGAAAAATATCGGATATCGCCGATACCGATATCCGATACCAATACAAGTCAATGGGACATCAAGTATCGGAATGTATCCTGATGGTTCCCAGGGTCTGAAGGAGAGGAAACTCTCCTTCAGGCCCTGGGATCCATAGTGAGGTGTAAAATAAAGAATTAAAATAAAAAATATTGATATATTCACCTCTCCGGCGGCCCCTGGACATCACGCTGGTAACCGGCCGGCTTCTTTGTTTAAAATGAGCGCCTTTAGGACCTGCGAATGACGTCGCGGCTTCTGATTGGTCGCGTGCCGCTCATGTGACCGCCACGCGACCAATCAGAAGCCGCGACGTCATTCGCAGGTCCTCAATTCCTAGAATTAGGAGTTTAGTGAATGAGAATGACGTCGCGGCTTCTGATTGGTCGCGTGGCGGTCACATGGGCGGCACGCGACCAATCAGAAGCCGTGACGTCATTCTCAGGTCCTAAAGGCGCTCATTTTAAACAAAGAAGCCGGCCGGTTACCAGCGTGATGTCCAGGGGCCGCCGGAGAGGTGAATATATCAATATTTTTTATTTTAATTCTTTATTTTACACATCCCTATGGATCCGATACCGATACCCGATACCACAAAAGTATCGGATCTCGGTATCGGAATTCTGATACCGCAAGTATCGGCCGATACCCGATACTTGCGGTATCGGAATGCTCAACACTAATGGTTACCCATCTATGGGAACATCATTCAGTTAGATTCGTGTTACCCGACCTTGTCAATTAATTACTGTTACCAAAGATATTTGAATCCATGTCTCCAAATCATAAAGAGACTTATCCATAGATAAACGAAAAAAGTAAGGACTGAAATCAATGTCCCAATGAGGACAAATCCTCTGATCAAATAACTATAAAATCACCAGGCACAGGCACTGTATTACAAAGAATCTAACCAAAGATGTCCTCCTGGATATACAATATCATATTTCCACTCATGGTAAAATCTCTTGTCCGGGTGTTATCAACTTGCTAGGGTCTTCATGCAATGACTGAATGCATACCGATAAGAACAAGTCCTCTAATCGGATAAATATAAAAAAATACTTGGCTCAGTCCATAAATTGCGGAAAATCATGACCAAGAATGTCCTGGATATATAATATGTTATCTACACTCGTGGTAGGATCTCTTGCCCAAATGTTGTCAGCTTATTAGGATTTTTCATATGATGGCTGGGTGAAAGCTTGAAATACATAGCCCGGAATAGACGCTGTCCACATATATGACCGAAACAAGCCTAAATAAACAAAAAATGATTAAAAATAGACCTATATGAACAACTAAAACAAACTATTGGAAAACCCACCGTCAGAGACTAAAAACCGATGAAACTAACATATAAAGAGAGTATATTATTTTGGAATTCTGTACACTCCCAGAACTGTACCTAACCTCATTCACAAGAAGGCACTAAACCCTAGATTTTCATTTAGGCCTTGTGGGGTCAGAGTGCCCAATCTGTAAATCCATCTACTTTCGACCTGAGCAAGAGCCTTGCCCAGATCGCCCCCTCTTGATCCCAAAGTGACTACATCAATACCTTTCACTTTCATGAGATATGGATCGCAGTCATGGAATTTCTTATAATGTCGGGGGATGGTCTTCACGGTTGAAACATCATCTATCGTTTTTGCTTTAGCAATATCCAGATGGTGTTCACGAACACGAATTTTTAGTTCTCTAGTGGTGAGGCCTATATAGGCCTTACCACATGGGCACGTAGACTGGTAGATGACCCCTCTCGTTGAACAGGTGATACATTTTCTGATATCATAGCTCCTAGAGCCATTGAAATTGGTAAACGTCCTAGCCTTAACACAATTTTGCAACAAGCCTTACAGCGGCCACACGGGAAAAAGCCTGCATTTTTGGTGTCCCATCCATTAGTTGATTTCTTTTTGTCCTCATAGTGGCTATGTACTAAAATGTCTCGAAGATTCCTGGATCTTTTAGCCACTATGGATGGAGTAGATGGTAACAAAAGTTTTAGGGTGGGATCTGTATATAAAACTGAGCAATGTTTCTGGATTATCTGCTTAAATTTAAAACATTTATTGTGATGCCCTGTGATGTACCGAATCGGGTTATCATTGCTCTTCTTGGTCTTGATCTGATTGTTATAAAGTAGCGTGTTTCTCGATGTATTTTTGGCTCAGATGTATCCTTTGCGTATCATTTTACGGCTATAGCCCCACTCTTTGAATCTTTCGGTAAGTTCTCTATATTGATTCTCAAAATCATTTGTATCTGAGCATATGCATTTGACCCGCAAGAACTGGCCAATAGGGATTCCCTGTATGGTAGACTGCAAGTGGGCAGATTGTGCGTGTAATACCGAATTGGTAGCCGTCATTTTACGAAAGACATTAGTGGCAATGTCCCCATTGGGCAAGGCACGCATCTGCAGGTCCAGGAAATCTACCGTTCTGCCATACACAAATGTGAGTTTGATATTGAGACTATTTTGATTTAAATTTCTCATCATGATATTGAGGTCCTCTGCGCTTCCCTCCCATACAAACCAAATGTCATCTAAGTATCTCATCCACTCCTGGATGTGACATGACTGGGGGATGGGATTGCAGAGGAAAATGTCCCTCTCCCATGCCCTCAGAAAAAGGTTCGCATAGGAGGGAGCACAGCAGGCACCCATGGCAGTCCCCTGCACCTGCAGATACGTACCCCGCCCAAATACAAACACGTTGTGCGTTAAGATAAACTCCAGGAGTTTCAAAAGTAATTGAATCAGACTTTTATCTAAGCTACTGGATTCCAAATATGATGCCACATCCCTGATACCGTCAGAGTGCCTAATTGATGTATACAGGGCTTCGACATCAGCCGTGACCATGATACTGTTAGGGCCAAGATGCAAATTATCCAATCTGTGTAGCGCTGCGGTGGTGTCTTTAATGTAGGATGGAAGTTCGCTAACTAATGGTTTTAGATAATAATCAAGAATTTGTGTTATGACCTCACATAAACCCCCATTGCCCGACACTATGGGCCTGCCAGGTGGATCGTTTGGGTTCTTATGGATCTTTGGAATTAAATATAATGTTGGCATACGTGGGTGCATTTTCTCAATTAATTCAACCAGCCTTTTTGGAATAATTCCATCTCTAAAGGCTTCTTCCAGGATGGTACACAATTCATCCTAGAATGTTTTAATTGGGTTGGTGGCCATTTTTTTGTAGCACTCTTTGTTGTCCAACAGTCTGTATGCCTGCTTTTCATAGAGCTCATGTGGCCACACGACAAGGTTTCCACCTTTGTCGGCGGGTTTTAAAATCCACATCATCCCACCCCTTCAGTATCTCTAATGCTTGTCTGTCTGATTGGGATATATTAGAATGCCCAAACCCCTCCTTAGAGAGTTCTTAAAAAAATTTTGTCACAAGTTTATTAAAAACATCAACTGCCGGGCAAACATTGAGAGCTGGAAATTTTTTGGGTCTACCAATGAGATAGTTGGGGAATGACGTGTGAGGGGCTCCGCCTCCGATTCGGGTCGATACAACAGATCCAGACGTACATGCTATGTAACTCTGTACCACACAAAAAAGTTTTATGTTCCGAGATTTTATGATCATCTGTCCGTCCTTCATGTCCTGTATTAGAGGGAAGTCAGGATTTAAGGGCTGCTGGCATAAGTTAGAACGAGTGGGTGGACATAATATGATGTGTATACACGAGTCCCCGCCCCGAATAGCCTGGATTGGATGCTTACCACATAAGACCTCTGAGACTCATCGCCTTAGACACCCCCAGGAAGAAGCATCACGCGAAACGCGCGTCGGGGTTTGCGGACACAGCACGCCACCAGGCTAAGCACGTTAGGAGAAGGCACGGAGCAGGTAATATGTGTGGGGGACGGGGCGCACCGCTTACAATGCCATAGTATGTTGCGCAGATTATACGTATATGTTATGTGGCGGTGATTGCAGCCAAACCCTCAGTAGCATCTGTAGTAGTGTGTCACGATTGCTGACAAGTCAGAATGCCCCACATTGGTGTAATTCAACCAGGAATTTATGCAATACTATTCAGTGGCTGCATTTAGGAGATTATATGCATGACTTGATATATGTGGAATCTGCCACACTCCCAGTTTGCTCTTTTTGCTCCATTAAAATAGTGTCCTGCTCATGCTTACCGCAATTCTGGTTGTTCAATGAGGCACCTTCATGTTTATATATGTATGTTTGTATTTTAAGGGATTTGTAAATAAAAGCAGTTTGTTTTAAATATATCTTAGTGGCACTTCTTGGATCACAGTTTAATTATCTGTGTTCCTGATATGTTCTAATAGTTATATGAAGTGCTGCCCACTCCCCTTTGGAGTTATGGGTTTGGGCGTTGTGCTCACATATTCTGCATTTAGCCTATATTAGTTGCAAGAGCAGGGAGAGTGGCAGAATGCAGCATGCAGGTAGCGCTTAGGGCTTTTCAGTCTGTTGCTAAATATATATTATATATAATATGTACTACACGCGACCACATCATATTTTAAGTTGGCGAAAAATTGACTATGCTGTCATCCATAGAGTATTAGGTGCTTTCTGTTAAATTTTGGTGGTATGTAACACTCCAAAAAAAGCATTCAAAATTCATTTAGTCATCCATAGAATACTACATGCTGCGTGTGAAATGTTGGGTGTATATAACATTCCAAAAAAGTATTTACCAAATATACTCGAGTATAAGCCGGCCCCCTTAATTTTGCCACAAAAAACCGGGAAAACTTAATGACTCGAGTATAAGCCTTGGGTAGAAAATGTTGCAGCTAACAGTAAATGTCAAAAGTAAAAATAGATGCCAATAAAAATAAAATTAATTGAGACATCAGTAGGTTAAGTGTTTTTGAATATCCATATTGAATCAGGAGTCCCATACAATGCTCCATAAAGTTTATGATGGGCCCCATAAGATGATCCATATTAAAATAAGACCCATATAATCCTGCATAAAGGTTAATAATGGCCCCATAAGATGCTCCATAGACACATTTGCCCAATATAATGCTGCAGAAATGTAGATTATGGCCCCATAAGATGCTCCATATATGCTCAATATATTTGCCCCATATAGTGCTGCACAAACGTTGATCATGGCCCCATACAGACACTTGCCCATATAGACACTTGCCCCATATAGTGCTGCTCAAACGTTATGGCCCCATAGAGACACTTGCCCCATATAGTGCTGCATAAACGTTATGGCCCCATACAGACACTTGCCCCATAGAGTGCTGCACAAACGTTATGGCCCCATACAGTGCTGCACAAACCTTATGACCCCATATAGTGCTGCACAAACGTTATGGCCCCATACAGTGCTGCACAAACGTTATGGCCCCATATAGTGCTGCACAAACGTTATGGCCCCAGAAAGTGCTGCACAAACGTTATGGCCCCATATAGTGCTGCACAAACGTTTTGGCCCCATATAGTGCTGCACAAATGTTATGGCCCCATATAGTGCTGCACAAATGTTATGGCCCCATATAGTGCTGCACAAATGTTATGGCCCCATACAGTGCTGCACAAACGTTATGGCCCCATACAGTGCTGCACAAACTTTATGGCCTCATATAGTGCTGCACAAACTTTATGGCCCCATATAGTGCTGCACAAACATTATGGCCCCATATAGTGCTGCACAAACGTTATGGCCCCAAATAGTGCTGCACAAACGTTATGGCCCCATAGAGTGCTGCACAAATGTTATGGCCCCATATAGAGCTGCACAAAACGTTATGGCCCCATATAGTGCTGCACAAACGTTATGGCCCCATATAGTGCTGCACAAACGTTATGGCCCCATATAATGCTGCACAAACGTTATGGCCCCATAGATGCTCCATACAGACACTTGCCCCATTTGCTGTTGCTGCGATAAAATTTTTTTAAAAAAATCACATACTCACCTGTCCGTCGCTCGGGCCCCCGGCACTTTCAATATTCACCTGACTTCATTCCGGAGCCGCTCCATCTTCAGAGTCTTCTGCACTGACGTTCAGGCAGAGGGTGCGCACTAACCAAGTCATCGCGCCCTCCGACCTGAGTGTCACTGCACAAGATGGTGAAGACGGAGCGGCGCCGGAATGAGGAGCAGGTGAATATCGCGCAGCGCAGAGCTCCCTGTTATGTTTGCTAATGACAGGTGTTATGAAGGCAATCCAGAAACACAGTGTGCTTAGCGATCAGAGCGCACACAGTGATCTGACAAATACCCCAAAATACAAGAACGAGCTCTGAGACGTGGAAACTCTGTAGACTGCACACCTGATCCTATCCTAAACACAACTAAAAGCGGCTGTGGATTGCGCCTAACAACTACCTAGGCAACTCGGCACAGCCTAAGAAACTAGCTAGCCTGAAGATAGAAAAATAGGCCTGACTTGCCCCAGAGAAATTCCCCAAAGGAAAAGGCAGCCCCCCACATATAATGACTGTGAGTAAGATGAAAAGACAAAACGTAGGGATGAAATAGATTCAGCAAAGTGGGGCCCGATATTCTAGGACAGAGCAAGGACAGTAAAGCGAACTTTGCAGTCTACAAAAAACCCTAAAGCAAAACCACGCAAAGGGGCAAAAAAAAAACACCGTGCCGAACTAACGGCACGGCGGTACACCCTTTGCATCTCAGAGCTTCCAGCAAAACAAAAGACAAGCTGGACAGAAAAAAAGCAACAAAAAAGCAAAAGGCACTTAGCTATACAGAGCAGCAGGTCACAGGAACAATCAGGAGAAGCTCAGATCCAACACTGAAACATTGACAAGGAGCAAGGATAGCAGCATCAGGCGGAGTTAAGTAATGAAGCAGTTAACGAGCTCACCAGAACACCTGAGGGAGGAAGCTCAGAAGCTGCAGTACCACTTGTGACCACAGGAGTGAATTCAGCCACAGAATTCACAACAGTACCCCCCCCTTGAGGAGGGGTCACCGAACCCTCACCAGAGCCCCCAGGCCGACCAGGATGAGCCGCATGAAAGGCACGAACAAGATCGGAAGCATGAACATCAGAGGCAAAAACCCAGGAATTATCTTCCTGAGCATAACCCTTCCATTTAACCAGATACTGGAGTTTCCGTCTATAACACGAGAATCCAAAATCTTCTCCACAATATACTCCAATTCCCCCTCCACCAAAACCGGGGCAGGAGGCTCAACAGATGGAACCATAGGTGCCACGTATCTCCGCAACAACGACCTATGGAATACATTATGTATGGAAAAGGAGTCTGGGAGGGTCAAACGAAAAGACACAGGATTGAGAACCTCAGAAATCCTATACGGACCAATAAAACGAGGTTTAAATTTAGGAGAGGAAACCTTCATAGGAATATGACGAGAAGATAACCAAACCAGATCCCCAACACGAAGTCGGGGACCCACACGGCGTCTGCGATTAGCGAAAAGTTGAGCTTTCTCCTGGGACAAGATCAAATTGTCCACTACCTGAGTCCAGATCTGCTGCAACCTATCCACCACAGAATCCACACCAGGACAGTCCGAAGACTCAACTTGTCCTGAAGAGAAACGAGGATGGAACCCAGAATTGCAAAAAAATGGAGAAACCAAGGTAGCCGAGCTGGCCCGATTATTAAGGGCGAACTCAGCCAACGGCAAAAAGGACACCCAATCATCCTGGTCTGCAGAAACAAAACATCTCAGATATGTTTCCAAGGTCTGATTGGTTCGTTCGGTCTGGCCATTAGTCTGAGGATGGAAAGCCAAGGAAAAGGATAGGTCAATGCCCATCCTACCACAAAAGGCTCGCCAAAACCTTGAAACAAACTGGGAACCTCTGTCAGAAACAATATTCTCAGGAATGCCATGCAACCGAACCACATGCTGAAAGAACAAAGGTACCAAATCAGAGGAGGAAGGCAATTTAGCCAAGGGCACCAGATGGACCATTTTAGAAAAGCGATCACAGACCACCCAAATGACTGACATCTTTTGAGAAACGGGAAGGTCAGAAATGAAATCCATCGAAATATGTGTCCAAGGCCTCTTTGGGACCGGCAAGGGCAAAAGCAACCCACTGGCACGAGAACAGCAGGGCTTAGCCCTAGCACAAATCCCACAGGACTGCACAAAAGTACGTACATCCCGTGACAGAGATGGCCACCAGAAGGATCTAGCCACTAACTCTCTGGTACCAAAGATTCCAGGATGACCAGCCAACACCGAACAATGAAGTTCAGAGATAAGTTTATTAGTCCACCTATCAGGGACGAACAGTTTCTCTGCTGGACAACGATCAGGTTTATTCGCCTGAAATTTTTGCAGCACCCGCCGCAAATCAGGGGAGATGGCAGACACAATGACTCCTTCCTTGAGGATACCCGCTGGCTCAGATAAACCCGGAGAGTCGGGCACAAAACTCCTAGACAGAGCATCCGCCTTCACATTTTTAGAGCCCGGAAGGTACGAAATCACAAAGTCGAAGCGGGCAAAAAATAACGACCAACGGGCCTGTTTAGGATTCAAGCGCTTGGCAGACTCGAGATAAGTCAAGTTCTTATGATCAGTCAATACCACCACGCGATGCTTAGCTCCTTCAAGCCAATGACGCCACTCCTCGAATGCCCACTTCATGGCCAGCAACTCTCGATTGCCCACATCATAATTACGCTCAGCGGGCGAAAACTTCCTGGAAAAGAAAGCACATGGTTTCATCACTGAGCAATCAGAACCTCTCTGTGACAAAACCGCCCCTGCTCCAATCTCAGAAGCATCAACCTCGACCTGGAACGGAAGAGAAACATCTGGCTGACACAACACAGGGGCAGAACAAAAACGACGCTTCAACTCCTGAAAAGCTTCCACAGCAGCAGAAGACCAATTAACCAAATCAGCACCCTTCTTGGTCAAATCGGTCAATGGTTTGGCAATGCTAGAAAAATTACAGATGAAGCGACGATAAAAATTAGCAAAGCCCAGGAACTTTTGCAGACTTTTCAGAGATGTCGGCTGAATCCAATCCTGGATGGCTTGGACCTTAACTGGATCCATCTCGATAGTAGAAGGGGTAAAGATGAACCCCAAAAATGAAACTTTCTGCACACCGAAGAGACACTTTGATCCCTTCACAAACAAAGAGTTAGCACGCAGGACCTGAAAAACCATTCTGACCTGCTTCACATGAGACTCCCAATCATCTGAGAAGATCAAAATGTCATCCAAGTAAACAATCAGGAATTTATCCAGACACTCACGGAAGATGTCATGCATAAAAGACTGAAACACAGATGGAGCATTGGCAAGTTCGAACGGCATCACTAGATACTCAAAATGACCCTCGGGCGTATTGAATGCAGTTTTCCATTCATCTCCTTGCCTGATTCTCACCAGATTATACGCACCACGAAGATCTATCTTAGTGAACCAACTAGCCCCCTTAATCCGAGCAAACAAGTCAGATAACAATGGCAAGGGATACTGAAATTTAACAGTGATCTTATTAAGAAGGCGGTAATCAATACACGGTCTCAGCGAACCATCCTTCTTGGCTACAAAGAAGAACCCTGCTCCCAGTGGTGATGACGATGGGCGAATATGTCCCTTCTCCAGGGATTCCTTCACATAACTGCGCATAGCGGCGTGTTCGGGCACGGATAAATTAAATAATCGACCTTTAGGGAATTTACTACCAGGAATCAAATTGATAGCACAATCACAATCCCTATGCGGAGGTAGAGCATCGGACTTGGGCTCTTCCAATACATCCTGATAATCAGACAAGAACTCTGGGACCTCAGAAGGGGTGGATGATGAAATCGACAAAAATGGAACATCACCATGTACCCCCTGACAACCCCAGCTGGATACCGACATGGAATTCCAATCCAATACTGGATTATGGGTTTGTAGCCATGGCAACCCCAACACGACCACATCATGCAGATTATGCAACACCAGAAAGCGAATAACTTCCTGATGTGCAGGAGCCATGCACATGGTCAGCTGGGCCCAGTATTGAGGTTTATTCTTGGCCAAAGGTGTAGCATCAATTCCTCTCAATGGAATAGGACACCGCAAAGGCTCCAAGAAAAACCCACAACGTTTGGCATAATTCAAATCCATCAGATTCAGGGCAGCGCCCGAATCCACAAACGCCATGACAGAAAACGACGACAAAGAGCATATCAAGGTAATGGACAGAAGGAATTTGGACTGTACAGTACCAATGACGGCAGACCTAGCGGACCGCTTAGTGCGCTTAGGACAATCAGAAATAGCATGAGTGGAATCACCACAGTAGAAACACAGACCATTCAGACGTCTGTATTCCTGCCGTTCAACTCTAGTCATAGTCCTATCGCACTGCATAGGCTCAGGTTTAACCTCAGGCAGTACCGCCAAATGGTGCACAGATTTACGCTCGCGCAAGCGTCGACCGATCTGAATGGCCAAAGACAAAGACTCATTCAAACCAGCAGGCATAGGAAATCCCACCATGACATCCTTAAGAGCCTCAGAGAGACCCTTTCTGAACAAAGCTGCCAGCGCAGATTCATTCCACTGAGTGAGTACTGACCATTTCCTAAATTTCTGACAATATACTTCTATATCATCCTGACCCTGGCACAAAGCCAGCAAATTTTTCTCAGCCTGATCCACTGAATTAGGCTCATCGTACAGCAATCCGAGCGCCAGGAAAAACGCATCGACACTACTCAATGCAGGATCTCCTGGCGCAAGAGAAAATGCCCAGTCTTGAGGGTCGCCGCGCAAAAAAGAAATAATAATCAAAACCTGTTGAATAGGATTACCAGAAGAATGAGGTTTCAAGGCCAGAAATAGCTTACAATTATTTTTGAAACTTAGAAACTTAGTTCTATCTCCAAAAAACAAATCAGGAATAGGAATTCTTGGTTCTAACATAGATTTCTGATCAATAGTATCTTGAATTTTTTGTACATTTATAACGAGATTATCCATTGAAGAGCACAGACCCTGAATATCCATGTCCACACCTGTGTCCAGAATCACCCAAATGTCTAGGGGAAGAAAAAAAAAAAGTGAACACAGAGCAGAAAAAAAAAAAAAAAAAAATCAGGGGAGATGGCAGACAAAATTACCCCCTCTTTGAGAATACCCGCCGGCTCAGGAACACCCGGAGAGTCAGGCACAAAACTCCTTGACAGAGCATCCGCCTTCACATTTTTAGAGCCCGGAAGGTACGAAATCACAAAGTCGAAGCGGGCAAAAAATAACGACCAACGGGCCTGTTTAGGATTCAAGCGCTTGGCAGACTCGAGATAAGTCAAGTTCTTATGATCAGTCAATACCACCACGCGATGCTTAGCTCCTTCAAGCCAATGACGCCACTCCTCGAATGCCCACTTCATGGCCAGCAACTCTCGATTGCCCACATCATAATTACGCTCAGCGGGCGAAGACTTCCTGGAAAAGAAAGCACATGGTTTCATCACTGAGCAATCAGAACCTCTCTGTGACAAAACCGCCCCTGCTCCAATCTCAGAAGCATCAACCTCGACCTGGAACGGAAGAGAAACATCTGGCTGACACAACACAGGGGCAGAACAAAAACGACGCTTCAACTCCTGAAAAGCTTCCACAGCAGCAGAAGACCAATTAACCAAATCAGCACCCTTCTTGGTCAAATCGGTCAATGGTTTGGCAATGCTAGAAAAATTACAGATGAAGCGACGATAAAAATTAGCAAAGCCCAGGAACTTTTGCAGACTTTTCAGAGATGTCGGCTGAATCCAATCCTGGATAGCTTGGACCTTAACTGGATCCATCTCGATAGTAGAAGGGGTAAAGATGAACCCCAAAAATGAAACTTTCTGCACACCGAAGAGACACTTTGATCCCTTCACAAACAAAGAGTTAGCACGCAGGACCTGAAAAACCATTCTGACCTGCTTCACATGAGACTCCCAATCATCTGAGAAGATCAAAATGTCATCCAAGTAAACAATCAGGAATTTATCCAGATACTCACGGAAGATGTCATGCATAAAAGACTGAAACACAGATGGAGCATTGGCAAGTCCGAACGGCATCACTAGATACTCAAAATGACCCTCGGGCGTATTGAATGCAGTTTTCCATTCATCTCCTTGCCTGATTCTCACCAGATTATACGCACCACGAAGATCTATCTTAGTGAACCAACTAGCCCCCTTAATCCGAGCAAACAAGTCAGATAACAATGGCAAGGGATACTGAAATTTAACAGTGATCTTATTAAGAAGGCGGTAATCAATACACGGTCTCAGCGAACCATCCTTCTTGGCTACAAAGAAGAACCCTGCTCCCAGTGGTGATGACGATGGGCGAATATGTCCCTTCTCCAGGGATTCCTTCACATAACTGCGCATAGCGGCGTGTTCGGGCACGGATAAATTAAATAATCGACCTTTAGGGAATTTACTACCAGGAATCAAATTGATAGCACAATCACAATCCCTATGCGGAGGTAGAGCATCGGACTTGGGCTCTTCCAATACATCCTGATAATCAGACAAGAACTCTGGGACCTCAGAAGGGGTGGATGACGAAATCGACAAAAATGGAACATCACCATGTACCCCCTGACAACCCCAGCTGGATACCGACATGGAATTCCAATCCAATACTGGATTATGGGTTTGTAGCCATGGCAACCCCAACACGACCACATCATGCAGATTATGCAACACCAGAAAGCGAATAACTTCCTGATGTGCAGGAGCCATGCACATGGTCAGCTGGGCCCAGTATTGAGGTTTATTCTTGGCCAAAGGTGTAGCATCAATTCCTCTCAATGGAATAGGACACCGCAAAGGCTCCAAGAAAAACCCACAACGTTTGGCATAATCCAAATCCATCAGATTCAGGGCAGCGCCCGAATCCACAAACGCCATGACAGAAAACGACGACAAAGAGCATATCAAGGTAATGGACAGAAGGAATTTGGACTGTACAGTACCAATGACGGCAGACCTAGCAGACCGCTTAGTGCGCTTAGGACAATCAGAAATAGCATGAGTGGAATCACCACAGTAGAAACACAGACCATTCAGACGTCTGTATTCCTGCCGTTCAACTCTAGTCATAGTCCTATCGCACTGCATAGGCTCAGGTTTAACCTCAGGCAGTACCGCCAAATGGTGCACAGATTTACGCTCGCGCAAGCGTCGACCGATCTGAATGGCCAAAGACAAAGACTCATTCAAACCAGCAGGCATAGGAAATCCCACCATGACATCCTTAAGAGCCTCAGAGAGACCCTTTCTGAACAAAGCTGCCAGCGCAGATTCATTCCACTGAGTGAGTACTGACCATTTCCTAAATTTCTGACAATATACTTCTATATCATCCTGACCCTGGCACAAAGCCAGCAAATTTTTCTCAGCCTGATCCACTGAATTAGGCTCATCGTACAGCAATCCGAGCGCCAGGAAAAACGCATCGACACTACTCAATGCAGGATCTCCTGGCGCAAGAGAAAATGCCCAGTCTTGAGGGTCGCCGCGCAAAAAAGAAATAATAATCAAAACCTGTTGAATAGGATTACCAGAAGAATGAGGTTTCAAGGCCAGAAATAGCTTACAATTATTTTTGAAACTTAGAAACTTAGTTCTATCTCCAAAAAACAAATCAGGAATAGGAATTCTTGGTTCTAACATAGATTTCTGATCAATAGTATCTTGAATTTTTTGTACATTTATAACGAGATTATCCATTGAAGAGCACAGACCCTGAATATCCATGTCCACACCTGTGTCCAGAATCACCCAAATGTCTAGGGGAAGAAAAAAAAAAAGTGAACACAGAGCAGAAAAAAAAAAAAAAAAAAATGATGTCAGAACTTTTTCTTTCCCTCTATTGAGAATCATTAGTTTGTCTCCTTGTACTGTTATGTTTGCTAATGACAGGTGTTATGAAGGCAATCCAGAAACACAGTGTGCTTAGCGATCAGAGCGCACACAGTGATCTGACAAATACCCCAAAATACAAGAACGAGCTCTGAGACGTGGAAACTCTGTAGACTGCACACCTGATCCTATCCTAAACACAACTAAAAGCGGCTGTGGATTGCGCCTAACAACTACCTAGGCAACCTCGGCACAGCCTAAGAAACTAGCTAGCCTGAAGATAGAAAAATAGGCCTGACTTGCCCCAGAGAAATTCCCCAAAGGAAAAGGCAGCCCCAGTGGCGTAGGAAGGGGGGTGCGGGGGGGGCGGTCCGCCCTGGGCGGCACAATGCGGGGGGCGGCCGGCGCTGCAGAAGAAAAAAAAAAAAAAAAAGACGCCCCTTTAAATCTTCGGGCGGCGCCGTCCGCCGCCACGACCAGGGCCAGCTCCCCCCACCACCGGACCCCGCCCCCCGCTCTATACTCACCTCTCCTGGTTCCTGCGGTGCCGGCAGCTGCAGCCTCCTCTGACTCTGCGACGTCTCAGAGCAGAGGGCGCGATGACATCACTACTGTGCGCGCCGCTCTGCCTCTCTGTCCTGAGCGTCGCAGAGCCGGAGAGACGCTGACTGCACCGGACCTGCGCTAGGAACGGGAGAGGTGAGGATTTTACTTTTTTTTTTTTTTCTTTATGTCTGACTGTCTGGGGCTGGGGCAATGCTGGAGACCATGGGGCAGATTGCTGGACACACTGGGGCAATACATGAGACCATGGGGCAGATTGCTGGACACACTGGGGCAATACAGGAGACCATGGGGCAGATTGCTGGACACACTGGGGCAATACTGGAGACCATGGGGCAGAATGCTGGACACACTGGGGCAATACAGGAGACCATGTGGCAGAATGCTGGACACACTGGGGCAATACAGGAGACCATGGGGCAGATTGCTGGACACACTGGGGCAATACTGGAGACCATGGGGCAGAATGCTGGACACACTGGGGAAATACTGGAGACCATGGGGCAGAATGCTGGACACACTGGGGCAATACAGGAGACTATGGGGCAGATTGCTGGACACACTGAATACTGGAGACCATGGGGCAGATTTCAGGACACATTGAGGCAATGCTGGAGACCCTGGGCAGACTTCTGGACATACTGGGGCAATACTGGAGACCATGGGGCAGATTGCTGGACACACCGGGGCAATACTGGAGACCATGGGGCAGAATGCTGGACACACTGGGGCAATACAGGAGACCATGGGGCAGATTGCTGGATACACCGGGGCAATACTGGAGACCATGGGGCAGAATGCTGGACATACTGGGGCAATACAGGAGACCATGGGGCAGATTGCTGGACACACTGGGGCAATACTGGAGACCCTGGGGCAGATTTCTGGACACATTGAGGCAATGCTGGAGACCCTGGGGCAGACTTCTGGACACACTGGGGCAATGCTGGACACTGGGGCAGATTGCTGGACACACTGGGGGTAATATGCTGGACACACTGGGGCAATGCTGGACACTGGGGGTAATATGCTGGACACACTGGGGCAGACTGCTGGACACACTGGGGAAAGGCTGGACACTGGGGCAGATTGATGGACACACTGGGGGCAGTGCTGGACATACTGGGGCAGATTGCTGGACACACTGGGGGTAATATGCTGGACACACTGGGGCAGATTGCTGGACAACATGGGGGTAATATGCTGGACACACTGGGGCAGATTGCTGGACAACATGGGGGTAATATGCTGGACACACTGGGGGCAGGACTTGAGGCATGGGCAGAATGTAGATACGGGGCATGATTGGAGACACGGGGCAGGATTGGATCATGGGGCAGGACGGATACGATGGAGGCTGGTGGGGCAGGATGGGGAGATCATATGGGGTAGAATGGATACTCATGAGGGCAGGATGCGAGAACATATGGCTGGAGCCAGGAATGAGAAACGGGGCCAGGGTGGGGAATATTATTACCATAGGGGCTAATTAAGGGATATTATTACTGCAGTGATGTATTTATTTTATTTTTTGAGTGTACTGTTTTAAATGGGGGGGGCGGTCCTGTTACTGTGCAGAGTGACACTATATCACCTTTTTTTCTTCATGTGATGTAATGTAGAAGTTGTGAAAAATTAAGTAATGTGTTCTGCAAGCGGAGCTCGAGATAACTGTGTTATTTCCTGCAGAAACGAGTCCTGGCTGGAAGGAATGATGGCGGTCTGTGCTGGATGAAAGATGAAGGACTTCACCTAGAGACGTCACTGGTGAGTCAGTGTTACCTATACACTGACACTATACACTGTATACTATATAGAGGTCCTGTGTATAATGTCACCAGTGATCTCTGTATTACCTCTACACAGACACTGCATACTAAGTACAGATCTCCTGTGAATACTGGCACTTATGGTGATAGTATTGTGTTTTTTTTTTTATTACTGATCAGTATTGTAGTATTCAGTCACTATGTGGTGGTAATATGTGGTCTGGAAATGGTGTTGTGGTATTTGTCCCTTGTATGTAGTATTATTCGGTCACTATGTGGCCTGGTCATGGTGTGGTGGTATTAAGTCACAGGTGTGGCATGTGGGGGTGACACCATTAGGCCCAGTTTAAGTTCTACAAAACAGGAAAACCGTTTTTGGTAACCTTTGTGTGTATTGAGCCGGGGGGGGGGGGGGGGGGCACCAAACTCGGGAACAGCCCCGGGCGGCAAAAGCTCTAGCTACGCCTCTGGGCAGCCCCCCACATATAATGACTGTGAGTAAGATGAAAAGACAAAACGTAGGGATGAAATAGATTCAGCAAAGTGGGGCCCGATATTCTAGGACAGAGCGAGGACAGTAAAGCGAACTTTGCAGTCTACAAAAAACCCTAAAGCAAAACCACGCAAAGGGGCAAAAAAAACCCACCGTGCCGAACTAACGGCACGGCGGTACACCCTTTGCGTCTCAGAGCTTCCAGCAAAACAAAAGACAAGCTGGACAGAAAAAAAGCAACAAAAAAGCAAAAGGCACTTAGCTATACAGAGCAGCAGGTCACAGGAACAATCAGGAGAAGCTCAGATCCAACACTGAAACATTGACAAGGAGCAAGGATAGCAGCATCAGGCGGAGTTAAGTAATGAAGCAGTTAACGAGCTCACCAGAACACCTGAGGGAGGAAGCTCAGAAGCTGCAGTACCACTTGTGACCACAGGAGTGAATTCAGCCACAGAATTCACAACAGCTCCCCTCCCCGTTATACTCACCTGCTCCTGGCGCGGTCCCTGCACGTCTGTTCCCCGGCGCCGGCAGATTCTTCCTGTACTGAGCGGTCACCGTTACCGCTCATTACAGTAATGAATATGCGGCTACACCTCCCATAGAGGTGGAGCCGCATATTCATTACTGTAATGAGCAGTACCATGTGACCGCTCAGTACAGGAAGAAGCTGTCAGCGCCGGGGAAAAGATGTGCAGGGACCGCACCAGGAGCAGGTGAATATAATTAGACAGCCCCCGCTCCCCCTCCCCTGCCGACCTCTGGGTATGACTCGAGTATAAGCCAAGAGGGAGACTTTCAGCCCCCAAAAATGGGCTGAAAATCTCGGCTTATACTCGAGTATATACGTGTATGCTTTTTCTGCAACATGCTGATATCCATCACATCTGTCCATTAATAACTTATTCTGACATTGTGCTCTAACCAATGCATTCTGGGCCTCACACAACTGTTTTTCCAATTTCTGGACTCTTGTTAACATACGTATTCTTTCCTCATGCTGTTTTCTATATGCAGACAACAATATCCATCTGCGCATAGCAACAGCGCCCAACTCTTTACCTTTCTCCACTTTCACTTTCTGGAAGCATGCAACCACATCAGCAGGTTCAGCATCCTTTAAACATTTGTCCCATGCTTCACCCAAACCAGCACTCAAATTACTTGGTTGCCAAAAAATGATAAGGAGCCTGTTTCCAACCTGGAATCTCAATAGACTCACTCACAGCCACCTTTTTCTTAACCCCTTAAGCCCCGAGGGTGGTTTGCACGTTAATGACCGGGCCAATTTTTACAATTCTGACCACTGTCCCTTTATGAGGTTATAACTCTGGAACGCTTCAACGAATCTTGGCGATTCTACATTGTTTTCTCGTGACATATTGTACTTCATTATAGTGGTAACATTTATTCGATATAACTTGCGTTTATTTGTGAAAAAAACGGAAATTTGGCGAAAATTTAGAAAATTTCGCAATTTTCCAACTTTAAATTTTTATGCCCTTAAATCACAGAGATATGTCACGCAAAATACTTAATAAGTAACATTTCCCACATGTCTACTTTACATCAGCACAATTTTGGAACCAAAATTTTTTTTTGTTAGGGAGTTATAAGGATTAAAAGTTGACCATCAATTTCTCATTTTTACAACACCATTTTTTTTTAGGGACCACATCTCATTTGAAGTCATTTTGAGGAGTCTATATGATAGAAAATACCCAAGTGTGACACCATTCTAAAAACTGCACCCCTCAAGGTGCTCAAAACCACATTCAAGAAGTTTATTAACCCTTCAGGGGTTTCACAGGAATTTTTGGAATGTTTAAATAAGAATGAATATTTAACTTTTTTTCACACAAAATTTATTTCATCTCCAATTTGTTTTATTTTACCAAGGGTAATAGGATAAAATGGATGACAAACGTTGTTGTACAATCTGTACTGAGTACGCTGATACCCCATATGTGGGGGTAAACCACTGTTTGGGCGCATGGCAGAGCTCGGAAGGAAAGGAGCACCATTTGACTTTTCAATGCAAAATTGACAGGAATTGAGATGGGACGCCATGTTGCGTTTGGAGAGCCCCTCATGTGCCTAAACATTGAAACCCCCCACAAGTGACACCATTTTGGAAAGTAGACACCCTAAGGAACTTATCTAGATGTGTGGTGACCACTTTGACCCACCAATTGCTTCACAGAAGTTTATAATGCAGAGCCGTAAAAATAAAAAATCATATTTTTTCACAAAAATGATCTTTTCGCCCCCAATTTTTTATTTTCCCAAAAGTAAGAGAAGAAATTGGACCTCAAAAATTGTTGTCCAATTTGTCCTGAGTACGCTGATACCCCATATATGGGTGTAAACCATTGTTTGGGCGTATGGCAGAGCTCGGAAGGGAAGGAGCGCCATTTTACTTTTCAATGCAAAATTGACTGGAATTGAGATGAGATGCCATGTTGCGTTTGGAGAGCCCCTGATGTGCCTAAACATTGAAATCCCCACAAGTGACACCATTTTGGAAAGTAGACCCCTTAAGGAACTTATCTAGAGGTGTGGTGAGCACTTTGACCCAACAAGTGCTTCACAGAAGTTTATAATGCAGAGCCGTAAAAATAAAAAATCATATTTTTTCACAAAAATGATCTTTTCGCCACCAATTTTTTATTTTCCCAAGGGTAAGAGAAGAAATTAGACCACAAAAGTTGTTGTGCAATTTGTCCTGAGTGCGACGATACCCCATATGTGGGGGTAAACCACTTTTTGGGCGCATGGGAGAGCTCGGAAGGGAAGGAGCGCCATTTGACTTTTCAATGCAAAATTGACTGGAATTAAGATGGGACGCCATGTTGGTTTGGAGAGCCCCTGATGTGCCTAAACATTAAAACCCCCCACAAGTGACACCATTTTGGAAACTAGACCCCCTAAGGAACTTATCTAGATGTGTTTTGAGAGCTTTGAACCTCCAAGTGTTTCACTACAGTTTATAATGCAGAGCCGTTAAAATAAAAAAAAATTTTTTCGCTAAAATTATTTTTTAGCCCCCAGTTTTGTATTTTCACAAGGGTAACAGAATAAATTGGACCCCAAAAGTTGTTGTCCAATTTGTCCTGAGTACACTGATGCCCAATATGTGGGGGGGGAACCACTGTTTGGGCGCATGGCAGAGCTAGGAAGGGAAGGAGCGCCATTTGGAATGCAGACTTAGATGGATTGGTCTGCAGGAGTCACGTTGCATTTGCAGAGCCCCTGATGTACCCAAACAGTACAAACCCCCCACAAGTGACCCCATATTAGAAACTAGACCTCCCAAGGAACTTATCTAGATGTGTTGTGAGAACTTTGAACCCCTAAGTGTTTCACTACAGTTTATAACGCAGAGCCGTGAAAATAAAAATTCTTTTTTTTTTTTTCACAAAAATGATTTTTTGGCCCCCAGCTTTGTATTTTTACAAGGGTAACAGAATAAATTGGACCCCAAAAGTTGTTGTCCAATTTGTCCTGAGTACGCTGATACCCAATATGTGGGGGGGGAACCACTGTTTGGGCGCATGGCAGAGCTCGGAAGGGAAGGAGCGCCATTTGGAATGCAGACTTAGATGGATTGGTCTGCAGGAGTCACGTTGCATTTGCAGAGCCCCTGATGTACCCAAACAGTACAAACCCCCCACAAGTGACCTCATATTGGAAACTAGACCTCCCACGGAACTTATCTAGATGTGTTGTGAAAACTTTGAACCCCCTAGTGTTTCACTACAGTTTACAACGCAGAGCCGTGAAAATAAAAAATCCTTTTTTTTTCCCACAAAAATGATTTTTAGCCCCCCAAATTTTTATTTTCCCAAGGATAACAAGAGAACTTGGACCCAAAACGTTGTTGTCCAATTTGTCTCGAGTACGATGATACCCCATATGTTGGGGTAAACCCCTGTTTGGGCGCACGGGAGAGCTCGGAATTGAAGGAGCACTGTTTTACTTTTTCAATGCAGAATTGGCTGGAATTGAGATCGGACGCCATGTCGCGTTTGGAGAGCCCCTGATGTGCCTAAACAGAGGAAACCCCCCAATTATAAATGAAACCCTAATCCAAACGCACCCCTAACCACACCTCTAACCCAGACACACCCCTAACCCTAATCCCAACTGTAACCCTAACCACACACCTAACCCTGACACACCCCTAATTCTAATCCCAACCCTAATCCCAACCGTAAATGTAATCCAAACCCTAACCTTAGCCCTAACCCTAACCCTAGCCCTAACCCTAATGGGAAAATGGAAATAAATACATTTTTTTTAAATTTTATTATTTTTCCCTAAGGCTAGGTTCACATTGCGTTAGGGAAATCCGTTTAGCGCTAGCGGATTGCGCTAACGCAATGTCTTTTTAGGTGTCGTGTTTAGTGGTCGCGTTAACGTCCCCGCTCTGGAAGATCGGGGATCGGACCTCGGGCGCGCCGCGGACGCTGCAAGCAGCGTCCGAGGCGCGCCACAAAAGAACGGCACCTTGCTAGCGCGAGCCGAAAATGGCACGCTCTAGTGATGCGCTACACCCGAAAATCACATTGCTGTCAATGGGTGTTCTAACGGACCCGTTGCACGGCGTTAATTGTGACATTTTCGCCATGCAACGCTGTCCGTTAGCGTTAACCCATTAACGCAATGTGAACCTAGCCTAACTAAGGGGGTGATGAAGTGGGGTTTGATTTACTTTTATAGCGTTTTTTATATCGGATTTTTATGATTGGCAGCCGTCACACACTAAAAGACGCTTTTTATAGCAAAAAAGTTTTTGCATCTCCACATTTTGAGACCTATAATTTTTCCATATTTTGGTCCAAAAAGTCATGTGAGGTCTTGTTTTTTGCAGGACAAGTTGACGTTTTTATCGGTTACATTTTCGGACACGTGACAGTTTTTGATCGCTTTTTATTCCGATTTTTTGTGAGGCAGAATGACCAAAAACCAGCTATTCATGAATTTCTTTTGGGGGAGGCGTTTATACCGTTCCGCGTTTGGTAAAATTGATGAAGCAGTTTTATTCTTCGGGTCAGTACGATTACAGCGATACCTCATTTATATCTTTTTTTTTATGTTTTGGCGCTTTTATACGATAAAAGCTATTTTATAGAAAAAATAATTATTTTGGCATCGCTTTATTCTGAGGACTATAACTTTTTTATTTTTTTGGTTATGATGCTATATGGCGGCTCGTTTTTTGCGGGACAAGATGACGTTTTCAGAGATACCATGGTTATTTATATCCGTCTTTTTAATCGCGTGTTATTCCACTTTTTGTTCAGCGTTATGATAATAAAGCGTTGTTTTTTGGCTCGTTTTTTTTTTTTTTTCTTTCGGTGTTCACTGAAGGGGTTAACTAGTGGGCCAGTTTTATAGGTCGGGTCGTTACGGACGCGGTGATACTAAATATGTGTACTTTTATTGTTTTTTTGGTTTTTTTTTAGATAAAGAAATGTATTTATGGGAATAATATATTTTTTTTTCTTCTTTATTTAGGAATTTATTTATTTATTTATTTTTACACGTGTGGAAATTTTTTTTTTTAATTTTTCACTTTGTCCCAGGGGGGGACATCACAGATCACCGATCTGACAGTGTGCACAGCACTCTATCAGATCGGTGATCTGACATACAGCCGGGCAGGATTAGAGCTGCAGCTGCAGCCTGATCCTGACCCGGAAGTGCTCCCTGCAGGACCCGGATGCAGCCCGGCGGCCATTTTGGATCCGGGGACTGCAGGGAGAAGACGTTCGGTACACGGTGAGCACATCACCGTGTACCGATCGTCTCAGGGAAGCCCGCAGGGAGCCCCCTCCCTGCGCGATGCTTCCCTGCACCGCCGGCACACCGCGATCATCTTTGATCGCGGTGTGCCGGGGGTTAATGTGCTGGGAGCGGTCCGTGACCGCTCCTGGCACATAGTGCCGAATGTCAGCTGCGATAGGCAGCTGACACCCGGCCGCGATCGGCCGCGCTCCCCCCGTGAGCGCGGCCGATCGCATATGACGTACTATCCCGTCACTGGGAATTAAGTCCCAGGTCACCTGGACGGGATAGTACGTCTTATGGGATTAAGGGGTTAAAGAGAGGCATGTTTTACACAATATCACACTATTACTCAGAGTCCTGTTAATATTATAAACTTCTGAGCCTTCTGCGTACCCTGCCGACTACGCCAATTATGTATTGCCAAGCTTTTATCACTAAGGTTCGGATACGGCTTTAAAGAAGGCTACTATTTGCGATATAACGCAATTTTATTTCAAAGTACAAAATTAAAGGAATGGTAGTATTGAATTGTATGATTGCGTTTACCTTTGTATATTTTAAGATACAAAGTATATACAGTATAAGGATTAAATTCATTTAATGAGTAAGAACATGTAAGGATTAAATACATATAATGATTAAGTACATATACTCACATCATCCGTCACCAAGGAGCTTTTAAACATCATCCGTCTGGAAAATCAGAGAAGCAACACCAAGACAGAGAACCCCTGGAAAATTCACAACACTGCACGGGCGTCCCCACTTATGCAGGTATCACAACACTGTAAGTACAGGTATACCAGTTTATGCTTTTGTCTTAGGGTACCGTCACACAGTGAAATTTTGATCGCTACGACGGCACGATTCGTGACGTTCGAGCGATATATCCGTGACGTTCGAGCGATATCGCAATGTCTGACACGCTCCTGCGATCAGGAACCCCGCTGAGAATCGTACATCGTAGCAGATCGTTTGAAACTTTCTTTCGTCGTCTAGTGTCCCGCTGTGACGGCATGATTGCATGGTGTAACATATATCATATACGATGTGCGCATAGTAACCAACGGCTTCTACATCGCACATACGTCATGAAATTATCGCTCCAGCGTCGTACATTGCAAAGTGTGACAGCAGTCTACGACGCTGGAGCGATATTGTTACGACGCTGGAGCGTCACGGATCGTACCGTTGTAGCGATCAAAATTTCACTGTGTGACGGTACCCTTAGTCATGTTTCTCTGGTCTTATATAGTGATTTGCACTATGTTTAACTTTGGTTTCACCCTGCCCTTCAAGTGGCCAGCTTTCAAGATAGGATGAGACCAAGATATCAGTCATACATCAGACAATGGGCCATAAACCCATAAGGTACCGTCACATTAAGCGACGCTGCAGCAATCTAGACAACGATCCCGATCGCTGCAGCGTCGCTGTGTGGTCACTGGAGAGCTGTCACACAGACAGCTCTCCAGCGACCAACAATGCCGGTCCCCTGGTAACCAGGGTAAACATTGGGTTACTAAGCGCAGGGCCGCGTTTAGTAACCCGATGTTTACCCTGGTTACCAGCGTAAACGTAAAAAAAAACAAAACTACATACTTACATTCCGGCGTCTGTCCTCTTCGGCGCTGTGCTTCTCTGCTCTAAGCGCCGGCCGGAAAGCACAGCAGGCATGTACTACGGAGAACAGAGAATGAACTTCAATCCAATATTGCAGCCAGCATGCAGCCGGCGGGTAAGGAAAGGGTGAATCAAAAACCCAAAAACCCCGCCTCCATGGCTGAAGATTGTTCCCTCCAAATTCAGGTGACAGTGTCCCTTTAAATGTAGCCTGCTTTACGTAGCTCAATAGTAAGAAAACAAATTTCGATTTTATCATGTGTACCCCTGTATGGAGAACAATATCAGCTCCCAAAAATTTCAAACTGACAGATACCCTGCTGTATGATGTTACTAACAGAAGAAAGTATTTTTTTTTTACTGTGGATGAGGCCTGTATACAATAGATATATATGCTTCAAACAATTTCAAACTCAGATCTAGCCTGCTGTATCACGTTTGTCACAGAAAAAAATATTTTTTATTACTCTGCATGAACTCTGCACACAGCTACATTTCACTGCCACTAAATTACAAGGCGGGATATTGAGTGCTGAATCACATTAACTACTGCAAAATATATATTATTTTTACTGTGCAACAGCTCTGCACACAGATCAATTTCACCACCACTAAATGACAAGATGAGATATGGTGTGCTGTTCCACATTTAGTAACTGAAAAAATAAGATTTTGAAAGGTCTACTTCTGCATGGAGCACAATAAAAGCAGTGCACAACACACTTCTATGAAATGTGCCCTGCTGTCTGTGGACCTCACTAATAACACAAGAAAAAAAAATCTGCTGGAAGGTCGACTTCACAGGCACACAGGGACACTAGCTATCTAAACTATCTGACTTAAAAACAACTGCCTAGCTAACTAGCTAAACTTTATCAGCCCCCAGGGCCAGCATCAAGAGCAGCTTCTCTGTGCTGTTATACTGACAAAATGGGGCTAAAACATGATGTCAGCTCTTTATATATAGAGAGGGACATGTGAACTCAGCAGCCAATGATGCGAGCCGTTGTGTCTGGACATTGTGGATGTTTCCTGCGCCCTGATTGGCTAGCTGCAATGTGCACACATAAAGTTAAAAAAATTTTTTTTACAAGCACGCCATTCCTCTGAGCTCTCCTCACCCCCTACTAACATCAAACATGTGCCCCACACTCATCATACACCACCACTATTCTAGCCAAAGTGATCAAAATACTTTAGTGGCAACTGCAAATATTTTTCTGCCCTTTTACCGAGTGTTACCGATTTTTACCGATTTTATGAAAATGTGCTCGTGTTTCCGATCATGAATCTGAATGTGACATATTCGTGCCATATTTATGTTTGGCGATTATTTTTCGAACATATTCAATCATCTCTATCCAGAACAATCCGACCTTTGAAACTGTCCCACTAGTTAACCCCTTCAGTGAACACTGTAAAAAAATAAAAATAAAAAATGAGGCAAAAAATGCTTTACCATCATATCACTGAATGACAAGTGCAATAAAACGCTATAAAGAAGCCACCATAAAGCTTGGTCAGTGGAAAAATAAGAAAGTTATGGCTCTCAGAATAAAGCGATGGAAAATTATTGTGTAAAAGAGCCAAAACATAAAAAAATTATAAATGAGGTATCACTGTAATCGTAATGACCCGAAAAATATAACTGCCTTATCAATTTCACCACATGCGGAACAATTTCTGAACTGCTGTTTTTTGTTCATTCTATCTCATAAAAATCAGAATAGAAAACGATCAAAAATGTCATGTGCCCAAAAATAGTACCAATAAAAACGTAAACTCGCCCACAAAAAATAAACTGTCACATGACACTCTCAGCTGAAATATGGAAAAATTACATATGGCGATGCAAAAACTAGTTTTTGCAAAAAGAAGCGTCTTTTAGTGCGTGACAGCAGCCAAACATAAAAACCTGATGTATCGTATTTTTTGGACAATAAGACTCACTTTTTTCCCAAAAAAATTTTGGGGAAAATTGGGGTGCGTTTTATAGTCAGGATGTACTTACCAAGAGTGTGGCTGCAGCAGGAGTCATGTGATTCTTCTGGCCATGGGCTTGGAAGAGGGGGTGTTCGGTGGTCCAACGCTGCAAGGCGACGATCTGACACCCATCTCATGCTGGTAATGCAGGTTTGGTAGTGTGGGGGATTCACCGACATTTTGTGAAAACTCGAAGCCCCTGCACTTCCATTGCTGTAATGCGGTGGCCTCCGGGAAAATGGTCACCGTAGGCGGCGCATTTGCAGATTGAGTATTGGCAATGAGATCTAATTCTGCGCTTGTGCCACATCCGGCAGCCATTTTCCTGGAGGCCACCACATTGAATTTCCGCGGAGCCCCCTTACCCCCAAGCACTGACAAACCTATGGCATCAGTCTGGAATGAGACTCAGATCATCGCCAGACCACCAAACACCTTCTGTTACCCCCACTTCACCAACACTCACTGTAAGGCTACGTTCACATTTGCGTTGTGCGCCGCTGCGTCGGTGACGCAACGCACAACGCAAATAAAAACACACCAAAACGCATGCAAAAATGCTGCGTTTTGCGACGCATGCGTTGTTTTTTGCCGAAATTTGGACACAAGAAAAATGCAACTTGTTGCGTTTTCTGCGCCCGACGCTTGCGGCAAAAAATAAGCATGCATCGCACAACGCAGCACAATGCATGTCCATGCGTCCCCCATGTTAAATATAGGGGCGCATGACGCATGCGTCGCCCGGCGCAAACACGCAAAACGCTAACGTGAACGTAGCCTAACCCCCCTCCCCAGTAAGCTGAATTTGGACTGTAAGACAAACCCCCATTGGACGCATTGATTTTTTCCCTATTTTCCTTCTGAAAATTTTGGGGTGCGTCTTAAGGTCCGGGTCCGTAAAATGTGGTAAATCTGTTATTGCTATAATTGCACTGACCCAAAGAATAAAGTTGCCTAATCACTTATACTCCCAGAGGAATGGCATAAAAAAATAAATAAAACCAATTCTTCACTTGCTGTTGATTTGTTCATTCTGCCTGCCAAAGATTGCAGTAAAGCGTGGTACACATTTGTCCTGCACTCTGTGCTGAGAACTTACACCAAGATTTTTGTGTAAATCTCTGAAATACATGATTCAGATGGAACCACCGGTGTAAGATTCCCTATAATGAGGCAGATGGAGTAAATGTGGACGCCATAGGATCTGTGATCCGGCAGTGTCCATCTTTTTAGGCGTGCATAAAAGCGCGGTTGACCACAGTTTTGTGCACTTCTGAAAGATGGACAATGCTGAACAGAGGCCAGAGTAACTTTGCTGGCTCATTGTAGTGACTGTATCTCCAGGGGGTTTCATCTGTCACATCACTCGGAAATTTAGATGGAAACCCCAAAGTAAGTGCTCAGCGTAGAGCGCCAGATAAATGTGATCCTAAATGTTATATAAAATGTTCCCAATAAAAGCTTCAACTCAATCCATAAGAAAGGCCGACGTGTTAATGGAAATATAAGGGCATCCATGTTACTGGTAGCATAAAGGCTCTGGAAAAGCTAAATAGCTCCTAGACCTTCAAAAGATATCGAGCAAATTCTGCCCTCGCAAGTCCAAATGCCCCCTCCCTTCTGAGCCCCATTGTGCCTAAACCACATTTAGTGTAAACATGTTTGGTATTTCTGTAGTGATGAAAGCCCTCCTAATTTATGTGTCTCCAGAAGCATGAGCTGGGCATAATGTTCTGGTAACTGCAACGTACTTATCACTACAATGGCAGTTTGCAATTTTACTCTGTAACATCCACTACTGCTTGTTTCTGGAAAATATCCATGGAGTCAAAATCGTCACTACATCTGTAGATAAATTCTCATGGAGTCCACAAACGATTCTAGTAAAATCTGTGCTCCAGGACGAAAATAGCGCTCTGTCCCTCCCAAGTCTTGCCGTGTGGCTAAGCAGTACTGTACAGCCACATATGGGGTATATCTGCATTCAACAGAAACTGCGAGACAAACTTTGGGGTCATTTTTACAGTTTTCCAAGTATGAAAATGTAAAATTTGGGGCTGACGCACAATCTTGGTGGTAAAAATGTAAATAATTATTTCTTCTCTGCCCAATGGTGTAAAATTCTGTGACCCACATTTGGTGTCAATATGATCACTGCACCCCTAGACAAATTAATTGATTGGTGTAGTTTGTAAAATGGGTTCACTTATGGTGGGTTGTGTTGCTCAGGCACTTCAGGGGTTCTACCAATGTGACATGGCACCCTCAAACCATGTGGATGCTAACTGCTGTTTAGGCACATTGTGGGGCTCAGAAGGAGGGGGCTTTTGGAGTTGGGAGTGCAGCTCATCACTGGATTTCTTTTCCAAAGCCTTTCTGTTAACAGGTGACAGACCTGAGCGGAAACTTGTTATTTGCAGATTGAGTAGAAGCTTTTATTGAGGGCATTTGGGGGTGCAGAACATTTTGAATCAGTTCACATCCTGTGCTCTACGCTGAGCACTTACATTGGGTTTTCCACCTAAATCTACAAAATACATGATTTGGATGAAATCCCTGAGGGATCCATTCATGAATAAGGTAGCAGAAATACTCTGGACTCTGTGTGGCTTCTGTCCGGTGGTATCCTGCTTTTAAGAGGGGAACAAAACTGTGGTTAACCACGCATTTATGCATGCCTATAAAGATGAGTGCGACCAGATCATAGGCCAGATAGAGTCCAAACTGTCTCCCATCAGACTTATGGAAATTCTTCTGCCAGGGTTCCATCAGAATCAATTATTTCAGAGAATTACATGGAAACACTAAAGTAAACACTGAGCATAGAGCGCAGGATAAATGTGAGCCAAGCCTTAAGGTACCGTTACACTAAACGACTTACCAACGATCACGACCAGCGATACAACCTGGCCGTAAGTCGTTGTGTGGTCGCTGGGGAGCTGTCACAAAGACAGCTCTCTCCAGCGACCAATGATCAGGGGAACGACTTCGGCATCGTTGAAACGGTCTTCAACGATGCCGAAGTCCCCCTGCAGCACCCGGGTAACCAGGGTAAACATCAGGTTACTAAGTGCAGGGCCACGCTTAGTAACCCGATATTTACCCTGGTTACCATTGTAAAAGTAAAAAAAAAAAACAGTACATACTCACATTCTGATGCCTGTCACGTCCCCCGGTGTCAGCTTCCCGCACTGACTGTGTCAGCGCCGGCCGTAAAGCAGAGCCAGAGCACAGCGGTGACATCACCGCTGTGCTCTGCTTTACGGCCGGCGCAGCAGGGAAGCGGACGGCGGGGGACGTGACAGACATCAGAATGTGAATATGTACTGTTTTTTTTTTTTTTTACTTTTACAATGATAACCAGGGTAAATATCAAGTTACTAACCGCGGCCCTGCGCTTAGTAACCCGATATTTACCCTGGTTACAAGTGAACACATCGCTGGATCGGCATCACACACGCCGATCCAGCGATGACAGCGGGTGATCAGCGACCAAAAAAAGGTCCTGATCATTCCCTACGACCAACGATCTCCCAGCAGGGCATGATTGTTGGTCGCTGTCACACAGAACGAGATCGTTAGCGGGATCGTTGCTACGTCACAAAAAGCGTGACGTTGCAACGATATCGTTAACGATATCGTTATGTGTGAAGGTACCTTTACTGTGATCTTTGAGAGGCAGAATAAACAAATCAACATGAGGTCAAAAGCATTGTTTTTGCATTGATATATTCTGAGAGCTAGAGCTTTTTTATTTTTCCACTGATACAGCTGTATCGTGGTTTGTTTTTTGAGAGACAAGATTAAGTATTCAGCTATACCATTTTTATTTACATTCGACTTTTTGATCACATTTTGTTTCACTTTTTGTTTATTTTTTATTGTGTTCAGTTATCTCGAAGGTCATGTCGAGTGATGAATTGCAGGTGCTCTTTAGAAACAGTGTGATTCATGTCCTATTTTAAATTGATTTCCTTTTCATCAGTGCTGGAAGGGTTATGGACTCTTTCCATGCTGGCCAGGAGCATGCAGGTGGTTGCTCACAGTTGCAGCTGCTGACATCATATAATCTCCCTCAATATACTAGCTCTGGGCATTTCTTCCTTGCCAAAGAAAGAATCTCCTTCCTGGAAAAAGTAGTTCTTTGTAGTTGAAGTTGTCAGTAGCTATTTGAAAATTATGTGTGCTGTGATGGAAATATATACCGTATATACTCGCGTATAAGCCGACCCGAGTATAAGCCGACCCCCCTAATTTTGCCACAAAAACTGGGAAAACTTAATGACTCGAGTATAAGCCTAGGGTGGAAAATGCAGCAGCTACCGGTAAATGTCAAAAGTAAAAATAGATACCAATAAAAGTAATATTAATTGAGACATCAGTAGGTTAAGTGTTTTTGAATATCCATATTGAATCAGGAGCCCCATATAATGCTCCATAAAGTTTATGATGGCCCCATTAAATGCTCCATATTAAAATATGCCCCATATAATCCTGCATAAAGGGTAATAAGGGTCCCATAAGATGGTCCATACAGACACTTGCCCCTTATAGTGCTGCACAATCGTTATGGCCCCATAAGATGCTCCATACAGTCACTGCCCCTTATAGTGCTGCACAAACGTTATGGCTCCATAAGATGCTCCATACAGTCACTAGCCCCATATAGTGCTGCACAAACATTATGGCCCCATACAGATGCTCCATACAGTCACTGCCCCTTATAGTACTGCACAATCGTTATGGCCCCATAAGATGCTCCATACAGTCACTGCCCCTTATAGTGCTGCACAATCGTTATTGCCCCATAAGATGCTCCATACAGACATTGCCCATTATAGTGCTGCACAAACATTATGGCCCCATACAGATGCTCCATACAGTCACTGCCCCTTATAGTGCTGCACAATTGTTATGGCCCCATACAGACACTGCCCATTATAGTGCTGCACAATCGTTATGGCCCCATACAGATGCTCCATACAGTCACTTGCCCCATATGCTTTTGCTGCGATAAAAAAAAAATCACATACTCACCTCTCCATCGCTCAGGATCCCGACATTTTTACCTGGTGCGGCTCCGTTCTCAGCACTGACGTTCGGCAGAGGGCACACACTGACAACGTCATCGCGCCCTCTGATCTGAGCGTCACAGACAGACAGAGGACGCTGATGATGGAGCCGTACCCGAACGAGGAGCAGGTAAATATCGCGCAGCGCTGCGCTCCCCGTATACTTACCTGCTCCTGGCGCGGTGCAGTCCTTGCTTCTCCCAGCATTGCATATTCTTCCTGTACTGAGCGGTCACCGTTACCGCTCATTACAGTAATGAATATGCGGCTCCACCCCTACGGGAGGTGGAGCCGCATATTCATTACTGTAATGAGCGGTACCATGTGACCGCTCAGTACAGGAAGAATTTGCAGTGCTGGAAGAAGCAGGGATTGCAGGGACCGCACCAGGAGTAGGTGAGTATAATTAGATAGCCCCTGCTCCCCCTCCCCTGCCGACCCCTGTGTATGACTCGAGTATAAGCCGAGAGGGGGACTTTCAGCCCAAAGAAATAGGCTGAAAATTTCAGCTTATACTCGAGTATATACGGTATATATTTCATATAGCTCTCACTTGCATATATACTCATCTCACAGCTAATATATACACTATAATCAATTGTTTAAAATGGCTGACATAAACTGATATAAGGCAGACCAGACATGTAATGAGGCTTTCCGAAAAGAAAAGCGGAACAGCACCAGATGTGCTAAGTGATGAATAGAAGTCTCAACTTTGTCCTAGTTGCAGAAAAGGTGACAGTTACACTTTAGTTCAGCATTCATATGTGCATTACTTACAATATTCCATATATATTTAGATAACCAATAACATTGAAGCACAACAATATGGTAATTAACCCCTTTACCCCCCAAGGGTGGTTTGCACGTTATGGACCGGGCCAATTTTCACAATTCTGACCACTGTCCCTTTATGAGGTAATAACTCTGGAATGCTTCAACGGATCCCAGTGATTCTGACATTGTTTTCTTGAGACATATTGTACTTCATGATAGTGGTAAAATTTCTTTGATATTACCTGCGTTTATTTGTGAAAAAAACGGAAATTTGGCGAAAATTTTGAAAATTTCGCAATTTTCCAACTTTGAATTTTTATGCAATTAAATCACAGAGATATGTCACGCAAAATACTTAATAAGTAACATTTCCCACATGTCTACTTTACATCAGCACAATTTTGGAACCAAAATTTTTTTTGTTAGGGAGTTAGGCCATGTGCACACGCTGCAGATTCCGTTGCGTAATTTTCCGCAGCGGATTTGATTAAATCCGCAGTGCAAAAAGTACTGCGGATTTATCGCGTTTTTTTGTGCGGTTTCCACTGAGGTTTTAGACACCTGTGGATTTTTAATATGGAGCAGGTGCCAAACCGCTGCGGATTCCGCACAAAGAATTGACATGCTGCGGAAAATAAACCGCAGCGTTTCTGTGCGGTTTTTTCCGCAGCATGTGCACAGCGGTTTTTGTTTTCCATAGGTTAACATTGTACTGTACACCACATGGAAAACTGCTGCAGATCCGCAGCGTCAAAACTGCTGCGGATCCACAGCAAAAACCGCAACGTGTGCACATACCCTTATAAGGGTTAAAAGTTGACCAGCAATTTCTCATTTTTACAACACCATTTTTTGTTTAGGGAGCACATCTCATTTGAAGTCATTTTGAGGGGTCTATATGATAGAAAATACCAAAGTGTGACACCATTCTAAAAACTGCACCCCTCAAGGTGCTCAAAACCACATTCAAGAAGTTTATTAACCCTTCAGGTGTTTCACAGGAATTTTTGGAATGTTTAAATAAAAATGAACATTTAACTTTTTTTCACCAAAAATTTACTTCAGCTCCAATTTGTTTTATTTTACCAAGAGTTACAGGAGAAAATGGACCCCAAACGTTGTTGTACAATTTGTCCTGAGTACGATACCCGACATTTGGGGGTAAACCACTGTTTGGGCGCATGACAGAGCTCGGAAGCGAAGGAGCGCCATTTTACTTTTCAATGCAAAATTGACTGGAATTGAGATGGGACGCCATGTTGCATTTGGAGAGCCACTGATGTGCCTAAACATTGAAACCCCCCACAAGTGACACCATTTTGGAAACTAGACTTACAGTTAGGTCCATATATATTTGGACAGAGACAACATTTTTCTCATTTTGGTTATAGACATTACCACAATGAATTTTAAACAAAACAATTCAGATGCAGTTGAAGTTCAGACTTTCAGCTTTCATTTGAGGGTATCCACATTAAAATTGGATGAAGGGTTTAGGAGTTTCAGCTCCTCAACATGTGCCACCCTGTTTTTAAAGGGACCAAAAGTAATAGGACAGATTCAATAATTGTAAATAAAATGTTCATTTTTAGTACATGGTTGAAAACCCTTTGTTGGCAATGACTGCCTGAAGTCTTGAACTCATGTACATCACCAGACGCTGTGTTTCCTCCTTTTTGATGCTCTGCCAGGTCTTCACTCTGGTGGTTTTCAGTTGCTGTTTGTTTGTGGGCCTTTCTGTCTAAAGTTTAGTCTTTAACAAGTAAAATGCATGCTCAATTGGGTTGAGATCAGGTGACTGACTTGGCCATTCAAGAATATTCCACTTCTTTGCTTTAATAAACTCCTGGGTTGCTTTGGCTTTATGTTTTGGGTCATTGTCCATCTGTAGTATTAAACAACGACCAATCAGTTTGGCTGCATTTGGCTGGATCTGAGCACACAGTATGGCTCTGAATACCTCAGAATTCATTCGGCTGCTTCTGTCCTGTGTCACGTCATCAATAAACACTAGTAACCCAGTGCCACTGGCAGCCATGCATGCCCAAGCCATCACACTGCCTCCGCCGTGTTTTACAGATGATGTGGTATGCTTTGGATCATGAACTGTACCACGCCTTTGCCATACTTTTTTCTTTCCATCACTCTGGTAGAGGTTGATCTTGGTTTCATCTGTCCAAAGAATGTTCTTCCAGAACTGTGCTGGATTTTTTAGATGTGTTTTAGCAAAGTCCAGTCTAGCCTTTTTATTCTTCATGCTTATGAGTGACTTGCACCGTGCAGTGAACCCTCTGTATTTACTTTCATGCAGTCTTGTCTTTATGGTAGATTTGGATATTGATACGCCTATCTCCTGGAGAGTGTTGTTCACTTGGTTGGCTGTTGTGAAGGGGTTTCTCTTCACCATGGAGATTTTTATGCGAGCATCCCCCACTGTTGTCTTCCGTGGGTGCCCAGGTCTTTTTGCATTGAAGAGTTCACCAGTGCTTTCTTTCTTTCTCAGGATGTACCAAACTGGAGATTTTGCCACTCCTAATATTGTAGCAATTTCTCGGATGGGTTTTTTCTGTTTTTGCAGCTTAAGGATGGCTTGTTTCACCTGCATGGAGAGTTCCTTTGACCGCATGTTTACTTCACAGCAAAACCTTCACCACACCTCAAATCAACTCCAGGCCTTTTATCTGCTTAATTGAGAATGACATAATGAAGGGATTGCCCACACCTGTCCATGAAATAGCCTTGGAGTCAATTGTCCAATTACTTTTGGTCCCTTTAAAAACAGGGTGGCACATGTTAAGGAGCTGAAACTCCTAAACCCTTCATCCAATTTTAACGTGGATACCCTCAAATGAAAGCTGAAAGTCTGAACTTCAACTGCATCTGAATTGTTTGGTTTAAAATTCATTGTGGTAATGTCTGTAACCAAAATGAGAAAAATGTTTTCTCTGTCCAAATATATATGGACCTAACTGTATCTAGAGGTGTAGTGAGCACTTTGACCCACCAAGTGCTTCACAGAAGTTTATAATGCGAAACCGTAAAAATAAAAAATCATTTTTTTTCATAAAAATTATCTTTTCGCCCCCAATTTTTTATTTTCCCAAGGGTAAGAGAAGAAATTGGATCCCAAAAGTTGTTGTACAATTTGTCGTGAGTACGCTGATACCCCATATGTGGAGGTAAACCACTGTTTGGGCACATGGGAGAGCACGGAAGGGAAGGAGCGCCGTTTGACTTTTCAATGCAAAATTGACAGGAATTGAGATGGGACGCCATGTTGCATTTGGAGAGCCACTGATGTGCCTAAACATTGAAGCCCATGAGAAAACAAGAAAAAGGAGACATACACAGAACCGGGGATTACCAAGAAAAGAACAATAATCCTTATAATATAATAGTCAATTTTATTATGGTCAAAACGAGACACAACACACGATTAAAAACATTTAAAAACAATAATGGTACATCCCCAAATGGGGAATACCCCCCAAGAACAGAAAGAGGGTTAATACTGGTATATATAATACAAATGCAACATAACAGGTACGTATACATGCAAAACAGATGGTTTAATAAGCGCGTGCAAAAAATATACAACTGCTCAAAAAGCAGGACAAAAATAATCACCCTAGAGGCATATAGTTGTTATGGCCATAACAAAATAGGGAAAAATAGAACTCCCAAGATCAAAATGATCAGTCTAATGTACCACCTAGTATTTTGTGTATGGAGCATATGTTGCCCAAACAAGATAAATGCCAATAGCATATGGTTAGATGCAGTAAAGTCAGTACAGGGGACAATATCATATAGCTGGTCAGACTGATACTAGTATATATAAATGCACCCTGTACATTACAAAAACCCAATATGTAAAAAGCTAGATGCAAGATTTTCCAAGTCCATAGTGTGGGATAAGGAAGATGCCTAGACCCCACAGACTACAAATGCTATATACCTAGGCCTACAGATAAGGGGCGCATCAATGTAACACCTGCCTAAAAGCAGTAACTAAATAAAGAAAAAGAGAGGCATACAGGTACACACCGAGGGGAGCAAAAAAGAGCCATAAGAATCATATATAACCTGCCCAGAGCTAAAAACAGCGCTTAAAGCAGCATAACATCGGTCATGGGGGGCAAAAGGAGCCCAACGCGTGTCGCCACAGCGTGGCTTCATCAGGAGCAAGAGTCAAATTGGACCCCAAAAGTTGTTGTCCAATTTGTCCTGAGTACGCTGATACCCCATATGTTGGGGTAAACCCCTGTTTGGGCGCATGGGAGGGTTCGGAAGGGAAGGAGCACTGTTTTACTTTTTCAACGCAGAATTGGCTGGAATTGAGATCGGACGCCATGTCGCGTTTGGAGATTCCCTGATGTGCCTAAACAGTGGAAACTGTTATGATCCGGTGACCTTGGAGCAGCATGAAAACTTTCACTGGAGTAGGTGGTAACTATACTGACCGCAAATCCTGATCTTAACACTGCAACTAGAAGTAGCCGTGGGGTGTACCTAACAAGCCCTAGACACCTCGTCACAGCCGGAGGACTAAATACCCCTAAAGATGGAAATAGGAATACTACCATGCCTCAGAGCAGAACCCCAAAGGATAGGCAGCCCCCCACAAATATTGGCTGTGAGTTGGAGAGGAAAGACACACACAGTCAGAAAACAGGATTTAGCACAAGAGGCTACTCTAGCTAAAATAGGAAAGGATAGGACAGAGTTCTGTGCGGTCAGTATTAAAACCCTTCCAAAAATATCCACAGCAGATTATACCATAAATTCCTCCATCTAACTAAAGACGTGGAACGTATATCTGCAACTCCAGAGACTACTAAACTCAGAGCAGGAATACAATCAAAAAACAAGCACACAGCTTGTGTGCCATAGAAAAAGAAACAGACATTATCTTTGCTGCATTGGCAGCTAAGCAGGAGAAGCCAGACAGAGATCCAACACTTCCCAAGAAACATTGACAACTGGCAAGGACTAATGAGTCCTGCAAACCTAAATACCGCAGTCAGAACTGCAATCAGCAGATACACCTGTCCAGGACTGCAGCCCAGGGACAACTGCATTACCACCTACAACCACCGGAGGGAGCCCAAAAGCAGAATTCACAAAAGGAAACCCCCAATTATAACTGAAACCCTAATCCAAACACACCCCTAACCCTAATCACAACGGTAACCCTAACCACACCTCTAACCCAGACACACCCCTAACCCTAATCCCAACCGCAAATGTAATCCAAACCCTAACCCTAACTTTAGCCCCAACCCTAACTGTAGCCTTAACCCTAGCCCTAACCCTAACCCTAGACCTAACCTTAGCCTCAACAATAACCCTAGCCCTAACCCTAATGGGAGAATGGAAATAAATACATTTTTTTAATTTTTTAATTTTTCCCTAACTAAGGGGGTGATGAAGGGGGGTTTGATTTACTTTTATAGCGGGTTTTTTAGCGGATTTTTATGATTGGCAGCTGTCACACACTAAAAGACGCTTTTTATTGCAAAAAATATTTTTTGCGTTACCACATTTTGAGAGCTATAATTTTTCCATATTTTGGTCCACAGAGTCATGTGAGGTCTTGTTTTTTGCGGGACGAGTTGATGTTTGTATTGGTAACATTTTCGGACACGTGACATTTTTTGATCGCTTTTTATTCCAATTTTTGTGAGGCAGAATGACCAAAAACCAGCTATTCATGAATTTTTTGGGGGGAGGCGTTTATACCGTTCCGCGTTTGGTAAAATGGATAAAGCAGTTTTATTCTTTGGGTCAGTACGATTACAGCGATACCTCATTTATATAATTTTTTTATGTTTTGGCGCTTTTATACGAGAAAAACTATTTTATAGAAAAAATAATTATTTTGGCATTGCTTTATTCTGAGGACTATAACTTTTTAATTTTTTTGCTGATGATGCTGTATGGTGGCTCGTTTTTTGCGGGACAGGATGACACTTTCAGCGGTACCATGGTTATTCATATCTGTCTTTTTGATCGCGCGTTATTCCACTTTTTGTTCGGCGGTATGATAATAAAGCGTTGTTTTTTGCCTCTTTTTTTATTTTTTCTTACGGTGTTTACTGAAGGGGTTAACTAGTGATATACTTTTATAGGTGGGGTCGTTACGGACGTGGCGATACTAAATATGTGTACTTTTATTGTTTGTTTTTTTTATTTAGATAAAGAAATGAATTTATGGGAATAATATATATATATTTTTTTTCATTATTTAGGAATTTTTATTTTTATTTTTTTTACATGTGTGGAATTTTTTTTTAAAACTTTTTTACTTTGTCCCAGGTGGGGACATCACAGATCGGTGATCTGACAGTTTGCACAGCACTCTGTCAGATCACCGATCTGACTTGCAGCACTGCAGGCTTCACAGTGCCTGCTCTGAGCAGGCTCTGTGAAGCCACCTCCCTCCCTGCAGGACCCAGATGCCGCGGCCATCTTGGATCCGGGTCTGGAGCAGGGAGGGAGGTAGGAGACCCTCGCAGCAACGCGATCACATCGTGTTGCTGCGGGGGGCTCAGGGAAGCCCGCAGGGAGCCCCTCCCTGCGTGATGCTTCACTGTACCGCTGGCACATCGCGATCATGTATGATCGCGGTGTGCCGGGGGTTAATGTCCTGGGGGCGGTCCGTGACCGCTCCTGACACATAGTGCCGGTTGTCAGCTGCGATAGGCAGCTGACACCCGGCTGCGATCGGCCGCGCTCCCCCCGTGAGCGCGGCCGATCGCTCTGGACGTACTATTCCGTCCTTGGGAAGTAGGGCCCACCCCACATGGACGGAATAGTACATCTATAGGCAGAAAGGGGTTAACTAACCACCCCCTTTCTATATGCAATTATAAAACCATGTATGTACAATAAACCATCAGTATTGGTGGAATGTTATTCTGTCACCACAGTGTACAGTGTCATTGTTGATGAGCACTCAAAATACGCAGTCTAATTGGGAATGGCCGCAGCACACACTGGGATAGATTTATTCAAACCAAATTTCCATAACATCTGGCGCCTGTACACGGGGCAGTGGACGAAACGCATGGGGACCCTGCTGAATGGAGAGATAGGTGTGTCAGCAGTGGCCTTGACTCACGGGACAGAGACTGCAGCTCCATAGTAAGGTAAGAAAATCTTGTCATTTTATCTGAATGTACCCTGTTGTTGTGAATTCTGTTGTCGAACTCCCTCCTGTGGTCGTGAATGGTACTTCGGCGAGTTCTGTCCATGGACTCCCTCTGGTGGCTGTGAGTGAAGCTGCTGCTTCTGAGGTTCCTTACACAGGTGACGTGGTTTATCCTTTGGTTGGCTGCTCTATTTAACTCCACTCAGATCGTTACTCCATGCCAGCTGTCAATGTTCCTGTGCTGGTTCAGTTCGCTCTTGGATCTTTCTGGAGACCTGTCTCTTCCTGCAAGAAGCTAAGTCCCCGATTGTTATTTTCTGTTCATGGTTTTCTAGTCCAGCTTACTTTCATGATTTTGTCTTGCTAGCTGGAAGCTCTGGGATGCAGGGTGGCGCCTCCGCACCGTGAGTCGGTGCGGGGGTCTTTTTGCACACTCTGCGTGGTCTTTTGTAGTTTTTTGTGCTGACCGCAAAGATACCTTTCCTATCCTCTGTCTATTTAGTTAGTCTGGCCTCCCTTTGCTAAAACCTGTTTCATTTCTGTGTTTGTGACTTTCATCTTTACTCACAGTTAATATTTGTGGGGGCTGCCTTTTCCTTTGGGGAAATTTCTCTGAGGCAAGGTAGGCTTTATTTTCTATCTCTAGGGCTAGCTAGTTCTTAGGCTGTGAAGAGGCGTCTAGGGAGAGTCAGGAACGCTCCACGGCTATTTCTAGTTGTTGTGATAGGATTAGGGCCTGCGGTCAGCAGAGCTCCCACATCCCAGAGCTTGTCCTGTGTGAGTTTAACTATCAGGTCGTGCCGGGTGCTCCTAACCACCAGGTCATAACACCCTGTGCCCAGTCCGGGTCTATACCTCTTGCCGTCAAGTGTGGTCACCACCGCATTCCCAGGTAGTGTAAAAAGTCCAGGCCCTTATCCAAACTCTGGGATATAAGCCAAGGTGTCTGCTATGTGCCATGTATGTGTTCTGTGTTTGTGTAGATCCGGGAGATAGTTGGAACAGTGACTGATTTTGTTTGTGGTTGCTGGGAAATTGATAATAGGAAGTCAAATAAGTTATCACAGATTTCCATGCATAGGATGGACAGGTGGCGCCAGAATTCCAGGCTTGGATGGTTATTACTTAGAGGGACTCTACAGATTCCCATATCCGGTGAGCCAGGCAGGACATCTGGAGCGGAGAGTGGTAGGCGGCCCGAGCATGTGAGTGCCCTGTGCAATTCGCAGATGTCGGTTACCAGGATGGCTCGTACGTGTCACAGAATAATAAAGAGGGCTTTGATTTCTCCTAGGGAGCTGTCACACAGACAGCTCTCCAGCGACCAACGATGCTGAGGTCCCTGGGTAACCAGGGTAAACATCGGGTAACTAAGCGCAGGACCGCGCTTAGTAACCCGATGTTTACCCTGGTTACAAGCGTAAAACTAAAAAAAAACAAACAGCACATACTTACATTCTGGTGTCCGTCAGGTCCCTTGCCGTCTGCTTCCCGCACTCACTGAGTGCCGGCCGTAAAGTGAAAGTGAAAGCACAGCCGCTGTGCTCTGCTTTCACTTTACGGCCGGCAGTCACAGTGCGGGAAGCAGACGGCAAGGGACCTGACGGACACCAGAATGTAAGTATGTGCTGTTTGTTTTTTTTTAGTTTTACGCTTGTAACCAGGGTAAACATCGGGTTACTAAGCGCGGTCCTGCGTTTAGTTACCCGATGTTTACCCTGGTTACAAGCGAACGCATCGCTGGATCGCATTGCTAGATCGCTAGATCGGTGTCACACACACCGATCTAGCGATGACAGCGGGAGATCCAGCGATGAAAGAAAGTTCTAAACGATCTGCTACGACGTACGATTCTCAGCAGGATCCCTGATCGCTGCTGCGTGTCAGACACAGCGATATCGTAACGATATCGCTGGAACGTCACGAATCGTACCGTCGTAGCGATCGAAATGGTATAGTGTGACGGTACCCCTAGACTTCTATTGATGTTTGTTAATGTAATGTTGCATGTTGCTTACAGTGGAGTTGAAACAGAAAGCATTTTTGCATACTTCCCCTGAAAAATCTTTTGTAAATCACACTGTCACATCTATTTTTGCTCTGTTTTCTGATTTTTGTATTCTGAGATAACTTCTAGCTGCAGTGTAGAAACTTTGAGGAACTGAAACTGAGCGTTATCTGTGACTGCTGTGTGATACCTGTTTTTAGATACATGAGTTTAGTGACTATAGATAGACCAGCAGAGAGAAGGGGATGTAAGTGCCAGCAGACAAAAAGGAGAAGTGTCTGAGTGCGTCTGAGCACAGACAAAGTGTAAGAAGCTGGTTCAATTTTTTACTTTTGAAGTTTTTGGAATAAAGTGGGCAACCAGGAGGGTCTTTTACTTCCTGATGACAAAAATGCCCCCCAGATAGTAGCTGATCAAGAAGGTGTTAAGTATGTGAAGAATTTTAGGCGGCTCATGAAAGTATGTGGTATTCACAAGGAAGGCATTCTTCAGGCTGCGGAATGGCATGACCTATTGAAGAAGAAAAAAGGAGAGTTATTTCATGTTAAATTGCCGAATGATGCTAATACATGGTATAAAGTAGCAGCAAACTTACATTGTTTAGGAGGTACAGAAAGAAATGTGAACAAACCAGGAAATTATTTTTATGTGTATAAGATGGGGAAAGGTGTTAAGCCATCAGTCCTCCCCCATATGGGGACGAGAGAATTTGGACATGTGTAGTCTGCTCCCAACAGAATCAATGGTATAGGGAAAATTGCAGAGTGTAGCGCTCTCCAACCCTCCCTACAGGGAGAAGGCATCATTGCTCCAACCATGCCCTCCCAGGCTGCACAAAAGAAGGAGGAATTCTCTCCTATTCCCCCTCCTCTGTCACTCCCCTCTCCTCCTTTATTTCTGTCTCCTTCTCCTCCATACCTCTCTCCTCCTCTTCCTCCACACCTCTCTCTTCCTCCTCCTTCTCTGCCACACCTCTCTCCTCCTCCTCCAAACCTCTTTTTTCCTCCTTTACATGCTAATGTAAGCCTGATTACAGTATGGTCCATGTGTGCAGGCTGGGGTGACACCCTGTTACAACCCCTTCCCTCCTCAAGTAGTGTACATACTAGTGACCTAAACAGGTCGCTTGTCAAGTACACGTAAACATGGCCGACATAACTCATGGCTCCTGTCTGGACAATCCATTAGCATCCCAGGGACGTTCATCCCATTCAGCAGGTAATACCAGGTGGCTTCTTTTTGACCTCTACTCTGATTTTTATTTTGTTTTTTTGGGCAATTTTTTTTTTTTTGTTTGCTTGCCCGCTGGGTGATTCATAGCTCACTGGTCACTATGACTATTATACTATATACCGGCCGGATTTAGCGCCAATAGATTGCACCAATATTTATTATCAGCATCTCTATTCGGTCTCCTTTTTGCCACCAATTAATTAAATTTGCACATGCACTTTATAATATTCATTTGGTAAATCTGCTTGCTATATATTCTATGGCTTATTGACACAGGTATGCACATATATGTTGTTCTTACACTGGTTATATATTTAACTTATTTTTAGTGCTGCAATTTACATGTCCCTGGTGTTGGGCTTTTTATGGTATTTTTTCCCACTGTTACACTATATTATATATATTTTAATAAATATTATAATTTATACTGCATTTTTGGACTTTGTTTCGTTTTTTTCTTCGTTTTTTCCACAGTACTGCAGGCAGCCCCCAGACACATCAGGCAGCAGACAGCTCAGCCCGGGGTCCAGAGGGGGGAGGACTGACATCACCATCTGCTGATAATGTACAACTTCAGCACCGGTCAGAGCTGCGAACATTCATACCAACATGGAACTCTAATCCACCGCAGCTCCAGTCAAGGGAGGGAACATCCTCACGCAAAAAAGCAACTTCTAAGTCCAAATATCAGCCCGTGCATGACCCCAGCACACAGTATCGCAACTACTCCTTTCATGAGGATGAAGAGGGAACATCATACATGCTCCCCAGTACTAGGAAAAGAAACCCACAGGAACCAAGAAGGCAGTGGCAGATAGAGGCACCACCCTTACACAATGTACACTTCACCCCAAGTCAAGTGACCAGTATTCTGAATAATATGCCAGACCCAGAGATGCATCCTATGCCATTTTGCCGAAGAATACAGCAGAACCAGTGAACATATGCAGCAACCTGGAATGATCTCTGGGCTGTAATGGAAATAAAAGCAGGTGGTGCATTCTGGCTAATCATGAAGGGACACTTCAAACTTACAGCAGAATTAGATGTACATGCTTGGGAGTCAGGGCCACAGCTAATTGAACAGCTCAGAGAGTGGACCAAAGGCAGATTGGCAGGACAAGCCATCAGCTTATATGACATGAGCCAAGACAGGACAGAGTCTGTGGAGAAGTTTCATGGCAAAGTAATGCAAATTTTCCAAGATCCTGGCTTCATCATTCATGACCAAATACACAGGCAAATGTTGGCACAGGCCTTTGTGCATGGACTAAGGAAGCCAATCAGAAAACCACTGATAGTGGTCAGACCCGAGTACAGGTCAATAGCAATGGACACCCTGCTCACAGTAGCCAAAGGGATTGAGTCCCAACCAGGAGTGAGGAAGACAGCCCCTCTTACGGTGACCACTGACCTGGAATAGCAACCACCCTACAAAGACAGAAGTGTCAAGTGTTACAACTGTGGCAATTTTGGCCATTTCCGGAACCAGTGCAGTGCACCCACACAACCCAAGGATTGGCCCAGAGAAACAGGTCCAGGAGGAAGCACAAGAAGCAGAGAAGAGCTCCGCCCATAGGACAGGGGCATGCCAGGCCCATAAGACACCATGCTCCTAACACACAAAACCCCACCAGTGGGACCAATACCTCAAATTACCCTAAATGTGGATGGAGTTGTCAGATCTTTTCTTGTGGACACTGGTACAGCCAGAAGTGTGATGAGACATGTGGAACTCCCGACCCCACCTGCTTATCAGAATCCTGCGTCTTGCGTGGGAATTGATGGTCAAGTCAGATATTCCCAGCTTACAAAAACCCCTGAGCATGTGGACTCAGCCAGGGCACTCTATTCTGTCCCAGTTTGTGGTGTCAAGGACCTGTCCACTCAACTTGCTGGGAGCGGACCTACTGCAGAAGCTGAAGGTGACCATAGTGTTCCAGCAAGATGGGACCGTGACAGTTTCTTCACCCCTGACCCAAGAAGAATCAATCATGCTGGCGGCCCTACAAGAACCTCAAACAACCGATGCAGGCTTACCCAAGGAGGTACTGGATGTAGTACTAGAAAGTCTTTGGTCTAAGGGACCCCAAGACATGGGAAAACTTCAAGATGCCCCTGTACGGGTGTCACGCAAGCCAGGTGCCCCGTACCCTTGTAAGCAGGGCTGTATTTAGAGTTTATGCTGCCCTAGGCACTTTTTGTGCTGCCTCCCCCATTGGTGAGTATGACTAATGTATACACTGTCGGCAGTGACTTAAGCTACTTTCACATCAGCGATTTCTGCCATTCGCAGCAGATCCGGCAGTTTTTCCGCATCTGCCACGTAACATATCACTTACGGCAACACTGCGTTCGGCCTCATTCATTCCCTATGAGACTTGCGGACATGTGTCGCAAGTCACCACACAATAACAGTCTTCAGATTCAGTCATTAAATCCAGTAGGGTGGTGAGACATGACAATTCAATGTGGCAAAATGATCTCCAATCTCCATACATGATACCAGGATCCAGCTGCAGATCCTTGTCATTCAAAGTACACAGCATTGGCTAACAGAACATGTGGCTTGTTGTCCTACCACTCTTAGTATCTCTGCCCTACAAAGGGGCTGATCCCAACACCCACCCCCTTAAACATAGCTCCAAGAATTAAGAAAGTTCCAGAAACCCTGTCTGCAGTCTCTCTACAGGTTTGTGTATTGGAGATGCCCCCTGCAGAGGGGAACAAAGACAAGCATGCCCCCAGCAGATAAAGGGCAAGGAATGCTAATGTAAGCCTGATTACAGTATGGTCCATGTGTGCAGGCTGGGGTGACACCCTGTTACAACCCCTTCCCTCCTCAAGTAGTGTACATACTAGTGACCTAAACAGGTCGCTTGTCAAGTACACGTAAACATGGCCGACATAACTCATGGCTCCTGTCTGGACAATCCATTAGCATTTATGTCGACTGCCTCATCTTTATTGTATGGTGCACTTGTAGGCATAAAGGCGGGCTCCATTTTACATCCTCTTTGACTTAAACTCTTCTTCCTGCACCCACAAATCGACATTGTAGCTCTCCCGCATCATTTCCTAGGACAATATCTGCAGGCAGGCCCCTCATCACCCCAACCATGCATTGCTTGTCTCCAAAGCCAAAGTCCAGTTCTACACTTGCTTTTGGGATATTCTTCCATTGGCCTCCAGCCAATTCAATGGTAATCCCAGGTTCATGCTGTATTGCCTCTGGCCGAACCACTCTGAGATCAGCTATGGTGAGAAATGCCCCAGAGTCACAAAAACTAAGAACTCTCTCCGACCATCCAGCATGACCTCCTGTAAGTGTTTTCTGTGAGGATTAAATGAACTCGTGGCTGTGGCCCGCACCCCATAAACCCCCAATGGTCGATCCTGGGTTTCTGAGCTATTAAGCAAATCAATTTGTAAGGGTGGCACCTCTTCCTCCATTGTGTTTGGCAGTAAATAATTGATAGGCCGATTTTGGTGCAGGGTCAATCCTCAATTGACCCTGAGGGCAGGTGTCTTGCAGATGCCCAGTCTGTCCACATCGGTAACAGCTGCGCTGTATCACACTCCTTCCCATGTGCACTCTGGTGATGGAGGTAAGGGAACCTGGAGGCTGATATCTATGCAATGGTGCATGAGGTGGTTGTTGGGGTTGAGACCGATTTCTCCACTGTATAGCTGGCAGGTGGCCTGCAGATGCCCACATCCATAACAACTGCGCTCTACTACTTTCTCTCCTTGTAGCATTTCAGAGGAAGAGGCAGGACTAGCTGGAGGGTGAGTCACATGGTATCAACATGAGGTGGTGGTCTAATGGGACAACAAACTTTGGAGACTGAAGGACAAGAGACCACTGGTGGTGGGGTGTTGGTAGTTTTTACTCCACCCACCAGTAAATTTTTTCACTGAGGCTTGATTGTGAGAACCTCATCAGCTAAAGCAGCAGCTTGCTCCACTGTTGCTGGTTTCTTCTCTTGCACCCATTCCTGGATCTCAGCGGGGCATTTGGCATAGAACTGTTTAGGATGACCTGGAGGAAGGCCTCCCAAGTTAAGGACCCTTTTCCCTCCAGCCAGCGGTGACATACTTGTTTGAGCCTGTGGGCATATATTTTGAAAGACACTTTCCCCTCACAGGCTAAGGAGCGGAACTGTGCTCTGTAAGTGTCTGGAGTTACAGCATAAGGTTCCAAGATGGTGTCTTTAATATTCCCATAATCGCAGTTCCACTGAGGGTCCATAGCTCTATAGGCTTCAGCAGCTCCACCCTCTAAGAGCCCCACTAGATGTCTGACTCGCTCCCTTTCCGGGACTTCCATTAATCGACATTGATGTTCGAAGTCCTGGAAGAAGCCCTCAATGTCGCCTGCAGCCTCGTTAAATGGCTTAAAGTCCTTACGGGACACCCTTGGAAATTCCCTCATGGTGGGTGCTGTGGTTACAGTCTGTCTGGAGCTTCTAGCTACTTCCAACATGCACTGTCTCTCCTTAGCTGTGCGAATAGCTTCCCTCTTTTTCTCTATGGTGGCCTCATCCCCAAGCAATGCCATATACTCCTCATACCACACAACCCACTGACTTTTTTGGGTATTTACCTGCAGCTCGTCTTTCCTCCCTTTGCTGTGGGAATCCTTCTTCGGTTCCACCTTGCAGGTAAGCTCCTTCCAAAGCCTTAATTAGTTGGTCCTTGGTCAGTCCTTTATAGCAGACTCCTAATTCACAGGCCTTTGTTTGTAAACTCCCCACAGTCCAGTTCCTGTATCCTGAGGTTCCGGGTTCCAGACATTGATGAGCCGCTGTCCTCCATTCCCTCTGCCCTGACCCCACTGCTTGCCACCAGTTTGTGATGGGGTTTGCGACAGAGCAGCAAGAGACACCAGGCCGATAAACAATCCAGCAAGATTTATTGGAACAGGGAACTGGGATAACAGAAATGAAAGTACTGTAATTCTGCAGCATCTGTAATGAATCCACAATGAGTCCACACTGAGTCCACACAAAGGGAGCAGATCCGGGGGTGCCACCCCGCAATCCTACGCCAGGGAAGTAGAAATAGTCCTTGAGTGAATTCAATGGCTCCAGAAGATGAGGGGCACAACACAGTCCCATGTGGCAGCTTCTAACAATACACACAGTCACCGGGATCTCGCCTCAGCATAAGATCCAAGCCCTTCGCAAGTCACCACACAATAACAGTCTTCAGATTCAGAACAACTTTTTGGGGTTGTGGGATAAAGAAAATAGGAGGGATGTGAAATAGGCCTGTTTAGCAGAGGTGAGAGCTGATTTGAATGCGAGTGTTGCTTGTTTGAGTGCAGTGAAATCATCTTGCAAATGCATTTTCTTCCAACACCGTTCTGCAATTCTGGATACTTGCTGAAGCTTTTAAGTGATGTTATTGTGCCAGGGTTGTCTATTGATTCGTCACACTGTGCTATGCATGACGGGGCAACCGAGTCGACGGCTGAAGTAAGAGTGGCATTGTAGAAACTAGTGGCAGTCTCTGTGTCATGAAGTGAAACTATGGAGGACAGTGGCTGAATAGTCAGAGAGTGTGCGAGGGTCTAGATGTCCGAGATTTCTGCAGGGGTGCGCATGTTGCTGGACATGAGTGACAGGTGTGGACGAATGCGATGAGAACGTGAGCAGATGGTGGTCGGATAGGGGGAGAGGGGAGGTGGTGAAGTTAGATAGGGAGCATAAACGGGTGAAGACCAGGTCTAATGTGTGCCCGTTTGTGTGGGTGGATGAGGAAGACCACTGATTAAGTCCAAAAGATGAAGTAAGGGACAGGAGTTTGGAGGCTGCTGACCGGTGGGTGTCAATGGGGATGTTGAAGTCACCTATGATGATGGTGGGAATGTCAGCAGACAGAAAGTGAAGGAACCAGGTGGAGAATTGGTCAATAAAGGCAGTGGCTGTGCCCGGAGTTCGGTATATGATGGCCATTTGGAGGTTGGAGGGAGAGTAGATGAGGACAGAGTAGACTTCAAAGGAGGGGAGGATAAGGGAGGGTAGAGGTGGAATTGGGATAAAGGTACAGTTGGAAGAAAGGAGAAGGCCCACTCCTCCACCATGTCTGTTGCCAGGACGAGGAGTGTTGGTGAAGTGGAGGCTGCCGTAACATAGCATTTATACATATTAGTCCAAAATATTTTTTAAACAGAACACATTGAGCACAATGATAAACACACCAGGGCCTGCCAGATGATAAAACCAGGCCACAAACAATGTACAGTTCAAGATATATATTTTATTTGTACAAAAAAGAATAAAAGCATTCATATATTAACAATACAATCTCATAATGTGGAAAAATACCTCCGAACCAATATCTGGTTTAAAGTGCGGTGCATAAAAGCTAAACAACAACCCCTCTAAAGTACATAGTGTAGTAAATATAAATCAATTTATTCCTGGTTGTTGCTGCTTAATTGTAATCTCTAGGTCCGCCTGAAGCAAAACATTCGGTCTAATAAAGTGTCAGTGTGTTACCTGTTGTGAATTCTGTGGCCAAGCTCCCTCCTGTGGTCGAGAGTGGTACTTCGGCTGGTTCTGTCTATGAACTTCCTTTGGTGGATGAGAGTGGTACTGCGGCTTCTGAGTTTCCTTCCTCAGGTGATGAGGTTAAGTCGTTAGGTGCTGCTCTATTTAACTCCACCTGGTGCTTTGATCCTGGCCTCCAGTCAATGTTCTAGTCTTGGTCTTGCTTCCTCCTGGATCGTTCCTGTGGCCTGTCAATCCTGCATAAGCTAAGTTTTGCTTGTGTTATTTTTGCTTGCTATTTTTTCTGTCCAGCTTGCTTTATTGTTTTTTCTTGCTTGCTGGAAGCTCTGAGACGCAGAGGGAGCACCTCCATACCGTTAGTCGGTGCGGAGGGTCTTTTTGCCCCTCTGCGTGGTTGTTTGTAGGTTTTTGTGTTGACCGCAAAGCTATCTTTCCTATCCTCAGTCTATTCAGTAAGTCGGGCCTCACTTTGCTTAATCTATTTCATCTCTGTGTTTGTATTTTCATCTTACTCACAGTCATTATATGTGGGGGGCTGCCTTTTCCTTTGGGGAATTTCTCTGAGGCAAGGTAGGCTTATTTTTCTATCTTCAGGGCTAGTTAGTTTCTCAGGCTGTGCCGAGTTGCATAGGGAGCGTTAGGCGCAATCCACGGCTACCTCTAGTGTGGTGTGTTAGGATTAGGGATTGCGGTCAGCAGAGTTCCCACGTCTCAGAGCTCGTCCTTTGTTTTTGGTAATTGTCAGGTCACTTTGTGTGCTCTGAACTTCAATGTCCATTGTGGTTCTGAATTACCTGTTCATAACAGTACTGGAGGCCCAAAGTACTAATGCTTCTCAATAGAGGGAAAAGAGAAGTTCTGAGACCATTTTTTTTTCTTTGCACTGTGTTCTGTCTTTCTTTTCCCCTTTACATCAGGGTGATTCAGAACACAGGTGTGGACATGTACATTCAAGGTCTGTTCTCTTTGATGGATAATCTCGCTATAAATGTACAGAATATTCAAGATTTAGATGGTTCAGAATCCTATGTTAGAACCTAAGATTCCTATTCCTGAGTTATTTTCTGGAGATAGAGCAAAGTTTTTGAATTTTAAAAATAATTGTAAACTATTTCTGGCTTTGAAACCCCGCTCCTCTGGTGACCCAGTACAACAAGTTAAGATCATTATTTCTTTATTACGTGGCGACCCTCAAGACTGGGCATTTTCCCTTGTGCCAGGAGATCCTGCATTATGTAATATTGATGCGTTTTTTCTGGCGCTCGGATTGCTGTACGACGAACCTAATTCAGTGGATCAGGCAGAGAAAAATTTGCTGGCTCTGTGTCAGGGTCAGGATGAGATAGAGATTTATTGTCAGAAGTTTAGAAAGTGGTCCGTGCTCACTCAATGGAATGAATGTGCGCTGGCAGCTATTTTCAGAAAGGGTCTCTCTGAAGCCCTTAAGGATGTCATGGTGGGATTTCCTATGCCTGCTGGTCTGAATGAGTCTATGTCTTTGGCCATTCAGATCGGTCAACGCTTGCGCGAGCGTAAATCTGTGCACCATTTGGCGGTATTATCTGAGCATGAACCTGAGCCTATGCAGTGCGATAGGACTTTGACCAGAGCTGAAAGGCAAGAACACAGACGTCAGAATGGGCTGTGTTTCTACTGTGGTGATTCCACTCATGCTATCTCCGATTGTCCTAAGCGCACTAAGTGGTTCGCTAGGTCTGCCACCATTGGTACAGTACAGTCGAAATTTCTTTTGTCCGTTACTTTGATCTGCTCTTTGTCTTCCTATTCTGCCATGGCATTTGTGGATTCAGGCGCTGCCCTGAATTTGATGGACTTGGAGTTTGCTAGGCGCTGTGGGTTTGTCTTGGAGCCCTTGCAGTGTCCTATTCCATTGAGAGGAATTGATGCTACGCCTTTGGCCAAGAATAAGCCTCAGTATTGGACCCAGCTGACCATGTGCATGGCTCCTGCGCACCAGGAGGATATTCGCTTTCTGGTGTTGCATAATCTGCATGATGTGGTCGTGTTGGGGTTGCCATGGCTACAAGTCCATAACCCAGTATTAGATTGGAAATCAATGTCTGTGTCCAGCTGGGGTTGTCAGGGGGTACATGGTGATGTTCCATTTCTGTCTATCTCATCATCCACCCCTTCTGAGGTCCCAGAGTTCTTGTCTGATTACCGGGATGTATTCGATGAGCCCAAGTCCAATGCCCTACCTCCGCATAGGGATTGTGATTGTGCTATCGATTTGATTCCTGGTAGTAAGTTTCCTAAGGGTCGACTGTTTAATTTATCTGTACCTGAGCATGCCGCTATGCGGAGTTACGTGAAGGAGTCTTTGGAGAAGGGTCATATTCGCCCGTCATCGTCGCCATTGGGAGCAGGGTTCTTTTTTGTGGCCAAGAAGGATGGTTCGCTGAGACCTTGTATTGATTACCGCCTTCTAAATAAAATTACGGTCAAATTTCAGTACCCCTTGCCGCTGCTGTCTGATTTGTTTGCTCAGATTAAGGGGGCTAGTTGGTTCACCAAGATAGATCTTCGTGGTGCGTATAATCTTGTGCGTATTAAACGGGGCGATGAATGGAAAACAGCATTTAATACGCCCGAAGGCCATTTTGAGTACCTGGTTATGCCATTCGGACTTTCTAATGCTCCATCAGTGTTTCAGTCCTTTATGCATGACATCTTACGAGAGTACCTGGATAAATTCCTGATTGTATACTTGGATGATATTTTGGTCTTCTCGGATGATTGGGAGTCTCATGTGAAGCAGGTCAGAATGGTGTTCCAGGTCCTGCGTGCTAATTCTTTGTTTGTGAAGGGGTCAAAGTGTCTCTTTGGTGTTCAGAAGATTTAATTTTTGGGGTTCATTTTTTCTCCTTCTACTATCGAGATGGACCCTGTTAAAGTTCAGGCCATTTATGATTGGACTCAGCCAACATCTCTGAAGAGTTCCTGGGCTTTGCTAATTTTTATCGTCGCTTCATCGCTAATTTTTCTAGCATTGCTAAACCGTTGACTGATTTAACCAAGAAGGGTGCTGATGTGGTCAATTGGTCTTCAGCTGCTGTGGAAGCTTTTCAGGAGTTGAAGCGTCGTTTTTCTTCTGCCCCTGTGTTGTGCCAACCAGATGTTTCGCTTCCGTTCCAGGTCGAGGTTGATGCTTCCGAAATTGGAGCAGGGGCTGTTTTGTCGCAGAGAAGTTCTGATTGCTCGGTGATGAAACCATGCGCCTTCTTTTCCAGGAAATTTTCGCCTGCTGAGCGAAATTATGATGTTGGCAATCGAGAGTTGCTAGCCATGAAGTGGGCATTCGAGGAGTGGCGTCATTGGCTTGAAGGAGCTAAGCATCGCGTGGTGGTCTTGACTGATCACAAAAACTTGACTTATCTCGAGTCTGCCAAACGGTTGAATCCTAGACAGGCTCGTTGGTCGCTGTTTTTCTCCCGTTTTGACTTTGTGGTTTCGTACCTTCCGGGCTCTAAAAATGTGAAGGCGGATGCCCTGTCTAGGAGTTTTGTGCCCGATTCTCCGGGTTTGTCTGAGCCGGCGGGTATTCTCAAAGAGGGGGTAATTTTGTCTGCCATCTCCCCTGATTTGCGGTGGGTGCTGCAAAAATTTCAGGCTAATAGACCTGACCGTTGCCCAGCGGAGAAACTGTTTGTCCCTGATAGGTGGACGAATAAAGTTATCTCTGAGGTTCATTGTTCGGTGTTGGCTGGTCATCCTGGAATCTTTGGTACTAGAGATTTGGTGGCTAGATCCTTTTGGTGGCGGTCTCTGTCGCAGGATGTGCGTTCTTTTGTGCAGTCCTGTGGGATTTGTGCTCGGGCTAAGCCCTGCTGTTCTCGTGCCAGTGGGTTGCTTTTGCCCTTGCCGGTCCCGAAGAGGCCTTGGACACATATCTCTATGGATTTTATATCGGATCTCCCCGTCTCTCAAAGAATGTTGGTCATTTGGGTGGTTTGTGATCGCTTCTCTAAGATGGTCCATTTGGTGCCCTTGTCTAAATTGCCTTCCTCTGATTTGGTGCCGTTGTTTTTCCAGCATGTGGTTCGTTTACATGGCATTCCAGAGAACATCGTTTCTGACAGAGGTTCCCAGTTTGTTTCGAGGTTTTGGCGAGCCTTTTGTGCTAGGATGGGCATTGATTTGTCTTTTTCCTCGGCTTTCCATCCTCAGACAAATGGCCAGACTGAACGAACCAATCAGACCTTGGAAACATATCTGAGATGTTTTGTTTCTGCTGATCAGGATGATTGGGTGTCCTTTTTGCCTTTGGCTGAGTTCGCCCTTAATAATCGGGCCAGCTCGGCTACTTTGGTTTCGCCGTTTTTCTGCAATTCTGGGTTCCACCCTCGTTTCTCTTCAGGGCAGGTTGAGTCTTCGGACAAAGTCGGGTTTCATGAAACCCGATCCGACCCCTGTGCGGGGTCGGCCATGCGGTACGCGACTTTCGCGCCAAAGTCGCGTTTCAATGACGCGAAAAGCGCCATTTCTCAGCCAATGAAGGTAAACGCAGAGTGTGGGCAGCGTGATGACATAGGTCCTGGTCCCCAACATCTTAGAGAAGGGCATTGCAGTGATTGGCTTGCTGTCCGCGGCGTCACAGGGGCTATAAAGGGGCGTTCCCGCCGACCGCCATGTTACTGCTGCTGATCTGAGCCTAGGGAGAGGTTGCTGCCGCTTCGTCAGAAGCAGGGATAGCGTTAGGCAGGGTCCATTAACCACCAAACCGCTTGTGCTGTAGCGATTTCCACTGCCCAACACCACCTTCGGTGTGCAGGGACAGTGGAAGCTACATTTTTTTTTTCCCCTCAGCGCTGTAGCTCATTGGGCTGCCCTAGAAGGCTCCCTGATAGCTGCATTGCTGTGTGTACGCCGCTGTGCAAACCAACTGCTTTTTTCAAAGCACAAATCCTCTTGTTCCTTCCTTTCTGCACAGCTATCTTGTTTGTTTGTCCACACTTTTTATTTAATTTGTGCATCAGTCCACTCCTTATTGCTGCCTGCCATACCTGGCTGAGATTACTGCAGGGAGATAGTAATTGAAGGACAGTTCCTTTTTTTTTTTTTTTTTTGTGGAAGATTAAGATTGGCATTTCTGCTAGAGTGCCATCCCTGTCTGTGTCATCTCTCACTCAGTGGGCCATAGAAAGCCTATTTATTTTTTTGCTTGATTTGGGTTCCAAAATCTACCTGAAAAAATCACAACATCAATCAGTGGGAGAAAAATATTGGTCTCAGGGCTTGTGTGCCACTCCTTACTCCTGTGTGTGCCATCTCTCAGTGGGCCATAGAAAGCCTATTTATTTTTTTGCTTGATTTAGGTTCCAAAATCTACCTGAAAAAATCAATAAATCAATCAGTGGGAGATTAATATTGGCCTTTGGGCTTGTGTGCCAGTCCTAAGCGTGCCATCTCTCTCTCTCAGATAGTGGGCCATAGAAAGCCTATTTATTATTTTTTTTATTGGGTTTATAAATTTTCCCTGGAAAAAAAAAAAAGTGGGAGATTAATATTGGCCTCTGGGCTTGTGTGCCAGTCCTGAGCGTGCCATCTCTCTCACAAATAGTGGGCCATAGAAAGCCTATTTATTTTTTTGGTTGATTTGGGTTCTAAATTCTACCTGAAAAAATCAATAAATCAATCAGTGGGAGATTAATATTGGCCTTTGGGCTTGTGTGCCAGTCCTAAGCGTGCCATCTCTCTCTCTCAGATAGTGGGCCATAGAAAGCCTATTTATTATTTTTTTTATTGGGTTTATAAATTTTCCCTGGAAAAAAAAAAAAAAAAGTGGGAGATTAATATTGGCCTCTGGGCTTATGTGCCAGTCCTGAGCGTGCCATCTCTCTCACAAATAGTGGGCCATAGAAAGCCTATTTATTTTTTTGGTTGATTTGGGTTCTAAATTCTACCTGAAAAAATCAATAAATCAATCAGTGGGAGATAAATATTGGCCTCTGGGCTTGTGTGCCACTCCTGACTCCTGTGTGCGTCCTCTCTCACTCAGTGGGCCCTAGAAAGCCTATTTTTTGTTTTATTTGTTTTCTAAATTCTCCCTGAAAAAATCATTTTATTTTATTTGGTTTCTAAATTATTCCTGAAAAAAAATCATTTTTTTTGTATTTTTTTTTTCTAAAGTCTCCCTGAAAAAAAAAAAAAAAAAAAAATCAGTGGGAGATTAATATTGCCCTTTCTGCTTGTGTGCCAGTCTTGACTCCTGGGTGTGCCATCTCTCTCTCTCCAATTGTGGGCCATAGAAAGCCTATTAATTTTTTTGCTTGATTTGGGTTCCAAAATCTACCTGAAAAAATCACTTAATCAATCAGTGGGAGATAAATATTGGCCTCTGGGCTTGTGTGCCACTCCTGACTCCTGTGTGCGTCCTCTCTCACTCAGTGGGCCCTAGAAAGCCTATGTTTTGTTTTATTTGTTTTCTAAATTCTCCCTGAAAAAATCATTTTATTTTATTTGGTTTATAAATTCTTCCTTAAAAAATCATTTTTTTTTTTCTAAAGTCTCCTTTTTAAAAAAAAAAACACAAATCAGTGGGAGATTAATATTTACATTTGCGCTTCAGTGACAGTCCTGCGTGTGTGGCATCTCTCTCATTTGTTGCCACCAACAACAGAGTGTGTAACATTGTGCCTGATTTTCATTGTGGTCTCACCCACCTGTAAAGGGGTAGCTAAATCATACTGAAGTTATAGCTCACCGTGTAAGTTGTGTGACTGCAACAAATACCGTTAGTTTGGTAACGTTTTTAAAACAATGAGGAAGTCTGGTGGAAGAGGTCGTGGCCGGGGGCGTTCATTGTCAGCTGGTAATGAGGGTAGTGGTAGTGGTGGAGCATCAGGTGGTCGTGGGAAAAAAAATATTGCACCTAAGTCTGGAGCTGTGGAGCCAGGTTCGTCGTCTGGCTACACAAGGCCTCGAACGCTCCCTTTTCTGGGAGTAGGAAAACCGCTTTTAAAGCCGGAGCAGCAAGAGCAAGTTTTGGCTTATCTTGCTGACTCAGCCTCTAGCTCTTTTGCCTCCTCTCGTGAAACTGGTAAAAGTAAAAGCAGCGCGTCGTTAGTGGATGTTCACGGTCAGGGACAAGTCGCTTCCTTGTCCTCTTCAGCAAAAACAACAACAGAGAAGAATGCAGCCGGCGACACAACGGGTTACTCCATGGAGCTCTTTACACATACCGTCCCTGGCTTAGAAAGTGAAGCAGTTAACAGTCCATGCCCATTACAAGTTGAATCTGACATGGAGTGCACTGATGCACAGCCACAGCCAGACTACTATGCTGGTCCTTTGACTCAGACCACAACATTGCCCTCGCAGGGTGCTGATCAAGAATCAGACCCTGATGAGACTATGTTGCCCCATCACGAACGCTATACCACCGACCGACAAGGTGACACAGACGAAGTTGCACACGAGCTACAAGAAGAGGTAATAGATGACCCAGTTCTTGACCCCGATTGGCAGCCATTGGGGGAACAGGGTGCAGGCGGCAGCAGTTCTGAAGCGGAGGAGGAGGGGCCGCAGCAGGCATCAACATCGCAACAGGTTCCATCTGCCGGGCCCGTATCTTGCCCAAAACGCGTGGCAAAGTCAAAACCTGTTGGAGGACAGCGTGGCCATCCGGTTAAAGCTCAGTCTGCAATGCCTGAAAAGGTATCCGATGCTAGAAAGAGTGCAGTCTGGCATTTTTTTAAACAACATCCAATTGATCAGCGCAAAGTCATCTGTCAAAAATGTTCAACTACCTTAAGCAGATGGCAGAATCTGAAAAGTCTCAATACAAGTTGCATGCATAGACATTTAACCACCATGCATTTGCAAGCTTGGACTAACTACCAAACGTCCCTTAAGGTTGTAGCACCCTCGGCCAATGAAGCTAGTCATCAACGCAACATCCCTTCCGGCAGTGTAGGGCCACCATTTTCTGCACCACCTGCAGTATCTGTGCAGGTTTCTTTGCCAGGCCAAAGAAGTCAGGGTCAGGGAATCACCAGTTTCGTAGTAGGAAACACTGCATCTAGGGCACCGGCGGCAACAATACCATCTCCCACCGTCTCTCAGTCTGCCATGTCCACCGGCACCCCCCGCTAGTTCCACGATCTCCAGCTCTCCAGTCCAGCTCACCCTACATGAGACTATGGTTAGAAAAAGGAAGTACTTAGCCTCGCATCCGCGTACACAGGGTTTGAACGCCCACATAGCTAGACTAATCTCGTTAGAGATGATGCCCTACCGGTTAGTTGAAAGCGAAGCTTTCAAAGCCCTGATGGACTACGCTGTACCACGCTACGAGCTACCCAGTCGACACTTTTTTTCCAGAAAAGCCATCCCAGCCCTCCACCAGCATGTTAAAGAGCGCATCGTCCATGCACTCAGGCAATCTGTGAGCACAAAGGTGCACCTGACAACAGATGCATGGACCAGTAGGCATGGCCAGGGACGTTACGTGTCCATCACGGCACACTGGGTAAATGTGGTGGATGCAGAGTCCACAGGGGACAGCAAGTTTGGGACAGTTCTGCCTAGCCCACGGTCTAGGAAACAGTTGGCTGTAGCCATGCGCACCTCCTCCTCCTCCTCCTCGTCCTCCTGCAGAAGCGAGACCTCGTCCACAGACCGCAGTCGCACAACCACTCCATCCGCAGCTGCCACTGTTGCACACCAGGTCTCCCATTATGGGGCAGCTACTGGCAAACGTCAGCAGGCTGTATTGGCTATGAAGTGTTTGGGCGACAACAGACACACCGCTGAAGTTCTGTCTGAGTTCTTGCAGAAAGAAACGCAGTCGTGGCTGGGCACTGTAGATCTTGAGGCAGGCAAGGTAGTGAGTGATAACGGAAGGAATTTCATGGCTGCCATCTCCATTTCCCAACTGAAACACATTCCTTGCCTGGCTCACACCTTAAACCTGGTGGTGCAGTGCTTCCTGAAAAGTTATCCGGGGTTATCCGACCTGCTCCTCAAAGTGCGTGGACTTTGCTCACATATCCGCCGTTCGCCCGTACACTCCAGCCGTATGCAGACCTATCAGCGTTCTTTGAACCTTCCCCAGCATCGCCTAATCATAGACGTTGCAACAAGGTGGAACTCAACACTGCACATGCTTCAGAGACTGTGTGAACAGAGGCGGGCTGTTATGTTTTTGTGGGAGGATACACATACACGGGCAGGCAGTAGGATGGCAGACATGGAGTTGTCAGGTGTGCAGTGGTCGAAGATTCAAGACATGTGTCAAGTCCTTCAGTGTTTTGAGGAATGCACACGGCTGGTTAGTGCAGACAACGCCATAATAAGCATGAGCATCCCCCTAATGCGTCTGCTGATGCAAAGTTTGACGCACATAAAGGATCAGGCGTCTGCAGCTGAGGAAGAGGAAAGCCTTGATGACAGTCAGCCATTGTCTGGCCAGGGCAGTGTACAGGACGAGGTAGCGGGCGAAGAGGAGGAGGAGGACGAGGAGGATGATGGGGATGATTATATTTTTAATGAGGAAGCTTTTCTGGGGCCAGTGGAAATTGTTGGCGCGGCAAGGCCGGGTTCTGGTTTTTGGAGGGACACAAGTGACGTGGATTTGCCTGAAACTGCCCCTCAACCAAGCACAACCACAGATTTGAGAACTGGAACTTTGGCCCACATGGCGGATTATGCCTTACGTATCCTCAAAAGGGACACACGCATAACAAAAATGATGAACGATGACGATTACTGGTTGGCCTGCCTCCTTGATCCTCGCTATAAAGGCAAATTGCAAAATATAATGCCACATGAGAACTTGGAACTAATATTAGCAACCAAACAATCAACTCTTATTGACCGTTTGCTTCTGGCATTCCCTGCACACAGCGCCCGTGATCGTTCTAACACGAGCTGCAGGGGCCAGCAGACCAGAGGTGTTAGAGGGGCAGAAATCAGAAGTGTCGTTGGCCAGAGGGGTTTTCTGACCAGGTTGTGGAGTGATTTTGCTATGACCGCAGACAGGACAGGTACTGCAGCATCAATTCAAAGTGACAGGAGACAACATTTGTCCAGTATGGTTACTAACTATTTTTCATCCCTTATCGACGTTCTCCCTCAACCGTCATTCCCATTTGATTACTGGGCATCAAAATTAGACACCTGGCCAGAATTGGCAGAATATGCATTGCAGGAGCTTGCTTGCCCGGCAGCTAGTGTCCTATCAGAAAGAGTATTCAGTGCTGCAGGTTCAATACTAACAGAAAAAAGGACTCGTCTGGCTACCCAAAATGTAGATGATCTAACCTTCATTAAAATGAACCACAACTGGATTTCGAAATCTTTTGCCCCACCTTGCCCGGCTGACACCTAGCTTTCCTATGTAAAGGTCTTGCCTGTGGACTATTCTGAATGACTTTTCCAATCTCGTAATTTGCAGCACCTGATTGTCCAGCATCCGACATGTTAACACCTCCCTAAATGGCCAAAGTCCCCACACGGGGCCGTGGTATCGCCACTTGGCGCCAGCACCCGTGAGAGTACTGTTTGTCTGAAGAGGTGGGTGTGCCCGCTTTTGGTCGACGGCACTGCCACTAGGTCCCTCATAGTACAATAAAGTGTCTGGCGGTGGTGGTGCGCACCCAACGTCAGACACACCGTTGTAATATGAGGGGCCCTGGGACTGTACCGCCGGCCACAAGACAGTCCCCCCCCCAGGTCAAACAGTGCTCTACCACTTGCAAAATTTTCTCTCACAGCTCCACCAATGTTTAGTCTATGCGCTGACATCCTTCAATGCCTGGCACTGTCAATACCATTGTATTGATATTTTTCTTATGTTAGGCCTTCGAAGCCTGTCTGCGGTCACTCCTTCCACTAGGCCTCCACTGACCTGTCTACTGCTGCCCGGGTTCCCCTGGAACCAATTTTAAATTGCCTACAGCCCGCCCAATTTATTATGTTAGGGCTTCGAAGCCTGTCTGCGGTCCCTCCTTCCACTAGGCCTCCACTGACCTGTCTACTGCTGCCCGGGTTCCCCTGGAACCAATTTTAAATTGCCTACAGCCAGCCCAATTTATTATGTTAGGGCTTCGAAGCCTGTCTGCGGTCCCTCCTTCCACTAGGCCTCCACTGACCTGTCTACTGCCGCCCATGTTCCCCTGGAACCAATTGTAAATTGCCTACAGCCAGGCCAATTTATTATGTCAGGGCTTCGAAGCCTGTCTGCGGTCCCTCCTTCCACTAGGCCTCCACTGACCTGTCTACTGCTGCCCGGGTTCCCCTGGAACCAATTTTAAATTGCCTACAGCCAGCCCAATTTATTATGTTAGGGCTTCGAAGCCTGTTTGCGGTCCCTCCTTCCACTAGGCCTCCACTGACCTGTCTACTGCTGCCCGGGTTCCCCTGGAACCAATTTTAAATTGCCTACAGCCAGCCCAATTTATTATGTTAGGGCTTTGAAGCCTGTCTGCGGTCCCTCCTTCCACTAGGCCTCCACTGACCTGTCTACTGCTGCCCGGGTTCCCCTGGAACCAATTTTAAATTGCCTACAGCCAGCCCAATTTATTATGTTAGGGCTTCGAAGGCTGTCTGCGGTCCCTCCTTCCACTAGGCCTCCACTGACCTGTCTACTGCTGCCCGGGTTCCCCTGGAACCAATTTTAAATTGCCTACAGCCAGCCCAATTTATTATGTTAGGGCTTCGAAGCCTGTCTGCGGTCCCTCCTTCCACTAGGCCTCCACTGACCTGTCTACTGCCGCCCGTGTTCCCCTGGAACCAATTGTAAATTGCCTACAGCCAGGCCAATTTATTATGTTAGGGCTTCGAAGCCTGTCTGCGGTCCCTCCTTCCACTAGGCCTCCACTGACCTGTCTACTGCTGCCCGGGTTCCCCTGGAACCAATTTTAAATTGCCTACAGCCAGCCCAATTTATTATGTTAGGGCTTCGAAGCCTGTCTGCGGTCCCTCCTTCCACTAGGCCTCCACTGACCTGTCTACTGCTGCCCGGGTTCCCCTGGAACCAATTTTAAATTGCCTACAGCCAGCCCAATTTATTATGTTAGGGCTTCGAAGCCTGTCTGCGGTCCCTCCTTCCACTAGGCCTCCACTGACCTGTCTACTGCTGCCCGGGTTCCCCTGGAACCAATTTTAAATTGCCTACAGCCAGCCCAATTTATTATGTTAGGGCTTCGAAGCCTGTCTGCGGTCCCTCCTTCCACTAGGCCTCCACTGACCTGTCTACTGCCGCCCGTGTTCCCCTGGAACCAATTGTAAATTGCCTACAGCCAGGCCAATTTATTATGTTAGGGCTTCGAAGCCTGTCTGCGGTCCCTCCTTCCACTAGGCCTCCACTGACCTGTCTACTGCCGCCCGTGTTCCCCTGGAACCAATTGTAAATTGCCTACAGCCAGGCCAATTTATTATGTTAGGGCTTCGAAGCCTGTCTGCGGTCCCTCCTTCCACTAGGCCTCCACTGACCTGTCTACTGCTGCCCGTGTACCCCTTGAACCAACATCAGAAAATATAAAAATAAATATTTTGCTTTTAAAAAAGAAAATACTGGAGAGATATCAAATGCAGACATTTTAACATTAAAAACAAACACATACAACAAAAATCTGGTACAGTACTAAAAATGGCCACCAGCTACAATAACTTTCTCCTGCAAGTAGTTAACTGAAAGTTTTTTTCAATTTAAAACACAGATATGGCATCCACCGAGTGTTGTCCTGTCGCGTCTTCTTTATATTATTGCCAAGAAGATGCAAAACAATGAAAATAATAAAATCATTATTTACAAAAAAAATAGAGTAAGTCAAAACCACATTGCAAATAAACATTCATTACAAATAAAGAAGCAGGGCGCGTCCGAGGGTGAGTATATACCTAATAAGAATATAATCACCCTCGGACGCGCCCTGCTTCTTTCCGACAGCCTTCCTTCCTAAGAATCAGCCCTTCCGTGGTGTAGAGAGAGGGTGTGTTACACTCCAAGGTGTTCCCCAGGTTGCCTTTCCTGAGCTTCGATCTTCATGCTCTCGTTTAGTAGTTGTCGGAAAGTAGGCTGCATTAGGCCTACAAAATGGGTATGGGGTGGAGAGAGATGGTGTGTTACACTCCAAGGTGTTCCCCAGGTTGCCTTGCCATTGCTTCGGTCTTCCGACTCTCGTTTAGTAGTTGTAGAAAACTACACTGCATTAGGCCTACAAAATGGGTATCGGGTGGAGAGAGATGGTGTGTTACACTCCAAGGTGTTCCCCAGGTTGCCTTGCCATTGCTTCGGTCTTCCGACTCTTGTTTAGTAGTTGTAGAAAACTACACAGCATTAGGCCTACAAAATGGGTATGGGGTGGAGAGAGATGGTGTGTTACACTCCAAGGTGTTCTCCAGGTTTCCTCGCCATTGCTTCGATCTTCCGACTCTCGTTTAGTAGTTGTAGAAAACTACACTGCATTAGGCCTACAAAATGGGTATCGGGTGGAGAGAGATGGTGTGTTACACTCCAAGGTGTTCCCCAGGTTGCCTTGCCATTGCTTCGGTCTTCCGACTCTCGTTTAGTAGTTGTAGAAAACTACACAGCATTAGGCCTACAAAATGGGTATGGGGTGGAGAGAGATGGTGTGTTACACTCCAAGGTGTTCTCCAGGTTTCCTCGCCATTGCTTCGATCTTCCGACTCTCGTTTAGTAGTTGTAGAAAACTACACAGCATTAGGCCTACAAAATGGGTATGGGGTGGAGAGAGATGGTGTGTTACACTCCAAGGTGTTCTCCAGGTTTCCTCGCCATTGCTTCGACCTTCCGACTCTCGTTTAGTAGTTGTAGAAAACTACACTGCATTAGGCCTACAAAATGGGTATCGGGTGGAGAGAGATGGTGTGTTACACTCCAAGGTGTTCTCCAGGTTTCCTCGCCATTGCTTCGACCTTCCGACTCTCGTTTAGTAGTTGTAGAAAACTACACTGCATTAGGCCTACAAAATGGGTATCGGGTGGAGAGAGATGGTGTGTTACACTCCAAGGTGTTCCCCAGGTTGCCTTGCCATTGCTTCGGCCTTCCGACTCTCGTTTAGTAGTTGTAGAAAACTACACAGCATTAGGCCTACAAAATGGGTATGGGGTGGAGAGAAATGGTGTGTTACACTCCAAGGTGTTCTCCAGGTTTCCTCGCCATTGCTTCGATCTTCCGACTCTCGTTTAGTAGTTGTAGAAAACTACACAGCATTAGGCCTACAAAATGGTTATGGGGTGGAGAGAGATGGTGTGTTACACTCCAAGGTGTTCTCCAGGTTTCCTCGCCATTGCTTCGATCTTCCGACTCTCGTTTAGTAGTTGTAGAAAACTACACTGCATTAGGCCTACAAAATGGGTATCGGGTGGAGAGAGATGGTGTGTTACACTCCAAGGTGTTCTCCAGGTTTCCTCGCCATTGCTTCGATCTTCCGACTCTCGTTTAGTAGTTGTAGAAAACTACACTGCATTAGGCCTACAAAATGGGTATCGGGTGGAGAGAGATGGTGTGTTACACTCCAAGGTGTTCCCCAGGTTGCCTTGCCATTGCTTCGGTCTTCCAACTCTCGTTTAGTAGTTGTAGAAAACTACACAGCATTAGGCCTACAAAATGGGTATGGGGTGGAGAGAGATGGTGTGTTACACTCCAAGGTGTTCTCCAGGTTTCCTCGCCATTGCTTCGATCTTCCGACTCTCGTTTAGTAGTTGTAGAAAACTACACAGCATTAGGCCTACAAAATGGGTATGGGGTGGAGAGAGATGGTGTGTTACACTCCAAGGTGTTCTCCAGGTTTCCTCGCCATTGCTTCGATCTTCCGACTCTCGTTTAGTAGTTGTAGAAAACTACACTGTATTAGGCCGACAAAATGGGTATCGGGTGGAGAGAGATGGTGTGTTACACTCCAAGGTGTTCTCCAGGTTTCCTCGCCATTGCTTCGGTCTTCCGACTCTCGTTTAGTAGTTGTAGAAAACTACACTGCATTAGGCCTACAAAATGGGTATCGGGTGTAGAGAGATGGTGTGTTACACTCCAAGGTGTTCCCCAGGTTGCCTTGCCATTGCTTCGGTCTTCCGACTCTCGTTTAGTAGTTGTAGAAAACTACACTGCATTAGGCCTACAAAATGGGTATCGGGTGGAGAGAGATGGTGTGTTACACTCCAAGGTGTTCCCCAGGTTGCCTTGCCATTGCTTCGGTCTTCCGACTCTCGTTTAGTAGTTGTAGAAAACTACACAGCATTAGGCCTACAAAATGGGTATGGGGTGGAGAGAGATGGTGTGTTACACTCCAAGGTGTTCTCCAGGTTTCCTCGCCATTGCTTCGATCTTCCGACTCTCGTTTAGTAGTTGTAGAAAACTACACAGCATTAAGCCTACAAAATGGGTATGGGGTGGAGAGAGATGGTGTGTTACACTCCAAGGTGTTCTCCAGGTTTCCTCGCCATTGCTTCGATCTTCCGACTCTCGTTTAGTAGTTGTAGAAAACTACACAGCATTAGGCCTACAAAATGGGTATGGGGTGGAGAGAGATGGTGTGTTCCACTCCAAGGTGTTCTCCAGGTTGCCTTTCCAGAGCTTCTATCTTCAGGCTCTCGTTAAATTGTGGTTAAATGGAACAACTGCATTTGGCGTACTAGTTGGTTTGGGGCCTACTAACAGTGTCTGCCGCTCCTTGCTGTTCTCCTGGTTTCCTGTCCTGAAATTCCGTTTTCAGGCGCTCGTTAAGTAGTTGTTAATGTTAGACTGCATTTGGCCTACTAGTTGGGTTGGGGCCTACTATCGGTGTCTGCCACTCCTTGCTGTTCTCCTCCACTGAACAAAGCTGTGCCACCTGTTTACTACGGTTGCCAATTTTGAACTGCATTTCGACTACTTACTGATTTGGGCCTACTCTCTGTGTCAGCCTCTCATTCCAGTTGTCCTCCACTGCAATGCCCCCTGATTAGTCCTGTGTTACCAATTTTGAACTGCATTTAGCCCACTTTATTCTTTGTGCCTATATCTGTGTTTCCTCCTCATTCTGCCCATTGCCCAGCCAGTGATAGATGAGTCTGCTGGTACATTGACCCATAACGCAACATTTCCCGTGCACACTACACTGCAAGATTGTGACCCTGCTGAAAGTCAGGTCCCCCTTCCCGCATACCATACCACCTTACACGGGGACAAACAGGAAGGTGCAGATGAAAGTGCAGGTTCCTTCATCAGGTGGGGGAGGAATACTAGTTGGCGACGTCACTGGCACAGGGCCTCTCATAGTACGCAAAAGTGTTGCTGCCGGTGGGAGGCGCCCCCGCCGTGCAAACACACCGCTGTACTTTGAGGGGCCCTGTGCCAGTGCCAATGCCAACGAGTGGGCCCCCCCTGCTTGCTCAGGTTCACAGCACTTGCAAAGTTGAAATACTTACCTCTCCCTGCTCCACTGCCGTGACGTGGTCCAGATTTCCTGGGCCCACTAATTACTTGAACCAGCCCTACCCACCACAACTTTAGCCAAATGAACCCCAATTTCAAATGCCTTCCAATTATTATAAGGTAAATAACGCTTGACAAGCTTCATTAAGAAGAATGGATGGTTTTGACATTAAAATGGGCACTCTAGGTGTTTTCCTGGCCCCCACTCACTGCCGACTATGCTGCCCCATTGACTTGCATTGGGTTTCGTGTTTCGGTCGATCCCGACTTTACGTCATAATCGGCCGATTTCACTCGACCCGACTTTTGAGATAGTCGGGTTTCGCGAAACCCGGCTCGACTCTAAAAAGGTCAAGGTCGCTCAACTCTACTGATCAGTATTGTAGTATTCAGTCATTTGTGGTTATATGCGGTCTGGTCATGGTGTAGCGGTATTTGTTCCTTGTATTTTATATTATTCGATCACTGTGGTGGTAATATGTCATCTGGTCATAGTGCGGTGGTATTTGTTCCTTGTATGTAGTATTATAGGTTATTTTAAAAATTGAAAAATAAATAAAAATATACCTAAATTGTATTGCATATTTTAACAAATATTTAGTAGGTTACAGTAGAGTAGGGCCCGGCCAAAAGTGTCTACCGTGTTATGGTGGCGGCTTAAAAAATCTTTTGGCCAAAACAAAAGCTGCCGGCTATATGTGTGATCTGGTGATGGGAACTGTCAATGTGTGATAGGTGAGAAGTGGAGATTTTCCAAGAGAGAGCGGTGGGACTGTGGACAGTTCGTGGGGTGGAGCCTGGAGGCGGGGCTGGGGTGGAGCCTGGGCGGAGTTTCAAGGGGACCCCGAAAATTTTGCCAGTATGGGGCCCCAAAATTTCTAGTGGCAGCCCTGCCGTTAGTCGGTGCGGAGGGTCTTTTTGCCCCTCTGCGTGGTTGTTTGTAGGTTTTTGTGTTGACCGCAAAGCTATCTTTCCTATCCTCAGTCTATTCAGTAAGTCGGGCCTCACTTTGCTTAATCTATTTCATCTCTGTGTTTGTATTTTCATCTTACTCACAGTCATTATATGTGGGGGGCTGACTTTTCCTTTGGGGAATTTCTCTGAGGCAAGGTAGGCTTATTTTTCTATCTTCAGGGCTAGTTAGTTTCTCAGGCTGTGCCGAGTTGCATAGGGAGCGTTAGGCGCAATCCACGGCTACCTCTAGTGTGGTGTGTTAGGATTAGGGATTGCGGTCAGCAGAGTTCCCACGTCTCAGAGCTCGTCCTTTGTTTTTGGTAATTGTCAGGTCACTTTGTGTGCTCTGAACTTCAATGTCCATTGTGGTTCTGAATTACCTGTTCATAACAGTTACCATAATTACTTAAACGCCAGCCAATAAGGCTTGTATAGACTAATACTTCATCGAGATTTATTACCCAGTTAAACCTCTATATGACACTGATAACTTAGAATGCAAGCAATGCTACCAAATATACGGCTAGCTGAGGTATAAAACAGGAGACCATAATTACCTCTATGCACACACACGAGACCAGCATAGACCCCTACGTGCGTTTCGATATGTTCTTCCTCTGGGGGCGTATGAACGTTATCAGTGTCATATAGAGGTTTAACTGGGTAATAAATCTCGATGAAGTATTAGTCTATACAAGCCTTATTGGCTGGCGTTTAAGTAATTATGGTAACACACTGACACTTTATTAGACCGAATGTTTTGCTTCAGGCGGACCTAGAGATTACAATTAAGCAGCAACAACCAGGAATAAATTGATTTATATTTACTACACTATGTACTTTAGAGGGGTTGTTGTTTAGCTTTTATGCACCGCACTTTAAACCAGATATTGGTTCGGAGGTATTTTTCCACATTATGAGATTGTATTGTTAATATATGAATGCTTTTATTCTTTTTTGTACAAATAAAAATAATTGTACAAATAAAATATATATCTTGAACTGTACATTGTTTGTGGCCTGGTTTTATCATCTGGCAGGCCCTGGTGTGTTTGCTGTAACATAGCGCAGTAGGGGAGGCTGTGTCAGAGGGTGTCAGCCATGTTTCGGTGAGATGCAGGAAGGAAAGATTACAAGAGATAAAGAGATTGTGAATCACATGGAGCTTATTGGAGATGGAGCAGGCATTCCAGAGTGCTCCAGAGAGAGGGAGCAGGGGGGTGGGCGTCAGGGGCACGGGTTTGAGGTGGGCAAAATTTTGGGTGTTTATGTTGGATTGGGAGTGATAGGAGGCGTAATAATGCGAAGTATGAGCTGTGGGGGTCTAGGATTGGGAGATATGTTGCCAGCAGTAAGGAGAAGCAGAGAGAGACAGAGCAGGTGGGAGGAGAGTGGGCGGCTTGTTTTGTGATTTACTAGGAGAGAACTGAGGTTGAGGAGCAGGTCAGCGGAGGTCGTAAGGTGGGGAAGCAGGAGGGAAGGAGAGATTATTACTTGGTTAGAGGGTGCTGGGGTTTGGGGATAGCAAAGGAGAGTCAGAAATAAAGGAGCCAAAACTGTTAGAGCGTATGTCAGCATGATGACTAAGTGTGGTGAAAAGGGAAAGAAATTGAGTACATTTATTAACAGTGGTTAGTCTTACCTTCTGTTCACTTCTGGCTCATTTATGGCATATTTCTGCTGTCATCTTTGCTGTTATCTGCCTGTACTGTGGTTCTGATCTGTATCTGCCACAAGTCTCGTCTCTTTCTTTCTCCTTCTCGTGTCCTTTGACTTGTTTTCACTTGGTTCTCCAAAGTCACATCCGCACCTGATCTGCATCTAATAGTTGGGTCCTGCCAACATTACTCTGCCACATTACATTTCATTTCCAGTCCTCTGGCAGTCCTGGGCCACAAAGTGGACAAGAACAGCAATAGGGCCAGATATGGCTAATGGGCTGCAGTTTGCCCAGGTCTGATGTACAAAATTAGCTTGTTGGGTGGTTACACCAACTAATAGTTCTACACAGGGCTCCTTCTATCAGAAGGCCAGGCATTAATATTAACATCACAGTCTTTTCTAATAAATGGTGAGTACTTGAACAGAAATTCCCCTTTCCAAAGGTCTATAACAAGTATGAAATGTTATTTGAAAATTCTTAGAAATTATTACATTCCTAACTGGAACAACTCCAGTGATGACTACTAGTGATGAGCGAGTGTGCTCCTTGCTCGGGGACCTCCGAGTACTTGTTAGTGTTCAGAGATTTAGCTGAAGGCAGCTGAATGATTTACAGCTATTAGCCAGGCTGAGTACAAGTGGGGGTTGCCTGGTTGCTAGGTAATCCCCACATGTAATCAAGCTGACTAATAGCTGTAAATCATGCGCTGAGGCGATGAAAACTTAATCACCAAGCAGTCATAAATACTCGGGAGACCACCCGAGCGTATTCGGGAAAGCCCGAGCAACGAGTACACTCGCTCATCACTAATGACTACCAGGTACCCAATGTTGCCAGGTACACTGTATATACTCTACAGCCAGTGAATCCTGCATTGAGCCGATGGTTGGTCCCGATGACCCTTGAGGTCCCTTCGAACGCTAACATTCTATGATTCTATATTACTGGATGTGCAGGTGTTGTCCAGCTAGGAGTACTGGTGTGGCCAAGACCTGTGGTGCTTCTTTGTCAGACAAAATGGATGTGTGCTGTCCAACAGCACAGCAGAAGTAATCAGAATCAGCTCCCAGTTATGGTAAATTGGGCAGTACCACACACACACACGACTTAAACTTCCAGCATGCTCCATTGCCATTTACTGTGCTTGGTTGCTCGCTGGTGCTATTATTCTGTTATACTCTACTGTTCTTGACCTAGCTTGTGATGCTGATTTAATCTGTCTCCGTGATCCCCCAATTTGACTACAGTATTGCATTCTGATACCGTCCTTTCTATTACTGACCCAGTTAGCTCACTATCCTTGCCTTATCTTGCTCCTCCAGCCAGCAACTACTCTAAGGACACAACTCAGAGGTGCCATTTGTGGGTCCAGATCCATGTATAGAAATTTAAGGGTGAAGATTGGATTCCTTCTGGAATGGAGTGGCTAGTTACTAGTGTTGAGCATTCCGATACCGTAAGTATCGTGTATCGGCCGATATTTGCGGTATCGGAATTCCGATACCGAGTTGCGATACTTTCAGTATATCGGATACCAGAATCGGAAGTTCCCATAATGCAAAATCCCAGTTTCATTTAATTCAGCCAATAAGGAATGATTAGAAGTGTGGGCACATCCTGTTCTGCATGGTAGGCATGTAACTACTGGTATGGCTGTGATTGGCTGCTGAAATAATGTCACGATGCCCTATAAAAGTCGCCGCCGCCATTTTGGGTTCACTCTGCTGTGAATTCAGTTAGGGACAGGATGCTGTGTTCTGACTGAGGGCCACTTTTGAGATAGCGATTTGCTTCATTGTGCTTTATCCAGGCTAATTTAGCAACCGCTGTGTGAGAACCTTGCTTTTGCCTTGCAGCGCTGTTCACAGCTGTCTGCAAGGTCTCTGTGTGTGTGAGTGCAGCTCACTCTGTAGTCTGTCCACAGCCGGTTGTAGTCAACTCAGGGTGCGTCACTGCCTTATACTGCTGAATCCATTGTCCTTTATTGCAATTACTACAGCCTGCTGCACATTTTTTCAAATGTATCCTATTTGTGGGTTTCCATCTGTATACTGCCAGACTGTGGAAAAACACTATATAGGATTAGATAGAGGAGCTTTTCTTTGCCTTGCTGCGCCGTTCACGGCTGTCTGCACTGTCTCTGTGTGACTGCAGCTCACTCTGTAGTCTGTTCTGCGAAACAAACAAAAAATTTATAAAGTTCACCAAACACTCCACTTTATAGTTGTGTAGGCCACATTAGCTCATATTAAAGTGTAGTCCACACTTTATAAAATTAGAGTTTCTTATACCTGTTAGCAGCTGTTCAGGAATAAGCACACTAAGCCCTTAGTACTTTTCTGCCTATCTTTATCAGTCTACCAAGATGAAGAAGGCAGGGAGTAAGGCACGTGGTCGTGGGCATGGAGCAGGGAGAGGACGTAGAGATTCTGTGCCTGCTGCGGGCATTGGTGACTCATCAGCATCATCCCCCAGTTTTAGCAGGGAACAGTCCTTCCTGCGCAGCTTTGTAGGAGCTCGCCGTACCCCGCTGCTGCGGGACGAACAAATTGAAGCCATTGTCGGATGGATATCAGCTAAAGCATCGACTTCAATTAGTGCCACATCCTCTCAGACACAGAGCACTGAAGAGCACCCATCTGTCTCTTCACCACCTGCCAAATTGTACAGGCAGTCAGAGAGCCCAGGACAGGAGCCATCTCTACTTCTGTTCTCTGAATCTCTTGGCTTGGAAAGAGGGGGCCAGCCAAGCAGCATTGGAGAAATAAAGGAAGAGGCAGTTTGCAGTGATGCCCAACAGCTTTGTCTCTCTGAACCTGAAGAGGCGGGTGGGCCAGTGCCTTCGGTCAGCACACCTCAGTACGCATCTGATGATGAGTCTCAGGTGCCACTTTCTGGTGCGAACTGTGCTGCCGAGACTACCCAGCAGAAGCAGTTGTTGGAAGAGGGTAGTGTAGATCAGGGGTGTCAAACTGCATTCCTCGAGGGCCTCAGACCATGCATGTTTTCAAGATTTCCTTTGCATTACACAAGGTGCTGGAATCATTCTGTGCAGGTGATTAAATTATCACCTGTGCAATACAAGGAAATCCTGAAAACATGACCTGTTTGCGGCCCTCGAGGAATGCAGTTTGACACCCCTGGTGTAGATGATGAGGTCCTTGACCCATCATGGCGTGAGGTATAGGAAGGTGGTGGGAGCAGCTCTGGGGAAGAGATTCCCTGAACGGCCCAAAGAGGGAGAGGGAGGGGGAGACTGTGTTGCATGTAGCCTCCACTTCAGCACTGATTAGGAGCACGCCTCTTCCAAAACCCAAAACGGGCGCTTCCAAGACTTGCAGTGCCTGGTCCTTTTTTGACACAGTTGCAGATGACATTTGCTTAGTCAAATGCTAGCTGTGTCATCAGAAAATCAAAAGAGGGAAAAGTGTCAGCAACCTCAATACCACAAATATGTGGAAACATGTGCAGACCAAGCATGCAGTGGAGTTACAAAAGCACACTGAGAACCTAGGCCAACCTACAGCGGCACCTACCACCTCTTCAGCTCGTGTTGGAGCCTCTTCTTCCAGCTCACACACAGCTGGTTCGGCTTCCTCACAGGATCGCCATAGAAGAACCTCTGGCACTGTTGTCCAGAGACCCAGTGTAATTCCACCCACAGCACCACGTTCCCAGTCATCCTCACACTTCCAGCCCAGTCTACAGCCATCAGTAGCACAGGCATGGGAGAAAAGGTGGCCATTCTCGGCAAACCACCCATGAGCACAGGCACTGAATGCTGGCATTCCAAAACTACTGTCCCTTGAAATGCTGGTGGAGACTGACAGCTTCCGTAACTTGATGGCATTGGCAGTCCCACAATACAATATTCCCAGCCGCTTTTATTTCAGCAGGCAAGCCGTCCCTGCCCTGCAAAAGCATGTGGAGGGAAACATTAAACAAGCGCTACTAAACGCCATCAGTAGCAAGGTCCACCTCACCACCGATGTGTGGACCAGTCACCATGGACAGGGATGATACCTTTCCCTCACTGCCCATTGGGTAAATGTTGTGGAACCGGGTACAGATTGTGAGAGTGGCACTCTACGTGTTCTGCCAACTCCAAGGATTGCAGGAATCCAGTCTGTACACATTGACCCCTCCTCATACTCCAGTTCCTCTGAGTCACCGCTGCAGGAGCCGTCACGGTCCACCTCCACATGGACCCGTGAACGCTTACCTGTTCTGACCGATATGAGCACAGCTGTAGCTAAACGTCAACAGGCCATATTGAAATTAATTTCTTTGGGGAATCGAAGCCACACAGCGCAGGAGCTCTCGAATGCCATCAAGCAGGAGATCAGCGTGTTGTTTGTGCCAGCGAATCTCCAGCCAGGCATGGTAGTGTGTGACAATGGCTAAAATCTGGTGGCAGCTCTGGGCCTAGGCAACCTCACTCACATACCATGTCTGGCACATGTGCTCAACTTGGTCGTGCAGAGTTTTTTGAGGGACTATCCGGATCTTGATGCACTGCTGCTTAGAGTGTGCTCACTTGCGGCATTCCAGCATGGCAAGATCGCGCATTGCAGCCCCGATTCCGCCTTCCGGAACATTGCATCATATGTGACCTACCCACCAGGTGGAATTCAACGTTACATATGTTGGAGCGATTGTGTGAGCAGCAGCCAGCAGTTATGGAGTACCCGCTGCATCAGGTGCAAAGAAGTCGCAGTTAGTGTTGAGCGATACCGTCCGATACTTGAAAGTATCGGTATCGGATAGTATCGGCCGATACCCGAAAAATATCGGATATCGCCGATACCGATATCCGATACCAATACAAGTCAATGGGACATCAAGTATCGGAAGGTATTCTCATGGTTCCCAGGGTCTGAAGGAGAGGAAACTCTCCTTCAGGCCCTGGGATCCATAGGGATGTGTAAAATAAAGAATTAAAATAAAAAATATTGATATATTTACCTCTCCGGCGGCCCCTGAACTCAGCGCGGGTAACCGGCAGGCTTCTTTGTTCAAAATCAGCGCTTTTAGGACCTGAGAATCACGTCCCGGCTTCTGATTGGTCGCGGGCCGCCCATGTGACCGCCACGCGACCAATCACAAGCCGCGACGTCACCGCAAGCTATTAGCGCGCTCATTTTTGAAAAATGAGCGCGTTAATGGCTTTCAAAGACGTAGCGGCTTGTGATTGGTCGCGTGGCCGCGACCAATCACAAGCCGCGACGTCACCACAAGCTATTAACGCGCTCATTTTTAAAAATGAGCGCGTTAGTGACTTTCAAAGACGTAGCGGCTTGTGATTGGTCGCGTGGCCGCGACCAATCACAAGCCGCGACGTCACCGCAAGCTATTAACGCGCTCATTTTTAAAAATGAGCGCGTTAATGGCTTTCAAAGACGTAGCGGCTTGTGATTGGTCGCGTGGCCGCGACCAATCACAAGCCGCTACGTCTTTGAAAGTCATTAACGCGCTCATTTTTAAAAATGAGCGCGTTAATAGCTTGCGGTGACGTCGCGGCTTGTGATTGGTCGCGTGGCCGCGACCAATCACAAGCCGCTACGTCTTTGAAAGTCATTAACGCGCTCATTTTTCAAAAATGAGCGCGCTAATAGCTTGCGGTGACGTCGCGGCTTGTGATTGGTCGCGTGGCGGTCACATGGGCGGCCCGCGACCAATCAGAAGCCGGGACGTGATTCTCAGGTCCTAAAAGCGCTGATTTTGAACAACGAAGCCTGCCGGTTACCCGCGCTGAGTCCAGGGGCCGCCGGAGAGGTAAATATATCAATATTTTTTATTTTAATTCTTTATTTTACACATCTCTATGTATCCGATACCGATACCCGATACCACAAAAGTATCGGATCTCGGTATCGGAATTCCGATACCGCAAGTATCGGCCGATACCCGATACTTGCGGTATCGGAATGCTCAACACTAGTCGCAGTGCGCACCGTTCAGACTTCACAACCACTGAGTGGGCCATTATGAAGGACATCTGCCAGGTTTTGCGTGCCTTCGATGATTCCATGCGGATGGCAAGTGAAGATGATGCACTAGTCAGCATGACTGTCCCCCTTATCTGCCTGCTTGAAAGAACACTGCAAGCGCTAAGGGATGAGGGGGTGGAAGAGGCAGAGGATGAGGAGTCAGAAATGCCATCTGCCATCACAATGGCCTAGGCATGGGACACTTTGTGAGGAGGATGAGGAGGAGCCAATGGAGGAGGAAGATATCGGTCCAGAGGAGGGAGTTACACAAATCTCCAGTAGTCAGTATGTAGAGTGAGGGTGGGGTGATGCAGAGCAGGCAGAGATCACGCCTCAAGCAGGGAACAGCATTTCTTGGCCAGTTGGCAGTCTGCAGCACATGGTTGATTTCATGCTGCAGTGCCTGAGAAACGACCGCCGCATCGCCCACATTCTCACCATGGCTGATTATTGGGTGTACACCCTCCTAGATCCGCACTACCGGGACAACTTACAAAGCCTCATAACCCCATTGCAGCGGGAGTGTAAAATGCGGGAGTACCAAGACACACTGGTGCAGTCCATCATCATCTCCAGTCCAATCGAGACAAGTGCTGCTAGTGCTTTACAAAGCAGCTCAGTGCGTCGAGGCAGTGGAGGAAGCTCTGCACAAAGAGGGAGCAGAAGCAGTGCCTCAGCACAAGGCAAGACCAGTATGGCCCAACAGTGGCAAAGTTTTGTGTGCCCGCCACTAATGTCTACACCATCACAGATGGGTCCAGTCAGCAGGAGGCCCTGTTTCCGTCAGATGGTGACAGACTACATGTCTCGCCCTCTAAGTGTACTCCCAGACGGCTCTTCCCCCTTCAAGTTTTGGGTCTCTAAGCTGGATACATGGCCAGAGCTTAGCCAGTATGCATTGGAGGTGCTGGCTTGCCCTGTTGCTAGTGTATTATCAGAATGCGTCTTTAGTGCCACAGGTGGTGTACTAACAGACTGTTGCATGTGACTATCCTCCGATAACGTTGACCGGCTTACTTTTCTGAAAATGAACAAGGCCTGGATCTCGCAGGAATTTGACACTCCTCTTCCAGATTAAATAATTGGTTGGCAACAGTATCCAGGTCTCCTATTGTGTTCATGTTTCTACCAACTGAACTGTAGTCCCTGGGCTCCAACACCTCCAGCTGGTGCCCAGAAGTGCTATATGCACAGTCAACACTTGCTGCTGTGTTATTGGGGTTCAGTAATGTCAACTGATCCCCTGCTGTGTGTGCCGCAATAACTCAAGTCTGCTCCTCCTGCTGTCCCTGGGCTCTAACACCACCAGTTGGTGCCCGGAAGTGCTGTCTGCACAGAGAAAAATACTCGCTCCTGTGTTAGTGGGGTTCAGTAACACCAGCTGCTCCCCTGCTGTGTGTGTGGCAATAAGTGAAGTCTGCTCCTCCTGCTGTCCCTGGGCTCTAACACCGCCAGTTAGTGCCCAGAAGTGCTGTGTGCACAGAGAAAAACACTTGCTCCTGTGTTAGTGGGGTTCAGTAATGCCAGCTGCTCCCCTGCTGTGTGTGCCGCAATAACTCAAGTCTGCTCCTCCCGCTGTCCCTGGGCTCTAACACCGCCAGTTGGTGCCTGGAGGTGCTGTGTGCACAGAGAAAAACACTCGCTCCTGTGTTAGTGGGGTTCATTAATGCCAGCTGCTCCCCTGCTGTGTGTGTGGCCAAAACTCAAGTCTGCTCCTCCTGCTGTCCCTGGGCTATAACACCGCCAGTTGGTGCCCGGAGGTGCTATCTACACAGAGAAAAACATTTGCTCCTGTGTTAGTGGGGTTCAGTAACGCCAGCTGCTCCCCTGCTGTGTGTGCGGCAATAAGTCAAGTCTGCTCCTCCTGCTGTCCCTGGGCTCTAACACCGCCAGTTGGTGCTCAGAGGTGCTGTCTGCACAGACAAAAACACTCGCTCCTGTGTTAGTGGGGTTCAGTAACCCCAGCTGCTCCCCTGTTGTGTGTGCGGCCAAAACTCAAGTCTGCTCCTCCTGCTGTCCCTGGGCTCTAACACGACCAGTTGCTGCCCGGAAGTGCTGTCTGCACAGTCAACACTAGCTGCCGTGTTATTGAGTTTCAGTAACGTCCGCTGATCCCCAGCAGTGTATGCGTCAATGTGTCCTGCGACCGCCACGTTGACACAACAACAGATATTAAACTGCCTCAAGTGCTGGCTTCGGCCTACACTCTGCTCCTCCTGCTGTCCCTGGGCTCCAACACCGCCAGTTGCTGCCCGGAAGTGCTGTCTGCACAGTCAACACTCGCTGCCGTGTTATTGGGTTTCAGTAACGTCCGCTGATCCCCAGCTGTGTATGCCGCAATGTGTCCTGCGACCGCCATGCTGACACAACAACAGATATTAAACTGCCTCGAGTGCAGGCTTCGGCCTTAACTCTACTCCTCCTGCTGTCCCTGGGCTCCAACACCGCCAGTTGCTGCTCAGAACTGTCTTCGGCACGGGTACTCCCTCCTGCCCAGCCTGGTTCCAGCACGCCAGCTGTTTCCGGGTAGTGTCAAGGTCACTTAGACTCCAAAACGTTGTCCTGTCGTGTTGCGGTCGGGTTAGCCGACTCTATGGTGCCTGCAGTTTAGGTGCTTCCTATGTGGGCTGCGGGAAATGACAATCAAGGCTGGTTCCATAGTGCCAATAGGACAAGCTCCCCCTGTAGGTCTGTGGGTTTTTGGTAACTACGGCTGGCTTACGGCCTAGCAATTTTTTCTTTTCCTGTGGACCTTCTGCTGCCTGAGTTCCAGCACCATTAGCTGGTTCTTGAAAATACAATCTTTACTAGGTCCCCCTACTTCCAGTACCATCAGCTGGTTCCAGGCAGAGCCTTTGGATTAGGTGCCTCCTTCTGGGTATCCAACGTCAGGTGGTCCTTGGTAGTGCTTTGTGGCACGGGTACCTCCTGCTTAGTCACCAGGTTCCAGTACCGTCAGCTGGTCCTTGGTAGTTCCATTGGCTCCTCTACCTTTGGGTAGCCATCCAGGTTCCAGTACCGTCAGCTGGTTCTCGGCAGTGTCTTTGGTTCTTGTACCTTCTGCTCCCCATCCTGGTTCCAGCACCGTCAGCTGGTTCCGGGCAGAGCCTTTGGCTTAGGTGCTTCCTTCTGGGTATCCGAGTTCTACCAACATCAGGTGGTCCTTGGTAGTGCTTTGTGGCATGGATACCTCCTGCTTAGTCACCGGGTTCCAGTACTGTCAGCTGGTCCTCGGTAGTTCCATTGGCTCTTGTACCTTGGGCAACACATCCAGGTTCCGGTACCATCAGCTGGTTCTCGGCAGTGTCTTTGGCACGGGTTCTCCCTCCTGCCCAGCCTGGTTCCAGCACGCCAGCTGTTTCCGGGTAGTGTCAAGGTCACTTTGACTCCAAAACGTTGTCCTGTCGTGTTGCGGTCGGGTTAGCCGACTCTATGGTGCCTGCAGTTTAGGTGCTTCCTATGTGAGCTGCGGGAAATGGCAATCAAGGCTGGTTCCGTAGTGCCAATAGCACAAGCTCCCCCTGTAGGACTGTGGGTTTTCGGTAACTGCGGCTGGCTCGCGGCCTAGCTATTTTTTTTGTCCTGTGGACCTTCTGCTGCCTATCTGAGTTCCAGCACAGTTAGCTGGTTCTTAGGAAGACAATCTTGAATAGGTCCCCCTGGTTCCAGTACCATCAGCTGGTTCCAGGCAGAGCCTTTGGATTAGGTGCCTCCTTCTGAGTATTCGAGTTCCACCATCGTCAGGTGGTCCTTGGTAGTGCTTTGTGGCACGGGTATCTCCTGCTTAGTCACCGGGTTCCAGTACCGTCAGCTGGTCCTTGGTAGTTCCATTAGCTCTTCTACCTTTGGGTAGCCATCCGGGTTCCAGTACCGTCAGCTGGTTCTCGGCAGTGTCTTTGGCTCTTGTACCTTCTGCTCCCCATCCTGGTTCCAGCACCGTCAGCTGGTTCCGGGCAGAGCCTTTGGCTTAGGTGCCTCCTTCTGGGTATCCGAGTTCTACCAACGTCAGGTGGCCCTTGGTAGTGCTTTGTGGCATGGGTACCTCCTGCTTAGTCACTGGGTTCCAGTACCGTCAGCTGGTCCTCGGTAGTTCCATTGGCTCTTCTACCTTTGGGTAGCCATCCGGCTTCCAGTACTGTCAGCTGGTTCTCAGCAGTTCCTCAGCCTTCTTGTACCTTCTGCTACATTTCCAAGTTCAAGACCCTAAAGATGATGACCCTTAAGACCGAGAAGCAGAAGAACAAGAAGCTGCAGAACAAAAAGCAGAAGAACATTAAGCATAAGACTAAAAATCAGAGCAAAAGATATTATCTAAATTATAAGCAGAAGACTAAGCAGTGTATGGGGGTGAGTCCGTTCCTCCTCGTGGTGCCCCTGGAAAAAACCTGCTACTGCAGGCCAAACTGAACGCGGACAAATCCTGTTGTAAATCTTTTGTGACAGGCAGAAGGAAGGTGTAATCTTCAAACTTTTATAGATAACAACTACAGGAATGCCTGTCACAAATAATAATATGATTAAGAAGAAGAATATGAAGAAGATGAAGAATTAGAATATGAAGAAGAATAAGAGTTGAATAAGAAGAATATGAAGAATTAAAAAAAAAAAAATAATAGGAAGAAGGTGAAGAAGAAGATGAATAATGTGAAGAAGTAGTTAAGGAAAAAGATGCTGCTGCTGAGGATGATGAAGAAGAAAGTGTGGAAGAAGTAAAAAAAAGGTGAAGAGCATGGAAGTAGTGAAAAATAAATATCTGACAAAATATCAAAAATCTTAACATAGGCTATATCTTGGTAACTCCCAACGTCTTTAAAAAAAAACAATTCCTGCTATTTCATTTGATTGGGCAGAACCTCTATGCCTTTAATGTCTCCTCCACCTCCCCCAATACATCCTACATTATTCTTAGTTGTTTTCCTTCATGTGGAAATAACCTACAAGGAAAGAAAGGGTTTATTTTAATTCTGATATTTTTGTCCCATTGACTTGCATTGGTATCGGCGATATCTGATATTTTTTGGATATCGGCTGATCCAATCCGATACCGATATTTCCGAATATCAGAAGGTATCGCTCAACACTTCTAGTTACACATCTGTCCCAGGTAGCCTTTTTGTGCTTATGGCTGTATAGAAACAAAGGGAAAATTAGTCCAAATGTTTGAAAAAACAATATGGTCTTTTTAATTGTACAATTTGAATTTATAAATCACAATTTATTGATTATGTCCAAACCTCTGCTTTTTTAACCAAAATACCTGACGGGAAACATCGAGCACACTGGTATAAATAAATTCTTCACCTTCATGTTGCTAACATCTACATGATGACATGTATCAATGGATACAAATCTGTCTTTGTAACAAACACATTCACAGTTCAAAAATATTCTTTCAGAAAAAATATTCAGTGGCACTTTGTCAAAATCCAAGCTTTTATAAATTTACCCAAAAGTTTTCTTGTTAGGCTATGAATTATTTATTATTTTCTTGTAATATTAAAAAATAGAAGTAGAAATAACTCACTATATGATACATACGGTATATCCAAGTGGTGTGATATTTTATATAATAAAGAATGAAAATAGTCACTTTCAATAATAAAAATAAGTTCTATTTTTGTTTATTTTACAATATAGTTAATATTCTTATCTTCTTGAGCATCACTCTGAAGGGAAAATTCTTTTCCAAATTGCAGCATTTCAGTTGCTTTATTCTTCTGTTTATTTTTGTCATTCATGTCTTTGGGATCTTGAAGAAAATTGTATTAGCAATTTGAGCAGCCGCATTCCATGTGTCTGTCCAGTTCTTCCACAAAAGATGTGCCATCTGTGCAATGAAAGATATATTTCCGTCTCCTGCTTTTTAGTGGCACGCAGCATTGCTCATTTGTGCACTTCCCACTGCATACAACACGTGGCACTTTTTGGGTCGACATGCATTGATGTTTTCGAACAGTCTCACGAATAATCTCTCCATGGCAGCGGTTCTCTAAAAGTAAAATAGTTATTAGTTGTCTAAAAGTAACAACCCCTTTATACTGTAACAGAGGATATCATTGACAGCTTGGTGAAACATGGATTGAACTGCAGTATGTTTTAAAGTACTTTTCCAGACACAAGAATTATACATCTCTATACCTATTGTGAGCCAGCAAGGCCCCATTAATTTTATTTCAAATTTTGCGCTCCCCTGCACCCTGATGTAGCCACCACTGCAGTTTGTTATTGTTTGTGTTCTAGGCTTCCTGCCAGCTCTCCATCAGACTATCCAGACTACATTTACCATGATTCATTCCACCACAGACATCCCTAATTTCCACCGTCAATGCCTCCCAGCTACCTATTGCATATAGCTGACTTCTGAGCTCTGACTCTGCCTTTTTGAGACTACCATATAGTATAAACATGGAAAATCAAAGTGTGGACTACACGGACATGCCCAGTGTCGGACTGGCCCACCGGGAGTTTGGAGAATCCTCCGGTGGGCCCACCCCCAGAGGGCCCTCCCCCTCACCAGACTCCTACTCTGTCCTGTATTTTAGCGCATTATGATTGCATGCACCCAGCAGTGAGTGTTATTCCATACCTGGTGCCGGCCGCCTGCACTGCTCAGTAACATGTGATGTGAGGTGAGAGCTTTCTCATCACCTGCTGCGGCTTCTACTGATGTCTTGGCGCCGGCTCTCTCAGCTGCGCAGTGATGCTCATGAGATCAATAGAAGCGGCAGCAGCAGGTGATAGAAAGTTCTCACATCACATGTTACTGAGCAGTGCAGGCGGTAAGCACCGGGTATAGAATAACCCGCACAGCGCCAGGCACAGCACAGAGCCACAGGCTGTGAGACACTGCACACAGCGTCTAGAACGGAGTTAATTTTTTGAGGGCATGATGTCACTGGAAGGGGCGGGGCCTCCATCAGACCAGTGACCTGATAACAGGAAGCAGCGCTGTGCTGACTGAGGCTGCTGGAGCCCTGTGACTACTAGAGGACCGAGGGGGCTGCACTATGGAACTGTGTGAGGAGAGGAATGAGGGTCTGCACAATGGACCCTTGCACAGATAGGAATGAAGACCCAGGATTCAGTGTGAGTGGTCAGAGGATGAATTTATTTGATGTAACTTGAAAGGGGCTTTGTGTAGAAGGCGGGATGATGAGGGGGCTGTGTGGAGGAGGGATGATGAGGAGGCTGTGTGGAGGAGGAGGGGTGATGAGGGGGCTATGTGGAGGAGGGATGATGAGGGGGCTGTGTGGAGGAGGAGGGATGATGAGGGGGCTGTGTGGAGAAGGATGGATGATGAGGGGGCTGTGTGGAGAAGGAGGGATGATGAGGGGGCTGTGTGGAGAAGGAGGGATGATGAGGGGGCTGTGTGGAGAAGGAGGGATGATGAGGGGGCTGTGTGGAGGAGGGATGATGAGGGGGCTGTGTGGAGAAGGAGGGATGATGAGGGGGCTGTGTGGAGAAGGAGGGATGATGAGGGGGCTGTGTGGAGAAGGAGGGATGATGAGGGGGCTGTGTGGAGGAGGGATGATGAGGGGGCTGTGTGGAGAAGGAGGGATGATGAGGGGGCTGTGTGGAGAAGGAGAGATGATGAGGGGGCTGTGTGGAGAAGGAGGGATGATTAGGGGGCTGTGTGGAGAAGGAGGGATGATGAGGGGCTGTGTGGAGAAAGAGGGATGATGAGGGGGATGTGTGGAGAAGGAGGGATGATGAGGGGGTTGTGTGGAAAAGGAGGGATGATGAGCTTTGTGGAAAAAGATGTGATCCGGGGCTGTGTGGAGAAGAGGGGGGAGTGAGAAAAAGCCCATTGGTGAGTTCACCGCCTCTGCACTGCGGGACTTTCTCACTGCGCTAGTGGTGATCTCACCAAGGTCACCGCAGTTCAGGGGCCTGGCTGAGAACATAGCCTCAGTGACTTGCCATAACCTCGATGAGGTTAGCCGACGCCAGTGACCGGAGGTAAACTTTGTACCTCCGATCACAGCTGTGGGCTCGCATCATTTGACAGCATGTGAACATCAGCTGTCTGACTGGCGGTAATGATTTTACCACCGATCAGAAGCAGTGTTTGCTGCTCTGTCTTGCATCTGACAGAGTGGTAAACACTGGATGTATTGGCCCCCCATTCAAATGAATAGGGTCCAGGTACTGTTCTGGTACCCGAACTTGGACTCATTTTTAACTGTTCGGCCAGACCCAAACATCTAGGGGTCCGCTCATCTCTAATCCTGTGTCTAGTGTGTGACTGGTGTATGTATGGTGCGTGAGTGTGTCATGTGGCTAGCGTGTGACTGGTGTGTGTGTGTCACATGTATGTATCCTGTGTCTAGCGTGTGACTGGTGTGTATGTGTCGTGTCTATTGTGTGTATGTGGCACATGTCTAAATAATAAAATCTTTCTGTGCTTATAGAATATCATTGTTCTAGGTTTTACATAAAATTATCTGCTGCCGGTAAGGGTGCTTAACTAGATGGAAACTAAGGCTACTTTCACACTTCCATCTTCAAAATCTGCACAGGATCCATCAAGACGTTGAAATGACGGATCCTGTGCAGATTGTGGAAAACTTGTGCACTGGGCCCGTCTTTCTGACGGACCCATCGAGGCTATGTGCACCTGTTGTGTATGCGTCTTCGCAGCGGTTTTCCGCTGCGAAGACGCATACACAACACAAACCAGGTTAAAAAAAATAAATAAAAAAATCACAGTGTTCTCACCTACCGGCGTTCCCGCGGAGCGATGCTCTTGGTAGCTAGCATTCCTAGTAATACACTGCGAAATCTCGCGAGAAGTCGCAATGTATTACTAGGAATGCTTGCTGCCGGGAGCATTGGTGACGCTGCGCGGGAACGCCGGTCGGTGAGAATACTGCGATTTTTTATTTTTTTAAATTATTTTTAACATTATATCTTGTTACTATTGATGCTGCATTGGCAGCATCAATAGTAAAAAGAGAGAGAGAGCGAGCGAGAGAGAACAGGAGATTCTTCCACGCATGCTCTCTTTGAAAAGATGGGACCCATCGCTGGATTCCTGCTTTTCACAGTCAACGACGCAACCTGCGCCCATAGGCTTCCATTGTAGCCAGTGACGGGCAGCACAGGATGCGTCGCTGAGCGATTTACTGACGTGCAGAAAAAACGTTCCTCTGAACGTTTTCTCTGCCCGACGGACCGTTTTTTTTATGCAGGATCCAGTGAAAAAGGGAAGACTCTGCAGCTAGTTCCCCTTAAGCATGGTGGGCCCTTAGAATGATTTTCTCTGGTGGGCCCAAACTACTCCAGTCCGACGCTGGACATGCCTGCTCCCTGTCACCCTTCTCTACAGCCTCCTCTCAGTGCTTTTCTCGGTCCCTTTTTTCTTCCTCTGCAGCCATGCTTCAAGTTGAGTTCTCTACAGCAATTTCTATTCTCCTCCCCATCTAGCTGCCCATTCTCCCTTCAGCTTTGAAGCTTGCCCCCCTCCATAACCACTATAGCAGTTTGTGAATCTGAGCTGTGGACCAGATTTGGAATAGGGGCATTGTCTGCAATAGGCTGACTGCTCTGATGAGCGGATTCATGTTCCTGTTATTCTCTCCCTCTGTCCATCCCCGCGGCCCTGTAACATTATCAATTAGAGATCACTGCTCTGAGCGCTCTTGTTGGGGCTCGCCCCCCCGCATGCAGCACTCAGCCTGAATGTCAAGCTACATTCTGTTGAAAGCTTTGGACAGACTGTAGGAAGAAATGAGCAACTACCACATCTTAAAGCTCAGGACCAAGCCAGAACTTTCACAGCTAGTAAATTATGAAGTTTTTTATTTCTCCTAGCTAGGCATTACAATGGTTTAACAATCTGTATCCCCAGAAAACACCATTAGGCTTCTATTGCTCCCCAGTATTGGTTGCATGCCTTAGATGGAACCTCCAGTCTGACTGGTAAATTTTACACCAAATAGGGAATGGATAGATTTACCTGCCTTCATTCTCATTCATTGTTCTAATTTAGGTTCACTTTTTCCCCAACATGGCAATCTCACTTCTAATCTAACATTGCCTGATGCCGGAGCTCACATGATTCCAAGAATAGAGAAGTCACAGATTACCAGTGCACAGGGTTTATGGGATAATGTGAAAATGAGGGCAGCCATGTAGAGAGGAAAGAAGAGGGAACCCTAAAGCAGCAGGTCAGCTCATTTCCTCCATGGCAATACATTTTAGGGTCAGTCTTGGTTGCCTTTTAGCATATTATTCAGTAGCTCACCTTTGTCACAATACTCTCCAGTAAAGTTCGGTGCACATTCACAGTATGGCTCCCCATTCTCTGAGAAGCGGCATTGTCCATGAAAACACTTGAGATTCCGGCAGATGATTGAGGACTCATTCTTCTTGTCACAATACATACCAGTGTAGCCTTCTGAACACATGCATATGTAACTATTTGCAGTGCCAACACAAGATCCATGCACACACCTGAAACCCACAAAAAAATTATTTTGAAGATCACTGATCATTTATTTAATCCATATAACCTGTCAGATCCCCCATGCCCTCCAATACATCCGCATTCAGCTATTTGTCACATTATTTATGTCACATTATTTATGACAAGGGACTAAAAATTTCAGAGGGGTCAGGCTAACAGTGATTAATAGCATAGCATAGTACAGCTTGTTCGGATTTATAAAGTCAGCTGGATTTTTTTAATTCTAAGTACAATAAGTTAAGGAAAGGAGCTACACTGTGGGACCACATGAAATCATATCCATCTCATACTGAGCATACACTATTGTCATGAAGTTAGACACTGGTGTTATTTGCCCTCATTTGGATGGCACATAGTGAGGTGAGTAACTAGAGTCAGGGAACATCTTGACTAGGTGCACCTTGGTTCGGTGGGATGGCTCTTTTGATCAACAAATGTTAACTATGTTATTGTACATGTTACTCAGCAAACATTTCAGTGAGTTGCAGGTTGTATTGCAGCCAATATAGGTACCGTCACATTTAGCGACGCTGCAGCGATATAGACAACGATGCCGATCACTGCAGCGTCGCTGTTTAGGTCGCTGGGAGATGTCAAACACCGGCAACGCAGAACGATGCAGGAGCGATCCAGTGACGTACTTATCGTTCTCGCTGGTTGTTCGCTCCATGAAGAAACATTGCAGGCATCGTTGCTTTTGCTGTCAAACATGACGAATCACGCCGACCTGACGACCAAATAAAGTTCCAGACTTTCAGCAACGACCAGCGATGTCACAGCAGGATCCTGATCGCTGCTGCGTGTCAAACACAACGAGATCGCTATCCAGGACGCTGCAACGTCACGGATCGCTGTCGTTCTCGTTGTAAAGTTGCTCAGTGTGAAGGTACCTTAAGGGAAAGCGACTATATTGAAATCATCTGAAATAGGGCGTGAGGACCTAGCGTTCATGGTGTACATCAGCACTAGTGTTGAGCATTCCGATACCGCAAGTATCGGGTATCGGCCGATACTTGCGGCATCGGAATTCCGATACCGAGATCCGATACTTTTGTGGTATCGGGTATCGGTATCGGATACATAGAGATGTGTAAAATAAAGAATTAAAATAAAAAATATTGATATATTTACCTCTCCGGCGGCCCCTGGACTCAGCGCGGGTAACCGGCAGGCTTGTTCAAAATCAGCGCTTTTAGGACCTGAGAATCACGTCCCGGCTTCTGATTGGTCGCGGGCCACCCATGTGACCGCCACGCGACCAATCACAAGCCGCGACGTCACCGCAAGCTATTAGCGCGCTCATTTTTGAAAAATGAGCGCGTTAATGACTTTCAAAGACCTAGCGGCTTGTGATTGGTCGCGGCCACGCGACCAATCACAAGCCGCGACGTCACCGCAAGCTATTAACGCGCTCATTTTTAAAAATGAGCGCGTTAATGGCTTTCAAAGACGTAGCGGCTTGTGATTGGTCGCGTGGCCGCGACCAATCACAAGCCGCGACGTCACCGCAAGCTATTAACGCGCTCATTTTTAAAAATGAGCGCGTTAATGGCTTTCAAAGACGTAGCGGCTTGTGATTGGTCGCGTGGCCGCGACCAATCACAAGCCGCGACGTCACCGCAAGCTATTAACGCGCTCATTTTTAAAAATGAGCGCGTTAATGACTTTCAAAGACGTAGCGGCTTGTGATTGGTCGCGTGGCCACGACCAATCACAAGCCGCTACGTCTTTGAAAGTCATTAACGTGCTCATTTTTAAAAATGAGTGCGTTAATAACTTGCGGTGACGTCGCGGCTTGTGATTGGTCGCAGCCACGCGACCAATCACAAGCCGCTACGTCTTTAAAAGCCATTAACGCGCTCATTTTTAAAAATGAGCGCGTTAATAGCTTGCGGTGACGTCGCGGCTTGTGATTGGTCGCGTGGCGGTCACATGGGCGGCCCGCGACCAATCAGAAGCCGGGACGTGATTCTCAGGTCCTAAAAGCGCTGATTTTGAACAAAGAAGCCTGCCGGTTACCCGCGCTGAGTTCAGGGGCCGCCGGAGAGGTAAATATATCAATATTTTTTATTTTAATTCTTTATTTTACACATCCCTATGGATCCCAGGGCCTGAAGGAGAGTTTCCTCTCCTTCAGACCCTGGGAACCATGAGAATACCTTCCGATACTTGATGTCCCATTGACTTGTATTGGTATCGGATATCGGTATCGGCGATATCCGATATTTTTCGGGTATCGGCCGATACTATCCGATACTGATACTTTCAAGTATCGGACGGTATCGCTCAACACTAATCAGTACCAATAAAAACGTTAGAGGAAGGTGGAAGACAAGGACCTCGAAGGTAGTAAACCTATAAACTTCTCCTGCATCCTCACCATAAAATTCAGCATCAGAAAAATACAAAAGAATATTTAAACAATCCTAATGCATTTTGGAAACAAGTACTGTGGGCCGATGAGGATAACAGAACTCTTTGGCCATAATGATCAAAGTTAAGTGTGGAGAAAAGGGGTACAGAATTTCAGGAAAAGAACATCTCACAACCATGAAGCATGGGGGTGGATCAATCATGCTTTGGGGTTGTTTAGCAGCCAGTGGCATGGGGAATATTTCATGGGTGGCGTGAAGGATGGACGCAATGAAATTTCAACAAATTCTAGAGGCAAACATAACACCAACTGTAATAAAGCAGAAGCTGAAAAGAGGATGGCCAAGAAGCAACGAAGAGTGGTGGTGGTGGGAGACTCACTACTGAGAGGCACAGAAGCAGCCATCTGCAGACCGGACATAACTGCAAGAGAAGTATGCTGCCTTCCAGGTGCGATGATCAAGGATGTGACCGATAGGATACCAAAGCTCTTCAACTCCAAGGACGTCCACCCATTTCTTCTGATACATGTTGGCACCAATGACACGGCAAGGAAGGACCTACCGACAATCTGCAAAGACTTTGAAGAGTTGGGGAAGAAAGTAAAGGAACTGGATGCACAGGTAGTTTTTTCTTCTATCCTTCCAGTAGACGGGCATGGCACCAGGAGATGGAACAGGATCGTCGATGCAAACAACTGGCTAAGACGATGGTGCAGACAACAAGGATTCGGATTCCTGGACCACGGTGTGAATTACTTGTACGATGGACTCCTCGCCAGAGACGGACTACACCTCAACAAACCTGGGAAACACACATTCGCCAGAAGACTCGCTACACTCATCAGGAGGGCGTTAAACTAGAAGAAGAGGGGACGGGAAGAAAAACATTAGACTTGAACAAAGAAGATCCAGGAAAACATACTCAGAAGGGAGGTAAGAACATTTCTAAAACAATCCACAGCGAGGAGATTGGAACAAAACAAAATCCTCTAAACTGCATGCTTGCAAATGCCAGAAGCCTGACAAACAAGATGGAAGAACTAGAAGCAGAAATATCTACAGGTAACTTTGACATAGTGGGAATAACCGAGACATGGTTAGATGAAAGCTATGACTGGGCAGTTAACTTACAGGGTTACAGTCTGTTTAGAAAGGATCGTAAAAATCGGAGAGGAGGAGGGGTTTGTCTCTATGTAAAGTCTTGTCTAAAGTCCACTTTAAGGGAGGATATTAGCGAAGGAAATGAGGATGTCGAGTCCATATGGGTCGAAATTCATGGAGGGAAAAATGGTAACAAAATTCTCATTGGGGTCTGTTACAAACCCCCAAATATAACAGAAACCATGGAAAGTCTACTTCTAAAGCAGATAAATGAAGCTGCAACCCATAATGAGGTCCTGGTTATGGGGGACTTTAACTACCCGGATATTAACTGGGAAACAGAAACCTGTGAAACCCATAAAGGCAACAGGTTTCTGCTAATAACCAAGAAAAATTATCTTTCACAATTGGTGCAGAATCCAACCAGAGGAGCAGCACTTTTAGACCTAATACTATCTAATAGAACTGACAGAATAACAAATCTGCAGGTGGTCGGGCATCTAGGAAATAGCGACCACAATATTGTACAGTTTCACCTGTCTTTCACTAGGGGGACTTGTCAGGGAGTCACAAAAACACTGAACTTTAGGAAGGCAAAGTTTGACCAGCTTAGAGATGCCCTTAATCTGGTAGACTGGGACAATATCCTCAGAAATAAGAATACAGATAATAAATGGGAAATGTTTAAGAACATCCTAAATAGGCAGTATAAGCGGTTTATACCTTGTGGGAATAAAAGGACTAGAAATAGGAAAAACCCAATGTGGCTAAACAAAGAAGTAAGACAGGCAATTAACAGTAAAAAGAAAGCATTTGCACTACTAAAGCAGGATGGCACCATTGAAGCTCTAAAAAACTATAGGGAGAAAAATACTTTATCTAAAAAACTAATTAAAGCTGCCAAAAAGGAAACAGAGAAGCACATTGCTAAGGAGAGTAAAACTAATCCCAAACTGTTCTTCAACTATATCAATAGTAAAAGAATAAAAACTGAAAATGTAGGCCCCTTAAAAAATAGTGAGGAAAGAATGGTTGTAGATGACGAGGAAAAAGCTAACATATTAAACACCTTCTTCTCCACGGTATTCACGGTGGAAAATGAAATGCTAGGTGAAATCCCAAGAAACAATGAAAACCTTATATTAAGGGTCACCAATCTAACCCAAGAAGAGGTGCGAAACCGGCTAAATAAGATTAAAATAGATAAATCTCCGGGTCCGGATGGCATACACCCACGAGTACTAAGAGAACTAAGTAATGTAATAGATAAACCATTATTTCTTATTTTTAGGGACTCTATAGCGACAGGGTCTGTTCCGCAGGATTGGCGCATAGCAAATGTGGTGCCAATATTCAAAAAGGGCTCTAAAAGTGAACCTGGAAATTATAGGCCAGTAAGTCTAACCTCTATTGTTGGTAAAATATTTGAAGGGTTTCTGAGGGATGTTATTCTGGATTATCTCAATGAGAATAACTGTTTAACTCCATATCAGCATGGGTTTATGAGAAATCGCTCCTGTCAAACCAATCTAATCAGTTTTTATGAAGAGGTAAGCTATAGGCTGGACCACGGTGAGTCATTAGACGTGGTATATCTCGATTTTTCCAAAGCGTTTGATACCGTGCCGCACAAGAGGTTGGTACACAAAATGAGAATGCTTGGTCTGGGGGAAATTGTGTGTAAATGGGTTAGTAACTGGCTTAGTAATAGAAAGCAGAGGGTGGTTATAAATGGTATAGTCTCTAACTGGGTCGCTGTGACCAGTGGGGTACCGCAGGGGTCAGTATTGGGACCTGTTCTCTTCAACATATTCATTAATGATCTGGTAGAAGGTTTACACAGTAAAATATCGATATTTGCAGATGATACAAAACTATGTAAAGCAGTTAATACAAGAGAAGATAGTATTCTGCTACAGATGGATCTGGATAAGTTGGAAACTTGGGCTGAAAGGTGGCAGATGAGGTTTAACAATGATAAATGTAAGGTTATACACATGGGAAGAAGGAATCAATGTCACCATTACACACTGAATGGGAAACCACTGGGTAAATCTGACAGGGAGAAGGACTTGGGGATCCTAGTTAATGATAAACTTACCTGGAGCAGCCAGTGCCAGGCAGCAGCTGCCAAGGCAAACAGGATCATGGGGTGCATTAAAAGAGGTCTGGATACACATGATGAGAGCATTATACTGCCTCTGTACAAATCCCTAGTTAGACCGCACATGGAGTACTGTGTCCAGTTTTGGGCACCGGTGCTCAGGAAGGATATAATGGAACTAGAGAGAGTACAAAGGAGGGCAACAAAATTAATAAAGGGGATGGGAGAACTACAATACCCAGATAGATTAGCGAAATTAGGATTATTTAGTCTAGAAAAAAGACGACTGAGGGGCGATCTAATAACCATGTATAAGTATATAAGGGGACAATACAAATATCTCGCTGAGGATCTGTTTATACCAAGGAAGGTGACGGGCACAAGGGGGCATTCTTTGCGTCTGGAGGAGAGAAGGTCTTTCCACCAACATAGAAGAGGATTCTTTACTGTTAGGGCAGTGAGAATCTCGAATTGCTTGCCTGAGGAGGTGGTGATTGCGAACTCAGTCAAGGGGTTCAAGAGAGGCCTGGATGTCTTCCTGGAGCAGAACAATATTGTATCATACAATTAGGTTCTGTAGAAGGACGTAGATCTGGGGATTTATTATGATGGAATATAGGCTGAACTGGATGGACAAATGTCTTTTTTCGGCCTTACTAACTATGTTACTATGTTACTATGTTCTACAAATGGATAACTATCCTAAACACATGTCAAAATCCACAATAGACTACCTCAAAAGGTGCAAGCTGAAGGTTTACAATCCCCTCACAGTATCCTTATCTGAACATCATTGAAAATTTGTGGCTAGACCTCAAAATAGCAGTGAATGCAAGATTACTCAGGAATCTCACAGAACTGGAAAAGGTTTACAAACAAGAACTGAAAGACTTTTGTCTGGCTACAAAAAGCATTTATAAACGCTGATGCCTTCAATAGGGGGTGCTGCTGGGCTCTAACCATGCAGAGTGCCCAAACATTTGCATCACCCCATTTTCCTCTTCTAATTTTTAAAATGTATAACATGAAATTATATTTTTTTTATGCCTAAAAATGTCATCTTTAACTTTAACAGTAATTTTGACCAGGGTGCCCAAACTATTACATGCAACCGTAGTATAGGAGCTACAAGGGCATTAAGGTGAATTTCCAAAGGCTAAGAATTTATCTTAGTGCCATGATATGGGAAACTAAAAGTACACTAAACATAAATATCATGAATAGAACATGAGCCCAATTTTGTTCCCTATGGGAATAAACAATGTACTAATAGGAAGAAACCACTATTAATATAATAATAGAGCTGTAAAGGGTACAATAAATGACAAAAAGATAGTGTTTAGGATATTAAACACTGGTTTAATATGGATATTAGTCCATGGTATGCACTGACTTTACCCAGCTCTCCCTGGCTCCAGAATATCTCTGTATACTGCATTGATTTTCCATGGTATGCACTGACTTTACCCAGCTCTCCCTGGCTCCAGAATATCTCTGTATACTGCATTGATTTTCCATGGTATGCACTGACTTTACCCAGCTCTCCCTGGCTCCAGAATATCTCTGTATACTGCATTGATTTTCCATGGTATGCACTGACTTTACCCAGCTCTCCCTGGCTCCAGAATATCTCTGTATACTGCATTGATTTTCCATGGTATGCACTGACTTTACCCAGCTCTCCCTGGCTCCAGAATATCTCTGTATACTGCATTGATTTTCCATGGTATGCACTGACTTTACCCAGCTCTCCCTGGCTCCAGAATATCTCTGTATACTGCATTGATTTTCCATGACTGAATTCTAGAATGCATTTGGCTACTCATCACTACTACAATATTATCATCACCTGCACCATCTAATCGAGCTGTTCTCCTCTTCCCACAGGTATGCACTGACTTTACCCAGCTCTCCCTGGCTCCAGAATATCTCTGTATACTGCATTGATTTTCCATGGTATGCACTGACTTTACCCAGCTCTCCCTGGCTCCAGAATATCTCTGTATACTGCATTGATTTTCCATGGTATGCACTGACTTTACCCAGCTCTCCCTGGCTCAAGAATATCTCTGTATACTGCATTGATTTTCCATGGTATGCACTGACTTTACCCAGCTCTCCCTGGCTCCAGAATATCTCTGTATACTGCATTGATTTTCCATGGTATGCACTGACTTTACCCAGCTCTCCCTGGCTCCAGAATATCTCTGTATACTGCATTGATTTTCCATGGTATGCACTGACTTTACCCAGCTCTCCCTGGCTCCAGAATATCTCTGTATACTGCATTGATTTTCCATGGTATGCACTGACTTTACCCAGCTCTCCCTGGCTCCAGAATATCTCTGTATACTGCATTGATTTTCCATGGTATGCACTGACTTTACCCAGCTCTCCCTGGCTCCAGAATATCTCTGTATACTGCATTGATTTTCCATGGTATGCACTGACTTTACCCAGCTCTCCCTGGCTCCAGAATATCTCTGTATACTGCATTGATTTTCCATGGTATGCACTGACTTTACCCAGCTCTCCCTGGCTCCAGAATATCTCTGTATACTGCATTGATTTTCCATGGTATGCACTGACTTTACCCAGCTCTCCCTGGCTCCAGAATATCTCTGTATACTGCATTGATTTTCCATGGTATGCACTGACTTTACCCAGCTCTCCCTGGCTCCAGAATATCTCTGTATACTGCATTGATTTTCCATGGTATGCACTGACTTTACCCAGCTCTCCCTGGCTCCAGAATATCTCTGTATACTGCATTGATTTTCCATGGTATGCACTGACTTTACCCAGCTCTCCCTGGCTCCAGAATATCTCTGTATACTGCATTGATTTTCCATGGTATGCACTGACTTTACCCAGCTCTCCCTGGCTCCAGAATATCTCTGTATACTGCATTGATTTTCCATGGTATGCACTGACTTTACCCAGCTCTCCCTGGCTCCAGAATATCTCTGTATACTGCATTGATTTTCCATGGTATGCACTGACTTTACCCAGCTCTCCCTGGCTCCAGAATATCTCTGTATACTGCATTGATTTTCCATGGTATGCACTGACTTTACCCAGCTCTCCCTGGCTCCAGAATATCTCTGTATACTGCATTGATTTTCCATGGTATGCACTGACTTTACCCAGCTCTCCCTGGCTCCAGAATATCTCTGTATACTGCATTGATTTTCCATGGTATGCACTGACTTTACCCAGCTCTCCCTGGCTCCAGAATATCTCTGTATACTGCATTGATTTTCCATGGTATGCACTGACTTTACCCAGCTCTCCCTGGCTCCAGAATATCTCTGTATACTGCATTGATTTTCCATGGTATGCACTGACTTTACCCAGCTCTCCCTGGCTCCAGAATATCTCTGTATACTGCATTGATTTTCCATGGTATGCACTGACTTTACCGAGCTCTCCCTGGCTTCTGAATGTCTCTGTATATTGCACTGGCTTTTCTATGCTTCCCCTGGATCTGAGTGTCTTGGTGCAGCACATATAATCCTTTTAGTATGCTTTCTCACCTATGAGCTTGTTTCCACGACCTGTTTTCATGTATCCCATTGTGTGATCCTGGCATCTCTTTGAGTGGTCAGTCTTACCCCTCCCTCACTTTATGACCTTTGCTTAACTCTCTACATCTGGTCTCCCATACCCAGCCACCCCCTCATTCACACCTGATTGCCCTTAACTGGGGATATAGTCACATGCAGGAGTCTGCTATAGACTCAGTCTGCTGCAAATCATCTTTTAAATTACATCTTTTTAATTATGATTCTGAATTAGACTGAATTGGACTGGAATTGACTGGAAGGTAACAGAACAACAACCACTACAATGTTTCGGTTTCTATTCTCTTTCACCCCCATACTACTTTCCTTCTTACAATCTCCTGCAATCCCTCCTCCTAGTAAGGAACTAGTCATTTCTTCCTCCATACTCCCCAGCCATCTCACCTTCTCCTCAGAACTGTTCCTCCACATACAATCCTTTTTATCCAGACACACACGGCCACATCATGTCCTATCCTGCTCCCACCTTCTAATGATCTGTCTGTTACTCCTCATTGCTGGTGACATATCCCCAAATCCCGGCCCTCCCCAATTCATCCCCACACTCGTTTCTAACCCCCTGCCACGATCCTCCGCACGTTTTCCCAACCACGACAACCTCATACCCATTCATCCAGCCCCCACTCCCCAGCTCCCCCTACTTGGAGCACTATGGAACGCACGCTCCATCTGCAACAAACTGACATTTATCCATGACCTCTTCATCACCAACAAACTCTCCTTCCTCGGCCTCACTGAAACCTGGCTCACCCCCTCTGACTCGGCCTCTCCAGCTGCGCTCTCCTATGGCGGATTCCACCTCTCTCACACCCCTCGCCCCAGCAACAAACGCGGTGGAGGAGTTGGCTTGCTCCTGTCCGACACCTGCTCCTTTACTCCAATCCCGCTACCACCCTCCGCTACTCTTCCCTCGTTTGAGGTGCACTCTGTCCGCATCTATTCCCCCTCCAACCTCCAGCTGGCTGTCATCTACCGCCCCCCAGAACTAGCCATCTCCACCTTTCTCGACCACTTCACCACCTGGCTACTTCATTTCCTCTCTGTTGACATCCCCACTATCATCATGGGTGATTTCAATGTCCCCATTGACACTTTCACCTCAGCTACCTCTAAACTTTTATCACTGACTGCCTCCTTTGGCCTCACTCAATGGTCCTCTGAGGCCACTCACAAAGATGGCCACACGCTGGACCTCATCTTCACCCACCTCTGCTCCCTTACTAACCTCACTAACACACCCCTCCCCCTGTCTGACCACAACCTACTGACATTCTCGTCCCTCTCCTCTCCTAGTGTGCAACCCCCACTCCACAAACTCACTCACCCTCGCAGAAATCTCAAACATCTCAACTTACAATCACTCTCTGAGTCCCTTCTCCCTCTCACAGACATAGCCTCCCTTCATGACACAGATGCTGCTGCCACTTTTTATAACACCACAATAACAACAACACTCGATTCGGCCGCCCCACTCATGCATAGTAAAACTCGTACAATTAACAGGCAGCCCTGGCTGACCAGCCTGACCAAAGAATTGAGACGGGCTTCCAGGATTGCTGAGCGGAGATGGAAGCGATCCCACTCTGCCGACCACTTCACTGCATACAAGCAGTCCCTCACCAGCTTCAAGTCTGCGCTCACTGCCGCAAAACAAACTTACTTCTCATCCCTCATATCCTCCCTGTCCCACAACCCTAAACAGCTTTTCAACACTTTCAATTCTCTACTCCGTCCCCCCGCACCTCCTCCCTCCCCCCTCATTTCTGCTGATGACTTCGCCTCTTTCTTTAAACAGAAGATCGATACGATCAGAGAAAGCTTTGGCCCACAGCGCCCACTGCCCCTCTTAGCTGCTCAACCCTGCTCCTCCAAAACCAGCTTCTCCACCATGACCGAAGATCAGCTCTCCACCCTCCTGTCAAGATCACACCTCACCACCTGCACGCTTGACCCGCTCCCATCCCACCTCATCCCTAACCTTTCCACGGTCTTCATCCCAACCCTAACGCACCTCTTCAACCTCTCACTCACAACAGGTGTCTTTCCCTCATCCTTCAAGCATGCCAAGATCACACCCATCCTCAAAAAGCCCTCCCTCGACCCATCCTCTGTGTCTAGCTATCGCCCGATATCTCTTCTCCCTTATGCCTCCAAATTGCTGGAGCAACACGTCCATCTTGAACTGTCCTCCCACTTCTCCTCCTGCTCCCTCTTTGATCGGTTACAATCAGGCTTCCGTTCCCATCACTCAACTGAAACTGCCCTAACTAAAGTCACCAATGACCTACTAACTGCCAGGAGCAAGCGACACTACTCTGTCCTCCTTCTCCTGGACTTGTCTTCTGCCTTTGACACTGTAGACCACTCCCTTTTGCTACAAATCCTCTCATCCCTTGGCATCACAGACTTGGCCCTTTCCTGGATCTCGTCATATCTGACAGACCGAACATTCAGTGTCTCCCTCCCCCACACCACCTCCTCACTTCGCCCCTTGTCAGTCGGTGTTCCTCAAGGCTCTGTTCTAGGACCCCTACTCTTCTCCATCTACACTTTCGGCCTGGGACAGCTCATAGAATCCCACGGTATGCAGTACCATCTCTACGCTGACGACACGCAGATCTACCTCTCCGGACCTGACCTCTCCTCCTTGCTTACCAAAATCCCGCACTGTCTGTCTGCCATTTCAGCCTTCTTTTCTGCTCGCTTTCTACAACTGAACATGGACAAAACAGAATTCATCATCTTTCCCCCATCTCACTCTACCCCTCCACCAGACCTATTCATCAATGTCAATGGCTGCTCACTATCCCCAGTCCCACACGCCCGGTGCCTCGGGGTGATCCTCGACTCTGCCCTCTCTTTCAAGCCACATATCCAAGCCCTTGCCTCCTCCTGTCGTCTCAAACTCAAAAATATTTCCCGGATCCGTGCTTTCCTTGACCGCAACACTGCAAAAACGCTAGTGCATGCCCTTATCATCTCCCGCCTCGACTACTGCAACCTCCTACTCTCTGGACTCCCCTCTAGCACTCTGGCACCACTCCAATCCATCCTACACTCTGCTGCCCGACTAATCCACCTGTCCCCCCGCTATTCCCCAGCCTCTCCCCTGTGTCAAGCCCTTCACTGGCTTCCTATCGCCCAGAGTTCAAAACCCTCACACTGACATACAAAGCCATCCACAACCTGTCTCCTCCATACATCTGTGACATGGTCTCCCGGTACCTACCTACACGCGACCTCCGATCCTCCCAAGACCTCCTTCTCTACTCCCCTCTCATCTCTTCTTCCCATAACCGCATCCAAGACTTCTCCCGTGCTTCCCCCATACTCTGGAACTCTCTACCCCAACACATCAGACTTGCGCCTACCATAGAAACCTTCAAAAAGAACCTGAAGACTCATCTCTTCCGACAAGCCTACAGCCTGCAGTGATCCTCAACCTACTGAACAGCCGCACAGCCAGCTCTTCCCTCTCCTAGTGTATCCTCACCCACCCCCTGCAGACTGTGAGCCCTCGCGGGCAGGGTCCTCCCTCCTTATGTACTCGTGTGCCTTGTTATCTGCTCATGTTTAATGTATTTGTCTATATTTGCCCCGTATTCACATGTAAAGCGCCATGGAATAAATGGCGCTATAAAAATGTATAATAATAATAAAAAATAATAATATTAAAGCAAGAGGATAATGATGAGGCATTAATAATTATAGAAAACAATAAATTAGGTAAAAATCTAATCAAGGCAGCAAATATTGAGACTGAGAGACTCATTGCCTAAGATAGTAAAAAATAATCCAAAAACATTGTTGAACATAAACAGTAAGTATCTCCTGGATGGCAGGAATCTGCTCTCAAGATAGTATTTCTAGGTATGTTTTATAATAGTATGCGCTTTAATCCTCCTATGTTCTTTATTAACTTGCAATAATGAATCCAGAAAGGAAATACTTTGGATTGCTTCTGGGTTGCCTTTACCGTGAAGCCTAGATCCGCGCACTTACATGGAGGGGTGAGCTGGTTGTGTTATTTTTATACATCGGCCCTTCTCTGCCACGATTTGGTTAGTGTATAACAAGGCGAGTCATTAGTGTCAGGGGCCATCATGTGTTTTCGTCTTTTGCTCCCTTTCTTCTCAGTGCCATAACTTTTTTATTTTTCTAGCAATATGGCCATGTGATGGCTTATTTTTTGCGGGACGAGTTGTACTTTTGAACGACCCCATTGGTTTTACCATGTCATGTACTAGAAAATGGGAAAAAAAATTCAAGTGCAGTGAAATTGCAAAAAAAGTGGAATCCCACAGTTGTTTTTTGCTTGGCTTTTTTACTAGGTTCTCTAAATGCTAAAACTGACCTGCCATTACGATTCTCCAGGTAATTGCAACTTCATAGACACCAACCATGTCTAGGTTCTTTTTTATCCAAGTGGTGAAAAAAATTTCCAAACTATCAATATTGTATCATACAATTAGGTTCTGTAGAAGGACGTAGATCTGGGGATTTATTATGATGGAATATAGGCTGAACTGGATGGACAAATGTCTTTTTTCGGCCTTACTAACTATGTTACTATGTTAAAAAAAAAAATTGTACTATTTTCCGATACTTGTAGCGTCTCCATTTTTCATGATCTCGGGTGTTGAGTGAGGGCTTATCTTTTGCATGCCAAGCTGAAATTTTTTGTTATACCACTTTGGTGCAGATACGATCTTTTGATCGCCCATTATTGCATTTTAATGCAATGTCGCGGCGACCTAAAAAAAGGAATTTTGGCGTTTTGGCTCTTTTTCTTGCTACGCCGTTTAGCGATCAGGTTAATCCTTTTTTTTATTGATAGATTGGGCAATTCTGAACCCGGTGAAACTAAATATGTCTATGTTTGATTATTTTTGTTTTATTTTGAATGGGGCGAAAGGGGGATGACTTGAACTTTTATATATTCATTTTTTTAAATATTTTTAAAACCATTTTTTTTTAACTTTTGGCATGCTTCAATAAACTCCATTGGAGACTAGATGCTGCCATAGCTCGATCAGCTCTGCTACATACAGCTGATGATCAGATCACCTGTATATAGCAGAATTGCTCACTTGCTATGAGCGCCGACCACTGGGAGACATCAGGTTGTCATGCCAACACACCAGTAACCTGCAATCACGTGACAGGGGTCACCGGTGTGCGTATTTCTGGCCCAGTGGCCGGAAGCGCGATTTAAATGCTGCTGTCAGAGTTTGACAGTGGCATTTAACTGGTTAATAGCCACGGGTGGATCATGTTTTGAACAACTGACATGTCCCTGGAAAGATGTGGGCTCACCGCCAGAGCCCACATCAAAGGGAGAGACCCAGACATCGGCATAAATGTACACCCGATGTCAGTAAGGCTATGTGCACACGTTGCGGATTTTGCTGTGGATCCGCAGCAGATCTGCAGCTGTTGGTCCGCAGCAGTTTCCCATGAGTTTACAGTACAATGTTAACCTATGGGAAACAGAAAACGCTGTGCCCATGCTGCGGAAAAAAAGCGAGTGGAAACACAGCGGTTTACATTCCACAGCATGTCACTTCTTTGTGTGGATTCCGCAGCGGTTTACACCTGCTCCACAATAGGAATCCACAGGTGTAAAACCGCAGTGGAATCCCCACAAAATCCGCATAAAAACCTTGGTAAATCCGCAGGTAAAACGCAGTTCTAAAATCTGCTGCGGAAAAATCTGCAAAGGTCCATTCTACGTGTGCACATACCCAAAGGGGTTAATTTCCAATAATTCTATTTATATTAAAACATCACCTTTATTTGATACAATAATTAAAAGCAAATTACAAATAGAACCAATTTAACAAAAACAAATAAATATATGGCTTAAATTGTTTGTCACTAAATCAGTCAGGGAATTGGGCATATATCCTAGTCTCAAAGACTGTCTTTTACCTTCCTTGCTATGGAGGTTGACACTCTTTCCCCACTCATACGTCGACTCTACCTATCTTTTCCTAAGTGTCCCTATGGGGAACCAGGGAAAGGGTGGCATTACCTTAGAAATCGTATGAATGGTGTGGAAGAGTATGTCTCGAGGATGGCAGGGTTTAAGAAGGAGGAAAAATACAGAAGTCCTTAGTTTTGAGAGTCAGTGGTTCTTGAACCAATAATTAGCTCTCACCTAATTCAAATGCCAACTCTAATGTATTTGACACTGTCTATCATAATAATCTAGATGTTAGAGTCAGCAAAAAGTAGAAAAGGAAAATCTGCCCTATGTAAAGTATGATACACCACTGCCTAACTGTGGAGGTTGGCACCCTTTTCCTGCGTATTGACTCCCCTGCTCAACATAAGGTCTAGTGAAGGACATAATTGTTTTTCACTAGTCTAAGCAAAATAAAAATCATGCTTTGGTCTTGCTTGAACTTACTTATGGTCGTCACACAGGTTTCCAACTTCTTGGTCACATAAGGGTCCAGTCCATCCAGGATTACATTCACATGTAACACCCAATTTTTCCATAGAGCGACATGAGCCTTGCTTACATATATTGCATGACTTGCATCCTGGGAACACTCCAATAGACACCGGAGGCAGGTCTTTAAAATCTTGTAATTCATTGTTAATTCGAACATCATGTATGCACCCATTAAAACCATTGGGATTACGCTCAGCTCTCTGGCGTAAAGATGATATTCCTGAAGCAGGTGGAATGCCTGGATAAAGATAAAATCACACTTTTTTATTAATAAATTACTAATAATAAAAAGTATAATGATTAAAAAATAGATTTTTATTGAAGCATTGTTTGAATAAATTTTGACAACATATACAGTCATGGCCAAAAGTGTTAAAAGCCTTTAAAATTGTTCCAGAAAATGCAGCATTTCTCCCAGAAAATTATTACAAATACACGTTTTGTTGGCACCTTTTCAAAATTGTGAGTAAACAACTTTGTTTTAAACATGTGATGCTTGTTCAAAGTCATCTGTGGCAAGTAACAGGTGTGGGCATCATGAAAATTACACCTTAAACCAGATAAAAAAGGGAGAAGTTGACTCACTCTTTGCATTGTGTGTCACACTTAGCATGGAAAATAGAAGAGGACAAGAGAACTGTCTGAGGACTTGAGAACCAAAATTGTTGAATGATATCAACAATCTCAAGGTTGCGATGCCATCTCTAGAGATCTTGATGTTTATTTGCCCATGGTATGCAACTTAACCCATGGCACTGTAGCTAATGTTACTGGACGTGGATGTCAGGGGAAAAGTGATGAAAGGATAAGCAGCCCCAATCAAGTTCCAAAGATATTCAAGCTGTCCTGCAGGCTCAAGGTGTATCTGTGTCAGTGCGAACTATCCATCGACATTTGAATTAAGTGAAACACTATCATAGGAGATGCAGGAGGACCCCATTGCTTATCATAGAAAAGCTAGACTGCAGTTTGCCAAAATGTGGTTGAGTAGGCCAAAATTCTGGGAAAGTGTCTTGTGGATAGATAATTCCAAGATATAGCTGTTTGGTAAAGCACATCATTCTACTGTTTGTTGAAATCAAAATGAGGCCTCCAAAAAAAGAACACAGTACCTACAGTCAAATATAGTAGAGGTTCAAAGATGTTTTGGGGATGTTTGCTGCCTCAGTGTTGTGAATTCCGCTCTTGGGCTCGCTCCGGTGGTTGTAAGTGGCACTTTTGTGAGTTCTGCTCTTGGGCTCCCTCTTGTGGTTTCTAGTGGTATGGCTGCTCCTTGGAGTTAGCTGTCTTCAGCTGCTTCCACTGATCGTCTTTTCTGCTCGGCTATTTATGCCTGGCTCCTTCCTTCAGCCAGTGCCACTTGTAAATGGTTCCTGGTTGGATTCACATCTCTTTGGAGTTCCCTGTTATCCTGACCAGTTCAGCAAAGCTAAGTTTTTGCTTGCTCTTTTCTGTTCACAGTTTGTGGACTTATCCATTCTGTGCTTCTATGTTTGTCCAGCGTTATCAGTATGAATTAATTCTGTCTTGCTGGAAGCTCTTGGAAGCAGATTTACCCTCCACACCTTTAGTCAGGTGTGGAGATTTTTAGTAAACTCTGCGTGGATTTTTGTAGTGCTTTATACTGACCGCACAGTTTTCCATCCTGTCCTATCTATCAAGTTAGACTGGCCTCCTGTGCTCATCCTGGTTTCATTCTGTGTATGTCTTTTCCCTCTCCTCTCACCGTCATTATTTGTGGGGGGCTAATCTATCCTTTGGGGATTTTCTCTGAGGCAAGATAGTTTTCCTGCTTCTATCTTTAGGGGTAGTTAGCTCTTAGGCGGTGACGAGGTGCCTAGGGAGAGTTAGGAGCACCCCACGGCTACTTCTAGTGTTGTGTTGAGCTTAGGGACTGCGGTCAGTACAGTTACCACTTCCTTCAGAGCTCGTTTCATGTTGCTCCTAAACCACCGCATCATAACACTCAGGCACTGGGTGCATTTACTGTGTGCAAGGCATCATGAAATCTAAAGATTACTAAAGGATTTTGAGTTTCAGTGTAGTGCCAAGTGTCAGAAAACTGGATTTGCTTCCTAGGTCATGCGTCTTCTAGCAGGACAATGACCCCAAATAAGTCATAGTGCACTTTTGACCAGTCACTGGAAAGCAACAAAAATGACAGAAATGTGAAATCTGCTCCAAATAAAAGAAAAACTCTCCCAGTTTTATACATATTCAGTGCAGTTTGATGTGGGCTCAATTTGTTGCCCAAACGATAGCATAAGCTTGTGGTTGCATGATGTCACAGACCTGGCAGTTTATTAATCAGTTCAGTTTATCAGGGGTTAATCTGACTGGGGGGCTCAGCAACAGCTTAAATGAGTTTGAGTTGTTTGATTGGTTCTTGTCATCTCTCCTCGTGAACAGGTCTGATATGATTGGGCCAGAGAAAGGGTGCCAAAATGTAAACTACAAAAGTGCACCATGACTTTACGGTGTCACGGGGCTACTGCGACTAAGAGGCTTCAGGGAACTGCAGCGCTTTGGGTCTCGTTCACACACAGTGAACAGAAGCTCTTCTCCTGAGTTCTGACCTGGCTGCCTTATGCCAGCAGTTTAGCTGCCTGGCTTCGAGTGTGAAGGAGCGTAGTGTTGGAGCTAGGAGGTTTATCTACTTAGATTGTTGCCTGCTTATTTGGTTGCATGTTAAACCTGTTTTCTCTCCTTTGTTCTTCCCCCCCTTTTTCCCTACTCAGTGTTTCCTCTGTGATTGTGTGAGTTTTCAGGGTGTTTGCTATTTTAGTTACGTTGTCTGTATATGTGTATTTGTCTATTTGCCGTTTTGCTATTTTTGTGCAGTCCTCCTTCCTGGGGGGGGGGAGGGGGCCACTGATAGGGTCTTCACAGGAGACAGGGATACGCTGGCAGCTCAGGCCTCCTAACCATTATAGGTACCCCTGAGATAAGGGCAAGTCAGGACCCCTTTATAGAGGCAGGGACAGGTGCGGTCCCAGTACGCCATCCTGCCTCTTATCGCCGTTTACGGCGTGACATACGGACACACTGTATATTGCAAGAAGCAACCACAAATGAATGGAAACAAAGTGCTGGAGCATTCTGAAGTGGTCAGCAATGAGTCCGGATCTAAACCCGATTGAACACCTGTGGAGAGATCTTACAAAATGCTGTTGGGAGAAGGCATCTTTCAAATATGAGAGACCTGGAGAAATTTGTAAAAGAACAGTGGCCCAAAATTCCAGTTGAGAGGTGTAAGACGTTTGATGATGGTTATAGGAAGCGACTGAAGTTATTAATTCCAAAGGGTGTGTAACCAAATATTAAGCTGAGGGAGACTGTTTTTCATGTTGTTCTAACACACACAAAGGAAGTAAACATGTGCATAACAAAACATGTGTAATATTTTCTGGGAGAAATATTTAATTTTCTGTAACAATTACAAGAGTGCCAACAGTTTTGGCCATGACTGTAACATTACAAATATTGTAATATTGTTACTGGATGCTCTGCTGACTTGTCATGGGATTGATAGCCGAGCAAAGAAGAAGAGATTAGATAGCGTTTGCTCTGTGACTAAATTAATTTTTGGATCTAATCTTGGGTCTGAAGTATATTAGGGTCTGTATTAATCTTATTTATCTTAGTGTGTTTATATATTAGGGGTTACATTTAATGTGTTTTCCAACTTTCAATATAAAAATAGCTGCAAAGGGTATAAAATAAACAATATTTTTGCTTCTTTCCTCTGGCAATGAAGCTCTTGGAGTCCTCTCGGTCTTTTACAAGTGGCCATCTTGTGCTATCTTCAGCTAATCAGCCAAATGTGGTTACATTCTTTACTACTGACATCCTGAGTGCCATTGCTGAGCTATAATGAAAGACTTACGGCCTTCCAATAATGGGTTAAAGTGATCACATGGTGAATGCTGACCCAAGAACAGGAGAACTGTTGAAGCTGAATTGCCAAATGGATCAAAGAGGTGGCCATTGTTTATTTAATTATACCATTTGTAGCTGTTGAAATACATAAATAAAAGTTGGATAACCCTTTAAGGGGTCTGCATATATTAAAGGGTTACCATTTATGTCAAGGAGTACAAATTATTTTTGTTTTATTGTCTGGTTTAGGGTTTGGATTAATTTAGGAGTCTGATGAAATTAGTTTTTTGGGAATTTTACAAAAATCATGAGATTAAAGGGCACATAAGAATAGCCAAAATACCACAGCAGCCTTTCAATCTGTCATATATACTGTATGGTTTAATATTACTGAGGTTTTATCCTCTAAAATACCTTCATGATATTACATGGAGCAGTAAGCAATGGAGCGGTCACAATTATTTTAAATAACTACATTTATGATACCTGAAAGAAAAGAAACTGTGTCTCCTTTCAAAATCAGAGACATATAGAGGAATAGTAGGGATGGATAGAGCATAATATGTTTGTGTGTATGAGCTCTCAGTTATATGTGCAGAAATTCAGGCGTGGTGAGATTTTGGCTTTATTGTAGTAGGAACAAGAGCTAGGCTTAAGCTAAACGTTGGCACCAGGTCCCATGACGTTATAGCTATGCGTCTGTTTGCTATTGATGGATATAAGGAGTTGTCGCTTTTGATGCTGTTCCCTCAATCACATAATACAAGCATGTATGTTGTTTCAGATTTTATTTGTAATAGCCCTGACAATTTGGCTGTGATTGTTTTTTGTGTTTGTTGTATCAAAAGCACAGTACTAAAGAATGTATATCTAAAATCTATTCAGACTGACATTGTGTCTTCAGTGTCTGTAAAAGTATCCATTGCCGTGTTTTGACCACTTTTATTAAAGATTGCATTGCCAGATGATGAAATGTTTCCTTATATTAAACAGTCATAGGAGTAGACCTGATTTGCATACATGACATCACATGCCTCCTAGAAGGGCACCACCTCACTCAATGCAAGTGTATTGATAAAGGCCAGATACAGTCTAGTAGAAATGTGGCTGGTACAAAGCAATTCAAATATTTGAGACCAAATATTCACCTGCTCCGAATGTCAGCACCAGAGAATCCTCACAGCACTCAGTGAATGCATTGTGAAGACTTACGTAGAGTGACTGCAGACATGTAGTTTAAGACCAGATCACCCCTTTGACCCCTTCTCGACATATGATGTACACTTACATCATATGCCAGGTACTGACACGTAATTTTACATAACTGTACATTTTTTACTTTAATGCGAGCTTGCAAACTGAGCCTGCATCTTTCATGGCAGATGATGGATGAATTATTCAGCCATCATTTGCCTCTAATAACCGAGGGTGGAGCAGCATGCTGTCCACGGCTGTTAATCTGGTAGACACTAGAGTTCAGCAAATATGTTCGGAATCAGTCGGCGAAACTGAATTTGCCATATTTGTGCCATATTGGTACCTTAATCATGCCGAATTTATGTTTCACGATCGATTCCGAACATATTCATTCATTTCTACTCCCATTGACTCCAATGACATTTGGCTGTGTTTGGTGAATATTGCAAAACCAATATTCGCCGTCGATTGTAATCGGAACCAAATTTTGAAAAATTTGCTCAAATCTTTTAGACACCACTCTCTATATCTGACAGCAGCATTTAACACACACTGGCAGCGGGGTACAGCATTCAATGCGCTCATCGGCACGCCTGTGACATATTTATTCAGAAGAACTTTACCTCCAAGATAAAGGGGGGTGTTCAGGTTCAGTGAAGGCTGCTTTTGGAGCTTGCCAAGGCTTTTAGGAGATCCGTTATCAACAACAAGGCTTAAACTTTGATTTAGCATCACAAGTTCAACAGTATGGAATAGGCCATCGTTGATAGTTTCCACACTGAAAGCAAAGTATAAAATCATTAGATTTAGAGTAGTATAAACTATTCCAACATTTAGAAAATACCACTCTTCCAGGAAAACATTTCTACATCATAACTTTGATTTGAAGAAGCTAAAAGGAAAAAAAAAACTGTGGCACTCACCCCGTGGCTAAAACTTCTTTATTGAAAAAATGTTCTTTATTGACAGACTATACAGAAGGAAACAGTGCGATGGCCATTTTACATTGTTAAGCGCTCTTTATCTTTTTGCTTCTTGGAATTGTCTAACGTCTGTTGAGCGCCACATGCGGCTACACTTTAACTAGCTCAGAATTTAAACAGTGGAAGACATATTCACATGCAACTCCCAGCTATGCTCATTTGCTTTGATTTGTAGTACTGACCTACTCCCTTTAATTTTATTTTTATAACTGATATGGTATCCTTGCCCCACCATTGCTTATTGCTCATCCTATGATGTGACCTAAAAAAAATATGATGTGAAAATATGAAGACAATACATTCATTTTAAAGGGAACCTGACAGCTGGTTCACTCAGTTCAAACTACGGACTGCGTGAATGTGAAACAGGTTGCGTTATTTCAACAAGGTATGTCTTATTCTAAAATTGTCAATATTTCAGAGAAAACATAACTTTCAACCCCTTTACGACATGTGCCATACATGTACAGCACAGTGGGAAGTGCGTTTCCACAAACCACCATACATGTACAGCGCAACGTTTGTGTCAGCGACATCATCAGCGGTGTCAGCTATATATCATAGTTGACACCCAGAAAAAAACACCTGCGATCGGTGCTGGCGCCACTGTTAATGCTGACAGTCGTGATGGTAGAGGGAAGGGGGGCTTCTTTGCTCCGATTGGCACAAAGGGATTGCTATCACGTCATGCCTATAGGCTCCATGGTGACTTCTGCCCAGGTACGGTGGCCTACTGCCTGTGTGTTATTGACAGATAATACCCTGCAATGGAAAAGCATTGCAGAGTATTAGGGTATGTGCACACATAGGAAATGTGGTACAGAATTTTCTGCACAAAATCCGCATCTCCTGGCAGAATCCGCAGCTGCAGAGGTGAATGCTACAAATAAATTTATACCATGCAGTATAAGTCTCTTTCCAGTGGGTCTCTTTGATGGACAGATGTTTTGGAATCCATCCTGATGGGTACATACTTCCCAAGAATATGCATACAACAGTGTACAGAATTGCAGTGTGCACCTACCCTTAAGGCCCCTTCACATTAAGCGACGCTGCAGCGATACCGACAACAATCCGGATCGCTGCAGCGTCGCTGTTTGGTCGCTGGAGAGCTGTCACACAGACAGCTCTCCAGCGACCAACGATCCCGAGGTCCCCGGTAACCAGGGTAAACATCGGGTTACTAAGCGCAGGGCCGTGCTTATTAACCCGATGTTTACCCTGGTTACCAGCGTAAAAGTAAAAAAAAAAAAACACTACATACTTACCTACCGCTGTCTGTCCCCGGCGCTCAGCTTCTCTGCACTCCTCCTGCACTGGCTATGAGCACAGCGGCCGGAAAGCAGAGCGGTGACGTCACCGCTCTGCTTTCCGGCTGACCGACGCTCACAGCCAGAGCAGGAGGAGTGCAGAGCACAGCGCCGGGGACAGACAGCGGTAGGTAAGTATGTAGTGTTTTTTTTTTTTTACTTTTACGCTGGTAACCAGGGTAAACATCGGGTTACTAAGCGCGGCCCTGCGCTTAGTTACCCGATGTTCACCCTGGTTACCAGTGAAGACATCGCTGGATCGGTGTCACACACGCCGATCCAGCGATGTCCACGGGAGATCCAGCGACGAAATAAAGTTCTGGACTTTGTTCAGCGACCAACGATCTCCCAGCAGGGGCCTGATCGTTGGTCGCTGTCACACATAACGATTTCCTTAACGATATTGTTGCTACGTCACAAAAAGCAACAATATCGTTAACGATATCGTTATGTGTGAAGGTACCTTTAGTTAGCAGTTTTGGCTGATAATGGGCATGTTTGACCCCACCAATCATATATACTGAGATGAGTCATCAATTGTTAGGTTTTGGACAACCCTTTTAACAACCTATGTGGCACATGTCTCCAGAAGCACAAGCCGGGCAATCTCTATTGGGCAATAAAAGTCATATTTGCAATTTTGCCTCTGAGACGTCCATTGCGCACTAATTTCTGGAAAATTCTAGTGGGGTCAAAATAATTACTACAAACATAGATGATTTCCCTGAGTATTTTTTTGCAAAATGGGGCCACTTTTGGGGGATTTCTGGTGCTTTTAAAGCAAATGGCACCCAAAAACTATTACTGGCAGATTTGTGATCCAAAAACCAAATAGCGATTCTTCCTTTATAAGCCCTGCCATGTGCATAAATAGTAGTTTCTGACCACAGATTGAGTACTGCTGCATTTGGAAGAAATTGCTTTATAAAAGTTTGGGTCCATTTCCTCCTATTTTTCCTTGTGAAATTAAGAATTTGAGGCTGAAACAACATTTTTGTAGAACTAATGTTATAAAATTGTATGAAACATCTGTGGATTCAATATGCTCACAACACCCCAAGATGAATTACTTGTGGGGTGTACTGTAGTTTGCAAAATGAGGTCATTTGTGGGAAGGGGTTACTGCTCTTCGGTAAAAGGGCTCTACAAATATGACATGTTGCCCGGAAACCAAATAAGCATAGCCGGCTTTTCAAAATGGCACTTCATTCTTTTTGGGCTCTACTGTCTGCCCGAACAGTAGTTTTCCCCCACATAAGTGACATTGACGTACTCAGGAGAAATTGCTTAACAGACTGAGTGGTCCATTTTCTCCTGTTAACTTTGTGAAAATGAAAAACCTGGGGCTCAATTAACATTTTAGGGAAAAAAATGTAATATTTCATTTTCATGGTACAATGTTTCAAAGTTCGGTGAAGCACCTGTGGGTTCATAGTTACATAGTTATCAAGGTTGAAGGAAGACTCCAAGTCTATCCAGTTCAACCCATAGCCCAACCTAATATGCCCTAAAAATGCTCCACACACCCCTAGGTAAATTCCTTAACTGTTGTGGTTTCCAAAATGTGGCCATTTTTGAGGGGTTACTGCTCTTCTGGCTGTAGAAGCACTGTACAAATGCACAATGGTGCCAGGAAGAAGCACAGTATGCTTTCCAAAATAGCACATCTTTTGGAGCACTACTCTGTGCCCAATCAGTAGTTTTTCCCACATATGGGGCATCAGCATACTTGGGAGAAATTGCACAGAATAATTGGATGATCAATTTTCTCCTGTTACCCTTGTAAAAATGAAAGACAAAATTTTAGGGTGAATAACGTAATTTTTAATTATTTTCTTCAACTTTTCTATTATTCTTGTAAAGCATCTGAAGGGTTAAACTTCTTGAATGTTTTACTGTGAAAGGTACTGTTTTTACAATGGGGTCTTGTTTGGCGGTTTTCTAACATATAAGATCAACAAAGTCACTTCAAAGGGAAGTGGTCCCTTAAAAAGTAGGATTTGTATATTATGTTGGAAAAATTACTGCTAAACATTTAACCTAACAAAAAATTTATAGGTTTCAAAAATTATGCAGACATAAAGTTGACATGTGGTAGATGTTATTTATTGATTATTTTGTGCGGTATGACTTTGTTTTGAGGGCATAAAAATTAAAAGTATAAAAACTGCGAATGTTTAAAAATGTGTCAAATTTTTGATATTTACATAAAAAATGTAAATCATATCCACCTAAATTTACTACTATCATGAAGTACAAGATGAAGTGATTCTGGTCAGAACTGAAAAAGGAAGGTGAAAACAGGCTTCGTCTTGAAGGGGTTAAAAGTTGGTCATAGGCAATGCAAAATTAATATGAATTGAATGACCAGTCCAAAATACAGGTCTTTGATGGCTTCTTCCAACCCTGCTCCCATAGACAGACAGGTCCATCCTTCTTTGTTTGTATTGTGAGAGATAGACTTGTCAGTCAATGTTAACTATGCCAAGAGAAAAGTCAGAAAAGTCACTACCCTGGTTGGTCATAGATTGGCGGTCCAAGGAACCGCCAATGAAGTGAAGGGGTTAAAGAAGTCTGTTCAACTCTTGTTTTTTTCTGAGCAATTCAGCACAATCCATCCTCTTTGCAATGTTTTCACATGTATTCAGAACTTCTGCCGGATAATTTCTATTCTTAAATTTCTCAGTGAGACTATCAAAAGCCGATTGTACATTTGATTCCCCACTAATTATTCTTTTTTACTCTCAAGTATTGACTATATGGAAGGGACTCAACAAACTTTCTAGGGTGATGGCTTTTGACCTTTATTAAATTATTGCTGTCGGTTTTGTAGAAAAATTGAAAACAAATATTTAAGCGACCTGTGTAACAAAAAAATACACATTTTTATATGCCATACTATGCCTCCAAGAATCTCTGCCAAATATTCCACTAGGTGGTGCAGCTGAATTTCTTTCAGGCTATTTACACTTTCCCAGGAGAATGAACTATGAATATGACACATAACTTAGCTCCAAGTACACACGTAAAATATTGGGGACTACAACAATAACAGAAATATCGAACACTTTACTCCAGTATGATGTTCCTTATTAGTCTCTAAACATGAGAAGAAAGAGGAAAGGAAGGAAGAAGAAGAATTTTAAAGGGACTTCAGTGCACCGATGTTCACAGCTCCCAGAAAAGACAATAAAATAGAAACACTGCCCAGAATGTTGTACACAGGAACAAGGTACCTACAGTGGTGTGTAAAAGTTTGGCACCCCTGGTCAAAATTACTGTTATTGTGAAGAGCAAGTTAAAGATGAAATGATCTCTAAAAGGGCTAACGTTAAAGACGACACATTTCCTTTGTATTTTAGGCAAAGAAAATATTTTGCCATTTTTGGTATTTTAAAAATCACAAAAAGGAAAATGCGCAGTTGCTGAAGTTTGGGCACCTTTGGAGATTTGTGTGCTCAGATAAATTTGACCAAGGTTTCAGACCTGAATTAGCCTGTGGCCTAACGTTTACACGGCACTGTATAGATTTAGTATTGATTATTTGTATTTATCTTATTTCTTTGATATAAATACAGTTCACGAGCACATGTCATGGCCACAAAACTGAATAAAACACAAATTTGCCTGGTCAGCAGATATTGGGAAAAGGTAATATTTGCTCAGAAAATGTAATCATCTAAAATATATAGACCATAATCTGTGGAAAGTTTGTGAAAACTTTACCAATAAATACAGGGCACATAAAGTCATTCTCCCTCTGAGTCTCCTCAATCCAGCTCTACTACAGGACACCAACCCGAGCCACAATGTATTCCTCCTGACTAGCACAGGAGCATTTCAATAAACAGCTTTCTTTAGAATGCCATATGCTTTGTTCCTGGAAAATATCTTCCGATGGAGCTAAATTATTAGATGTTGTCAATGGTTTCCACTAGGTTATTAATTATTAGCCCTGTTAGAAGAAACATTTGGATTTGTGTTGTTAGGCCGGGGTCACACTTGCGAGTGCAATGCGAGAAACTCACACAAGTCTCTTGTATCAATACCCGGCACTGCCGCCGGCATTCGGGACCGGAGAGTTCAGCTGCATGTATTTCTGTGCTGCTAAACACTCCGGTCCCGAGTGCCGGCGGCAGTGTCGGGTATTGAGGCGAGAGACTCACGCGCGTTTCTTTGCATTGCACTCGCAAGTGTGACATCGGCCTTAGAATCAATATTTCCACAACTAAATATATATTCATTAGGCCATGTTCAGACATAATAATCTTTATTTTTATATAATGCTAACATATTCCGCAGCGCTTTACAGGTTGCACACATTATCATCGCTGTCCCCAATGGGGCTCACAATCTAGAATCCCTATCAATATGTCTTTGGAATGTGGGAGGAAACCGGAGAACCCAGAGGAAACCCTGGCAAACACAGGGAGAACATACAAACTCCTTGCAGATGCTGTCCTTGGTGGGACATTCAGTATTTGGTCAGTATTTTACATCAGTATCTGTAAGCCCAAACCAGGAGTGGGACAGTCAGAGGAAAAGTATAATAGAAATACATCACCACTTCTGGATTTATCACCCACTCTTGGTTTTGGCTACAGATACTGAGGTAAAATACTGACCAAATACTGATAGTGTGAACATGGCTTTAACGCGATATGCTGTCAGAAAGTCTTCTAAAGTAGAACTTATAAGAAAAATTTACATTTTTTCATCAAAAAAAGCTAGAAATTGATTCAGTGTACTGTAAAGAAACTAGATATGTGGAAACTTGCTAATTTTTACTTTGTAAGATTGCCAAGTATTGGAATTTTGTAAGCACACAGACATGCGGAAACCTCAACTGGAGTGCAAAATCTAACAGCATGAAATAAAGTATTCATCACTTGTCAAAAAATAAACATTTCCTTCCTGTACATGGTTCCACAGCACACTAATGTAAGTTGGAAATTGTACCTGTGTGATCACCATGGGAGCCCAGCAGTGACTGATTGCAGGGTACCCAAAAATATGACCGAAAATTGGATCACACTCACCCACACAAGCCTATGTCTCTATCTGAGTCCAATGTCATCCAAGTGCAGTATGATTACCGGGGATTTTGGCAATGGAGGAGATGGAGAAATGTCTTTCACCTCTGCTGCTTTTCTCATGTGAGAGGATCAGGGCACAGAGCACTGACACTCGGCTCACACTCGCAGCAGAGCTGGAGCTCAGGGTCATTACCATATTGCCTCTGATGCTATACGCTAACGTGACCTCGATCTTAAGGTACCGTCACACTGAACGATATCGCTAGCGATCCGTGACGTTGCAGCGTCCTGGCTAGCGATATCGTTCAGTTTGACACACAGCAGCGATCAGAATCCTGCTGTGATGTCGTTGGTCGCTGGAGAAAGTCCAGCACTTTATTTGGTGTGTGACGCCGATTCAGCGATGTCTTCACTGGTAACCAGGGTAAACATCGGGTTACTAAGCGCAGGGCCGCGCTTAGTAACCCGATGTTTACCCTGGTTACCAGCGTAAAAGTAAAAAAAAAACAAACACTACATACTTACCTTCCGCTGTCTGACGTCACCGCTCTGCTTTCCGGCCGCTGGGCTTACACAGGGCAGAGAAGCAGAGCGCCGAGGGACAGACAGCGGAAGGTAAGTATGTAGTTGTTAAGGACCGGCGGAACGCACCAAGTATAGATAATAAGAAACTAGGTGCGTTCGCAGTCCGAGGTCCACCGTGCAGGTAAAAGACCCTGCTGCTAGTAAGACGGACTATATGGCGGTACTAAGTATACACACATGGGTTAACTTCAACCTGCGTGAAGGAAGCGATCCTGTTGCGTCACAGGACCGCAGTACCGCACATAAAGCGCGAGCAAGAAGTCAGCGGACTCAACCCCTACACAGGATTGAAGTCCGATTAGACACTTGCTGGCACAACACCGCAACTGGGTGTGTCAGAGGAACAAAAATAATAATATAAAGGCACAAGAGTGCGTGCGGTGCCGCACTGACGGACGCCACTAACCACCCAGGCTTGGGTCAGGAAAGCGCAGAGCAAGCGCACGGCGCCATACTGGCGGACACAGCAACTGGTAGCTGTAATGTGTGTTTCGTGCTGTTGGATAAGTCGGGCGCTAGATAGCAAACATACACCTTCCGCGAATAGACATTCAATAGGGAGGGTTATTTAAAGAGCGACTTTCACTCACAACACACACACATATTTACAAGACAATACTAGCGCATGGCCGTGCGGTCATGCGCAGTTTATATAGTAGCAGCACAGGAAGCAGCTCCAGAAGTTTTGCCCTTTCAGGACCTGCCAAGAGGACCAATGGGATGTGCTGCAATACCTGAGCATGTGACCCGCGATCTCCAACGGGAGATCCTGCCCTGGGCATGCTCAGACAGAGAAAAGCAGGACTTAGATCCAGAAACGTCCACTCGCCGCTGCCCAGCACTGGCTTCAATGGCAGAAGCAGGAAAAGCAGCAGTAACTCTTCACACAGAGTCAGACTGAGCGAGACGCTGGGATCGACGTCCCTGCTGAGCAGACTCCACCGTGGCTGGAGAAGAATGGGAGACCGCAGCGGAGACGGATCGAGATTCCCCCAGTGCAGCAGAGGAAACTCGACTCCTAACATTACCCCCCCTCCTAGGGCTCCCCTCCTTGGGCCTCGCCACGTTCGAAGGCAGCAATGAGCTGCAGGGCCCGAATGTGCTCAACAGGCTCCCAGAACCTGTCCTCGGGGCCATAACCCTTCCAGTCCACCAAATAAAATTTTTTGCCACGTACCACCTTGCATCCCAAAATAGCGTTCACCTCATAATCGTTCGTAGACGAATCCGATGTCCCAGCAGATGACTCGGAAAACCGGGACATATACACAGGTTTCAAGAGGGACACATGAAAGGTGTCGGTGATACCCAGGCGTGGCGGAAGGGCCAAACGATGGACCACAGGATTAACCTGCTCGAGGACCTTGAACGGACCCAAGTAGCGAGGAGCAAATTTAGTGGACTCAACTCGCAGCCTGATGTTACAGGCGGAGAGCCACACCAAGTCGCCAGGAGCAAAGGTCGGAGCGGGGCGCCGATGAGCATCGGCGGAGGACCTCATTCTCTCCTTAGAGGCCCGAATGGCATCCTGAGTGTGGTCCCAAATATCCCGTGCCTCCACAGCCCAGTCTGCCACCCTGGAGTCGGCGGAAGACACGGGCATAGGCACAGGTACCCGTGGATGCTGACCATAGTTGAGGAGGAATGGGGTTTGTCCAGTGGAGTCGGCTATGGCGTTGTTCAGTGCAAACTCTGCCCATGATAGCAAGGATGCCCAGTCATCCTGCCTGGCTGAAACAAAATGTCGCAGGTATGTGACCAAGGTCTGGTTGGCCCTCTCTACCAACCCATTCGTCTCGGGATGATAAGCGGAAGAGAGATTCAACTCAATACTGAGAAGACGACAAAGCTCTCTCCAGAACCGAGACGCAAACTGGGGACCCCGGTCACTGACAATTTTGTCAGGCATACCATGTAGGCGGAAGATGAGTTTGATGAACAACGCTGCCAAGGCCCGTGCAGAAGGTAACCGTGGTAGCGGCACCAAATGCACCATTTTTGAGAAATGATCGGTGATGACCCAAATGATGGTACAGCCGCGAGACTTGAGTAAACCCACAACAAAGTCCATCCTGACCATCTCCCAGGGCCTATCTGCCACCGGCAAGGGATAGAGCAACCCAGCTGGCCTTTGACGCGGAGATTTATTTTTGGCGCAGGAGACACACGCCAGAATATAATCCCTGACATCCCGGACCATATGCGGCCACCAGTACGTCCTCGCCAGTAGCTCAGATGTCCTCTTTGTCCCAAAGTGTCCACCCACCCTGGACGAATGAGCCCAAGAGAGAACCTCCGGTCGCAAATTAATGGGCACAAAAGTCTTGTCCGGAGGCACAGACTCTAGCGAAACCGGCGCTACGGTTCTCAGGCTCTCGGAAGGGACAATAAGCCGAGGCTCCTCTTCCTCCTCCTCAGTTGACATAAGGGAGCGAGAGAGAGCGTCAGCACGGATATTCTTCTCCCCGGCGAGATAATGAAGGGAAAAGTGGAACCGGGAGAAGAACAGGGACCATCTGGCCTGGCGAGAATTTAGCCGCTGGGCTGTTTGTAAATAGACCAAATTTTTGTGGTCCGTGTAAACTTGGAAGGGAAACCGCGCACCCTCCAGAAGGTGTCTCCACTCCCAAAAAGGCCAACTTCATTGCTAGCAACTCCCTGTCCCCGATGGAGTAGTTTCTCTCCGCTGGCGTGAAGGTCTTAGAGAAGAAGAAGCATGGATGCTTCCGACCTTGAGCATCCTTTTGATAGAGGACTGCTCCAGCACCAACGAACGAGGCATCCACCTCCATTAGGAATGGCTTATCCACGTCGGGACGATGTAAGATGGGAGCGCTAGCAAAGTGGGACTTAATAGAAGTGAAGGCCTTGGAGACCTCTTCCGACCACAATTTGGGATTCGCTCCCTTCTTGGTGAGGGCCACCAAGGGAGCTACCAGAGTTGAGAAGTGGGGAATGAACTGGCGGTAATAGTTTATGAACCCCATAAAGCGCTGCACCGCTTTAAGAGAATGGGGCTCTTGCCAGGCCATCACAGCCTGTAGCTTGGCAGGATCCATAGCCAATCCCTGGGCGGAGATGATATAGCCCAGGAAAGGTAAGGACTCCTGCTCAAACACACACTTCTCCAACTTCGCATAAAGAGAGTTTGCCCGTAGGAGGTCGAAGACTCTGCCAACATCTCTCCGGTGGGAGTCAATATCTGGAGAAAAGATGAGGATATCATCCAGATAGACTACAACCGAGGTGGAAAGCATATCCCGGAAGATGTCGTTGACAAAGTCTTGGAAAACGGCAGGTGCATTACAGAGCCCGAAGGGCATCACCAGATACTCATAGTGCCCATCTCTGGTGTTAAACGCCGTTTTCCATTCGTCCCCCTCACGGATGCGAATCAGGTTATAAGCACCCCGCAGATCTAGTTTAGTAAACACTCTAGCTCCCCGAAGCCTATCGAAAAGCTCAGATATCAAAGGCAAAGGGTACTTGTTCTTAACTGTGATAGCATTAAGACCCCTGTAGTCTATGCATGGACGTAGTTCTCCACTCTTTTTCTGCACGAAAAAGAACCCTGCCCCAGCAGGTGACACTGACTTCCTGATGAACCCTCTTGCCAAATTCTCTTGAATGTACTGAGACATTGCCTCCGTTTCCGGGAGAGATAATGGATAGACTCGACCCCAGGGAGGCTCAGCACCAGGCAAGAGATCAATAGGACAGTCATAGGGGCGATGGGGCGGAAGGGTCTCCACTGCCTTTTTGGAGAACACGTCTGCATAAGACCAATATTGCTTGGGGAGAGAGGAAAGATCTGCGGGTACCTCTGTAGTAGCAACCTGAACGCACTCTCGATGACACCTGTTCCCACAAGATTCACCCCATCCCAGAATTCTGCCTGAGGACCACTCGATGAGAGTGGTACCGTAACCAAGGTATCCCTAAGAGAACCTCATCAATTCCCTCAGGAATGACGAGTAGAGATATAACCTCCTGATGAGATGGTGACATGGACAGAGTAAAAGGGATAGTTTGATGTGTAATCTGTGCGGGCAGTGTCGACCCATTCACCACTCGTACCGTTACTGGTTGAGATAGCATGACCAGAAGAATTGCGTGACGTTGGGCGAAGGCTGAAGACATAAAATTGCCCTCCGCCCTAGAATCCATGCAGAGTTCTACCGAGTGAGAGGATGAGCCCAATGTTATTGTCCCCTTAAAGGACAATTTGGAGGCAAACGTCGCCGTGTCTAGTGCACCTCCACCAACTACCACTAGACGCTGACGTTTCCTCGACCGCTGGAGACATCTGGAGGCAAGATGTCCTGACTGTTGGCAAAGATGACAAATCTGGAGTGCACGAGCGGTCCGGGACTTAGATCCCGCTCGTGACTCTACCACAGGCTCATGGCGCTCAGGAGCCTGGTCTGGAGATTCCAAAGGTTTGGCGAAGGTGGGAGCCAGACGAAACCTCTGCCTACACTGGGCTCGTTCTAACCTCCGCTCGTGAAAACGGAGATCAATACGAGTGGATAGAGTTATTAATTCCTCCAGTGTGGCGGGAATCTCCCTAGTGGCCAGGGCGTCCTTAACGTGGTCAGCCAGCCCCCTCCAAAATATTGGAATGAGAGCTTTATCCGACCACTCCAGCTCAGATGCTAAGGTGCGGAAGTGGACGGCAAAATGACTGACCAAGGACGAGCCCTGAGTCAATGCCAACAATTGGAGCGCCGTATCATGGGTGACACGAGGTCCTAAAAAGACCTGTTTCAGAGTGCTCAGAAACAACGGAGCACTCTGTACCACATGATCGTTACGCTCCCATAGCGGCGTAGCCCACTGCAACGCCCTGTCCGATAGAAGAGACACTATAAATCCCACCTTAGCCCGCTCTGTAGGGAAACGAGAGGCCAGAAGCTCGAGATGGATAGAGCACTGACTCACGAAACCCCTACAAGACTTACTGTCACCAGAGAATTTCTCTGGAAGCGGGAGGCGAGTTAGAGTCGGGACAGGAGCGGCAGTGGACAAGGTGGCTGCAGCAACACTAGCAGCCTGAACAGCGACAGCAGTAACATCCACAGCTGAGGTTGAACGCTCAAGAGCCGCCAACCTTCCCTCCAGCTGCTGGATCTACCGCTGTGAACGCTGATCGTCCATCATTTACTAACCAGACCTTGGCACTAGTATTATGTTAAGGACCGGCGGAACGCACCAAGTATAGATAATAAGAAACTAGGTGCGTTCGCAGTCCGAGGTCCACCGTGCAGGTAAAAGACCCTGCTGCTAGTAAGACGGACTATATGGAGGTACTAAGTATACACACATGGGTTAACTTCACCCTGCGTGAAGGAAGCGATCCTGTTGCGTCACAGGACCGCAGTACCGCACATAAAGCGCGAGCAAGAAGTCAGCGGACTCAACCCCTACACAGGATTGAAGTCCGATTAGACACTTGCTGGCACAACACCGCAACTGGGTGTGTCAGAGGAACAAAAATAATAATATAAAGGCACAAGAGTGCGTGCGGTGCCGCACTGACGGACGCCACTAACCACCCAGGCTTCGGTCAGGAAAGCGCAGAGCAAGCGCACGGCGCCGTACTGGCGGACACAGCAACTGGTAGCTGTAATGTGTGTTTCGTGCTGTTGGATAAGTCGGGCACTAGATAGCAAACATACACCTTCCGCGAATAGACATTCAATAGGGAGGGTTATTTAAAGAGCGACTTTCACTCACAACACACACACATATTTACAAGACAATACTAGCGCATGGCCGTGCGGTCATGCGCAGTTTATATAGTAGCAGCACAGGAAGCAGCTCCAGAAGTTTTGCCCTTTCAGGACCTGCCAAGAGGACCAATGGGATGTGCTGCAATACCTGAGCATGTGACCCGCGATCTCCAACGGGAGATCCTGCCCTGGGCATGCTCAGACAGAGAAAAGCAGGACTTAGATCCAGAAACGTTCACTCGCTGCTGCCCAGCACTGGCTTCAATGGCAGAAGCAGGAAAAGCAGCAGTAACTCTTCGCACAGAGTCAGACTGAGCGAGACGCTGGGATCTACGTCCCTGCTGAGCAGACTCCACCGCGGCTGGAGAAGAATGGGAGACCGCAGCGGAGACGGATCGAGATTCCCCCAGTGCAGCAGAGGAAACTCGACTCCTAACAGTAGTGTTTGTTTTTTTTTTTACTTTTACGCTGGTAACCAGGGTAAACATTGGGTTACTAAGCGCGGCCCTGCGCTTAGTAACCCGATGTTTACCCTGGTTACCGGCATCGTTGGTCGCTGGAGAGCGGTCTGTGTGACAGCTCTCCAGCGACCAAACAGCGACGCTGCCGCGATCCGGATCGTTGTCGTTATCGCTGCAGCGTCGCTCAGTGTGACGGTACCTTTAGACTGGATTTGTTTTTCCTGTTGATTTACTGTTATCTGAGATCAGAGAAATTTGTAGTAATCCTACGCAATGTGGAAAATAGCAAATATAGCTTAAAAGTCTCTTTAAAGTGGTTTTCATGGCTTTTCACAAAATTCTGCAGTCACATGTATGGTAAACATTGCAATGCGATAAAGGTCGAAATGTAATAACTGCCAGTGTTTGCTCACCACACCTTCATCAAAAAATAGAATAAAAAGCTGTCAGTCAAAGCACTGTGTGAATGGCAAAATGGTATCAATAAAATACAATGAAACAATAGAAAAAATAAAAAATATGTATTTCAGAAAATTTCAACAATTCAGATTTTTTTTAAACTACTAAAATATTTTTAAAATTATTGTATATGTTTGATATCTCCGTAATTAAAGTGACCTGACAAAACATGCCGCCAGGTAAATTTTACTGCTTAATGAACACAGTAAAAACAAAACCCCAAGATCAATAAAAGAATTGCACATTAAGCAGCAAGAACCCATAATTATGCATTCAGGTGGGGAAGAGAACAAATTGGCATGAAGAGATGCATACCTCATTTTTGTTTTTTTTAAACATTTGCTTCTGTGTAAAAACCTGGGCACACAGGGTTACAGTATGTGTCCATACAGTGCTGGTCACCATTATTGGCACCAATTCATTTTTTTCATAGACTATACAATATCTTAAGAAATAAATGGAAACGTCACAGGTTTACCACAGCAGAGAGGAGCCAGAAGACTGAAGCGTCTGATTTCTCCTTCTCCTGCACTGATTAGAATCATTTAATCTTCTCATTAAACATTATAAATTTATTTTAGCCATCCAGGGGTAAATCTGCTCAGTTGAGAGCTCCTGGGGCCTTAAGACTCTCAGCTATGCACTGTTAGCAACTCCCATCTCCTATAAAAACCGGGTCCTGGCTAGCACTCATTACCAGAGCTAGCTTATGCTGCATGCCTGGAGGTTGTTGGTGGCAGTTATTGGAGAAGGCGGATGGTGGATTTATCTGTGACTGTTGCTAGGTTTTGAGTGTGTAATAACTCCTTTTCTTCTCCTCATTGGTTTAACTCCATTATCCACTTTCTGGTGTTTACCTCTGTTGTTCATGTGTATCTATTTGTATGTCTGATATCCCTTGCTAGTCTGGTTGCTGTTTTACGGTACACTACTATTCTCCTTTTCTCTGGTTGGGGAAGAGTACAGACTGAGGGCGGATTGAAGAGCTAAGGTAAGGTAAGTGGCCCTCACCATCAGAATTAATTCAAGGAGCAGGGCGAGCTGGAGCACTCCCTAGCGTTAGGGACAGGGAAGGAGCCCCTAGTCCTGGGACAGCCGACAAGAGATTTGTGACAGGAAATGTACCAAAGATCTATCCTCAAGATTTTTTAATTAGCGGTCCAAACTAATACAACAATAAAACATTGTTTTTCAACTTACATGTTGCAATTTTACAGAAGAAACAGAATAAACAGCATGAGCAGCAATAAAGGCACTCCTATTTAATATTTGGTTGCACACCCTTTGGCATTGATGACAGCATCCAAGCGTTTCTTGTAGCCATCTATAAGCTTCTTGCACTTCTCAGCTGGTATTTTCTCCCACTCTTCTTTTGCAGTTTGTTCAAGATCTTGAATGTTTGCAGAGTTATTTTTCCCAATGCCAAATTTAAGCTCACCTCAAAGATTTTCAATGGGATTGAGGTCAGGACTCATTACTGACCATTTTAAAACAGTCTATTTTTTCTTTTTCAACCATTCCTGTGTACTTTTGAATGTGTGCTTTGGGTCTTTGTCTTGCTTAAGGACCCATGATATTTGACTCAAACAAAGTTTTTGTATACTGGGTAAGACATTTCACTCTAAAATTTCTTGATAATTTCTGATTTCATGATTCCTGTGAAATAAGGTTAAGGCCTCCAGTACCAGACGCAGCAAAGCAGCCACATAGCATTATGGATCCTCCGCCATGCTTACCTCTTGGTATGGTGTTCTTTTCCTTATAAGCTTCATGGGTCTGTCTGTAAACAAACTGTTGCTTTGCATTGCCAAAAACCTCTATTTTTTTCTATCTGTCCACAGAACATTTTCCCAGAAGAATTGTGGTTTGTCGAGTTATTCTTTGGCAAAGATCAGTCGTTCCTTTTTATGTTTTTTCTTCAGCAATGGTTTTTTTCCTTGGCCTTCACCAATATAGCTCTGCTTGGTTTAGTGTGTGGCAAATGGTACTTGTTGAAACCATGACCCCAGACTAATCCAGGTTGGCCTTTAGGTCTTTGGATGTTTGACGTGGTGTTGTTTCCACCATTTGCACCAACTTTCAAAAGACATCTCTTGTCATTTTTTCTCTTTCCCCCATGTCCAGGGAAGTTCTTGACTGTTACATGCTTGGTAAACTTCTTGATAACATTGTACACTGTTGAAAATAATAGATAGCAAGGAAAATTCCAGTGTGTAGCCGACACTCCCGTGTGGAGATTCTCATGGATGTTATATATAAATATCTGCTTTAACGAGGTAATAAAAAATTACAGGACAACACATTTTGACTCCTATACCCCGGAGTCGTCTTCAGGTCATTAAAAAATAAAGTTTATTTATTTTTTAATGACCTGAAGAAGACTCCAGGGTGCAGGAGTCGAAACGCACTGTCCTGTAATTTTTTATTACCTCAATAAAGCAGATATTTTTATATAACATCTATGAGAATCTCCATGCACGGGCGCCTGTTACATACTGGGATTTTCCTTGCTATCTATTGCTTTACCACGGATGGCTGAGGGCCTTTTTTGTGTGCCCAGTCGGCGGAGCTGCAGACCGTTCCCCTTGGATTTCTGTCAGATCCCCTTTCAATGATTCATTTTTGCCTCTGACTAGGTGAGTGCAATTATGTAAGTGTGCAATTTACACCTAGTTTCTACTGCACTTATCATGCGCTGTGTTGTTCCCTTTTTTTTCCCCTATCCTCAGGATTGTTTGGATTCACACACTGTTGAAAGTGGGATTCCAAGGTCTTTGGTGATGGTCTTATACCCTTTGGAAGTCTTGTGCTTGCTAATAATAGCAGTTCTGATGTCCTCAGACTGCTCTTTTGTCTTCACCATTGTGAAAAAGGAACAGGGCCTACCATGTGGCTTTTTAAAACACTGAAGTCATCATTCATTGGCTAATTCATGTCACATGGGCACTGACAATTAATCACAGATGATTCTCATTCATGTAATGTAAAGGGTGCCAATACCAGTGTCACAGCAAGCTTTAGGTTTTTCTATTTTTCCCTCCCATTTTTTTTGTTTTAAATTATTGTTTATCATTTGCTCTTTTGTATTTCACAAGAGTGCTCTATACACAAAAACTGTTTCACTTGATTAATTTTTTTCCAGGAGATATTCCACATATGTTACTTAAACTTCATGGGTGCCAGTAACAATGAGCAGGAGTGTAAAAAGCCATGAATAGTATATCACCCATATGTATAACACACAGCATCCTTACTGGCTATGACAAGAAGAAGGCAAACATTTGTGGACACTCATACTAATTCAATAATCAATAACAGTTATATATTTGGTAAATCATATTACTATTGCTATGTAGCTTTTTGGTATTTAGCTACTCCTTAATTCTTCCCAAAGCGTTGTGCTAATTCACTTCTCAGCTACTGTAGTCATTCTGTTTTACTGAGATTATTGAAGAAGCTCTACTTCCATCATTATTGTGTACTTGGATGTGATTTGGCAAGTCATCTTACAATTGCTATGTAATTTCTTAGTATTAACCCCTTTCTGCCATCGGACGTACTATTCCGTTCATGTGGGGGGGCCCTAATTCCCAAGGACGGAATAGTACGTCCAGCGCGATCGGCCGCGCTCATGGGGGGAGCGCGGCCGATCGCGGCCGGGTGTCAGCTGCCTGTCGCAGCTGACATCCGGCACTATGTGCCAGGAGCAGTCACGGATCGCTCCTGGCACATTAACCCCCGGCACACCGCGATCAAACATGATCGCGATGTGCCGGCGGTATAGGGAAGCTTCCCGCAGGGAGGGGGCTCCCTGCGGGCTTCCCTGAGCCCCCCCGCAGCAACGCGATGTGATCGCGTTGCTGCGAGGGTCTCCTCACCTCCTTCCTCACTGCAGGCCCCGGATCCAAGATGGCCACGGCATCCGGGTCCTGCAGGGAGGGAGGTGGCTTCACAGAGCCTGCTTAGAGCAGGCACTGTGAAGCCTGCAGTGCTGCAAGTCAGATCAGTGATCTGACAGAGTGCTGTGCACACTGTCAGATCACTGATCTGTGATGTCCTCACCTGGGACAAAGTAAAAAAGTAAAAAAAAACATTTCCACACGTGTAAAAAACAATTAAAAAAAAAAACCTAAATAATGAAAAAAAAAAAATTATTCCCATAAATTCATTTCTTTATCTAAATAAAAAAAAAAAAACAATAAAAGTACACATATTTAGTATCGGCGGGTCCATAACGACCCCACCTATAAAACTGGCCCACTAGTTAACCCCTTCAGTAAACACCATAAGGAAAAAAAAAAAAACGAGGCAAAAAACAACGCTTTATTATCATACTGCCGAACAAAAAGTGGAATAACACGCGATCAAAAAGACAGATATAAATAACCATGGTACCGCTGAAAGCGTGATCTTGTCCCGCAAAAAACGAGCCGCCATACAGTATCATCAGCAAAAAAATAAAAAAGTTATAGTCCTCAGAATAAAGCGATGCAAAAATAATTATTTTTTCTATAAAATAGTTTTTATCGTATAAAAGCGCCAAAACATAAAAAAATGATATAAATGAGGTATCGCTGTAATCGTGCTGACCCGAAGAATAAAACTGCTTTATCAATTTTACCAAACGCGGAAAGGTATAAACGCCTCCCCCAAAAGAAATTCATGAATAGCTGGTTTTTGGTCATTCTGCCTCACAAAAATCGGAATAAAAAGCGATCAAAATATGTCACATGCCCAAAAATGATACCAATAAAAATGTCAACTCGTCCCGCAAAAAACAAGACCTCACATGACCCTGTGGACTCAAGTATGGAAAAATTATAGCTCTCAAAATGTGGTAACACAAAAAATATTTTTTGCAATAAAAAGCGTCTTTTAGTGTGTGACGGCTGCCAATCATAAAAATCCGCTAAGAAACCCACTATAAAAGTAAATCAAACCCCCCTTCATCACCCCCTTAGTTAGGGAAAAATTAAAAAATTTAAAAAATGTATTTATTTCCATTCTCCCGTTAGGGTTAGGGCTAGGGTTAGGGTTAAGGCTAGGGTTAGGGCTAGGGTTAGGGTTAGTGTTATGAACAGGTGATTCACAACCACAATGGACCTAGTGGTTAAGAGCACACAAAGTGACCTGATAGTTACTAACATAGGACGAGCTCTGAGACGTGGGAACTCTGCTGACTGCAATCCCTAATCCTATCATACCACACTAAAGGTAGCCGTGGAGCGCTCCTGACCAGACCTAGGCGCCTCGGCACAGCCTGAGAAACTAGCTAGCCCTGAAGATAGAAAAATAAGCCTACCTTGCCTCAGAGAAATTCCCCAAAGGAAAAGGCAGCCCCCCACATATAATGACTGTGAGTTAAGATGAAAATACAAACACAGAGATGAAATAGATTTTAGCAAAGTGAGGCCCGACTTACTGAATAGACCGAGGATAGGAAAGATAGCTTTGCGGTCAGCACAAATACCTACAAACAACCACGCAGAGGGGGCAAAAAGACCCTCCGCACCGACTAACGGTACTGAGGTGCTCCCTCTGCGTCTCAGAGCTTCCAGCAAGCAAGAAAAACTAATATAGCAAGCTGGACAGAAAATATAGCAAACAAAAGTAACACAAGCAAAACTTAGCTTATGCAGGGCAGACAGGCCACAAGAACGATCCAGGAGAAAGAAAGACCAATGCTGGAACATTGACTGGAGGCCAGGAACAAAGAACTAGGTGGAGTTAAATAGAGCAGCACCTAACGACTTAACCTCATCACCTGAGGAAGGAAACTCAGAAGCCGCAGCCCCACTCACATCCACCAGAGGAAGCTCATAGACAGAACCAGCCGAAGTACCACTCATGACCACAGGAGGGAGCTTGACCACAGAATTCATAACAGGTTAGGGTTAGGGCTAGGGTTAAGGTTAGGGCTAGGGTTAGGGCTAGGGTTAGGGTTAGGGCTAGGGCTAGGGTTAGGGCTAGGGTTAGGGTTAGGGCTAGAGTTAGGGTTAGGGCTATGGTTAGGGCTAGGGTTAGGGTTTGGGCTAGGGTTAAGGCTACAGTTATGGTTGGGGCTAAAGTTAGGGTTAGGGTGTGGATTACGGTTGGGAATAGGGTTGGGATTAGGGTTAGGGGTGTGTCTGGGTTAGAGGTGTGGTTAGGGTTACCGTTGGGATTAGGGTTAGGGGTGTGTTTGGATTAAGGTTTCAGTTATAATTGGGGGGTTTCCACTGTTTAGGCACATCAGGGGCTCTCCAAACGTGACATGGCGTCCGATCTCAATTCCAGCCAATTCTGCGTTGAAAAATTAAAACAGTGCTCCTTCCCTTCCGAGCTCTCCCGTGTTTTATGGTCTGGTGATTAAGGAGCAACATGCGTCTAGCTCTGAGCAGGTGGCAACTATACTGACCGCAGTCCCTAAGCTCAACACAACACTAGAAGCAGCCGTGGAATGCTCCTAACACTGCCTATGCATCTCGTCACAGTCGGAGAACTAACTAACCCTAAAGATAGAAGCAAGAAACCTATCTTGCCTCAGAGAAATTTCCCAAAGGATAGATTAGCCCCCCACAAATAATGACTGTGAGAGGAGAAGGAAATGACATACGTAGTATGAAACAAGATTTAGCACAGGAGGCCACTTCTAGCTAGATAGGAAAAAGTACAGTACAGAGAGCTGTGCGGTCAGTAATAAAAACTAGAAAAAGTCCACCGCAGAGAAATGCAAAAATCTCCACACCTGACTAAAGGTGTGGAGGGCAAACTCTGCTGCCCAGAGCTTCCAGCCTAGCTGAATAGATCCATACTGATAAGCTGGACAAATGAACAAAACATAGAAAGTGGAAAACCACAAAACAAAAACAAGAGAACTGCAAAATAACAAGCAAGGACTTAGCTTTTGCTGAATTGGTCAGAGTGTCAGGAAAATCCTAAGAGCAAAGACTCCAGGCAGGAACAATGACAACTGGCATTGAATGAGGGAAAAGGCCAGACTAATATAGCCGAGCCAGAAAGACGATCAGTGAAAACAGCTGCTGAAGCTAAATCCAAGAAGCAGCCATACCACTCAAAACCACAGGAGGGAGCCCAAGAACGGAATTCACAACACCCGTGTGGACAAACAGGGATTTACCCCAACATATGGGGTATCAGCGTACTCAGGACAAATTGGACAACAACTTTTGGGGTCCAATTTCTCCTGTTACCCTTGGGAAAATACAAAACTGGGGGCTAAAAAATAATTTTTGTGGGAAAAAAAGGATTTTTTATTTTCACGACTCTGCGTTATAAACTGTAGTGAAACACTTGGGGGTTCAAAGTTCTCACAACATATCTAGACAAGTTCCTTGTGGGGTCTAGTTTCCAATATGGGGTCACTTGTGGGGGTTTCTACTGTTTAGGTACATTAGGGGCTCTGCAAACGCAATGTGACGCCTGCAGACCATTCCATCTAAGTCTGCATTCCAAATGGCGCTCCTTCCCTTCCGAGCCCTCCCATGCGCCCAAATGGTGGTTCCCCCCCACATATGGGGTATCAGCGTACTCAGGACAAATTGGACAACAACATTCGGGGTCAAATTTCTCCTGTTACCCTCAGGAAAATACAAAACTAGGGGCTAAAAAATAATTTTGGGGGGAAAATTTTTATTTTTTATTTTCATGGCTCTGCGTTAAAAACTGTAGTGAAACACTTGGGGGTTCAAAGTTCTCACAACACATCTAGATAAGTCCCTTGGGGGGTCTAGTTTCCAATATGGGGTCACTTGTGGGGGGTTTCTACGGTTTAGGTACATATGGGGCTCTGCAAATGCAATGTGACGCCTGCAGACCAATCCATCTAAGTCTGCATTCCAAATGATGCTCCTTCCCTTCCGAGCTCTGCCATGCGCTCAAACGGTGGTTCCCCCCCACATATCGGGTATCAGCGTACTCAGGACAAATTGGACAACAATATTTAGGGTCCAATTTCTCCTGTTACCCTTGGAAAAATACAAAACTGGGGGCTAAAAAATAATTTTTGTGTAAAAAAAAATATTTTTTATTTGCGTGGCTCTGCGTTATAAACTGTAGTGAAACAGTTGGGGGGGTCAAAGCTCTCACATCACATCTAGAGGAGTTCCTTATGGGGTCTACTTTCCAAAATGGTGTTACTTGTAAGGGTTTCTACTGTTTAGGTACATTAGGGGCTCTGCAAACACAATGTGACGCCTGCAGACCAATCCATCTAAGTCTGCATTTCAAATGGCGCTTGTTCCCTTCCGAGCCCTCCCATGTGCCCAAACGGTGGTTCCCCCCACATATGGGGTATCAGCGCACTCAGAACAAATTGAAAAACAACTTTTGGGGTCCAATTTCTCCTGTTACCCTCGGGAAAATACAAAACTGGGGGCTAAAAAACAATTTTTGTGGGGAAAAAAATTTGTTTTATTTTTACGGATCTGCATTATAAACTTCTGTGAAGCCCTTGGTGGGTCAAAGTGCTCACCACACATCTAGATAAGTTCCTTAGTGGGTCTACTTTCCAAAATGATGTCACTTGTTGGGGGTTTCAATGTTTAGGCACATCAGTGGCTTTCCAAACGCAACATGGCGTCCCATCTCAATTCCTGTCAATTTTGCATTGAAAGTCAAACGGCGCTCCTTCCCTTCCGAGCTCTCCCATGCGCCCAAACAGTGGTTTACCCCCACACATGGGGTATCAGCGTACTCAGGATAAATTGTACAACAACTTTTGGGGTCCAATTTCTTCTCTTACCCTTGGGAAAATAAAAAATTGGGGGCGAAAAGATAATTTTTGTGAAAAAAAAATTATTTTTTATTTTTACGGTTCTGCATTATAAACTTCTGTGAAGCACTTGGTGGGTCAAAGTGCTCACCACACCTCTAGATAAGTTCCTTAGGGGGTCTACTTTCCAAAATGGTGTCACTTGTGGGGGGTTTCAATGTTTAGGCACATCAGTGGCTCTCCAAACGCAACATGGCGTCCCATCTCAATTCCAGTCAATTTTGCATTGAAAAGTCAAATGGCGCTCCTTCGCTTCCGAGCTCTGTCATGCGCCCAAACAGTGGTTTACCCCCACATGTGGGGTATCGGCGTACTCAGGACAAATTGTACAACAAAGTTTGGGGTCCATTTTCTCCTGTTACCCTTGGTAAAATAAAACAAATTGGAGCTGAAGTAAATTTTTTGTGAAAAAAAGTTAAATGTTCATTTTTATTTAAACATTCCAAAAATTCCTGTGAAACACCTGAAGGGTTAATAAACTTCTTGAATGTGGTTTTGAGCACCTTGAGGGGTGCAGATTTTAGAATGGTGTCACACTTGGGTATTTTCTATCATATAGACCCCTCAAAATGATTTCAAATGAGATGTGGTCCCTAAAAAAAATGGTGTTGTAAAAATGAGAAATTGCTGGTCAACTTTTAACCCTTATAACTCCCTAACAAAAAAAAATTTTGGTTACAAAATTGTGCTGATGTAAAGTAGACATGTGGGAAATGTTACTTATTAAGTATTTTGTGTGACATATCTCTGTGATTTAATTGCATAAAGATTCAAAGTTGGAAAATTGCAAAATTTTCAAAATGTTCGCCAAATTTCTGTTTTTTTCACAAATAAATGCAGGTAATATCAAAGAAATTTTACCACTATCATGAAGTACAATATGTCTTGAGAAAACAGTGTCAGAATCACCGGGATCTGCTGAAGCGTTCCAGAGTTATAACCTCATAAAGGGACAGTGGTCAGAATTGTAAAAATTGGCCCGGTCCATAACGTGCAAACCACCCTTGGGGGTAAAGGGGTTAAGTCACTTGCTAATCCATCCTCATTCTCTTTTTTAAGCCCATAAAGCATAGTTTGACATTCTTGAAAGGCCATTACACAGCAGTTATCTAAATCTCTACAGTCAGTGTAGTGCAAAGGTAACTGACTGGCCATAAATCTTACTGAAATGAGGTGTCCGTTCAAATAGAGACCTCCCTTTTGATCAATATAGATGGCAAACGAATAATTAGCACCAAGTGACTTTATGAAGAAAATCAATAATGTCATATGATGAGGAGAATCTCTGCTGTGACATTGTTTAATGAACGCTTAGGAGACCATAAACTTTGACTCCCAAATCCTCATTGTCTCTGCATCCCGATAATGAAATGTGTGTGAGGACAATGTTAGTTGGACAGAAACTACAAGAATTAACATTCTGCAGCCTGTGTAATACATAACTATATTACCACTACAGATGTTTCATACATTGATGTTTGCATATCACATATACTCTACTAACGTGTTGCAGCCAGTGGTATGAAGGTATTCTCCATTACCATCATTGCACCGAGCAGAATATACAACAGCCAAGAGACTATGATACTGTAGTACATGCAGTCTTTGCTGAGGGCATGAAGTCCAGGAAGAAGCAGACTTGTATGGCTGATGATGCAAAACAGAGCCTTCCTATTTTGGGATGATACCATTAATGGGGATTTGGTTATCATGGACTGAGGCTTTAATTTTCACAATGTTACAGTATCTCAGACCAGTAATAACAGATATGAGCTAACAGTATGTGCTTCTACTAATAAGATGGATGTAGTCCATAACAAAGTAGCTTTCTAACTTTGTACCAAACCTGGGAACACACACTTTGTGTCATCTGTGTCTGTGCTGTACATTCCATGGATAGCTGAATAAATGTATTGCAATCATGCTGCATTGCTCTAATCAATAGTTTATTCATGAATATTATGAGCATACTTGAATATAGTACATTCTTGTGGTGAGATTGATGAGTTTTCTCTTTTTATACTCCTGAAAAAAACAGGATCGTTCAATTGGGTTCCAGGGTTCAAATCCCACCAAAGGCAACATCTGCAAGGAGTTTGTATGTTCTCTCCGTGTTTGCGTGGTTTTCCTCCAAGTTGTCTGGTTTCCTCCCACACTACAAAGACATACTGATATGGAATCTAGATTGTGAGCCCCATCGGGGACAGTGATGATAATGTGTTTAAAGAGCTGTGGAATTATTGGCACTATATAAGTGAGTAAAATACATATATGAATAAATACATTGTTTTCAGAATAGCAGTTCTATGCTGAGTATTAAGAAATGGGTGGTGGTTGGGTGATATTAATACCTTACTGTTACGTGTTACGGAACCACTCAGCACCCAGAATATGTTGTGCAGTTATATGTATGTATAATAGGTTCCATGTGAGATGCATGTCCCTAATGCATCAGCCCACAGGCTGCGCCCCTGGGCAAAGGGATCATGATATTCCCCTTTTGTCCGCCCCCCCACAGTAAGTATCAGCAGGCTCCGGCCACCTGCGGCTATTGTAATGTATGTCTGGCCTGCCCTCTGTATCTGTGTTATATATTCTGTGTCCTGTGAGTAAAGTGTTGTCAGACTGGAAATATGTTGAGAAGCAGTGATCTTTTATATGCTCCCAGGTAACCAAGGAATTCCAGCCAGCGTCCTTCATTCAGACTCCAGCCAAAGCAGAGTGGACCTCCGGAAAAACAGATTGGTAGACCCCGTTACACTGGTGCGACTGACGCTGAAGTGCCCGGCCAAGGGTATGTCATGAGAGATTCGTAGTAACTCCTGCCTATACTTCTTGGGAACTACCAGCTGTCGTTTTATAGTGGGGCTCGTCCCTGTGTGGTGCTGCTCTGTGATCCGGTAGAGGAGTCCCTGCTTCCATACAAACTGTTCCCCTTCCAGTACCCCTCTCCCCTCCTGTGCCTTCCCACGATATCCCCTCAATGAAGGATCCTCAAGTAACTCCCTCTTAAATTCATCTGGGGTGGCCCAAGAAATGTGACTGGCTATGGGAATACGAATGCCGATATTTACTGTGGGAATTACAAAGGTGGGGGGCGGACAAAAGAGGAATATTGTGTCCCGTCTGCCCAGGGGCACAGCCTGTGGGCTGATGCATTAGGGACATGCATCTCACATGGAACCTATTAGACATACATATAACTGCGCAACATATTCTGGGTGCTGAGTGGTTCCGTTACACGTAACACTTACCTAATGTGGTAAGAAGATGAAAACTCATTTAAATGATGGTTTGCTTTGGCATTACATTCCGTATTTGACATCATTAGTTACTGTGCTCTAAATTTTATCTTAATTACGCTTTATCAAATCATCTCATGGTCACAATTCTATAAACTATTTTCATGTAAGATGAAATGAGTCACATTGGAGTTCTGGCTCCCAGTCCTCTGTGCAATAATGATTGGTTATTTGGTCTGCTTGTGGCGCTTCCCTTCTCAGAAGCTCAGTGAACTATAGTCCAAAACAAACATGGCAAAACAATAATTTCAGTCTATGAATATCTACTGTGACAGCTTGAATTCCAGGACTCAAAGCTTAAAGGGGTTGTCCCACAAATAAAAGTTCATTACTTTTCACTAGATCTTGGAATAATAATAATAAAATGTTCCTGTGCTGAGATAATCTTATAAATGTGTCCCTGCTGTGTACTGTATAATGGCTGTATCTGACAGTGCAGGAACATGGTCTGATCATACCACAGCTCCTGGGCAGGGGAGGAAGCAAAAGAGAGGATACAGACAGGACAGCATGGGTTCGGAAATAATGATTTTTTTTTTTAAGTGAAATATTGTTTAAAAACCGGCAGTACATTCTTTAGCTCAGAAAAAGAATTAGCTGTGAAACCTTGCTGTAATGTCTGTATCCTCTCTGTTGCCCCCTCCCCTATCCAGGAGCTGTGTTATGATCTGACCATGTTCCTGCACGGTCAGACACAACCATTACACAGTACAAAGCAGGGACACATTTATAAGATTATCTCAGTACAGGAACATTTTTTAAAAACACATCCAATTGTGGAAATTATCCTTCCAAAATCTAAAATTGATTAAAATGAACTTTTGTTTGTAGGAAAACCCCTTTAATCTACAGTGATGACATAAGTTACACAAATAAACTATGCAGCAAGTGCACCTGTTCTACCGTTCAGAGGACTCATGTAAGTCCATGTCAAACACTCATTAAGTAGAGCAACGTGAAACTTACATGTCCATCCAATACTTGCCAGATCGCAAACTGCTTTTTCCAAGGGGTTAAGTCTCCACGTGCATGACTTTTTTACCCACTCCTGGTTTTTGCTTACTAATACTGAGTTAAAAACTCAATGAATATGCAACGTGTGCATGTGGCCTAAATGCTGGCTTCCAAAATAGAATTGTAATGACAGCCACAAAGGTCTTCAGTTCCACCTGCGGCTGTTAGACACACATGGTGGCTTCTCCACGGCCACTGCCCTGGATTGACAGGTCTCTTCCTACATGCGCATATAGGCAGAGAACTGTCAGTCAATGGTGGTGAGCAGGCAGAAGCTGCTGGGAACCGCCTATCCAACTAGTCTGATGTGTGGCTTGGCCCCCGCTGGCTATTAAATGTATGTTATTCTGCAGCACTTCAGAGTCAAACATACCTGGCTGTGTTCATACACAAAGTTCCTAGTACATGCTGCCCATGGATTTGGTAGCATGCGTCAGGTTCTCTTTAACCTTGCACAGGCCATTACTGCTCACAAGAAACTTGCTGGACAACAATGATGTCCACTACTTACAGAAAGGATCACTATAGTAGAAATAGCCATCAGGATCTTGAGTAAAAGTGTTCAAATAAATGACCATTCATTTGAAAATGTGTACTGTTAAAAAATATGCTGAAGTAGATGAGACCCAAAGATAAACCATTTTCCTTTTGACCCAGAAACGGATGCAATTCTGTCCGGCAGTATATACATTGTGAAAAGTGACGTCTAACCGTGCTTCGCTAACCAGCCTTACCTATAGACTGTGGTCGGTGGGGAGCTATAGGTGTCGTAGATTAATCGAACATGCCCTTGATACAGTTCCAAAGCTAAGGGATCATTGTCACCCTTATAAAGTAAAATACCGTTGTCTTTATCTGTAGCAACCTGCAAAGAGACAATCAATGATATTAATATCCTTATATAAGCTCTCATGTAGAATGAACATGTCTATGAATATCCCACAACAATCTCAAAAATGAATGAAAGCCTAATTCTGGGTTTTTTATGTTCCACCATTTAGCATAATCCAGTTTGTGTTACCACAAGCAGTGTTGGCAGGCACAGTTCAAACACGTCTAAGATGTTGCTGGAACTTGCCTGTTTTTTTTTCACATCCGAAATATAAAGCAAAAAAATGTCTGAGCTGTGGAAGGAGCACACAATGGGACAGACTATAGGGTGATGAAGGATGAAGTGGGAAATATGGCAATTGCAAAAGGGAGTGTAAGCAGAGAACATACTCCAAAGTATATCCATATGTCGAACACCAGTTCACCAACCATGTTCTAGCCAAAAGTACACAGACGGCCAAATATTCTCATTGTGGGGACCGGCTTTTGTGAGTCTGTCTTGTAACCTCCACTGCCTGCTTCATATTGCGCAGCCAAGCTCAAAGTGACAAGTTCAAGAGGACAAATGAGCTGTTTGTGATGATGTGTTTTGGCTCTCTGTGGTTCAGCTTCTTAGTGTTGTGCTCCTTACTGCTCTAGTACATGAGAATTCATGGATTTCTTCATTTTACATTTATTGTGGAGGTGTTCTAACTAAATGTAGAACTGTACATGCAAAATAAAAGTGGCTGCAGAGAGGAGTAAAGCATTTTTTAATTTTTTTTTTAATTTCACCTCTCTGTTGCGGAGAAATTAGCAAAGTATCTGGTGCTTAATGAGCTAATGTTAGTTAATTTCAATTAAATCCAAGTGGGTGTTATTATATATCAACTCAAACAGGTAAAAGTACATGTGGCACCCCAGAGTCCGGTTGCCACGGTGACATTGCCTCACTCTGAAGGGTGATGTCATGTCTGGAAGCAGGAACAGGTCCCCATGCCAGGTAATACACAGCATGCATCACAATTCCTGCTCTAGACCAGAAAGGGGAGCTCTAGACCTGACTTCAGGGGAGCTTCTCTCTCTGGTCGGGAGGAGGAGTCAGTTTTAGGCTGTTGGGAAGTTAGTCTGAGGAGAGGAGAGAGAGGAGCGGAGACACGGGCTCTGGGGAATTGCAGCTGCTTCAGGGCTGACCCTGGAGCAGAGCGCTGACAAGAAGGATGCCAGAGTCCTTGGCTATGCCGTTGCTGTATGCCCCGACAGCTGAATCTGGAGGGCAGGGGATTGCAAACTCCCTGGCCACACCAAACACCAGGGGGCACCACAGTAGACCGTGATAGGCTGGCTCTGTCTGCCATACAGGTCGAAGCCAACATGCAGTAGAGGGCCGCAGCTAGCTACAGGCAGCAAGGGCCTGAAAATAGAGTGCAGCAGGAAGGCCTCCAAACTCACCTGGCAAGGTGGACCCCCTGAATGCTTCCAGGATAGCCGGACTCCTGCTGTCATATGTAACTGGTACCCTGGACTGCATGTTCATCTACCAAGAAGTAAAGGTAAAGAAAACCGCACTTTTTTGCGTCCCTTGCTTATTCTCTGCACCCCAACGTTCACCACCACCTGAACCGACTGTTATATCTGCCCTGGGGCCCCACTCTACCCGTAGGGAGCTGTACCACCTTTGCTGCGTCACCCTCGGCCCCAGTGGACCTGAACCGCAGCGTCGGCCATCCCTTGCCGAACACCACAGGTGGCGTCACAAATCAATCCCATATAACTTTTCCCTTTGCATTTTTATTGCACACCCAGGGCCACGGAGTTAGGTCACGGCCCCGTGACTTCCCCAAAGAACTGTCCAACTCGGTTCCGAGTACCCCACAGCCCTGGTGGGCGTCGCAAACGCACCGCAATGAAAACACACACCCACTTGGAATAACTAAAGTTAACTCATGAGGTGCCAAATACTTTGCTTACTAATTTATCTGTAATGGTGAAGCTAAAAAAAAATTAAATAAAAAAAAATAAATATTTTTTTCTACTTTGCTGCCACTATTACATTGTGTCACTTGAAGACAGCGCTCCTTAGGAAGTTTCATAAATAAGTTGTTTATATCTCCATTTAATGGCAGTAGCATTTTTTCGATCGGCATGGTCTTTTTCAAGCTAACAAATACCCCATATACAGACACATATACACCCAGATGAAAGAATTAACCAATCACAATTGTGACACACACACATATTGCAAAATGTACAAACCCATTTTACACTCCTTGAAAAAGTCACTTAAGCGAAACGTACGTTGGAGTCGGAGTCCTTGAGGGTCACAGATCATCTCCACACTGGTACTAGTATTGCTCCAGAGTTTTATGCACTTGTTTTTGTCTAGATTAGACTATTTATTATGGATGCATATGCACTTTATTGAGATGGATGGCCTATTTTTTCTGTCATCTATCTTTTGCACTTTGGTGGGTCATATATTTTTTAAGTATATATTTTTCTAGTATTCTTTTATATTATATGGATCTGGTCTCCTCATTCAGTATATCCTGTGTAATATGGTGTAGTATTATTGGTTGTTTTCTTCTTTTTTTGTATTTTTTATTTATTTTTTTCTGCAATAAAATTATATTTTTATACTCTTCTGTGATCATTGCTTTATGTTCACTTTGATATTGGTTTTATAGTTTACTTTTAGTTATGATTTTAATTTTTTAGCAAATAAGAGAAAGCTTAACACTTCAGCATTTAAAGACATTTTGTACAACTCTATGCTTCTAAATTTCCTATAAAGCTTTGTTCCCACTATGAGCCATTTCCTCATGCATTAAATAAAATAGATTATTTGTAGTTTTTGAAAATAAGCAGCATAAAAAACTCATCATGAGGACCTGCCAAACAGTTTTTGGAAGACTGTTTCCTGTTCCAGGAGGACTGTGCCCCATTGCACAAAGTAAGGCCCATAAAGGCATGGTTGCATTATTTATTGTAGATTATAAACTTTGGCACTGAAAAATGATCCCGACAAGCATGCAGTAATAACTGGGGGTGTAGGGAGACAAATGTTGGAAGAATTAATTGGGGGGTGAACCAACATGTGTCACAGAGATACAGGTGCTTCTCACTAAATTAGGATATCATCAAAAAGTTAATTTATTTCAGTTCTTCAATACAAAAAGTGAAACCCATATATTATATAGAGTCATTAGAAATAGTGATCTATTTCAAGTGTTTATTTCTGTTAATGTTGATTGATCATACCATACACACATAGATATTTAGGTTAGACTTATAAACATGCTTATACAATTAGCGTAAGCAAATAAAGATTATTTAAAGGTAAGCTGTCACTAGCATCAAACCCCTAAATCGTTTATATGAGCATTCAGGTCATTAGGATTTGAATAAAGTGATACTTTGATATCTGGGATCTCTTATTCCTGAGAAATCTAAGTTTTTCTTATATGTAAATGAGCTGTTCTAGGTTCTGGGCCTGAAATTGATCTGTATGAGAATCTGCCTGCAGAGCTTATTTTAAAGGAAGTTACCGGTGTGACATTTGCTGCAGCTCTCATAGCTCTGCTGTACTGCAACAATATCACAACCCTGGGAACCTGTGAGAGGAACATGTAGATGTGTCAGTTATAATCACCCATAGCTCTACAGTGAGATCAGGAGAGCAGAGAGCGACCATTACACATCACACTGGTAACTCCCCTTTTATTTAAGATAAGCCCTGGAGGAAGATTCTCATGTAGATCAGTGTCTGGCCCATATCCTGGAACAGCTCATTTACACATGAGAAAAACGTGTATTTCTTGGAAAAAAGGATTACAGATATCAAAGTATAATTTGATTCATCTTACTATGAATATACAAGTCCACATAGATGGCGTAGGAGAGTTGATCCGACTGACAGATTCTATTTAACTCTTTATCCCCTTTCCTATCGGACTCCCCCTGTTTGGTGTGGGTTCCGTAACTAAACCCGCACCCTTCCGGGCACATGACAGCTGATATATACAGCTGACATGTTCCCGCAACAGCCCCAGGTGGAACCGTGATTCACCCGCAGCTGTTAAGTAGCTAAATGCCACTGTCAATCTCTGACAGCGACACTTAACTCGAGCTTTCCGGAAGCGCGCCAGAAATCCCACCCATCGGTGACCCCATTCCCGTGATCGCGGGTCACGGATGTGTTGGCATGACAACCAGAGGTCTCCAGCAGACCTCTATGGTTGTCATAGCTGGATTGCTATGAGTGCTGCCCGGTGGTTGGCACTCATAGCAAGTAAGCTTTTCTGGCTACATACAGGCCACATTAAAGTGCGCAAAAGATAAGCCCTCACCTAATCCAAGATAACAAAAAATGGAGACACTATTTGGAATTTTTTTCACCACCTAAATAAAAAAGAACCTAGATATGTTTGGTGTATGTGAACTCGTAATGACCTGGGGAATCATAATGGCAGGTCAGTTTTATCATTCAGTGAACTTGGTTAAAAAAAAAAAAAAACAACTGTGGGATTGCACTTTTCTTGCAATTTCAGTGCACTTGGAATATTTTTCCAGTTTTCCAGTACATGATACATTAAAACCAATGTTTACCCTGGTTACCGTTGTAAATGTAAAAAAACAAACACTACATACTTACATTCCGGTGTTTGGTCATGTCCCTCGCCTTCAGCTTCCCGCACTGACTGAGCGCCGGCCGTAAAGTACAGCGGTGACGTCACCGCTGTGCTTTACGGCTGGCCGGCCTTCACCAGTCAGTGCAGGAAGCTGAAGGCGAGGGACGTGACCAGACACTGGGAATGTAAGTATGTAGTGTTTGTTTTTTACATTTACAATGGTAACCAGGGTAAACATCGGGTTACTAAGCGCGGCCCTGCGCTTAGTAACCCGATATTTACCCTGGTTACCAGTGAAGACATCGCTGAATCGGCATCACACACGCCGATTCAGCGATGTCTGCAGGGAGTCCAGCGACAAAATAAAGTGCTGGACTTTCCCCAGCGACCAACGATCTCCCAGCAGGGGCCTGATCGTTGGTCGCTGTCACACATAACGATTTCGTTAACGATATCGTTATGTATGACGGTACCTTAAATGTTTCATTGTAAGACCTTATTAGTGGAAATCATGTATCACAATCTTTTTACCCAAATAGTAGCCAACTATTTCATGCATAATGGATCAACACCCCTGGCAGTCGGGACTAGTAACATTTTTTTAAATAATTACAGCTATAGTACGCTACTATTGCCCTTGCTGTGAAACAAAACCCTTTTTAGAGGATTGTAATGTGTCTAGTTTCAATGGTAGTAGAATTACTTTTCTTTGTTTCTTAACGTATGGAGGGCTGAAGACAGCAAATTATGTACAAAATACTGCAGTTATTATTACAAATATAAATATTAGCTTAACCGTAAACATATTAAAACATAAATGTAGGTATCAGAAGCATAATGGACAATCATCAATTAAAGGGTTAAAAAATAAAATAAAAAAATCTACGTAACTGGTTATACTGTATATGTACAGGAAAGTAGATCACCTTCAGAAATATAAGAAACAAACAGCTGAAGAAAAACAGACGGCAACATTTTGTAATATGCTCAGTACTCTAAAGGCCTATTCAGCTTTCTGCCTTGATCCAACACACATTTCAAAACGCTAATTTCACATACAAAAAAATCTCTAATTCTTCTACATTAAAGTACAGCTGAGTATGTCCACACCAGCATGTGTAAAATCTGCTATTACAAGGCCAACATTGTAGGTGAGACTTTATTAAGTCACTTCCACGTGTTCTCACTTCCACGTGTTATGGAAAAATTATGCAGTGAAAAATTGCCCTGCTGTGCATTTTACTGCAACATTTACCCTTTTAGTTAAAATCTGCAACAAATACACAGCGGTTCTTCAACTAAATCTGCAGCATTTTATCCCTGTGTAGAAAATCAGCAGTGGATCAGTCCCCTGTGGACATACACTAAGAATACCTAACCATTAACTCCTTCACCACCTTGCGATTTTTCATTTTTTACTTTTTGCTCCCCTTCTTACCCAGACATAACTTTTTTATTTTTCTGTCAGTGCAGTAACATCAGTGCTTGTTTTTGTGGAATGAGTTGTATCTTTGAATGACAAAATTGATTTTACCATATAGTGTGCTGTTAATCAGTAAAAAAATTCCAAGTAAAATTCTAAAAAAAGAGCAATTCCACATTTGTTTTATTTTTTATTTACCACGTTTACTAAATGTTACAGCTGACCTGCCATTATCATTTGCATTCAGGTCATTAATAGTATAAAAAGAAAGGTATTATATAACAACATCACAACATCACGCAAAAATACTCAAAGCAAAATCAAAATAATTGCGTTTATGTCGGATACATAGTAAACCAAGTCGTTAAAAAAACAACAAACTGGGGATGTGAGAAAAACAAAAAAACGACCATAACTGGTAGTATACATAAAATTACTTTTTATTAGGAACATATAAACAGTAAAAAACAGACAATGATGAGACAGAAGTGGACATACGGTGCGAAATACCGCACTAAACTGTCACCATTCAAAAAACATGCCAACTGTGTGACCCAGGTCCCCAAGTAACAGATGTATATATAGGGGGATAAAGCAAACAAGAAAAGGGTACTACTATGGCAAGCAAGCAACTGTAGTAGCGTCCAGGGTGCCTACGGGGACCAAACATAGTGGCCTAAAGGCTATATACAAGTATTCCCCACTGGGTTCTAACTGAACGGCCCCAGCCCAAATACGGGCAGAAAACGCCCCAGAACGCACACTAACAATCAAACATACGGGTGCACCACACCAATGTGCACCATCCTCATGCTGCTGCCAACAGAGGCCGAAGATCATACACGACCATAAAACCCACAAAGTCACAGACAGCACTCGCTGTACAAAGCAATATTACCTCTGGTAGAGCACCCTCAGTTGCAACCTGGTCACAGTCAGCACGTCACCCGACGCGCGTTTCGGAGAGCCAACTCCTTCGTCAGGGGGGCGTGTCGGAATACACAGGAAACAGGGTTTTAAATAACCGGCCTGAGATATCAGCGGCGGCGCCAACCGGAAATGACGCAGGCGTCACTAAGGCAACCCGCGACTCACAGGCGGCGGCGGCGTCATGCAGGAGCGCTGCCATAGTCATGGCAACCGCTCAGGCATCAAGACGCCACAAGCCGCCCGGAGTAGCAGGGCCGAGCGCGCCTGCGTACAAGCAGTGCCGGCGGTGGTATCAACAGTCCCACACAACTAATAACTAATAGTATGCAGATACCAAATCTGTATAGGTGACGTGACAGGAGCATCGGTGGGCATGTCTTGTGATGCACTTCAACTCGGCGTGTGTTAAATGCCGCCGTCAGTGATTGACAGTGGGATTTAATTGTTAACAGCCAGGGGTGGATTGCAGATTCACCCGTAGCTGTTAGAGGCACAGATCAGATCAGCTAGTATGTGAAGGGAAAGATTAGGGCTCAAAACCGGAACCCAAATCAAATGCAGGGACACAACCTTGGACATACCTATACTGTACATTCAAGGTCATGAAGGGGTTAATGATTCAATTATGATAAACTGTTATATGTGTTGTACAAAACAATTCTTTTAAATTGTGCTTTATTACTGATAAATGCTGAGATTGTAATACAATATATGGACAAAAGTATTGAAATACATCCCTTCATCACTGAGTTCAGATTTTTCATTTACTCTTATTCAATAGGTTTATAAAAATCAGCCCCTAGCCATGCAGCCTGCATTTATAGGTTCAATCTAAGGAGCTTAAAGAGAACCTGACAGGTGATTCATGTTGCCTAATTCGTGGTCAGCATGTAACAGACATATGAATACAGTCAGGCATGATTGACTCTGAAATGCTGCACCAGGGACTGAGCTGTGCTGTAGACTAGTTGGACAGGCAGGCTGGTCCCCGCACATACACTACTCACGTTATGGATATTTGGCTCCTGTCAAGATCACACCTCACCACCTGCACGCTTGACTCGCTCCCATCCCACCTCATCCCTAACCTTTCCACGGTCTTCATCCCAACCCTAACGCACCTCTTCAACCTCTCAGTCACAACCGGTGTCTTCCCCTCATCCTTCAAGCATGCCAAGATCACACCCATCCTCAAAAATCCCTCCCTTGACCCATCCTCTGTGTCTAGCTATCGCCCGATATCTTTTCTCTCTTATGCCTCCAAATTGCTGGAGCAACACGTCCATCTTGAACTGTCCTCCCACTTCTCCTCCTTCTCCCTCTTTGATCGGTTACAATCAGGCTTCCGTTCCCATCACTCAACTGAAACTGCCCTAACTAAAGTCACCAATGACCTACTAACTGGCAGGAGCAAGCGACACTACTCTGTCCTCCTTCTCCTGGACCTGTCTTCTGCCTTTGACACTGTGGACCACTCCCTTTTGCTACAAATCCTCTCATCTCTTGGCATCACAGACTTGGCCCTTTCCTGGATCTCGTCATATCTGACAGACCGAACATTCAGTGTCTCCCTCCCCCACACCACCTCCTCACTTCGCCCCTTGTCAGTCGGTGTACCTCAATGCTCTGTTCTAGGACCCCTACTCTTCTCCATCTACACTTTCGGCCTGGGACAGCTCATAGAATCCCACAGTTTGCAGTACCATCTCTACGCTGATGACACGCAGATCTACCTATCCGGACCTGACCTCACCTCCTTACTTACCAAAATCCCGCACTGTCTGTCTGCTATTTCAGCCTTCTTTTCTGCTCGCTTTCTACAACTAAACATGGACGAAACAGAATTCATCATCTTTCCCCCATCTCACTCTACCCCTTCACCAGACCTATTCATCAATGTCAATGGCTGCTCACTTTCCCCAGTCCCACACGCCCGGTGCCTCGGGGTGATCCTCGACTCTGCCCTCTCTTTCAAGCCACATATCCAAGCCCTTGCCTCCTCCTGTCATCTCAAACTCAAAAATATTTCCCGGATCTGGGCTTTCCTTGACCGCAACACTGCAAAAACGCTAGTGCATGCCCTTATCATCTCCCGCCTCGACTACTGCAACCTCCTACTCTCTGGACTCCCCTCTGGCACCACTCCAATCCATCCTACACTCTGCTGCCCAACTAATCTCCCTGTCTCCCCGCTATTTCCCAGCCTCTCCCCTCTGTCAAGCCCTTCACTGGCTTCCTATCGCCCAGAGACTCCAGTTCAAAACTCTCACACTGACATACAAAGCCATCCACAACCTGTCTCCTCCATACATCTGTGACATGGTCTCCCGGTACCTACCTACACGCAACCTCTGATCCTCTCAAGACCGCCTTCTCTACTCCCCTCTCATCTCTTCTTCACACAACCACATCCAAGACTTCTCCCGTGCTTCCCCCATACTCTGGAACTCTCTACCCCAACACATCAGACTCTCGCCTACCATAGAAACCTTCAAAATGAACCTGAAGACTCACCTCTTCCGACAAGCCTACAGCCTGCAGTGATCCTGAAGTTACTGAACCGCCGCACAACCTGCCCTACCCTCTCCTAGTGTTTCATCACCCATACCCTGCAGACTGTGAGCCCTCACGGGCAGGGTCCTCCCTCCTTATGTACCCGTGTGCCTTGTTATCTGCTGCTCATGTTTAATGCATTTGTCTATATTTGCCCCGTATTCACATTTAAAGCGCCATGGAATAAATGGCGCTATAAAAATGTATAATAATAATAATTTGAGCGAAATTTCAGACTGAATCTGAAATACACTTTAACCTTTTCAGGAAAACGGAAAACTTAATGTGACAATTTTGGAGATGTCAAGGAGAGCGCTATGCATATGCCTTTGAAGGTACTAGCGTTATAGTGTGAGCAAGTGTGTCTAGCTAATACAGAACTGTCCTACACTATGTGGATGGTACAGTGATAAGCCCATACTACTAGAATAACATCATTAATCCAGTCATTGTACCTTTTCATGAACAACATAGGACTAATTTCATCCTCATGGACGACAATGCTCCAGCTCATCGAAGTTGCATCATTAAGGAATGGATGCTGTAGACTGGAGTACCTCAAATGGAGCGGCCTGCATTTTCTCTACACCTGAATCCCATAGAAAAACTGTGGGATCAGCTGAGTTGCCGTGTAGAGGCCATGAGATACGGCCTTCCCAAAACCCTGTCTGATGACAAATGCACACTTAGCAGGATGCAGCAGGCCTCCACTGATAAAGGCTAGGAGCGGCACAGGTGCAAACTACTTGATAAAAACAGCCACCCTAACCAAACATTGCAGGGTTTGGCTGCCTAGCAGAAAAAATGCACATTGATATAACTCACATAGGACACCAGTCACACTGATAGGTGTGGTGCACAGTGTCTGGTATGCAACCTATTAATGACGCCCCTTGTATTAACAGGCGGGCTGCCCAGCACTATAGTATGCAGAACACAGTGACAGACGCCCCAGAAAAACCTAGCCAACATAAAGAGGCCTGGCCACATCCTGCAAAAAAGGATATGATATAGTGCAAAAAAATGCATGCATATGATAAACACATGTGAGTTTTATCAATGTGCATTTTTTCTGCTAGGCAGCCAACCCCTGCAATGTTTGGTTGGGGTGGCTGTTTTTATCAAGTAGTCTGCACCTGTGCCGCGCCTAGCCTTTATCAGTGGAGGCCTGCTGCATCCTGCTATGTGTGCATTTGTCATCAGACAGGGTTTTGGGAAGGCCGTATCTCATGGTATGTATTTTTTCTGAGTTTTTCTATGTTAGCTGTTTTTTAATATTAGTGGTAGGATCCGCAATATTATGGGGACCCTTGACGTTGGGTTGCGGGCTTACTTTATTTTGGCCAAAATATTAAACCAATACCCCATATAGTGTATGTGTTTATCATATGCATGCATTTTTTTGCACTATATCATATCCTTTTTTGCAAGATGTGGTCAGGCCTCTTTATGTTGGCTAGGTTTTTCTGGGGCGTCTGTCACTGTGTGCTGCATACTATAGTGCTGGGCAGCCCGCCTGTTAATACAAGGGGCGTCATTAATAGGTTGCATACAGACACTGTGCACCACACCTATCAGTGTGACTGGCGTCCTATGTGAGTTTTATCAATGTGCATTTTTTCTGCTAGGCAGCCAACCCCTGCAATGTTTGGTTGGGGTGGCTGTTTTTATCAAGTAGTCTGCACCTGTTCCGCTCCTAGCCTTTATCAGTGGAGGCCTGATGCATCCTGCTATGTGTGCATTTGTCATCAGACAGGGTTTTGGGAAAGCCGTATATCATGGTATATATTTTTTCTGTGTTTTTTGTATGTTAGTTGCCGTGTAGAAGCTCGTAACTCTGTACTTCAGAACCTCAATGACCTGAGGGTTGCCCTTCAAGAAAAGTAAGAAAAGTAGGATGCCATGTCTCAGCAGACAATAACTAGACTTGTGAACAACATGAGACGTCTTTGTCAAAATGTAATTGAAGCTCAAGTCCACATGAAAAGTTATTGAGACATTGACATTTTGTGTTGGGGTATATCCAGCACTGTTGTTGGCTTTTGTTTCAATAAATTGTTTGAGATGATAAAATATCACTGTATTGTGAACTTTTTATTTCTTCTATAAATTTTGCCCCAAAACCAAATGCCCCTAACTTTTTGTAGGAGTGTATGTGCATGTAGGCAGAGACCTGTCAATCCATGGCAGTGCGCAAGAAGAATCCAACGAGGGACCCACCGGTCTGAACAGTCTACAGAACGGCTTGGTCCATGGTGGGTATTAAAGTTTGTTTTATCTAAAATGTTGCAGTGTTTCAGAGTCTAGCATACTTGGCTGAAATAATACTGCTAGTGCCTGACAAATGCTGCCCCTGGATCAGGTAACATATATCAGCTGGCTGGTTTCCTTTAATGAATTTGAGTAAAGTATTGTAATAGGATTCCATCATTGCAACGAATTCATAATCAACTGAGTAGTATTAGGCTATGTGCACACGTTGCGGATTTCTGTGCTGATTTTTCCGCTCAGTTTTTGAAAAATCCACAGGTAAAACCTACTGCGTTTTACCTGCTGATTACCCGCGGATTTCCAGCGTTTTTTTGTGCAGATTTCACCTGCGTTTTAACACCTGCTTATTCCTATTGTGGAGCAGGTGTTAAACGCTGCGGAATCCGCACAAAGAATTGACATGCTGTGGAAAATAAACCACAGCGTTTCCATGAGGAATTTTCCACACCATGTGCACTGCAGATTCTGTTTTCCATAGGTTTACATGGTACTGTAACCCGGATGGAAAACTGCTGCCAATCTGAAGTGCACAAAACTGTGACGGACTGCGCTTTTATGCTCGCCAAAAAAGACAGACACCACCTGATGATAGGGCAGACCACATCCACAATGTTCCCATTGCCTTATTTTAAGAAGTGAGTAGACAACTTTATTCTTTAGGTCAATGCAATTATAGATTTAAGAGATTTATATAGTTTTTTTCCGATTGGCTGCTTTCACACATAAAAATACGTTTTTTTTAAAAAGCTATTTTTTATCACCATATTTTCAGAGCTATAATTTTTCCATATTTCGGCTAACAGAGTCATGCGACAGCTTGGTTTTGCGGGACGAGTTGGCATTTTTGTTGGTACCATTTTCAGGCACATGACAGTTTTTGATCACTTTCTATTCCAATTTTGGAGAATTGTGGGGGGGGGGTTCTGCCTTTCCATGTGTGGTAAAATTGATAAGGCAACTTTATTCTTCAGCTCAGTACAATAATTACAGCGATACACACTTACCACACTTATATAGTTATTATATGTTTTTATAGAAAAAATAATTATCTTTGTATCACTTTATTCTGAGAGCTATAACTAATTTTATTTTTCCACTGATGGAGCTGCATTGTGGCTTGTTTCTTTCTTGCTGTTTTCAGAGAAACTATTTATCAGTACAATATATTTTTTATTTTCTGATTTTTAAAAAAAAAAAAATATTTTTACAATTTTTTTTTACTTTTTACTTTTTTTTCTTCGTCCCTTCATGGGAGTTTGACTTTCAGCAGCTTGATCATTGTTATAAACCATTGCAATGCAGGAGCATTGCAATGGTTTAGAACCAGGGGCATAATTACCACGGTCGCCACTGCGACCGGGCCCAGCGGGTCAGGGGCCCGGAAGGTCCGAGGCACCCGAAACCATGTTGCAGTGCAGGAGACTTCTCCTCACGACAACAGTGAGAGGCATATCTAGGGGGAGGGGGCAGCCGGGGCATGTGAAAGATAGGAAGCAGCTCCAGTCAGGACGGTGAGACAGCTTCTCCTTCTCTGCAGCCCCGGGACAGAAGGCAAAAGCGGAGGAGGTGCGGGACAGGACCGAGCTTCTGTAGTAAGGAGAAGCTGAGGAGCTGCACATTTATATCAGCCTCCCCAGTACCAGAGAAGAGAGTGTGAGATGTGTGTATGAGCTGGTAACGTGTGTGTGATATCTGTAGTGCGTGATCTGTAGTGTGTGCGTGCGTGTGATCTGTAGTGTGTGTGTGTGATCTGTAGTGTGTGCGTGTGTGTGATCTGTAGTGTGTGTGTGTGATTTGTAGTGTGTGATCTGTAGTGTGTGTGTGTGATCTGTAGTGTGTGTGTGTGATCTGTAGTATATGTGTGTGTGTGAGGCAGGGGCGTAACTACCACGGCAGCAGTGGTCGCCGCTGCGACTGGGCCTGGCAGGTCAGTGGCCTGGCAGGTCAAAGGCACCCAACTCCCCCCGCCATTGCATTGAACTATACTGGCATCTATGACACCGGTACAGTTCAAAGCAATGATTGAGGAGAGAGCGTCAGCTGGCGCTCCCTCTCCCATCATTCCCCTCTGACACTGCAGGTGCGTGATGACATCACTTCATCATGCACCCACTCTCTGCAGGACCCAGGCAGTGCAGCATCTGCATAGGTGATGGTGGCCGCCATATTGGCAGAGCCTGTGGTGGCTGCTGGGTCCGAGGAACATTCAGCTCCGGATCTGACGGGGGGCACGTGGGCCGATCCGCCTAGGAGGGGAATGCCGCAGCCGCTCAGCCATGTGGAGGATCCAGAGATGAACATGGAGGTGTACGAAACCAGCGGCAGTGAGGTGTGTCTGCTGCCCGAGTTTCGCCGTCTTCGGCCTCCAGCGTCCCCGGCCCCCTGTGACACCAGCCCCGTTTCCTCCCTGCTCTCCCGTACCCCATGTCCTCGTAGGTCCCCAGGTTCAGGTCATTGTGCTCCTCCAGGCCCTTGTATGCGCCTTGTCACTTCTCCCCTGGTCCCCCAATGCTCCCCATCTCCCATGCCCTGAGTCCTCCTGCTTCCCCCATGCATTCCCAGCCCCTTTTCCCCATGTGACCTGTCTGCCCTGCTCTCAAGTCTCCCCTGTCCCCTTTCTCACCGTGTGTTCCCCATCTACCCTGTCCTCGTAATCCCTGTGCCCCCTTCTTCCCTGCTCCCAAGTCTCCCCGTCTTCCCCTGTCCCCTTGCAACTCAGTCTACTTGCGTCCCTATCTACTCTGCCCTCGGAGTCCCCTTGTGTCCTCTTGTGTCTGTCTCCCTTGCCCCCTAGTCCCCGTGTGTCCCTTTGTGCTCTTCTCATCTTCTTCCTGGTTCCCATGAGTCCCCTTGTGCTTGTGTCCCTTGTTCCCGTGTGTAGCCTTGTGTCAGTCTCTCTTGCCCACTAGTCTCTGTGTGTCCCCTTGTGCCTGTATCCTTTGTCCCCTTGTGCTTGTGTCCGTTGTCCCCGTGTGTCCCCTTGATAGTCTCCCTTGCCCAATAGTCACCTTGTGCCCTTCTACCCTGCCTCCTAGCCCGCATGTGTCCCCTTGTGCCTGTCTTCCTTGCTCCCTAGCCCCCCTGTGTCACCATTGTGCCTGTCTCCCCTAGCCCCCTTGTGTCCTTCTCCCCTGCCCCATAGTCACCATTTGCCCGTGTCTTTCTCACTGCACCTGTATGGAGGGGCTGCATTATACTATGAGGGGGGCTGCATTATATTGTATGATGGGGCTGCATTATACTTTTGTGGGGTGGCTGCATTATACTCTGTGGGGTGGCTGCATTATACTATATGTGGGCTGTGTTATACTGTATCGAGGACTATGGGGAATACATTATACTGACATACATGACCACGGCATTGATCGATCCCCAGTGATGATGTTACAGAGGCGCCGATTGGAGGGCAGAGGGCGCCACCCTCCCTCTGCCTGCTTTTTAAATGCTGTGATCTATATCAATCTCAGTATTTAGGGGGTTAAACTGCTGGGAGCGGTGCAGGCACTGCTCCTGGCAGTGAGTGCCGGTGTTAGCTGTGATCTCAGCTGAACACCCGGTGGCGATCACGTGAGCCCAGCTGCTGTGCAAAACTGCCTGGACGTACCCAGTACGTCCAAGGTTGGGAAGCACTTCCCAACCAGGATGTACTGGGTATGTCCAAGGTCGTGAAAGAGTTAAAATGTCCATAGCACACCCCTTTATACTTAAGACCATGCTGAAGTATATAAAGTCTGTTACGTTTGTGGCCTTACACTTTTGTCTTTGGGACTGTCAAGTAATTTAAACCATTTTTCACATTCCAAAAATGTCTGGGTTCAGCTAATTCTCTGTTAAAATATTTTTCTTTCTATCTGTAGCTATCACTTACCTGAAGAGATATGTTTGCCTGGGGGCGGATTTTGGAACCAGTCAATTCTACATATGAGTCCTTGCCAACAAAGTTGACAGTAATAAGCTTTTCACATCTTTGACCTGCAAAACCAGCTAGACAGCGACAAACTGGTTCCTGTTGTACCACAATGCACTGGGCTCCATTCTGACATTCATGCTCATCACAAGGGCTGGTTTGGAGTATGACAATGGGAGGGGTAATTTCACAGAAGAGACCACTTTTAAAGGAAAAAAAAAAAGAATGATATTTTTTAGAATTTTGTAAATAAATACAATGAACATACATGGACATTCTGCAAATTGTCATTTTTGAAATATCAATCAAGCATGTGACAGAAATCAGAATGGTGGCGCTGGAAGCTAGTCCTATACATTTCTTGAAAACCACATTCTACTTTTTTATGAATAGGTTATACAGATTTTCTTTTCTTAAAATAAATGTGAATTATGGAAGATAGAGCCCTTCAGCTTTCACCAGTAGATTCCAGAGCGCTTAGCTGATTCTGTTGAATTGAATTTGTGAACGCACCTCCACCTCTTTAAAGGGGTTATCCACTATTTTCATATTGATGATCTATCCTCAAAATATACATAAGATTAATGATGGTCCCGACACCTGGCAGCCCTGCCAGTGGGCAGCTATTACCTCCACTGCCATCAGGCACATGTAGACAGTGTACACCAACTCTTTGTCACACTGTTTGGTGGCCGCTGCTGGATAGTGGTAATCAGCTTCTATTCTCTTCAGTATAGGTCTACAGCAGATATTATGTAGGGAATTTTGTTATAGTCTTATGGTTTATTTATCCTTCTTCAAAAATGTGGCTTCAGGATTTTTCAAGCAGAAGGCGCTTCAGAAATTGATGCTCTTGAGTTTTGAAAATGTTTTGGTCTCTTCCAGAATGCTTTTTAAATGTTTTTCTCTTACTTGCATTTTTATGTGAGCATATTTTCAGCAATTTTAGGATGTTGTTTTACTTGCATTTTATGTTCTTTTTTTAAATCCATTGACCAAAGAAGAAAACAGCCTTTTTTTGCCTTCGAATTTACTTGTATTGTAAAGTATTGAGCATCTTCTCAGTGGAAAATGAACAATGTGTATGTTACTTCTTTTAAACACTTGGCATCTTTTCAGAGCCTGAAGTGTTGAAAAGAAGCTCAAAAGCCAGAACATGTGAGCCACAAGTTGCTTTTACAGAAGAATGAACAGACCATAACTTGTCAGTGCTAGTTCTGTCATTTTCTGAACAAAAAACAGTGGAAGATCCTAAAGCTTGTTTAATGCTGAGTCCAGTAACCTAACCACACTTAGAGAAAAGGAGGTTACCTCATCAAGACAGACAAGGAGCGGGAAGATCATGGAACACTGCCAAATGATATTGTGATGATGAGAGAAATAAATGCTACAAGTAATGGATGCTAGATTACCGGAGCCTACAAGCCAGGATATTACTTATTACTCCAATTGTCTTATTTACTGTCGTGAAAGCATATTTTCCCCAAAATATGCGGCAACTGGCATCTACCACATTGGAACTTGTTTTATGCTCCTCTAGCTCCACACCATAGGTTGAACCTGATGTACAGTAAAACCCGTGTTACAATTATACAGTATTGTAATGAAAAATGGTCTGCTAGAGCAGTGTACAGCTAAAAGAAGATGGAGAGTAGAGCGGTGGCCTGCAGAAAGAAGACAGCCAGTATGGATATTGCGTGATGAGACTGATAAGCTATAAAAAAAATACATTGTAAAGGGTTGGTACTGTCAAAAAAGTGCTCTTTTGAAGAGGCTTCATTGTACTAATGTCTTTTTTAATGTACTATTGCTGAAAAATGTTCATCTAAAAAAATGACTTGAAGTTTAATCAGAAGAATCTTCCTATTGGTTCTGTCAGCCTTGATCTGGTCAGGTGTCCAGTCCAGACCCCAACGGCAGCCAGTCTTCACTCCTGTGCCCAGTGTCCATGGTCCAACATTCTAGACACATGCAAAGCTTTCTAGTGCTGCAGCGCAACAAATGTCATAATGTTGCGGGGCCTAGTAAGAGCCAAGATGCTGGGCGCAAAAATGAAGACCTGCTTCAGAGAAAGACTGTACTGGACGCTAGACCAACTGAATTGCCCATCAAGATTTTGCGATACATGTAGTATACATACTATATTTATGTTGTCTGCATGTGTATTCATGCTAAAAGCCAAATGACAGTAGTACATGCATGCAGTATTATTACCTGAAGCCCTGTGGGCACACACAGGTGTATCCTCCAACATCATCCACACACTGAGCTCCATGCTGGCATTTGTGGCTGACACAGTCATCTTCATTTATATCACAGTACAGCCCCACAAATCCAGGCGAACACTCGCACCTTAAAATATAACAAGAACAGAAGAGTAAATACTAATCAGAAAGCATTGGCTGTAGTACACAGAATAAACAGAGGAAAGTCACAACGAGGGTAAAGAAAAAATATGATATATTATGAAATCTATCTGTGTTCATGTAAGACTGGCATGATAAGAAATAGGCAAGCCCTGTCTTTACAGTGATAAAGGGGTCTACAGTCACCAGTTCAGCTCTGAGTATACAGTTTTATTTCAGATGTTAAATGGGTCTATTAAAGAAACTAAGAATTTTGTTATGGTTCTTCAGGTGGCATCCCTGGCACATGAATTTGTTTTTTCTATGACTGTTGTGAACAGCTAGTTAATAGACATGTTAAGTCACTGCATTTGATAATCTATCATCTTGTACAATGGCTATGAATATAGTGGTGTTGTTAATTCATCAAGACTGGAGTTTTGCACACAAGTCTTAATGAAGGGTCCACTTGAGCAATGCCAAATTCAATAAGCATGCACCTCCTCATGAATCTGAAGCATCTTTCAGGCGCTGTGGGTCACCATAAGAAATGTATTTCATCATGGATGGGAGTACATCAAGGTCATCATTTGCAAAGCTTATATAGCATAAGTTGTGATTGATTTATCGCCTGTCTCTGATCACACCCCTGCATGCTAATATCCACCCACTCCTCAAAAAGCTTGGCAAGATGCTAAAATTCCCAGGACACTCAAAGTCTATAATTTGTACAAAAAAATATATGTATATCTTTAACATTTTTATGCCAGAATTTGGTAAGTCAACCATTTTTTCAACAAAAGATATACAGACATGAATGACTCCCACTACACAGGGCAAAGATTGGTGTCTACAATTTATTTCTGTTCTATTCTTGCCAGATTTTTTCAATACTTTTTAGAAGTAAATCCAGCACAATGTGCAATGTCTCTATCTGCTTCACCAGAGAAATACACATCATGCTGAACTAATAACAATTTGTTGGCATATTCCGGGATGCACAACTTGGCCGAGCGGAAGAGCACTTGAGTTACAGGTAGCAAATAATACTGAATGAGGTGAAATGTGATTAGGTTGCGGCAGCCAAAATCCACAAATGCCAGAAAAGCTTTTTATTTGAAAAAATACATGGCTATTATGTGATATGTTTTGGATCCTTTCAATGCAAATATTTTTATGATATTGTGAAGGGTTTATCAATTACCATTTTAAAAGTGTTGTCCACAACTGGACAACTTGTTATTAAAACTTTCAGACAGGTGAAAAAATCCCTCCAGGACTAGTGCCGCTCCTCTGCACTCAGCATTGTATTATCCGCAGGTCTGCTGGAATCGACTCCAGCATGGAAGGGGTTATGTGAGACCTCACATTTTATGTAAGTACATGGAAATTCTGTTGAGTGATGATGACCCAAGCAGAACGACAGAGAAAGTGGCCCTGAGTACTGAGGTGCGGTGTCAGTCAAGGCGGTCACTTCCCTGGTTCAGCTTTGGAAGATGTTGGTCATTTTTACAGCTGTATCTTCAGGTTTTCCATTGCCTTTTTACAGGCTTAAACGTTGTTGCATGATTTTAACCCCTTCACCCAAACCTGTTTTCACCATCGTGATCAGGCCAAACTTTACAATTATGACCAATTATGTGTCAATTTATATTGTAATAAATCTGGAATGCTCCAACGGATCCCACTGATTCTGAATGTTTTTTTGTAACATATTGTACTTCATGATCATGGTAAAATTTGTTTGATATGACTAAAAAAAATTGAAAAAAATTGAAAATTTCACAATTTTCAAACTTTTAATTCTTATGGCCTTGAATCAGACAGTTATGTCAAAAATAGTTAATAAATGACAATTCCCACAAGTCTACTTTACATCAGCACAATTTTTTTTTTCAAAATGTTTGTTGTTTGGAAGTTACAAGAGTTAAATGTTGACCAGCAATTTCTGATTTTTACAGCAAAATTCACAAAACCACTTTTTAGGGACATCACATCACATTTGAAGTGACTTTGGGAGGGATATATGAAGAACACACCCACAAGTGACACCAGTCGAAAAACAGCACCCCTCAAAGTCTTCAATACTACATTCAAGAAGTTTATTAACTCTTTAGGTGCTTTACGGGAATTAATGCAACGTGAAAGAAAACAATTCATATTTCACTTTTTTTTTTTTTTCAACAAAAATCTTACTATAGTCCCAATTTTTTTTTTTTTTTCACAATGGTACCAGAGAATGGATCCCAAAACTTGTTGTGCAATTTTTCCTGAGTATGCCAATACCCCATATGTTGAAGAAAACTACTGTAAAAGGGAGCTCCATTTGACGTTTTGAATGAAAAATTGTCTGGGGAAAAAAATTGTTGTATCCGGAAGACAGATCCCTCAACTGCTGCAGGTGGATCCAGCACAGCCGACAACCAATCTTAAAAACTCCATAGGCCATCCATCTCAGCTTGGATCCTCTCCCTCTGAAGTCACTCCAACAACTGCCTGACTAAACCTGTGGGAGCTCCACCTTAAACATTTTCCTTTAGCTCACACAATGAAGCATATTTTATCATCTGGGATTGCATGTGAGATCCTCTGTGGTGATGGCTCCCCTGGGTTCAGATTCCCCATCCACACAATGGGCCTAGGGATGGGAGCACAATGGATTGAGACCTTGAGATACAGATGAAATTAATAGAATGATTTCTTTACATTTACCTTTGTCAATCTCCTGTCTAGCCTTAGGCATATATAAGATTCAGCCTGTATGCCTTCCTCTACTTGCTGTCACTGAATGGAAACATTGATTCCTGAGGATGAACTAATGAGCAAGCAAATAACTAATAAAACACAAAAAGCAAATATCTAATAAAATACATCAATAACAATGTACCGGTGCTCCATGCTGGAAAAGTCTACATCCTGTAGAGCTGTGGACTCCACTCTATGGGCATTAGTCCAATAGTCTTTAGTCCGTGGCCAGCTCCTCACAGAGGGTAACACAGTAATCCTCTTCAGGTGCCCATTTCTTCTAATTCTTCAGGAGGCTGCCTCCACCTGCTTTCTGGAGCCTGAATCCCAGTAAGTGACCTGGCTTTGGGTAGTCCAGGAGCCCCAGACATGTAGAAATGGGCGACAGCCCCATGTGTCAGCTGCACCATCACCTGCTCCTGAATAGGAGGTGGAGAACCCCAAGGACAGGCCAATCTCTCATGGGTGGCAGCCCCATCTTGAGCCGCTTTGAGGAGCCTCTCCCAGGCAAGATAATTTCACAAGAAGGTTTCACCTTGCTCCCTTTCTTCACCGATAAAATTTAGAGGAACATGACCCTGGTCCCAGCCATCAGCTCTTACAGCCTTCGAGGCAAGTATTCGATCTCTACTGCCGCTGGTTGAACAAGATGTGATGACGGGTCCCAAACTCTACTATGGACCCCTATCTCCACTGCTGGTCCTATGTAATGACCTCACTCCAGGATGCCAACTCTCAGTACTGACTCTCGGTACCTTGTGGATACTGGCCCAATAGCATGTCTCTAACCCTGGGCCTGGCTCACCTCCTTCTTTCTTCCAACCAGCCCAGGGCCGCAGTCTGCTCACTAGTTGCTGGATTCTGGCTCTCTCATCTGCATTCCACAAGATCACCAGTGGTGAAGGCTGGAGCCTTAGTTTTTCCGAGATTGGCTCCTGCCACCTCCACTGTCGCGCCAGCTTTGCCTGGCTCAGATATTTCTCCAGTTGTTCCCTCAAGAGTCTTACAGGATTCTGCCGTCTTTGTCACCATGTTGCCCAAGAAGCACCCTATATTGTATGTATTACTAATTTAATCCAGAAATATTTTTCAACACTTTTCTGGATTTCATATACCCCCACAATTTAACAGAAAGCACGTAATACTCTACTGATAACTAACTGAATGCAGAAAAAATTTTGATCACTTTTTTGGAGTGTTATGTAACACTAAAGTTTAACAGTGAGCATGTAATGGATGACAATATAGACATTTTTTTCACCCCTAAAAAAAATTATATGGTCAGTGCAGCAGATACATATTTAGGAATGGACTGCAAAGCCCTCAGCCTTGCCCTGAAGCTGTAGTCTGCCACCTTTAAACAAAAATAAAGTAAACCTGCTCACCCCAGCTAGGTGTCCTAGGAAGCATGAAACTGCAAGGGACCAATTGTGGAACAAAAGTAGAAAAAGATGATCCAGCTTCCAAAAGCAAAAATTTACTAGTTAAAAAATTCCACCATGGGTGCAGACAGAGCTACGCGTTTTGAATGGTCTGCCACTTTCTCCGTTTCTGCAACTGTCCCTCACTAGGCTCAATGCAGTAAACCAGCTCACCCCAGCTAGGTGTCCTAGGAAGCATGAAACTGCAAGGGACCAATTGTGGAACAAAAGTAGAAAAAGATGATCCAGCTTCCAAAAGCAAAAATTTATTAGTTAAAAAATTCCACCATGGGTGCAGACAGAGCTACGCATTTTGAATAGTCTGCCACTTTCTCAGTTTCTGCAACTGTCCCTCACTAGGCTCAATGCAGAATGTATCTGATACAAAAAACAAAACACAAGATTAGCCCTAAGAAGGACTGTTAGTATGATGGTTCAGCATCAGCACCAGTATCAACAATAGAGGACTCTGATTAGTTAAACTGTGCACACACAGGCCTGGACAACCACTCTCTCCCTCCAATGAGAATTGTCGCTGAGCTTGAAATGGCATTAATGTGCCCCTTGTGATAATGTTACAGAGACGCTGATTGGAGTGGAGCCCCCTCCATCTCCCTGCCTTATAAATACTGAGATCGATATCAATCACAGTATTTAGGGGGTTTAACTGCTTAGAGTGGTACGGGCACCACTCCTGTCAGTGAGAGCCGGGTTTCAACTGTCAGATTCACTGAACACCGGGCAGCGATCAGGCTTGCACAGCTCTTGTGAGCACAAAATTGCCGGGACAAATCCATGCCTCAAACTTCGGGAAGCCATCCCAAAAGTGTAGCAATGGATACGTCTAAGGTTGTGAAGGAGATAATTGCTTTATAAGTTTGTGTTCTTATTTTGCTTTACAGACAATTAAATAAATGACATATTTATATATTTTGAATGTTTGATCTGCTTTGTATTTGTAGATCTTTTTGATAACCCCTTCATGACCGGAGGTATTTTCGTTTTTGCGCTTTCGTTTTTTGCCCCCCTTCTTCCCAGAGCCAGAACTTTTTTATTTTTCAGTCAAAATGTGAGAGCTTGTATTTTGAGGGACAAGTTGTACTTTTGAACCACATCATTGGTTTTAACATATTGTGTACTGGAAAAAGGGAAAAAAATTCCAAGTGCGGTGAAATTGCAAAAAAAGTGCAATTCCACAGTTGTGATTTTTCTTTTTTTTTTACCATGTTCACTAAATGGTAAAATTCACCTGCCATTATGATTCTCCAGGTCATTATGAGTTCATGGACATCAAACACGTCTAGGTTATTTTTTATTTAAGTGGTGAAAAATAATCCAAACTTTGGTAAAAAAAAAAAAAAAATATACCATTTTCTGAGACATGTAGCACCTCCAGTTTTTGTGATTTTTTGCTGGGAAGGGCTTATTTTTTGTGCGACAATCTGTCATTTTCTATTGATACCATTTTGGTTTAGATACGATCTTTTGATGGCCCGTTATTGAATTTAACCCACAGAGAAAGATCAAGTCCACACAGAAGGGAAGCACCACAACCATATATAAAAAAATAAATAAAATAAAAGCATGTTTTTTATTTCAAATAAAAGACTATTCTGGCTGTGTGTTTATTTGCAATATAACTGTATGATTAGTAATCGATAGGAGTCTAATGGATGCCTCTCCATTACTAAGCTGTGGGCTTGATGTCATTGAACAATACAAAGGTGACAACAACCTCACAAATATGAACCCCACTTGCCACAGCTACTGGGCAAGGGGGAAAAGCCGAGAAAAGTGCCAGAATTGGCGCATCTAATCGATGTACCATTCCTGGAAGTTTGAGGGTATTTTTAGTCTTGGGGGGCAATGTTCATGGCCCCTTACCAGCCTGAGAATACCAGCCCCCAGCTGTCTGCTTTTACTTGGTTGGTTGTCAAAAACAGGGTGGACCACATGCTGTTATTTTAATTTATATATTTCACTAATCTAAAAAAATTGCGTGGGGACCCCTCTATTCTTGATAACCAGCCATGCTAATGCTGACAGCTGAGGGTTGCAGCCCCCAGCTGTGACTTTTGCCTGGCTGGTTATCAAAAGTACAGGGGAACCCACAACGTTTTTTGTTTTTTTTTTATTATTTACTTACAGCTCAGGTGAATGCTTGCATCAGCTGCCACCTGCTTTCACTGTTATTAGTGGCAGCAGGTGTAGACTGATGGTAGCAGTAGTCCCACTAGCCAATGACCGGAGGTAAACCTTTTGCTTCCAATCACAGTTGCGGTCATTTGATTGATTTTACTGCCAATCAGAATTAGTGTTTGCCATGCTGTGATGCACATGGCAGCGTGGCAAGCACTGAATGTTCAGGTGCCCCATTCAAGTGGATGGGATCATGGTTCGGGTTCAGGTACTGTTCTGGTACCCGAACCTGAACTTTTTTTTTAAGTGTTCGGCTGGACGCGAACATCCAGCCTACCTCTAATTATAAGTATATTGTAAAGTATCTGATAATTACATAGTGTTACATTGGTGGATTGAAGGTTATCCATTAAGAGGTTTCTGATACTAAAAATATAATACAACACTATAAGCAATCGAGAATCTCTTTTGCGTAGATTTTTGAGTAATATTTTCAGTAAAACAATACTTCAACATAGCCTAAGACTCTGTTCTACATATGTCACATGTATCTTATCAAAACCTATCTTATCAGATCCTGTTGTCATCTAGCAAGTCAATAGAATCACATGAATTCTACAAGGATTCCTCCCTTATACTTATATTACGATGGGTAAAAACAATTGCATGAAGTACATTTTAAAATAAGGTCCAGAAAAATCTTATTGCTATTGAGCTTAAACTGGACTTTGCTTACCTGTATCCCTTTTCAGTGGAAATACATTTAGAGTCATGCAGACATGGGTTCAACTCGGAAATACAGTGGTCGATACCTTCATCACACAGTTCACCTTCAAACAGGATACAGACAGTTTCAAATTCAGTTTTGTAGATATCTGACTGAAGTTTAACACAGTGCTTAAGTTTGTTTGCAACATCCAGAGCACTAGTATAAACTTTTTTAGATTTTTCCATTAATTGTAAAGCTCAAAGATGTGAAAAGTTGACTGAGCCTATAGTTATTTGGCCAATATTTTCCCCTCACACTGAACAAAGGGAACATATTTCTGAATTGACATTTGCTGCCTCCCGGACAACATTATTTTGGCTCAATTAAAAACACTATAAAACTATAAAATTAAAAATGGATATGCCTTATGCTAGTTTGTTAGCCTATCACAAAAACACACGCACTGAAAAAAAGGATTTTACAGTATTTGGTTACATCCATGATTGGGCCTGATGGTTGGTAGTTCAATAATAACATACCTAAGCAACTAAATATATTCTCAAAAAAACAGTTTACTTTATGTATTGTAATAGATAGAAACGATTAGTCCTCTGCTTTCATTCCCTCTGAAAATGTAGAAACCTTATAGACTTAGGCCGGGTTCAGACGAGTGCATGGAAAATTGTCTGTTTTTTGTCTTGAAAATACCAACATTTTTACATCTGTTATGTTTCCTTTATGTCCGTTTTTTATATGCATATTGTATCAATATGTTTGTCTTTTTATGTCCATATGTCTGTTTTGTCAATGCACATGACATCCAGTTTTTACATTGACAATTTAATAAATTATAAAGGTCAAATTCAGTTTTCTATCCTCATAATTGTAACGGATCTGTTAAAATCACATGACATACGGATGAAACACATACGTGATTTGTGTTTTCCATATTTTGACATATAATGGATAAGACTCATCTAGAATACAGATCAAAATATTACATACTGCAATTTATTACACGTAGACCATCCGTTAAGTGTAAAAAAGTTTAAGTGAACTATTATATTCACTTGCATTGGTTCTTGCACTGTCTGTATGCTTCCCATTTTACATACAGACCTTAGATATAGAGATGACTGATCTTTTTAGGTTGATTTGTTTTGATTTCCAATTTCTTGAGCTATTGGACTTGGTAAACAGAAGTCTTTTTTATCTGTGTACAGTGGGGAAAATAAGTATTTGATTCACTGATGATTTTGCAAGTTTTCCCACCTACAAAAAATGGAGGTCTGTAATTTTTACACTGTGTGCAGAATTATTAAGCAAGTTGTATTTTGATCACATGATACTTTTTATACATGTTGTCCTACTCCAAGCTGTTCATGCTTGAGATCCAACTACCAATTAAGTAAATCAGGTGATGTGTATCTCTTTAATGAGGAGGGGTGTTGTCTAATGACATCAAAACCCTATATAAGGTGTGCTTCATTATTAGGCAACTTCCTTTCCTTTGGCAAAATGGATCAGAAGAGAGATTTGACGGGCTCTGAAAAGTACAAAATTGTGAGATGTCTTGCAGAGGGATGCAGCAGTCTTGAAATTGCCAAACTTTTGAAGCGTGATCACCGAACAATCAAGGGTCGCAAGAAGCGTGTTGGGCAAAAAAGGCACAAAATAACTGTCCATGAATTGAGGAAAATCAAGCGTGAAGCTGCCAAGATGCCATTTGCCACCAGTTTTGCCATATTTCAGAGCTGCAACATTACTGGAGTAACAAAAAGCACAAGGTGTGCGATACTCAGGGACATGGCCAAGGTAAGGAAGGCTGAAAAACGACCACCCTTGAACAAGAAACATAAGATTAAACGTCAAGACTGGGCCAAGAAAAATCTTAAGAATGACTTTTCAAATGTTTAATGGACTGATGAAATGAGAGTGACTCTTGATGGGCCAGAGTCGGATGGGCCAGAGGCTGGATCAGTAAAGGGCAGAGAGCTCCACTCCGACTCAGACGCCAGCAAGGTAGAGGTGGGGTACTGGTATAGACTGGTATAATCAAAGATGAACTTGTGGGACCTTTTCGGGTTGAGGATGGAGTGAGGCTTAATTCCCAGACCTACTGACACCTTCTGGAAGACAACTTCTTCAAGTAGTGGTACAGGAAGAAGTCGGTATCGTTCAAGAAAAACATTATTTTCATGCAGGACAATGCTCCATCACATGCTCCCAACTACTTCACAGCATGGCAGGTCAGTAAAAGTCTCAAAGAAAAAAAAATAATGACATGGCCCCCTTGTTCACCTGAGCTGAACCCCATAGAGAACCTGTGGTCCCTCATAAAATGTGAGATCTACAGGGAGTGAAAACAGTACACCTCGTGATCGTAAACAGATCAAGCAACTGACAGAATCTATGGATGGAAGGCTGTTGAGTGTCATCATAAAGAAAGCTGGCTATATTGGTCACCAATTTTGGGAGTTTTGTTTTTGCATGTCAGAAATGTTTATTTCTAAATTTTGTGCAGTGATATTGGTTTACCTGGTGAAAATAAACAAGTGACATGGGAATATATTTGGATTTTATTACTTTGCCTAATAATTCTGCACAGTAATAGTTACCTGCACAAACAGATTTCCTCCCAAGATAGCCAAATCTAAAAAAAAAACACTCCAACTTCCAAAAATATTAAGCTTTGATATTTATGAGTCTTTTGGGTTGATTGAGAACATAGTTGTTGATAAATAATAATAATAATCCTCTAAAATACAACTTGCCTAATAATTCTGCACACAATGTATTGTAGGTACACCAGCTGAGACAGAATCTAAAAGTAATAAACAGAAAACCACATTGTATGATTTTTAAATACTTAAATTGAATTTTATTGCATGAAATACTGTATATAATCATGTATAAGCTGAGTTTTTCAGCATATTTTTTGTTCTGAAAATGCCCCCTCGGCTTATACATGAGTCAATTGTCCCAGAGGCGCCAGCGGGGGAGAGGGAGCGGCAGGTCACAGGAGGCAGGAGTCGGCAGCTGTGGCTGTCACTGTGCCAGCTACTAAAGAGAAATGAATATAAATTTCTCTTATAGCGCTCACAGTGACACCCGCAGCAGCCGGCATCCAGTACACATCCTACTCACCTTCCTGCACACCCTCGTGGAGACCCTGCATCTCGTTGGTTCTAGTGCCAGCAGCATTTCCTCTCCACTCCCATAGGCATGGAGTGAATATTCATTACCTTATTGAGCGGGGCCATGTGATTGCTCGAACGAGATGCATCAGGGTGCGCAGGAAGGTGAGTAGGATGTTTGTTTTTTTAATATGAAACATGCATACAAGGATAGCTGGGCCATGTATACAACAACAGGGACCAGGGAGCCATGCATACAAGGACACGGAATGGAGAGCCATGCATACAACGAGAGGGACCAGGGAGCCATGCATACAATGACAAGGACTGGGGAGCCATGCATAGAACAACAGGGACAGGGAAGCCATGCATACAATGACAGGGACCGGGGAAACATGTATTTCAGATGTCAGTGATATCACCCTTCTACTGCACACGCGCCATCGGGTATGCCGGACGCATGCATGGACTGCTTTTCAACTTACTTTATTGACCAGCGAGGACGGACGAATAATAACAAGATGATGACAGCCATGTGCGATCCCGCATCTCTGGGCCGGCCGCTTCTCTTATTCTCTAGGTTACTTACTTTAACTAATTCTGTGTATTATGTATATATACTTAACACATATGGGACTCGGAACATCAATTTCCCTGAGGAAGCCACACTTGTGTGGTGATACATGTGGGGTTCTCTTCCCACACTATTCTCTTCTTCAACATTCATGTCTCCATTCAGGTCCTGAAGACTCTTGCAGTTCTTTGGCCCAGGTCTTCTTTTGTTTCTCTGATCCTTGAGAAAACTGGGTAATCTCTTAATCTCTATGGCCTTACTCTGTGCCTTACCAAGTTATTAGGCTTACAATTTAACATATGCACATATATGTGCGTCTATTTACTTATTTATTTATTTACTTATTTATTTATTTATTTATATGTATCAGGTTCTTTAGATTCTATGGTGGCCAACTGGTTCATTTTCATGGTACTGTGAATGAATATGGTTTAGGATGTATTTATCTATCTATTGTGTGCAAATTTAATTATTATGTGGTGACTGCTGCAGCCACTTGGTGGTTTTTTGAGCCGTACTGAAAAAATATACGTATATATGCATCCTTTTTTGTGTTGAGGATTATTGTGTGGGTAGCCTTGGCCTTTATATTAAGGCAAGGTTAGGCAAAACATTATTTGCAGATTTTAAATGTTTTTATCTGTTACTGTGTCCTGTTTAGTGTTTTATTTCTTGAAATAAAGTACGTCAATTATATCATATATTTGGGTGTTCCCATTTTAGTGGGTGTAGTCTTTTTCCTTCTTCTGCAATTCTGCTCGGCATCAGGGTGCGCAGGAAGGTGAGTAGGATGTTTGTTTTTTTTAATATGAAACATGCATACAAGGATAGTTGGGCCATGTATACAACAACAGGGACAGGGGAGGCATGCATATAAGGACAGGGAACGGAGAGCCATGTATACAACGAGAGGGCCCAGGGAGCCATGCATACGACAGGGAAGCCATGCATACAATGACAGGGATCGGGGAGCCATGCATACAAGGACAGGGAGTGGGGAGCCGTGCATTACGACAGGGACCGGGGAGCCATGCATAAAACAACAGGGATGGGAGAGCCATGCATACCAGGACAGCAATGGGGGAGCCATGCATACAAGGACGGCATGGGGAGCCATGCATACAAGGATAGGGGATAAGGAGCCATGCATACCAGGACAGGGATGAGGGGACAATGATACCTGGCTTATACTCGAGTTAATAAGCTTACCCTGTTTTTTGTGGCAAAATTAGGTGCCTTGGCTTATACTCCAGTCTGCTCATACTCTAGTATATATGTTAAGTATTTGATCACCTACCAACCAGCAAGAATTCTGGCTTTCATAGACCTGTTAGATTTTCTTTAAGAAGCCCTCTGACTCTGCACTTATTACCTGTATAAATTGCACCTGTTTGAACTTGTTAACTGTATAAAAGACCTGTCCACACACAATCAATCAAACACCAATCTCTGAGCCATGGCCAAGACCAAAAAGCTGCCTAAGGACACCAGGGACAAAATTGTAGACCTGCACAAGGCTGGGATGGGCTAGAGGACAATATGCAAGCAGCTTGATGAGAAGGCAAGAACTGTTGACACAATTTTTAGAAAATGGAAAAAACACATGACATAACTGTATATCTTCCTTGGTCTAAAGGCCCCTTCACATTTAGCGACGCTGCAGCGATACCGACAACGATCCGGATCGCTGCAGCGTCGCTGTTTGGTCGCTGGAGAGCTGTCACACAGACCGCTCTCCAGCGACCAACGATGCCGGTAACCAGGGTAAACATCGGGTAACTAAGCGCAGGGCCGCGCTTAGTAACCCGATGTTTACCCTGGTTACCATGCTAAAAGTAAAAAAAAACAAACAGTACATACTTACCTACAGCCGTCTGTCCTCCAGCGCTGCGCTCTGCTTCTCTGCTCTCCTCCTGTACTGTCTGGGAGCCGGAAAGCAGAGCGGTGACGTCATCGCTCTGCTTTCCGGCTCACAGCCGGTACAGGAGGAGTGCAGAGCGCAGCGCTGGAGGACAGACAGCTGTAGGTAAGTATGTACTGTTTGTTTTTTTTTACTTTTAGCATGGTAACCAGGGTAAACATCGGGTTACTAAGCGCGGCCCTGCGCTTAGTTACCCGATGTTTACCCTGGTTACCAGTGAAGACATCGCTGGATCGGTGTCACACACGCCGATCCAGCGATGTCTCCAGGGAGTCCAGCGACGAAATAAAGTTCTGGACTTTATTCAGCGACCAACGATCTCCCAGCAGGGGCCTGATCGTTGGTCGCTGTCACACATAACGATTTCATTAACGATATCGTTGCTACGTCACAAATAGCAACGATATCGTTAACAATATCGTTATGTGTGAAGGTACCTTAAGACTCCATGCAAGATCTTGCGTCATGGGGTAAGGATGATTCTGAGAAAGGTCAGGTATCAGCCCAAAACTACACAGGAGGACCTGGTCAATGACCTGAAGAGAGCTGGGACCACAGTCTCAAACATTACCTTTAGCAACACACTACGCTGTCATGGATTAAAAACCTGCAGGGCACACAAGATCCCCTTCTCACGCCAGCATATGTTCAGGCACATTTAAAGTTCACCAGTGACCATCTGGATGATTCTGAGGAGGCACGGAATAAGGTCATGTAGTCAGATTAGACCAAAATAGAACTTTTTGGTATTAACTCCACTCTTTGTGTTTGAAGGAAGAAGAAGGATGAGTACGACCCCAAAAACAAAGTCCTGGAGTGACCTAGCCAGTCTTATGACCTGAACCCAATAGAAAACTTTTGGAGGGAGCTGAAACTCAATGTTACCCAGCAACAGCCCCTGAAAGATCTGAAGAATATCTGTTTGGAGGAATGAGCCAAAATCCCTACTGCAGTGTGTGCAAACTTGGTCAAGAACTACAGATAATGTCTGACCTCTGTAGTTGCAAACAAAGGTTTCTGTACCAAGTATTAAGTTCTGATTTTCTATTGTATCACATGTTTATTTCATGCAATAAAATGAAAATCAACTTTGTAAAAATCATACAATGTGATTTTCTGGATCTTTTTTTTAAGATTCTGTCTCTCACAGTTGAAGTGTACCTACGATAAAAATTACAGACCTCTATTCTTTGTAGGTGGAAAAACTTGCAGAATTGTGAGTGTATCACATACTTATTTTCCCCATGGTATCTGTGTTACCTAAAATAAAATCTGAGAGCAGAAATGGATTCAAATGCTAGATATTTAGATTACTGCCATATGTCTTATTTGCAGAACCGCTTCAATCTTTATAGAAGAAGATCCCAGAAAGGGAAATCCTGTTATTTATTACAGTTATATTTTGTCTATAATATATTAAGTCTGATATGTAACATAGTAACATAGTAACATAGTTAGTAAGGCCGAAAAAAGACATTTGTCCATCCAGTTCAGCCTATATTCCATCATAATAAATACCCAGATCTACGTCCTTCTACAGAACCTAATAATTGTATGATACAATATTGTTCTGCTCCAGGAAGACATCCAGGCCTCTCTTGAACCCCTCGACTGAGTAATGAGTACATTACTAGGTTAAGGGTTTTTAATCTCTCAAAGAAAGTACCATTTATGGGGATTCTTATAATGGTAGTCATATTTTCAAAATGCATAAACAGTGATCACAAAGACATTCAAGTTGAGTATTAAACAAACTCATTTTTTAAGTCATTCTTTACCTGTGTAGTTAGGTGGACAAAGGCAGACATAATTGTTGATTCCGTCTATGCAGGTAGCATTGTTCTCACAATCATTATCTTCACAGTCATCTGGATTTGTCTCACACTTATCACCTTCAAATCCCAATGGACAAGCACAACTACAGAATACATTAAAAGAATGTCATGATGCACAAGCTCTGATGACCTTTAAATCAATTTCAAACCAATGATGCTAATGAGAAACATGCGAATACAAAAAAAAGGGAAATGTCTTGTGTATTATTTGGCAAAAAAAAAACAGCATGAACAATACTTTTCCTCCTTTTGATTACAGACAAAATGTCCTTATAATAAATAAATCAGCTTATCAAACATTTAATAATAATAATAATAATAATAATAATAATAATAATAATAATAATAAGTAATAATGTTTAAGAAACCTAAAGAAGAGTTTAGAATGATATCAATGACCAAAGTCTAAAGAAAAATTACCTTTTCATGCTAACATATTTGTTTATAATATTGAGGCTAGGTTCCATTCAGAATATGAGGGTAGATTTTCTTTTATTTTTGAAGCATTACTCAGGATTGTATGATTTATTGCCTTCCATTAGTATTCTTGTTACTATCAGTTTTTGCTAAATGGCCTAATTTACTTTCTGGTAAACAGAAAAGTCTGCATAGATTACCTTGTGGTTCAAGTATAATTATATGTTTCCAGAAATAATTACCTGCTACAAGCCCTAATTAAAAATTGATCAAGGCATATTTCTAAAATGTTACGTTTTTTAAGACTTTATTATTTGATACTTTTTTACGTAATCAAGTAATCTGCTGTGTTTTCATGTAATCCCAGAGAACCTCGATGATATTGAGCTCAGGATTTTTTAAGGACCATATCAACACCTTCAGAATTTCTTTACGCTGAAGATAGTTCTTAATTACATTGAATGCATGTTTGGGGTCGTTGTCCTGCTTCAAAATAAATTTGGAGGCAATCAGATGTCTTCCTGATGGTATAAATAATATCTGTCTTTATTTCTCAAGGCTAAGTGATTCCAATATGTGTGAAAAGAAAGGAACTGAGGTGCAGAAAAATGATAGCAGGTGCTATGCTGTGAAATATTTGGCAATAACAAAAGGCAGTTTGACTGGAGAATAAAACAATAATGAGTGTCTGCAATCAACAGTGAAGCATAGTGCAGGTTCTTTGCAACTTTGGAAATGAATTTTAACAAATTAAGTTGGGAATTTGGTCAAGATTAATGGTGTTCTCAATGGTTCAATGGTTCCTCAATGGTTCAGCCAATGTCATCAAGAACTATCTTCAGAGTAAAAACAACAGATCCCTAATCTCAACACCATTGAGTTTGGGTGGGATTACATCAAAAGAAAGATGGATTTGTGTAAGCCTACAACCACAGAAGATCTATGGTTAGCGCTTAAAGATTTTTAGAACAACCTTCTGGCCAAGCTCCTTCAAAAAACAGTCTCCAACTGTATCTAGAAAGATTGATGTTTTAATACTATTTTGAAATTCAAGGGTGATCACACTAAATATTGATTTGAATTATATTTCCCTTCATTTCACTCATTTTGTTAATTTATAAAAATAACAATGTAGCAATTTTTCCACACCTTCCTATTACTTTTGTACAATAAGGTATGTATTGTGTGGTATTCACATTATGCATGCCATTAGAAACCCCAGAAGGGAAGTGCCCCAAAACGTACATCTTTACATGGAGATGTGTTTAGTGCATGTTTTGGGTATATCCCCCACATGTATACCACATGGAGCAAGCCCTCCCTCCAGCTTGCTGTAAAACAAAGCTGCTGTGAGCTGGAAAAGTTTCATTTAGGACTGAGGGGATGTATCTCAGTGGACAATATACTGTGACATTATCCCCACACTCCTGGGGCTGGACACACCGCTGGTCACGATCATGTGGCTCTCTCTCTTTTGCCTCTCTTGCTTGCTGGGACGATCATGGACGTACATGGTGGTTGAGTATACTCTGTAACCCCTTTACTTACTAGGCTTTAGGGATAGTAAGCTATAGATGGGAGGGCTGATATTGTATGTGTGATTTGGGTAATTTGGGCAGTTAATTGTGGGTTTTTATTGTTTGATATTGTTGTGATATTACTGTATACTGTAGTGATATTACTGCATTAGAGTTGTAGTATCCATATATTTGTATATATATATATATATTTATAGTCGCCAGCTTGGGTATAAATATATATGTATTTTGAGGCTGAGGCCTCTGTTACAGCTAGGGGGCACTATTTGTGCTCCCCAGAATGTGCATGCAGACGGATGAAGTCCTTAGGTGTGCATCAGAGTCACGGATTTCCGGTCCGGATTTTTCATGTGGCTGAAGGCCACAGGTTTGTGTGTGTTCAAAAGCTCTGCAGTAAGGGGCATAGGTGTGTATACAGTGATGCAAGTCGTCCATGGTATTGGTCTCGGATGTGGCAAGTCCTGTGCCTAGAGGTGGATGCCCTGTGCCCGAAAGAGTCCGATGTGGACAGTCCTGTGCCCGGACGTGGATGTCCTGTGCCCGAAAGGGGACTAGCATGTGTAACGTTTGCAAACAGGTGGATATGGTGCCCGGCTGCTCTCCGGAGGATATCTTGGACTGTGTACGACTGTGTAAGTAAAGAGACCGTGATACAGCGATGCAGGACACCCACGAGAACTAGTCAGAGGAGGGCTGGCGTGTGTATTTTCTGCAACATATGAGGCTGTGTGTATGAAGACTGTAAAATGGTGTGCGGTCGCCCAGGGAAACTGGACAAGTGAAGTCTGGCCTGTTTAGGGTCCGCAATCTAAAGCCATATGATTTGTATTGCTATGAACTGGTGTAAACTGAATACTGATAATATACACAGAAGTTATATGCATTTATGTGAATTGGACTTTAATGCAGTAAGGAAACACTTTAAAGAGACTTTTGTGCTTGAACTTTGTGGGTTACTGCCTTTTCACTGCCTACGATGCTACTGCAGCCTTATAGTATGTTATAGACTGCAGACTTGTGTGTGTAATAAATATCCTTTATTGTTACACTGTTTTGTTTCAGTTAGTATATACCGTATTTTCTGGCATATAAGACGACTGGGCGTATAAGACGACCCCCAACTTTTCCATATAAAATATGGAATTTGGGATATGCCCGCCGTATAAGACGGGGGTCATCTTATACGCCCAGTCATCTTATACGGCGTGTGGTTCCCAGGGTCTGGAGGAGAGGAGACTCTCCTTCAGGTCCTGGGATCCATATTAATGTTAAAAATAAAGAATAAAATAAAAAACATGGATATACTCACCCTCGGACGGGCCCTGGATCACAGCGCTGCTAGCGTCTCCCTCTGTTCCTTAGAATGCGGTGAGTGAAGGACCTTCAGTGACGTCGCGGTCACATGAGCGTTCAGGTGACCGGTCTGAAGGTCACTAACCCTACATTGTTGAGGTTAAGGCCATGCGAAGCATAGTTTTGAGTGTATTAATCCTTACGCAAGCTTAATCTAAGCACTCAAAGGTGGCTTTTGTTGGGGCTGTAAGTACCAAATTTAAGTCCATGAAGGAAGTTGATTTTTAATTGGTCTGGACCTAAAGCTTGCTCTTCCGCTTATATGCATACAAAGCCATCCACAACCTGTCTCCTCCCTACATCTGTGACATCTCCCGGTACTTACCTACTGTACACGCAACCTCCGATCCTCTCAAGATCTCCTTCTCTATTCCCCTCTCACCTATTCTAACAACCGCATCCAAGACTTCTCCTGTGCGTTCTCCATACTCTGGAACTCTCTACCACAACACATCAGACTCTCGCCTACCATAGAAACATTCAAAAAAAACCTGAAGACTCACCTCTTCCGACAAGCCTACCGCCTGCAGAGATCCTCAACCTACTGAACCACCGCACCAGCAGCTCTACCCTCTCCTAATGTATCTTCACCCATCCCCTGCAGACTGTGAGCCCTCGTGGACAGGGTCCTCCCTCCTTATGTACCAGTGTGCCTTGTTATTTGCTCATGTTTAATTGTATTTGACTATATTTTCCCCCTTTTCATATGTAAAGTGCCATGGAATAAATGGCACTATAAAAATGTATAATAATGATAATAATAATATGCAGAGCTTATCAAAATAAGACATTTCTGATATCGGAAGGATTTTCCCAGAATCTGGCATCAGAATATATATAGGCTACAGTAGCTCTGTTGTCTGACAAGATTCTTATATGACAGTTTCGTATAAGCAAAAGCATCTCCCGTAGTGTCCATTGTACTACAGAAAGTTCCTTTGGATTGGAAGAGGTGGACTATTCTTGGTCAGTCCAAAGATACTGAACAAAGATATCTTCCATTTGAGCTCCACAGCCTCAAGGGTTTGCATTTGTTGCTATAATCTGGGACACTGGATTTATCCAGGAAGTACCTCTTGACAGATAAACGTCTTTTGTAGGAATTAACAATTTGGATAGAGAAGCTTTATTGTAGTCCTTATAGACTTCATTTTGAATATTTTTAACTTAAAAATATTTAGACTATTTTGGTTTTATGAGAGTACAGGAAGTAGAATGCGTTTGTTTAATTTATGAAGAAAAGAGACGCATAGAACCCCAATCGCTCTTCTTGTTTTGAAACTGCAATCAGACCAGATTTTTTTTTATCAGACTAAGAATCATTTTCTCCAGGAATGATTGCATTAACAAAGAGCCTAAAGGTACCGTCACACTAGACAATATCGCTAGCGATCTGTGACGTTGCAGCGTCCTGGCTAGCGATATCGTCCAGTGTGACAGGCAGCAGCGATCAGGCCCCTGCTGTGATATCGCTGGTCGGGGAAGAAAGTCCAGAACTTTGTTTCGTCGCTGGATCTCCCGCTGACATCGCTGAATCGGCGTGTGTGACGCCGATTCAGCGATGTCTTCGCTGGTAACCAGGGTAAACATCGGGTTACTAAGCGCAGGGCTGCGCTTAGTAACCCGATGTTTACCCTGGTTACCATCGTTAAAGTAAAAAAAACAACCACTACATACTTACCTACCGCTGTCTGTCCCCGGCGCTCTGCTTCTCTGCTCTGGCTGTGAGCACCGGGCAGCCGGAAAGCAGAGCGGTGACGTCACCGCTCTGCTTTCCGGCCGCTGTGCTTACACAGGGCAGAGAAGCAGAGCGCCGGGGACAGACAGCGGAAGGTAAGTATGTAGTGGTTGTTTTTTTTACTTTAACGATGGTAACCAGGGTAAACATCGGGTTACTAAGCGCGGCCATGCGCTTAGTAACCCAATGTTTACCCTGGTTACCGGGGACCTCGGGATCGTTGGTCGCTGGAGAGCTGTCTGTGTGACAGCTCTCCAGCAACCAAACAGCGACACTGCAGCGATCCGGATCGTTGTCGGTATCGCTGCAGCGTCGCTTAGTGTGACGGTACCTTTATTCTCCTGGATAACAAAATTTTGAAAAGGAACATAAATGAACTGTAATTTTAGGTCTGACTATATAGTGTTGAGAATTAATTTCTTTGAGGACATTTGTGCCCACTCAAGACAAAATACTTTTAACCTTCCTCCTATCTGTGGTATGGAATCACTGTGTATTTGGTTTCTTGTTTTTGGAAGAGGGTCTTCGTAACATGAAACCTCTACTTTTCTTCGTAGGGTCTCCCCACTATTCTTGGTTCTTAGTGGTCTTTTAGGGCTGTATCTCTTCTTACGAAAGGATCTTTTAAAAGAGAATAAGACCAGACCAGGTTAGAAAAAAAAACATTTTTGCTGTCTCCAGCCTTCTCCAGGATGTCTTCTAACACAAGGCCGAAAAAGAATTCTCCTTGTTATCATATGGAACATACTTTCAATTTGCACTGTATATTCCTTGACCAACATTTTAACCATATAGCACACTTATCTGCATTTGATAGGGCTGATGACCTAGAGGCTAACCGGACATTATTTGCTGAGGCATTCGCTAAAAACCTTGCTGCTCTTGCATCATAGTGACAGAAGATGAAATGCTTTCCCTAGAGGCATTATTATTTAAATTATTTAATTGAACATGCAAGTGGTCTAGCCATACCATTAATGACCTTGCTGTACAGGTAGCTGCTATTTCTGGCAAAAAAGTATCTGCTGAGAATTCAAAAGTATTTTTTAGGTGGCCATCTGCTTTCCTATCTACCAGTTCCTTTAATGCCTCCATGTCGTCGAAGAGTAGTAATGTTTTAGAGAGTTTGGAAACTGCTACATACATTTTGGAAGCCTGTCCCAGACAGTGGAAGTGTCATCATATTTCCAATTTACTGCCAATGGGAGAAAAACTTTGTGATGCTGAACCACTACTCACGGGCAAGCTGTCAGAAGAGGTAGTCAGGAGATCCGAGGTCAGATATTTTACCATGGCGCTCACGCTGACATCAGATAGGTGAAGTGAGTTCACTGGCTGTGCACTTCCAGGACCTGTCTGATGGCACCACGAGCAGGAGAACTTTCTCAAGCTCGTGGTGCCTTCAGACAGGGAATACGAGTTCACAGGGAGACACTGAGCACACGCTGCTCAGTTTCTTTGCTGGATGGCAGACTGTATGGTCACATTATGCAACCATGTAGCCTGCCATCTAGATGTAGCAGGGCTAGACCCATTGCAGGACAAATGGATTAGCAGCATCTCTGCGGAAAGGTGAGGAATATTGTTGTTTTTTATTTTTAAGCCATTTGCAGATAACAATGGTGTCCGTGGAATGGTCGTAAGTATGGTTTAATTAACATTTATTAAAGGAATTTGTGTAATTCTTTCAATTAAAGGACTGCATTGTGGATGTCTCTGTTTTCATACAATGTGACTATGGGGTTAGTAATAGGGGAGTCTTGTTGACGCCTCTCCATTACTAACCTTGGGGCTTGATGTCACCTGACAATAAAAAGGTGATCTTAACGCCTCCCCCCAACATCTTAGAGATGTGCTTTTTCTGGGGCAGCTGTGAGCTGATGTTTTTAGCCTGGGAGGTCAGTATCCATGCCCCTTTCCTAGGCTTGTTAATGATAGGGAGACCCTACATAATTTTTTTTGGGGGTCCCCCATTTTAATATCCAATAAAGGCTAAGTATACCGCAGTGAACTGATATTAATAGCCTGGGAAGCTCCATGGGTAATACCCCCTTCCCAAGCTATAAACATCTGCCCCCAGTTGCAGCTTTCCCTCTGCTGATTAAGAATATTATGCCATTATTGCCATTTTTTCAGAAAAAAAAGTGTAATAATTAAAAGATAAAAAAAAATTGTAATAAAAGTACAGTAGGCTGCACACACTGTACTAATTGTATATGCCCCTGACATCTGTATAACTATCTATTCTATGTGAATTTAATGTATGTAATCCGTTCTATTCCGTCAGCTCCTGCAGTGATTTTACTATACACAGCACACAGTACACAGCACATGAATTGCAGGTTTTTCTTCTATCTGTGTATCTATGAAATAAATGTGTGTGTGTGTGTGTGTGTGTGTGTGTGTGCGTGTGTGCGCGTGTGTGCGTCACTGACATCTACAGGTGCTTCTCACAAAATTAGAATATCATCAAAAAGTTAATTTATTTCAGTTCTTCCATAAAAAAATGAAACTCATTTATAGTCATTACAAGCAGAGTGATCTATTTCAAGTGTTTATTTCTGTTAATGTTGATTATTATGGCTTACAGTCAGTGAAAACCCAAAAGTCATTATCTCAGTAAATTAGAATACTTTATAACACCAGCTTGAAAAATGATATTAAAATCCCAAATGTTGGTCTACTGAAATGTATGTTCAGTAAATGCACTCAATACTTGGTCGGGGCTCCTTTTGCATAAATTACTGCATCAATGTTGTGTGGCATGGAGGTGATCAGCCTGTGGCACTGCTGAGGTGTTATGAAAGCCCAAGTTGCTTTGATAGCAGCCTTCAACTCATCTGCACTGTTGGGTCTAGTGTCTCTCATCTTCCTCTTGACAACACCCCATACATTCTCTATGGGGTTACGGTCAGGTGAGTTTGCTGGTCAATCAAGCACAGTGATACTGTTGTTTTTAAAACCAGGTATTGGTACTTTTGTCAGTGTGGACAGGTACCAAGTCCTGCTGAAGAATTAAATTTCCATCTCCAAAAAACTTGTCTGCAGAAGGAAGCATGAAGTGCTCTAAAATTTACCGGTAGACAGCTGCACTAACTTTGGTCTTGATAAAACACAATGAACCTACACCAGCAGATGACATGGTTCACCAAATCATCACTGATTGTGGAACCTTCACATTAGACATCAAGCAGCTTGGATTGTGTGTCTCTCCACTGTTCCTCCAGACTTGGGTCCTTGATTTCCAAATGAAATGCAAAGTTTACTTTCATTTGAAAACAACGTCTTGGACCACTGAGCAACAGTCCAGTTCTTTGAGCAACAGTCCAGTTCTTTTTCTCCTTGGCCCAGGGAAAACGCTTCTGGCGTTGTCTATTCCTCATGAGTGGCTTGACAGAAGGAATGCGACATGTAGGCCATGTCTTGGATACGATTGTGTGTGGTGGTCCTTGAAGCAATGACTGCAGCAGCAGTCCACTCCTTGTGAATTGGCCCCCAATTTTTGAATGGACATTTTTTTGGCCTCAACCATAAACGTTACATTTGGACAGAGGTCAGCAAGATCTATGATGAAAGGAACACCATTCCTAATGTAAAGCACGGAGGTGGATCGCTGATGTTTTTGGGGTGTGTGAGCTACAAAGGCAAAGAAAACTTGGTCAAAGTTGAAGGAAAGAAGAATGCAGCATGTTATCAGCAAATGCCAAAAATTATACAAAAGAGTTTTATTTTTATTAAATACTCAAAAATTACATAGTCATACTTAATTACATGGGTCTCATCCAATATATTGTGATTAACTCCCAAAAGTGTGATAAATGACCACGGAGCGAACGTGTAGGATGGAAAAAATGAGCGTCTATAATCCACATAACAGCTCACAACAGGTGATGGTATGCCAATTCAGATACTATGTTATGGACTGCAACTGCAATTCCTCATACCTGCATAACCACATCATCCTGAGTGTTAAATCACGTGCTCATAGTTCCCTTATATATGCAATTCAATCAAGGCAATAGTTACCCATAATAATGTCCAAATCACGTTCCAACCATGGTCAGGGACCCCGACACGCGTTTCGCTTACTTGTAGTATCGCTTCCTCAGGGGGCGTGGTTTAAGTGATATTTCAGTCCGGTATAAACTGTAAGCCAATCCTGTCAGATGACCGTATGGCTGCCTATAAAACTGATTTGTTGATGTGTCACCAATTTACATGGAGCATTATATTGTCATATATAATAATCTGTACATTCTGTTTTTTTTTACAGCAACCAAAACCAGTATTAACATGGACTTTAGAGCCAGTGAGCAGACGTGGCTGACACAATTGAAGGATGTTTTTTGTGATGATCCTAAAGTGTCTCTGGTAGGAAGTAGCAGAGACAAACAGGAACTTTTAAAAAAATTAAAGGAGATTCTTAATAAAAGGATGAGGACCTGGTGGAACCGGATCTTCTTAAATAAATATTTGGAAAGAGGATTAATACCTCGAGGACTAAAGGTACCTTCACACTGAGCAACTTTCCAACGAGAACAACAGCGATCCGTGACGTTGCAGCGTCCTGGATAGCGATCTCGCTGTGTTTGACATGCAGCAGCGATCAGGATCCCGCTGTGACATCGCTGGTCGTAGCTAGAAGTCCGGAACTTTATTTGGTCGTCAGGTCGGCGTGATTCGTCATGTTTGACAGCAAAAGCAATGATGCCTGCAATGGTTTTTCATGGAGCTAACAACCAGCGAGAAAGATAAGTACGTCACTGGATCGCTCCTGCATCGTTCAGCTGTTGCCGGTGTTTGACGTCTCCTACTGACCTAAACAGCGACGCTGCAGCGATTGGCTCATTGTCTATATCGCTGCAGCATCGCTTAATGTGACGGTACCTTTAGGGTCCAGGTATTCCCTTCCTTCGAAATAGATGATGATATCTTTCGACGGAGATGGGAGGAGTTGGAAAATGGATGTTCAAGGGGATTTATGGAGTTGTTGGTACAATTGAATCAAACAGCCATTGATGGGATGGACAAAGAAATTGATGAAATCCAGATTAAATTGAAACAAGATATATCGAGTGAGATGTTGACTGCATTTAATATACAACTAGAGCAGGATTTTGCCAAATGGGAAAAGAGCATATGTGAAAATAAGGCAAAGAAATTTCAGCGAGATATTGGGGATTTGAATTCCAATACAATTTATAATTGGAATGGGAGAACCTATCGCTCTCGGGCATCCTCCCGTGCCAGGTCTGCCTCTACTGTTTCACTGGCCTCCAGTGAATAATCAATGAAAATAAGACCCAAATATTATGATTTGCGTAACTCAGGCCTTAATCGGGAGAGAAAAAATGTGAGACCAAAGAATCCTTTGAATCATCAACAGACTAAAAAGGATAAAAGAGGTCTAGAGGTAATCAATTTAACTAATCATATTCCACCAAAGATCAATTGGAAGTCCTTCAAAAGGGACTCAATTTTTCTTCAACTAACAATTTCGATTTTTTCACAGCTACCAAACACCTCTACCTCTTCGCAAGAAAATTAGTATTAAAAAAGTTGTTTGCAAAAGATGGACAAGAGTCCACTAGTGATAAAGTAGAAAGGGAGGCGCAACAGGCATTGGAGGACCTTCTTAATGAACAAACATCTAGTCACACAGGTATGTTCCCAAGTGTTTGTTATCCTAGGTCTACAAGGTTTCCCCCCATGTCTTTATGTCCAGCGGTGGAGATTTTCACCAGGTTAGTGGTACAAGATTTCAAAAAAATATCTACCAGACGCCAAAGTGACAACTTGACATCTAAACAGAGACAGGCGCTACAGGAATTAAAAAACTATGATGATACGGTGATTAAACCAGCAGACAAGGGGGGAAAAAATGATTTGTGGCCTAAATCCCTCTATGAAAAAGAGGCAATGAGACATCTGAGAGATAGGGAAACATCAGAAGTTGGATTATAATCCTTTGAATGAGTTCACTCTTGAATTAGAAACCATTCTGGAGGATGCCTTGGAACAGGGCATCATCCCTAGGAAAATATTCGATGGGTTATTAACCAAATTACCCAAAGTACCAACGTTGTATTTCATTCCTAAGGTTCATAAGAATCCCATTGACCCCCCAGATGTCCGATTGTGTCTGGTATGGGGGGGTTAAGTGACCCCATCTGTAAATTTGTGGACTTCTATCTCAAACCTTTGGTTGAGTTGCTTCCCTCCAATGCTCGTGACACATCAGACGTTCTGAGTAGGATCAATGGGATGCAGTCAGATGAGGATATGATTTTGGTCACTGCTGACATAGAGTCATTGTACACCTGTATTCAACATGAAGATGGATTGGAGGCGGTCCGCTTTTTCTTGGGGTCTGGCAGCCTGGATGGCCCTATGTGCAATTTGATTATGGAACTGTTGACATTCATCCACACAAAAAAAAATGTGTGTTCAAAGATGTTTTTTATTTGCAGCAGCATGGCACTGCCATGGGTGCGGCCTGTGCGCCCTCCTTCGCTAACCTCTTCCTGGGTTTTTGGGAGAGGGAGGTGTTTGGAGGGGGGCTCCGGGCTGCGGACCATGTGCAGTGCTGGTTGCGCTACATTGATGATTTGTTTATAATTTGGCTGGGGTCCAAAAAAGATTTACAAGAATTTATACAGCAGTTGAATGACAACAGGTTCAATATAAAATTAACATACCGTATGAGTAAGGCTGAGGTGGACTTCCTGGACATTAAGGTGGATCAATACCGTTATTTGCAGACGGATGTATACAGGAAGTCCACCTCGGTCAACTCACTGCTGCATGCCAGTTCAAGTAATCCATACAGCACTATTAGGGCCATCCCGGTTGGGCAGCACCTCAGGATGAGGCGGATCTGTTCCTCTGAATTAAAATTTGAAAGTCAAGCCTTGGATCTCCGGGAGAGATTCAAGGAAAGGGGCTAGAGTAATAGATGTATCAAGAAGGGATATTTGAGGGCTAAATCCCAGCCAAGAGATGCCCTACTGTATCCCCAACAGAAAAATAATGACGATAAGGATGAGGTTATCCGCTTCATTTCAACATTCAATGGAGAATGGACATCAATGAGAGATTGTCTTTGTAAACATTGGGGTGTTCTAAAGACGGATCCAACATTATCTAAGATTTTGACTGAATATCCAATGATGACATCTAGAAGGAGTAAAAACTTAAAAGACATTTTAGTGTCAAGTCACTATGTTCCTCCAATCAGTAAAAAGGTGTTCAGCTCAAGGGGTCCAACTATAGGATGTTTTCCACGTGGAAACTGCATTTCTTGCAAAAATATTTGTCGAGCAGTAGACTTTTAATCAGCGGATGGAAAGAGGAACTTTTCCATTAAACAGCATATTACTTGCAATACGACACAAGTTGTATATTATGCAAGATGCAGTTGTCCTAAAATATATATAGGTTTGACATCCAGGCGTCTGGGCACACGCACACGGGAGCATGTTCGAGACATCATGGGGGCAGAAACTGAGAATGATCTTTCATAATTAAAAACAGTGCCACACTATTTCAAGCAGTACCATAAATGCAATCCAAAGTCATTTTTGGTTAGAGGTATAGAACATGTACAATGCGGAATTAGGGGAGGCGATATACAGTGTCTCCTCGCACAGAAAGAATGTAGATATAATAAACTTAGTGCTAAGTGCAGTGGAGATCAGTATCATGGGTCAGAAAAGAGGCCGAGAGACAATAGGTTAAGAGTTCAAAAATATTTATAATGATATGCAGGTAAACAGCTATGACACAGCAGGTTAGTAGCAGACAGAGCTGGATAGGCAGTAAGCACGTGTGCAGACCGTGGAAGTCCAAGTATGTCAGATCCAGAGACCTGGAGACCAGGCTAGGCCTCCTAGGAGGGAGCAGTCCAGCGGCAGAGACGAGTGCAGAGCAGATCCAGGGAAGCAAGTCTTTGCAATGAAGAGATGTAGAACTGGAGACAGATGGGGTATCCCAAAGTAACGAAGAAACCAGCAAGATAGCAGTTCTTCCAGCTTGATCACAAGTCAGGAACAAGATACTCAAGCAATGAGTATATATTCAGAGCTCCCTTAAATACACTACAGACAGGAACAAGGAAAATCTGACAGGAAACAAGATGGCCCCCGTGAGGCCAATGACTCCATCTTAGGTAAGGGCAAAAGTAACTGAACTGAGGGCAAACAGCAACTAGAAACAGATATACAGTCCAAGTCCTTACAGTAGATGGATAACTATTCTTGGTACTATGACTCCGGTAGGACTAAATGAAACTCAGGGATTTTCATCCTTCCTTTGAGAAACCCCATTATGGCTGATATCTCTAATTTTACGACTCCCACATGCACTTAGAAATAGTAATTTTCCAACTTCCCTATCCTTTCCAATATCTCTGTCCTACACTATCTGGATTTTAATTAAGTGTTTTTTAAGTCTATGTGATTTTAATTTTGTTTTTTAATATTTCTAGTTTAGAGATTTATGTTCGTGATATGGGGATTAGGAGGGACAACGCTGCAAATTGTGATGCATCTGGACCACATGGAAGAACAGATGGGATGACCTATCTATGATCTGTGATACAGAGAATACCGGACGCCAGATATATGTGAGAGACATTTTGCTATACAGTGACATCAAGGACAAGACCTATATATGAATCTGTATGTTACATTGGGATAAAACAAGCGAATCCTTCTGTGGTCTTAGCTATGATTTTGATGCCTTGATGTAACTGTCCCTCTGTATCCTGCTTGTAATGTTATTATCGGGTTTTTGTATGTTACCTTTAGATAGGCATTTTAGAATTGGTTAATAGGGTATATTCATGTGTTGTAATTATTCACATAATATATGCACAATGCACTATGCACTTTATTTTATCTTGACTCAAATAGTGTTTATATATAGTAATATGCACATTGTTTATCTTTAAAGGTTAATGTATAACATTGCACGAAATGTAGTTTAAACTTTTGTTAGATTTCTGACGTTTATATTCATATTCACTACGTGCCATGTCCTGTGTTTGGCTCTTCCCAACCTTTGGTTTGCTGTCTTTCTCATGTGGACGAGGGGCATGGCTAGGCGCCGGCCCACCCACGTGACCATGGGAGGATGTTCTCTCCATATGCTCGATCGGCATGACAACAAGACACGGCATGCAAGCGCACATTGGCCGGGCATTGATAGGCGCCGGCCCGTCCATGTGATTATGGGAGGATGTTCCTTCCATACGCTTGGTCGGCATGACAACAGGACACGGCACACAAGCGCACATCAGCCGGGCACTGATAGGCAGCCGTACGGTCATCTGACCGGATTGGCTTACTATTTATACCAGACTGAAATATCACTTAAACCACGCCCCCTGAGGTAGCGATACTACAAGTACGCGAAACACGCGTTGGGGTCCCTGACCATGGTTGGAACGTGATTTGGACATTATTATGGGTAACTATTGCCTTGATTGAATTGCATATATAAGGGAACTATGAGCACGTGATTTAACACTCAGGATGATGTGGTTATGCAGGTATGAGGAATTGCAGTTGCAGTCCATAACATAGTATCTGAATTGGCATACCATCACCTATTGTGAGCTGTTATGTGGATTATAGACGCTCATTTTTTCCATCCTACATGTTCTCACCCTGGTCATTTATCACACTTTTGGGAGTTAATCACAATGTATTGGATGAGACCCATGTAATTAAGTATGACTATGTAATTTTTGAGTATTTAATAAAAATAAAACTCTTTTGTATAATTTTGGGTATTTTCTGACTCTATGTCCTCCTATAAAATTGATTTGTTCATGAGTCACCAATTTACATGGGAGCATTATATTTACTGGTGTCATATATGATAATGTTATCAGCAAATACTGGAGGCAAATTTGCACTCATCAGCTCGGAAGCTATGCATGGGACGTACTTGGACGTGACAAACGATCCAAAATACAAGGCTAAGTCAACCTGTCATTGGCTACAGCAGAACAAAGTGAAAGTTCTGGAGTGACCATCTCAGTCTCCTGACCTCAATATCATGGAGCCACTCTGGGGAGATCTGAACTGCGCAGTTCATGCTAGACAGCCCAAGAATTTACAGGAACTGGAGGCATTTTGCCAAGAAGAGTGGGCAGCTTTACCATCTGAGAAATAAAGAACCTCATCCACAAGTACCACAAAAGACTTCACACTGTCATTGATGTTAGAGGGGGCAATACAAGGTATTAAGAAATGGGGTATATGAACTTTCATTCCAGGCCATTTGGATGTTTTGGGTTGTCATTATGATTTGAAAAGAGAAAACACAGTAGTTTGACTATAAATGGCTTCACCCAACCACTAACCATGAGTGGAGAAAAAGTTTTGGTGTTATCATTTATATTCTCTGAAAAAAGGCCAATAAAGTAAAAATTCTGCTGGGGTATGTAAACTTTTGAGCACAACTGTATCTTATATATAAAGCAGATGATCAACTCAAACAATCCAGACATGAGTAAATTACCTGAATCCATCTTTATTGGCATCATTGGCATGGCAGGTCCCTCCGTTCTGGCATGGATTCTGAATGCAGCCATTGATGGGCATGTCACAGTCTCGGCCCTATAAATGTAAAAAAAGTGGAACTTAATCAGAAATGTGGACAATGATAATAAGAAAATGGAAAGTAAGATGTTTGTGCATACATCTAGATATTCTGATTATTGTACTTTTAGCTTAAGGTACCTTCACACTGAGCAACTTTAGAACGATAACGATAGTGATCCATGACGTTGCAGCATCCTGGATAGCGATATCGTTGTGTTTGACACGCAGCAGCGATCAGGATCCTGCTGTGACATCGTTGGTCGGAGCTGAAAGTCTGGAACTTTATTTCGTCACTGGATCACTCGCTGACATCGCAGAATCGGTGTGTGTGACGCCGATCCAGCGATGTGTTCACTTGTAACCAGGGTAAACATCGGGTTACTAAGCGCAGGGCCGCGCTTAGTAACCCGATATTTACCCTGGTTACCATTGTAAATGTAAAAAAAAAAACCCACTACATACTTACAATCCGGTGTCTGTCGTGTCCCCCGGCATCAGCTTCCCTGCACTGTGTCAGCGCCGGCCGGCCGTAAAGCAGAGCACAGCGGTGACGTCACCGCTCTGATTTACGGCCGGTGCTTACACAGTGCAGGGAAGCTGATGCCGGGGGACGCGACAGACACCGGAATGTAAGTATGTAGTGTTTTTTTTTTTTTTTACATTTACAATGGTAACCAGGGTAAACATCGGGTTACTAAGCGCGGCCCTGCGCTTAGTAACCCGATGTTTACCCTGGTTACCCGGGGACTTCGGCATCGTTGGTCGCTGGAGAGCTGTCTGTGTGACAGCTCTCCAGCGACCGCACAACGACTAAACAGCTACGCTGCTGCGATCTGCATCGTTGTCTATATCGCTGCAGCGTCGCTTAATGTGACGGTACCTTTATTCACAACTTTTTATATCAACCTGTAAATAAACAAAATGTTTCCATGTTTAAGAAATTGTGACCAGTATTAGGTGAAGATAAAGGTGTTAAGTATTAGATCCCAGTATTTATTTTCTTCATGATTAGAATCAGCCACAATTAGTGACATAATCAAATAATATTTCCCTGCATGTGCCACTAAGGGAGCTTCTTACATGTAGACACTTCGCAATTACTAACCTCTGGGCTGATGCCAGCAGATACTACACAGCTGACATCAACCTCAAAACCATCACCCTGATTGCCAATTCACCAGGGCAATCAGGAAGAGGCGGGGCTATGTGTCAAAATTGGCACATTTAATGGAGGTGCCATTTCTGGGGCAGCTGAGGGCTGGTGTTATTAGTCTGGAACAGTATTCATGGCCCCTTTCTGGCCTATTAATATCAGCCCGCAGCCATCTGTTTAGCCTTTGATGGTTATTAAAAATAGGGAGGACTCCATGTAATTTTTTGGAGGTCCTCCTTTTTTAATAACCAGTAAAGGCTAAGTAGACAGCTGTGAGCTGATATTAATAGCCTTGGAAGATCCCTATTTATAGCCCCCTTCCTAGAATAATAACATAAGCAAGCTCGCGTTTGCTTTCTCTCTGCCGGTTATTCAAAATAAAAGTGACCCCACGCCATTTTTTAAATTAATTTTATATTTATTAGCTAAATCCACGTACAGTAAACTACGCATGCAGTGCACTAATTATAATTGTCACTAACATCTATCTATTCTGACGGTTCACACTGTGAATTTACTGTACTTGGTGATGAAATGTCGGGTTTCCTATGAGATGTGTGTGTAAAAATCGGACGGCAAACTCATGGTCCGTGTGCTGTGCAAATTTTTTTCGCACCCATTGACTTGAATTGGCGAGTCTTGTTTAATATACGCAACCATGCTGATATTTTTCTTAGTCCAATCCAAGCTCGGAAAAAAAGCGCTCGCTTCCCAGTGCTACCACTATCAAAAGAGGAGGAAAGCACCCAATATGCAAATGAGGAGGTGTAATGCTGCACCAAACTCTTGATCATGCAAAGTGTGCCTCGAGGCCTCCTAATTTGGATGCGATTTAAAAGTTATTTTCTCAGGCACTGAACCAGTAACAGGTACAGGTACTAGTATGGTTGTTATAGGAGCTAAGTTCCCTACAACATTGTTTTGCCCATTTAAAATGCATTTGGGGGATGACAGACTCCCTTTAAAGAAGGCTCAAATTAAAAGAAGAATGTACAGTATAAATGAAAAGAAAGTACAAAAAATATGTTTTACTGTGCGGAAAGGGAAAGTTAATTCTCAATTGTCCGCTGATATCTCAAACATAATCAAGAGAGATTTCACTTATTATTTGTAATAAATTACATTTATATTAACCTGTATAACATTGTATAAGGAAATCCTAAAGGGAAATATTAGATTTATTTGGACATAAACCACTTCAAGCTGAGACGTCCGTGCTCTGGTGCTGACACCTTCCAGCATACTGGATATAATATATTAATCTGAACCTAATTATTCATTTGTTCGCTGCCTAGCTTTTTGTAGCATAGCAGATCTATTTCAACCAGACACCCACAGACAACATTTGCCATTATCATTTCTGCCAGCCTGTCTCTATCTGGCATGTAATCAAAGAAGAACCTAGAACGTCAGTTGCACTTTTTAGAGACTTTATTGTTCTTTTTAATAAATCATGAGTTTTGCTTGTAATGTAGTGCTACTTGGCACCCGTAAGCCTCATTTTTATTTGAATCAAGATGATTTATGGTCACCCTGGGTACAATACATTGTCCTTCATTGTTTTATCCTGTAATGCACACCCTGGCTGTGGTAGACAGAATTTTGCAGATGGATGTCAGTTATTATTAAACACACTGTAGGATAACTTGCTATGTTCACAGCGTTGATGGTAACCCATATATGAATGGTTTCAAAGTGAAATAATATATGAGAAATATTCTCGTTCCTCTAATGTATTCTGGTTGCAAAACTTGGAATAAAAAATCCTTCATCCATTCATCAGTGAGAATCAATACAAATTTTAGGTAAAATTTCTCGTGTCTTTTGGGAGTTGCACTTTTTCTGCATTGAGTTACTGATGAAATGATGACAATTATTTGAAGTCTGAGAAATGAAGAGATTGCCGGCAAAATCATTTTTGCAAAAAGAATCCATGGTTTAGGGACATTTTTCTTGCACTTTTTAAAGGAAATCTGACATCACGAAAATGCTATTTTCCTGCAGATATAGGGTTACTCTGCAGGTAAATAGCATTAAAACCCTGTGCAGCCAGCTGACCTAAAGTGCAGCTACACAGAAAAAATGTGAAAGTTTTAATCATGGTATACAAATGCTGCAGGCAGCTGTCACTCAAAGTGGAGGGGTGTTATTATGTCCGCACTCCCAGTAAACTGGGCGGTGATGTAATCACTCCCCTGCACTGCCCCAGTTAGGCTACTTTCACACTTGCATCGGTACGGGCCCGTCGCAGTGCGTCGGGCCGAGGTACCGACGCATACTGTGAAATAAAATCACAACGGGGGCAGCATTTGCAGTTTTTCAATGCATCCGCTGCCCCATTGTAATGTCCACGGAGGAGAGGGCGGAGTTCCTGCCGCACATGCACGGTCGGAAATGGCAGACACGACGCACAAAAAAACGTTACATGGAACATTTTTTGTGCCGAAGGTCCGCCAAAACACGACGCATCCGTCGCACGACGGATGCGACGAGTGGCAATCCGTCGCAACGCGTCACTAATGCAAGTCTATGGAGAAAAAAAGCATCCTGCGGGCAACTTTGCAGGATGCGTTTTTTCTCCAAAACTACGCATTGTGACGTGTGTCGAATGACGCTAGTGTGAAAGTAGCCTTACTTTAAGAGAGCCATGCACGGTGATGAATGGAAAACACATAATTGTCTAAGGCTTTCTATTTTCAATTTACTTCACAGCACAATTCTGACCTTAAAATTGCAGGTGTTAAAGGAAGCTTACACACAGCAAAATAGTGACACTAAATAACATTAATTTAAAAAAAAACTTGCCACAAAGCACCATAACAACCTCATATAAATATGCAGTCATTTTTGGCGTGAAAAATCTGTGTACACTTAGCACTAAATGTGTGTTTCAGGATTTTAATGATCATGAGCTAATCCTAGTGTGAGCTCTTAGTATCAGATTGGCAGGGTGACAGAATTCAAAATAATTTCACATCAGTATCTGTAAGCCAAAAATCAAGAGTGGGTGAAAAATGCAGAAGTGGTGCACGTATTTCTATTATACTTTTTCTCTAATTGTTCTTCACTTGGTTTTAGCTTACAAATACTGATGTAAAATACTGATCAAGTATGGATAGTTACAGTAGCCTAGAGAGGAAAGTTGATTTTTCGTAATGGCGGAGAAGCTGGTTTTGGAGGAGGAGAGTTGAGTAGCTGTGAGGATGAGCTGTGGGAATCTAAGGCAAAATCTTTGTCTGATGTTGTCAATCTTCTGCCTGAAGAATGAGGCAAAGTCTTCAGCTGAAATGAGAAGCGAAGGAAGGGGTGCTGGGGGACGGAGAAGAGAATTGAATGTGTTGAATAGCTGTTTAGAGTTGTGAAACGGAGAATATGAGAGATGAAAAGTATGTCTGCTGCAGTAAACATACACTTGAAAGTAGTGAGGGACTGTTTGAATGCGATGAAATGCTTATTGGAATGGGACCTTTTCCATCTCCTCTCAGCAACCCTATAAGCCTGCCTCAGTTCTTTAGTCAGACTGGTGTACCAGGGTTGCCTCTTAATTGTGCGAGTTTTGTCATGTGTGAGGGGGGCAACCAATTTGAGAGCAGCAGCTGTTGTTGTGATACATGAAGTGGCAGCAGCATCTCCATTGTGTAAGGAACTTATTTCTTTGAATGTAGGTTGAGGTATTTTACATTTTTGCGAGGGTGTGCAAGTTTCTGGAGCGGGGTTTGTGGACTTGGAGAGGAAAGAGAATTTAAGTAGGCTGTGGTAAGAAAGAGGGAGAGGTGAGTTGGAGAGGTTAGATAGTGAACAGAGGTGGGTGAAATGAGGTCCAGTGTGTAGCTATCTTTGTGAGTGGCTGCAGAAGACCACTGAGCATGGACAGAGGAGGAAGTGAGAGATAGAAGCTTAGAGACAGTTGAGTGGAAAGTGTAAATGGGGATGTTGAAATCACTGATGTCGATACTAGAAAGCGGTCAGTGGAAAATTAATGAAGTAGCCAGATGGAGAAGTGGTCAAAAAGGTGGTGGCTGGTCCTAGGGGGCAGTAAATGACAGCCAGTTGGAGGTGGAGTACATGCACACACAGTACACCTCAAAAAAAGGTAGAATAATGGAGGGTGGCACTGACATTAGAGTGAAGAAGCGAAGCAGGTATCTGACAGAAGAAAACCATCTCCTCTGCCATGCCTGCTCCTGGGGGGAGGTGGTAAAGATAGAATACACCATTGCAAAGTGCAGCTGGAGAGGTTGTTTCAGAGAGGGTGAGACAGGTTTCGGCGAAGGAAGGAAGGTTTGTTAGTAATGAAAAGATAATGGATGTATGAAAGTTCCATAGAGCACCTGTTACAGGCACTGGGGAAGCAGGGGCTGGGTGAATGGGTATATGGTTAGAAATGTTGCGATAATGTGTGATAGATCATGGATGGAAGGTAGAAGTGACTGTGGGGATGTGGTTAAGAAGGATGGGAGGAGAGATCGCCGGCATTGAGGAAGAGGGCATGAGATGACTGTCTGCAATTGGAGACAGAGGATTGTATTTTGAAGAACAGATCTGAGGAGGAGGTTGGATGGATGGGGAGAAATGGAGGGAGAGATGACCAGTTTTCTTACTAGATGTTGGGATTAGGGGGTTAGCAGAAAGTGGAAGACTATAGAGGCGAGAGTGAAAACAAGCAGAAACATTGTTTACTGTGACTAAGTATAAAGTTCCCTTCAGTTCCCTTCTGGTTCAATTCTGATCAAATTCAGTGCAACACACTTATATGATGCACTTAGAGGATAAGAAGCAGACTGATGTCTATGCAAACTGAGTGATCACTCAGATAGATCAAATGTGGTGACAGATTCCCTTTAATTAGTGATGCCTGAGTGTGTAGGACAATGCTCGATACTTGATCGAGCATCCTGGTGCTCGAGATTCTCGGTACTTGATCAAGTATACGAGTACACAGGAACCATGCTTGATTCTCCAGCCCACATGTTTCGCAGCTGATTTCAGCCACTTAACATGCTTGGATTGCCTGCCAATCTTGGTTATGCTGTAGTCAACATGGCTACTGGCATCACTGAGGTAGGCAGTCCGCATACTGTCATTGGGTCTATATAAGACCCGGTGATGTTATGTTCGGCGCATAGTACCCAGAAATAGTTTAGGGAGAGATTTTGCTGCATAAGGGACAGTGTGTTAAATAGCATTTAAGTACCTGATGGTGCAATATTAAACCAACAGTCCTTTTCAGGGCTAATTCAAATAGAATCTATTCTATAATACCAGTCTTAGCTGCAATAAGGGTAGAATTAGCTGTTTGAGTAAGAATAGTGTATTAGAGGCACTTAACCAGGCAACGTAAAACTAGCAGTCCTTTTCAGGGCTAATTCAAATAGATTCTATTCACTAATAATACTGCTATTATCTCCAATTCATGTAGGGTTAAGGCCCCTTCACATTAAGCGACGCTGCAGCGATACCGACAATGATCCGGATCGCTGCAGCGTCGCTGTTTGGTCGCTGGAGAGCTGTCACACAGACAGCTCTCCAGCGACCAACGATCCCGAGGTCCCCGGTAACCAGGGTAAACATCGGGTAACTAAGCGCAGGGCCGATGTTTACCCTGGTTACCAGCGTAAAAGTAAAAAAAAACAAACAGTACATACTTACCTACCGCTGTCTGTCCCCGGCGCTCAGCTTCTCTGCACTCCTCCTGTACTGGCTGTGAGCACAGCGGCCGGAAAGCAGAGCGGTGACGTCACCGCTCTGCTTTCCGGCTGACCGACGCTCACAGCCAGTACAGGAGGAGTGCAGAGCACAGCTCCAGAGGACAGACAGCGGTAGGTAAGTATGTACTGTTTGTTTTTTTTTTACTTTTACGCTGGTAACCAGGGTAAACATCGGGTTACTAAGCGCGGCCCTGCTCTTAGTTACCCGATGTTTACCCTGGTTACCAGTGAAGACATCGCTGGATCGGTGTCACACACGCCGATCCAGCGATGTCCACGGGAGATCCAGCGACGAAATAAAGTTCTGGACTTTGTTCAGCGACCAACGATCTCCCAGCAGGGGCCTGATCGTTGGTCGCTGTCACACATAACGATTTCCTTAACGATATCGTTGCTACGTCACAAAAAGCAACGATATCGTTAACGATATCGTTATGTGTGAAGGTACCTTTAGTGTAACAACCCTGCTGCCATCACTGCATGGCCTCCCATCCCCCACCTGCTTTTCACACAAACTCACTCACTTCTAAGTCAATATGTATATAAGGGGACATGTTCTGATTCCATGCAGCATCCACATATCATTGCCTCCTGATGATCCGTAGTGGTGAAACACGTTGAGGTGCAATAATCAGCATATACGATGAGTATCATTTATATATATATGCAATATCAGCGAATAACTAGGGCTGAACATTGCTGTTGATTTTTTCCTGTCTTACATTTATGATATGGCTACCAAATGTGAGATTACCATTGAAACATGTTTAAGTAAACTAATATCTATAGGGTCTCCAAGGGTCAGCCGCCGTTGAGTGGGGGCGCCATATCCGCTGACAAGTAGGGTGCCAACCCCCATAGGCAGGTTTTGTTACCAGCAGGGAACAGAGTTAGTGAGGTTGTTTTTATTAACGAGCACTTTTTGCACTTTGTTTTTGTCCGTGTCTTTTACCCTGCCACAATCTAGCCTTCAGTCAATATCGGCTTTTATAAATCCCTATCTAATTTTCCGGTCATGCATATCTGATGGTCCAAATGAGACACTAAACTAGGGTGCATGTAGAAGATATAGGGTCAGCAGACGTTGAGTGGGGGCGCCAATGTCGCATATATATATATAGGGTGCCAACCTCCGCTGATAGGTACTGTAGGATTTATTAGGTTGTAGTTGTAGGGATTATCTAGACTGCACGGCTGTGTGTTTTTGTTTGTGTTTTGCTGTTTGTGGCTGTTACATGGTTTTAAAATGATAATTAAAGGTGGATTTGTATCCGGGTTACCAAAGGTTTACAAGGTTATTTGTTTTTTTTTTATTAGAGGTATTTAGGCAGAGTTCATTGCACGCTCATCCATGAGAGTTAGCTACCTGTCCCTTTTTGCAAGGGGGCACGACTGTCAGAACAGTGAAAGCAGGTTGTGGATTAGATGGCAGATAATGCTTCCAGTCTGTTTCACAGCACCACCCTCTTTTCCACATGGACCAGTGTCATTAACCAAGAGATGGGACCACATAATCTACACCCTGATCCTCTTTCCATCCACCATGGTGAGTCCCAGTGGACACATAACCCTATACTTGGAAACTCGGATGAGCTCTTTGCATTTATGGCCAAACAAAAAACAAGTGTGGGATTGCACTATTTTTTTCAATTTCATCGCACTTCGATTTTTTTTTCCATTTTCTAGTACACGACATGGTAAGACCAATGATGTTGTTCAAAAGTACAACTCATCCCACAAAAAGTCCGCCCTCACATGGCCATATTGATGGAAAAATAGAAAAGTTATGGCTCTGGGAAGGAGGGGAGCGAAAAACAAAAACACAAAAACTAAAATACCCCGGGTCATTAAGGGGTTAAGGTTAAAATTAGCTCTGCCACTAAGGGGTTAAGTCTTATTAGGTCACCAGTGCTGCTTTAATGGATTTGACTTGTTTATTCAGCACATCCCACAGCCGCCCATCAGCTTCAGATATGGGTAATTTTGAATACAAGTCATTGATCATTGTCAGGTTTCTCAAAACATTCTTTAACAATTTTTGCCTTTACCTGTATTCTACTATTAATATACCCTTAGGGACTTGGTCCTTTAGCCCACTCGGACCGGTATACTCAACTATTAGATTTTTCCATTGAAAACATTTTACATTTTTTAGGACAATGAGCAGTTTCATAACCATTTGAGTCGACAAGAAGTCACCATGAAATAAGTGAAGTTTTTTTTTTTCGCTGATTTATATCGTGTATGGAAAAAATATGTGGTCATATGATTGGAAAAATAAACGGGATGCTGATATGAACAGTGCTGTGTATATATGCGGAAATATGTGTTTTAAAATTCCGCTGTACAAACATATTCTAAAAATACTTTTTAATCTAGTTCTTGGCTCTCCACTTTTTCTAAAAATAACACTAGTAGATTCATTTGTAATTTATATACAATAAGTGTAATTTAGCATACTAAAAGTTATCATTTTTATGGAGAAAACAAAATTCTTGTTTGCTAAAAGACCTGGCCCCCGTTGACCTGAATATAGCCTGCTCTATATAAGAAAGCTAAATCCTAGTGGACAGAGGGACCAGGTCCTTTAGCCTACTAGGATGTGGACACAACATTGATAACTGTTTAGCTATTATCAGTGCAGTTTCTACTTGTAGTTTCTGGGGCCCCTTATGGGAATGCGAACCCTGGGCAATTTCCCAGTTTTCCCCATCTGTAATGCTGCCCCTGCCTATGGGTGTCATTAACTGTTGCTTTCATGAATACAGACAAAAATGTAAAAATATATACAAACAATATAATTTCTGAAATTTTAAAACTTCTTTTTTTCTTATACTATATTTTGTTTAAAAATTGGAAACAATTATTGTAACAAATAAGAGGACGCATGGTAGGAGACTTTTTTTTTATAAAACTAAATTACTGTTTAACTGTAATCAGTCACAATTCACAAGTAATATAATTGTCCAGCTTGTTGAAAACACAGGCTGGTTGAATAAAAGGTGAGACAGGTAAAGCATAAATTGTAAGGTTTGGGTGTCTTCTAATATTTCTGTTTGCCAGATTACATCATTTCCCGCTGAATCCTAAATGTTTGCCAACCAAAGCTGAATTTATTTGGTAGGATTTAGTTGCTTTTGAAATAAAACCATTCTTTAAAATATCCAATCAAATTAACCCCTTCATGACCCAGCCTATTTTGACCTTAAAGACCTTGCCATTTTTTGCAATTCTGACCAGTGTCCCTTTATGAGGTAATAACTGGGGAACGCTTCAACGGATCCTAGCGATTCTGAGAATGTTTTCTCGTGACATATTGGGCTTCATGATAGTGGTAAATTTAGGTCAATAAATTTTGTGTTTATTTGTGATAAAAACGGAAATTTGGCGAAAATTTTGAAAATTTTTCAATTTTCACATTTTGAATTTTTATTCTGTTAAACCAGAAAGTTATGTGACACAAAATAGTTAATAAATAACATTTCCCACACGTCTAATTTACATCAGCACAATTTTGGAAACAAATTTTTTTTTTGCTACGAAGTTATAAGGGTTAAAATTTGACCAGCGATTTCTCATTTTTACAACAAAATTTACAAAACCATTTTTTTTAGGAACCACCTCACATTTGAAGTCAGTTTGAGGGGTCTATATGGCTGAAAATACCCAAAAGTGACACCATTCTAAAAACTGCACCCCTCAAGGTGCACAAAACCACATTCCAGAAGTTTATTAACCCTTCAGGTGCTTCACAGCAGCAGAAGCAACATGGAAGGAAAAAATGAACATTTAACTTTTTAGTCACAAAAATGATCTTTCAGCAACAATTTTTTTATTTTCCCAATGGTAAAAGGAGAAACTGAGCCACGAAAGTTGTTGTCCAATTTGTCCTGAGTACGCTGATACCTCATATGTGGGGGTAAACCACTGTTTGGGCGCACGGCAGGGCTTGGAAGGGAAGGAGCGCCTTTTGACTTTTTGAATGAAAAATTGGCTGCACTCTTTAGCGGACACCATGGGCAACAGGATAAAATGGATCCTAAAATTTGTTGGGCAATTTCTCCCGAGTACGCCGATACCTCATATGTGGGGGTAAACCACTGTTTGGGCACACGGCAGGGCTCGGAAGGGAAGGCGCGCCTTTTGACTTTTTCAATGGAAAATTAGCTCCAATTGTTAGCGGACACCATGTCGCGTTTGGAGAGCCCCTGTGTGCCTATGCATTGGAGCTCCCCCACAAGTGACCCCATTTTGGAAACTAGACCCCCCAAGGAACTTATCTAGATACATACTGAGCACTTTAAACCCCCAGGTGCTTCACAGAAGTTTATAACGCAGACCCATGAAAATAAAAAATAATTTTTCTTTCCTCAAAAATGATTTTTTAGCCTGGAATTTCCTATTTTGCCAACGGTAATAGGAGAAATTGGACCACAAATTTTGTTGTCCAGTTTGTTCTGAGTACGCAGATACCCCATATGTGGGGGTAAACCACTGTTTGGGCGCACGGCAGGGCTCAGAAGGGAAGGCACGCCATTTGGCTTTTTAAATGGAAAATTAGTTCCAATCATTAGCGGACACCATGTCGCGTTTGGAGAGCCCCTGTGTGCCTAAACATTGGAGATCCCCCACAAATGACCCCATTTTGGAAACTAGATCCCCAAAGGAACTAATCTAGACGTGTGGTGAGCACTTTGAACCCTCAAGTGCTTCACAGAAGTTTATAACGCAGAGCCATGAAAATAAAAATAAAAAATTCCTTTCTCAAAAATGATTTTTTAGCCCGCAATTTTTTATTTTCCCAAGGGTAACAGGAGAAATTTGACCTCAAAAGTTGTTGTCCAGTTTCTTCTGAGTACGCTGATACCCCATATGTGGGGGTAAGCCACTGTTTGGGCACATGCTGGGGCTCGGAAGTGAAGTAGTGACGTTTTGAAATGCAGACTTTGATGGAATGCTCTGCTGGCGTCACGTTGCGTTTGCAGAGCCCCTGATGTGGCTAAACAGTAGAAACCCCCCACAAGTGACCCCATTTTGGAAACCAGACCCCGAAAGGAACTTATCTAGATATGTGTTGAGCACTTTCAACCCCCAAGTGCTTCACAGAAGTTTATAACGCAGAGCCGTGAAAATAATAAATACGTTTTCTTTCCTCAAAAATAATTTTTTAGCCCAGAATTTTTTATTTTCCCAAGGGTTACAGGAGAAATTGGACCCCAAAAGTTGTTGTCCAGTTTCTCCTGAGTAAGCTGATATCCCATGTGTGGGGGTAAACCACTGTTTGGGCACACGTCGGGGCTCAGAAGGGAAGTGGTGACTTTTGAAATGCAGACTTTGATGGAATGGTCTGCGGACATCACGTTGCGTTTGCAGAGCCCCTGGTGTGCCTAAACAGTAGAAACCCCCCACAAGTGACCCCATTTTGTAAACTAGACCCCCCAAGGAACTTATCTAGATATGTGGTGAGCACTTTGAACCCCCAAATGCTTCACAGACGTTTACAACGCAGAGACGTGAAAATAAATAATCATTTTTCTTTCCTCAAAAATGATGTTTTAGCAAGCAATTTTTTTATTTTCTCAAGGGTAACAGGAGAAATTGGACCCCAGTAATTGTTGCGCAGTTTGTCCTGAGTATGCTGGTACCCCATATGTGGGGGTAAACCACTGTTTGGGCACACGTCGGGGCTCGGAAGTGAGGGAGCACCGTTTGACTTTTTGAATACAAGATTGGCTGGAATCAATGGTGGCGCCATGTTGCGTTTGGAGACCCCCTGATGTGCCTAAACAGTGGAAACCCCTCAATTCTAACTCCAACACACCCCTAACCCTTATCCCAACTGTAGCCGTAACCCTAATCACAACCCTAACCCCAGCACACCCCTAACCACAACCCTAACCCCAACACACCCCTAACCCTAACCACAACCCTAATTCCAACCCAACCCTAACCCTAAGGCTATGTACCCACGTTGCGGATTCGTGTGAGATTTTTCAGCACCATTTTTGAAAAATCCGCGGGTAAAAGGCACTGCGTTTTACCTGCGGATTTACCGCGGATTTCCAGTGTTTTTTGTGCGGATTTCATCTGTGGATTCCTATTGAGGAACAGGTGTAAAATGCTGCGGAATCCGCACAAAGAATTGACATGCTGCGGAAAATACAACGCAGCGTTTCCGCGCGGTATTTTCCGCACCATGGGCACAGCGGATTTGGTTTTCCATATGTTTACATGGTACTGTAAACCTGATGGAAGTCTGCTGCGGATCCGCAGCGGCCAATCCGCTGCGGATCCGCAGCCAAATCCGCACCGTGTGCACATAGCCTAATTCTAAAGGTATGTGCATACGCTGCGGAAAACGCTGCGGATCCGCAGCAGTTTCCCATGAGTTTACAGTTCACTGTAAACCTATGGGAAACAAAAATCGCAGTGCACATGCTGCAGAAAAACTGCACGGAAACGCAGCGGTTTACATTCCGCAGCATGTCGCTTCTTTCTGCGGATTCCGCTGCGGTTTTACAACTGCTCCAATAGAAAATCGCAGTTGTAAAACCGCAGTGAAATGCGCAGAAAAACCGTGGTAAATCCGCCATAAATCCGCAGCGGTTTAGCACTGCGGATTTATCAAATCCGCAGCGGAAAGATCCGCAGAGGACCAGAATACGTGTGCACATTCCTAACCCTACCCCTAACCCTACCCCTAACCCTACCCCTAACCTTAACCCTACCCCTAACCCTACCCCTAACCCTAGTTCTAACTCCAACCTTTTTTGGGGGGGGAAAAAAAAATTCTTTATTTTATTATTGTCCCTACCTATGGGGGTGACAAAGGGGGGGGGGTCATTTACTGTTTTTTTTATTTTGATCACTGTGAGGTTTTATCACAGTGATCAAAAATCACTCTGGAACGAATCTGCCTGCCGGCAGATTCGGCGGGCGCACTGCGCATGCACCCGCCATTTTGGAAGATGGCGGCGCCCAGGAAAGAAGACGGACGGACCCTGGGAGGCTAGGTAAGTATAGGGGGGGAGATCAGGGCACGGGGGGGGGGCGTCGGAGCACGGGGGAAGGGATCGGAGCATGGGGGAGTGGATCGGTGTGCGGGCGGGTGGATCGGTGTGCGGGCGGGTGGATGGGTGTGCGGGGGGGTGGATCGGTCTGCGGGGGGGTGGATCGCAGTGCGGGGGGGTGGATCGGAGTGCAGGGGGGTGGGATTGGAGCACGGGGGGTGGGATTGGAGCACAGGGGGAGCGGACAGGAGGACGGGGGAGCGGAGCACAGGACGGAGGGGAGCGGACCACAGATCGGAGGGCTGGGGGGGCGATCGGTGGGGTGGGTTGGGTTCACATTAGTGTTTCCAGCCATGGCCGATGATATTGCAGCATCGGCCATGGCTGGATTGTAATATTTAACCAGTTTTTTAGATGAAATATTACAAATCGCTCTGATTGGCAGTTTCACTTTCAACAGCCAATCAGAGCGATCGTAGCCACGGGGGGTGAAGCCACCCCCCCTGGGCTAAAGTACAACTCCTTCTGTCCCTGCACGCCGGGTGAAATTACAGTTAACCCTTTCACCCGGCCTGCAGGAACGCGATTCTGCCATGACGCATACGCTGCGTCATGGGTCGGAATGGCACCGACTTTCATGACGCAGCGTATGCGTCAAAGGTCGGGAAGGGGTTAAAAGGTTGTCACTGAAACTCATAAGTGGAATATCGCTCAAGCCACTGTTAGCGATGCGTTTATGTAGATTAATATACAGTTATTACAAAATCTAAAAAAAGCTATATAACTATCAATGAATGAACAAACAAAGTGCAATAATGCAGTAAAAACAACATGGAGAGCCAAATTACATGGGCTATTTTTTTAACCAATGTGGGAAGTTCATTGAGATATTATTTTTCATGTGTTCTGCAACGGGTTTAGAACGACAAAAAAGAGCCAGAAGACAGCACTGTATGACTTCTAATACTCCTGCACTGATTAGAAGCACTTTACAGTACCTTCGTATTAAACAGTGCAGGTTTCTGCTAGTAATGCTGGGGTTAATCTGTTCTGCTAAGAGCTCCTGCAGGCTTTTCTGCTTTGATGCTCTCAGCTGTTTAGTGTTTGCCACTTTCCTTTGTGGTATATACTTGTCTCTCAAACCAGAGAAATGTACTTTCTCAGTTCAGGAGATCCCTTTTCTGGGTTATTTTTTTATCATCCATCGGTTTTCTCATGGATCCAGCTAAAGTCATGGTGGTACTAAAGTGGGATCATCCTGAGAACTTAAAAGCTTTACAAGGATTTTTGGGTTTCTCCAACTACCACCGTAAATTCATTAAAAACTTTTCAGTAGTGATCAAGTCAAACCTCTGACAGATATGACCTGGAGAGGGACAACTTTTCCCAATGGTCCAGTCCAGCCAGGCATTTCATACCGTGAAAAAGTGTTTCGCATTTGCACCGATTCTCATACAATCTGACGTCAGTCAGACACTTATTGTAGCGGTTGATGTGTCTTTAGTGGGGGTGGGGCTGAATTGTCACATTGTGCATCTCCTGGTAAATGGCATTAGTGTGCATATTTTTCTAAGAAGTATTGTTTCTCCTTGCGGAGAGTAACATGTTGAGATGAAGAGACAAAGTAGCTATGCTTCTCTGGGAAATATGCAAATTGTCTCTTCAGAGAGGAAGAGGACTAGAACTCTAGTGCTACCTATTGCTACTTCCAATAGGTGGCACTAGAGTTCTAGTCCTCTTCCTCTCTGAAGAGACAATTTGCATATTTTTCTAATTTTGTTCGCTGAGAAAAACTATGATGTTGCTAACAGGGAACACTTGGCAATTAAGTGGGCTTCTGAAGAGTGGTGTCATTTTCTAGAGGAGTCAGTTCATTAGGTCATGTTAATCACAGATAAAAAAAAATCTTTTATATCTAGAATTTGCAAAACTTCTACTAACACCTAGACAGGCAAGGTGGTCATTGTTCTTCACCAGATTTAACTTTTTTGTGACACATACGCAGGGAAATAAGAACATTAAGGCGGAAACCCTATTTAGTTGATTTTCTGGGGGTGGAGATAATTGTGAACCGATTCCTATATTACAGAAAGGGGTGGTTATTGTGCAAATATGCACTGATCTTGAGAAGGAGGTTGTAGAGGCTCAGGGGGTTGCCCATGCTGCCTGTCCATTAGGTAAATTGTTCGTATCTGTGAATCTCCATATAAATGTTATAAGTGAATATTATGATTTGGTTTTAGCAGTACATCCTGGTAGTAAAGCCAACACAGATATCCTTACTCTGTGTTTTTGGTGGTGTGGCTACACCAGGAAGTACGGGCATATGGAGCTGCCGGCAGTGTTTGTGCGCATTCTAAATCCCCTCATACTCGTCTGACTGGGTCTCTCCAATCATCAAGGGAGATCCCTTGTAGAAGGTGGGTTACGGTCTTGTGTTTACCATGACAGAGAGGAGCCAGAAGTCTGGTTTCTCGTACTCCAGCACTGATTAGAAGCAATTCACCTTCATATTAAACAGTGCAGGTTTCTGCTAACAGCGCTGAGTAGAGCTCCTAGAGGCTTTTCTGATTTGATGCTCTAAGCTGTTCAGTGTTGTCCACTCCCCTCTGCTATATATACTCACCTCTGGCATTGGTCGAGTTAGTTCTGTCTGGTCTGGGAGCTGGGGATGTTGGTTGTTTGTGGAGTCATTTTGGAGTGTTTCTCAGGAGACTGGTGCGTGGTGATTTGTCTGTGTGCATACCCTCATTCTCTCCAATTTTGTTTTTCTTAACTTTACTTCCCAGCGTTCAATTCTGTTGTTTGAGAGTGCATATTTGTATGATTAGTATCTCCACTTATCACTGTGTAAGGCGTGTGTTGGGAGCTAAGTTATGCCCTTCATCCCTTCACGTTCCTTCCTAATAAAGCGGGTATGTTTTATGTGTAAAATGACATGTTATGTGGCACTGTTTTATTGTGTAGTAATATGATAATTAATGTTATGATGTTTGTGTACTGTGTAAGTTATGTATATTTATGGACTAGGGATAGAGATAGGGAGATACAGTGTTAGAGTAAAATTTAGTAATAGTAATGGGTAATATGCGGTTTAGTACAGTGGGGGCACTGTACATTAGGAGATAACATAGAGTTAGGATAAGAAGTAAGGGGATTTCTGAGTAGGGGGGGCCAGGACAGTTAGAGATGAGACACTTCCTGGGTTTACTTAGTTACAGTGTGGGATGAAGAGAAGGTTGTTGCAGTAACAAGTTTAAGAGGAGCCCAGCAGTCCAGGGCCTTGGGGCCGGAAGTGAGACAAATACGAAAGGACAAGTTTAGCAAGAGAGGAATAGCAGCTAGGTTCAGCGGGAAAACCCAAAACGCCCGATGCCTACGGTCTGGAAAAGGTTGGAAAAAGCCTTCCTTTATTTCTCCCTTGAGGGAAAAACAAGCGGGGAACCCCAGGCACGAACTAGTCTGGCTAGTCGGGATGCTGCGGTACTGGAGGGTACGGTACAGGAACACAGAATTGCAGAAAAGCACGGGATAGCATAGAGGTAAGGATCTATGATCAATGAGGATACCTGTGCAATGATTGTGACTGAACTGGAGGTGCTGAGTAAAGTTGTTTTGTTGGAAATGACTTGGACTCTGTTAATCGGTGTGAGATGATGTCTGAAGCCGGAACCCTGCATCCTGAGGAGGACTCTAACCTAAAAGTGAGTGATATGCATTGCACACACATCACACAGCAGATGGGACGTTTTAATGTCTTTGCCAGGGTGTGCCGAAACAGCAGCTCCTAGCTTTAGGGATAGGGAAGGAGCCCCTAGCCCTGGGATATCCTACTACTGTGCCGTGATATATATTTTTTTCTATATTGTCATGCAGACTGCAAACAAGAGCTTATTGCAAAGTAACATACAGAGTCAGCAGTTTAAATCAGATACCCACTGGCAAATGCTTGGGAATGTTACTCAAATTCCAGTGCTGGCACATGCGTTTGAGTAAGGCTTTGTGCCAATGAAATTCTTAGCAGTTTGGGGCAGCTTCTGTTTGTTGGTTCTCTGTGGAACATGCTGGCCAGCAAGCTTTATATGGAGAATCATTTACTCTTAAAATGCACTTACACCTGTATTATAGAAGCCCCTACTGGAGGCTATACCAATATAAGCTGCATGAGACAGTCCAAAGAATTAGAAGCAGAGGTCTACAACCAACCATCACATTTTATTGGAACAATGCAAATTTCAATGCTCAGATGTGTCCTGGGGTCTGTCATTCACTGTAGGAGATGAATTGGTTGAAGTTTCAAAGACTAAGACTTAAGGCCCCTTCACATTAAGCGACGCTGCAGCGATACCGACAACGATCCGGATCGCTGCAGCGTCGCTGTTTGGTCGCTGGAGAGCTGTCACACAGACCGCTCTCCAGCGACCAACGATGCCGGTAACCAGGGTAAACATCGGGTAACTAAGCGCAGGGCCGCGCTTAGTAACCCGATGTTTACCCTGGTTACCATCCTAAAAGTAAAAAAAACAAACAGTACATACTTACCTACCGCTGTCTGTCCTCGGCGCTCTGCTTCTCTGCACTCCTCCTGTACTGGCTGTGAGCAGTGAGCACAGCGGCTGGAAAGCAGAGCGGTGACGTCACCGCTCTGCTTTCCGGCTGACCGACGCTCACAGCCAGTACAGGAGGAGGACAGACAGCGTTAGGTAAGTATGTAGTGTTTGTTTTTTTAACTTTTAGGATGGTAACCAGGGTAAACATCGGGTTACTAAGCGCGGCCCTGCGCTTAGTTACCCGATGTTTACCCTGGTTACCAGTGAAGACATCGCTGGATCGGTGTCACACACGCCGATCCAGCGATGTCAGCAGGGAGTCCAGCGACAAAATAAAGTTCTGGACTTTCTTCAGCGACCAACGATCTCCCAGCAGGAGCCTGATCGTTGGTCGCTGTCACACATAACGATTTTATTAACGATATTGTTGCTACGTCACAAAAAGCAACGATATCATTAACAATATCGTTATGTGTGAAGGTACCTTTACTCCAGATGTCATTTAGTTGTGTCTAAAATTAAATTACCAATTCCCAGTACACGTTTTGTAAAGTATTTGTTACTATTCCCTTCCTACAGTGTATGTGCCTTCCCCACACACTGAACTCAACATAATTAAGTAACAAAAGTATATAAATAATAATAATTTTTATTTCTATAGCGCCAACATATCCCAGAGCACTTTACAATTAAGCGGTGACATATACAGACAAATTCAATGCAATATAGGGCAGTTTAAACAGTTACATTAGGAGTGAGGACCCTGCTCGCAAGTTTACAATCTACAAATGCATCCAGCATAGTCAGATTATATGTGATTAACACTGCAGCCTTGCAGCGCTGGAGTCCTGGGTTCAAGTCCTACCAAGTACAACATCTGCAAGGAGTTTGTATGTTCTCTCTGCGTTTGCGTGGGTTTCCTCCCACACTGCAAAGATATACTGAAAGGGAATCTAGATTTTGAGCCCCAATGGGGACAGTGCCGATAATGTCTGTAAAGCAATGTATAACTAATGGCACTATATAAATGAATAAAGTAAATAAATAAATAATGCTACAATAAGGTTTTTAGTCTTAGGCAAACTGAAGACCGCGCTCACGAGGTAGATTTAAGGTTTTTTATTATTGAAGCCTACGCGTTTCAAGAGCTTTCTTACTCTCTTCTTCAGGACATGCCCTGAAGAAGAGAGTAAGAAAGCTCTTGAAACGCGTAGGCTTCAATAATAAAAAACCTTAAATCTACCTCGTGAGCGTGGTCTTCAGTTTGCCTAAGACTACTACCCTCAATATCCTTTTGGATTTTTTTGGAGACCTGCTGCTACGGTTTTGCTTTTATGGGAGTTGTGACCTTGGTTCACAACTGCAATAGGTGAGCACATTTCCTGCAAAAGAATTTTATTCTTTCATATATAGTGAGACACATTGGGGGCGCCTTGTTTTTTTCTTTTAATAAGGTTTTTGATATTTTCACTATTATTTAAGCTTAACTTATACCTAGGGAAAAGTCTATGGACAAGAAATACCCATAAAATATATATTTATCTAATATTTACATATCACATGGTGTAATGCAGCGATGTTCACACAGTGCAGTAGAGAGACAGTGACCTGAAAGAGTGCAACATAAAACGTCAGTATTTTCCAAAAACTCACAAAGAAAGGCAAACATCCCGGGACCTTGCTTTTAGCAGATTTACATGATACAGTTGTTCAGGTTTTCTCTTCCTGGGCTGGTATACTTTGTATTTCACCTCCCCAACCTTTTCCCGGACTTCATATGTCCCTTGCCACTTGGTCCTGAGCTTAGTTTCTGCTGTGGGCACTAAGATTAATATCCGATTCCCTTTTTCGAAGGACGTAACAATGGCCTTTCTTTTATGCATTCGTCTCTGCGCTGCCTAGTCATCCATTAGCTGTTCTTTCACTATAGGAGAGACAGCCGCGATCCGATCCTACATACTTGCCACGTACTCGATTGCGCTTTTATGTGGGGTAGGATCCCGCTCCCAAGTCTGTGTCACTACGTCCAGCAGTCCCCTAGGATGCCTGCCGTACAATAGCTCTAAGGGTTAGAATCTTATTGAAGTCTGCGGTACCTCGTGGAGACCACTTTTTTTTAGCATGGATTTAAGGGTTTTGTTAAATCTTTCAACTAATCCTCCAGTCTGTGGGTGGTATGTTATGGCTGGCAATCAGGCAACACAGCGTGCAGTAATCAGCGCACATACAGAGATCTGGCAATAACCAAAAACAATAGGACGAGCTCTGAGACGTGGAATCTCTGTAGACCGCAATACCTGAACCTATCCTACACACAACTAAAGGCAGCTGTGGATTGCGCCTGACACTACCTATGCAACTCGGCACAGCCTGAGGAACTGACTAGCCTGAAGATAGAAATACAAGCCTGACTTGCCTCAGAGAAATACCCCAAAGGAAAAGGCAGCCCCCCACATATAATGACTGTTAGCAAGATGAAAAGACAAAACGTAGGGATGAAATAGATTCAGCAAAGTGAGGCCCGATATTCTAGATAGAGCGAGGATAGCAAAGAGAACTTTGCAGTCTACAAAAAACCCTAAAGCAAAAAACCACGCAAAGGGGGCAAAAAGACCCACCGTGCCGAACTAACAGCACGGCGGTGCACCCCTCTGCTTCTCAGAGCTTCCAGCAAAAGACAATAGCAAGCTGGACAGAAAAAAACAGAAAACAAACTAGAAGCACTTATCTAGCAGAGCAGCAGGCCCAAGGAAAGATGCAGTAGCTCAGATCCAACACTGGAACATTGACAAGGAGCAAGGAAGACAGACTCAGGTGGAGCTAAATAGCAAGGCAGCCAACGAGCTCACCAAAACACCTGAGGGAGGAAGCCCAGAGACTGCAATACCACTTGTGACCACAGAAGTGAACTCAGCCACAGAATTCACAACAGTGGTACACCGACTTGCACAATTGTTTAATCCGAAGCAGCTTACGCAGTTCCTTTGTCTCTTTGGGCATAAAAGGGGTCCCCTGAACAGTAAGGATCTCCTTAGGTAGTCTAAGGGTACCGTCACACAGTGCAATTTTCATCGCTACGACGGTACGATCCGTGACGCTCCAGCGTCGTAACAATATCGCTCCAGCGTCGTAGACTGCTGTCACACTTTGCAATCTACGACGCTGGAGCGATAATTTCATGACGTATGTGCGATGTAGAAGCCGTTGGTTACTATGCGCACATCGTATACGATATATGTTACACCATGCAATCATGCCGCCACAGCGGGACACTAGACGACGAAAGAAAGTTTCAAACGATCTGCTACGACGTACGATTCTCAGCGGGGTCCCTGATCGCAGGAACGTGTCAGACATTGCGATCTCGTAACTATATCGCTCGAACGTCACGAATCGTGCCGTCGTAGCGATCAAAATTGCACTGTGTGACGGTACCCTAAGGCAGCCGAATAATGCAATCAGCTCACGGGCTATAAGCTTAGCCGAGGTGTGGTGAAGTGGAATTGCCTCAGGGTAACGGGTGGCATAATCTACAACCACCAATATGTGTTGGTGGCCACGGGCGAACTTTACTATTGGTTCAACTAGATCCAGAGCAATTCACTCAAAACGCACCTCTACCACATTGCATCACTCACAACACACTGGGGACAATGTAGATGATTGAAATAATGTGACAGGTTCCCTTTAAATATTCAACTATACTGACGTTTTGGATTGACCAACAGGACTAATTATTGAATAATACAATTAACCATCAAAAATGCAAATTGCCTAATAATTGTGCACACAATTTATGTTGTCTACCCTCTTACTATTTGAACTTCTTTATGTTGACATTGCACCAGAGGTATAAAGGTAGATGGATGGTTACATCATTGTAAACATATGGCCAAAAGAAGTGAGGACACATTTTGTTTTCCACAAAGTTTGCAGCTTCAATTTTTTACCGTGGCAATTTTATTTAACTCTAAATTGTTATTATAGAGTGTTCAGATGAGTTGCAAATGTAACTGAATGATTTATTGGATCATTGAGTTCTTAAAAGTGAGAGGTTCAACTGCTGTGAAGACGACTTCAAGTCACCCCAGAAGGTCCAGCACGTGCCAGGACCATCATGAAGAGAATTCAGCTGAGGGATGAGCTCAACACCAGTGCAGAGCTTGCTCAGGAAAGGCAGCAGGAAGGTGTCGGTGCCTCCTCACACACAGGCTGGCTCAGTGTGAAGAATGGCAGCAAAGGAGCCACTTCTCTCCAAGAAAACATTAAGGACAGATGGACATACTGCAGAAAGAATAAGGATTGGATTGGAGAAGACGGGGGTAAAATTATATTCTCTGATGAAGTCCCTTTTTAGATTGCTAGAGATAAGAAAAGTTGAGCGCTACGATGAGTCGTGTCATGTCAAAAGTAGAGTATCCTCAGATGTGTGTGGTTGCTTTTCAGTCAATGGAGTGGGCTTACAATTTTGCCTAAGATCACTGCCATGAATAAAGAATGGGCTCTAAATATCTAAACTTCTCTAAACAATCCAGGAGCAACTTAGTGATTAACAATCGTTTTTCCATCATAATGGAGATTCCAGAATTTTGGCCAGGAAACTCCCCAGATCTCATTCACATTAAGGATCTGTGGTCAATCCTCAAAAATATATATATTTGGCTGAACTTGGAAATTTTTTCCCCAATTTCCAGTACCTCACATGATAAAATGGATGAGGTCATGCAAATGTTAGGAAAAGGAGGAAAAAAACTAAAAACGAAAATGCAAACACACACACAAAAAAAAAAAAAAATCGCTAGGCCGAGAAGATGCGAACACAAGTTCTATCTGAAAATCAAGACCTAATAAAATAAAAGCCTATTATGCCAACAAAATATACCGTAATTAGTAGATGAAAATACACATGCATTTTTATGTATCTTTTATTCACCCTTCTGTGCTAGAATTCGGTGCACAATAAAAAACTATATCATATTTATTGGCTAACTAGAAAAAATAAATTATATATATTATGTTTTTATTTTTATATTTTTGCAAGCTTTCAGAGCACAGAGTCCCCTTCTTCAGGCAGGAGATCATTTCTCTGGACCTGGACTCTGTATGACAGATTTAACCCCTTCCCGACCTTTGACGCATACGCTGCGTCATGAAAGTCGGTGCCAATCCGACCCATGACGCAGCATATGCGTCATGGAAAGATCGCGTCCCTGCAGATTGGGTGAAAGGGTTAACTCCCATTTCACCCGATCTGCAGGGACAGGGGGAGTGGTAGTTTAGCCCAGGGGGGGTGGCTTCACCCCCTCGTGGCTACGATCGCTCTGATTGGCTGTTGAAAGTGAAACTGCCAATCAGAGCGATTTGTAATATTTCACCTAAAAAAATGGTGAAATATTACAATCCAGCCATGGCCGATGCTGCAATATCATCGGCCATGGCTGGACACACTAATGTGCACCCACCCCACCCCTCCGATCGCCCCCCCAGCCCTCCCGATCTGTGGTCCGCTCCCCTCGGTCCTGTGCTCCGCTCCCCCGTCCTCCTGCCCGCTCCCCCCGTGCTCCAATCACACCCCCCGTGCTCCAATCAAACCCCCCCGCACTCCGATCACCCCCCGCACAGCGATCCCCCCCCGCACAGCGATTCCCCCCGTGCTCCGATCCACCTGCCCGCACAGCGATCCCCCACTCCGTGCTCCAATCCACCCCCCCGTGTTCCGACGCCCCCCCCCCCGTGCCCTGATCTCCCCCCCCTTATACTTACCTGGCCTCCCGGGGACCGTCCGTCTTCTTTCCTGGGTGCCGCCATCTTCCAAAATGGCGGGCGCATGTGCAGTGCGCCCGCCGAATGACCCCCCCCCCTTTGTCACCCCCATAGGTAGGGACAATAAAAAAAATAATTTTTTTTTTCCACTAAGGTTGGGGTAAGAACTAGGGTTAGGGTTAGGGTTAGGGGTAGGGTTAGGGTTAGGGTTAGGGGTAGGGTTAGGGGTAGGGTTAGGGGTAGGGGTAGGGTTAGGGGTAGGGGTAGGGTTAGGGTTTCGGTATGTGCACACGTATTCTGGTCCTCTGCGGATTTTTCCGCTGCGGATTTGATAAATCCGCAGTGCTAAACCGCTGCGGATTTACCATGTTTTTTCTGCGCATTTCAATGCGGTTTTACAACAGCGATTTTCTATTTGAGCAGTTGTAAAACCGCTGCGGAATCCGCAGAAAGAAGTGACATGCTGCGGAATGTAAACCGCTGCGTTTCCGTGCAGTTTTTCTGCAGCATGTGTACAGCGATTTTTGTTTCCCATAGGTTTGCATTAAACTGTAAACTCATGGGAAACTGCTGCGGATCCGTAGCGTTTTCCGCAGCGTGTGCACATACCTTTAGAATTAGGCTATGTGCACACGGTGCGGATTTGGCTGCGGAATCGCAGCAGTGTTCCATCAGTTTTACAGTACCATGTAAACATATGGAAAGCCAAATCCGCTGTGCCCATGGTGCGGAAAATACCGCGCGGGAACGCTGCGTTGTATTTTCCGCAGCATGTCAATTCTTTGTGCGGATTCCGCAGCGTTTTACACCTGTTCCTCAATAGGAATCCGCAGGTGAAATCCGGACAAAAAACACTGGAAATCTGCTGTAAATCCGCAGGTAAAACGCAGTGCCTTTTACCCGCGGATTTTTCAAAAATGGTGCTGAAAAATCTCATACCAATCCGCAACGTTGGCACATAGCCTTAGGGCTAGGGTTGGGTTGGAATTAGGGTTGTGGTTAGGGTTAGGGGTGTGTTGGGGTTACGGGTGTGTTGGGGTTAGGGTTGTGATTAGGGTTACGGCTACAGTTGGGATAAGGGTTAGGGGTGTGTTGGAGTTAGAATTGAGGGGTTTCCACTGTTTAGGCACATCAGGGGGTCTCCAAACGCAACATGGCGCCACCATTGATTCCAGCCAATCTTGTATTCAAAAAGTCAAATGGTGCTCCCTCACTTCCGAGCCCCGACGTGCACCCAAACAGTGGTTTACCCCCACATATGGGGTACCAGCATACTCAGGACAAACTGCGCAACAATTACTGGGGTCCAATTTCTCCTGTTACCCTTGAGAAAATAAAAAATTGCTTGCTAAAACATCATTTTTGAGGAAAGAAAAATGATTTTTTATTTTCACGGCTCTGCGTTGTAAACGTCTGTGAAGCACTTGGGGGTTCAAAGTGCTCACCACATATCTAGATAAGTTCCTTGGGGGGGTCTAGTTTCCAAAATGGGGTCACTTGTGGGGGGTTTCTACTGTTTAGGCACACCAGGGGCTCTGCAAACGCAACATGACGTCCGCAGTCCATTCCATCAAAGTCTGCATTTCAAAAGTCACTAATTCCCTTCTGAGCCCCGACGTGTGCCCAAACAGTGGTTTACCCCCACACATGGGGTATCAGCTTACTCAGGAGAAACTGGACAACAACATTTGTGGTCCAATTTCTCCTGTAACCCTTGGGAAAATAAAAAATTCTGGGCTAAAAAATTATTTTTGAGGAAAGAAAACGTATTTATTATTTTCACTGCTCTGTGTTATGAACTTCTGTGAAGCACTTGGGGGTTCAAAGTGCTCACCTCACATCTAGATAAGTTCCTTTCGGGGTCTAGTTTCCAAAATGGGGTCACTTGTGGGGGTTTTCTACTGTTTAGCCACATCAGGGGCTCTGCAAACGCAACGTGACGCCCGAAGAGCATTCCATCAAAGTCTGCATTTCAAAACGTCACTACTTCACTTCCGAGCCCCAGCATGTGCCTAAACAGTGGTTTACCCCGACATATTGGGTATCAGCGTACTCAGGAGAAACTGGACAACAACTTTTGGGGTCAAATTTCTCCTGTTCCCCTTGGGAAAATAAAAAATTGCGGGCTAAAAAATCATTTTTGAGAAAAGAATTTTTATTTTTTATTTTCATGGCTCTGCGTTATAAACTTCTGTGAAGCACTTGAGGGTTCAAAGTGCTCACCACACATCTAGATTAGTTCCATTGGGGGTCTAGTTTCCAAAATGGGGTCATTTGTGGGGGATCTCTAATGTTTAGGCACACAGGGGCTCTCCAAACGCGACATGGTGTCCGCTAATGATTGGATCTAATTTTCCATTTAAAAAGCCAAATGGCGTGCCTTCCCTTCTGAGCCCTGCCGTGTGCCCAAACGGTGGTTTACCCCCACATATGGGGTATCAGCGTACTCAGGACAAACTGGACAACAACATTTCGGGTCCAATTTCTCCTATTACCATTGGCAAAATAGGAAATTCCAGGCTAAAATATCATTTTTGAGAAAAGAAAAATTATTTTTTATTTTCATGGCCCTGCATTATAAACTTCTGTGAAGCACCTGGGGGTTTAAAGTGCTCAGTATGCATCTAGATAAGTTCCTTGGGGGGTCTAGTTTCCAAAATGGGGTCACTTGTGGGGGAGCTCCATTGCATAGGCACACAGGGGCTCTCCAAATGCGACATGGTGTCCGCTAACAAATGGAGCTAATTTTCCATTCAAAAAGTCAAAAGGCGCGCCTTCCCTTCCGAGCCCTGCCGTGTGCCCAAACAGTGGTTTACCCCCACATATGAGGTATCGGCGTACTCGGGAGAAATTGCTCAACAAATTTTAGGATCCATTTAATCCTATTGCCCATGTGAAAATGAAAAAATTGAGGCGAAAAGAATTTTTTTGTGAAAAAAAAGTACTTTTTCATTTTTACGGATCAATTTGTGAAGCACCTGAGGGTTTAAAGTGCTCACTAGGCATCTAGATAAGTTCCTTGGGGGGTCCAGTTTCCAAAATGGTGTCACTTGTGGGGGAGCTCTAATGTTTAAGCACACAGGGTCTCTCCAAACGCGACATGGTGTCCGCTAACGATGGAGATAATTTTTCATTCAAAAAGTCAAATGGCGCTCCTTCCCTTCCGAGCCTTACCATGTGCCCGAACAGTGGTTTACCCCCACATGTGAGGTATCTGTGTGCTCAGGAGAAATTGCCAAACAAATTTTAGGATCCATTTTATCCTGTTGTCCATGTGAAAATGAAAAAATTGAGGCTAAAAGAATTTTTTTTGTGAAAAAATAGTACTTTTTCATTTTTACGGATCAATTTGTGAAGCAGCTGGGGGTTTAAAGGGCTCACTATGCATCTAGATAAGTTCCTTGGGGCGTCTAGTTTCCAAAATGGGGTCACTTGTGGGGGAGCTCCAATTTTTAGGCACACGGGGGCTCTCCAAACTTGACATGGTGTCCGCTAAAGAGTGCAGCCAATTTTTCATTTAAAAAGTCAAATGGCGCTCCTTCCCTTCCAAGCCCTGCCGTGCGCCCAAACAGTGGTTTACCCCCACATATGAGGTATCAGCGTACTCAGGACAAATTGGACAACAACTTTCGTGGTTCAGTTTCTCCTTTTACCATTGGGAAAATACAAAAATTGTTGCTGAAAAATCATTTTTGTGACTAAAAAGTTAAATGTTCATTTTTTCCTTCCATGTTGCTTCTGCTGCTGTGAAGCACCTGAAGGGTTAATAAACTTCTGGAATGTGGTTTTGTGCACCTTGAGGAGTGCAGTTTTTAGAATGGTGTCACTTTTGGGTATTTTCAGCCATGTAGACCCCTCAAACTGACTTCAAATGTGAGGTGGTCCCTAAAAAAAATGGTTTTGTAAATTTCGTTGTAAAAATGAGAAATCGCTGGTCAAATTTTAACCCTTATAACTTCCTAGCAAAAAAAAATTTTGTTTCCAAAATTGTGCTGATGTAAAGTAGACGTGTGGGAAATGTTATTTATTAACTATTTTGTGTAACATACCTCTCTGGTTTAACAGAATAAAAATTCAAAATGTGAAAATTGCGAAATTTTCAAAATTTTCGCCAAATTTCCGTTTTTATCACAAATAACCGCAGAATTTATTGACCTAAATTTACCACTAACATGAAGCCCAATATGTCACGAAAAAACAGTCTCAGAACCGCTAGGATCCATTGAAGCGTTCCTGAGTTATTACCTCATAAAGGGACACTGGTCAGAATTGCAAAAAACGGCAAGGTCTTTAAGGTCAAAATAGGCTGGGTCATGAAGGGGTTAAAAGTCTTAATACAAAAGATTATTTTAAGGACGACAGAGAGAGAAAAATTGGGGAATTCAAGCTGATAAAGATGTTCAATTCTATGACAATAGGAATCAATTTAACACCAGGATTTATGACTTGCTACATGGACCCTCATTTTATTTCCATGTCTTATCTTTCGGAGGCATCACCCACTCCACCTCGTGAACAAATGTCCTGTTGTAATATCTTTCAAATGTTGTGCTCTTGTCTTACTCATTTGGAAACCTGCCTGAAGAAGGAGCCCCTGTGCTCTGAAAGCTTGTATATATATATATATATATATATATATATATATATCAGTAAAGGCTTCACCCTGAGAATACTTTTACTTGTATCATATTTGGGCATGGAAGGGTTTACATGGAATTAGGTGCATTCTACATCGGTAACCCATAGGTGGCGCTGTAACACCTCATGATGCGTAGGTCTTATGTAGTGACAGATTACTTTAGATATGCATTTTTAATTCATATAATCTTTAACGTTAAATTTAAAGTAGAATCCCTGGAATAAAGTACAAAGAGCACGCAACACAACTTGACTATTACAATATGCACAATACTTTTGTAAAGACCTGTCTACCCTATTCTATGTATACATGTATTTTCCTGTCCTCACACACGTACTTTGTGGCCACTGACTGCGGTGGGACTAGCCCACCATCTATGGTGTATCACGCGTTCAGCAGGGACAGGGTCTGGAGCTTCTTTACAGACATGTGTATGGGGAGATCAGGATGGGGATCCTACAAGATTTTCTGCGACAGAGGAACACAGAATGTTTTTTTTATCAGTGCGCTAGCTTAGATTATCATTATCAGCCATTTGGTCCATAACGGAGTTATTACCATCAGGAAGGCAGCAGCTTTTCTTCTATGCAAAAAAAAAAGAAAAATTCTGTGCTCCTCCTAGAAATTAAGCAGTAAATGAATACAGCCATACTGAATAATCTAATGACCCAGTGAATGCAAAATGAGGAAACTGTTGTTAGCCATATTCCTGGGTAATAAAGGGCTGCGCGGCTCATACTGAGGACTTCCCACCAAACTCTTCATTTCTGCAGCAGGATGTAATAAAGACCAGAGATCCCAGAACGCTATAGGTTAGGTGTTTTCTATTTGACTTCATTGATGTACTGCTCTACACGGCATTTCCCCAAACTGACATCAAACAAGTAAAAACAAATGCTCAGAGACCAGATTTGGGACAATTTATAAAGGGCTGGGAATGGCTTCCATATGGGCAGACTTGTGTGGGGCGGCTCGGTGGATAGGAAGCAAGACCTTCTTATTTCATTAACCTGGCTCCATGGTCCACCTCATATGGTTCCCATTTACATCTGACAACTGGAGTTTCCCTCAAATCCTGGTGGTTATGAATCACGACGAGCCAATCAAGTTTACAATAAGTAGTGTGTATGATGACCAATAATGTGTATTTCAGTAAAGCTGGCACGCAGCATGGCTCTCATAGAAAGCTCAGATCTGGCAGAATGAACTACAGCACAATCTGACATGTTTCCAGACATAGAAAGCTCAATATAGATCATTCTGGGAAAAGTAGCGCTCCACAAGACCAGTTTTAGAATGGTGATAATTATTATAAAACCCCACACTTAATTTAATGGTGGTATTATAAGATTTAAATTAATACTGTAGGTTACTCCTATCTTACACATTAATGGCATATTCATGCAATATTCCATATATGTATGATTAGATGGCGGTCCCGTTATTCTAGAACAGGGTCCTGTCGCACCGTGCATGTGTGGTTCTCTCTATTCATTTGTATGGCAGTTTGAAAAAATTGCCCACTCTTCTTATGACTATCCCATAAATGTGCAACATAGGAAAAACCCGTTTATGCCTTGAACACATAACATTTAATGCTACTGTAACTATTAAAAATATAGTGAGGAACTTAAAGGGAATCTGTCACCAGAATTTTGCCATATAATCTGAAAGCAGCATAATGTATATGACAGAGACAGACCGAGACCCTAATTCCAACAATGTGTCACTTAATGGTCTGCGTGCTGTCATTTTGGTACAATCACAGTTTCCTATGCTGATCTAGCAGTGATCAGAATGCTGAGCTCTGTATAACTCCGCCCACACCACTGATTGTCATTTACCTGTGGACTCTGCACATTGTCAGCAAGCTGCTAATCAGTGGTGGGGGCGGAGTTAAACAGAGCTGATGACTAGGAGGCAGGAAGCTAGTCCTGTAACAATAATCCCCTGCTGATAAAACACTAATTTTATTCAAGCAACAATAGACAGCCTAGTAAGTGACACATCATTGGAATCAGAGTCTCTGCCTCAGCTTCCGGTGTCTTGATCGACTGCAGCACTGACTTCATGTTTAATTAGTTTCAAGAGACTTGCTGGTGGACTCGGGGAAGGTGAGTAGAGGTGTCGTTTTTTGCTTTATAACAAACTACAGCCAAGATAGAACCTTAAAGTGAACTTGTTATGTGAAAAAAACGCTATTAATCTGCATATAGGGTTAATCTGCAGGTAATTTGTGTTCTGAACCTACCCAATGCCCTAAATGAATACCCCGCTGCAGGGAGGAAATTTACGTTATTCCTCACAGCAGCCTCAGGCCTTCAGTCATAAAGGCATGGCTAAAATCACGCCCCGGCACCGACTGACAGCCGGCTTTGCAGTGCATCAGTGCTGAGCCGGCTGTCGGTCAGTGCCGGGGCTGTAATTACAGCCACCGCTCAACTATGCACAGATTTCTAACTAAAGCCGCCCAGCAGCGCCTCTATGACTGAAAGCCAGAGGATACCATGAGGAACTAAGTTCATTTCCTCCTGGCAGCGGGGCTTTCAGTGCTGTGGCCAAACGGCATCAGAACACTCACATATGATTGATCAGATATCTGCAGGCAAATAGTATTTTCTCACATGACCTATTTCATTTACCACTTTGGTAAATTACTATTTTGTTTTAATTGGCTTAAATACTATTTTGCAAAGCAGACCAAAAATATCTTTTGGGGTATTCAACAAGTAAAACATGTACAACGGTTTGATTTTGGGGAAAAATAAATACATTGACAAGGTTTAAACCAAAAATTAAAGGTAGAGTCAAGAGAAGTCTCTCTAGATGAGGAAAGTAGAATATTCGAGCATATTAATTAGATTTTACATTGCCAATTTTGCATAAAATGTTTCCAAAATGAAATATGGAGTGTCCACACTGCATAGATAGGTTTTTTTCCCCCGTTTCTGCAGCTGCGGATTTATTTGTATGAACTTGATGGTAAATTCCTTTCAGATTAGGAATGGAGCAAAAGCTTAGAGTCAAAGCTGCCGTCCAAGTGTGCGCTACTGACCATTTACTGTCTCTGCGAGTAACATTGAACACCAGGCCTACAGTACAAGGAATGCTTGCTCTGGGAGAGCCATCACGAGTTACACATTGCCATTTTCTTACCTTAAATTATAACGTGCACCACTGCGCGTTAGAATATTTTAGCTTAACGTTTCAAGGTGGAATTCTCAAGATGATTAGTAGGTTAGTAGTTTTACTCAGAAGACAATGATCAGAGTGCACAGATCAGTGCTCACGGAAACATCCAGGTCAGAATGAACTACCTTGAATCCATAAGGGCAAGCACACCGATACCACTCCAAAGGGTCGTTGCTGCAGGTCCCATTGTTCTTGCAGGGGTTGGAGAAACAAGGATTGCATTTTGCCACTATGTTGATATCTACTGGGCCTGAAATATAAGGAGAGAGAAAAGGAAAAGGGTGAGATGAGCGCAAGAAGCACGAAAACCCCTGACTTTTGTTACATAAGATGACATCATGTCTAACACGGCATCACACACTTCTTGTTATCTGCATTGATATAAAAGTGGGTAATATACAAATTGGATGCATTGCTGCACTCTGCCGGCATCTAACATCCCCCAGCCAATCACTACAACTGGTGGTCGAGGCACACAATTGCCCACCTACCGTACAGATAGCACACACAGAATGGAAGTATGAAAGTGGCCGAAAATATTGATCGGAAATGTCCAGAAAGTTGTTTGCACCCACAATCACAGCCTAATAATCGCTGACCTTTCCTTTCTTCCCCACCTTAACATTAAAGAGCAGATTACGGACACACAGGACACATGCTTTATAGTAGCTCGGATATTTCACAATGGAACTCAGGCTTTAAAATCCTCGCTGTAAAGTTCCACCAAGGAAAAACCAATTAATATCGACTTTAATCATGAACACATGTTTTACATATGCAATGTGAGCCAAACTGTACATGAAAGATGTAAAACAAATACAGACTCATTCCTAGAGTTCAGCCATTTATTTCATGTCACTAAACTGGCCAAAATATTGCTCAGGGTCAGTCAGCATGTTTGGCAGGTCATGAATTAAAGGCGCTGGTGCCAAAAAACATAATGTGAAATATCAAATCACCTTGTGTGTTATAATTACTGTATATTATTCACAGGAGAGCGTCGCTATGTACAGACTATTTATGTTATTTATTACAGGAGACTTTAATTGTTATCAACACCCCAATTCATTAATTGTCACCGGTATTTTATCACCTAATCTGAGAGCAGCAAGATATAAAGACTCCAGGGATTACTGAGCTGCTTTCTGCAGTTTTCATAAAATCACTGTTTTATCAGCAGGAGATTATCACTAGATGACTAGTAAACCAGAGGCCATAATCATGTAATCTCTGATTGGCAGCTTATGCCTATGCACAGTGTACAGCAAAAGCTGCCAATCAGTGGTGTGACTGGGTTATACAGGGCTCTGCATTCAGAGATCTAGTAGATCTGCAGCAGATAAAACAAAGATTATACCAAACCTGCAGGAACCAATGAAAAAAGTGATACATCACTGGAGTCAGGGTCTCTGCCCCTACTTTATGCTAGTCTCAGATGGGCTAGCAAAATCCAGGCCAAAGATTCCTTTTAACGCCATGATTGGTGTTACATTAGTGCTCCTATGTCTTTTTCTTCTTACTTGGGCAGGCTCAGGGTTCCAACTGGAGCCAGTCACTAGAATCTATCGTAGACTATGGTATTAAATTATTGGCAGCTCCTTGAGGAAAACTTTTAGGCCAGGTTAACAAATAATAAATCAAAACATGAATCAAGACATAAGGAATACAGGTCGTTATTTAGAAAGAAATTGCAAGTAAAACCCAGCAATACTGTAATATCTGCTAAGAGTTTTCTTACTACCAAAGAAGAAGAAATAGAAGTATATGTAATTTCCAGGCATGCATTAGTTAAAAGGAATCTGTCAGCAGTTGTTTGATATATAATCTGACAGCAGTATAATATAGGACAAGAAAGCCTGATTCCAGGGATGTGTCTTGTACTGGGCTGCTTGGTGCAGTTTTAATATAAAACCTGTTTTTCTGATATAGATGTAGCAGAGCTAAGTCTTCTGATCTGTGTATAATCAGCCCACACCCCGGGCTCTCAGCTTTCTGTGTACACTGTTATTGAGTGGCCAATCAGTGATGGGGACAGGGTTACACAGATTAGCCTGAGTGGTGATAATCTCCTGATGATAAAACACTCATATATAACTACTACACACAGTCTAATAAATGACGCATTCCTGGATTCAGGCTGTCATGCCCTGTATTATTGTGCTCTCAGATAAAATAGCAAAAACCTACCGATGGATCCATTACCTTATTGGTAGTGCACAAATTAAAGAGGTATTCTTGTCTCATAAATTATTGGCAAATTGCTTTTATATGTCATCAGTTTTTGATCAGTGGAGGACTAACCTTAAGGATCCGCATAAACCATGAAAATAAGGGGGCTGCAGAGCATACGTCCTTAAATTGTCTCTCCTTTACTCTCAGGATCTGCTATGGCCCCTCGGATCGGCCCATCACTGATCACAATGGGACGGAATACTTCTCACTGTCAGAAGTTTGCACTAAACATCTAATATTATCTAGCATTACACAGAATCAGGAATGATGTAAGGATCCGGCGTTGGTTCCTGGAACAATTGCACTTTTCCTTTTTTTAATGCTCACACTCTGGAATGAATCCACATGATCTCCACTTTGGCTCCTGACATTATGCTGCATCTCTAGAGGTGATGACAATTCAATAATAAATGACGGGATATTGAATGGTTCGTCATTACACAATGTTTTGTTAGCTGACTGGGTGCTGCGGGATTCTCACATAATCCATTGTGTAAATGAAGAGCGTTAAAGTGTCGGCCTCCGTGCAGCAGGTAACAACAGATCAATAGCAATTTCCCGCGCATGACCTGAATCATTACATCGGAGGGCTTCATCTGCAATCACATGTCTGCCATGTCACCCCCCCGCGGACCCACCAGGAGAGGAGAGACCCCTCTGGTCAGTGGCGTGCCTGGTCATCTGTACGGATTGATTTCCTGCACTTCTTTATTTCACAGTGATTTGAGGCTCGGTTATCACCCAGATCCAGGTCGCTGGTTTTCTGTTGGTAAAATCATTCCAAACTGCCTTTTTATAAATTCCATTAAGACAAGCTGTATCTCCCCCCTGATAATAAAAAGCATCGCAACGCTTCACTTTATGGAGTATTTTATATACCACTATTAAGTCAGAGATGTACACTGGCCATACTAATGAGGAGAAGTGACATTGCAATAAAGCCTGGCTACACCAGAAGAACTATCAGGATATTCTCCACCTGCAGCCTAATAATAATAACCAGGTACTTACAATAATGGCGCCTAGAAGAGTAATAGAGGCGATGTCTGATTTATGTGCGCTTTATTACTGCGTCACTGGGATGGGACGTCTGAGTGTTATGTGGTGGAAGAGTTCTTAAGTGTTAATTCCATAGAGATGCACTTTCTGCAGACACAAGTTTAATTTCCTCTGCTGGCTGTGGAGCTGGATATCATAAAATATAAATGAAGTAATTGCAATTTTCTCTGAGGCAAACAACTAAATGAGTTAATATGAATAGTGATGGGGCCTGTCAGATGGCACCGTGGATAAGATTCCCATGGCAGGCCGCAGCTTCTGGTGGAGACCTTTGCACACAAGGTCTTCCGATGTGTAGTATTAAGAACGAAGGGTTCCAAGTCTATCGAGAGACAGATCATGGTGCGTGTCTTCTTTCACATGTGGCACGGTCAAGCCTCACTCAGTGGGCACTACGCTGAATGATGAAGAAGCCTCAGAAAGAATGGCTGGTAATATTGAGACAAATAGAGCAGAATTATTCACTTTAAGCCATAATTTACAGGTAAAATGAGTTAGCAATAAACTTGCGATACAGTAAAATGGAAGAAGAAGGCAGCTGGTGTGTCTTTAAAGTTTCTCTAAAACTCTGAGGCTTCCGTAGTGTGTGGCATAGTTCTATCATAAGGGGCCGCTCTACTGTCCTATCTGTAGGAACATTCTGCTCCCTTGGCTCTTCCAACTTCCAGCAGTGCAACCCTGAAGAATGACGGACCGGATCAGTGCCATGGTCCCGCTGCTGGACTGAACGGTGCTAGCAGTGGAATCTTGGGAGAAGTTAGAGGGTCTGAAGGTGGCCAGATCCGGTGACTCACCGCAAGCAGGTTCTGACATGGAGAGTCTCTATACGGCACATGCTCCTTACGAGAACCTTCATTTTATAGCGTACACCTGCCTATTTCCCCTGAAGTCACTTAGGCAACGAGCTGTTCTTTTATTGAGAATGAACAGAATTTTTAAGAGGGAATAAATTGCAAAGTTGCTTGTTTTCCAAGCATTTTGCATTTACCTATTTAAGAACTTGAAACAACCCCATAGGCATGATATGCATGGGAGAGGGACACAGTTATATGCTACTGATATAATTATATATGTAATTATATTACAGTATCAGTCTCCATCCACAATTGGGGTCCAAGGGTTAGACCGCGATCTGAGCACATATCTAGTGTTTGGCGGACAGTCACCTTTGCACTGGAATCTCTGTGTTGGAGTAGTTAGCAGAAGTCGGTCGGTCATGTCCTCTGGCCCACTACAGCGTGCTATGCCAGGCTCTTTGTAACCAGCTTTTACCCACTCCGACAACCACCGCACGTTGCAGTCACAGTACAATGGATTGGTTCCAAGAGCTCTAAAATTGGAAAAACAGAATTTTTTTGTAATTTGCCTCATGCATTGCTTCCTTATTGTTATGTCATCATATTAATTACAGTTCAACTACTTTGACTATTTAAGAGAATGACAATATTGATGAAATTAACACTATGTTATATAGGTAATGTGATAAAAGAATGAAAAACTGGGACACATTATTTGTACACAAGAATGCTTGCCTATTGAAAAATGTTAAGAATAGTAGGAATCTATTATCTCCGGAAAGAAACCACCGGAGACTAGATGGAGGAGGACATGACTTGGGATGGGTGGACCTTTAACTCCTGCAGCTTTATTGGTATTGCGGTTTAATTATTGCTTGTATAATGATGAATGCTTTATTGTATTTATGAACTTGTCATTGTATATCTTTTACCAGGTCCAATTGTATATTGGCTATAAAGAGTTATCATTTGCATTAACCTTCTAAGGCCAAGGGAAGGGCAATCCTTCAGCCATGGTTCCCTGGAGGTTTCCTTTTCTGAGAACTGTAGGATGACTCTTTGTGAGTCGGAGGTTTGCCAAGTTTAGTCCCCTTAATGCTTTTGCAGGGTCTTCTAGTTTTAAAGTTTACAATAGTGATTTATTTAGAAAAAAAAGTGTCAAATGTGACTTGGAATTTATAACCCGTCACGGCTTTGCGGTTTAGGAGTCAGGTGGAAGTTGCAGACAAGTTAAGGTGGACTCATTTTACCTAATAGAGGATGTAAAACCTCATGGTGGTGAGCAGGCTCGGCTTTGGTGGCCAACCTCAGGGACGTTGTAATGGTAACATCAATCAGGGGCGGGCACAGTGGTTAAGCACAGGAGTGATGATAATAGGGTCATTGGTGCCCTGAAAGTTTACTGGCTCTGCTTGAATGGCAAGCCAGTGCGTGCCGCCCCTTTATGGCTGTCTGTCCTGGTGCTGTATGTCAGACAGCTGGGGATATCGCAGTACTTGTGAATCCCAATGTACTAGCACTCCACCTGACTCCTACTGTGATTATTTAATCCTGTGATTTGAATAAAAGCTGTGGCCATTTTGACAACCAAAATAATGTGTTTGTGTATTTATTCTAGTGTCTAGGTTTACAGTAGTTATGGTGGTTTTAAGATGGAGTGGGGTCCGTCCCATATCCACAAGTCATGGATAAAGAAAATGTAACAGATGAGGCAGATTTAGCTGATGGCTTCTGGAAGTTTCTTCAATAACGCTGAAAAAAATGCCACCCACCTTGTATCACATGTGGTCAAAGCTTTACAAGTAGAAAGAAAATATTATTGGTCATTGTGGGAGGAGGAATTGTATCCAAAGTGTAAAAAAAATGAACACACATATAATGAGAAGTTAGATAGTAATCAAAGTTTAGGAATATACTATTTAGTTCCAAAGATATTGGTATTTTCTTCTTGTTGCAATGTCTACTTGTGTAGAAGAAAAACATGAAGAAAAAGCTACATAGAATCAGCCCTAACACTTCATCCTTAAACTGAGAAAGGGAGCCACGCATATGGCTGTTCTTCTTAGTACTATTGAAAACAGGACATCACAGCTGAGCAAAAAATTACCATGACCCCTGGAGGTAAAAAAAACACAAGTACAGAACTATGTTTAATTCTTTATCATCTCATGCATTAACATATAGACAACGTTCCCCTACATTACTGTTACTATTGTTGTCATCCTATTGACAACATGTGATGCATCTTTGTTATTACACTGGAGGGTTGTTATGGTGTCGAGGGCCTAATGTAGGCACAATAGGAAGCGGTAGAAGTACTGCAGTGTATTGTGCCAGTCCGTGTCCATGGTAGAACTAAAATATGTTTACAGAAGTTTAACAATCTTTAAAAAAAATAAATGTTAAAAGAAATATGTCAACAGGATTTCAAGGCTATTTATATGTACATGTAGCTTTTACAAAGACAAGTCCAACAAAACCTTTAGATGGCCAGTCTGTTCTTCTATTTCTGAGAAATCAGCATTTTAATTGATATGCATATGAGGCTGAATAGCTACAGAAGATTTGAAGCCTCGGTCACTCCACCTCTACTCTTTGTCCAGCCCTGCCTACTTTTCCTGACTGTCAGCCTTTATGCTGTGTAAATTCTTGAAAAAGAGTCATCAATCAAGCAGGAGGAGGCGGCAGCACAGGGTGGGGAGTAGAGCTGGAGTGACAGAGGCTACAGATCTTCAGCTTTATAAGCTTATCAATTCAAACATGGATTTCTCAGAAATTGAGGAATGGACTGGCCATGAAAAGGTTTTGGGTGTGAAATCTTACTGCAATATTTCTTTTAAATCACTGTCACTTGTAGCATAAAAATACAATGCAAAATAACAAAAAAAATTGTCTTGCACAATAACACTATAAAAAAGTCTACAATTGTAAAAATGACCACATCTCCCCCAAAAAATGTAATAAAATTCAATCGAAAGCTTATATGTTCCATAAGTAATATCAATCAAAATAATAGCTGAGCCTTAAAAAAATCAAGCCCTCACACAGCTACATGTCAACAACACACTTAGAAAAAAAATCCATAACTTTTTTAGGTAGTAACATTTAAAAGAATGTATATATTTGAAATTGGAAAGAATAAATTTATTGTTACACCACTATGAAAACAAACTACAAATAAATTGGGCAGAATTTCTTTTAAATACATTATATGGAAAATGAAATGTTTTCATTAATAATTACACATCTCCCAGCAAAAAAACAAGGCTGTGATGAATCAAAACAAAAAAACAACTTAGAACTGTGAAGTCAGGGGTTTAGGAGATACAAAAATTAAATAATTGTGGCTGAAATGAGCGTTTAATTTCAACAATAAAATGATAACAAGATAACGTGAATTCAGTTCAGGCATTGTAATAAAAGAATAGGCAGACTGGTCTGTAGCAAATACTGAATACAGAAATGATACCAGACATGAATGAATGATTTACGTTATCATTCATAGTACACAGGTGATAGACTTACAGATGTGATAGTGATGTCAGGTCATTAAATGATCCTTCAGGAACTGTAGAGATATCATTCCCATGAAGAGTACTAAATAGATAAAAAGAACATATAAGACTAGAGGAGAGCATAAGTCACTTTCAAAAACAATATATGCTTTTCAACCACCGAAAATTTTAAAGAGGAAAAACGTATTAAATGGAATCTGTAGGCAAAAGAACATGGATTCCAACACTGTCATTAAATGTCCAATTACATAAGCATTACATGGTTAAAGATAAAAGTTATCCAATTCTTCTTCTCATACCCCTTGCTTGGCCCCAACAAAATAATAAAGCCTATACCACCTCCTGTGCTGGCGCTGTTCCCGCGGTGTCAGCACTATGTCTTCTGGGGCTCCCGTGCTGTTATGGTGACATGTGATGCCGATGCCCAATCAGCGCTGGCGTCACTGTCCCAACTTCCCGTCGAATTGACCAGGAAAAGGAAGTCAGAGATCAGCTGCAGTCTGGACTTTGTCTTGATGTTCGAATTGTCTGATGGAGGGGACAGTGACACCAGCAATGATTGGGCGCCGGCATGACGTGTCATCTACAATTGCATGCGAGCCCCATTTAAACGACGAACGGGTTAGAAATGGTTGAATAATGATTGATTAATCGTTACACCGCACATCTGCATTGTGTTTGCACTGACAGTGTGTGCGTTCAAGATAGCAAAGAAGGCTAACTATTTGGTGGTGGACATCTTTTTGTTAAGACCCATTTTCTGCAGCAATGTAACCAGTGTTTTACACAGAATTGTTTAGTTGAGTTTTCCTGGAGATACAGGTTTGGGAAGAGAGAGCTACGATTATTTTTGAGAGGTAACATTTAAGAATAAAATTACTGGAGTATCTAGTGGAATAAGAGCAGTGAAATAGACGTAAAAGGAAGATCAAGTCAAATGGTTGTCTGCAACAAAGAAGCTCACATGTAAGCCTATTGGGGAACACTAGAGAGAATGATCCCAACAATTTAAAAAATCATCTCGGAATGTTTGAGGAATCTTTTAATATACTGTTGGAAAAAACAATGCTTTTGTTCTGGGTGAAAGAAACTGCTGCTGGATCCATTTGTTAAATCTTTGAAGTCAATGCTTACAGATCAGTTTGAAACTGATCCATATTTTCTGTTTATTGTATTTTTCTCAGGCGGATCCAGCAGGAACAAGACATTATTACAGGACAAAAAGTTGTGCAGACAAAACAGTTTTTGCCTCGCTAAAAAAAAAAAAAAAAACAGATTGCACTGGAATCCAATTTTTAAAAAAATGGAAGTGTATGGAAAATTGATCCAGTAAATAGCCATCCATTTTTCTTCTATTCGTAACAGATTCATTTTCTTGCTTCCGGGATTCTTCCCAAACAGATGATTTCTGGCCATTTTCAGTCAGGGTGCTCTCTGTGGAAAAACTGGCAGCACGTGAGCCTATGCTATTGAATAGGGCTGTTCAGATAAACCTTTTTTTTTACACCGAATGAATGTCTGTATGAACAAAAAAAAAGCAGCATGCATTCATTTTTTCCATATTCATTTATAGAGGCCTGAGATTTCATGGTTTGAGTTGATGCGTAATGCTTTTAATACTGGCAATTATGGCAGCATCCACTCTGATAAATAGTTGCTGTTTAACCAAATGGTGGCATATGATTGCCCATAATAATCTTCAGAATCCTAATATTGGAAAATACACGTGCACATATGTACACTGTATGACAGGAAAAGCTGGAATAGTTTTTCTGATACTCTTATTTTCCAAGTCTCTCGAGAGCACAGATAATGAATAATTGACAACAACAGATTGCATACGGTCACAGAAACATTTTTCTTCTCTCTGGGGAATTGATTTTTAATAACAGAATAGATGACGTGCGGTGACACCCGGCTCTCCAGGACCAGGACAAATCTACTCATTCCTGTGAATTTTTTTAAATGCAAAGTGAGAGAACATTCTTGTTCAACTCCCCCCCCTCCCAGCAAAAACATACATAGTCCCTGGATCTCAAATAGGGATGAGCGGACTTGTGGAAGTACAGGTTCATTGGGTTCGGCCGGACCAGAAGTTAACGTTTGGTTCGGGATTGAGCTTGAACTGGAGCTTGACCCTGAACTGAATCCAATGTAAGGAAATGGAGACCTGAACTTTGGTGCTTTAAAATGGTTGTACAATGGTCATAGTAAAGGCTTGGGGCTACAAAATGAAGCTAAATTGGAGGTAAGAGCAGGACAATTGCTCTACTAACAAATGTGGATAGAGAAATTACTTAAAGGGCTAGAAAGTAGAAAAAAGTAGAAAGTAAAAAATATTATCAAAATTTTAACAGTACCCCCACAGAGACTAAAGGTACCTTCACACTAAACGACGCTGACAACGATCCCGATCGCTGCAGCGTCGCTGTTTGGTCGCTGGAGAGCTGTCACACAGACCGCTCTCCAGCGACCAATGATGCCGGTAACCAGGGTAAACATCGGGGCTAGAAGGCCAGAACTTTATTTGGTCGCTGGCTCTCCCGCTGACATCGCTGAATCGGCGTGTGTGACGCCGATTCAGCGATGTCTTCGCTGGTAACCAGGGTAAACATCGGGTTACTAAGCGCAGGGCCGCGCTTAGTAACCCGAGGTTTACCCTGGTTACCATCCTAAAAGTAAAAAAAACAAACGCTTCATACTTACCTTAAACTTAAACTAGAAGAAGAGGGGACGGGAAGAAAAACATTAGACTCGAACAAAGACGACCCAGGAAAACATACTCAGAAGGGAGGTAAGAACATTTCTAAAACAATCCACAGTGAGGAGATTGGAACAAAACAAAATCCTCTAAACTGCATGCTCGCAAACGCCAGAAGCCTGACAAACAAGATGGAAGAACTAGAAGCAGAAATATCTACAGGTAACTTTGACATAGTGGGAATAACCGAGACATGGTTAGATGAAAGCTATGACTGGGCAGTTAACTTACAGGGTTACAGTCTGTTTAGAAAGGATCGTAAAAATCGGAGAGGAGGAGGGGTTTGTCTCTATGTAAAGTCTTGTCTAAAGTCCACTTTAAGGGAGGATATTAGCGAAGGGAATGAGGATGTCGAGTCCATATGGGTTGAAATTCATGGAGGGAAAAATGGTAACAAAATTCTCATTGGGGTCTGTTACAAACCCCCAAATATAACAGAAACCATTGAAAGTCTACTTCTAAAGCAGATAGATGAAGCTGCAACCCATAATGAGGTCCTGGTTATGGGGGACTTTAACTACCCGGATATTAACTGGGAAACAGAAACCTGTGAAACCCATAAAGGCAACAGGTTTCTGCTAATAACCAAGAAAAATTATCTTTCACAATTGGTGCAGAATCCAACCAGAGGAGCAGCACTTTTAGACCTAATACTATCTAATAGACCTGACAGAATAACAAATCTGCAGGTGGTTGGGCATTTAGGAAATAGCGACCACAATATTGTGCAGTTTCACCTGTCTTTCACTAGGGGGACTTGTCAGGGAGTCACAAAAACATTGAACTTTAGGAAGGCAAAGTTTGAACAGCTTAGAGATGCCCTTAATCTGGTAGACTGGGACAATATCCTCAGAAATGAGAATACAGATAATAAATGGGAAATGTTTAAGAACATCCTAAATAGGCAGTGTAAGCGGTTTATACCTTGTGGGAATAAAAGGACTAGAAATAGGAAAAACCCAATGTGGCTAAACAAAGAAGTAAGACAGGCAATTAACAGTAAAAAGAAAGCATTTGCACTACTAAAGCAGGATGGCACCATTGAAGCTCTAAAAAACTATAGGGAGAAAAATACTTTATCTAAAAAACTAATTAAAGCTGCCAAAAAGGAAACAGAGAAGCACATTGCTAAGGAGAGTAAAACTAATCCCAAACTGTTCTTCAACTATATCAATAGTAAAAGAATAAAAACTGAAAATGTAGGCCCCTTAAAAAATAGTGAGGAAAGAATGGTTGTAGATGACGAGGAAAAAGCTAACATATTAAACACCTTCTTCTCCACGGTATTCACGGTGGAAAATGAAATGCTAGGTGAAATCCCAAGAAACAATGAAAACCCTATGTTAAGGGTCACCAATCTAACCCAAGAAGAGGTGCGAAACCGGCTAAATAAGATTAAAATAGATAAATCTCCGGGTCCGGATGGCATACACCCACGAGTACTAAGAGAACTAAGTAATGTAATAGATAAACCATTATTTCTTATTTTTAGTGACTCTATAGCGACAGGGTCTGTTCCGCAGGATTGGCGCATAGCAAATGTGGTGCCAATATTCAAAAAGGGCTCTAAAAGTGAACCTGGAAATTATAGGCCAGTAAGTCTAACCTCTATTGTTGGTAAAATATTTGAAGGGTTTCTGAGGGATGTTATTCTGGATTATCTCACTGAGAATAACTGTTTAACTCCATATCAGCATGGGTTTATGAGAAATCGCTCCTGTCAAACCAATCTAATCAGTTTTTATGAAGAGGTAAGCTATAGGCTGGACCACGGTGAGTCATTGGACGTGGTATATCTCGATTTTTCCAAAGCGTTTGATACCGTGCCGCACAAGAGGTTGGTACACAAAATGAGAATGCTTGGTCTGGGGGAAAATGTGTGTAAATGGGTTAGTAACTGGCTTAGTGATAGAAAGCAGAGAGTGGTTATAAATGGTATAGTCTCTAACTGGGTCGCTGTGACCAGTGGGGTACCGCAGGGGTCAGTATTGGGACCTGTTGTCTTCAACATATTCATTAATGATCTGGTAGAAGGTTTACACAGTAAAATATCGATATTTGCAGATGATACAAAACTATGTAAAGCAGTTAATACAAGAGAAGATAGTATTCTGCTACAGATGGATCTGGATAAGTTGGAAACTTGGGCTGAAAGGTGGCAGATGAGGTTTAACAATGATAAATGTAAGGTTATACACATGGGAAGAGGGAATAAATATCACCATTACACACTGAACGGGAAACCACTGGGTAAATCTGACAGGGAGAAGGACTTGGGGATCCTAGTTAATGATAAACTTACCTGGAGCAGCCAGTGCCAGGCAGCAGCTGCCAAGGCAAACAGGATCATGGGGTGCATTAAAAGAGGTCTGGATACACATGATGAGAGCATTATACTGCCTCTGTACAAATCCCTAGTTAGACCGCACATGGAGTACTGTGTCCAGTTTTGGGCACCGGTGCTCAGGAAGGATATAATGGAACTAGAGAGAGTACAAAGGAGGGCAACAAAATTAATAAAGGGGATGGGAGAACTACAATACCCAGATAGATTAGCGAAATTAGGATTATTTAGTCTAGAAAAAAGACGACTGAGGGGCGATCTAATAACCATGTATAAGTATATAAGGGGACAATACAAATATCTCGCTGAGGATCTGTTTATACCAAGGAAGGTGACGGGCACAAGGGGGCATTCTTTGCGTCTGGAGGAGAGAAGGTTTTTCCACCAACATAGAAGAGGATTCTTTACTGTTAGGGCAGTGAAAATCTGGAATTGCTTGCCTGAGGAGGTGGTGATGGCGAACTCAGTCGAGGGGTTCAAGAGAGGCCTGGATGTCTTCCTGGAGCAGAACAATATTGTATCATACAATTATTAGGTTCTGTAGAAGGACGTAGATCTGGGTATTTATTATAATGGAATATAGGCTGAACTGGATGGACAAATGTCTTTTTTCGGCCTTACTAACTATGTTACTATGTTACTATGTTACTATGTTACCTTCCGCTGTCTGTCCCCGGCGCTCTGCTTCTCTGCACTGGCTGTGAGCACAGCGGCCGAAATGCAGAGCGGTGACGTCACCGCTCTGCTTTCCGGCCGCTGTGCTCACAGTGAGTGCAGGAAAGCACAGCGCCGGGGACAGACAGCGGAAGGTAAGTATGTAGCGTTTGTTTTTTTTACTTTTACGCTGGTAACCAGGGTAAATATCGGGTTACTAAGTGCGGCCCTGCGCTTAGTAACCCGATGTTTACCCTGGTTACCAGCGAAGACATCACTGAATCGGCGTCACACACGCCGATTCAGCGATGTCAGCGGGAGAGCCAGCGACCAAATAAAGTTCTGGCCTTCTAGCCCCGACCAACGACATCACAGAAGGATTCTGATCGCTGCTGCGTGTCAAACTGAACGATATCGCTAGCCAGGACGCTGCAACGTCACAGATCGCTAGCGATATCGTTTAGTGTGAAGGTACCTTAAGGCTTTCTTACTCTAGTTCAGTTAAAAAATTCACCCACAAAGCATGGGGCAGAGTACCCCTACAAAAGCAAATTACAAATGTCACCCACAGAGCATGGGGCAGAGTACCCCTACAGAAGCAAATTACAAATGTCACCCACAGTACATGGGGCAGAGTACCCCTTACAGAAGCAAATTACAAATGTCACCCAAAGCACATGGGGCAGAGTACCCCTACAGAAGCAAATTACAAATGTCACCTACAGAGCATGGGGTAGAGCAGAGGTCCCCAACTCCAATCCTCAAGGCCCACCAACAGGTCATGTTTTCAGGATTTCCTTTGCATTGCACAGGTGATGCAATTATTACCTGGGCAAGACTAAGAAAATCCTGAAAACATGACATGTTGGTGGGCCTTGAGGACTGGAGTTGGGGACCTCCGGGGTAGAGTACCCCCACAGAAGCAAATTACAAATGTCACCCACAGAGCATGGGGCAGAGTACCCCCACAGAAGCAAATCACAAATGTCACCCACAGAGCATGGGGCAGAGTACCCCACCAGAAGCAAATTACAAATGTCACCCACAGAGCATAGGGCAGACTACCCCTACAGAAACAGCTTACAAATTTCACCCACAGAGCATGGGGTAGGGTACCCCTACAGAAGCAGCTTACAAATGTCACCCACATAGCATGGGGCAAAGTACCCCAACAGAAGCAGCATATAAATTTCACTCACAGAGCATGTTTTCACGTTTCCACCACAGCTCCAAAATTTCTTCTCCAGTAGGGTACATTACAACTGCTACCAATAAAAAGCTAGTAGCATGATCTTGCATCGAGCTGGTGGCCACTGCGAGGTTTGCTACTGGCAGTCCCTTTGCCTTGGGACTCCTCCCCCATGCTGTTGCCAATGGGTCCTGGGGGCCTGAACTGTGTTCACCTTGAAAAAATGATTGCTTAAAGCAGGAAACCACTCCTAAATACTCCAGCTAGGGATAATGGAATTGTACTCTGTTTCTATTTTCATTTTTATCGGAACTAGGGCCATGAGTAAGAGGGGACCAGGTGGAACACAAAGCCAAGGAGTCACCTTCAGCCATCCAATCTCAAACTGCCTCTACTTGTTCTTCCTCTCACCATTAGTACAGCGGTACTTGAGCCTACGAAATTACGCAAAACGTAAACATTGAACAGTGCACACATGATTTTGTACACAACCTTACCTTGAGATAGAGTACCCCCACAGAAGTTGATTACAAATTTCTCCTCGAGACAATGGGGCACAGTACCCCCACGGACGAGGTTGCGGAGTACACACAGAGGCTTTTGGGCATAGTACTCACAGATATGCGTGCAGAGTACACAGTGGATTTTTGACACAGTACTATCACAGACCTGGGTGCATAAGATTTGAAAATTTTGTAAGCACAGTACTGTCACAGACATGGGTGCTTAATAGCAGAAAAAATTGTTTTGACGCACAGTACTATCAGAGACATGAATGCATAAGTTTCAAAAATTTTATTTAGAAGCATATGAGTCCCACTGATATGGTTGCAGATTAGAACAACTTTTGGGTACGCACAGTACTATCACAAACACGGGTGCAGAGTACACAGTGTGTTTTTGGAAAACTGCACACACACAAAACCTAACACTGTCCCTGACTACAGCTAAGTCCTTGTAATAGAAAAAGATAGGGCTGACAGCACTCGCTCAGGGGGGCGCTCGTTCCTTGTCCAGGGAACCAACCTGGATATTCCAATTAGTCCAAGAGAGGATGAACAGCGCTCCAGCCGGGTGTCGTAGTATCAAACAAGTTTATTGAGCCATGAAACAGCAACGTTTTGACCAGTACCCTGGTCTTTTTCAAGCATACAACAGAGTGCAAAATGCACTCTATTCCCCTCTTCGTTATGGTATTCTCATCAGTATTTTGTTTTTTATAAAAATGTTATCCCTTGTCTTCTCTCCTGACATAGATGATTGATGATGGCAGTGTTTTGGAGATTCTTGTAAAATACCGTTAGGTATTATTAAGATTTAGATAAATGTGCTGGCTTATTTGCCCCCTATCCATCTGTCTCCTGACTGCCTCACCATATTCGTCTGCCTTGAACAATATGCTGGATTTACTATTGTTAATTATAGGGGCTCCTTGATCTCTGGATGAATGGATAGGATTCATATTGTTTTTTAGTGTTTTTCAGGTTACCTTAGCAACCTATTGTGGTCGTGACTTCGCAGGTCCGCTGGTGGTCTATGCGCTTGCGCACGGGCGCCTGATACGCCTACATCACGTCTTGGTGGTATGGGCGATTCGGTGGTGGCACACCTGCGCTCCCAATATGTGGTTAACGCTGCGGGGGTGTGACGGTCGCGTCACCGCTGGGCCGGCCTGTATCGCGTCATGAGATGCGGCTGTTCCCGGCGGTGGTGCGCCTGCGCACGCCTGTGGGCGTTTCTACACTGGGTTTGTGTGGGACGCGTCATCGCTGGGCGGGCTCATGCTGTGGTCACGTGGTGTGGGGGCTCTAGGTGCCGTGACACGCAGCTACGCTCACCAGGGGGCTTCTGGGCATTCTGCGACCCTGTGGTTCGTTGGATATATGACGCAGGGTTATGATGCAGGTATGTAAGCGGTTGCCCGATTTGTTACTTAGGTCATCCCCTGATGTGTTTGGAAGTTGGATAGGCTGCTTTTCTTTTTCGGCGCCAACCCCATAGAGGATTCGGATTGGATATGAGGATCGCAATAGGAGCTACGACATTGGTGCTTTGTAACCTTGGATACGCTAATGCTGGAGTTTGATTGGCTTGACGGAAGATAAACATTACATTGTTGTTGCTAGAGTTGAGCGACCTTGACCTTTTTAGAGTCGAGCCGGGTTTCGCGAAACCCGACTATCTCAAAAGTCGGGTCCAGTGAAATCGGCCGATTATGACGTAAAGTCGGGATCGACCGAAACACGAAACCCAATGCAAGTCAATGGGGCAGCATAGTCGGCAGTGAGTGGGGGCCAGGAAAACACCTAGAGTGCCCATTTTAATGTCAAAACCATCCATTCTTCTTAATGAAGCTTGTCAAGCGTAATTTACCTTATAATAATTGGAAGGCATTTGAAATTGGGGGTCATTTGGCTAAAGTTGTGTGGGTAGGGCTGGTTCAAGTAATTAGTGGGCCCAGGAAATCTGGACCACGTCACGGCAGTGGAGCAGGGAGAGGTAAGTATTTCAACTTTGCAAGTGCTGTGATCCTGAGCAAGCAGGGGGGGCCCACTTGTTGGCATTGGCACTGGCACAGGGCCCCTCAAAGTACAGCGGTGTGTTTGCACGGCGGGGGCGCCTCCCACCGGCAGCAACACTTTTGCGTACTATGAGAGGCCCTGTGCCAGTGACGTCGCCAACTAGTATTCCTCCCCCCACCTGATGAAGGAACCTGCACTTTCATCTGCACCTTCCTCTTTGTCCCCGTGTAAGGTGGTATGGTATGCGGGAAGAGCAACCTGACTTTCAGCAGGGTCACAATGTTGTTGTGTAGCATGCACGGGGAATGTTGCGTTATGGGTCAATGTACCAGCAGACTCATCTATCACTGGCTGGGCAATGGGCACGATGAAGTGGAAACACAGATATAGGCCCAAAGAATAAAGTGGGCTAAATGCAGTTCAAAATTGGTAACACAGGAATAACCAGGGGGGCATTGCAGTGGAGGACAACTGGAATGAGAGGCTGACACAGAGAGTAGGGCCAAATCAGTAAGTAGTCGAAATGCAGTTCAAAATTGGCAACCGTAGTAAACAGGCGGCACAGCTTTGTTCAGTGGAGGAGAACAGCAAGGAGTGGCAGACACCGATAGTAGGCCCCAACCCAACTAGTAGGCCAAATGCAGTCTAACATTAACAACTACTTAACGAGAGCCTGAAAATGGAATTTCAGGACAGGAAACCAGGAGAACAGCAAGGAGTGGCAGACACCGATAGTAGGCCCCAAACCAACTAGTACGCCAAATGCAGTTGTTCCATTTAACCACAATTTAATGAGAGCCTGAAGATAGAAGCTCAGGAAAGGCAACCTGGGGAACACCTTGGAGTGTAACACACCATCTCTCTCCACCCCATACCCATTTTGTAGGCCTAATGCAGTGTACTTTTCTACAACTACTAAACGAGAGTCGGAAGACCAAAGCAATGGCAAGGAAACCTGGGGAACACCTTGGAGTGTAACACACCATCTCTCTCCACCCCATACCCAATTTGTAGGCCTAATGCAGTGTAGTTTCCAAGAACTACTAAACGAGAGCCGGAAGATCGAAGCTCAGGAAAGGCAACCTGGGGAACACCTTGGAGTGTAACACACCCTCTCTCTACACCCCATACCCAATTTGAAGGCCTAATGCAGTGTAGTTTCCAAGAACTACTAAACGAGAGCCGGAAGATCGAAGCTCAGGAAAGGCAACCTGGGGAACACCTTGGAGTGTAACACACCCTCTCGCTACACCCCATACCCAATTTGAAGGCCTAATGCAGCGTAGTTTCCAACAACTACTAAACGAGAGCCGGAAGATCGAAGCTCAGGAAAGGCAACCTGGGGAACACCTTGGAGTGTAACAAACCCTCTCTCTACACCCCATACCCAATTTGTAGGCCTAATGCAGCGTAGTTTCCGACAACTACTAAACGAGAGCATGAAGATCGAAGCTCAGGAAAGGCAACCTGGGGAACACCTTGGAGTGTAACACACCCTCTCTCTACACCCCATACCCAATTTGAAGGCCTAATGCAGTGTAGTTTCCAAGAACTACTAAACGAGAGCCGGAAGATCGAAGCTCAGGAAAGGCAACCTGGGGAACACCTTGGAGTGGAACACACCATCTCTCTACACCCCATACCCAATTTGAAGGCCTAATGCAGCGTAGTTTCCAACAACTACTAAACGAGAGCCGGAAGATCGAAGCTCAGGAAAGGCAACCTGGGGAACACCTTGGAGTGTAACACAACGTCTCTCTACACCACGGAAGGGCTGATTCTTAGGAAGGAAGGCTGTTGGAAATAAGCATTGCGCGTCCGAGGGTGATTATATTCTTATTAGGTATATACTCACCCTCGGACGCGCCCTGCTTCTTTATTTGGAATGAATGTTTATTTGCAATGTGGTGTTGACTCTCTCTATTATTTTGGTAATTAATGATTTTATTATTTTCATTGTTTTGCATCTTCTCGGCAATAATATAAAGAAGACGCGACAGGACAACACTCGGTGGATGCCATATGTGTGTTTTCAATTTAAAAAACCTTTCAGTTAACTACTTGCAGGAGAAAGTAATTGTAGCTGGTGGCCATTTTTAGTACTGTACCAGATTTTAGTTGTGTGTTTGTTTTTAATGTTAAAATGTCTGCATTTGATATCTCACCAGTATTTTCTTTTTTATAAGCAAAATACTTTTTTTTTTATTTTATGATGTTGGTTCAAGGGGTACACGGGCAGCAGTAGACAGGTCAGTGGAGGCCTAGTGGAAGGAGGGACCGCAGACAGGCTTCGAAGCCCTAACATAATAAATTGGGCTGCCTGTAGGCAATTTAAAATTGGTTCCAGGGGAACACGGGCAGCAGTAGACAGGTCAGTGGAGGCCTAGAGGAAGGAGGGACCGCAGATGCGCCAATGTTTCCCCCATACCAAATTTGTAGGCCTAATGCAGTGTAGTTTCCAACAACTACTAAACGAGAGCCAGAATATCGAAGCTCAGGAAAGGCAACCTGGGGAACACCTTGGAGTGTAACACACCCTCTCTCTACACCCCATACCCAATTTGAAGGCCTAATGCAGCGTAGTTTCCAACAACTACTAAACGAGAGCCGGAAGATCGAAGCTCAGGAAAGGCAACCTGGGGAACACCTTGGAGTGTAACAAACCCTCTCTCTACACCCCATACCCAATTTGTAGGCCTAATGCAGCGTAGTTTCCGACAACTACTAAACGAGAGCATGAAGATCGAAGCTCAGGAAAGGCAACCTGGGGAACACCTTGGAGTGTAACACACCCTCTCTCTACACCCCATACCCAATTTGAAGGCCTAATGCAGTGTAGTTTCCAAGAACTACTAAACGAGAGCCGGAAGATCGAAGCTCAGGAAAGGCAACCTGGGTAACACCTTGGAGTGGAACACACCATCTCTCTACACCCCATACCCAATTTGAAGGCCTAATGCAGCGTAGTTTCCAACAACTACTAAACGAGAGCCGGAAGATCGAAGCTCAGGAAAGGCAACCTGGGGAACACCTTGGAGTGTAACACAACGTCTCTCTACACCACGGAAGGGCTGATTCTTAGGAAGGAAGGCTGTTGGAAATAAGCATTGCGCGTCTGAGGGTGATTATATTCTTATTAGGTATATACTCACCCTCGGACGCGCCCTGCTTCTTTATTTGGAATGAATGTTTATTTGCAATGTGGTGTTGACTTTCTCTATTATTTTGGCAATTAATGATTTTATTATTTTCATTGTTTTGCATCTTCTCGGCAATAATATAAAGAAGACGCGACAGGACAACACTCGGTGGATGCCATATCTGTGTTTTCAATTTAAAAAACCTTTCAGTTAACTACTTGCAGGAGAAAGTAATTGTAGCTGGTGGCCATTTTTTAGTTGTGTGTTTGTTTTTAATGTTAAAATGTCTGCATTTGATATCTCTCCAGTATTTTCTTTTTTGTAAGCAAAATACTTATTTTTATATTTTCTGATGTTGGTTCCAGGGGTACACGGGCAGCAGTGCCCTGGTCAGTGTAGTAGTAGTTGAAAGAATGGACCGCAGACAGGCATCGAAGGCCTAAAATAAAAAAATTGGGCTGGCTGTAGGCAATTTTAAATTGGTTCCAGGGGTACACGGGCAGCAGTGGTGTGGTCAGTGGAGGCCTAGTGGAAGGAGTGACCGCAGACAGGCATCGAAGGCCTAAAATAATAACACATGGCTGTAGGCAATTTTAAATTGGTTCCAGGGGTACACGGGCAGCAGTGGTGTGGTCAGTGGAGGCCTAGTGGAAGGAGTGACCGCAGACAGGCATCGAAGGCCTAAAATAATAACACATGGCTGTAGGCAATTTTAAATTGGTTCCAGGGGTACACGGGCAGCAGTGGTGTGGTCAGTGGAGGCCTAGTGGAAGGAGTGACCGCAGACAGGCATCGAAGGCCTAAAATAATAACACATGGCTGTAGGCAATTTTAAATTGGTTCCAGGGGTACACGGACAGCAGTGGTGTGGTCAGTGGAGGCCTAGTGGAAGGAGTGACCGCAGACAGGCATCGAAGGCTTAAAATAATAACACATGGCTGTAGGCAATTTTAAATTGGTTCCAGGGGTACACGGGCAGCAGTGGTGTGGTCAGTGGAGGCCTAGTGGAAGGAGTGACCGCAGACAGGCATCGAAGGCCTAAAATAATAACACATGGCTGTAGGCAATTTTAAATTGGTTCCAGGGGTACACGGGCAGCAGTGGTGTGGTCAGTGGAGGCCTAGTGGAAGGAGTGACCGCAGACAGGCATCGAAGGCCTAAAATAATAACACATGGCTGTAGGCAATTTTAAATTGGTTCCAGGGGTACACGGGCAGCAGTGGTGTGGTCAGTGGAGGCCTAGTGGAAGGAGTGACCGCAGACAGGCATCGAAGGCCTAAAATAATAACACATGGCTGTAGGCAATTTTAAATTGGTTCCAGGGGTACACGGGCAGCAGTGCCCTGGTCAGTGTAGTAGTAGTTGAAAGAATGGACCGCAGACAGGCATCGAAGGCCTAAAATAATAACACATGGCTGTAGGCAATTTTAAATTGGTTCCAGGGGTACACGGGCAGCAGTGGTGTGGTCAGTGGAGGCCTAGTGGAAGGAGTGACCGCAGACAGGCATCGAAGGCCTAAAATAATAACACATGGCTGTAGGCAATTTTAAATTGGTTCCAGGGGTACACGGGCAGCAGTGGTGTGGTCAGTGGAGGCCTAGTGGAAGGAGTGACCGCAGACAGGCATCGAAGGCCTAAAATAATAACACATGGCTGTAGGCAATTTTAAATTGGTTCCAGGGGTACACGGGCAGCAGTGGTGTGGTCAGTGGAGGCCTAGTGGAAGGAGTGACCGCAGACAGGCATCGAAGGCCTAAAATAATAACACATGGCTGTAGGCAATTTTAAATTGGTTCCAGGGGTACACGGGCAGCAGTGGTGTGGTCAGTGGAGGCCTAGTGGAAGGAGTGACCGCAGACAGGCATCGAAGGCCTAAAATAATAACACATGGCTGTAGGCAATTTTAAATTGGTTCCAGGGGTACACGGGCAGCAGTGCCCTGGTCAGTGTAGTAGTAGTTGAAAGAATGGACCGCAGACAGGCATCGAAGGCCTAAAATAATAACACATGGCTGTAGGCAATTTTAAATTGGTTCCAGGGGTACACGGACAGCAGTGGTGTGGTCAGTGGAGGCCTAGTGGAAGGAGTGACCGCAGACAGGCATCGAAGGCCTAAAATAATAACACATGGCTGTAGGCAATTTTAAATTGGTTCCAGGGGTACACGGGCAGCAGTGGTGTGGTCAGTGGAGGCCTAGTGGAAGGAGTGACCGCAGACAGGCATCGAAGGCCTAAAATAATAACACATGGCTGTAGGCAATTTTAAATTGGTTCCAGGGGTACACGGGCAGCAGTGGTGTGGTCAGTGGAGGCCTAGTGGAAGGAGTGACCGCAGACAGGCATCGAAGGCCTAAAATAATAACACATGGCTGTAGGCAATTTTAAATTGGTTCCAGGGGTACACGGGCAGCAGTGGTGTGGTCAGTGGAGGCCTAGTGGAAGGAGTGACCGCAGACAGGCATCGAAGGCCTAAAATAATAACACATGGCTGTAGGCAATTTTAAATTGGTTCCAGGGGTACACGGGCAGCAGTGGTGTGGTCAGTGGAGGCCTAGTGGAAGGAGTGACCGCAGACAGGCATCGAAGGCCTAAAATAATAACACATGGCTGTAGGCAATTTTAAATTGGTTCCAGGGGTACACGGGCAGCAGTGGTGTGGTCAGTGGAGGCCTAGTGGAAGGAGTGACCGCAGACAGGCATCGAAGGCCTAAAATAATAACACATGGCTGTAGGCAATTTTAAATTGGTTCCAGGGGTACACGGGCAGCAGTGGTGTGGTCAGTGGAGGCCTAGTGGAAGGAGTGACCGCAGACAGGCATCGAAGGCCTAAAATAATAACACATGGCTGTAGGCAATTTTAAATTGGTTCCAGGGGTACACGGGCAGCAGTGCCCTGGTCAGTGTAGTAGTAGTTGAAAGAATGGACCGCAGACAGGCATCGAAGGCCTAAAATAATAACACATGGCTGTAGGCAATTTTAAATTGGTTCCAGGGGTACACGGACAGCAGTGGTGTGGTCAGTGGAGGCCTAGTGGAAGGAGTGACCGCAGACAGGCATCGAAGGCCTAAAATAATAACACATGGCTGTAGGCAATTTTAAATTGGTTCCAGGGGTACACGGGCAGCAGTGGTGTGGTCAGTGGAGGCCTAGTGGAAGGAGTGACCGCAGACAGGCATCGAAGGCCTAAAATAATAACACATGGCTGTAGGCAATTTTAAATTGGTTCCAGGGGTACACGGGCAGCAGTGGTGTGGTCAGTGGAGGCCTAGTGGAAGGAGTGACCGCAGACAGGCATCGAAGGCCTAAAATAATAACACATGGCTGTAGGCAATTTTAAATTGGTTCCAGGGGTACACGGGCAGCAGTGGTGTGGTCAGTGGAGGCCTAGTGGAAGGAGTGACCGCAGACAGGCATCGAAGGCCTAAAATAATAACACATGGCTGTAGGCAATTTTAAATTGGTTCCAGGGGTACACGGACAGCAGTGGTGTGGTCAGTGGAGGCCTAGTGGAAGGAGTGACCGCAGACAGGCATCGAAGACCTAAAATAATAACACATGGCTGTAGGCAATTTTAAATTGGTTCCAGGGGTACACGGGCAGCAGTGGTGTGGTCAGTGGAGGCCTAGTGGAAGGAGTGACCGCAGACAGGCATCGAAGGCCTAAAATAATAACACATGGCTGTAGGCAATTTTAAATTGGTTCCAGGGGTACACGGGCAGCAGTGGTGTGGTCAGTGGAGGCCTAGTGGAAGGAGTGACCGCAGACAGGCATCGAAGGCCTAAAATAATAACACATGGCTGTAGGCAATTTTAATTTGGTTCCAGGGGTACACGGGCAGCAGTGGTGTGGTCAGTGGAGGCCTAGTGGAAGGAGTGACCGCAGACAGGCATCGAAGGCCTAAAATAATAACACATGGCTGTAGGCAATTTTAAATTGGTTCCAGGGGTACACGGGCAGCAGTGCCCTGGTCAGTGTAGTAGTAGTTGAAAGAATGGACCGCAGACAGGCATCGAAGGCCTAAAATAATAACACATGGCTGTAGGCAATTTTAAATTGGTTCCAGGGGTACACGGACAGCAGTGGTGTGGTCAGTGGAGGCCTAGTGGAAGGAGTTACCGCAGACAGGCATCGAAGGCCTAAAATAATAACACATGGCTGTAGGCAATTTTAAATTGGTTCCAGGGGTACACGGGCAGCAGTGGTGTGGTCAGTGGAGGCCTAGTGGAAGGAGTGACCGCAGACAGGCATCGAAGGCCTAAAATAATAACACATGGCTGTAGGCAATTTTAAATTGGTTCCAGGGGTACACGGGCAGCAGTGGTGTGGTCAGTGGAGGCCTAGTGGAAGGAGTGACCGCAGACAGGCATCGAAGGCCTAAAATAATAACACATGGCTGTAGGCAATTTTAAATTGGTTCCAGGGGTACACGGACAGCAGTGGTGTGGTCAGTGGAGGCCTAGTGGAAGGAGTGACCGCAGACAGGCATCGAAGGCCTAAAATAATAACACATGGCTGTAGGCAATTTTAAATTGGTTCCAGGGGTACACGGGCAGCAGTGGTGTGGTCAGTGGAGGCCTAGTGGAAGGAGTGACCGCAGACAGGCATCAAAGGCCTAAAATAATAACACATGGCTGTAGGCAATTTTAAATTGGTTCCAGGGGTACACGGGCAGCAGTGGTGTGGTCAGTGGAGGCCTAGTGGAAGGAGTGACCGCAGACAGGCATCGAAGGCCTAAAATAATAACACATGGCTGTAGGCAATTTTAAATTGGTTCCAGGGGTACACGGGCAGCAGTGGTGTGGTCAGTGGAGGCCTAGTGGAAGGAGTGACCGCAGACAGGCATCGAAGGCCTAAAATAATAACACATGGCTGTAGGCAATTTTAAATTGGTTCCAGGGGTACACGGGCAGCAGTGCCCTGGTCAGTGTAGTAGTAGTTGAAAGAATGGACCGCAGACAGGCATCGAAGGCCTAAAATAATAACACATGGCTGTAGGCAATTTTAAATTGGTTCCAGGGGTACACGGACAGCAGTGGTGTGGTCAGTGGAGGCCTAGTGGAAGGAGTGACCGCAGACAGGCATCGAAGGCCTAAAATAATAACACATGGCTGTAGGCAATTTTAAATTGGTTCCAGGGGTACACGGGCAGCAGTGGTGTGGTCAGTGGAGGCCTAGTGGAACGAGTGACCGCAGACAGGCATCGAAGGCCTAAAATAATAACACATGGCTGTAGGCAATTTTAAATTGGTTCCAGGGGTACACGGGCAGCAGTGACCTGGTCAGTGTAGTAGTAGTTGAAAGAATGGACCGCAGACAGACATCGAAGGCCTAAAATAAAAAAATTGGGCTGGCTGTAGGCAATTTTAAATTGGTTCCAGGGGTACACTGGCAGCAGTGGTGTGGTCAGTAGAGGCCTAGTGGAAGGAGTGACCGCAGACAGGCATCGAAGGCCTAAAATAATAACACATGGCTGTAGGCAATTTTAAATTGGTTCCAGGGGTACACGGGCAGCAGTGGTGTGGTCAGTGGAGGCCTAGTGGAAGGAGTGACCACAGACAGGCATCGAAGGCCTAACATAACAAAAATGTCAATACAATGGTATTGTCAGTGGCAGGCATTGAAGGATGTCAGCGCATAGACTAAACATTGGTGGAGCTGTGAGATAATTTTGCAAGTGGTAGAGCACTGTTTGAGCTGGGGTGGGGGGAAACTGTCTTGTGGCCGGCGGTACAGGCCCAGGGCCCCTCATATTACAACGGTGTGTCTGACGTTGGGTGCGCACCACCACCGCCAGAGACACTTTATTGTACTAGGAGGGGCCCAGTGGCAGTGCCGTCGACCAAAAGCGGGCTCACCCACCTCTTCAGACAAACTGCACTCTCACGGGTGCTGTCGCCAAGTGTCGATACCACGGCCCCGTGTGGGGAGTTTGGCCATTTAGTGAGGTGTAAACATGTCGTATGCTGGACAATCAGGTGCTGAAAATTACGAGATTGGAAAAGGCATTCAGAATAGTCCACAGGCAAGACCTTTTCATAGGAAAGCTAGGTGTCAGCCGGGCAAGGTGGGGCAAAAGATTTCGAAATCCAGTTTTGGTTCATTTTAATGAAGGTTAGATCATCTACATTTTGGGTAGCCAGACGAGTCCTTTTTTCTGTTAGTATTGAACCTGCAGCACTGAATACTCTTTCTGATAGGACACTAGCTGCCGGGCAAGCAAGCTCCTGCAATGCATATTCTGCCAATTCTGGCCAGGTGTCAAATTTTGATGCCCAGTAATCAAATGGGAATGACGGTTGAGGGAGAACATCGATAAGGGATGAAAAATAGTTTGTAACCATACTGGACAAATGTTGTCTCCTGTCACTTTGAATTGATGCTGCAGTACCTGTCCTGTCTGCGGTCATAGCAAAATCACTCCACAACCTGGTCAGAAAACCCCTCTGGCCAACGCCACTTCTGATTTCTGCCCCTCTAACTCCTCTGGTCTGCTGGCCCCTGCAGCTCGTGTGAGAACGATCACGGGCGCTGTGTGCAGGGAATACCAGAAGCAAACGGTCAACAAGAGTTGATTGTTTGGTTGCTAATATTAGTTCCAAGTTCTCATGTGGCATTATATTTTGCAATTTGCCTTTATAGCGAGGATCAAGGAGGCAGGCCAACCAGTAATCGTCATCATTCATCATTTTAGTTATGCGTGTGTCCCTTTTGAGGATACGTAAGGCATAATCCGCCATGTGGGCCAAAGTTCCAGTTCTCAAATCTGCGGTTGTGCTTGGTTGAGGGGCAGTTTCAGGCAAATCCACATCACTTGTGTCCCTCAAAAAACCAGAACCCGGCCTTGCCGCGCCACCAATTTCCAGTGGCCCCGGAAAAGCTTCCTCATTAAAAATATAATCATCCCCATCATCCTCCTCGTCCTCCTCCTCCTCTTCGCCCGCTACCTCGTCCTGTACACTGCCCTGGCCAGACAATGGCTGACTGTCATCAAGGCTTTCCTCTTCCTCAGCTGCAGACGCCTGATCCTTTATGTGCGTCAAACTTTGCATCAGCAGACGCATTAGGGGGATGCTCATGCTTATTATGGCGTTGTCTGCACTAACCAGCCGTGTGCATTCCTCAAAACACTGAAGGACTTGACACATGTCTTGAATCTTCGACCACTGCACACCTGACAACTCCATGTCTGCCATCCTACTGCCTGCCCGTGTATGTGTATCCTCCCACAAAAACATAACAGCCCGCCTCTGTTCACACAGTCTCTGAAGCATGTGCAGTGTTGAGTTCCACCTTGTTGCAACGTCTATGATTAGGCGATGCTGGGGAAGGTTCAAAGAACGCTGATAGGTCTGCATACGGCTGCAGTGTACGGGCGAACGGCGGATATGTGAGCAAAGTCCACGCACTTTGAGGAGCAGGTCGGATAACCCCGGATAACTTTTCAGGAAGCACTGCACCACCAGGTTTAAGGTGTGAGCCAGGCAAGGAATGTGTTTCAGTTGGGAAAGGGAGATGGCAGACATGAAATTCCTTCCGTTATCACTCACTACCTTGCCTGCCTCAAGATCTACAGTGCCCAGCCACGACTGCGTTTCTTTCTGCAAGAACTCGGACAGAACTTCCGCGGTGTGTCTGTTGTCGCCCAAACACTTCATAGCCAATACAGCCTGCTGACGTTTGCCAGTAGCTGCCCCATAATGGGAGACCTGGTGTGCAACAGTGGCAGCTGCGGATGGAGTGGTTGTGCGACTGCGGTCTGTGGACGAGCTCTCGCTTCTGCAGGAGGACGAAGAGGAGGAGGAGGGGGTGCGAACGGCTACAGCCAATTGTTTCCTAGACCGTGGGCTAGGCAGAACTGTCCCAAACTTGCTGTCCCCTGTGGACCCTGCATCCACCACATTTACCCAGTGTGCCGTGATGGACACGTAACGTCCCTGGCCATGCCTACTGGTCCATGCATCTGTTGTCAGGTGCACCTTTGTGCTCACAGATTGCCTGAGTGCATGGACGATGCGCTCTTTAACATGCTGGTGGAGGGCTGGGATGGCTTTTCTGGAAAAAAAGTGTCGACTGGGTAGCTCGTAGCGTGGTACAGCGTAGTCCATCAGGGCTTTGAAAGCTTCGCTTTCAACTAACCGGTAGGGCATCATCTCTAACGAGATTAGTCTAGCTATGTGTGCGTTCAAACCCTGTGTACGCGGATGCGAGGCTAAGTACTTCCTTTTTCTAACCATAGCCTCATGTAGGGTGAGCTGGACTGGAGAGCTGGAGATCGTGGAACTAGCGGGGGTGCCGGTGGACATGGCAGACTGAGAGACGGTGGGAGATGGTATTGTTGCCACCGGTGCCCTAGATGCAGTGTTTCCTACTACGAAACTGGTGATTCCCTGACCCTGACGGCTTTGGCCTGGCAAAGAAACCTGCACAGATACTGCAGGTGGTGCGGAAAATGGTGGCCCTACACTGCCGGAAGGGATGTTGCGTTGCTGACTAGCTTCATTGGCCGAGGGTGCTACAACCTTAAGGGACGTTTGGTAGTTAGTCCAGGCTTGCAAATGCATGGTGGTTAAATGTCTATGCATGCAACTTGTATTGAGACTTTTCAGATTCTGTCCTCTGCTTAAGGTAGTTGAACATTTTTGACAGATGACTTTGCGCTGATCAATTGGATGTTGTTTAAAAAAATGCCAGACTGCACTCTTTCTAGCATCGGATACCTTTTCAGGCATTGCAGACTGAGCTTTAACCGGATGGCCACGCTGTCCTCCAACAGGTTTTAGCTTTGCCACGCGTTTTGGGCAAGATACGGGCCCGGCAGATGGAACCTGTTGCGATGTTGATGCCTGCTGCGGCCCCTCCTCCTCCGCTTCAGAACTGCTGCCGCCTGCACCCTGTTCCCCCAATGGCTGCCAATCGGGGTCAAGAACTGGGTCATCTATTACCTCTTCTTGTAGCTTGTGTGCAACTTCGTCTGTGTCACCGTGTCGGTCGGTGGTATAGCGTTCGTGATGGGGCAACATAGTCTCATCAGGGTCTGATTCTTGATCAGCACCCTGCGATGGCAATGTTGTGGTCTGAGTCAAAGGACCAGGATAGTAGTCTGGCTGTGGCTGTGCATCAGTGCACTCCATGTCAGATTCAACTTGTAATGGGCATGGACTGTTAACTGCTTCACTTTCTAAGCCAGGGACGGTATGTGTAAAGAGCTCCATGGAGTAACCCGTTGTGTCGCCTGCTGCATTCTTCTCTGTTGTTGTTTTTGCTGAAGAGGACAAGGAAGCGACTTGTCCCTGACCGTGAACATCCACTAACGACGCGCTGCTTTGACATTTACCAGTTTCACGAGAGGAGGCAAAAGAGCTAGAGGCTGAGTCAGCAAGATAAGCCAAAACTTGCTCTTGCTGCTCCGGCTTTAAAAGCGGTTTTCCTACTCCCAGAAAAGGGAGCGTTCGAGGCCTTGTGTAGCCAGACGACGAACCTGGCTCCACAGCTCCAGACTTAGGTGCAATATTTTTTTTCCCACGACCAGCTGATGCTCCACCACTACCACTACCCTCATTACCAGCTGACAATGAACGCCCCCGGCCACGACCTCTTCCACCAGACTTCCTCATTCTTTTAAAAACGTTACCAAACGAACGGTATTTGTTGCTGTCACACAACTTACACGGTGAGCTATAACTTCAGTATGATTTAGCTACCCCTTTACAGGTGGGTGAGACCACAACGAAAATCAGCCACAATGTTACACACTCTGTTGTTGTTGGCAACAAATGAGATGGCACACACGCAGGACTGTCACTGAAGCGCAAATGTAAATATTTATCTCCCACTGATTTGTGTTTGTTTTTTTTAAAAGGGAGACTTCAGAAAAAAAAAAAAATTAAAAAAAAATTATTTTTTACAGAAGAATTTATAAAGCAAATAAAATGAAATGATTGTTTCAGGGAGAATTTAGGAAAAAAAAAAAAAAAAAAGGCTTTGTTAGGGCCCACTGAGTGAGAGAGGACGCACACAGGAGTCAGGAGTGGCACACAAGCCCAGAGGCCAATGTTAATCTCCCACTGATTGATTTAGTGATTTTTTTTGGTAGATTTTGGAACCCAAATCAAGCAAAAAAAATTATAGGCTTTCTATGGCCCACAATTGGGGAGAGAGAGAGAGATGGCACACCCAGGAGTCAAGACTGGCACACAAGCAGAAGGGGCAATATGAATCTCCCACAGATTTTTTTTTTTTTTTTTTTTTTTTTCAGGGAGACTTGAGAGAAAAAAAAATACAAAAAAAATGATTTTTTTCAGGAATAATTTAGAAACCAAAGAAAATAAAATGATTGTTTCAGGGAGAATTTAGAAAACAAATAAAACAAAAAATAGGCTTTCTAGGGCCCACTGAGTGACAGATGACGCACACAGGAGTCAGGAGTGGCACACAAGCCCAGAGGCCAATATTAATCTCCCACTGATTGATTTAGTGATTTTTTTTGGTAGATTTTGGAACCCAAATCAAGCAAAAAAATTAATAGGCTTTCTATGGCCCACAATTGGGGAGAGAGAGAGAGATGGCACACCCAGGAGTCAAGACTGGCACACAAGCAGAAGGGGCAATATGAATCTCCCACAGATTTTTTTTTTTTTTTTTCAGGGAGACTTGAGAGAAAAAAAAATACAAAAAAAATGATTTTTTTCAGGAATAATTTAGAAACCAAAGAAAATAAAATGATTGTTTCAGGGAGAATTTAGAAAACAAATAAAACAAAAAATAGGCTTTCTAGGGCCCACTGAGTGACAGATGACGCACACAGGAGTCAGGAGTGGCACACAAGCCCAGAGGCCAATATTAATCTCCCACTGATTGATTTAGTGACTTTTTTTGGTAGATTTTGGAACCCAAATCAAGCAAAAAAATTTATAGGCTTTCTATGGCCCACAATTGGGGAGAGAGAGAGAGATGGCACACCCAGGAGTCAAGACTGGCACACAAGCAGAAGGGGCAATATGAATCTCCCACAGATTTTTTTTTTTTTTTTTTTCAGGGAGACTTGAGAGAAAAAAAAATACAAAAAAAATGATTTTTTTCAGGAATAATTTAGAAACCAAAGAAAATAAAATGATTGTTTCAGGGAGAATTTAGAAAACAAATAAAACAAAAAATAGGCTTTCTAGGGCCCACTGAGTGACAGATGACGCACACAGGAGTCAGGAGTGGCACACAAGCCCAGAGGCCAATATTAATCTCCCACTGATTGATTTAGTGATTTTTTTCAGGTAGATTTTGGAACCCAAATCAAGCAAAAAAATTAATAGGCTTTCTATGGCCCACTATTTGTGAGAGAGATGGCACGCTCAGGACTGGCACACAAGCCCAGAGGCCAATATTAATCTCCCATTTTTTTTTTTTTCCAGGGAAAATTTATAAACCCAATAAAAAAAATAATAATAAATAGGCTTTCTATGGCCCACTATCTGAGAGAGAGAGATGGCACGCTTAGGACTGGCACACAAGCCCAAAGCCCAATATTAATCTCCCACTGATTGATTTAATGATTTTTTCAGGTAGAATTTAGAACCCAAATCAAGCAAAAAAATTAATAGGCTTTCTATGGCCCACTGAGTGAGAGATGACACAGACAGGGATGGCACTCTAGCAGAAATGTCAATCTTAATCTCCCACAAAAAAAGAAAAAAAAAAAAAAAGGAACTGTCCTTCAATTACTATCTCCCTGCAGTAATCTCAGCCAGGTATGGCAGGCAGCAATAAGGAGTGGACTGATGCACAAATTAAATAAAAGTGTGGACAAACAAACAAGATAGCTGTGCAGAAAGGAAGGAACAAGAGGATTTGTGCTTTGAAAAAAGCAGTTGGTTTGCACAGCGGCGTACACACAGCAATGCAGCTATCAGGGAGCCTTCTAGGGCAGCCCAATGAGCTACAGCGCTGAGGAAAAAAAAAAAAAAGGAGCTTCCACTGTCCCTGCACACCGAAGGTGGTGTTCGGCAGTGGAAATCGCTACAGCACAAGCGGTTTTGTGGTTAATGGACCCTGCCTAACACTATCCCTGCTTCTGACGAAGCGGCAGCAACCTCTCCCTAAGCTCAGATCAGCAGCAGTAACATGGCGGTCGGCGGGAACTCCCCTTTATAGCCCCTGTGACGCCGCAGACAGCAAGCCAATCACTGCAATGCCCTTCTCTAAGATGGTGGGGACCAGGACCTATGTCATCACGCTGCCCACACTCTGCGTTTACCTTCATTGGCTGAGAAATGGCGCTTTTCGCGTCATTGAAACGCGACTTTGGCGCGAAAGTCGCGTACCGCATGGCCGACCACGCACAGGGGTCGGATCGGGTTTCATGAAACTCGACTTCGCCAAAAGTCGGCGACTTTTGAAAATGTTCGACCCGTTTCGCTCAACCCTAGTTGTTGTTATAATATATATGTTTTTAGTTATGTTTTCATCATTATCTATGTTGTGGGAGATTTTATGTCCTTTTATACGAATTTTGTAATTGTCTGATCTGTATTATATGTCACATTTGTATGAGTAATTAGTGGCTAGCTGGTGAATGGTGCCCTGCATGGTATCCACACCATTTAAGCCGGCATTTTGCACTCTGTTGTATGCTTGAAAAAGACCAAGGTACTGGTCGAAACGTCGCTGTTTCATGGCTCAATAAACTTGTTTGATACTATGACACCCGGATGGAGCGCTGTTCATCCTCTCTTGGACTACAGCTACGTCCTGTCCCTATGCTAAGCAGAGTAGAAATAAAAAATCAGAACCTTGAACCAGGAGAAAGAGGTTCATGTGGAGGAGGAGATGGAGGATGTGGAAGAGGTGCAGGTGGACATGATGGGGTGGGTGGAGGAGGCAAGGGAGGAGTAATCCATCACTGTTTACACTGGTTTTTTTTTTATGGAACGGACTTAAAATAACCTAGAATTAACAAAACTAAAACTAGCAATCTAGAACAAGGAGTCATACATCTAAGTGGAAGAGGTGGAGGTGGTGGTGTGGGTAGAAGAGGCAATTGAAAAGTAATCCAACACTGTTTGAAGTTTTTTCTTTAGGGTACTGACTTCAATGATCATAGATTGAAACCAAAATCAAATACTGTAACAAGCTACAACCAGAGGCTGGAGGTCCTACTGGAAGAGGTGGAGGTGGTGGTGTAGGTGGACGAGGAGGAGGAGGAGGTAGCCATCACAGTTTTTTTTCTTTTTTTTATTTGTGGATGAAACGTCTAAATGAAACGAATGTCAAATAGAGTTGAATACTTGCTATGTGGCCGGTATAGTTGTCTAGTCATCCAAAAATATGGACAAGTCCTCTGGCATCTACATCTGGTTCATTTTAAGGAATGTTAGCTTCCCCACATTAGATGTGGACACAGATGCGCCTGTATGATCACACACCCTGCCATGATAAACACATGTTGTGACAGTAGTACACTTGCTGCAGGGCAGGTTAGCATCTCCAAGGCATAAAGAGGAAGCTCAGAACATGCATTCAATTTGGAGACCCAGAAGTTAAATGGGGTAGACCCATCACTTAGTACATGGAGACGTGTTGACATGTACTCTTCCACCTTGTTCTAAATGCTGGCTCCAGCCAAAGCAGACCCTATTACATAGTGGTGATGTATGTTATGGCGGGTTCATAATCGTTTGCCACATTTCAGCCATGCTAATCCCTACCCACTGAGGTGCTTGTTCTTCCACTGAGTATCTGCTATTAGGTGGGAAAGCCATCACTAGTTCTCTGCCAGTATGTGCTTGTATTCACGCATTTTTTGCTTGCACTCGAGTGATGGAAGTAATGATGGTACATTGCACTCTCTTATACCAGGTCCTACATTTGCCTTACCTCGCTGAGAATAAACGTCTCCATCTTAATGGGTACATGTGAAACCTCTTCCTAGACTAAAATTCTCTCTCTCTGTGGAGGGGTATACCCTTTTAGTCCTGGTATAAGAGAGATGCCGTAAAGGGGCTACCAGGTACACATAAAATTGGCCATTTTTATGCGCTAAACGCTCTCATTTTTCATATTTCTAGTGCAGTAATGCAGTTCAAATTTCGTGTTTCAAGTTTGCAGGTTTTAGCGCTGCAGTGTGCTGCCTTATTTACTTAACTATATACGAGTTGGCGACTCTAGGTTCAGCACCTGTTCACACTTAGTCTATGTTTGGATGTGCCGGTCAGGTTTTTGAAATGGCACATGTTTGTGGCATAGAATTGGGAACATAACCTTTTTGCAATGCTACACAAAAGGGAGCTGCCTGCCGTAAAGTCCATGCCATCAACATCATCCGTGATTAAGGCACAAATGATCTCTGTTCTTAACATATATGGACATGAATGTAAAAACGCATTGATTACACCGAGAGATGAGGTGATCTGGAACCAAGAGGCACAAGCACACAATGAAACATGCATGCTCAGAGCCAAAGCTTTCTTCTGTTTGCTTGGCCTAATCAGGACCTAGATGGCTCTACCAACAGCATAGTGCGGTTTGGGAACATACACACGTTAAGCATTTGCTGCAGACAATCCCGCACCAAAAATGTGTCTATTGGCAGGTAAAACTAAAGGGAAAATATGCACATTTTTGCCATGGTGTTTACTTGCATTTTTATAAGTTTTTTTACTTGCTTTTTTTGCCCTGTGGTGGAATGAGTAGAAAGTGCTCCAAAAATGCTGAAAGAATTGACAATATATAGATATGAAAATGCTTCAAATAAGCAAGGAAAAGATAGGCAACGGACATGTGCACGAGACTCCAGGAATCTCATTCACTTAGCTGGTACTAGGAAAAACTTCAGTTTTTCTGACTAAATTGCGTGGAAAAAATGCAACGAAAACACAGTAAATACTTAACGTGCGCATATACCCTTTTATAAATTGTGTAAACCGATAGCTGAATCGTGATGTGGCCTGGAGGCCATCAGCTCGTTACAGAGCCTGCTGTGAATGAAATATCTCAATAACGTGGAATCCAGGAGTCATACTTACAGCACTCGGAGAGACTTCAAGCCATTAAATGCATGAACTGGAATGCACCTCAGACGGTTGTAGCTCAAAATCCTGAAAGAATTATCAAGGCCGTTTAGTATCATGCTCACCACTTCATGTATGCTAGAAGAGCTATAGTAATATGTGCATGTACACTCCATCTATCCTTTTCATAGGAAACTGTAAGATGCAATATGTCGGTTGGCTGCAGGCTAGTCTACCACAGATAAGGACAGCGATTTTGGGCAATTAGAGGTGGAGGGTGACCAGAGGGTTAAAGCTTTTGCCAGTAACATCAGAATTACTTCTTGGGATTATGACTGGTTCCATCTCCTGCGATGGACTCGGTGCTTGCTGGCTCAAGCACTCGGACACCAATGTCATACACATTACCGTTATATATAGAAGGGTTTTATCTGAGCATGCCCCTGGGAAACGCAATAGACATGACTGAAGTATACAAATGAGGGATAGGCCATACTCACAGTGTAGATAAGTGGGTCATGTTGCTGAAGGTGTAGTTGGACAGAACGCCGATGCTGTTGTTGCTTAGATCTCTAAATAATAGAAACATGCCATATACATATATATTTATTATGAGCTGCAAACAGCATTAATAAAGTAACAAACCTATTGCATAATCATTCAGATTTAGGCCCTGTGCACATGACCCTATCCTCCATCTAGCACGTAACACATACACTAAACACAGATCAGAACGAGCCCTATAGGGGCTGTCTCCTGCTGCTGGGGGGTGCGATCTGAATGAATCAATAGCCAATGGTACCGCTGCTGGCCCGAACTGTGTGCCCTCCAATGCTAGACACAGGCAGAGTACAGAAGACCGTCCGCCACAGATGGGCTAAATCGGTGGATGGTAACCTAGGCAACAGCAAGTAAAATATACATTTAAAATCCCCTCCTTTCTTGAAAATGGAGAGGATTTGTAATAAGTAAATTGAAAAATTGCTTGTTTTTACAAAAACTTTGTGACCCATTTATGATGATGAGACAACCCCTTGTAGCGTGGCTAAAGGTTGTATAGTTGGCGGGAGATATGTGTCACATAGGTGGCTTGTCGCTGTATCATAACCCTGCCTATCTATGTGTGTTACCGGACCTGTGGTGATATCATAACCACATGTCTAATCATGTGATGGATTCCTGGGTGTGGTTAGACCTATAAAAGAAAGGCTAATGTTTAACACAGCAGATATGTGTGGAGGTGAAACCCTCCAGAGTGTGTTAAGGCTCCAGGACTGAGCCTGAAGGACTGGACACTTGTTTTTCTTTTCATGAGTTAAAGGCTTTCTGTTATTTTGCTATGTGGTTTATGGAGCAATAAACCCTGTGAACTTTTAATGGAACGTGCCTCCTGAGTGTCAGCTGTCACACCTGAGTGAGTGAAACCCCTACAATTGGTGGTAGACGTGCGGGCAGCGTTCCCAGCGGAGACGTAAGTCTATTATTGAATGTCCTGGGTCAAGTCTGTTGCAAGCCAGCAAGCATTACCGGGGAAAATGGAGGACCTGCTGAAACACTTGGTCCAGTTGCAGTCACAGCAAAAGCAACGGCAGCAGATACAGCAAGAGACCAACAGGCTGTTGATGCAGCAGATACAACAGAGTCAGGAGGAGCAATGGCAGCAGATACAACAGAGCCAGCAGGCGCAATGGCAGCAGATACAACAGAGCCTGCAGGAGCAATGGCAGCAGATGCAGCTTCTGGTAATCGCCATCCAGGGCAAGACGAGCGCCCCAACCCCAGGTCTGGCTGATGACACCCTCGTCCGGAAGACGGTAAGATGCGCATTGCAGAAAATGACCCCCGGGGATGATGTTGATGCCTTCCTGACGATGTTTGAGAGGGTCGCTGAGAAGGAAAACTTCCGCCAGAGCAGTGGGCAGAGGTACTGGCGCCATACCTGACGGGAGAACCCCAGAAGGCGTACTATCACTTGACCTTGCAGGATGACAAGGAGTATCACAAATTGAAAGCTGAGATTCTCGCACGTTTGGGGGTGACACTGACTGTCAGGGCACAGCGAATTCACTGTTGGGCCTATCACCGGGACAAACCGCCTCGCTCCCAAATGTTTGATCTGTTGCACCTGGTCCAGAAATGGCTACAGCCAGAGTCATCTACACCTGCACAGATGGTAGAATGAGTGATGATGGATCGGTTTGTGCATTCCCTCCCGAGGCCCATACAGACTTGGGTTGCCCAGGGTGATCCCCAGAATGCCGATGAGCTGATCGGACTGGTTGAGAGATACCAAGGGTTGGAAGGCTCCTTCGTGAGGCAAGCCATGCCGTACTGGGGGTCCCACATGGGTGCTGAGTCTCAAAAAGGGGTGGGGCATCCAAGGTCACAAAGGGCGGGGGAGGTGGTGCCCAAGGTCCCTACAGGTGATATTATTTGCTGGAGGTGCCACGGGCCAGGACATATAGCTGCCCGTTGTTCCCAGACCACTGAGCAGATGGACTGCCGCATGGGACGCCGTAGTTCATACTATGCATATCCAGCCTGCAATGTGAACTCTCTGCCCAATGAGGGGCCTCAAGCGTGTCCCATAAAGGTGAACGGTCGAGCAGTAATGGCGCTGTTAGACTCGGGGAGCTTAGTGACCTTGGTGAGGGTCACTTTTCCTCTCCACCTGCTCCCGGGAAAGAAGGTCGGCGTGCGGTGCATACATGGTGATGCAAAGGACTACCCTATGGCCAGGGTGGATATTGAAACGGCGTGTGACACTGAGTCCAATGAAGTCGGCGTCATTCGGGACTTGTTGCACCTTATAATTATTGGCCGGGATTTCTGTTTGTTTTGGGATTTGTGGGGAAAGGGTTCTGAGGTCCCTAGCAAGAGTAGGGAACCAATGAACCCTAAAAAGGTATCACCACACCCAGAGACAGAAAGGTTTCCTTTTTGTGTTCTGGTTGGGGATGAGGAGGAAGTGTCCCCTGCATCTGACATTCTGGAGTTAGAGGTAACTGGTGAAAATTTTGGGACTGCCCAACATACAGACATAGGGAAGCCTTTAATAATGTCACAGTTATTAATGGGGTTGTACAGGAGCTGGGGGCAGACACAAGATTTCCCCATTTTCTGATGAGTGGGGAGTTGTTGTACCGGGTCACGAAAATAACGGAGGAGTTAGTAGAGCAGTTGTTAGTGCCGGGTCCATATAGACGGAAGGTGTTTGACATGGCCCATTCACACATCTTGGGTGGACACCTAAGGGGTGGAAAAAAATGCAGGAACGGGTTGTGCAGAGGTTCTATTGGCCTGGGTGTCACTGGGAAATAGTGAACTATTGCAGGTCCTGCCCTACATGTCAGCTAACTGCTCCCACTCCTCATTTCCGGAGCCCCCTTGTGTCATTGCCCATTATTGAGGTGCCATTCGAGAGAATTGCCATGGACTTGGTCGGTCCCTTAGTTAATTCAGCCCGGGGCCATGAGTATATATTAGTCATCCTGGATTATGCCACACGCTATCCTGAGGCAATTCCCTTGAGAAATTCTTCCTCGAAGAGTATAGCCCGCGAGTTGGTCCATGCGTTTTCCCGGACAGGTCTGCCGAAGGAGATCCTCACTGACCAGGGGACACCTTTCATGAGCAAGGTGATGAGGGAGTTATGCAAAGTCCTGAAAATCTCCCAGTAGAGGACCTCGGTGTACCATCCCCAGTCAGATGGCCTTGTTGAGAGATTTAACAAGACACTGAATAGCAGGGGTGTCAAACTGCATTCCTCGAGGGCCGCAAACCATGCGTGTTTTCAGGATTTCCTTAGCTTTGCACAAGGTGCTGTAATCATTATGTGTGTAGGTGATTAAATTATCACCTGTGCAGTACAAGGAAATCCTGAAAACATGACCTGTTTGCAGCCCTTGAGGAATGCAGTTTGACACCTCTGCTGAAGAGCATGCTGAGAAAAGCTATAGAGAAAGACAGTAGAGACTGGGACTGCCTCTTACCATGTCTGATGTTTTCCATTCGTGAAGTTCCACAGGCCTCCACAGGATTCTCACCGTTTGAGCTTCTGTATGGTCGACATCCGCAAGGACTACTCGATATAGCCAAGGAAACTAGGGAAGCCGAAGTCACGCCCCACAGAAGCGTCATTGAGCATGTGGGCCTGATGCAGCAGAGGATTGCAAAGGTGATGCCTATCGTAAAAGAACACCTCCTCCAAGCACAAGAAGCTCAGGCCAGGGTCTACAACCGGTCTGCAAGAGTTTGGCAGTTCAATCCGGGAGACCGAGTTCTTGTGTTAGTTCCGACGGTGGAGAGAAAGTTCTTGGCCAAATGGCAAGGGCCATATGAGGTCGTCGAGAAGCTTGGTGAGGTAAACTATAAAATTCACCAACCAGGAAGATGGAAACCAATCCAAGTCTACCATGTCAACCTCATCAAGCCATGGCAAGATAGAGAGCCGGCAGTAACTCCATCTTTGCTAAGCAACCCAGAAGGTGAGGTTGGAGGGGTTCCTATAGTGGAGACACTATCGAATACCCAGAAACAGCAGTGCTGGGAGTTACTGCAGAAGAACAGGGACCTGTTTTCAGAGTTGCCAGGATACACGAAGGTCATAGAGCACAAGGTTCTGACAGAGCCACATGTGCGGGTGAACGTGAAGCCCTACTGAATTCCTGAGGCCCGTCGAGAAGTAATCTCCAAGGAGGTGGAGCGTATGTTGAAGCTTGGAGTCATTGAGGAATCCAAGAGTGGTTGGTCGAGCCCAATTGTCCTGGTCCCAAAACCTGATGGGGAGTGGAGATTTTGCAACGACTACCGGAAGTTGAATGAGGTCTCCAAGTTCGATGCATATCCCATGCCCCGCGTTGATGAGCTCATCGAAAGACTTGGGCCCTCCTGGTATATAACAACCTTGGATTTGAGGAAGGGGTTTTGGCAGATTCCCATGGCACAGAAAGCCAAGGAGAAGACGGCATTTTCTACACCAGATGGATGCTTCCAGTATGTCCGGATGTCGTTTGGCCTACAGGGAGCTCTGGCGACCTTCCAGAGGGCTATGGATAGAATCCTTGCACCCCATAAGCCATACGCTGCTGTGTACCTGGATGATATCGTCATCTTTAGCCCGGACTGGGAGAGTCATCTGGAAAAAGTCCAAGCAGTGTTAAATGCTCTAAGAGAGGCGGGGTTTACAATAAACCCGAAGAAGTGTGCCTTGGGTAAGGAAGAAGCTAAGTACCTAGGATATATAGTGGGTCGTGGAGAAATAAAACCCCAAATCAGTAAAGTGGAGGCAATTCAAACATGGCCAAAGCCACTCTCCAAAAAACAAGTTAAAGCCTTTCTGGGGATCGTGGGATATTACAGGAGGTTCATCCCAAACTTCGCCACGGAGGCTGCGCCTCTGACTGATCTGCTAAAGGGGACGAAATCAGTAATGGTTAAATGGTCCGAAGAGACAGAGTCAGCCTTCCAAGAAATGAAAGAGGCACTGTATAAGCAACCTGTTCTGATGGCCCCAAATTTTAAGAAAGAGTTTATTCTTCAAACAGATGCCTCAGATGTTGGGGTAGGATCAGTTCTTTCCCAAGAGCTACATGGAGAGGAGCATCCTGTTCTCTTTCTGAGTAGAAAACTGTCCTCGTCTGAAAAGAATTACTCAGTCGTAGAGAAGGAGTGTTTGGCCATAAAGTGGGCGGTGGACACGTTACGGTACTATCTGCTGGGACGTAAATTTAGACTGATATCCGACCATGCCCCCCTTAGATGGATGAGGGAAACGAAGGGTAGAAATGCTAGGGTCACCCGTTGGTTCTTATCCCTGCAGGACTTCAGTTTCCATGTGGAACATAGGGCTGGGAAGCTGCACGGTAATGCTGATGCTCTATCAAGAATCCCTTATCTAGTGGTAGAAAGTGCCAAGCCCCACGGCTTTAGGCAGAGGGGGAAGTATGTAGCGTGACTAAAGGTTGTATAATCGACGGGAGCTATGTGTCACATAGGTGGCTTGTCGCTGTATCATAACCCTGCCTATCTATGTGTGTTACAGGACCTGTGGTGATGTCATAACCACATGTCTAATCATGAGATGTGTTCCTGGGTGTGGTTAGACCTATAAAAGAAAGGCTAATGTTTAACACAGCAGATATGTGTGGAGGTGAAACCCTCCAGAGTGTGTTAAGGCTCCAGGACTGAGCCTGAAGGACTGGACACTTGTTTTTCTTTTCCTGAGTTAAAGGCTATTTGCTTACTGTTATTTTGCTATGTGGTTTATGGAGCAATAAACCCTGTGAACTTTTAATGGAACGTGCCTCCTTAGTGTCAGCCGTCGCACCTGAATGAGTGAAACCCCTACACCCTTTAAGTTCCACGCAAAGCAGAGCCATGTAAGGCATAGAAGTATACTATCTTTGTGAGCCATACAGGATGGTAGTGCCCATATGTATGATGCCAGTAACAAAACCTGTAGAGGATAAAAGTGGCAGAAATAAAATAGAATGAAAACCCTATTAAAAAACATATTAAATCAGAGTAAAAAAAATGCAGGTAAAGAAGTAAACACAGTAGTTTAAGGACCTTACCAAAACACCTACATAATGAACATACATTATATCCACTGTACTAGTGCTGTATACAGTTCTTGGCACTTCTGACACTAAGTGCAAAACATACATAGTCATTAAAGGTTTAATTGCCTATTATTTTAAAGTTATACTACATGCTGATGCATGTACTGGGAAGACCACTCTGAAGATAAAGGGTCCGAGACGATACGATACTTACATCAGTGTTATGTGCTTGAAACTGGAGATTTCTTTTGGCACTGACGTTAAGTGGTTTCCTTCCAAATATCTAAATTAACAGAAATGACAGAAGATTAGAACAAACACTGGAAGGGACTTAAATGCAAAACATTTACAAGAAAGTAAAGTTAAGGACTGAAAAAAGAAAATTTCCTGTATTGGCAGAATGGATGGAACAGCTGGCACTGATTTCTAAACCTATGGCAGGAAAAGAACGGATACCCAGTAATTACTGTTCCAGCAGCATTAGAGGGAGCAGGCTCTCTGTCCTTCGTAGCTAAGATTGTCATGGGTCTGGCCAATCCAAGTACCAAAAGGATACTGGTTTTGAACTGGTGCCGAGGCTGTAATTTTTGTTTTGGCACTGGAATGCATTCAATATCTCATATTCACAAATTGAAATAAGAACCAATATACTGTGGTTATAAGCAGGCTCCATGTCAGCAGGAGTAAATGAAGAGTTCAGGTTCCTAATCTTACACCAATGCCTTAAGAAATATGGAGGAGGAAATAAGCATAATATTGGGATTTTTTCCTCTAATACAAATGTTAAAAGCTTCTCTTCTCAAATGAAGTGTAAATATATTGAATGATGATGCTGCTATACTAGACACTGCATACAGTATGTGATTGATCTATATACAGTGTGTGATTGAGCTATATACAGTGGTGGGGTGAGCAGAGTGAGCTATATACGGTATGTATGAGTGAGCTATATACAGTATGTGTGAGTGAGCTATATACCGTGTGTGTGAGAGAGCTATATACAGCATGCGCGAGTGAGCTATATAGAGTATGCGCGAGTGAGCTATATACACTATGTGTGAGTGAGCTATATACACTATGTGTGAGTGAGCTATATACGGTATGTGTGAGTGAGCTATATACACTGTGTGAGTGAGCTATATACACTGTGTGAGTGAGCTATATACGGTATGTGTGAGTGAGCTATATACCGTGTGTGTGAGTGAGCTATATACAGTATGCGTCAGTGAGCTATATACCGTGTGTGTGAGTGATCTATATACAGTATGCGCAAGTGAGCTATATACAGTATGCACGGGTGAGCTATATACAGTATGTGTGAGTGAGCTATATACAGTATGTGTGAGTGAGCTATATACAGTATGTGTGAGTGAGCTATATACAGTATGCTTGAGTGAGCTATATACACTATGTGTGAGTGAGCTATATACAGTATGTGTGAGTGAGCTATATACAGTATGTGTGAGTGAGTTATATACGGTGTGTGTGAGTGAGCTATATACAGTATGTGTGAGTGAGTTATATATACGGTGTGTGTGAGTGAGCTATATATGGTATGTGTGAGTGAGCTATATACAGTATGTGTGAGTGAGCTATATACAGTATGTGTGAGTGAGCTATATACAGTATGCTTGAGTGAGCTATATACACTGTGTGAGTGAGCTATATACAGTATGTGTGAGTGAGCTATATACAGTATGTGAGTGAGCTATATACAGTATGTGTGAGTGAGTTATATACAGTGTGTGTGAGTGAGCTATATACGGTATGTGTGAGTGAGCTATATACGGTATGTGTGAGTGAGCTATATACAGTGTGTGTGAGCTATATACACTATGTGTGAGTGAGCTATATACAGTATGTGTGAGTCAGCTATATACAGTGTGTGAGTGAGCTATATACACTATGTGTGAGTGAGCTATATACAGTATGTGTGAGTCAGCTATATACAGTGTGTGAGTGAGCTATATACAGTATGTGTGAGTGAGCTATATACAGTATGTGTGAGTGAGCTATATACAGTATGTGTGAGTGAGCTATATACAGTATGTGTGAGTGAGCTATATACAGTATGTGTGAGTGAGCTATATACAGTATGCGTGAGTGAGCTATATAGAGTATGCGTGAGTGAGCTATATACAGTATGCGTGAGTGAGCTATATACAGTATGGGTGAGTGAGTTATATACAGTGTGTGTGAGTGAGCTATATACAGTATGTGTGAGTGAGCTATATACAGTATGTGTGAGTGAGCTATATACAGTATGTGTGAGTGAGCTATATACAGTGTGTGTGAGTGAGCTATATACAGTATGTGTGAGTGAGTTATATACAGTGTGTGTGAGTGAGCTATATACAGTGTGTGTGAGTGAGCTATATACAGTATGTGTGAGTGAGCTATATACAGTGTGTGAGTGAGCTATATACAGTATGTGTGAGTGAGCTATATACAGTATGTGTGAGTGAGCTATATACAGTATGTGTGAGTGAGCTATATACAGTATGTGTGAGTGAGTTATATACAGTGTGTGTGAGTGAGCTATATACAGTGTGTGTGAGTGAGCTATATACAGTATGTGTGAGTGAGCTATATACAGTATGTGTGAGTGAGCTATATACAGTATGTGTGAGTGAGCTATATACAGTATGTGTGAGTGAGCTATATACAGTGTGTGTGAGTGAGCTATATACAGTATGTGTGAGTGAGCTATACACAGTGTGTGTGAGTGAGCTATATACAGTGTGTGTGAGTGAGCTATATACAGTATGTGTGAGTGAGCTATATACAGTATGTGTGAGTGAGCTATATACAGTATGTGTGAGTGAGCTATATACAGTGTGTGTGAGTGAGCTATATACAGTATGTGTGAGTGAGCTATATACAGTATGTGCGAGTGAGCTATATACAGTATGTGCGAGTGAGCTATATACACTGTGTGTGAGTGAGCTATATACAGTATGTGTGAGTCAGCTATATACAGTGTGTGAGTGAGCTATATACAGTATGTGTGAGTGAGCTATATACAGTATGTGTGAGTCAGCTATATACAGTGTGTGAGTGAGCTATATACAGTATGTGTGAGTGAGCTATATACAGTATGTGTGAGTGAGCTATATACGGTATGTGTGAGTGAGCTATATACAGTGTGTGTGAGTGAGCTATATACAGTGTGTGAGTGAGCTATATACACTATGTGTGAGTGAGCTATATACAGTATGTGTGAGTCAGCTATATACAGTGTGTGAGTGAGCTATATACACTATGTGTGAGTGAGCTATATACAGTATGTGTGAGTCAGCTATATACAGTATGTGTGAGTGAGCTATATACAGTATGTGTGAGTGAGCTATATACAGTATGTGCGAGTGAGCTATATACAGTATGTGTGAGTGAGCTATATACAGTATGTGTGAGTGAGCTATATACAGTATGTGTGAGTGAGCTATATACAGTATGTGTGAGTGAGCTATATACGGTATGTGTGAGTGAGCTATATACAGTGTGTGTGAGTGAGCTATATACAGTATGTGTGAGTGAGCTATATACAGTGTGTGTGAGTGAGCTATATACAGTGTGTGTGAGTGAGCTATATACAGTGTGTGAGTGAGCTATATACGGTATGTGTGAGTGAGCTATATACAGTGTGTGTGAGTGAGCTATATACAGTGTGTGTGAGTGAGCTATATACAGTGTGTGAGTGAGATATATACAGTATGTGTGAGTGAGTTATATACAGTATGTGTGAGTGAGCTATATACAGTATGTGTGAGTGAGCTATATACAGTATGTGTGAGTGAGCTATATACAGTATGTGTGAGTGAGCTATATACAGTATGTGTGAGTGAGCTATATACAGTGTGTGTGAGTGAGCTATATACAGTATGTGTGAGTGAGCTATATACAGTATGTGTGAGTGAGCTATATACAGTATGTGTGAGTGAGCTATATACAGTATGTGTGAGTGAGCTATATACAGTATGTGTGAGTGAGCTATATACAGTATGTGTGAGTGAGCTATATACAGTATGTGTGAGTGAGCTATATACAGTATGTGTGAGTGAGCTATATACAGTGTGTGTGAGTGAGCTATATACAGTATGTGTGAGTGAGCTATATACAGTATGTGTGAGTGAGCAATATACAGTATGTGTGAGTGAGCTATATACAGTATGTGTGAGTGAGCTATATACAGTGTGTGTGAGTGAGCTATATACAGTGTGTGTGAGTGAGCTATATACAGTGTGTGTGAGTGAGCTATATACAGTATGTGTGAGTGAGCTATATACAGTATGTGTGAGTGAGCTATATACAGTGTGTGTGAGTGAGTTATATACAGTGTGTGTGAGTGAGCTATATACAGTGTGTGTGAGTGAGTTATATACAGTATGTGTGAGTGAGCTATATACAGTATGTGTGAGTGAGCTATATACAGTATGTGTGAGTGAGCTATATACAGTGTGTGTGAGTGAGTTATATACAGTGTGTGTGAGTGAGCTATATACAGTATGTGTGAGTGAGCTATATACAGTGTGTGTGAGTGAGTTATATACAGTGTGTGTGAGTGAGCTATATACAGTATGTGTGAGTGAGCTATATACAGTATGTGTGAGTGAGTTATATACAGTGTGTGTGAGTGAGCTATATACAGTATGTGTGAGTGAGCTATATACAGTATGTGTGAGTGAGCTATATACAGTATGTGTGAGTGAGCTATATACAGTGTGTGTGAGTGAGTTATATACAGTGTGTGTGAGTGAGCTATATACAGTGTGTGTGAGTGAGTTATATACAGTATGTGTGAGTGAGCTATATACAGTATGTGTGAGTGAGCTATATACAGTATGTGTGAGTGAGCTATATACAGTGTGTGTGAGTGAGTTATATACAGTGTGTGTGAGTGAGCTATATACAGTATGTGTGAGTGAGATATATACAGTATGTGTGAGTGAGCTATATACAGTATGTGTGAGTGAGATATATACAGTATGTGTGAGTGAGCTATATACAGTATGTGTGAGTGAGCTATATACAGTATGTGTGAGTGAGATATATACAGTGTGTGTGAGTGAGCTATATACAGTATGCGTGAGTGAGCTATATACAGTGTGTGTGAGTGAGCTATATACAGTATGCGTGAGTGAGCTATATACAGTATGTGTGAGTGAGCTATATACAGTATGTGTGAGTGAGCTATATACAGTGTGTGTGAGTGAGCTATATACAGTGTGTGTGAGTGAGCTATATACAGTATGTGTGAGTGAGCTATATACAGTATGTGTGAGTGAGCTATATACAGTGTGTGTGAGTGAGCTATATACAGTGTGTGTGAGTGAGCTATATACAGTATGTGTGAGTGAGCTATATACAGTATGTGTGAGTGAGCTATATACAGTATGTAATTGAATTTGAGGAAACAGCCGCGCATCATACTGATCCAACGGTCATTGGTAAATCTGATCTTTCTACAATTTTTAAGTATCCATAACACATTTTTATAGTTCTATCCATTATTATTTTCTAGCATGAGTATAAAAATGTATAGTGAACCAAAATTTAATTAAACCTCCAAGATTATTCCTATTTGCTTATTCACGAAAATGAAAGATACTGATCTAACCGAGTGGCTTCAAACAAGAGAACCTCTGGATAGCATTAGTGGAGAATCCCATGGGACAAAAAAGCAAGAAGGTAAACTTTATATTCATATATTCACTGAGGTGAAGACTCCGCAGGAAATTGGAAAATCTATTTTGTTGCTGTTAGAAAGCATGTGATCTTAATTTGTCTGTGTGCACAGAATGGCACCAGATTAAGATGTATTTCTTTTACTAGATGATAGACAGAAATGTGGAGATTTAAAAGCACTGCTGACACCCAAGATAGTAGACAGTATCAGGTGTAAGAAAGTAGGAGGTAAAGTCCTGGATACCAGATATGTATCACTGAGGTGGATGGACTTGGGAAGTCCCTGGAAGTCTGTACCAGCTAACTGAGAGGGTTTTTATTAGAGTGGATTTTAATTTTGAGATTTAGGAGCGATCAAAAGATCCTGGGTGGGAAAGATTGCTCCCATACTCCAGTCTGGGTCTGACAGGCATAATAACAGGCACCTCTGTTACCTTAGCAGAGTGTGTAGTATTGGGACTGGAGAAAGACAGAGCTAGTAGATAGTCTATACTAATGCCTAGAGGTTCCTGTAATACCAAGTTGGTGAGACCATTTGATTTACTTTGTGTTAGGGTACCGTCACACAGTGGCACTTTTGTCGCTACGACGGTACGATTCGTGACGTTCCATCGATATCCATACGATATCGCTGTGTCTGACACGCAGCAGCGATCAGGGATCCTGCTGAGAATCGTACGTCGTAGCAGATCGTTTGGAACATTCTTTCGTCGTTGGATCTCCCGCTGTCATCGCTGGATCGGTGTGTGTGACACCGATCTAGCGATGCGTTCGCTTGTAACCAGGGTAAACATCGGGTTACTAAGCGCAGGGCCGCGCTTAGTAACCCGATGTTTACCCTGGTTACCAGCGTAAATGTAAAAAAAAAAAAAACAGTACATACTTACATTCCGGTGTCCGTCAGGTCCCTTGCCGTCTGCTTCCCGCACTCACTGATTGCCGGCCGTAAAGTGAAAGCAGAGCTGTGCTTTCACTTTACGGCCGGCAGTCAGTGAGTGCGGGAAGCAGACGGCAAGGGACAGACACCGGAATGTACCGTAAGTATGTACTGTTTGTTTTTTTTTTACCCTGGTAACCAGGGTAAACATCGGGTTACTAAGAGCGGTCCTGCGCTTAGTAACCCGATGTTTACCCTGGTTACCCGGGGACCTCGGCATCGTTGGTCACTGGAGAGCTGTCTGTGTGACAGCTCTCCAGCGACCACACTACAACTTACCAACGATCACGGCCAGGTCGTATCGCTGGTCGTGATCATTGGTAAATCGTATAGTGTGACGGTACCCTTAAAGTACACAGTAGCACAGCGGCCGGAAAGCAGAGTGGTGACGTCACCGCTCTGCTTTCCGGCTGCCCGGCGCTCACAGCCAGAGCAGAGAAGTAGAGCGCCGAGGACAGACAGCGGTAGGTAAGTATGTAGTGGTTGTTTTTTTTACTTTAACGATGGTAACCAGGGTAAACATCGGGTTACTAAGCGCGGCCCTGCGCTTAGTAACCCGATGTTTACCCTGGTTACCAGCGAAGACATCGCTGAATCGGTGTCACACACACCGATTCAGCGATGTCAGCGGGAGAGCCAGCGACGAAATAAAGTTCTGGCCTTTCTTCCCCGACCAGCGACATCACAGCAGGGGCCTGATCGCTGCTGCCTGTCACACTGGACGATATCGCTAGCGAGGACGCTGCAACGTCACGGATCGCTAGCGATATCGTCTAGTGTGACGGTACCTTTACCCAAGGACTGATTGGTTATTCATTTGTGCTGAAGAAAGGACAGCTTTGCTATTCATGTGTGCTGAAGAAAGGAGTGCTTTGTTATTCATCTGTGCTGAAGTAAGGACTGCTTTGTTATTCATTTGTGCTGAAGGAAGGACTGCTTTTTGTTATTCATCTGTGCTGAAGAAAGGGCTGCTTTGTTATTCATTTGTGCTGAAGAAAGGACTGCTTTGTTATTCAGTTATGGTGTAGAAAAGACTGTTTTCATTTTTGGAACTGTAAAGTTTATGAAGGACAATAAACTTAGTTTTGAGATTAAAACTCTGTGTCTGTACGTATCCAAGTGACCAACAGCGAGATGAAACCCTCACCCATGAAATGTTATTGTAGGGTGAAACGACAATGTGTTTCAGAATTGCATCATGTCTACATCAACCATAACCCAATTATAACAAGTATCACAATATAAAACCCTGGTGTTTGTTGTCACTGTACTAGGACCACATGTAGAGTGCTGATATACACATTGCCGTACAATAAAGATTACTGATGCGGTGGTGACTTTTTCAAGGCTTTAAAAAGGTTGATGTGGTTCGGTATATGAAATTTAGTCATATTTCCAAATTCTGATTTTTTTTTTAAATTGTCACTCCAGCAGAAGGTGACAGAGAAACTAAAAAAAAAAGCTCTAGGCAGAAGTATTATAAGTAAAGATGCGAGAAATGTATCAAACATTGTGGAACACTTTGATAAATTTAATTAAAAAAAGAAAAAAACAGTACACTCTTCAAAACAGTCCTCACTAGAGTTGAGCGAAACGGGTCGTTCATTTTCAAAAGTCGCCGACTTTTGGCAAAGTCGGGTTTCATGAAACCCGATCCGACCCCTGTGCGGGGTCGGCCATGCGGTACGCGACTTTTGCGCCAAAGTCGCGTTTCAATGACGCGAAAAGCGCCATTTCTCAGCCAATAAAGGTAAACGCAGAGTGTGGGCAGCGTGATGACATAGGTCCTGGTCCCCACCATCTTAGAGAAGGGCATTGCAGTGATTGGCTTGCTGTCCGCGGCGTCACAGGGGCTATAAAGGGGCGTTCCCGCCGACCGCCATGTTACTGCTGCTGATCTGAGCTTAGGGAGATGTTGCTGCCGCTTCGTCAGAAGCAGGGATAGCGTTAGGCAGGGTCCATTAACCACCAAACCGCTTGTGCTGTAGCGATTTCCACAGCCCAACACCACCTTCGGTGTGCAGGGACAGTGGAAGCTACATTTTTGTTTTCCCCCTCAGCGCTGTAGCTCATTGGGCTGCCCTAGAAGGCTCCCTGATAGCTGCATTGCTGTGTGTACGCCGCTGTGCAAACCAACTGCCTTTTTCAAAGCACAAATCCTCTTGTTCCTTCCTTTCTGCACAGCTATCTTGTTTGTTTGTCCACACTTTTTATTTAATTTGTGCATCAGTCCACTCCTTATTGCTGCCTGCCATACCTGGCTGAGATTACTGCAGGGAGATAGTAATTGAAGGACAGTTCCTTTTTTTTTTTTTTTTTTTGTGGGAGATTAAGATTGGCATTTCTGCTAGAGTGCCATCCCTGTCTGTGTCATCTCTCACTCAGTGGGCCATAGAAAGCCTATTTATTTTTTTGCTTGATTTGGGTTCTAAAATCTACCTGAAAAAATCACTACATCAATCAGTGGGAGAAAAATATTGGCCTCAGGGCTTGTGTGCCACTCCTGACTCCTGTCTGTGTCATCTCTCACTCAGTGGGCCATAGAAAGCCTATTTATTTTTTTGCTTGATTTGGGTTCTAAAATCTACCTGAAAAAATCACTACATCAATCAGTGGGAGAAAAATATTGGCCTCAGGGCTTGTGTGCCACTCCTTACTCCTGTGTGTGCCATCTCTCACTCAGTGGGCCATAGAAAGCCTATTTATTTTTTTGCTTGATTTGGGTTCCGAAATCTACCTGAAAAAATCACATCATCAATCAGTGGGAGAAAAATATTGGCCTCAGGGCTTGTGTGCCACTCCTGACTCCTGTGTGTGCCATCTCTCACTCAGTGGGCCATAGAAAGCCTATTAATTTTTTTGCTTGATTTGGGTTCTAAATTCTACCTGAAAAAATCAATAAATCAATCAGTGGGAGATTAATATTGGCCTTGTGTGCCAGTCCTAAGCGTGCCATCTCTCTCTCTCAGAAAGTGGGCCATAGAAAGCCTATTTATTATTTTTTTTATTGGGTTTATAAATTTTCCCTGGGAAAAAAAAAAAGTGGGAGATTAATATTGGCCTCTGGGCTTGTGTGCCAGTCCTGAGCGTGCCATCTCTCTCACAAATAGTGGGCCATAGAAAGCCTATTTATTTTTTGGGTTGATTTGGGTTCTAAATTCTACCTGAAAAAATCAATAAATCAATCAGTGGGAGATAAATATTGGCCTCTGGGCTTGTGTGCCACTCCTGACTCCTGTGTGCGTCATCTCTCACTCAGTGGGCCCTAGAAAGCCTATTTTTTGTTTTATTTGTTTTCTAAATTCTCCCTGAAAAAAATCATTTTATTTTATTTGGTTTCTAAATTATTCCTGAAAAAATCATTTTTTTTGTATTTTTTTTTTCTAAAGTCTCCCTGAAAAAAAAAAAAAAAATCAAATCAGTGGGAGATTAATATTGCCCTTTCTGCTTGTGTGCCAGTCTTGACTCCTGGGTGTGCCATCTCTCTCTCTCCAATTGTGGGCCATAGAAAGCCTATTAATTTTTTTGCTTGATTTGGGTTCCAAAATCTACCTGAAAAAATCACTAAATCAATCAGTGGGAGATAAATATTGGCCTCTGGGCTTGTGTGCCACTCCTGACTCCTGTGTGCGTCCTCTCTCACTCAGTGGGCCCTACAAAGCCTATTTTTTTTTAATTTGTTTTCTAAATTCTCCCTGAAACAATCATTTTATTTTATTTTGTTTCTAAATTCTTCCTGAAAAATTCATTTTTTTGTATTTTTTTTTTCTAAAGTCTCCCTGAAAAAAAAAAAAAATCAAATCAGTGGGAGATTAATATTGCCCTTTCTGCTTGTGTGCCAGTCTTGACTCCTGGGTGTGCCAACTCTCTCTCTCTCTCCAATTGTGGGCCATAGAAAGCCTATTAATTTTTTTGCTTGATTTGGGTTCCAAAATCTACCTGAAAAAAATCACTAAATCAATCAGTGAGAGATAAATATTGGCCTCTGGGCTTGTGTGCCACTCCTGACTCCTGTGTGCGTCCTCTCTCACTCAGTGGGCCATAGAAAGCCTATTTTTTTTTATTTGTTTTCTAAATTCTCCCTGAAACAATCATTTCATGTTATTTGGTTTATAAATTCTTCCTTAAAAAATCATTTTTTTCTATTATTTTTTTTTTTCTAAAGTCTCCCTTTTAAAAAAAAAAAAACAAATCAGTGGGAGATTAATATTTACATTTGCGCTTCAGTGACAGTCCTGCGTGTGTGGCATCTCTCTCATTTGTTGCCACCAACAACAGAGTGTGTAACATTGTGCCTGATTTTCGTTGTGGTCTCACCCACCTGTAGAGGGGTAGCTAAATCATACTGAAGTTATAGCTCACCGTGTAAGTTGTGTGACAGCAACAAATACCGTTAGTTTGGTAACGTTTTTAAAACAATGAGGAAGTCTGGTGGAAGAGGTCGTGGCCGGGGGCGTTCATTGTCAGCTGGTAATGAGGGTAGTGGTAGTGGTGGAGCATCAGGTGGTCGTGGGAAAAAAAATATTGCACCTAAGTCTGGAGCTGTGGAGCCAGGTTCGTCGTCTGGCTACACAAGGCCTCGAACGCTCCCTTTTCTGGGAGTAGGAAAACCGCTTTTAAAGCCGGAGCAGCAAGAGCAAGTTTTGGCTTATCTTGCTGACTCAGCCTCTAGCTCTTTTGCCTCCTCTCATGAAACTGGTAAAAGTAAAAGCAGCGCGTCGTTAGTGGATGTTCACGGTCAGGGACAAGTCGCTTCCTTGTCCTCTTCAGCAAAAACAACAACAGAGAAGAATGCAGCAGGCGACACAACGGGTTACTCCATGGAGCTCTTTACACATACCGTCCCTGGCTTAGAAAGTGAAGCAGTTAACAGTCCATGCCCATTACAAGTTGAATCTGACATGGAGTGCACTGATGCACAGCCACAGCCAGACTACTATGCTGGTCCTTTGACTCAGACCACAACATTGCCCTCGCAGGGTAATGATCAAGAATCAGACCCTGATGAGACTATGTTGCCCCATCACGAACGCTATACCACCGACCGACACGGTGACACAGACGAAGTTGCACACGAGCTACAAGAAGAGGTAATAGATGACCCAGTTCTTGACCCCGATTGGCAGCCATTGGGGGAACAGGGTGCAGGCGGCAGCAGTTCTGAAGCAGAGGAGGAGGGGCCGCAGCAGGCATCAACATCGCAACAGGTTCCATCTGCCGGGCCCGTATCTTGCCCAAAACGCATGGCAAAGTCAAAACCTGTTGGAGGACAGCGTGGCCATCCGGTTAAAGCTCAGTCTGCAATGCCTGAAAAGGTATCCGATGCTAGAAAGAGTGCAGTCTGGCATTTTTTTAAACAACATCCAATTGATCAGCGCAAAGTCATCTGTCAAAAATGTTCAACTACCTTAAGCAGAGGGCAGAATCTGAAAAGTCTCAATACAAGTTGCATGCATAGACATTTAACCACCATGCATTTGCAAGCTTGGACTAACTACCAAACGTCCCTTAAGGTTGTAGCACCCTCGGCCAATGAAGCTAGTCATCAACGCAACATCCCTTCCGGCAGTGTAGGGCCACCATTTTCTGCACCACCTGCCGTATCTGTGCAGGTTTCTTTGCCAGGCCAAAGCAGTCAGGGTCAGGGAATCACCAGTTTCGTAGTAGGAAACACTGCATCTAGGGCACCGGCGGGAACAATACCATCTCCCACCGTCTCTCAGTCTGCCATGTCCACCGGCACCCCCGCTAGTTCCACGATCTCCAGCTCTCCAGTCCAGCTCACCCTACATGAGACTATGGTTAGAAAAAGGAAGTACTTAGCCTTGCATCCGCGTACACAGGGTTTGAACGCCCACATAGCTAGACTAATCTCGTTAGAGATGATGCCCTACCGGTTAGTTGAAAGCGAAGCTTTCAAAGCCCTGATGGACTACGCTGTACCACGCTACGAGCTACCCAGTCGACACTTTTTTTCCAGAAAAGCCATCCCAGCCCTCCACCAGCATGTTAAAGAGCGCATCGTCCATGCACTCAGGCAACCTGTGAGCACAAAGGTGCACCTGACAACAGATGCATGGACCAGTAGGCATGGCCAGGGACGTTACGTGTCCATCACGGCACACTGGGTAAATGTGGTGGATGCAGGGTCCACAGGGGACAGCTAGTTTGGGACAGTTCTGCCTAGCCCACCATCTAGGAAACAGTTGGCTGTAGCCGTTCGCACCCCCTCCTCCTCGTCCTCCTGCAGAAGCGAGACCTCGTCCACAGACCACAGTCGCACAACCACTCCATCCACAGCTGCCACTGTTGCACACCAGGTCTCCCGTTATGGGGCAGCTACTGGCAAACGTCAGCAGGCTGTATTGGCTATGAAGTGTTTGGGCGACAACAGACACACCGCTGAAGTTCTGTCCGAGTTCTTGCAGAAAGAAACGTAGTCGTGGCTGGGCACTGTAGATCTTGAGGCAGGCAAGGTAGTGAGTGATAACGGAAGGAATTTCATGGCTGCCATCTCCCTTTCCCAACTGAAACACATTCCTTGCCTGGCTCACACCTTAAACCTGGTGGTGCAGTGCTTCCTGAAAAGTTATCCGGGGTTATCCGACCTGCTCCTCAAAGTGCGTGGACTTTGCTCACATATCCGCCGTTCGCCCGTACACTCCAGCCGTATGCAGACCTATCAGCGTTCTTTGAACCTTCCCCAGCATCGCCTAATCATAGACGTTGCAACAAGGTGGAACTCAACACTGCACATGCTTCAGAGACTGTGTGAACAGAGGCGGGCTGTTATGTTTTTGTGGGAGGATACACATACACGGGCAGGCAGTAGGATGGCAGACATGGAGTTGTCAGGTGTGCAGTGGTCGAAGATTCAAGACCTGTGTCAAGTCCTTCAGTGTTTTGAGGAATGCACACGGCTGGTTAGTGCAGACAACGCCATAATAAGCATGAGCATCCCCCTAATGCGTCTGCTGATGCAAAGTTTGACGCACATAAAGGATCAGGCGTCTGCAGCTGAGGAAGAGGAAAGCCTTGATGACAGTCAGCCATTGACTGGCCAGGGCAGTGTACAGGACGAGGTAGCGGGCGAACAGGAGGAGGAGGACGAGGAGGATGATGGGGATGATTATATTTTTAATGAGGAAGCTTTTCCGGGGCCAGTGGAAATTGTTGGCGCGGCAAGGCCGGGTTCTGGTTTTTGGAGGGACACAAGTGACGTGGATTTGCCTGAAACTGCCCCTCAACCAAGCACAACCACAGATTTGAGAACTGGAACTTTGGCCCACATGGCGGATTATGCCTTACGTATCCTCAAAAGGGACACACGCATAACAAAAATGATGAACGATGACGATTACTGGTTGGCCTGCCTCCTTGATCCTCGCTATGAAGGCAAATTGCAAAATATAATGCCACATGAGAACTTGGAACTAATATTAGCAACCAAACAATCACCTCTTATTGACCGTTTGCTTCTGGCATTCCCTGCACACAGTGCCCGTGATCGTTCTAACACGAGCTGCAGGGGCCAGCAGACCAGAGGTGTTAGAGGGGCAGAAATCAGAAGTGGCGTTGGCCAGAGGGGTTTTCTGACCAGGTTGTGGAGTGATTTTGCTATGACCGCAGACAGGACAGGTACTGCAGCATCAATTCAAAGTGACAGGAGACAACATTTGTCCAGTATGGTTACTAACTATTTTTCATCCCTTATCGACGTTCTCCCTCAACCGTCATTCCCATTTGATTACTGGGCATCAAAATTAGACACCTGGCCAGAATTGGCAGAATATGCATTGCAGGAGCTTGCTTGCCCGGCAGCTAGTGTCCTATCAGAAAGAGTATTCAGTGATGCAGGTTCAATACTAACAGAAAAAAGGACTCGTCTGGCTACCCAAAATGTAGATGATCTAACCTTCATTAAAATGAACCACAACTGGATTTCGAAATCTTTTGCCCCACCTTGCCCGGCTGACACCTAGCTTTCCTATGTAAAGGTCTTGCCTGTGGACTATTCTGAACGACTTTTCCAATCTCGTAATTTGCAGCACCTGATTGTCCAGCATCCGACATGTTAACACCTCCCTAAATGGCCAAAGTCCCCACACGGGGCCGTGGTATCGCCACTGGGCGCCAGCACCCGTGAGAGTACTGTTTGTCTGAAGAGGTGGGTGTGCCCGCTTTTGGTCGACGGCACTGCCACTAGGTCCCTCATAGTACAATAAAGTGTCTGGCGGTGGTGGTGCGCACCCAACGTCAGACACACCGTTGTAATATGAGGGGCCCTGGGCCTGTACCGCCGGCCACAAGACAGTCCCCCCCCCAGGTCAAACAGTGCTCTACGACTTGCAAAATTTTCTCTCACAGCTCCACCAATGTTTAGTCTATGCGCTGACATCCTTCAATGCCTGGCACTGTCAATACCATTGTATTGACATTTTTCTTATGTCAGGCCTTCGAAGCCTGTCTGCGGTCACTCCTTCCACTAGGCCTCCACTGACCTGTCTACTGCTGCCCGTGTTCCCCTGGAACCAATTTTAAATTGCCTACAGCCAGCCCAATTTATTATGTTAGGGCTTCGAAGCCTGTCTGCGGTCCCTCCTTCCACTAGGCCTCCACTGACCTGTCTACTGCTGCCCGTGTTCCCCTGGAACCAATTTTAAATTGCCTACAGCCAGCCCAATTTATTATGTTAGGGCTTCGAAGCCTGTCTGCGGTCCCTCCTTCCACTAGGCCTCCACTGACCTGTCTACTGCTGCCCGTGTACCCCTTGAACCAACATCAGAAAATATAAAAATAAGTATTTTGCTTATAAAAAAGAAAATACTGGAGAGATATCAAATGCAGACATTTTAACATTAAAAACAAACACATACAACAAAAATCTGGTACAGTACTAAAAATGGCCACCAGCTACAATAACTTTCTCCTGCAAGTAGTTAACTGAAAGGTTTTTTCAATTTTAAACACAGATATGGCATCCACCGAGTGTTGTCCTGTCGCGTCTTCTTTATATTATTGCCAAGAAGATGCAAAACAATGAAAATAATAAAATCATTATTTACCAAAAAAATAGAGTAAGTCAAAACCACATTGCAAATAAACATTCATTACAAATAAAGAAGCAGGGCGCGTCCGAGGGTGAGTATATACCTAATAAGAATATAATCACCCTCGGACGCGCCCTGCTTCTTTCCGACAGCCTTCCTTCCTAAGAATCAGCCCTTCCGTGGTGTAGAGAGAGGGTGTGTTACACTCCAAGGTGTTCCCCAGGTTGCCTTTCCTGAGCTTCGATCTTCATGCTCTCGTTTAGTAGTTGTCGGAAAGTAGGCTGCGTTAGGCCTACAAATTGGGTATGGGGTGGAGAGAGATGGTGTGTTACACTCCAAGGTGTTCCCCAGGTTTCCTTGCCATTGCTTCGGTCTTCCGACTCTCGTTTAGTAGTTGTAGAAAACTACACTGCATTAGGCCTACAAAATGGGTATCGGGTGGAGAGAGATGGTGTGTTACACTCCAAGGTGTTCCCCAGGTTTCCTTGCCATTGCTTCGGTCTTCCGACTCTCGTTTAGTAGTTGTAGAAAACTACACTGCATTAGGCTTACAAAATGGGTATCGGGTGGAGAGAGATGGTGTGTTACACTCCAAGGTGTTCCCCAGGTTTCCTTGCCATTGCTTCGGTCATTCCGACTCTCGTTTAGTAGTTGTAGAAAACTACACTGCATTAGGCCTACAAAATGGGTATCGGGTGGAGAGAGATGGTGTGTTACACTCCAAGGTGTTCCCCAGGTTTCCTTGCCATTGCTTCGGTCTTCTGACTCTCGTTTAGTAGTTGTAGAAAACTACACTGCATTAGGCCTACAAAATGGGTATCGGGTGGCGAGAGATGGTGTGTTACACTCCAAGGTGTTCCCCAGGTTTCCTTGCCATTGCTTCGGTCTTCCGACTTTCGTTTAGTAGTTGTAGAAAACTACACTGCATTAGGCCTACAAAATGGGTATCGGGTGGAGAGAGATGGTGTGTTACACTCCAAGGTGTTCCCCAGGTTTCCTTGCCATTGCTTCGGTCTTCCGACTCTCGTTTAGTAGTTGTAGAAAACTACACTGCATTAGGCCTACAAAATGGGTATGGGGTGGAGAGAGATGGTGTGTTCCACTCCAAGGTGTTCTCCAGGTTGCCTTTCCTGAGCTTCTATCTTCAGGCTCTCGTTAAATTGTGGTTAAATGGAACAACTGCATTTGGCGTACTAGTTGGTTTGGGGCCTACTATCGGTGTCTGCCACTCCTTGCTGTTCTCCTCCACTGAACAAAGCTGTGCCGCCTGTTTACTACGGTTGCCAATTTTGAACTGCATTTCGACTACTTACTGATTTGGGCCTACTCTCTGTGTCAGCCTCTCATTCCAGTTGTCCTCCACTGCAATGCCCCCTGGTTATTCCTGTGTTTTCAATTTTGAACTGCATTTAGCCAACTTTATTCTTTGGGCCTATATCTGTGTTTCCTCCTCATCCTGCCCATTGCCCAGCCAGTGATAGATGAGTCTGCTGGTACATTGACCCATAACGCAACATTCCCCGTGCACGCTACACAACAACATTGTGACCCTGCTGAAAGTCAGGTTGCTCTTCCCGCATACCATACCACCTTACACGGGGACAAAGAGGAAGGTGCAGATGAAAGTGCAGGTTCCTTCATCAGGTGGGGGGAGGAATACTAGTTGGCGACGTCACTGGCACAGGGCCTCTCATCGTACGCAAAAGTGTTGCTGCCGGTGGGAGGCGCCCCCGCCGTGCAAACACACCGCTGTACTTTGAGGGGCCCTGTGCCAGTGCCAATGCCAACGAGTGGGCCCCCCCTGCTTGCTCAGGTTCACAGCACTTGCAAAGTTGAAATACTTACCTCTCCCTGCTCCACTGCCGTGACGTGGTCCAGATTTCCTGGGCCCACTAATTACTTGAACCAGCCCTACCTACCACAACTTTAGCCAAATGAACCCCAATTTCAAATGCCTTCCAATTATTATAAGGTAAATTACGCTTGACAAGCTTCATTAAGAAGAATGGATGGTTTTGACATTAAAATGGGCACTCTAGGTGTTTTCCTGGCCCCCACTCACTGCCGACTATGCTGTCCCATTGACTTGCATTGGGTTTCGTGTTTCGGTCGATCCCGACTTTACGTCATAATCGGCCGATTTCACTCGACCCGACTTTTGAGATAGTCGGGTTTCGCGAATTCCGGCTCGACTCTAAAAAGGTCAAGGTCGCTCAACTCTAGTCCTCACAACACAGGTACAAGCAGTACAGTATCCAGGTCCATGGACACACAGGTTCCAAAATAGAAGAAACCAGCAGCACTCCAACTTCAGTAAGTGTATGTTCACACGGGGCGTTTTTGCTGCTTTTTTATGCAGCAAAACCTGATTTCTTGTCAGGAAAAAAGCTACGGCAAAAACGCATGTTTTAGTGTGCTTTTGGTGCGTTTTTTGTTTGCGTTTTGTTGTGGTTTTGGTGCATTTTTTCATGCGTTTTGGGGAGCAAGTTGGGTCTCTTTGTGCATGCTAATAAAGTTGAGTGGCCCCAGAGAAAAAAAAACCTACTTCCTGTAGAACCGTATCTCCTTTGAAAGGCTGGCAATTCAAATGCCACTACAGAAAAATCACACTGACCGGTTAGAACAGGATAGAATAGATGTATACACAAAGAATACACAGATATATAGATGTCACTGACAAACACCTGTATATATGTACTAGTTATTGAACCCGTTCTACGCCCGGGTGGCGAGCATTTATATTGGTTTATGGTCTCCATCCTGTCATGTGCTGCTCCATCCTGCGTCCCCATCCTGTCATGTGCTGCACCCATCCTGCGTCCCCATCCTGTCATGTGCTGCTCCATCCTGCGTCCCCATCCTGTCATGTGCTGCACCCATCCTGAGTCCCCATCCTGTCATGTGCTGCTCCCATCCTGCGCCCCCATTCTGACATGTGCTGCTCCCATCCTGCGCCCCCATTCTGACATGTGCTGCTCCCATCCTGCGCCCCCATTCTGACATGCGCTGCTCCCATCCTGCGCCCCCATTCTGATATGCGCTGCTCCCATCCTGTGCCCCCATTCTGACATGCGCTGCTCCCATCCTGCGCCCCCATTCTGACATGTGCTACACCCATCCTGCGTCCCCATTCTGACATGCGCTGCTCCCATCCTGCGCCCCCATTCTGACATGTGCTGCTCCCATCCTGCGCCCCCATTCTGACATGCGCTGCTCCCATCCTGCGCCCCTATTCTCACATGCGCTGCTCCCATCCTGCGCCCCCATTCTGACATGCGCTGCTCACATCCTGCGCCCCCATTCTGACATGCGCTGCTCCCATCCTGCGCCCCCATTCTGTCATGTGCTGTACCCATCCTGCTCCCCCATTCTGTCATGTGCTGCCCCCATCCTGCGCCTCCATTCTGACATGTGCTGCTCCCATCCTGCGCCCCCATTCTGATATGTGCTGCACCCATCCTGCGCCCCCGTTCTGTCATGTGCTGCTGCCATCCTGCACCCCCTTTCTGTCATGTGCTGCCCTATTCTGATATGTGCTGCTCCCATCCTGCGCCCCCGTTCTGTCATGTGATGCTCCCATCCTGCGCCCGTTTTGTAATTTGCTGCTCCCATCCATATGCCCCATACACTGCTCCATAAAGGTTGATGGCCCCCATAAGATGCTCCATAGTATATGCCCCGTACACTACTCCATAAAGGTTTATGGCCCCCATAAGATGCTCCATAGTATATGCCCCTGTACACTGCTCCATTATGGTTGATGGCCCCCATAAGATGCTCCATAGTATATGCCCCCGTACACTGCTCCATTATGGTTGATGGCCCCCATAAGATGCTCCATAGTATATGCCCCCGTACACTGCTCCATTATGGTTGATGGCCCCCATAAGATGCTCCATAGTATATGCCCCCGTACACTGCTCCATTATGGTTGATGGCCCCCATAAGATGCTCCATAGTGTATGCCCCGTACACTGCTTCATAAAGGTTTATGGCCCCCATAAGATGCTCCATAGTATATGCCCCGTTCACTGCTCCATTATGGTTGATGGCCCCCATAAGATGCTCCATAGTATATGCCGCCGTACACTGCTCCATTATGGTTGATGGCCCCCATAAGATGCTCCATAGTATATGCCCCCGTACACTGCTCCATTATGGTTGATGGCCCCCATAAGATGCTCCATAGTATATGCCCCTGTACACTGCTCCATTATGGTTGATGGCCCCCATAAGATGCTCCATAGTATATGCCCCGTATGCTGCTGCGATATATAAAAAAAACAAAAAAACCATACTCGCCTATCGTCGCTGGACGCCGAGTGCTGGGGGGCCTGAGCAGGCGGGGACACCTGCGCGCTGTGGGGGTCAGGTGCCGGAGTCGCCGCTAGCTCATGCCCCCCAGCACTTGCTATATTCACCTGGCCCTGATCCAGCGCTGTGTGCCGCTCTCTTCCGGGTCCTCTGGCTGTGACTGTTCAGTCAGAGGGTGGCGCGCATTAAGCGCGTCATCGTGCCCTCTGAACTGTGAACTTCACAGGCAGAGGACCCGGAAGATGGAGCGGCGCGCAGCGCTGGAACGGGGGACAGGTGAATATAATACTTACCCTCCTGGCGCGTCCCTGAGGAAGAAGAATGTGTGAAACGCGCGTTGGAGTGTGAGGAGGCAGCTTGGGCGCATTCATCATGAGCACTGGTTCGTATATATATATATATATATATATATATATATATATATATATATATATATGCTTATTTGCACTATGCACTAGGAACTTTCTAAATACCTGCTAAAAGCCATTTTACTTTCTAATACCTGCTATAGGCTACTTTACATGGAGGATATGTGCAATATATGAGAGGCCACTAATATTGTTTTTAGAAATATATATTTGGTTGCCCTTTCTCCTTATTTACGTCCCATTGTGGATATAGGCCTTATAGCTATAAATAACTTTTTTTCTCTTTTTTTGCTACCAGTGCCCAGATATTATAAAAGGAAGTATTTCTTTATATGTACTTAGTGATATTATGAATGTCCAAGACTGCCCCTCTTGTTTTTAACTTATTTGTGTATTGTTCTAGTGGTGTCAAATAAAGCATTTTGAACTTTTAGATATTTTCTCTTCAATTATTTATCTTCAAGTATTCTTTTGATTGGTTAAGAATATAATACTTACCCTCCTGGCGCGTCCCTGCCTCTCCGTTGGAGATCGCGGTGTGCGTTCAGTGTTTACGCATACCGCGATCTCCTGGGAGCGTCACTCTGTGGGGTCCAGACTGCGCTGGTGCTTGCGCTTGCGCAGTCTATAAAGGCTTCGGACAGAGTGACGCTCCCAGCGTTATATTATAGATTTATATTACATAGATAGATAGAAGAAAAACCTTTAATTAAGCAGCCGCGGTAGTGGAAAATCACAGCAGGTGCCAACAGGAGAGAAAAGATGGATTATATACAGTAAATACATATAGAATAGGCAGATATATAGATTTCAGTGACAAATACAATTAGTACAGTGTGTGCGGCTTACTGTACATGTATTTAATTAAACATTTTTCTCACAACTGTATATTTAGCCTTTAATGGCTATTAAAATGGGGGACCCCCAAAAAATGACGTGGGGTCCCCCTATAATTAATAACCAGCAAAGGCTATGCAGACAACTGTGGGCTGATATTAATAGCCCAGGAAGGGGCCATGGATACTGCCCCACTGGCTAAAAACATCAGCTCTCAGCCACCCCAGAAAAGGCGCATCTTTAAAATGCGCCAATTCTGGCGCTTAGCCTCACTTTTCTCACTTGCCCTGTAGCAGTGGCAAGTGGGGTAATAGTTGGGGGGTTGATGTCACTGTCAGATGACATCAAGCCCCGAGGTTAGTAATAGAGAGGCGTCAATAAAACACCCCCATTATTAATCCTATATTTGCATGGTAAATAAAGACACAGGCAGAATAAAGTCATTTAATTGAAAGAAACACACATTCCTTTATTATTCTTAATTAAACCATACTTACAACCACACCTAATTCCCCGACACCCTTGATCTCCTGTAATAAAAATAAAATAACAAGCCAACAATATACCATACCTGTCCGTCATTGTGTCCCACGCAGTAATCCATGTCTGCGGGATATACAGTATTCAACCTGGACGGTGCTAAGATGTGACCGTCCAGACTGAAAACCACTTTTAAATGAGCTGCTGAGAGCAGCTTCAGTGACTAGCAGTGACATCACTGAAGCTGCGCTTCCTCACAGCCTGAACTGGAGTGACCTCCGGACCGTGGGAAAATGACAGTGCATTTTCCCACGGTCCAGAATTCAACGCAGTTCAGGCTATGAGGGATCGCAGCATCAGTGACGTCACTGCTAGTCACTGAGGTGTCTGCCCTGCAGCCTGATTGCATGTGTAATGTGTATATAACTAATTTCTTTGCTGTTCTCCTAATATTCCTAAAAAAAAAAAATCAGTTTGAAAATGGTGCTGGCCGCTCCTCGGCAGAAGCAGTTATCGTTGATCCTATAGCTGCTACTGCACAGGTGCCGGCAGCACCATCTTAGATGAGGATATTTTTTTTTCATCTAGCAAGATGGCGCCACCGGCGCCTGTGCAGTAGCAGCTATAGGATCACAGATAGCTGCTTCTGCGCAGGCACGGCCGGTGCTATTTTCAAACTGATTATTTTTTTCTCTGAATATTTCTGCCGAATATGTTAGCGCTATATAAATAAAAATTATTATTATTATTATTATAATGCTTGTCCTTACTCAGCTTAGTAGGCACCATCACACAGACTTCCTCAGCATACAAGTTCGATATTAAAAATCAGGTCTTACATTTGTAATGCAAAGTAGGAGAGACTTTTGCCCCTGAAAGGGTTCCTTTAAAATGTTGAATTTTTGCCTTTTCTCTACATTCTTTAGGCAGTGACTAAACTTATTCTGGCAATTAACATTAGCTCCTAAGGATGGTGAAATGAGTTGGTGACCATGGTTCCTAATATCTGGCTCAAGCAAATACTACAGTGAATTAGTGAAAAGCAGGTCCACAACCTCCTGGGTAACTTTTGTATATGTAGTGTTGTGGGATTATGTGAATACTGTGACATTTATATATTAAAAAGTAACATGAAACCAATCTACTATATAATTGTCTAAGGGTCACTTCCGTCTTTCTGTCTGTCACGGATATTCATTGGTCGCGGCCTCTGTCTGTCATGGAAATCCAAGTCGCTGATTGGTCATGGCTGTTTTGCCGCGACCAATCAGCGATGGCCACAGTCCGGCAGCAAAATGGCCGTTCCATCCTCCCCACACTCAGTGCCCTCTCCATACTCCCCTCCAGTCAGCCCTCACACAGGGTTAATGGCAGCGTTAATGGACTGTGTCATGCAGCGGCGTAACGCACTCCATTAACGCAGCTATTAATTCTGTGTGACCAACCTTTTACTATTGATGCTGCGTATGCAGTAAAAATATCTAATGTTGCAAATAATAATAATGAAAAAAAACGTTATTCTCACCCTCCGACGTCGCGCCCTCTCCTCGGCAGTGCAAGCGGCAGGATCCAGTGCCAAGGATGCTATGCCAGAAGGGCCTGCCATGACGTCTTGTGACCACGATGTCATCACAGGTCCTGCGCTCATACCAACCCTGGGACCGGAAGCTGCCGCGTGCACCGCACACAAGCGCCAGAACTACAAGGGGCCCTCGGAAGGTGAGTATATGTTTATTTTTTATTTTACGTCTTTTTTAACCTGTTACATACGTGGCTGGGCAATATACTACGTGGCTGGGCAATATACTACGTGGCTGGGCAATATACTACGTGGTTCGGTAATATACTACGTGGGCAGTGCAATATACTACGTGGCTGGGCAATATACTACGTGGACATGCATATTCTAGAATACCCGATGCGCTAGAATCAGGCCACAATCTAGTTTATTTCTATGCACCATTTACCTAAGGAACATAGAATATATCAGTACCTCTTATCCACTCCTTTTAATAACATGAATCCCTCTTATTTATTACATTTTTACTTTTTTTTTCACTTACAAAGTGCCATTAATTCCACAGCACTTTACAGACATTATTACTACTTATTATTACTCTTTCTCAAGATCTATCCGAATTTATTAATGAATGCAGAAGCAAATATGAAAAACTATGTGTAAAAGTCTTGAAACCATTTCTCCTTCTTGCAGTTGTTGTTACATGGTTGTTAGTCTTCATATAAACTTGTTACTACTTAATGTTTGTGCCATACTTACAGCTCGGTCACATCTTTAGGGATGTTTTTAGGGAGCGCTCTCAATCCTTTGTTGCCGCAACGAACTACAGAGTCCACACAAGTGCACTGTTCTGGGCAGCGGAGAGTAGGGAGACAGCTGCTCTCCTCGTTGCCTACAAATAAATGAGAAAATAGGTTTTACATTTCATACCAAAAGCACTTATGAAATAACGGATAGCTTTTGTATTACTGAAAGAATATTGAAATGTATTGTTAACAATTACAATGATGATAAAATGTGAAATCTATTAATGGCTAAATAAAAAAAAAGAGGTAATCACAATGTCCTTTGAAAGTATCACAAATGCCAAGACACATTGACACATAATAAAGATTATCCAGTGTAATTAGTAATAACTTTCTACATTTTTGGCCTTCATTGGAAGAATGGCCGAGGTCTGGGTCTTATAAATGAGTATGTTACCAAGCTGTCTGAAGAGAGCGCCCAATCATTTTATAACTGTATGACGTTGAACTAAAGAGTACTTCCTTCTTCATAAATGGATGTGGTCAGACAGTACTTGTTTTAAGAAGCACTTTTACAATTCACTGCTTACTGAAATTTTCAGCCCTTTTTGAGATATGAACACTTTGCTTCTGTTTACAGCTGGTTACCTAGGAGACTGACCATTCCTGCAGTCTACCTTGTAAGTACGGTGCTGAAGTTGGCCAGCGTTAGAAGGTCACAGTATAATCCTGGCCATGTTTCAACAGTACTTACAAGCTCAATCAAAAAGAGCACACGTTCTGTTGTCTAGCAGCAGTGATCGGCCTCCAAGGCAAGGGGCTGCTAATATTTCAAGAGGCTGAACATTTTAATAAGCAGTAAACTGCTAAATTGCTAGTGTTTGTAAGCCACATCACAATAAAAAGGAAGCCTTACTTTCCAACACCAGATCACATACCAATGCACTGCAGGATGCAGCAGACCCCCATGACAAAGTCTGGGACAGCAAAATACTGATGAAGGGGCTTGGCTGCATCATATGGAAAAATGTGCAATAAAAAGATGAAAAAGATGTATAAAATATGAGGTAGTGGTCAATATTTTGACCAAAATGGGCAACCCACATCAAGAGTCCTCATCATCTTATGAGTCACAAGACTACAATCCAGTAATTTTTAAATTATTTTAGTTAGTAAAATTAACAGAGAAAGTTAAAGGCAACAGTGTATATGCGAGTAGTGGACAGCATGGCAGATGCAGGCAAATCCCAATGGAAGGCCAATAAGCTGCACCAACGAACACTACATATGTTCTAGTTGTCAAGACACATTGAAAAATTATTGTGTTAAAGATTCCTTATATATATCTTATATGTTTCCCTTACATAGTAACATAGTTAGTAAGGCCGAAAAAAGACATTTGTCCATCCAGTTCAGCCTATATTCCATCATAATAAATCCCCAGATCTATGTCCTTCTACAGAACCTAATAATTGTATGATAAAATATTGTTCTGCTCCAGGAAGACATCCAGGCCTCTCTTGAACCCCTCGACTGAGTTCGCCATCACCACCTCCTCAGGCAAGCAATTCCAGATTCTCACCGCCCTAACAGTAAAGAATCCTCTTCTATGTTGGTGGAAAAACTTTCTATCCTCCAGACGCAAAGAATGCCCCCTTGTGCCTGTCACCTTCCTTGGTATAAACAGATCTTCAGTGAGATATTTGTATTGTCCCCTTATATACTTATACATGGTTATTAGATCGCCCCTCAGTCGTCTTTTTTCTAGACTAAATAATCCTAATTTTGCTAATCTATCTGGGTATTGTAGTTCTCCCATCCCCTTTATTAATTTTGTTGCCCTCCTTTGTACTCTCTCTAGTTCTATTATATCCTTCCTGAGCACCGGTGCCCAAAACTGGACACAGTACTCCATGTGCGGTCTAACTAGGGATTTGTACAGAGGCAGTATAATGCTCTCATCATGTGTATCCAGACCCTATGATCCTGTTTGCCTTGGCAGCTGCTGCCTGGCACTGGCTGCTCCAGGTAAGTTTATCATTAACTAGGATCCCCAAGTCCTTCTCCCTGTCAGATTTACCCAGTGGTTTCCCTTTCAGTGTGTAATGGTGATATTGATTCCTTCTTCCCATGTGTATAACCTTACATTTATCATTGTTAAACCTCATCTGCCACCTTTCAGCCCAAGTTTCCAACTTATCCAGATCCATCTGTAGCAGAATACTATCTTCTCTTGTATTAACTGCTTTACATAGTTTTGCATCATCTGCAAATATCGATATTTTACTGTGTAAACCTTCTACCAGATCATTAATGAATATGTTGAAGAGAACAGGTCCCAATACCGACCCCTGCAGTACCCCACTGGTCACAGCGACCCAGTTAGAGACTATACCATTTATAACCACCCTCTGCTTTCTATCACTAAGCCAGTTACTAACCCATTTACACACATTTTCCCCCAGACCAAGCATTCACATTTTGTGTACCAACCTCTTGTGCGGCACGGTATCAAACGCTTTGGAAAAATCGAGATATACCACGTCCAATGACTCACCGTGGTCCAGCCTATAGCTTACCTCTTCATAAAAACTGCTAGATTGGTTTGACAGGAGCGATTTCTCATAAACCCATGCTGATATGGAGTTAAACAGTTATTCTCATTGAGATAATCCAGAATAACATCCTTCAGAAACCCTTCAAATATTTTACCAACAATAGAGGTTAGACTTACTGGCCTATAATTTCCAGGTTCACTTTTAGAGCCCTTTTTGAATATTGGCACCACATTTGCTATGCGCCAGTCCTGCGGAACAGACCCCGTCGCTATAGAGTCCCTAAAAATAAGAAATAATGGTTTATCTATTACATTACTTAGTTCTCTTAGTACTCGTGGGTGTATGCCATCCGGACCCAGAGATTTATCGATTTTAATCTTATTTAGCCGGTTTCGCACCTCTTCTTGGGTTAGATTGGTGACCCTTAATATAGGGTTTTCATTGTTTCTTGGGATTTCACCTAGCATTTCATTTTCCACCGTGAATACCGTGGAGAAGAAGGTGTTTAATATGTTAGCTTTTTCCTCGTCATCTACAACCATACTTTCCTCACAATTTTTTAAGGGGCCTACATTTTCAGTTTTTATTCTTTCACTATTGATATAGTTGAAGAACAGTTTGGGATTAGTTTTACTCTCCTTAGCAATGTGCTTCTCTGTTTCCTTTTTGGCAGCTTTAATTAGTTTTTTAGATAAAGTATTTTTCTCCCTATAGTTTTTTAGAGCTTCAATGGTGCCATCCTGCTTTAGTAGTGCAAATGCTTTCTTTTTACTGTTAATTGCCTGTCTTACTTCTTTGTTTAGCCACATTGGGTTTTTCCTATTTCTAGTCCTTTTATTCCCACAAGGTATAAACCACTTACAGTGCCTATTTAGGTTGTTCTTAAACATTTTCCATTTATTATCTGTATTCTTATTTCTGAGGATATTGTCCCAGTCTACCAGATTAAGGGCATCTCTAAGCTGGTCAAACTTTGCCTTCCTAAAGTTCAGTGTTTTTGTGACTACCTGACAAGTCCCCCTAGTGAAAGACAGGTGAAACTTTACAATATTGTGGTCGCTATTTCCTAGATGCCCGACCACCTGCAGATTTGTTATTCTGTCAGGTCTATTAGACAGTATTAGTTCTAAAAGTGCTGCTCCTCTGGTTGGATTCTGCACCAATTGTGAAAGATAATTTTTCTTGGTTATTAGCAGAAACCTGTTGCCTTTTTGGGTTTCACAGGTTTCTGTTTCCCAGTTAATATCCGGGTAATTAAAGTCCCCCATAACCAGGACCTCATTATGGGTTGCAGCTTCATCTATCTGCTTTAGAAGTAGACTTTCCATGATTTCTGTTATATTTGGGGGTTTGTAACAGACCCCAATGAGAATTTTACCATTTTTCCCTCCATGAATTTCGACCCATATGGACTCGACATCCTCATTCCCTTCGCTAATATCCTCCCTTAAAGTGGACTTTAGACAAGACTTTACATAGAGACAAACCCCTCCTCCTCTCCAATTTTTATGATCCTTTCTAAACAGACTGTAACCCTGTAAGTTAACTGCCCAGTCATAGCTTTCATCTAACCATGTCTCGGTTATTCCCACTATGTCAAAGTTACCTGTAGATATTTCTGCTTCTAGTTCTTCCATCTTGTTTGTCAGGCTTCTGGCGTTTGCGAGAATGCAGTTTAGAGGATTTTGTTTTGTTCCAATCTCCTCGCTGTGGATTGTTTTAGAAATGTTCTTACCTCCCTTCTGAGTATGTTTTCCTGGATCTTCTTTGTTCAAGTCTAATGTTTTTCTTCCCGTCCCCTCTTCTTCTAGTTTAACGCCCTCCTGATGAGTGTAGAGAGTCTTCTGGCGAATGTGTGTTTCCCAGGTTTGTTGAGATGTAGTCTGTCTCTGGCGAGGAGTCCATCGTACAAGTAATTCACACCGTGGTCCAGGAATCCGAATCCTTGTTGTCTGCACCATTGTCTTAGCCAGTTGTTCGCATCAAGGATCCTGTTCCATCTCCTGGTGCCATGCCCGTCTACTGGAAGGATAGAAAAAAAAACTACCTGTGCCTCCAGTTCCTTTACTTTCTTCCTCAACTCTTCAAAGTCCTTGCAGATTGTCGGTAGGTCCTTCCTTGCCGTGTCATTGGTGCCAACATGTATCAGAAGAAATGGGTGGACGTCCTTGGAGCTGAAGAGCTTTGGTATCCTATCGGTCACATCCTTGATCATCGCACCTGGAAGGCAGCATACTTCTCTTGCGGTTATATCCGATCTGCAGATGGCTGCTTCTGTGCCTCTCAGTAGTGAGTCTCCCACCACCACCACTCTTCGTTGCTTCTTGGCTGTACTTTTTGCTGTCACTTGTTGCTGTGTGCCCTTTTCTTTTTTGCTTGCTGGTATTGCTTTATCCTTAGGTGTGCCATCTTCATCCTCTACAAAGATTTGATATCGGTTCTTCAGTTGTGTGGTTGGTGATTTCTCCATGGTCTTCTTGCTTCTTTTGGTCACATGCTTCCACTCATCTGCTTTTGGAGGTTCTCTGACACTTTTTTCACCTTCTGTGACCAGTAGAGATGCTTCTGTTCTGTCTAGGAAGTCTTCATTCTCTTTGAGTTTCAAAGTTGCTATTCTTTCTTCCAGACCCCGCACCTTTTCTTCTGATAGAATTCAGATTTCTGTAACATGATTTACTGGATTTTTTTCTAGCCTATTTTCATAGTTTTAAGGTCACCACAGTTGTGTTTTAGGTTCCCTACTCTTGATCTGTCGAGCTCTGTCAGAGCATTTTGGTTTCCCATTTGCACAACCTGTTTCACTTCCTTTTGTAAGTTACACGCTCTGAACACATGGAAGCAATTTGTTTTCTGTCAAAGGACAGAACATTTAGGTGGAACAATCTCTGCTATTCTTTAAATTGATATGAGAAAGACCGATATTAAAAAAGGAAACCTGTCATCAGGATTATGCTCAGTAACCTACAGGCAGTGTCAGGTCAGCGCCTTTATACTGATTACAATGATTGTGGTTGTTTAATCTTTGTTTTCAGTTTTGAGTTAATGATATGCACATGCTCTGGGGCCGCCTGTGGGGGGTCACATGTGGTGCTCTTAATTTCATATATATGCAATACTTTTTTACTTTTTAATTTTATGTTAAATAAATCTGTAATACCGTTCATTAAAGGGGTTTTTCCAAGCTTACTATGGTTACGAACTATCCTCATGACATGTCACCAGTATAAAATATCAGTAGGGGTCCAACACCTGGCACCCCCACAATCAGTTATGCTCACATAAAAAAAAAAAGACTTCAACGATATTCAAAAGATTCTTAAATTAAGTAACTGGAGTCATGTTACCTGGATTGTTTGTAAAAAATAAATAAAAATAAAGCATCATTTAATGTTTCATCGTACTATTACGGTAAATTATGACATCAGTAGCAGGAGAAGGAAATTAGCGTTTGGAATATCAGAATACAGTGAATGTACAAGAGCTGTACAGACTGCAGGACAACACAGAAAATGCTAAATAAAACACTTGTTTTTATCAGAACAAAAATATAAAGGATTTGGTGAGGAATTCTTCTCTCTATTAAGAACAGTTCCACATGTAAGTAGGCCGTGGATCGACTTCCCACAGCTCTATTTCTAGTACACTGTCAATCACTGGAGACAAACCACATGCATGAAACATAGTGTGACCAATGTGTTCAGTTCCTACGAAACATAAATACACCCTGCCGACACCGCACGTTCTTGGAAACGCATCTCGGCAGCCGCCAAACAGAAACAAACTGCACTTCCAAAATAAAAATACCTGACTAGACTTATTGGTTGTGCCAAGACACCGAGAAGACATCTCCTCTGCAGGTCACAATCTACTGTGTGTTTAGAAGCATTCCTCTGAAAATACAGGCCTTTCATTATGTGATTATTGTATTGCATAAGTTACACAACTTACACAGCTTACCATCACATGTAAAATCCTGGATGGCCACATCCTGAATTGGAATTTCCTTCAAAAAATACGGTTTTTGACAGCGAGGATTTCCACTCACAACTCTCTTCTTCCTAAGCCACTTTCCAAGCCATGCCAGGTGACAATTACAATTGAAAGGATTGGAGAGTAGGTTACTAAATTAAGGAAAGTAGAGAATAATTACATGAAAGTAGTGCTCATTTGCTCCAAGAACACCGACTTGGGACATGACCAATAAGGGCTAAAATATTCATACACCATAAAAGTCCTATACATGAAGGATAACTCCGACTTGTAAGGCCAGCAGATAGATATATTGCAAAAACTAATGTTTTCCATGATACTGTACATGAACAAGAGTTTAAAATTCTACATTTCATTAATTGTCGCATGTCAATGATCATTTATCAGGCTGCTTGTCCTTGTGGCTTAGGCTAGGTTCACACTACGTTAGTGCAGTTTAACATATCCGTTAAACGGACTGCACTAACGCAAGTGCCGGTGCTTGCACAGCACTAGCGAAGATGGAGCTTCTGCTAGCTCTAACTGTGCTAGCAGTGACGGACCCGGAAACGCTGCAGCCCGCGTCTCGGGTCCGTCACTCAAATGATGGCACATCCCTAGCACACGCCCAGTGTGGGCGTGCGCTAGAGATGCGTCCGACATTGCAGTCTATGGCGGCGTTAACGGACTACGTTACACCGCGTTATGCCGCGGTGTAACGTAGTCCGTTAAACGTAGAGCCATAGCGCAATGTGAACCCAGCCTTAACATGATGGCATCACCACTCGCGAGCTATGTGTTCACACTCTTGAACAAAGATACAAAAGCAGGGGAAATAATTACTACTGATGATGCTGGAGCCATCTGTAAATTGAAACCTTTGGCCAGACTTCTGAGATTTTAATCCTAACCAGGGGCATTTGCTAAGGCTTAAAGGGATAGGTCATATTTATAATAGAAGGGGAAATTTGGGGAGAAAATTAGCACAAACAGAGTGAAAATGGATTACAGTCTTAAAATGTATGACCCCTAGAGGTCTTAATGAACAGTGGGGTTTCTCTATTTTTTGTAAATGTATTGCACTTTTGCCTGGCTTCTAATTTTAACTTCATTATTTGTTCCCTCCCAATCTTTTTTCGACGTGGTATTTTATTCTCTTTTATTTTTGTGAATCTAAATATAATTTTTGGGGCAACCATCATATATATTGTATCTAATGTATCTTAGTCTCTTTTTCAATATTGAAACATGATACCATTATTTATATGGGAAGCAGTTTTATTCATTTTTTTTATTTTATTTTCTCATTATATATTCACATTAATTTTTCATTCCTCTTTTATATTTATCCTTGTTACATAATTTTCATCACTTACTTTTTATGCTTTGTATAAATAATATTTTTCAATTTCACTCAGCACATTGATTCACTGCTTTTGGTTATATATTGTTTTGTCTTTCACTTTTAATTCATAGGCATATACTTGTGTGTGTGTATATTTATATATTATATATACAGTTAGGGCCAGAAATATTTGGACAGTGACACAATTTTCGCGAGTTGGGCTCTGCATGCCACCACATTGGATTTGAAATGAAACCTCTACAACAGAATTCAAGTGCAGATTGTAACGTTTAATTTGAAGGGTTGAACAAAAATATCTGATAGAAAATGTAGGAATTGTACACATTTCTTTACAAACACTCCACATTTTAGGAGGTCAAAAGTAATTGGACAAATAAACATAACCCAAACAAAATATTTTTATTTTCAATATTTTGTTGCAAATCCTTTGGAGGCAATCACTGCCTTAAGTCTGGAACCCATGGACATCACCAAACGCTGGGTTTCCTCCTTCTTAATGCTTTGCCAGGCCTTTACAGCCGCAGCCTTCAGGTCTTGCTTGTTTGTGGGTCTTTCCGTCTTAAGTCTGGATTTGAGCAAGTGAAATGCATGCTCAATTGGGTTTAGATCTGGAGATTGACTTGGCCATTGCAGAATGTGCCACTTTTTGGCACTCATGAACTCCTGGGTAGCTTTGGCTGTATGCTTGGGGTCATTGTCCATCTGTACTATGAAGCGCCGTCCAATCAACTTTGCAGCATTTGGCTGAATCTGGGCTGAAAGTATATCCCGGTACACTTCAGAATTCATCCGGCATCTTGTCTGCTCTTATGTCATCAATAAACACAAGTGACCCAGTGCCATTGAAAGCCATGCATGCCCATGCCATCACGTTGCCTCCACCATGTTTTACAGAGGATGTGGTGTGCCTTGGATCATGTGCCGTTCCCTTTCTTCTCCAAACTTTTTTCTTCCCATCATTCTGGTACAAGTTGATCTTTGTCTCATCTGTCCATAGAATACTTTTCCAGAACTGAGCTGGCTTCTTGAGGTGTTTTTCTGCAAATTTAACTCTGGCCTGTCTATTTTTGGTATTGATGAATGGTTTGCATCTAGATGTGAACCCTTTGTATTTACTGTCATGGAGTTTTCTCTTTACTGTTGACTTAGAGACAGATACACCTACTTCACTGAGAGTGTTCTGGACTTCAGTTGATGTTGTGAACGGGTTCTTCTTCACCAAATTAAGTATGCAGCGATCATCCACCACTGTTGTCATCCGTGGACGCCCAGGCCTTTTTGAGTTCCCAAGCTCACCAGTCAATTCCTTTTTTCTCAGAATGTACCCAACTGTTGATTTTGCTACTCCAAGCATGTCTGCTATCTCTCTGATGGATTTTTTCTTTTTTTTCAGCCTCAGGATGTTCTGCTTCACCTCAATTGAGAGTTCCTTTGACCGCATGTTGTCTGCTCACAGCAACAGCTTCCAAATGCAAAACCACACACCTGGAATCCACCCCTGACCTTTTAACTACTTCATTGATTACAGGTTAACGAGGGAGACGCCTTCAGAGTTAATTGCAGCCCTTAGAGTCCATTGTCCAATTACTTTTGGTCCCTTGAAAAAGAGGACGCTATGCATTACAGAGCTATGATTCCTAAACCCTTTCTCCGATTTGGATGTGGAAACTATCATATTGCAGCTGGGAGTGTGCACTTTCAGCCCATATTACATATATAATTTTATTTCTGAACATGTTTTTGTAAACAGCTCAAATAACAAAACTTGTGTCACTGTCCAAATATTTCTGGCCCTAACTGTATATATATATATATATATATGCATATATATATATATATATATATATACACACACACACACAGTACAGACCAAAAGTTTGGAAACACCTTCAAGAGAATGCCAAGAGTGTGCAAAGCAGCCATCAAAGCAAAAGGTGGCTACTTTGAAGAAACTAGAATATAAGACATAATTTCACTTGTTTCACACTTTTTTTGTTAAGTATATAATTCCACATGTGTTAATTCATAGTTTTGATGCCTTCAGTGTGAATGTACCATTTTCATAGACATGAAAATACAGAAAAATCTTTAAATGAGAAGGTGTGTCCAAACTTTTGGTCTGTACTGTATATATTTTTTGTTTGTTTTTTTTGTTGTTATTTCACATCATTGCTTTTTGTTTCAGACAATTTTATGTCACATTTTTGCATTTGGCACAGTTTCACGCGCTTTTCTGTTTCAGGATATTCTATAAGGTACCAGGTTTTTACACAGGTATCATCACTTTTTTAAATTCGTTGCTATGGATATTACTATTTCCCCATTGTTTACATTAATATGCCATTGTGCTTCGGTTATAAGTGTTTTTGCCATATCTTTCTATTGGCATAGCTATTGCTATTTGTCCTTTCAATCATGTCTGCTAGGATGCTGTGCGCCGCCTTGCACATGCACTTACTCTGCTCCTTTACGGACTGTCTGGCTGTTGTGTTATGAACTGTGACCCTGTCGCACTTCGTGACGTGCTTACTGGCCTCCGATGTGGGAGATGATCATGCGCTTGCGTGAGCAGTGGTGCCATGTATTATGGCGTCTCTTGAATGTAAGTCTCTTCAGCTGTTTATGCCATATTTATATTTGACTATGTCCCCTCCACCTCACTCCCTGACTAAGTGATTGTGAAGCAAGCATTGGACTGGTGTGAGGGGATCTGTGATGTGCTATTGTGGTTGGCATTTATGGATTTACCTTGGCTATAGATATAGCAAGTATTTTCCTTACCCATAGTGACGTGATCTGGACACATTATGATTGCCATGCGTACTCTCAGCTAGTGCTATTATCATGGTTTTTTATATTATATATATATATATATATATATATATATATATATATTACATATTCTCCACTTGGATATTACTTGAATATATAAATATATATTGCACAGTGCACTTTTCTTATGATTTATTGATGTAATAATATCTTTAAACACTTTATGGCACTGAGCACTTTTTCAATCTTCTGAGAGTGTATATATTTGATATCAATAATTTGGTATTGTGGCATATTTATGATGTATTATCTCCATACATTTATTTGAATATGTATTTTAATTAAATCTATGCACAGGATACTTTCTCCTATTATATGCCTTCTTCCATGGGATTGTATATGATGTCACATATTGTTTCCATTTGGCACATCCTTTTTCCCCTCATTTTTATATTTTCTCTTTCATTATCTGTTGTGCATTCATGCTTGTTTTAGCAATTACAATGTTACTGATCTTGGATTCATAATGTTATTACATTATACTTGCCTTGTTTGAATACATTTTTGTAGGATTTATATTTGTATGGTATTCAAAGGTTATTATTAGAGTTGCACAATTATTTGCAATATTTGTCGAACATTGTGGAACGACATTTGAGTCAATGGGAGTAGAATTGAACGAATATGTTCAGAAAGGATCATCAAACATAAATTTGGCACGAATATGGTACAAATATGGCACATTCGCATTTGGCGATCGTTTCCCAAACATTCGCTCATCTCTAGTTATTATATAGCGTTATTAATTGTTGATATTTCTTTTCTGTATAGGTTTTCATCTTTATCTCCAACAAACATCTTCATTATGGTTAGTATTCATTCAATATATTAACATAGATGTGGAGTTCTTACTGTAAGAGCAGTGTGACTATGGAACTAACTGGCAGCGGAAGTTGTGATTACTAGAAGTGGGTTGATCACGGAATTTATTCTGGGGTCAAGAAGGGGTTGTTCTTTTGCTAAGATGAGGAAAATGGCCTCATGGGATTTGGCCTTCCTCCAGATGAACATTGCAGGAGGACAGGCTGAGCAGAACTAATGGCAGTATCACCCTTACAAATATGCAGCAATAATTATACAACATTACTGAAAATACTGAATATGGAGCAGAAAAGGAGGTAAAATACATATTGAAAGGTCACTTTCATTACCTGCAATAATTTATGCCATATTTATGGCAACAGAGTTCATGTAATTTGTGATATTCTCTGCATCTGATCTTTAACTCAAGACGCAGATTAGGAGATGATTCATATTACTTTTCAATTTTTCCGCAGCAATGTTAAGAACTTACATTGTTGACAATGAAACCAAAGTATTAAATGCTCCGGGTGTGATAGTTGTAATGCGATTATCATAAAGAGAAAGAAGTCTAACGGAGCTCAGATCAGTGAATGTGTCATTATTGACGCAGGTCATCAAGTTGCTTCGCAGCATCCTGCAAAACAAAAGGTTTTTATTTTTTATTATAAACATATTTCTTGAACTTTTATTTCACTTTATGTTTTATTTTGTTGTGGAACCACACATAGCTATTCCAGTTTACATTAGTCAATCGAACAGTTTAAGATCGGTTTCCATTTTTTTTTTATTTGTGGGCGAATTCACAACGACATTGCTGCACTGCTGGAATCATAAGCCAGCATAGCAACACTGTGACGTAATAATAATAATAATCTGTTTATATGACGCCAACATATTCCGCAGCGCTTTATAGCTTTTGCACACATTATCAGCCCTGTCCCAGATGGGGCTCACAATTAGTGATGAGCGAGTGAACTCGTTGCTCGGGTTTTTCCAAGCACGCTCGGGTGATCTCCGAGTATCTGTTAGTGTTCGGAGATTTAGTTTTCATCGCCTCAGCTGAATGATTTACAGCTAGTAGCCAGGCTAAGTACAGCCAATATTAATCTAAACTTGTATTTAAATATTGAAATGATTGGATTGAAATCTGTCTCATGATCCAGAAAACTGATCTGCTGTTCTTAAAAATCTGACCAAAGCAGATAAAGATGATGACAATAGGTTCTACCCTGATAAAATATTTGTGGGTGTAAGCGATCAATCCAGACCAATGTCACATACTGTAAGATCAGTCTGACTGGACTGAAATCTGCTCATCCACTTAGTTGAGGGGGCTTTAAGCTGGCATTTCCTGCAGACTGCATTAATCTACAATATTTCTTTGTCCATTCCATTCCATTTATTTTGGGTACTATAAAGAACACACTCTGCTGAAAGGAGTATGTTTCTCCAATAGGATCGCTCCCTATAAGCATTTAGAAAATAAAACATATATGAAGATAACAGTTCTAAAAACAAATTTAGATCATTTTACTCCCACACACTTACATCTAATTAATTAAAAATCAATGCATTCAATTATTTTAGAGGCAATGGTGTGCATACTTGACCAACATGGTGTCATCATTTCACAAAAGTTTAAATGCCCAAACCCTATTTATTATGTTCCGCTTTCCAATATAGTTTGAGAAGCTGCACAAACATCATATTATTTCCATTCCTGGCATAGGAGGGACAATTACACAGAGCTAGGCAAGGAAACTGCATGGACCACACAAATAACATCTGCAAACTTAGGGGGTAATACTTTCAGTGACTATGTAATATCTGTACAATATGCTGTATGTTGGTTGGGTGCACACAGGCTTTGACGTGTCACTCTCCGCAAGGAGAAACGTTGCCCCTTTGACCCCTTGCTAGTTTGTAGTTACTTCTGTGATAAGCAAAGCAAATCATGGTGTACAGACATGTCAGATTGTAAGAGCTTCTCAATCACATTACCTCTTCTCCAGCTGTCAATGCTTGATAGTTTGTCTTAGTATTCATTGTTTTACTGAAATACCTCCAGCAAACAGTCTTCACACTGCAATGTATAGGCTCAAAAACAAAAGCTCTCCTGAGCATATCTACATGTTGGGTGTAGATTGCCCAAGACTTTTTCCACAATTGTTCAAATATGTTGAGGAAACACTATACTTGTAATGTTTACAATAAAACTAACACAAGTACTCGCAGACGCATCAGCAATTCGGCAACAGACCCCCCAATCTGCCCACTCACAGCGTCTTGAGGCCTGCTAGGCCCCGAAACATTCGTCCGTGTACAGATTCCAAGTGGTTTCCAGTCAGTATCAGCTCCTGCACCCCAGCAGCACCATCAAAGGCTCCATCACGAATATCTTTAATCTTGTTATTGCTTAGATTTCTGTGAAAGAGAAAAACTAAACATGAAATCACTTAAGAAAAAAAATGTAAACATAGCAAAGTAAATGCCATCTGAGACAAAACAACTGCCACAAACCTGCAGACTTCTCTACAAATGCAAATCCTAAGGGGAAATTTGCAAATTCTACTGTGAATTTCCTTTAAATTGAAAGAGCTGAAAACTTGGGTAATAATGCCACAGAATTTTCAGGTCACTTTCTGTTTAGAAATCTGCTTGGGCAATCCACAGCATTTTCATCCGATGTAGTGAAGGACACAATGCAATTTTACGATATAAGTCAGAATTCCACATGGTTTATCTTTTTTAAAGGGTCATAAAAACCTTCACCTTTTATTACAGGCTTTGGCCTGTGGTTAGCAGGAAAAAGAACCAAAGGGAGTTATCTAATGGAGTAGTGACATTGTCATTCTTGCTCCATACAGTATTCCCAGTGAATACAAGCTGGGCAGATGGACACATGTTAAATAAACTGGCATCCCCCATCCCGTAAACTGGGGGGGAAGGTGGGGAATACTATGTAGGATATTCACATCTGACCTTGACATTACAATATTGCAAAAAATCTAGATAAGATGACTGAATGGGCAAACACTTGGCAAATGAGGTTTAATGTTGTTAAATGTAAAGGTTATGCACATGGGACGGAGTAATCCCATTGCTGCTTATACAGTGGGGGAAATAAGTATTTGATTCAATGCTGATTTTGTAAGCTTGCCCACTGACAAAGACTTGAACAGTCTATCATTTTAAGGGTAGGATAATTTTAACATTGAGAGATAGAATATCAAAATTAAATCCAGAGAATCACATTGTATAAATTATATAAATTTATTTGCATTTTGCAGTGAGCTCTCTTACATAATCACCTTTATAAAAGACTCCTGTCTACAGACTCAATCAGTCAGACTCTAACCTCTACAACATGGGCAAGACCAAAGAGCTTCATAAGGATGTCAGGGACAAGATCATAGACCTGCACAAAGCTGCACAAATCTTCAAGTAGGAGATTCACTTATTACTGCAAATATAATATAGAAAGAATGAACAAATAGAGGGAATAGTATGAAACAACAAACACTGGATTTTCCAGCATCCGGAAGGAAGCACAAAGGTATTAAATTAACGAGCACCGATCTGCTTACATTTTCCGCAGGTTTGGCAACTTCTTGAATATTCCTGTAGCTTCCAAGACAGAGATTTCATTGTCATTCAGACGCCTAATAAATAGAAACAGAGAACTCATAAACTCTTATGCATTATTCAATATGTACATTCACTTAATTCTTAATCTTAATTCTTCTTAGTGTTTTGATTGCTTGCCTTTCTCAAAAAAACTGTGGGTGGATGGAAGAGATGTGATGATACACAACAAACAGCTATTGATTGGTAATGAAAGAATGATGAATGTAACATGACTTTCTAAATGTGACCCCTGTGTTCTGTACACTGGAAACCTATTATACACTAAACAACCACAAAAAGTAAGGGTTAATAGGATTCAAAAAACAGAAAAAATATTTACAGCTCCTGGTAACATTTCTGTAACCTTTATTACATCATAGATTAAAATGTATCATTCTGATAGAAAGCAGAAATGCAGAAAGTGACGCGTTTCGAACGGATGCAACCGTACTTTGTCAAAGCTAGTTCATAAATAACACAGGATTCACATTAAATATATATGTAGACAATTAGAATATCAAAAACAGGTGGTGCAAAAATGCAAATTCTGCAAAAACATGTCTAGTGCAAAGTTTAAAAATACAGAAAGACAATGGATGAAAAAGAAAACAAAAATAGTTAACATCAAAAACCTTTTGTATGAAGAAGAACAAGAAAAAAAATTGCATTTTTGCACCACTTCAGTTTTACCAGAAAACATCTTGATTCCTAAGACTTTTGGGAGAATACTCTGTGAACTGATGAGCTGAAGTTGAACTTTTTAGAAGGTGTATGTCCCATTATATTTGGCGTAAAAGTAACACAGCATTTCAGAAATACCAACAGTAAAATATGGTTGTGTTAGTGTGATATCTGGGGCTGTTTTGCTGCTTCAGGGCCTTAAAGACTTGCTGTGGTAAATGGAACCATGAATTCTGCTGTCTACCAAAATATCCTTTAGGAGAATGTTCGGCTATCTGTTCATGACCTCAAGCTGAAGCGCACTTTGGTTATGCAGCAGGACAATGATCCAAAACACACCAGCAAGTCCACCTCTGAATGGCTTAAGAAAAACAAAATTAAGACTTTGGAGTGGCCTAGTCAAGGTTCTGACCATAATCCAATTGAGATGCTGTGGCATGATTTTAAAAAAGGTGGTTCAAGCTCGGAAACCCTCCAGTGTGGCTGAATTACAATAATTCTACAAATATGAGAGGGTCAAAATTCCTCCAGAGGATTGCAAAAGACTTATTGACAGTTATCGCAAATGCTTGATTGCAGGTGTTGCTAAGGGTGACCCATCCAATTATTAGGTTTAGGGGGCAATCATTTATTCACACAGTGCCATGTATATTTGGATTTCTTTTTCCCTTAATAACTGAGACCTTCATTTAAAAACTACATATTGCGTTTATTTGTGTTACCTTTTGCTAATATTTAAATTTGTTTGGTGATCTGAAACATTTAAGTGTAACAAACATACAATCTGGCCATCACCTGTGTGTAGCAGAGGCGATAAGACAACTGCACCTTTTAGACTCCCATGGAGACTATTGAAGCATGCAAAAAGTAAAAAAAAAAATGTTTTTAAAAATATAAAAAAATAAAAGTTTAAATCCCCCCCCCCATTCGCAGCATTCAAAATAAAACAATTGGAAAAAAGAAAAATACACATATTTGGTATTGCCGCATTCAGAGTGGCCTGATCTGTCAATCTATAAGGAGAATTAATCTGATCGGTAAATGGCTTAGCGAAAAAAAAAGGCAAGACGCCAGAATTACGTTTTTTTATTCTCTGCATCTTTGCATTAAAATGCAATAAAGGGCAATCAAAAGATAGTATGCACACCAAAATGGTATCACTAAAAATGTCATCTTGGCACACAAAAAATAAGCCCTCACCCAGCCCCAGATCATGAAAAATGGAGACACTATGGTCTCAGAAAATGATGCAATTTATTTATTTTAACAAATTTAGGATTTTTTTTTTCACCATTTAAAATAGAAATCAACCTGTACAAGTTTGGTATCTACGAACCCGTAATGACCTGGAAAATCATAATGGCAGGCCAGTTATAGCATTTGGTGAACTAGGTAAAATAAAATCCAAAACCAGTTGTGGAATTGCACCTTTTTTGCAATTTCACTGCACTTGGAATTTTTTTTCCCATTTTCGACTACAAGATATGGTAAAACCAATGGTGTTGTTAAAAAGTACAACTTGTCCCGCAAAAAAACAAGTCCTCACATGACCATATTGACAGAAAAATTAAAAAAGTTATGGCTCTGGGAAGAAGGGGAGCAAAAAACAGACACGCAAAAATGAAAGAGGGCTGCGGCGTGAAGGGGCTAATAGCTATAAACGAGGTGACAGGTTCCCTTCAACTGTTTAGACAGAAAGTAGAGTCAGCCAAAGCCATCACATTACAATAAATTTACTTTGAAAACCTAAATTATATTTGAGGTGGTCCACAGATAAGTCATCAGTGCAAAGCACAACGCTGAATAAGGAAGGCATGCTCACTACATGGTGGAAATATAAGCTTTCCATTGACAAAATGTTAGTTTGCAGTTCTGTAAAATCAGGTTAGATGTACATGATAATAGATTGCCTTACTTGATGGCACTATATTCAGTGTACAAAAATAACCTGTTTATAGATGTAATTTTAACTATAAACAGTATGTTATCTTTATTGTAGCTTTCTGTGAACATCCAGAACACTAAATGTATATTTAGGTGGGCTGATAATCGTGAATCCGTGTTCGTAGGAAACTCATTTCTGAATATGTCTAAATATACCGGCAATTACAAGACAAATGAGCAAAACGCTCATCCATCAAGTGTGATGCTTCTTAAGTAGGCTGTGTGTATTGACCTGTATACACCCGAGATTCAACGATCAAAGTCTGTTTTCATTTCTTTGGGGTTTTTTTTCCCCAAAAGCAGCAAATAGATCAAATTGCTAAGTTAGTCAAAAAATGCACAAATTTGTATGGTTAGTTGATTTAAACACTTTTAAAATTGAGTCGTTGATTTAGACACTGTTTTCTAACCCCAGACAACCCTTTAAGGTAAAAAAAATGACAAAGGTCATCAGTATTTCTATCTTCATGATAAGGAGATGAATAGGAGGGGCGTTCTTTAAACTTACAGATCTGTCGTATACTCTGGCAGGTAACTGGGTATTCGGGTGAGTTTCTGATTAGAGCACTCAACAATTGTTCCTTCACAGCGACATTTTTCTGGGCAAACAAGATCCATAAAACAATCTCCACTGAACTTGCTTCTGTAATCTTCTGAACCTGTGGGAAACATTAATTTGCAGAAAAAAACTTAAAGCAGCAAGCATCAAAGATGTACATTTAATAAAAAAACTAACAAATGATACATAACATTAATTAAAACCGGAGGATGGAAGGTGGAAACACTGAGATAGTAAAAGTAAAGTTAGCAATATAGGGCAAAATAGTTCTGGTTTGGTCACCAACCACAAGAATTAGTGACCTTTGTAATATTATACGACGGGTAGTAAAGTAAAAATAAAGTTTTAAAGGTGATAATAATCCATTAGTACAGTCATTATTTCTTTGCATTGTTACCTTGCCAAGATCTTTTTTTTTATACTAGTATTGTATACTTTGTAAATCCAATGTTCTTTAAAGTACAACTTCTAACAACATGCTCCTTCAAGTAGACACAAATGCATTGCAACAATTTCAGTATTGCTAATATTGGCATTTGTGTGCTATACAAAACTGTCATTTGAGACTTCAGCTTTTTTGGCTCACCATCTGACCACATTTCTTAAAAGTAATATCACTTAATTGTAGCGGCAACTGAACGACACCGCCAGGCAGGACTCAAATACAGTACAGTAGAAAAGGAGGCAGAAACAATACACTGGTTTTATTGAAAGACAGAGGATTTTTTGCTGGAAAATAAGACTAATGGTTCTTGTAATGATAATAGCAATAATAGATACAAGGAGAGATAGCTGAAGCGTGTCACACAAGCTCCAGCTATGGCAACTCAAAGTTCAATACAAACAGTATAAAAAAGTTCTACAAACTACTCTCGTAAATTCCTACCTGGGTTCCGATAATTGGGTCGCTCTGTTACAGCACCCTAGCTAGATAACCCTACTCTATACCCTAACATAGTTGAACACCGGTGTCATACTCCCAGTTCTGGAACGCTTGGGAGAACCACCTTGTGCAATGCGACTCGTTCCTTCAGACGTGGTCCTGGTGGTCAATCCTGCGGTAAATGGGCATTATATTTTCCCTTGAAATTTACCAGTCTCTCAGTGTTAGGACACACTTATTGTCCTGTCTCTCTCACCTAGGAACAAGTCTGTGTCTACACTTTCTGAACAGACACTTCCTGCTTCTTTCAAAACCAACACATAGCAAGCTGCCGGGAGAAAAGGACCAGTTCAAGTGCACACAAATCAGAGTGGAGCATCATCTCTCAAACTTAGTGTAATTTATTTCTTGACAATGGCTGACCCCCTACATAATCTCCTAACATAAATTAATAAAACATTAAGAAATCAAAAGACTTTTTTATTAGACATATGCAACAGAATTATTTGTTCATTAAAACTACAGTGGCATGTACAGACATTGAGAGAGCAATATAAATATTGCCCATCTACTATTGCAAACATAGTTGTGCCATGTGTTATTACATTGTGATTTACCCATTGCTATAGGGGCATGTAAATGTAAAGTGGTAACTTTGGTTTACTCAGGAACCGATATACCATTGGAACAAAATGTGAAATGTTGCCGTGATGGTAATTGTCATGAGACCTCATCATTATGGATTAACAGCCGACATGTAAGAATTAATTTGACTTTTTATTTTAACATTAATAAACGAGTAAGGCCTCTTTCACACGTCCAGATAATTCCAGTACCGGAGAAATCGGTACCGGAGTTATCCGTGTCTGTGTGCTCACGTGGCACATCAGTGTGGCACACGTGTGGCAGCCGTGTGCCGCCCGAGGACCACACGGACCGTGCAGGAGACAGCGCTACAGTTAAGCACATATTCATCACTGTAATGAGCGGTACCATGTGACCGCTCACACAGGACCTGCTGCCGGCGCTGAGAGCATACATCGCAGGAGCTGGGTGAGTATTTCTCGGCAAGCGGTCGGGCGCACAGGGGATGGGAGGCGGGAGGGGACCCACAAACTTTATTTTTAACAACAACAAAAAAAACCTTGATTTTTCATTCCTTCTCTCCAGCGAACGCTGCTGGAAGAAGGAATGAATGCCGGCTTCAGCACCACATGCAGGGGGGACAGCGCTTACTGTAGCGCTGTCTCTCCTGCGGGCAGTACGTGCACACGGAGGAGAGTGCACACCAGGTATGGACTGGGGATGAAATTCAGCCCTGGCATTTCAAATCACACAGGCCCATGATGTCCCCGTCCCCAAGTACTAGATGGAATATATTACTGATATTACCCTGGATGGAGGAAAGGAAGATTTACTACAAGACCAATATTTCTAATGATACCTGAGACCTGCTGGGGTAAGTAACTGAGTCAGCAACTTTGTGCTCCGTCACAACTCTTAACAGTATGGGTGTCTTGAGAACACCACTTCTGTTAACAACATAGCAGACAAGGCAGCCCACGACCAGACAGGCCCTTCTGGCATTTGCCAGAATTGCCAGATGGCCAGTCCGGCCCTGGTGCACACTGTTCTCCGTGTGCACGTGTGCGGGACATATTGCGGTATGTGCTGCCGGAGAAAAGCAGACATGTCTCCGTGTTATGCACACGGACACATGGTCCGTGAAAACACGGAAACATGTGCATAGACCCATTCATTTGAATGGGTCTAGGTGTGTCAGTGTCTCCAGTACGTGAGAAAACTGTCAGTACACGTACTGGAGACACTGACGTGTGAAAGAGGCCTAAGAGAGGGTTGGGGAGTGTTTTTTTCTGTTAAAGGCATTTTCTCTGTGTGTGTCTTTATTTATTTTGACAAAGGGATTAGTACTAGGGGTGTCTGATAGACACCTCTTCATTATTAACCTTTGAACTTGATGTCAGAAGACATGAAACCGCAAACCCAAAACTTTTACCCCAACGCACCAGGGCAAGTGGGAAGAGCAGAGTCTAAAGGTACTGTCACACTAGACGATATCGCTAGCGATCCGTGACGTTGCAGCGTCCTCGCTAGCGATATCGTCCAGTGTGACAGGCAGCAGCGATCAGGCCCCTGCTGGGAGATCGCTGGTCGGGGAAGAAAGTCCAGAACTTTATTTCGTCGCTGGACTCCCCGTAGACATCGCTGAATCAGCGTGTGTGACACTGATTCAGCGATGTCTTCACTGGTAACCAGGGTAAACATCGGGTAACTAAGTGCAGGGCCGCGCTTAGTAACCCGATGTTTACCCTGGTTACCAGCGTAAAAAAACAAACACTACATACTTACATTCAGCTGTCTGTCCCTTGCCGTCTGGTTCCTGCACTGACTGCTGGCCGTAAAGTGAAAGCAGAGCACAGCCACAGCGGTGAGTCACCGCTGTGTGACTCACCGCTGTGCTTTCACTTTCACTTTACGGCCAGCAGTCAGTGCAGGAACCAGACGGCAAGGGACAGACAGCTGAATGTAAGTATGTACTGTTTGTTTTTTTATGCTGGTAACCAGGGTAAACATCGGGTTACTAAGCGCGGCCCTGCGCTTAGTTACCCGATGTTTACCCTGGTTACCGGGGACCTCGGGATCGTTGGTCGCTGGAGAGCTGTCTGTGTGACAGCTCTCCAGCGACCAAACAGCGACGCTGCAGCGATCCGGATCGTTGTCGGTATCGCTGCAGCGTCGCTAAGTGTGACGGTACCTTAAGAACCAGATTTGGTTCATATAATGGATGTGCAATTTCTGAGGCTGCTGAGGGCTGATGCTCATAGTCTGGTAGGGGGCCAATATCCATGGCCCCCTTCCCAGCCTATTAATATCAGCCCCAAGCAGCCTGTCTAGCCTTTGCTTGTTAGTAATAATAGGGGGCACTACATGTAATTTTTCTGTGGTGAACTCACTGAGCTCAGCGCTGCACTGTGAGACATTTTCTCATGGTGCTAGCAATAATCTCACTGAGGTTACCGCAGTTCATCGGCCCGACTCACATTGAAGTGAGATGGGAACACAGCCTCTATGACCTGGGGTAACCTCGATTACATCACAGCTAGTCACTGATGCTCATTCTCCCTTGATTTTTAGTCTGGATGGTTGCATCTTGGCACCGTCCAGGTTGAAAACCAATTATCGCAGACAAGGATTACGGCATGGGACTGTATGTCGGACAGGTGAGGGATGTTGTTGAGTATTTTTGTTGTCTATTATTTTCAGTTTGTTTTTGTTTTTTACAGGGGCTTCAATGGAATGGGTGTAAGGTGAATATAATTTGTTATTTTTAAATGACTCTATTCTGGGTGTTTCTTACTGACAATATGTCTATGGAGTTAGTAATGGAGAGGTGTCTTAATGGAGAGGCTGGGCTTAATGTCACCTGAAAATAGAAAAATGACATCACCCTAAAAATATGAACCCTACTTGTCACCACCATAGGGCAAGTAGCAAGAGCTGGGCAAAGCACCAGAATTGTTGCATCTGATACAGAAGTGGTCCCCTGGGTTTTTTTGTCATTAAACGGGGGTACCAACAATTTTGACCATGTGTGTAGATGCTCCTTTTCTGGGGTGGCTGTAGGGTGCTATTTTTAGGCTGGGGAGCAATATCCATAGCCCCTTACCAGCCTGAGAATACCAGCCCCCAGCTGTCTGCTTTAGCTTAGTTAGCTGTCAAAAATAGAAATACCATTTTTATTTATTTATAGCGCAGGTGCAGGCTGATTAATACTACCATCAGCCACTCCTATTCTTGCTATTATCAGCAGCAGCAAGCATAACCTAATGGGAGTAGTACTCTCTCATCATCCGATGCCTCTGTGACTGGAGGTAAACTTTTTTACAACCAGTCACAGCTGCTGGTTCACACTGTCATGTGACAACGTGGAAACCGCAGCTCTCTGGTGGTAATTATCTTCCTGCTGATCACAAGCAGTGTTTTCTGCACAGCTATGCAAAGGACAGCATGGCAAGCAACAAATGTTAGGGCCCCCCATTCATCCGAACAGGGTCCGGGTTCAGGTACTGTTATGGTACCCGTACAAAACTTTTTTTTTTTTTTAACTGTTCAGCCGAAACTGTTGGACCTGAACATCCAGGGATTCACCCATCAATAGTCAAGACTTAATTTTTCACTGTCTGAACATCAGTGATCAGTAGTGAATGTTGTGTGTGCATGCTGACAGAGCAAGAAGAAAATAAAAGGCTGGTGGCCATCAAAACACAATTCTTGGCCCAAGCACTGTAGTGCCCAGGAATCTGCCCGATTCCTAGGGACCTGAGGCTAGAGAAAATGTCATTGCAAGCCGTAAATGTCCCGCGAGCCTGAGGTTCCTCACCCCTAGTCTACATAAATTGCCCTAACTGAAGTCTCTACTAACAGCTAAATGTAATAGCCACTACTCCCTTCTTAATACTCTGGATCACCAACTCCTCCTATGCTCTGCTCTCTCAGTCTCAAGGATACGGCTCTCTTCTCTCTTGGTTTTTTTCTTCCCTTTCTGAGCACTCCTTCAGTGTATCTTTTGCTGACTCTTCTTTTCCTCCGCTTACAGTTGAGGTTCTTCAGTGTTCAGACAAAGGGCGGACACAGACAGCTTGGGGCCCCTGTGCAGGAAATGTGTCTGGGCACCCCTCCTTTTAAGGCAACAAAGCTACATATATAAATATATATATATATACAGTAGATATAGATATATATAGCCACACTCATAAATGTATATATTACATAGTCTCCTTTATTATGTATATTGCCGTCCCTTACATATTGGGTTTTATAGAACCCTGTTTTTTATTACATACACTGTCTTGTTAGCTGTATAATGCAATGATGGCCGATGGAGCATCGGAAAGCTTCTTTTCTAAAGGAGGAGCTGATGGACTGGTAGTCTGGTAACCGGCTCCTCCATCAGTAGTCATTTTATATCTAACAAGAGAACGGACTATGTAATAAAAGAGGCTGTTGTGGATAACAAAAATAACAAGAATACACTATAGAAGAGACAGCACTGTACATAACAGCAGAAGAAGCTATGTAATAAGGGATGCCATCATATATACAGTGCCTTGCGAAAGTATTCGGCCCCCTGGAACTTTACAACCTTTTCCCACATATCATGCTTCAAACACAAAGATACCAAATGTAAATTTTTGGTGAAGAATCAACAATAAGTGGAACACAATTGTGAAGTTGAATGAGATTTATTGGTTATTTTAAATTTTTGTGGAAATTCAAAAAACGGAAAAGTGGGGCGTGCAATATTATTCGACCCCTCTAACTTAATACTTTGTTGCGCCACCTTTTGCTGCGATTACAGCTGCAAGTCGCTTGGGTTATGTCTCCATCAGTTTTGTACATCGAGAGACTGAAATTCTTGCCCATTCTTCCTTAGCAAACAGCTCGAGCTCTGTGAGGTTTGATGGGGATCGTTTGTGAACATCAGTTTTCAGCACTTTCCACAGATATTCGATTGGATTGAGGTCTGAACTTTGACTTGGCCATTCTAACACCTGGATATGTTTATTTGTGAACCATTCCATTGTAGATTTTGCTTTATGTTTGGGATCATTGTCTTGTTGGAAGAAAAAATCTCCATCCCGGTCACAGGTCTTTTGCAGACTACAACAGGTTTTTTTCAAGTTTGGTCTTGTATTTGGCTCCATCCATCTTGCCATCAATTTTAACCATCTTCCCTGTCCCTGCTGAAGAAAAGCAGGACCAAACCATGATGCTGCCACCACCATGTTTGGCAGAGGGGATGATGTGATCAGGGTGATGTGCTGTGTTGACTTTACGCCAAACATATTTTTTGGCATTGTTGCCAAAAAGTTAGATTTTGGTTTCATCTGACCAGAGCACCTTCTTCCACATCTTTGGTGTGTCTAATAACAAGAAACAAGAACAGAAAGAATGCAGCACTCACCCGCGAGCTTCATGAAAAGTAGCAAGTCCTTTATTCAGCGTAACAAGCCATACAGGACATAACGTGTCATTGGCAGTTGAGTATTAGGGAGCGGGAGTGAGGAGAGACTGGACGACGGCCGTTTCGCGCTACGGTGCTTCTACGGGTCCATGTGAGTAAAACAGGTGATGTAATTTCCTTTTAAGGGATTAGACTCACCTGATTATATCAAACAAAGGGTGTGATTAAAAACAAAACAGTCTCCGATTACAGAACAGCAAATTACAAAGAGATTAGATAAACACCGCCATGTCAAGTTTATCGTTGAGACCCCCCGGCCCTTGGGCATTTGTTTTTAAAATCCATTTAGCCTCGCGCTGCAGGAGTAATCTGTCATGATTACCGCCTTGCTGTGGAAATTTAACTATTTCTAGACCTGCAAAGCGCAACTGACTCGGGTCGCCGTTGTGTTCATCAACCATATGCTTCACAAAGCGTACACGTCCCTTACCTGTCAGAATTGAGTTATAATGCTCGCGAATACGGACTATTAGGGGTCTAATCGTCTTACCGATATAAAATCGGTGACAAGGGCAGAATAGTACATACACTAAAAATTTACTCTTATAGGAAATGAAATCCTTTACAAAATGCTCTATTATACCAACTTGCAGAGGATTATCAGTTTTGTGTAGATGGCATACACTGTAATTACCACATTTAAAATTGCCATGCGGCATATTTGTATTTATCCAATTATTACTAGGTGGTAGAATCCTATTTTTTACCACAAGATCACCTATATTTACTGACCGTTTGTACGCGAACAAGGGTGAAGACGCCGACAAATTTCTAAAATCTATATCCTTTTGGAGGATGTGCCAATTTTTCCGTATGGCGGTCTGTATGTCTTTATCTAGTGGGCCATGTTTGAATGTAAAAGTGAACCGATTTTTATTGCGGTTTTCTATCGTATTTTTTACAACCTATATAGATATAGATTTTAGAAATTTGTCGGCGTCTTCACCCTTGTTTGCGTACAAACAGTCAGTGAATATAGGGGATCTTGTGGTAAAAAATAGGATTCTACCACCTAGTAATAATTGGATAAATACAAATATGCCGTGTGGCAATTTTAAATGTGGTAATTGCAGTGTATGCCATCTACACAAAACTGATAATCCTCTGCAAGTCGGTATAATAGAGCATTTTGTAAAGGATTTCATATCTTGTAAGAGTAAATTTTTAGTGTATGTACTATTCTGCCCTTGTCACCGATTTTATATCGGTAAGACGATTAGACCCCTAATAGTCCATATTCACAAGCATTATAACTCAATTCTGACAGGTAAGGGACGTGTATGCTTTGTGAAGCATATGGTTGATGAACACAACGGCGACCCGAGTCAGTTGCGCTTTGCAGGTCTAGAAATAGTTAAATTTCCACAGCAAGGCGGTAATCATGACAGATTACTCCTGCAGCGCGAGGCTAAATGGATTTTAAAAACAAATGCCCAAGGGCCGGGGGGTCTCAACGATAAACTTGACATGGCGGTGTTTATCTAATCTCTTTGTAATTTGCTGTTCTGTAATCGGAGGCTGTTTTGTTTTTAATCACACCCTTTGTTTGATATAATCAGGTGAGTCTAATCCCTTAAAAGGAAATGACATCACCTGTTTTACTCACATGGACCCGTAGAAGCGCCGTAGCGCGAAACGGCCATCGTCCGGTCTATCCTCACTCCCGCTCCCTAATACTCTCCTGCCGATGCCGCGTTATATCCTGTATGGCTTGTTACGCTGAATAAAGGACTTGCTACTTTTCATGAAGATCGCGGGTGAGTGCTGCATTCTTTCTGTTCTTGTTTCTTGTTATTGGACTATAGCTTGGATATACATTGCACCTCCCTTCGTTCATGCGGAAACCCTGTTCATTCTGCCTTAATTGATCACATTTGCTGAGTCTCCAGCGCTGGTCAGCCCGTTCAGTGCCGGTCACCCTTGTATGCTTATTGGAGAGGTGTGTTTGGTGTGTCTCCCTGGTAGCTTGTTGCAAATTTTAAATGACACTTTTTATAGATATCTTTGAGAAATGGCTTTCTTCTTGCCACTCTTCCATAAAGACCAGATTTGTCCAGTGTACAAATGATTGTTGTCCTATGGACAGACTGACCCAACTCAGGTGGAGATCTCAGAAGTTCATCCAGAGTGATCATGGGTCTCTTGGCTGCATCTCTGATCAGTCTTCTCCTTGTTTGAGATGAAAGTTTAGATGGACGGCAGGGTCTTGGTAGATTTGCAGTGGTATGATACTCCTTCCATTTCAATATGATCACTTGCACAGTGCTCCTTGGGATGTTTAAAGTTTTGGAAATCATTTTGTATCCAAATCCAGCTTTAAACTTCTCCACAACAGTATCACGGACCTGCTTGTTGTGATCCTTGGTCTTCATGATGCTCTCTGTGCTTCAAACAGAACCCTGAGACTATCACAGAGCAGGTGCATTTATACGGAGACTTGATTACACACAGGTGGATTATACTTATCATCATTAGGCATTTAGGACAACATTGGATCATTCAAAGATCCACAATGAACTTCTGGAGTGAGTTTGCTGCACTGAAATTAAAGGGGCCGAACAATATTGCACGCACCACTTTTCAGTTTTTGAATTTCCACAAATATTTAAAATAACCAATAACTTCCGCACAACTTCACAATTGTGTTCCATTTGTTGTTGATTCTTCACCAAAAATTGACATGTGGTATCTTTATGTTTGAAGCATGATATGTGGGAAAAGGTTGCAAAGTTCCAGGGGGCCGAATACTTTCGCAAAACACTGTAACTAGAGAGGATGGTATGTAATAAGGGACGGTGGTATACATAACAAAAGAGGAAAATATGTAACTAAGGATGGTGTTATAAATAAGTGAGTACATTATACTCTAGGGACTGTACTATACATAAGTGAGTACACTATATACTAAGGGACTGCGTTAGACATAATAATTGATAGTAACATCTTCCTCCACCTCCCCCTGTTCCTAAATCCATTATAAATCCCCGTTCCTCCCATCCCAATCCCCCACACCCCTCGTCCTCCTCTCCCCGCATCCCATTATTGCCCTCTCCCCACCCCCATGATTGCCCTCTTCACCACCTCCGTCATTGCTTTCTCCCCACCACCCCATTACTGCCCATTCCACTACCTCCACCATGGCCTCCTCCCCACCACCCCCATTATGTTCCTTTTCACTGCCACCATCCTTGCCTTTTCTCCACCACCCCATCATTACCCATTCCACAATCTCTATCATTTCCTCCTCACCATCAGCCCCATCATTACCTATTCCACCACCTTCCTCATTGCCTCCTCCCCACCACCCCATCATTGTCCTTTCCACTGCCATCGTCTTCTCCCCCATAAATACCCATTCCACGACTTCTATCATTTCCTCCTCCCCACCACCCCCACTATTGCGCATTCACCACCTTCATCATTTCCTCCTCCCCCACCACCCCCATTATTGCCCTTTCTACCATCCCCATCATTGCTTTCTCTCCCACCTCCCCTATCATTGCACTCTCCGTCAATGCAATCATTGCCTTCTGCCCAATTACCCCATCATTTCCCACTCCTCCACCCACACACGCACAGACACACACACACAGCACCATTCAAATCTCTGCATACACACACACAAACAGCACCATTCACCTCTCTGCATACACACACAGCACCATTCACCTCTCTGCATACACAGACACACATAGCACCATTCGCATCTCTGCAAACACACACACACACACACCTCACCTATGCGCATGGTATCCTGAAGCCCGCACCATCGCCGGCAGCTTCCTGTCTCGCACAGCCGCGGCACTGAATGATGATGTAATTCAGCCGCTGCTGTGTGAGACAAAGTGCGGGCAGGAAGCAGGACGGATCCAATCCCACCAACTCCGCTGCCATTTTCTCTTGCAGGCAATGGAGCTGCAGGGATTGCTCTCTGACCATTGTACATGAGGGTAATCTGGCCAGGGGCCCCCCAGATCCTCGAGGCAAGATAAACTGGCCAGATTGTCCTCATTATTAGCCGCCCTGCAGGGGCCCCCCGGAGCCTCCGGGCCCTGATGCAGCTGCACCGGTTGAACCTGCGGTATGTCTGCCCATGGTTCAGACTTAGGTCCCTACTCTTTTCTCTATACAACACTCCTGTTGGTCAAACCATTAGCAAGTATTGGATTTAAGTACCATCTTTAAGCTGATTTTAATCAATTATACAACACAGCTCCTGACATTCCCCTTGCACTACAACAAAATAATAGAGATTGTCTGTCAAATATCTATACTAGTATGTCCTACCTCTATCTAAAGCCAAATCTTTTCAAAACTGATTTTTTTTTGTTTCCTTCTTCTAACAACCTACCTAAACCTGATACAGGTGCTTCACACAAAATTAGAATATCATCAAAAAAGTTAATTTATTTCAATACAAAAAGTGAAACTCATATTATATAGAGTCATTATAAACAGAGTGATCTATTTCAAGTTTTTATTTCTTTTAATGTTGATGATTATGGCTTGCAGCAAATGAAAACCCAAAAGTCATTATCTCAGTAAATTAGAATAATTAACAAAAACTCCTGCAAAAGTTTCCTAAGCATTTAAAAAGGTCCCTTAGTGTGTTTCAGTAGGTTCCACAATCACGGGGAAGACTGCTGACTTTTCATGTCCATAAGGCAGTCATTGACACACTCCACAAGGAGGGTAAGCCACAAAAGATCATTGCTAAAGAAGCTGGCTGTTCACAGAGTGCTGTATCCAAGCATATTAATGTAAAGTTGAGTGGAATGAAATAGTGTGGTAAAAAAAGATGCACAATCAACTGGGAAATCGCAGCCTTGAAAGGATTGTTAAGAAAAGACCATTCAAAAATTTGGGGGACATTCAGAAGGAGTGGACTACTGCTGGAGTCATTGCTTCAAGAGCCACCACACACATACATATCCAAGACATGGGCTACACGTGTCGCATTCCTTGTGTCAAGCCACTCAGGACAAATAGACAACACCAGAAGTTTCTCACCTTGGCCAAAGGGAAAAATAACTGGACTGCTGCCCAGTGGTCCAAGGTGTTGTTTTCAGATGAAAGTAAATTTTGCATTTCATTTGGAAATCAAGGTCCCAAAGTCTGGAGGAAGAGTAGAGAGGTCACAATCCAAGCTGCTTGAGGTCTAGTGTGAAGTTTCCACAATCAGTGATGGCTTGGGGAGCCATGTCATTTTCTGTCGTCAGTCCACTGTGTTTTATCAAGATCAAAGGCAGCACAGTCGTCTACCAGGAAATATTAAAGCACTTCATGCTTCCCTCTGCCGATAAGCTTTTTGGAGATGGAAATTTAATTCTCTAGCAAGACATGGCACCTGTCCATACTACCAAAAGTACAAATACCTGGTTTAAAAACAACAGTATCACTGTGCTTGATTGAGCAACAAACTCGCCTGACCTTAACCCTATAGATTCTCTATGGGGTATTATCAATAGGAAGATGAGAGACACCAGACCCAATAATGCAGATGAGCTCAAGGCTGCTATCAAAGCAACCTGGGCTTCTATAACACCTCAGCAGTGCCAAAGGCTGATTGCTTCCATGCCACACTGCATTGATGCAGTAATTGATGCAAAATGAGCCCTGACCAAGTATTGAGTGCATTTACTGAACATACATTTCAGTAGGCCAACATTTTGGAATTTAAAATCATTTTTCAAGCTGGTGTTATAAAGTATTCTAATTTACTGAGATAATGACTTTCGGGTTTTTATTGGCTGTAAGCCATAATCATCAACATTAACAGAAATAAACACTTGAAATAGATCACCCTGTTTGTAATGACTCTATATAGTAAACGAATTTCAATTTTTGTATTAAAGAACTGAAATAAATTAACTTTTTGATGATATTCTAATTTTGTGAGAAGCACCTGTATTTCCATCTCTCCATGTCTAGACTGCTGTCTCGAGGTTATATTTGACTCAGATCTTTTCCTCATTCTCTATATCCACTCATTTATTAGCTCATGTTAGATGCATCACACAAACATCTCCAGAATCTACCATTTGCTCTTCTTTGACTCTTGAAAAACTCTTACTGTCAGTCTTAGGCCAGGTTCACATTGCGTTAACAGCAGCCCGTTCAACACATGTGTTAATGGGCTGCTGCTAACGCAAGTGCCGAATCGCTAGCGTAGATAGAGCTAGCAGATGCTCTATCTGCGATAGCAGTGACGGACCCGGAAACGCTGCAGCCCGCGTCCCAGGGTCCGTCACTGAATGATGGCACATCGCTAGCACACGCCCACTGTGGGCATGCGCCAGCGATGCGTCCGACATAGGGATTAATGGCAGTGTTAACGGACTGCGTTACACCGCGTTATGCCGCGGTGTAACGCAGTCCGTCTAACGGACTGCCAAAACGAAATGTGAACCCAGCCTTATACATTCTCATGTGGACTACTGCAGCACTTTGCTTAACGGTCTCTATTTTAAAAAAAAACCTCTCTCCAATTTAATATAAAACAGCCATGCTCATATTTTTGGCCAGTTGCTATACTGATGCCTCCACCATCTGCCAGTGAATGCACTAGTTACTTATCTGCTGCAAAGTACAATTTAAACTTATTACTTTCACCCACAAAGCTCTCCAAAGTTCCACCGCACCCTATATCTCTTTCCTCATCTCTGTCTACCACATTACTCGTGCTCTACATTCTGCTATACTGTAGATCTAAAGTTAAGTTTTTCCATAAGCCAAACATCCCACTCCCTTCTCCCAACATTTCTCTTGTGCTGCGCCAGTTCTCTTGAATGCACTACCCCAGATAAACAAGTTAACTCCTATTCACCACAGTTTTAAGAGTGTCTTACAAACACATCTCTTTAGACAGGCCTATTACATCTCGCACTAATCTAAATGCTCTTGATACTTCCATCCTAAATTTTTCTAAGAACATAGATCTTTCTATCACCTCTTCTCTCGCACTCCAAGGACTGAGTATTTATGTTTATTCAAGGTTGGACAAAGAACCATGTAGGTCAGAAACGTGTAGTCTGTAGACTTGTATGTGTTACCCTCCTGCCTTTTGGTATTTTTTGTGCCGCTTGTGTCTACCATTGCTATTTTTAAATCTGGACTAAACAAAGAATTTTTTTTTGAATGCTGGCTTTTTCACTTGGTTTATCACTTGTAGTACTTCTGCTCAGCACTGGACAGGTGAGCTGCTTGCTCTTTTTTCTTGCAGCAATTAGAACACATGCAGATACTGGTTCGTGACTGGCTCATGCAGCTTTATTTGATTACACCTATTTATTATCCAGATGGCTGTACCATAGAAGACAATCAATTTTATTTTTACCTTTTGTGTCACCCTTACTTATTTATAGCTTATAAGCTTGCGAGCAGGGTATGCTCTCCTCTTCTAATTTTTTTATTAAGTCTTTCTTTGTAAAGGCTAATTTTGGTTGTACATAAACCCTCTCAATTTAAAAGCTGTAGATGTGTGTACAGTGGGGAAAAGTAGTATTTGATACACTTCCAATTTTGCAAAGTTTCCCACTTACAAAGAATTAAAGACGTTTGTAATTTTTATCATAGGTACACTTTAACTGTGAGAGATAGAATCTTAAAAAAAAAAATCCAGAAAATCACATTGTGTTATTTTTACATAATTAATGTGCATTTTACTGCATGAAATAAGTATTTGATATAATAGAAAAAACAGAACTTAATATTTGGTACAGAAACCTTTGTTTGAAATTACAATGGTCAGGCATTTCCTGTAGTTCTTGACCCAGTTTCCATACACTGCAGCAGGGATTTTGGCCCACTCCTCCATACAGATCTTCTCCAGATCTTACCGGTTTTGGGGTTTTGGCTGGGCAAGTGAGTTTCAGAGTCCTCCAAGGATTTTATATTGGGTTCAGGTCTGGAAACTGGCTAGGCCACACCAGGACCTTGAAATGCTTCTTACAGAGGCTTTCGGGTCACCCATTGCGACCAGTAGAAGCGCCAATGCAGCACGAAACAGCTGTCGTCCATTCCACTCCTGCTCCCATCCTCCCGACACTGATGTTTTAAAATATTGGAATAAAGAAGTTTGTTTAACTGGTGAGTGCCATCTGTTCCTTTCAATTTTTCTATATATTCCAAAGACATACTGATAGGGAATTTAGATTGTGATCCCCAACGGGGACAGCGACGATAATGTGTGTAACCTATAAAGTGCTGCGGAATATGTTAGCGCTATATAAAAATAAAGATTATTATTATTATTATGCCATTAATGTTTGATAGTGGCATGTAATGTGGTGGGACCGGCATCTATTAAGGTACCTTCACACATAACGATATCGTTAACGATATCGTTGCTTTTTGTGACGTAGCAATGATATCGTTAAGGAAATCGTTATGTGTGACAGCGACCAACGATCAGGCCCCTGCTGGGAGATCGTTGGTCGCTGAACAAAGTCCAGAACTTTATTTCGTCGCTGGATCTCCCGCTGAAATCGCTGGATCGGCGTGTGTGACACCGATCCAGCGATGTCTTCACTGGTAACCAGGGTAAACATCGGGTAACTAAGCGCAGGGCCGCGCTTAGTAACCCGATGTTTACCCTTGATACCAGCGTAAAAGTAAAAAAAAACAAACAGTACATACTTACCTTCCGCTGTCTGTTCCCGGCGCTGTGCTTCTCTGCACTCCTCCTGCACTGGCTGTGAGCACAGCGGCCGGAAAGCACAGCGGTGACGTCACCGCTCTGCTTTCCGGCCGCTGTGCTCACAGTCCGTGCAGGAGGAGTGCAGAGAAGCAGAGCGCCAGGGACAGACAGCGGAAGGTAAGTATGTAGTGTTTGTTTTTTTTTACTTTTACGATGGTAACCAGGGTAATCATCGGGTTACTAAGCGCGGCCCTGCGCTTAGTTACCCGATGTTTACCCTGGTTACCCGGGGACTTCAGGATCGTTGGTCGCTGGAGAGCTGGCTGTGTGACAGCTCTCCAGCGACCAAACAGCGACGCTGCAGCGATTGACATCGTTGTCGGTATCGCTGCAGTGTCGCTTAAGTGTGACGGTACCTTTAGTGAAGAGGTGGCCGCACATGTTCAGCATTCTCAATTGATTTGTATTACTTTGTATTTTGTATTGGGGATTCCAAAATTAAGGGCATGATTCAGAAAGCACCATGTACAAGATGAACAAGATAAGAATCATCCTTTGACAAGGTACAGATAATGGAATAGAATCTAGTATAAAGTAAAATAATGCCAGATTAGCATTGATTTCTAATTAGTATATAACATTTTCAAAAGTATATAAAATTTTCATAAACTCACAATATTGCAGGATTTTTGTACATATGGCGTTCTGCCTGAATGCCATATAAATCTATTACAATTCCACACAAAAAAACAGTTAATACAATTATAAATCTGTCCCCGTGTGTAAATCTAAATCACCATCCACTCGAGAGATCATATTCTAACTGGATTGAAGAGTTTGTACGTGTGAACACTAAGATTGTGATTAGGACTCACATAACACACTATGACAAGGCCAGAACCCAAACTAAAAGTTGGTTTCATGCAGCTGCCATCTATAACAGCCAATCAATATTTGTGTATAAAATCTTTGAAAAGAAAAAATTTTGGATGAACATAGAAATATAATAAACAGTATTTTCACCAAATACAAAAAAGTCAGCAATTGCGCTACAAGACAGTAAAAATCCAACATGATGATAAAATGTAATATATGAACAAAACACTGAGAGGTGGCTGGTCTATTCACATATTCTCTAAAGGGGAACTAGTGTGAAATCTAGCCACCTGCTTCCAGGACTAGTGACCATTTACGTCCTTCCACTTGTGCAATATTTGATCTGTGTTCCACAGCAGAGAATTAATCCATTCATGTTATTTCTGTGACCACTGTGGGTTTTTCTGTCATTAAACACAGGATTCATCATCGTCGACAATCAGAAAGGGTGACAACTTAAATAATCACTCACATAAATATTTTATGAGCTATTCCAGTGTGATTGTATATGTACTGGAGTGTAGGTGCACTAGTATAGAATTAATTGTGGAACCAGTGATATGGTAGTCCCATGTGCAGTTTTTCAACATGACAGTGCAAGGCCTAACCGTTCTACCATGGCCTGCAGCATCACTGGGATTGTCTCCCATCAAGCACATCTTGGGTGTGATTGGTTGTTAATTGCAAAGGTAGCTGCAAACAACAGATCATGAGGATTTGTATGCCCAAGCGCATTCAGTGTGACAAAGCATTCGTCTGACAACCATTAACGAGAGCACACTATGGCGAGTAGGCTCATGTATTTCTGCCTGAGGAGTTTATACTCTGTTCTGAATAAACTGATGCATTTTGAAAATCATACTCAATACTGAATAAAGTTATATAAGTATTTAGATGCATTTTTCCATCATTTGCATATCAATAACATGTCTCTCAATCCTGTGATTTTCATAATTTCATGACTTTTTAAAGAAGCGCTCCCAGGATATTTGTATCCTCTTAATATATTGTAGTCATATTATACAGCACTGTGTACTTACAATTGTTCTTTTTGCCTTTCTACCTAGTAAATTCTTCTCTTTTCTCTATGTAGAAACAGGAAGTCTCTTGTCCCTGCATTTATCATTTCCCTCTTCAGCTCCTGACCAAGCTGCTCCCTCCACTCCTCCCTGCCATGGACTTTTGCAGTCATACAGGGAAAATTGACCTCCTGTTTCTACATAGAGCTTAGAAGGATTCAGCTAGTCAGTTTTTAATCACGTGATGTCATAGACCTAATGGAAAAGAGAAGAATTAACTTGGTAGAAATGCAAAATGAGCAATTTTAAGTACATAGTGCTATATAATATGATCATTAATATATTAAGCGGATAAAAATTTTGATGGGAGGCTCTTCTTTAACCCCTTTACAACCAGAGAAAATTTTGTTTTTTGTTTTTTTACTCCCCTTCTTACCAGAGTGAAGAAACAGAGTTAATATGGCCAAGTGAGAGCTTGTTATTTTACGGGACAAGTTGTACTTTTGAAAGACACCATTGGTTTTAACATATCATGTACTAAAAAACAGGAAAAAATTCCAAGTGCGGTGAAACTGCAAAAAAGTGCAATTCCACAGTTGTTTTGTATTTTCTTTTTACCATGTTCACTAGATACTAAAACTAACCTACCATTATGATTCTCCAGGTCATTATGAGTTCATAGACACCAAACATGTCTAGGATATTTTTTATTTAACTGGTGAAAAAAAAATCCAAAGTTTGGTAAAAAACATAATGATGCCATTTTCCGAGACCTGTAGCACCTCTATTCTTTGTGATCTGGGGCTGGGTGATTGCTTTCTTTTTGCACGCTGAGCTGACATTCTTATTGATTCCATTTTGTGTAGATACGATCTATTGATCGCCCGTTATTGCATTTTATTGCAATGTAGCGGCGACCAAAAAAAACCTAATTCTGAAGTTTTTTGAATATTTTTCTTGTTATGCTGTTTAGCGATTGGGTTAATTCTTATTTTATATTGATAGATTCTGAATGCGACAATACCAAATATGTGTATATTAGATTTTTTTATCGTTTTATTTTGAATGGGGTAAAAAGGGGTGATTTTTTATATTTTTAAAAATATTTTGTTTCTTACTTTTTGCATGTTTCAATATTCTTCATGGTAGACTAGAAGCTGCAATAATCTGATCACCTCTGCTACACACAGGCGATGAACAGATCGCCTGTGTGTAGCAGAAATGTTCACTTGGTATGAGCGCCGACCACGGGGCAGCACTTATAGCAATCCAGCAATGACAACCATAGAGGTCTACTTCAGACCTTTGGTTGTCATGCCAACCCATTGAGTGACCAGCAATCATATGACGGGGTCACCGATGGGCGGGATTTATGACGCACTTCCGAAAAGCGCAAGTTAAATGCTGCTGTCAGAAATTGACAGCAGCATTTAACTAGTTAACAGCCGTGGGTGGATCACAATTCCTCCAGCTGCTGTTTCGGGCTTGTCAGCTGTATATATCAGCCGACATGTGCTCGGAGACATGAGCTCAGGGGTTAAAGCTGCATTTTCAATGTTGAGGAGTTTATATTTACCACAGTATAGAAGAATATAATAAAATAAAAGCTTTAACTTTGTAAACTACCATGATTGTACAGTGTACTATTTTTGATTTGCGTCCAGTATTGAGGTTGACAATTTTGCAGGTTTTACTTGTTCTTTGCTTGTTCTGTTGATAGGCAAATGCTATTTGGAATTAACGGCATGATGGTTTTTTTGCTGAAACTGCAGCTTATCTCTTGTGTTTTTAACAAGAACTTGTCATTTTTGGCTCAGCAAATGTTTCAATGTGGAAAATCCAGTTGATTTCTCGTAAATGTCCCACATAAGTATAACTCTTCAAGTGACATTATTACTTTGCATTACTGAGATTATGTACTGAACTATTTCTTAGTAACTGCCTGTATTACAGCCCAGAGCTGCATTCATAGTTCAGCTGTGTTTTTTTTAATTAGACGCCATGCCACAACCATACAAAAAAAAATATGGAAAAAAATGCAGGCATATTTTCAAAGTAAAACAAATTTAGTAAAATGTTTCCACAACTGCATTTATTAAAATCTGCATTGTAGTATCACATTCATGTGGTATTTTCAAAGCTTAAACTTATATAAAAAATACTTGTCAAAACCACAACAGATAAAGCGCGCCAAATTTTCATCAAAAAGACATTATGCCCTGAAAACCATACATTAAGTAACCATATTGTGCAAGTGTGAGCAGTGCACATGAGACATCCATAAACAGTTGTCTAGCTAATGTCACAGATGGGGCAACATCTTTCACCTCTTTCTATACAGGTCATATCTATAATGTTAAAATGGTGTTCAAAGGTGACCATATGCTTTAATAAGGTTTCATGTATTTTGCCGGTGTCATGTCAATGAAGAATGGTAGCACATGTACAGTACATATATCTTATTTGATAACAGCCTATGTGTCTTGCAGTGGGGATCCCAGAATTTGTGACGTATTTCACAAGTGCTAGTCTATAAAGGATAATACGGAGTCCTTTGATATTGCACAAATGGCAAACAATGACCTTACCATAGTATAGACATAGTAGAATTAAGTTAGTGAAGGCACGAGTTTTACTAATTCAATGCAAAAAATGTCAAGTGAAAATATAGCTCTGTTTATCTGGACTGCTCAACAAAAAAAAACGCCAAAACATTTCAACTTGATCTGGGGAGGAACTGAGGAGTATCAAATATGAGGAAGAAGATGGCGTCACAAGTCATGACATGCTCATGGATCGTTATGTTTTATCATTGAATATTTTTGAGGTTATAATTAATGTAATGTTTTTATTAGATTTAATATCCTCTTGAAATGTATTTCTCACCTTTTAAAAGTAGAAGAATCCCAGCATGCCATGCGGCAGGAAAGTATGTGGCCTTCCATGGTGCTTGACAGAACCATGTTCAATTTGTATTGTTCTACCACATGGTTAGATCAAGCACAAAGGAAAACCTCATTAAGAGTCATAGCCAGTGTTAAGCAGCACTAGAGAAAGAAAGATGTGAAGAAAGCATGGAAGAGAGCAAGCTGTAGACCTAAGACAGCTGACCCTTCCACTATAGAGGAACGCCTCAGATGGTTCATCATTAAAGGAGCAGCCTGGTTTTGGATCAGTTTGATGTGGATGTAACACATTATTGGCAGTATACAAATTAGATTTTCCAGGACATGAAAGCCTTAAAGAAAAAAATGTAGAATGGCACAAACAAAAACAACATTCAAGCCCTGTATTCTGCACATATGACACACATTTCACTTAAAGCAAATGTCCACCTTTGAACACTACTTTTACCCTTTTTTATGTAAGTTAATAGAATTATTTTCAGACTAATTTTTCAATATACCCTTATAAAAATCAGGGCTTTTTTAATTAAAAAGCAGAATACTGAACTAAAAGATGACAATATGCTCATACACAATGGCTCTAATGCAAAATGCCACCATGAATCATTCATGGTGATGTGGTTGATATGTAAAATGCAAGACATTTTCTAGATTACATAGTTCATTACTGATGAATGTTTATAGCATAACTTGTTTTATTATGCAGGTTGTGGGGTTTTATGCACATAAAGGTAAATGAATGCATGATAAAAGTTGTGCAACATTCACTGTATCAAAGCTCTGACAAACTCACACAAGGGCAGTATGGCTGCAGAGATCCCTATGATGTTGCTAGCAGGGGTGGACTGGGCCAGGTGGCAGGAATGCATGTGATGGCTGTGTGTGTGTGATGGCTGTATGTGTGTGATGGCTGCGCGTGTGTGTGATGGCTGCGTGTGTGTGATGGCTGCGTGTGTGTGATGGCTGCGTGTGTGTGATGCATTTGTGTCAGAGCTGCGTGTGTGTGTGTGTGTGTGAGCTGCGTGTTTTTGATGCTGTGTGTGATGGCTGCGTGTGTGTGTGTGATGCATTTGTGTCAGAGCTGCATGTGTGTGCGAGCTGCGTGTGTGATGCTGCATGTGTATGTGTGATGCTGCGTGTGTATGTGTGAGCTGCGTGTGTGTGAGCTGCGTATGTGTGAGCTGCGTGTGTGTGAGCTGCGTGTTTGTGTGTGTGAGGTGTGTGTGTGAGCTGCGTGTGTGAGCTGCGTGTGTGAGCTGCGTGTGTGTGTGAGCTGCGTGTGTGTGAGCTGCGTGCGTGTGTGAGCTGCGTGCGTGTGTGAGCTGCGTGTGTGAGCTGTGTGAGCTGTGTGAGCTGCGTGTGTGTGTGAGCTGCGTGTGTGAGCTGCATGTGTGTGAGCTGCATGTGTGTGTGAGAGCTGCGTGTGTGTGTGAGCTGTGTGCATGTGAGCTGTGTGCGTGTGAGCTGTGTGTGAACTGCGTGCGTGTGTGTGAGCTGCATGTGTGTGTGTGTGTGAGATGTGTGTGTGTGTGAGCTGCGTGTGAGCTGTGTGTGAGCTGCGTGTGTGTGTGAGCTGCGTGTGTGTGAGCTGCGTGCGTGTGTGAGCTGCGTGTGTGAGCTGTGTGAGCTGTGTGAGCTGCGTGTGTGTGTGAGCTGCGTGTGTGAGCTGCATGTGTGTGAGCTGTGTGTGTGTGTGAGAGCTGCGTGTGTGTGTGAGCTGTGTGCATGTGAGCTGTGTGCGTGTGAGCTGTGTGTGAACTGCGTGCGTGTGTGTGAGCTGCATGTGTGTGTGTGTGTGAGCTGCATGCATGTATGTCATTATACATTGGGGCTGTGCATGTGTGTGTGTCATTATACAGTGGGGCTGTATGTGTGTGTCATTTTACAGTGGGGCTCTGTGGGTATGTCATTATACAGTGGCACTGTGCGCGTGTGTGTCATACAGTAGGGCTGTGCGTATGTGTCATTATCCAGTGGCGCTGTGCATGTGCCTGTCATTATACAGTGGGGCTGTGTGTGCCTGTCATTATACAGTGGGGCTGTGCATGTGTGCCTGTCATTATACAGTGGGGCTGATCGTATATGCCTGTCATTATACAGTGTAGGTGTGTGTGCCTGTCATTATACAGTGGGGCTGTGTTTGCCTGTCATTATACAGTTGGGCTGTGTTTGCCTGTCATTATACAGTTGGGCTGTGCGTGTGTGTGTCATTATACAGTGGGGCTGTACGTGTGCCTGTCATTATACAGTGGGGCTGTGCGTGTGTGCCTGTCATTATACAGTGGGGCTTGTGTGCCTGTCATTATACAGTTGGGCTGTGCGTATGTGTCATTATACAGTGGGGGTGTGCATGTGTGCCTGTCATTATACAGTGGGGCTGAGCATGTGTGCCTGTCATTATACAGAGGGGGTATGTGTGCCTGTCATTATACAGCGGGGCTGTGTGTGCCTGTCATTATACAGTGGGGCTGTGCGTGTGTGTGTGTGTCATTATACAGTGGGGCTGTGTGTGTGTGTGTGTCATTATACAGTGGGGCTGTGCATGTGTGTCATTATGCAGTGGGGCTGTGCATGTGTGTCATTATACAGTGGGGCTGTGCGTGTGTCATTATACAGTGGGGCTGTGTGTGTGTGTCATTATGCAGTGGGGCTGTGCGTGTGTGTCATTATACAGTGGGGCTGTGCATGTGTGTAATTATGCAGTGGGGCTGTGCATGTGTGTCATTATACAGTGGGGCTGTGCGTGTGTCATTATACAGTGGGGCTGTGCGTGTGTGTCATTATACAGTGGGGGTGTGCATGTGTGCCTGTCATTATACAGTGGGGCTGAGCATGTGTGCCTGTCATTATACAGAGGGGGTATGTGTGCCTGTCATTATACAGCGGGGCTGTGTGTGCCTGTCATTATACAGTGGGGCTGTGCGTGTGTGTGTGTGTCATTATACAGTGGGGCTGTGTGTGTGTGTGTGTGTGTGTGTGTGTGTGTCATTATACAGTGGGGCTGTGCATGTGTGTCATTATGCAGTGGGGCTGTGCATGTGTGTCATTATACAGTGGGGCTGTGCGTGTGTCATTATACAGTGGGGCTGTGTGTGTGTGTCATTATGCAGTGGGGCTGTGCGTGTGTGTCATTATACAGTAGGGCTGTGCATGTGTGTAATTATGCAGTGGGGCTGTGCATGTGTGTCATTATACAGTGGGGCTGTGCGTGTGTCATTATACAGTGGGGCTGTGCGTGTGTGTCATTATACAGTGGGGCTGTGGGTGTGTGTCATTATACAGTGGGGCTGTGCGTGTGTGTCATTATACAGTGGGGCTGTGCATGTGTGTAATTATGCAGTGGGGCTGTGCATGTGTCTGTCATTATACAGTGGGGCTGTGCGTGTGTGTTTGTGTCATTGGTACATTCACTCTGTGTCATTCTATGTGGCTGCAGACTTGTGCTTCTCACATTGCTTGCAGAGCTGTGGTTATTGGGCTGGTGTCTGGCTGCAAGTTTGTGATTTGCATACATGCGGTCACATGCCGAGTAGACTTGCATGGCCTAATGCAACTGTATTGAACAAGGCCCAAAACAGTCTAGTCGAAATGTGGCTGGGAATATATATATATATATATATATACAGTGGGGCAAAAAAGTATTTAGTCAGTCAGCAATAGTGCAAGTTCCACCACTTAAAAAGATGAGAGGTGTCTGTAATTTACATCATAGGTAGACCTCAACTATGGGAGACAAACTGAGAAAAAAAAATCCAGAAAATCACATTGTCTGTTTTTTTAACATTTTTTTTGCATATTATGGTGGAAAATAAGTATTTGGTCAGAAACAAACAATCAAGATTTCTGGCTCTCACAGACCTGTAACTTCTTCTTTAAGAGTCTCCTCTTTCCTCCACTCATTACCTGTAGTAATGGCACCTGTTTAAACTTGTTATCAGTATAAAAAGACACCTGTGCACACCCTCAAACAGTCTGACTCCAAACTCCACTATGGTGAAGACCAAAGAGCTGTCAAAGGACACCAGAAACAAAATTGTAGCCCTGCACCAGGCTGAGAAGACTGAATCTGCAATAGCCAACCAGCTTGGAGTAAAGAAATCAACAGTGGGAGCAATAATTAGAAAATGGAAGACATACAAGACCACTGATAATCTCCCTCGATCTGGGGCTCCACGCAAAATCCCACCCCGTGGGGTCAGAATGATCACAAGAACGGTGAGCAAAAATCCCAGAACCACGCAGGGGGACCTAGTGAATGAACTGCAGAGAGCTGGGGCCAATGTAACAAGGCCTACCATAAGTAACACACTATGCCACCATGGACTCGGATCCTGCAGTGCCAGACGTGTCCCACTGCTTAAGCCAGTACATGTCCGGGCCCGTCTGAAGTTCGCTAGAGAGCATTTGGATGATCCAGAGGAGTTTTGGGAGAATGTCCTATGATCTGATGAAACCAAACTGGAACTGTTTGGTAGAAACACAACTTGTTGTGTTTGGAGGAAAAAGAATACTGAGTTGCATCCATCAAACACCATACCTACTGTAAAGCATGGTGGTGGAAACATCATGCTTTGGGGCTGTTTCTCTGCAAAGGGGCCAGGACGACTGATCCAGGTACATGAAAGAATGAATGGGGCCATGTATCGTGAGATTTTGAGTGCAAACCTCCTTCCATCAGTAAGGGCATTGAAGATGAAACGTGGCTGGGTCTTTCAACATGACAATGATCCAAAGCACACCGCCAGGGCAACGAAGGAGTGGCTTCGTAAGAAGCATTTCAAGGTCCTGGAGTGGCCTAGCCAGTCTCCAGATCTCAACCCTATAGAAAACCTTTGGAGGGAGTTGAAAGTCCGTGTTGCCAAGCGAAAAGCCAAAAACATCACTGCTCTAGAGGAGATCTGCATGGAGGAATGGGCCAACATACCAACAACAGTGTGTGGCAACCTTGTGAAGACTTACAGAAAACGTTTGACCTCTGTCATTGCCAACAAAGGATATATTACAAAGTATTGAGATGAAATTTTGTTTCTGACCAAATACTTATTTTCCACCATAATATGCAAATAAAATGTTAAAAAAACAGACAATGTGATTTTCTGGATTTTTTTTTCTCAGTTTATCTCCCATAGTTGAGGTCTACCTATGATGTAAATTACAGACGCCTCTCATCTTTTTAAGTGGTGGAACTTGCACTATTGCTGACTGACTAAATACTTTTTTGCCCCACTGTATATATATATATTGCATGCTTGTGGTCACAAGACCACCTGTTGCCAGCACCAGAGAATCTTCACAGCGCACAGTGCACACGATATGAGAATTCACACATAGTGACTGTAGACATGTAGCATAAGATCCGACAACCTCTTTAAGGATGAGCTGCTACTCATGGGCCACTGCTGTGTGCTTGCCCCCAGGCCAAAATTTGCCAGTCAGCCCCTGGTTGGTAGTGTAGGTGCCACAGACCCGCAGTCAGGCAGGATGTTAGGCAGCAACAGGAATTAAGAAATGCCTACATAATATGCCTGTGTGAAAGATGTGAGTGAGCAGGATAAGGTCATGGAATTCCTACCACAGACAGTAATAATAATAATAATCTTTATTTATATAGCGCCAACATATTCCACAGCGCTTTACAGTTTAACAGTTTCAAACACAACAGTCATAGGTAACAACATTAACAATACAATAAAGCAAAATAAGACGACCCTGCTCGTGAGAGCTTACAATCTACAATGAGGTGGGGGAGATACAAAGTACAGGTGTGTATTTACAATGGTGTATTAACAATGATGATCCAGCCATCTTCAGGGGGTGAAGGGTAGATGGAGATAGTGAATGGGCTACACACACACACAAACATAAAATGACTGATTAGTTAACGTGGTAGGCCGCTCTGAACAAATGTGTTTTGAGCGAGCGCCTAAAACTATGCAAGTTGTGGATGGTCCTAATATCTTGGGGTAGAGCATTCCAGAGGATTGGCGCAGCGCGGGAGAAGTCTTGGAGTCAGGAGTGGGAGGTATGGATTAGTGCAGATATTAGTCGAAAGTCATTTGCAGAGCGCAGCGGTCGGCTAGGCCGATAGACTGAAATGAGGGAGGAGATGTATGGGGGTGCCGCACTGTGGAGAGCTTTGTGGGTGAGAACAAGTACTTTGAGTTGTATCCTGTAATGAATAAGCAGCCAGTGTAATGACTGGCGATGAGCGGATGCATCTCAGTAACGATTAGCCAGATGGACAACCCTGGCTGCCGCATTAAGGATAGACTGGAGAGGGGAAAGTCGAGTAAGGGGCCGGCCAATTAATAGAGCATTGCAGTAGTCCAGGCGGGAGTGGATTAGGGCGACAGTGAAGGTTATTGTTGTCTCCATGGTGAGAAAAGGGCAGATTGAACCTTTCAGGCACGGCAATCAGATTGCTGAAAACTAAAGAACCCGCAGTAAATTGAAAAGAAAGTGTGTTCATTGCTCATCTTTAAAGTTATGTAGTCCTTGTGGAGTCGGACTGGCCGACCAGAGAACTGGAGGATTCTCTGGTGGGCTTAGGCAGTGACATCTGCTGGAATATGGGGCTGGCAGCTGCCTAGAGCTCCCCACTGCCCCAGGGGACCACAGCCAGTGGTGTGTCACTAATAGCGGAACACCACACAGCTGCTATGGGACCCATGAGTCAGGGGGCCTGCCCGGCACCAGCGGAACAGCAGTGGAGCAAAAGGTGACAGGAGGCAGAAGCTGGCTGCTGCGGCTAAAGCCTGTGCCTGCTGCTAAAAAGAAATGAATATTCGCTGCTCCCCATGTCCATGGGCGTGAAGAACAGTGAATATTCATTTCACTTTAATAGTGGGCAGTGATAGCCACCGGTCCCTGCAGCAGCTGGGCAATTCCGTGTGCTCACTACTAAAGAGAATGAATATTCACTGGTCTCCACGCCCATGGGAGTGAAGAGCAGTGAATTTTCATTTCCTTTAGTAGTAGTCACACGTGATCGCTCAGCAGCAGGAAGCCTGTGGCTAACACTGCAGCAATAATGGAGGAGAGGGCATCAGATGATGCTCAGTCCCCCATCATTCCCCCCTGCCTCTGACACAGTGGGTGTGCGATGACATCACTTCATTGTGCACCATGCTGTGTGTCAGTAAGACGGCAGTACAGCTGCTGAGAACGGCATAGGGCCGGAATCAGTGAGGGAACGTGGAGGAGAGGTATTGTGTTTTGTTGTTTGTTTTTTTTAATATACATCAGAGAGTGAGTGATGGTGGCCATAATACTGTAAGACTGCAGGGTTGGATTATATTCTATGGGGGTGGCTACATTATATTCCATGTGGAGATGCATTATACTCTATGAAGGTCTGCATTATATTTTGGTGGGGAAGGCTGCATTAAACGTATGACGAGGGCTGCATTAAACCCCATGAAGGGGCTGGAATATATTATATGGCAGGGGTTAAATTATATTCAATGTGGTCCTGCATTACACTCTATGGGGTTCTACATTAAATTCTATCGGGAGGCTGCATTGTACCCTATGAGGGGGCTGCAATATACTCTATGAAGGGGGTGGCAACATTATATTCTATGAGGAGGTTACATTATATTCTATGAAGAGGGCTGCATTATACTATATGAGGCCTGCATTATATTCTATGAAAGTGTCTGCATTATACTATATGAGGTCTGCATTATATTCTACAAGGCGGCTACATTATATTGTATGAAGGGGGCTGCATTATACTATATGAGGCCTGCATTATATTCTATGAAGAGGTCTGCATTATACTATATGAGGGCTGCATTATATTCTCTGAGGGGCTACATTACATTCTATGAAGGGGACTACATTATATTCTATGAGGGGGCTACCCCAACTTCTGCTATATCATTAAGATATGTATTACCTTATACCCTAATGGTTGCATATTTTACCGCACAAATGGTGGTTTTGTATTTATTTCTATGTAGATAAATAGTGGGCCCCAAGAATGATTTTCTCTGGTGGGCCCAAGGTGCTCCAGTTTGATGCTGATTCCGTTCAAATCACAAGCTGTTGCCTTCATTATCTCGTTTTTGTATTCTTATTTTCTCATTGAAAGCGCTATTTGGAAGTAGATAGAATTGGTTCATATCTAGTGATGAGTGAATATACTCGATACTCGAGATTTCTCGAGCACGCTCGGTGGTCCTCCGAGTATTTTTTAGTGCTCAGAGTTTTAATTTTTCTTGCTACAGCTGAATGATTTACATCTGATAGCCAGCATAAGTACATGTGGGGATTCCCTAGCAAGCAGGCAACCCCCACATGTACTTAGGAATATTATAGCATAGTGATACTCTCGTACCGATAATCCTTACTTCCACAACAGCGGTCTAGTTTCACTGATGTGTCTGAGACTAATTCTTAGCTCAGCACTGCTCTTATATCACAAGACAAATGTGAAACAAGGAAAAAGAATTGTGTGCATGTCAAAATGTTCTGTCAGCTGCAAGCTATAAACCGAGAACTGAGTAATAGCTCTGCTGTAATGTGAATGAATGTCAAAATGGTTAATAGTTTAGAAAACATCACATAACATTTCTCTATCCTTTTAAGAGGAGGTCCAGACCTGGCAAAACTCTGGCCACCACATTGACCAACTGCTGTGCAACCTTGTTTTACAATCAAGAGGGTGGGCATTGCCAACCCACCGTCTAGGTGTACCCTAAAAATACTTTGTTTAAAAGGAAAAAATAGAGAATTTTTCCCTTAAAACAGGATACAACAGATTGCATTCAACTATCACTGACTTCCATTGTAAAAAAACAAAACAAAACAAAACAAAAACAAGATCTGACAAAATATACATAAATAACATTATGTATGCCTGATGGTTTAGAGGATTACAAAAAAAGTGTACACATTTATGCCATAATGAGTAATACATACATAGCCAAAAGCTTTACCATCAAAGTGAGTCCTGAAAGCAAAGTACCACTGCATTTGTAGCAGTTTCATTGAAACCACTCACTGCACAGTGTCATGTATCTGTATTCATTGATTAGATATCTTTTATTAATTATATTAATCATAGCAATGCTTTCACAAAAGTAGAAAGTGTGATAAGTTTAGGTGTACTGTGCCCCTGTAGTCCTACAGAGCAGGAACAAACAACACTAAGGGTACCGTCACACTATACCATTTCGATCGCTACGACGGTACGATTCGTGACGTTCCAGCGATATCGTTATGATATCGCTGTGTCTGACACGCAGCAGCGATCAGGGATCCTGCTGAGAATCGTACGTCGTAGCAGATCGTTTAGAACTTTCTTTCATCGCTGGATCTCCCGCTGTCATCGCTAGATCGGTGTGTGTGACACCGATCTAGCGATGCGATCCAGCGATGCGTTCGCTTGTAACCAGGGTAAACATCGGGTAACTAAGCGCAGGACCGCGCTTAGTAACCCGATGTTTACCCTGGTTACAAGCGTAAAACTAAAAAAAAAAAAACAGCACATACTTACATTCTGGTGTCCGTCAGGTCCCTTGCCGTCTGCTTCCAGCACTGTGACTGCCGGCCGTAAAGTGAAAGCAGAGCACAGCGGCTGTGCTTTCACTTTCACTTTACGGCCGGCAGTCACAGTGCGGGAAGCAGAGACTGCAAGGGACCTGACGGACACCAGAATGTAAGTATGTGCTGTTTGTTTTTTTTTCGTTTTACGCTTGTAACCAGGGTAAACATCGGGTTACTAAGCGCTGTCCTGCGCTTAGTTACCCGATGTTTACCCTGGTTACCCAGGGACCTCGGCATCGTTGGTCGCTGGAGAGCTGTCTGTGTGACAGCTCCCCAGCGACCACACTACGATTTACCTACGATCACGGCCAGGTCATATCGCAGGTCGTGATCGTAGGTAAATCGTATAGTGTGACGGTACCCTAAGGCATATTCCACCAACATCGCAATCCATTTACCATTTTTACGGATATATGACAAATTTATATTTCTGCAGTGCATTGTTATATGATTGGACATAAGAATAATAACCAGAATTATGAATAAATGTACACTTTATTTCTTTATATTCTATTACATCATTTGACCCTCTGTCCTACATTTAAATGACATACACTACACAAACATACTGGGTGACACTTAAAGGAATAAGATTACAAACTACATCTTCTCTATCAAGAAACAAGTAGCAAATATTGTGTGTATGGATGTAAATCTCCAGGTAGCATGAACCACAGGTTTGGAATAATGATATTTGGGTTAAGGAGTGTGGAATTTACTACACACAGTATTCATGCCGGTCTTCATGGGGAGGCTGAGTGAAGCGTGAGCACACCTCTTAATAAATCCGGCACATCTGAGGAGTGCCATGTGCCTCGCCACAAATCTCACTCCAGTTGATGAATTTTTTGAGCAGGGGTTGCCATGCCCCAGTTTCACCCCTGCTCTGCCCACTTAGTAGGAGCTGATGTGAGAATGCCAAGAGTTGCAAAACATTAACGCAACCTCACGTTGCACCAAAACTTTGTAATTTTTCAAAGTTTTTAAAGTCAGAATTGTAGTGTAAAAGATTTGATGAACAGGCCTACAGATTTTACGATGGTATTTTCTCATACAATATTGTTCTCTGGGTGCCACTTACCAAGCAAATCACTGGAAGATAGATTGGAGTTAATATGAGATCAGTGTTACAGCAGAAGACTAATGTGCGTGTCAAGCTGTGGTTAGTTTGAGAAATGCATGCTACATTAACTTTTCATTTATATTGGTAATATACAACAGATTGTATTCTTCTAATGATTAAGTCATCTTCCACAACACAATGTGGTAATCAAAACTAAACACCGATGCACAGCATGACACCATGCACGTCTGTTGAGTAGTGTTTAATGACAGTCTTTGCATTGGTTACATATAAGAATTTTACTGGGCCAAGTGTTGTCAGTGGAGACGTTCACACAAGAGATTTTGTTCCTAGTAAATGGATGATTTATATGTGATGCTATTCAGACTGTTTTCAACAAGAGAAAAGACATTGTTAATAAACATGCCGGCACATTGATTTTCTTTGTTTAGCTCGAAGGCAAGAAAGATTTCGGAAGCAATTACTGGAAGATGCGTGCTTTGTACAGGTGGGATCTGAGCTGAGTGTTCATTCTGTTAGACAAACCTTTAATTAATCATATTCAATAAAGAGTGGTCCAGGGTCAGATGAAGGAAAACACTTTCACCGACCTAAACTTTCATCAACCTAAAGAGGACCTTTCATCAATTTTTCATGTTGAACTCTACACACAATGTAATGTTTGCTGTAGAGAAAAAAACCTTTTTTTTTTAAGATCTCCACCTTGTGTTGTGGAGACATTGGCAATTGAAGTATTTGTCACCTAACAACTTAAATTTTGTGAAGTCCAAGTGTGGTGAGAACTTCCCCTGGCTTACGGTATCAAGTATCCATGGAGACTCATCTATGACGTTATGGGTTCCACGCTCCCTTCTTGACACGTCAGATGGGGGTGTGGACATGGGACGGGTGATGATGATCAGCACCATGCCACTTTTAATTTCGCCGGCCGAAGTGCCGTATTCAAACAGCTGCCACCACTAATTTTCTCATGTATAAAAAGACCGCATCTTTGCTTATTAGCACTCTAATCCCCCAAGAAGAAGCTACAGTGGGGCAAAAAAGTATTTAGTCAGTCAGCAATAGTGCAAGTTCCACCACTTAAAAAGATGAGAGGCGTCTGTAATTTACATTATAGGTAGACCTCAACTATGGGAGACAAACTGAGAAAAAAAAATCCAGAAAATCACATTGACTGTTTTTTTAATCATTTTTTTTGCATTTTATGGTGGAAAATAAGTATTTGGTCAGAAAAAAACAATCAAGATTTCTGGCTCTCACAGACCTGTAACTTCTTCTTTAAGAGTTTCCTCTTTCCTCCACTCATTACCTGTAGTAATGGCACCTGTTTAAACTTGTTATCAGTATAAAAAGACACCTGTGCACACCCTCAAACAGTCTGACTCCAAACTCCACTATGGTGAAGACCAAAGAGCTGTCAAAGGACACCAGAAACAAAATTGTAGCCCTGCACCAGGCTGGGAAGACTGAATCTGCAATAGCCAACCAGCTTGGAGTGAAGAAATCAACAGTGGGAGCAATAATTAGAAAATGGAAGACATAAAAGACCACTGATAATCTCCCTCGATCTGGGGCTCCACGCAAAATCCCACCCCGTGGGGTCAGAATGATCACAAGAACGGTGAGCAAAAATTCCAGAACCACGCGGGGGGACCTAGTGAATGAACTGCAGAGAGCTGGGACCAATGTAACAAGGCCTACCATAAGTAACACACTACGCCACCATGGACTCAGATCCTGCAGTGCCAGACGTGTCCCACTGCTTAAGCCAGTACATGTCCGGGCCCGTCTGAAGTTTGCTAGAGAGCATTTGGATGATCCAGAGGAGTTTTGGGAGAATGTCCTATGGTCTGATGAAACCAAACTGGAACTGTTTGGTAGAAACACAACTTGTCGTGTTTGGAGGAAAAAGAATACTGAGTTGCATCCATCAAACACCATACCTACTGTAAAGCATGGTGGTGGAAACATCATGCTTTGGGGCTGTTTCTCTGCAAAGGGGCCAGGACGACTGATCCGGGTACATGAAAGAATGAATGGGGCCATGTATCGTGAGATTTTGAGTGCAAACCTCCTTCCATCAGCAAGGGCATTGAAGATGAAACGTGGCTGGGTCTTTCAACATGACAATGATCCAAAGCACACCGCCAGGGCAACGAAGGAGTGGCTTCGTAAGAAGCATTTCAAGGTCCTGGAGTGGCCTAGCCAGTCTCCAGATCTCAACCCTATAGAAAACCTTTGGAGGGAGTTGAAAGTCCGTGTTGCCAAGCGAAAAGCCAAAAACATCACTGCTCTAGAGGAGATCTGCATGGAGGAATGGGCCAACATACCAACAACAGTGTGTGGCAACCTTGTGAAGACTTACAGAAAACGTTTGACCTCTGTCATTGCCAACAAAGGATATATTACAAAGTATTGAGATGAAATTTTGTTTCTGACCAAATACTTATTTTCCACCATAATATGCAAATAAAATGTTAAAAAAACAGACAATGTGATTTTCTGGATTTTTTTTTCTCAGTTTGTCTCCCATAGTTGAGGTCTACCTATGATGTAAATTACAGACGTCTCTCATCTTTTTAAGTGGTCGAACTTGCACTATTGCTGACTGACTAAATACTTTTTTGCCCCACTGTATATGTGAAACGCACATCGGGGCTCTGCGCTGCACTCACATGCTATCCTTATTTTATTTATGCATATTGTGCCATATCTTAATCAACACTTCATTTAGCATGTTATCAGTGCGTTTGTCCTGCTGAAATCTTCCCCTATATTGTGCTAGGTATCCTGTATTTTGGAATATTAACTTGGATTGAACCTTAGTAGATATATCTTCATTTTTGATCTACGCACATTTTGAAGGCACTGAACATTACCCCCATTACTATTTACATATACCTGTGTCACGCACTTTTGTACGATATTGATTGTACTTCACACATTGAGTACCTCTATATCTTTCATACATGGAATCAATCCACGATAGGTTAAATCAATTTTTTAACATTTCCAGATGTTCAGAATTTGTTTTAGTCTTTGCCTGATGAAGAGACGTATGTAGTCTCGAAAGCTTGCAATTTGTTACCATCTTTTCAGTTAGCCATTAAAAGGTATCAGCCACTCTCATTTCTAAATATTTGTTTATCTACTGGCTAACACGGTACCAAGATATATTTCTTTCCTGTATGAACATCTCCTAGCATTATTATGGTAACTGGGACATTTTCAAGTATGCATCTACTCTCAGATATTGAACATGCCCATTATGTATGCATTTTCGTTATGCATCTGTATTGGATATTAATATTTTATCACTGTGCTGTATGCACTAGGCACTTTACATAGGCTTAACTGAGGATATAGGAACTTAATACATATGTATATTTACCTGTGTGGTGGTAATATCACTTTGACCATACTTTTTTTTAATATTCCCCTTGTTTTGAATCTGTGCTGATCAAGTGGATTTATTTGAAATAATTTGCGACAATGTACTGATTAACTATCCCTCCTTATTATGATGTAAAATCTTTATAAGGGCAATTGTGTTGGAAGGGATGCTTTATATACCCTGGGAGTCTAGCACTCGTGTTACGGAACCCCACCACACCAAGAATATGTTGTGCAGTTATATGTATGAATAATAGGTTCCAGGTGAGATGCATGTCCCTAATGCATCAGCCAGCTCACAGGCTGCGCCCCTGGGCAGAGAGGACGAGATATTCCCCTTTTGACCTTCCCCACCTTTGCAATTCCCACAGTATCCCTCCAATGAAGGATCCTCAAGTAACTCCCTCTTAAATTCAGCTGGAGTGGCCCAAGAAATGTGTCTGGCTATGGGAATACGTGTAGGGCTGGGATGTCTTACCTGGGCCTCCTCTGAGTGTGATTCCGCCTCCACAGCTCGAGCTGGTCTCCGGGTGGTCACAGGATATGTCTCAGCCAGAGGGGCAACCGAGAAGGCAGACAAGATGGGCCCCAAGTCATTTCCCAGCAAGACGTCTGCAGGCAAATCCTCCATCAAGCCGACCTCAACAGGGCCATCCCCGACTCCCCAGTTCAGGTGAATCCTGGCAGTGGGCAGTCGATGTATGGCTCCCCCTGTTACATGGACTGCCACTGTCCGGTCCGTCTTCTCTTGGTCCCGGACGAGATGAGGCTTCACCAGGGTCAAAGTTGCCCCAAAATCTCTTAGTCCTTGCATACGTTTCCCATTAACCCACACGACCTGTCGATGCTGTTGTCGATTATCTGCCCAGGCTGCCTGCATGGGGTCTACTTCATGCAGCACTTCCTCCTTCTCTTCCACCCCCTGGTTAGTCGTAGCCCCCAATGCCGGGTCAGCTTCGCCTTGGTAGCAGTGTACAGTGGCACGGCAGAAGGTAGCTGTTCCTGCCTTTGGCCACTGGGTATGCTGAGTCCGGTTGGGACATTATCTTTGCAGGTGGCCCAGCTGATGGCAGATGTGGCATCGCACCCCAGGGGGACTGTGGTAGGCCGGGTTTTTAGCTGGTCTTCTATAATCTTCTGTGGTTTGGGGGCCTCCAGGTCCATGCGCGGACCCCTAGTGAACCTCTTTGATCCAGACAGCTGAGGCCTCCTGGCATCATGATGTTCATCGGCCAGACGAGCGGCCTCCTCAAGAGTCAGCCGCCTGTCCCGAAGCCATTCCTGTGTCTCAGGGGTTAGCCCATTAAAGAATCGTTCTCACAAGAAGAGCTGGAGGACGTCCTCCTTAGTGGTTGCTTGGCTCCCTTGTACCCACTGTAACAGTGACCGCCGTAATGCATTCAGCGTGGGTATCGGTTACTCATTTTATAAGGCCGCAGAATTTTGGCGGTATGCCTCTGGTGTCAGCGCATACCGGGCCAAGATCGCTTCTTTGATCCGCTCATAGTCCATACAGTCCTCATCAGGTACCGTGCGATAGGCGTCCGCTGCCCGGCCTGTCAGCTTGCTGGCCAAAATCTGAACCCATTCCTCCGGCTTCACTTGATGAATGGCACACTGCCGCTCAAAGTCCTGCAGAGTGCCATCAATGTCTTCCTCTGCCTCCCCAAACTGTCGGAAGGCATTATACTGGATCTTTTTGTGGCTTATTGTTGAAGGTACCTGGGCTGAGGCCAGAGCTCCCACTGCTTGCTGACTCTCCATCTTGGCCAGCTCCACTTTGGTCCGCTCTGCCAACTCCATCTTGGCTAGCTCTATCCTGGTCCGCTCGGCCATCTTTTCCTTCAGATCAGTCCGCACATCAGCCATCACCTCTCGTATGATCTCTACAGCAGGGTTTGGGCCATAGAACGCCAGTCTGTTCTTAACCTCCCTCTGGAATTCAGTCTCCTCCAGGTTCACATTAGGGGACGCTGCATTGTTGTGTTCCATGATGGCTGCTATCAAATCCGCTTTTGTTTTGTTGCTGGCGATTAACCCTCGAGCTTCCACCAGATCTTTTAATGTAGTCCTCTTTAACTTCTGTTAGTTGTTTTCCATTCAATCCTTTCCTCCTGTAGACTGGGTATCATATCCCGCTGTCTGCCACCAGTGTAACTGGGTCTGCCGTGCTGGAGTACCTCTTTCAGTACCACCCCATGTTTCAGGAGGTCCACTCTGCTTTGGCTGGAGTCGGAATGAAGGACGCTGGCTGGAATTCCTTAATTGCATGGGCGCATATAAAAGATCACTGCGTCTCCACATATTTCCAGTATGACAACACTATACTCACAGGACAGAGAATATATATCACACAGATACAGAGGGCGGGCCAATTGAAAAGCGGCAGGCCAGACATACATTACCATAACCGCAGGTGGCCGGAGCCAGCCAATATTTACAGTGGGAATTACAAAGGCGATGAAGGTCAAAAGAGGAATATCGTGTCTTCTCTGCCCAGGGGCGCAGCCTGTGGGCTGATGCATTAGGGACATGCATCTCACCTGGAACCTATTATACATACATATAACTGCACAACATATTATTGGTGTAGTGGGGTCCGTGACAGCACTCTCTTCATTAATTCTCCTTTTATATTGTGGTGATATGCTTATGTGTTAATAAAAATATATGTTTAAATTTGAAGTGGCATTAGCGTCCTTTACTTGTAGATTTGCCATAAGCATCACAGTTTACAAGAGTGGGAAAGAAAGGCATCAAATAAAAAGACAAAAGGATTTCTTTACAATTTTACTAAAAACATTACATGACTATAAAATGAAACATATTTGTAACAACTTGAATATACACTTTTACTGAATATATATATATATATATATATATATATATATACATATATATATATACACACAGACAAATAGAGAGTGAAAGAGATATGATGATGGCTCAGGCTGTCTACTATATGGCAGGTGGATCTGCAATATGACAGCATAGTTCATATGTCATGTCCACAAATGCACTGGAAATGACTGGCAGTAAGACAAATATAAGTACTTTCACATTGTTAGGGGCTAGCAGATAAATAGGTGGAGAGGGATATTGCCCAACAAACTGTACACTTGAGATGGATGCCACTCTATAGGCACACCGTTTCATCTGTTACCCATGCTAGATAAGTCTCCTTACTGTATGCCTCTGCATAGTGATAGTTTCACCTGACTATGATACCATACATACAGGTCCTTCTCAAAAAATTAGCATATAGTGTTAAATTTCATTATTTACCATAATGTAATGATTACAATTAAACTTTCATATATTATAGATTCATTATCCACCAACTGAAATTTGTCAGGTCTTTTATTGTTTTAATACTGATGATTTTGGCATACAACTCCTGATAACCCAAAATACCTGTCTCAATAAATTAGCATATCAAGAAAAGGTTCTCTAAACGACCTATTACCCTAATCTTCTGAATCAACTAATTAACTCTAAACACATGCAAAAGATACCTGAGGCTTTTATAAACTCCCTGCCTGGTTCATTACTCAAAACCCCCATCATGGGTAAAGGTACCGTCACACTTAGCGACACTGCAGCGATACCGACAACGATCCGGATCGCTGCAGCGTCGCTGTTTGGTCGCTGGAGAGCTGTCACACAGACAGCTCTCCAGCGACCAACGATCCCGAGGTCCCCGGTAACCAGGGTAAACATCGGGTAACTAAGCGCAGGGCCGCGCTTAGTAACCCGATGTTTACCCTGGTTACCAGCGTAAAAAAACAAACAGTACATACTTACATTCAGCTGTCTGTCCCTTGCCGTCTGCTTCCTGCACTGACTGCTGGCCGTAAAGTGAAAGTGAAAGCACAGCACAGCGGTGAGTCACACAGCGGTGACTCACCGCTGTGGCTGTGCTCTGCTTTCACTTTACGGCCAGCAGTCAGTGCAGGAACCAGACGGCAAGGGACAGACAGCTGAATGTAAGTATGTACTGTTTGTTTTTTTACGCTGGTAACCAGGGTAAACATCGGGTTACTAAGCGCGGCCCTGCGCTTAGTTACCCGATGTTTACCCTGGTTACCAGTGAAGACATCGCTGAATCGGTGTCACACACGCCGATTCAGCGATGTCTACGGGGAGTCCAGCGACGAAATAAAGTTCTGGACTTTCTTCCCCGACCAGCGATCTCCCAGCAGGGGCCTGATCGCTGCTGCCTGTCACACTGGACGATATCGCTAGCGAGGACGCTGCAACGTCACGGATCGCTAGCGATATCGTCTAGTGTGACAGTACCTTAAGACTAGCGACCTGACAGATGTCAAGAAGGCCATCATTGACACCCTCAAGCAAGAGGGTAAGACCCAGAAAGAAATTTCTCAACAAATAGGCTGTTCCCAGAGTGCTGTATCAAGGCACCTCAATGGTAAGTCTGTTGGAAGGAAACAATGTGGCAGAAAACGCTGTACAACGAGAAGAGGAGACCGGACCCTGAGGAAGATTGTGGAGAAGGACCGATTCCAGACCTTGGGGAACCTGAGGAAGCAGTGGACTGAGTCTGGTGTGGAAACATCCAGAGCCACCGTGCACAGGCGTGTGCAGGAAATGAGCTACAGGTGCCGCATTCCCCAGGTAAAGCCACTTTTGAACCATAAACAGCGGCAGAGGCGCCTGACCTGGGCTACAGAGAAGCAGCAATGGACTGTTGCTAAGTGGTCCCAAGTACTTTTTTCTGATGAAAGCAAATTTTGCATGTCATTCGGAAATCAAGGTGCCAGAGTCTGGAGGAAGACTGGGGAGAAGGAAATGCCAAAATGCCTGAAGTCCAGTGTCAAGTACCCACAGTCAGTGATGGTGTGGGGTGCCATGTCAGCTGCTGGTGTTGGTCCACTGTGTTTCATCAAGGGCAGGGTCAATGCAGCTAGCTATCAGGAGATTTTGGAGCACTTCATGCTTCCATCGGCTGAAATGCTTTATGGAGATGAAGATTTCATTTTTCAGCACGACCTGGCACCTGCTCACAGTGCCAAAACCACTGGTAAATGGTTTACTGACCATGGTATTACTGTGCTCAATTGGCCTGCCAACTCTCCTGACCTGAACCCCATAGAGAATCTGTGGGATATTGTGAAGAGAAAGTTGAGAGATGCAAGACCCAACACTCTGGATGAGCTTAAGGCCGCTATTGAAGCATCCTGGGCCTCCATAACATCTCAGCAGTGTCACAGGCTGATTGCCTCCATGCCACGCCGCATTGAAGCAGTCATTTCTGCCAAAGGATTCCCGACCAAGTATTGAGTGCATAACTGAACATTATTATTTGATGGTTTTTTTGTTTGTTATTAAAAAACACTTTTATTTGATTGGATGGGTGAAATATGCTAATTTATTGAGACAGGTTTTTTGGGTTATCAGGAGTTGTATGCCAAAATCATCAGTATTAAAACAATAAAAGACCTGACAAATTTCAGTTGGTGGATAATGAATCTATAATATATGAAAGTTTAATTGTAATCATTACATTATGGTAAATAATGAAATTTAACACTATATGCTAATTTTTTGAGAAGGACCTGTACAAACAAAAGGGGTCTCCTTTATTAATGAGCCTGGCCCTTCCCTGCAACGGTCTCCTTATCCTCACCACATGAGCTGTGTGTGCATGGGCAGATACCTCAGTGCAGTGCTGCTTTTGGGGTCAATTATTCTAAATCCTTGATGGTCCCCAATAGCAGTGAGTAGGGTCCGCTAGGATTCGCCATTATACATTTGGATCCGCTTTGCTACCATGACTCTGCTGTAAACAATGTGAACTGAGTCTTAATCACCTGATCTGCAATGTATGCTGATATTTCATGAAAATATACAAAGGCTAGTCACGGGAAGCCAAATGATTCTTCTCCAAATAATAATCTCAATGAACAAGAAAATTGGAAATCTGATTATACCGATGACTAACAGCATTATTTTTAAAGGGTATTTGTCCTCAAGATAATAAATGAGTCATATATTAGTTAATCAGAAATTAGAGCAGTAGCCAAAGTTTAGCAATTATTTACGTGACATCAGAAAGTGCAGCCATATTGGATGCCACCATTGAATTATTAGATCCTTATCAATATTTTACCACAATAAGATTTTTTTTTTGTAAATCAAAATCTTATCAAAAATTGAAAGTGAAACTGCCCTAATACTATTAACTTGAGCATGCGGACAAGAATGGCTGGGTATTAGTATAACTGTATCTGCCCGCAGCTATAGCACTGAAAGTCTAGGTCGCTTTCCTGTAATATACTAGTAAGATTAAATTTATATTTACAAAATTAGGAAATAAATAACGTTACTGAGAAAAACAAGTTATTTTTTCTGCGTATTCTTTTTTTAAACCTATCCGTATAATTGATTTTGTCCAAGCCTAAGTGAATTTGCCAAATGTAATTTATAAAGCTGCTCAGTAATATCCATTACAGAAAACACTGTTTTTGCTGATTTGATTATAAGTCAATCTGGAAATGCTCATATCTTAGTAGAAGAGGCAGTCCTGGCCAGAGTAAATTAATTACCTGTACAGCGGAACTTCTTACTCTTGATCTGGCTGATGCGCTTGTTGGCGAGCCGGCGTGGGCTGGTGCATCGGGTACCGCTGGTTTCTATTGGATTATCTTGCAGGTAATCAGCAAGCCACTTCAGATGGCAGTCACACACAAATGGGTTCTGCGCTAAATGTCTGGAGTGGAGACAAGAAATTGAATCAGGGGTGATTGGGTCTTGATTTTTATTATTTTTTATATTGTAAAGGAAAAACCTGAAGTGAATCTGAAATTTAATCTTTGTTAGAAATCTAAGACAGATTTCCAGTTTACACCACTATGGGTTGAGGCAATCTGAAGAGGTTTTCAATTCTGTGATTACATGAATGGCAAAACAGATTTCCAAATAAAACAATTATTAGCAGTTTGTGGGTGGTTTCCATGTGGATTGTGGTGCACAGTACAAGCCAGAATGTATGCGAAAAAAAAGTAAGTGTGGATAATCTGAACACAGATTATTAAAACATTAATAAAGTTCACAGTTAACATGCAGCTAAAATTGTGTTGTGTCACAAAGTGTTCAAAGCACAGAGTATAGGAACTTCCCATCTGTCCTTTCAAATGAACATAGCCAGTCAGTCAGGACTTAAGGTACCGTCACACTAGACGATATCGCTAGCGATCCGTGACGTTGCAGCGTCCTCGCTAGCGATATCGTCCAGTGTGACAGGCAGCAGCGATCAAGCCCCTGCTGTGCTGTCGCTGGTCGGGGAAGAAAGTCCAGAACTTTGTTTCGTCGCTGGACTCCCCGCAGACATCGCTGAATCGGCGTGTGTGACACCAATTCAGCGATGTCTTCGCTGGTAACCAGGGTAAACATCGGGTAACTAAGCGCAGGGCCGTGCTTAGTAACCCAATGTTTACCCTGGTTACCATCCTAAAAGTAAAAAAACAAACGCTACATACTTACCTACCGCTGTCTGTCCTCGGCGCTCTGCTTCTCTGGTCTGGCTGTGAGCACAGCGGCCGGAAAGCAGAGCGGTGACGTCACCGCTCTGCTTTCCGGCTGCCTGGCGCTCACAGCCAGACCAGAGAAGCAGAGCGCCGAGGACAGACAGCGGTAGGTAAGTATGTAGCGTTTGTTTTTTTACTTTTAGGATGGTAACCAGGGTAAACATCGGTTTACTAAGCGCGGCCCTGCGCTTAGTAACCCGATGTTTACCCTGGTTACCCGGGGACTTCGGGATCGTTGGTCGCTGGAGAGCGGTCTGTGTGACAGCTCTCCAGCGACCAAACAGCGACGCTGCAGCGATCCGGATTGTTGTCGGTATCGCTGCAGCGTCGCTAAGTGTGACGGTACCTTTAGGTGGCAGCTCTCAGGGGGCTTTAGGTGACGAACAATGTGCACAGAGAGAGTACACAGAAGCGGGGCAGGCGACACAGAAGCGGGGCAGGCGACACAGAAGCGGGGCAGGCGACAAAGAAGCGGGGCAGGCACCACGGATCTGTTGTGTATAAAGCATTACTTCACTAGAGCTGGTGAGAAGCCAGTATCAGCAAGTATCCTTTATTGGGTTGCAGCAATCCTGCAGGAGAGTATTAAGATAATGGATACTAGGTGAATTGGGAAAACTGTTATTGATTTATCCACCTTGAGACTGTGTATAGTCTAAGGATGGTACTTTTTAGATGGAGTGGTTTGGCATTGAGGGTTGGAGCGTGGAAGCTCTGAAATACATACAGCTCTGACAGAGAAGCCAGAGCACAACGCCTCTTGGGAAATGTAGTCTAGAGACACAGAGGGAATAAACAGAACATAAATAATAACAGACCACAAGAATGACTGCAGGGGCAGAAAAGAAGCTAAATAAAGAAATATAAAAGGTAACAGGGGAATATGGGGACTCATTACTTGGATAAACAGATAAACAGCTAGTAAACTAAGTATAGAACACATCATACATTTTCTATGTAAATATATTTCTAAAGATGATATTGACATGAAATTCTCACCAGATGTCGGTAACAATCCATTCAATCTACACAGGCAAACCAATCAAACCATATAGATCCATAACCAATCCCATCAGTATTTTTGCAACAACGTTGCAAAGGTCTTGAGAGGGCTGGTTTTACCCATCAGGAGATGTTTCTTTTGTGGCACCTTAGAAATTAAACACCTTTCTACAGGCAATCAGTTGAACCATTATTATTTTTCACCAAGTGGCAGGATTATTTTCTAATTACTGATAGGTTTCAGCTGGTATCATGACTTTCCAGGGCATTTTGCACCTCTCTTTCTTCATGTGTTCAATACTTTCTCCCTGTGTCATACACATAACTTAATTTATGGACAGCAATGGTTTGATATCTTTTTCTATGTCAAATAGATGGGTTTATACAGACATGCGGTGATAATTTCATATCAATAGTACCTTTAGGGTATGTTTCCACGTTCCATTTATGCAGCGCTTTGGGCACAGCTCCGCCCAAGCCGCTGCCGACTTTTGTACGCGTGGTGATTCCGCATGTGGTCATTGAACACATGCAGAATAACCGCATCCTATACATAGACTGTGTAATTTACCTTGCAGAGACTGAGTATCTCTGCAAGATAAAAATACATGCTGCAGTCTATAAAGACACACCACATGTGCGTATACGCAGGTCGGCCACTTCTTTCTTTGACCGCATAGTGGAGATTGAATTTCATAAAATAAATCTGGCCACTGGCCGCTGCGGATTGGATGCTGCAGCCTGACTGTGGAAACATACCCTTAGAAATATATTTACTTTGAAAATTGGTGAAGTGTTCAATACGTATTTCACCCACTTATATATACAGAGTAGGTTTAGGGACATTGGTGTTTGATTAGTAGGTGAACTCAAGAACTAAGAATATGACCCAGTTACTGCAGTACCTGAAAATACATGTGTGCCAATCATCAACATATAGATACAGTACAGACCAAAAGTTTGGACACACCTTCTCATTTAAAGATTTTTCTCATTTTCATGACTATGAAAATTGTACATTCACACTGAAAGTATAAAAACTATGAATTAACACATGTGGAATTGTATACTTAAAAAAGTGTGAAACAACTGAAAATATGTCTTATATTCTAGGTTCTTCACAGTAGCCACCTTTTGCTTTGATGACTGCTTTGCACACTCTTGGCATTCTCTTGATGAGTTTCAAGAGGTAGACACCAGGAATGGCCTTCCAACAATCTTGAAGGAGTTCCCAGAGATGCTTAACACTTGTTGGCCCTTTTGCCTTCACTATGCGGTCCAGCTCACCCCAAACCATCTCGATTGGGTTCTGGTGACTGTGGAGGCCAGGTCATCTGGCGTAGCACCCCATCACTCTCCTTCTTGGTCAAATAGCCCTTACACAACCTGGAGGTGTGTTTAGGGTCATTGTCCTGTTGAAAAATAAATGATGGTCCAACTAAAGGCAAACCGGATGGAATAGCATGCCACTGCAAGATGCTGTGGTAGCCATGCTGGTTCAGTATGCCTTCATTTTTGAATAAATCCCCAACAGTGTCACCAGCAAAGCACCCCCACACCATCACACCTCCTCCTCCATGCTTCACGGTGGGAACCAGGCATGTAGAGTCTGTCCATTCACCTTTTCAATGTCGCACAAAGACACCGTGGTTGGAACCAAAGATCTCAAATTTGGACACATCAGACCAAAGTACAGATTTCCACTGGTCTAATGTCCATTCCTTGTGTTCTTTAGCTCAAACAAGTCTCTTCTGCTTGTTGCCTGTCCTTAGCAATGGTTTCCTAGCAGCTATTTTACCATGAAGGCCTGCTGCCCAAAGTCTCCTCTTAACAGTTGTTGTAGAGAAGTGTCTGCTGCTAGAACTCTGTGTGGCATTGACCTGGTCTCTAATCTGAGCTGCTGTTAACCTGCGATTTCTGAGGCTGGTGACTCGGGTAAACTTATCCTCAGAAGCAGAGGTGACTCTTGGTCTTCTTATTTTTTTTATAGCGCTTGATGGGGATTGCCACTGCACTTGGGGACACTTTCAAAGTTTGCCCAATTTTTCGGACTGACTAAAATTCATAATTTAAAGTAATGATGGCCACTCGTTTTTCTTTTCTTACTTTTCTTGCCATAACACAAATTCTAACTGTCTATTCAGGAGGATTATCAGCTGTGTATCCACCGGACTTCTGCACAACACAACTGATGGTCCCAACCCCATTTATAAGGCAAGAAATCCCACTTATTAGATCTGACAGGGCACACCTGTGAAGTGAAAACCATTCCCAGTGACTACCTCTTGAAGCTCATCAAGAGAATGCCAAGAGTGTGCAAAGCAGTCATCAAAGCAAAAGGTGGCTACTTTGAAGAACCTAGAATATAAGACATAATTTCAGTTGTTTGACACTTTTTTGTTAAGTATATAATTCCACCAGTGTTAATTCATAGTTTTGATGCCTTCAGTGTGAATGTACAATTTTCATAGTCATGAAAATACAGAAAAATCTTTAAATGAGAAGGTGTGTCCAAACTTTTGGTCTGTACCAGCCTGTCTTAGCACTGGCAATGTGACATATTTTATTCTATCGTCTGTATGGTTGAAGGGGTTTTCTCAAAATAATTAGTGATGGCAAATCCCTATAAAATGCCTGTGTTTACTGATGGTGGTATAACAGTTAAGAAACCATTATACTTACACCATGTTCCAAATTATTATGCAAATTGGATTTAAGTGTCATAAAGATTTAATTGTTTTGGTTTTCATATAAACTCATGGATGGAATTGTGTCTCAGAGCTCAATGGATCACTGAAATCAATCTGAAACACATGTGATAATTAGTTTTCCATTAGATTCTAATTAAAGGAAAACTACTTAAAAATGATGTTCCACATTATTAAGCAGGCCACAGGTTTCAAGCAATATGGGAAATAAAAAGAATCTCTCTGCTGCTAAAAAGCGTTAAATAGTGCAATGCATTGGACAAGGTATGAAAACATTAGATATTTCACAAAAAATTAAGAGTGATCATCATACTGTTAAGAGATTTGTGACTGAAACAAGACACAGACAGTTCATGCAGATAAAGGCATAATGAGGAAGGTTTCTGCCAGACAAATTCATTGGATTAAGAGAGCAGCTGCCAAAATACCATTACAAAGCAGCAAACAGTTACTTGAAGCTCCAATTCACATACCATGGAGGAGAAGGAGGACAAAGGCACAGCTGTATGACCTCGGGTTGATAAAGCTGCACATACACCAGGGATTATGGGTGCCACTTCCAAAGAAAAAGAATCTGTATGTCCGTATAAAAGAAAATGGATTGGCACATACCGTTCACTTGCAACAAAATATTTTATTGTGACATCATCATACCAACAGCAGGCAGATAAAACAGTGGAGCAAATACAGACGGCAATAGTTTAATGCTTACATTGTGCTTCAACGACCTGTTGAATCGCAATATAAGCGTGAAAAGATCGTCATCTGTATTTGCTCCACTGTTTTATCTGCCTGCTGTTGGTATGATGGTGCCACAATAAAGGATTTTGCTGCACGGGACGGTATGTGCCAATCCACTTTCTTTTTTATGGACATACAGTTACTTGAAGCTGGTAGTGCCTCTGGAGTTCATCGAACCTCAAGGTGTAGGATCCTTCAAAGGCTTGCTGTGGTGCATAAACCTACTATTCGGCCATCCCTTAACAGTGTTCACAAGCAGAAACGGTTGACTTGGGCACAGACATACATGAAGACTAATTTTCAAACAGTCTTGTTTACTGATGAGTGTCGAGCAACCCTGGATGGTCCAGATGGATGGAGTAGTGGATGGTTGGTGGATAACCACCAAGTCCCAACAAGGCTGCGACATCAGCAAGGAGGTGGAGGAGTCATGTTTTGGCCGGAATCATGGGGAAACAGCTGGTAGGGCCCTTTAAGGTTCCTGAAGGTGTGAAAATGATCTCTGAAAATAATATAGAGTTTCTGACTGACAACTTTCTTCCATGGTATAAAAAGTAGAAATGTGCCTTCAGGAGCAAAATCATCTTCATGCATGACAATGCACCATCTCATGCTGCAAATAATACCTCTGAGTCATTTGGCTGCTATGGGCATAAAAGGAGATAAACTCATGGTGTGGCCACCATCTTCCCCTGACCTCAACCCTATAGAGAACCTTGGGAGTATCATTAAGCAAAAGATCTATGAGCGTGGGAGGCAGTTCACATCAAAACAGCAGCTCTGGGAGGCTATTCTAACTTCATGCAAAAAAATACAAGCAGAAACTCTCCAAAAACTCACAAGTTCAATGGATGCAAGAATTGTGAAGGTGATATCAAAGAAGGGGTCCTATGTTAACATGTAACTTGGCCTGTTAGGATGTTTTGGAGTTAAATAGCTTTTTTGTTCAGTGAATGTGACCTCCTAATGCTGCAAATTCCACAAATGAGCATTTTCAGTTCATTAAAACATATAAAATATTTAGAAATTCTACTGTGCCTAATAATTTGGAACAGTGCATTTTGAGGTTTTATTAATTTTGGAGATTATACGGTTATCATTGGGAGGTTTCTTCAATAAAATTTGATGTATAATCTAATGGGTGATGACTTTTATTAGACTGACTGCCATTTGCACCGACCATTTAGGAAAATCCGAGAAACATATGATTTGCATAATAATTTGGAACATGGTGTATATATAAAGGAGATGCTGTGCTCCTTCTTAATGCACAGTGGCATTCCTGGCTGATGCTAGTCAGTGATCTACAACACAGCCCAATTCACGTGGAGACCGCTACGCTCTAGTCCTGTAGTCGGAAGGATTTTGTTCCCTTTGTTATTTGGCTCGACTGGTGTCTCATAGGACAGACCTGCACTGATTATATTCTGCTTCTTCCTGCTGGCAGCAGGTAGGACATGCACATTATGTTTGTCTCCATATTAGACTCCAAGAGGCTTTCCTGAGGTCAAGTAATGGGAATCTGTTCTCTCCATTCCGAATGTCTTTAATGGAGCTGTTCAACCAATGTAAGTGCGTGTGTTGTTGCTAAATCTCCCAGAACATAAAATGGGACATTTCTGGAAGCTTTTTTGTAAATTAATCTTTATTGTGAATAACTATAAAATGTGAAATGTTCTAATACTTTCCACTTGAACTTAATTGAATTTATCATCAGTGCAACCTTCAATTGTAGACTATAAATAGGGTAGTACGCAATGCATGGCACTGAAAGCTTTTTCTTTGTTATCCACTTCTACTGGTAGTATATTTCAGAGCAAATAACTCTAATCTCAAAACACGCAACATGAAGATGTTTAGTGCAGTTCTGCTTAATTTGGCAAAAAAGAGTTACAATAAGATAATAAAAAAAACCTTTAAAAACATTTAGCACATGCATATTCCTCCAGAATTATTTATTGGCGATTATTAAAAAATGAACTGTAATAGAAGATAAAAATGTCAATATTTATTACAGAGAACATTTTTAAATCCACATATACTTACAGGGTTTGAATTGATTTTAGAGGTGCAAACAGACCCTTGCTGATAGTCTGGAGTTTGTTGTCATAGAGGGAGAGCAAATTTAAACTTTGTAGATCCTGAAATGTGTTTACCCGTAGGCAATTTATTTTATTAGCATTCAGCAGCCTGAAAAAAAAGGGCAAATTAAAAGCAAAAATAAATAATACTGTAAACCAAACACATATATTAGGCTTATGAGTGCCTCTAGATGCATATCTATGAATCTGTCTATCTCATATCCATCTGTCTATCTATCCATATATATATATATATATATATATATATATGTATATATATATATATATATATATATATATATATATATATATTTACACACACAATATTGCAAAAGTTTTCGGTTGGTGTAGAAAAAGCACTGCAAAGTAATAATCCTTTCAAAAAGTATTAATAGCTTATTTTTAGCAATTAGCGAAATGAGCGAACAGAAAAGCACTCTAAATGAAGTCAGTATCTGGTGTTACCACTACTGACATTCAAAACAGCAGCAATTCTCCTAGTTACACTAGTTCACATTTTTGAAGAAACTCAGCAGAGTGTTGTTCCAAATATCTTGGTGAACTAACCACAGATCTTCTGTGAATGTAGGCTTGCGTAAAACCTTCTGTCTCTTCACATAATCTGAGATCTCAATGTTGAGATCAGGACTCTGTGGGGCACATATCACTTTAACCCCCTAGTGACGATATAAGAGAATAGCATCCCCAAACAGGTGACAATACAGCAGCTTTCAGTTGTACACTATAGCTGACAACTTGCTGCATCAGCCACGATCAGTGTTGGTACAGACTGAAGTAGTTTAACTGCTTAACTGCTGCTGTCTATAATGACATCTAGATCCTTAGAGTGTTGCAGATCCCTCATTAACCCCATCAGCACCATGAGATCTTGATCGTGTGGTCCTGAAGCTTGTCATGGCAATTCATACCCAAATAATGGCATTAGAGTCTGCCGGCTACAGTGATCTGTTCAGAAGTTAGCGCTATTTAGACGGTAAAAATAAATTTCTCCATTCCTGTCATGCCATTTTGCATTAAACGGAAGGTACCGCGTTTGTAGATCATTAGTAAATCAATGTAATGTAGCATAACATGCTGTTATAACCAAGTTTTGATTGCATTTGAAACATATTTTGTGTGTTAAAGGAATTTAAAGAAGGCACTGGGGCTGACTTCTTGTTTCACAGCAGCATCACGACACTATCAGTGTCATAATATGGCACCCCATGGTCATAGGAGATAACACACAGTGAAATATGCACATCACCAAATGAGGGCTGGAAGACCTGGCCCTGATGAAGCCACCACTCGTGGGGACAAGCGTCGGGCATTTGTCCAGCCCTCATTAGATGACATGCATATTTCACTGATAGCACTATTGAATGCTCTATGTTTGTGGGAGAGGCATCAGCCATTCATTTGGCCCTTTTGACCTCACATTTATTTATGGCTCCTTTCATTTTGTCTGGGGCCCCTGTTATTTTCGTGGATGTTCTTTGGCTATCTGAAGTTTTCCACATCTAGCGTGTTCCCTGGTCACCTTCATGTTTACATCTGGGTTCATTTTGTGTTCACAGTTCTTTATATGCTGGGCATACCTCATTATGTATCTGATCTTGGACAAAGTTGTATTCATTGGCTAACATTGTCCTTTATGTGTTACAGCTATTCTTAGCTTTACATCTTTTGAATACAGGCATTTGCTGCCTGTGCATTTATATCCATGTGACACTCCCTGTTATGAATAGGTAATTCAGAACCACAATGGACCTTGAAGTTCAGAGCACACAAGTGACCTGACAAAAACCACAAAACATAGGACGAGCTCTGAGACGTGGAAACTCTGCTGACCGCAATCCCTAAACCTATCAAACCACACTAGAGGTAGCCGTGGATTGCGCCTAACGCTCCCTATGCAACTCGGCACAGCCTGAGAAACTAGCTAGTCCTGAAGATAGAAAAATAAGCCTACCTTGCCTCAGAGAAATTCCCCAAAGGAAAAGGCAGCCCCCCACATATAATGACTGTGAGTTAAGATGAAAATACAAACACAGAGATGAAATAGATTTAGCAAAGTGAGGCCTGACTTACTGAATAGACCGAGGATAGGAAAGATAGCTTTGCGGTCAACACAAAAACCTACAAACAACCACGCAGAGGGGCAAAAAGACCCTCCGCACCGACTAACGATACGGAGGTGCTCCCTCTGCGTCTCAGAGCTTCCAGCAAGCAAGCAAAACCAAAAAAGCAAGCTGGACAGAAAATATAGCAACAAAGTGACACAAGCAGAACTTAGCTTATGCTGAGCAGACTGGCCACAGGAACGATCCAGGAGGAAGCAAGACCAATACTAGAACATTGACTGGAGGCCAGGATCAAAGCACTAGGTGGAGTTAAATAGAGCAGCACCTAACGACTTAACCTCATCACCTGAGGAAGGAAACTCAGAAGCCGCAGTACTACTCGTGACCACAGGAAGGAGCTTGATCACAGAATTCACAACAGTACCCCCCCTTGAGGAGGGGTCACCGAACCCTCACCAGAGCCCCCAGGCCGACCAGGATGAGCCATATGAAAGGCACGAACAAGATCGGCAGCATGGACATCAGAGGCAAAGACCCAGGAATTATCTTCCTGACCATAACCCTTCCACTTAACCAGATACTGGAGTTTCCGTCTCGAAACACGAGAATCCAAAATCTTCTCCACTATATACTCCAACTCCCCCTCCACCAAAACCGGGGCAGGAGGATCAACAGGTGGAACCACAGGCGCCACGTATCTCCGCAACAATGACCTATGGAATACGTTATGGATGGAAAAAGAATCTGGAAGGGTCAAACGAAAAGACACAGGATTAAGAACCTCAGAAATCCTATACGGACCAATGAAACGAGGCTTAAACTTAGGAGAGGAAACCTTCATAGAAATATAATGAGATGACAACCAAACCAAATCCCCAACACGAAGTCGGGGACCCACACAGCGTCTGCGATTAGCGAAACGTTGAGCCTTCTCCTGGGACAAGGTCAAATTGTCCACTACATGAGTCCAAATCCGCTGCAACCTGTCCACCACAGTATCCACACCAGGACAGTCCGAAGACTCAACCTGCCCTGAAGAGAAACGAGGATGGAACCCAGAATTGCAGAAAAACGGTGAAACCAAGGTAGCCGAGCTGGCCCGATTATTAAGAGCGAACTCAGCCAACGGCAAAAAGGACACCCAATCATCCTGATCAGCAGAAACAAAACATCTCAGATATGTTTCCAAGGTCTGATTGGTTCGTTCAGTCTGGCCATTTGTCTGAGGATGGAAAGCCGAGGAAAAAGACAAATCAATGCCCATCCTAGCACAAAAGGCTCGCCAAAACCTCGAAACAAACTGGAAACCTCTGTCAAAAACGATGTTCTCTGGAATGCCATGTAAACGAACCACATGCTGGAAGAACAATGGCACCAAATCAGAGGAGGAAGGTAATTTAGACAAGGATACCAAATGGATCATCTTAGAGAAGCGATCACAAACTACCCAAATGACCGACATCTTTTGAGAGACGGGGAGATTATTATTATTATTATTATTTATTTATATAGCACCATTGATTCCATGGTGCTGTACATGAGAAGGGGTTACATACAAGTTACAAATATCACATACAGTAAACAAACTAACAATGACGGACTGATACAGAGGGGCGAGGACCCTGCCCTTGCGGGCTTACATTCTACAGGATTATGGGGAAGGAGACAGTAGGTTGAGGGTTGCAGGAGCTCCGGTGTTGGTGAGGCGGTAGCTCCGGTGTTGGTGAGGCGGTAGCTCCGGTGTTGATGAGGCGGTAGCTTCGTTGGTGGTGAGGCAGCAGCGGTGTCAGTGCAGGCTGTAGGCTTTCCTGAAGAGATGAGTTTTCAGGTTCCGTCTGAAGGATCCGACTGTGGTTGATAGTCGGACATGTTGGGGCACAGAATTCCAGAGGATGGGGGATATTCGGGAGAAGTCTTGGAGGCGATTGGATGAGGAGCGAATAAGTGTGGAGGAGAGAAGGAGGTCTTGGGAGGACCGGAGGTCACGTGAGGGAAGATATCGAGAGATTAGTTCAGAGATATATGGAGGAGACAGGTTGTGGATGGCTTTGTAGGTCAGTATTAGCAATTTGAACTGGGTACGCTGAGGGAATGGGAGCCAGTGAAGAGATTTGCAGAGGGGGGAAGCGGAGGAGTAGCGAGGAGAGAGATGGATTAGTTGGGCAGCAGAGTTAAGGATGGACTGGAGAGGTGCAAGGGTGTTAGCAGGGAGGCCACAGAAAAGGATGTTGCAGTAGTCAAGGCGGAAAATGATGAGGGCGTGCACAAGCATTTTAGTAGATTGGGGGTTGAGGAAAGGACGGATCCTGGAGATATTTTTGAGCTGGAGGCGACAGGAGGTGGAAAGAGCTTGGATGTGTGGTTTGAAGGACAGGGCAGAGTCGAAGGTTACTCCGAGGCAGCGGACTTCGGGTACAGGGGAAAGCATGATGTCATTGACTGCGATAGATAGGTCAAGTAAGGAAGATTTGTGGGATGGAGGAAAGATGATGAGTTCAGATTTGTCCACATTGAGTTTGAGGAAGCGAGAGGAGAAGAAGGAGGATGATATGGCTGATAGGCACTCTGGGATTCTGGACAGCAGAGCGGTGACGTCTGGGCCAGAGAGGTAGATCTGAGTGTCGTCAGCATAGAGGTGGTACTGGAATCCATGGGACTTTATGAGTTGTCCCAAGCCAAGTGTATAGATTGAGAAGAGTAGGGGTCCTAGAACAGAGCCTTGGGGGACTCCAACAGAGAGAGGGTGGGATGAGGAGGTAGTATGGGAGTGAGAGACGCTGAATGTGCGGTTGGAAAGGTACGAGGTGATCCAGGATAGGGCGAGGTCTTTGATGCCAAAGGAGGAGAGGATCTGTAGTAGGAGGCAGTGGTCAACTGTGTCGAAAGCAGAGGACAGGTCTAGAAGGAGGAGTACAGAGTATTGTCCAGTAGCTTTGGCGGTAAGTAGGTCATTAGTGATTTTGGTCAGGGCAGTCTCAGTTGAGTGATGGGGGCGGAAACCAGATTGTAGATTGTCGTACAACAAGTTAGATGAGAGGTGGGAGGAGAGTTCAGCATGGACGTGCTGCTCCAGGAGTTTGGAAGCAAATGGGAGCAGCGATATTGGGTGATAGCTGGACATGGCAGTTGGATCGAGGGTTGGCTTTTTAAGGATAGGCGTGATTGTGGCATGTTTGAACGCAGAGGGGAAGGTGCCAGAAGTTAGTGATAGGTTGAAGAGGTGGGTTAGGGATGGGATAAGTGTGGTGGTGAGGTTGGGGAGGAGGTGGGATGGGATGGGGTCGAGCGCACAGGTGGTGAGGTGGGATTTGGAGAGGAGACAATTAAGTCCCCCTTCAGTGATGTTGGATAGGGAGGTTATGGGGTTTGGGCATTGGTCTGGTATACAAAGGGGTTGTGGTGGTTGAACAATAAAGTCTTGCCTTGTCTGGTCGATCTTATTTTTAAAGTGTGTGGCAAAGTCCTCAGCAGAGATGAGGGAGGTTGGAGGGGGCAGTGGGGGGGCGGAGGAGGGAGTTAAATGTTTTGAATAACTGTTTGGGGTTGTGGGATAGGGAAGATACGAGAGTTGTGAAGTAGGCCTGTTTAGCAGAGGTGAGTGCAGATTTAAAAGCGAGTGTTGCTTGTTTGAATACAGTGAAGTCGTCTTGCGAGTGTGTTCTCTTCCAACGCCGCTCCGCAACCCTGGACACTTGCCTTAGCTTTTTGGTGGTGTTATTATGCCAAGGTTGTCTATTGATACGTCGCGCTCTGCCATGGATGAGAGGGGCAACCGTGTCAAAAGCTGATGCGAGAGTGGCATTGTAGAAAGCAGCAGCACTGTCTGTGTCGTGGAGTGAGGATATGGATGCCAGTGGTAGGATGGAGTCAGAGAGTGTGTGGGTGTCTAGGTGTGCAAGGTTTCTGCGTGGGTGCGCATGTTGCTGGATATGGATGATTGGTGAGGAGGACAGGGATGAGAAGGTGAGCAGATGGTGGTCGGATAGAGGGAGAGGGGAGGTGGTGAAGTTATCCGAAATAAAATCCATAGAGATATGTGTCCAAGGCCTCTTCGGGATCGGCAAGGGCAAAAGCAACCCACTGGCACGAGAACAGCAGGGCTTAGCCCGAGCACAAATCCCACAGGACTGCACAAAAGAACGCACATCCCGCGACAGAGACGGCCACCAAAAGGATCTAGCCACCAAATCTCTGGTACCAAAGATTCCAGGATGACCAGCCAACACCGAACAATGAACCTCAGAGATAACTTTATTCGTCCACCTATCAGGGACAAACAGTTTCTCTGCTGGGCAATGATCAGGTTTATTAGCCTGAAATTTTTGCAGCACCCGCCGCAAATTAGGGGAGATGGCAGACACAATTACTCCCTCTTTGAGAATACCCGCCGGCTCAGGCAAACCCGGAGAGTCGGGCACAAAACTCCTAGACAGGGCATCCGCCTTCACATTTTTAGAGCCCGGAAGGTACGAAACCACAAAGTCAAAACAGGAGAAAAACAGCGACCAACGAGCCTGTCTAGGATTCAACCGTTTGGCAGACTCGAGATAAGTCAAGTTCTTGTGATCAGTCAAGACCACCACGCGATGCTTAGCTCCTTCAAGCCAATGACGCCACTCCTCGAATGCCCATTTCATGGCCAGCAACTCTCGATTGCCAACATCATAATTTCGCTCAGCAGGCAAAAACTTCCTGGAAAAGAAGGCGCATGGCTTCATCACCGAGCAATCAGCACCTCTTTGCGACAAAACAGCCCCCGCTCCAATTTCAGAAGCATCAACCTCAACCTGGAACGGAAGCGAAACATCTGGTTGACACAACACAGGGGCAGAAGAAAAACGATGCTTTAACTCTTGAAAAGCTTCCACAGCAGCAGAAGACCAATTGACCACATCAGCACCCTTCTTGGTCAAATCGGTCAATGGTTTAGCAATACTAGAAAAATTACAGATGAAGCGACGATAAAAATTAGCAAAGCCAAGGAACTTTTGCAGACTCTTCAGAGATGTCGGCTGAGTCCAATCATAAATGGCCTGGACCTTAACAGGGTCCATCTCAATGGTAGAAGGGGAAAAAATGAACCCCAAAAATGAAACCTTCTGAACACCAAAGAGACACTTTGATCCCTTCACAAACAAAGAATTAGCACGCAAGACCTGGAACACCATTCTGACCTGCTTCACATGAGACTCCCAATCATCCGAGAAGACCAAAATATCATCCAAGTATACAATCAGGAATTTATCCAGGTACTCTCGGAAGATGTCATGCATAAAGGACTGAAATACTGATGGAGCATTGGCAAGTCCGAATGGCATAACTAGGTACTCAAAATGGCCCTCGGGGGTATTAAATGCAGTTTTCCATTCATCGCCCCGTTTAATACGCACAAGATTATATGCACCACGAAGATCTATCTAGGTGAACCAACTAGCCACCTTAATCCGAGCAAACAAATCAGATAGCAGCGGCAAGGGGTACTGAAATTTGACCGTGATTTTATTTAGAAGGCGGTAATCAATACAAGGTCTCAGCGAACCATCCTTCTTGGCCACAAAAAAGAACCCTGCTCCCAATGGCGATGACGACGGCCGAATATGACCCTTCTCCAAGGATTCTTTTACGTAACTCCGCATAGCGGCGTGCTCAGGTACAGATAAATTAAACAGTTGACCCTTAGGAAACTTACTACCAGGAATCAACTCGATAGCACAATCACAATCCCTATGCGGAGGTAGGGCATTGGACTTGGGCTCATCGAATACATCCCGGTAATCAGACAAGAACTCTGGGACCTCAGAAGGGGTGGATGATGAGATAGACAGAAATGGAACATCACCATGTACCCCCTGACAACCCCAGCTGGACACAGACATTGATTTCCAATCTAATACTGGGTTATGGACTTGTAGCCATGGCAACCCCAACACGACCACATCATGCAGATTTTGCAACACCAGAAAGCAAATATCCTCCTGGTGCGCAGGAGCCATGCACATGGTCAGCTGGGTCCAATACTGAGGCTTATTCTTGGCCAAAGGCGTAGCATCAATTCCTCTCAATGGAATAAGACACTGCAAGGGCTCCAAGACAAACCCACAGCGCCTAGCAAACTCCAAGTCCATCAAATTCAGGGCAGCGCCTGAATCCACAAATGCCATGACAGAATAGGAAGACAAAGAGCAGATCAAAGTAACGGACAAAAGAAATTTCGACTGTACAGTACCAATGGTGGCAGACTTAGCGAACCGCTTAGTGCGCTTAGGACAATCGGAGATAGCATGAGTGGAATCACCACAGTAAAAACACAGCCCATTCTGACGTCTGTGTTCTTGCCTTTCAGCTCTGGTCAAAGTCCTATCGCACAGCATAGGCTCAGGTTTATGCTCAGATAATACCGCCAAATGGTGCACAGATTTACGCTCACGCAAGCATCGACCGATCTGAATGGCCAAAGACATAGACTCATTCAGACCAGCAGGCATAGGAAATCCCACCATGACATCCTTAAGGGCTTCAGAGAGACCCTTTCTGAAGATTGCTGCCAAAGCACATTCATTCCATTGAGCGAGCACAGACCACTTTCTAAACTTCTGACAATAAATCTCTATCTCATCCTGACCCTGACACAGAGCCAGCAAATTTTTCTCTGCCTGATCCACTGAATTAGGTTCATCGTACAGTAATCCGAGCGCCAGAAAAAAAGCATCAATATTACATAATGCAGGATCTCCTGGCGCAAGGGAAAATGCCCAGTCTTGAGGGTCGCCACGTAATAAAGAAATAATGATCTTAACTTGTTGAACTGGGTCACCAGAGGAGCGAGGTTTCAACGCCAGAAACAGTTTGCAATTATTTTTGAAACTCAGAAATTTAGCTCTATCTCCAGAAAACAAATCAGGAATAGGAATTCTTGGTTCTAACATACAATTCTGAGCCACAAAGTCTTGAATATTTTGTACTCTTGCAGTGAGAAGATCCACACATGAAGACAGACCTTTAATGTCCATCACCACACCTGTGTCCTGAACCACCCAAATGTCTAGGGGAAAAAAAAGGCAAAACACAGTGCAAAGAAAAAAAAATGGTCTCAGAACTTCTTTTTTCCCTCTATTGAAAAGCATAGTACTTTGGGCCTCCAGTACTGTTATGAATAGGTAATTCAGAACCACAATGGACCTTGAAGTTCAGAGCACACAAGTGACCTGACAAAAACCACAAAACATAGGACGAGCTCTGAGACGTGGAAACTCTGCTGACCGCAATCCCTAAACCTATCAAACCACACTAGAGGTAGCCGTGGATTGCGCCTAACGCTCCCTATGCAACTCGGCACAGCCTGAGAAACTAGCTAGTCCTGAAGATAGAAAAATAAGCCTACCTTGCCTCAGAGAAATTCCCCAAAGGAAAAGGCAGCCCCCCACATATAATGACTGTGAGTTAAGATGAAAATACAAACACAGAGATGAAATAGATTTAGCAAAGTGAGGCCTGACTTACTGAATAGACCGAGGATAGGAAAGATAGCTTTGCGGTCAACACAAAAACCTACAAACAACCACGCAGATGGGCAAAAAGACCCTCCGCACCGACTAACGGTACGGAGGTGCTCCCTCTGCGTCTCAGAGCTTCCAGCAAGCAAGCAAAGCCAAAAAAGCAAGCTGGACAGAAAATATAGCAACAAAGTGACACAAGCAGAACTTAGCTTATGCTGAGCAGACTGGCCACAGGAACGATCCAGGAGGAAGCAAGACCAATACTAGAACATTGACTGGAGGCCAGGATCAAAGCACTAGGTGGAGTTAAATAGAGCAGCACCTAACGACTTAACCTCATCACCTGAGGAAGGAAACTCAGAAGCCGCAGTACCACTCGTGACCACAGGAGGGAGCTTGATCACAGAATTCACAACAACTCCCCCTTTTTTTGATTTATCAGGTGGGCGGTTTGTACCCACCAAGTATTTTACATATTTCTGTGTGAAATATCATATTATTGTCACCTTCTTTGGTCTGTTGCTCTATTGTGAGCCCTAGTATAATATGGTGTGTGTCACATATGTGACTTTCAAATGTTTTTATGTGTGCTGTTGTTTGTTGTTTTGTACCCAATAAAGCTATTTATTATTTGTATTTTGGTGATCCCCGTATTTATTACCAATAGTCTTTTCTCTTGTTTTACTTGTTACTTGCATCCTATTGGCTTCTGGTGTATCCCTATTTACTAGTTTTGTGGTGCCCTCCTAAAGATTTTTATTATCTGTATATGTATGTGCATACGGTTGTGCTCTAACGTTTACATACCCCAGCAGAATTTTTGCTTTCTTGGCCTTTTTTCAGAGAACATGAACGATAACACCAAAACTTCCATTGACAATTCTTTTGCTTTCCCAATGACTCACAATCAAGAAACGTCAGTGGCTGGATGAAATATGCAAGAGTCGGTCTGGATCCCAGAAACTCACTTTTATGCACACACACGGATTACAAGCAAACAGGTCACAGGTGAGGATGTTTCTTTAAGTAGCCATTCAAACCCATTTGTATCAACTTCTGTGAAAGTAGCACCATTTTTAAAATATCCTTTTATTTTGTTAGGATGTTAGAAGGTTTAAAATTTGCAAATTTTAATTAGGGACCTATTAAGTTTTGATGTGAATTACATGATGTAAAATCCCCAACATGAGGGCAGAGCAACGTACTGCAGTGAGCAGGCGCTAGGCCTCTCTGACCTTTCCTGGCGCCTGCACACTGCAGTACTTTACTCTGCCCTCAACAGGGCAGACAAAGTACACCTGCGCCGGAGACACGACAGGAAGCAAAGAAGAGGACATCATCATATGAAGATGGGAGGTGCCGGACCCGGACCGCGATGCCCATCAGACTGGACGGCACCGGGACTGCCCCTGGGTGAGTATAATCTAACTTGTTTTTCTTATCTTTCAGGTTACATCGGGAAATTATCTACAGCACTAGATGGTGGCCTGATTCTAATGCATCGGGTATTCTAGAATATGTATGTAGTTTATTTATGAAGTTTTCAGAATAATGCAATTTATACACAGGATTCGGCCGGCCAGGCGCGACCAATTAGCGAAGCGTGGTTCAAATTCTGTGCCAATTCGCAGCCGGACTGTGCCAGTCGCTGACTGTTCGCGGCCAGGCATGACCAATCAGTGAAGCCAGGGTCAGCTCCAGGTTTTTGAGGGCCCAAGGCGAAAGAGTCTCAGTGGGCCCCCCTCTTTAGCACAGAGAAATATACCACAGCCAAGTAGCATATAACACAGCCCACGTAGCATATAATACAGCCCACGTAGCATATAGCACAGCCATGAAGCATATAGCACAGGCCACACAGTATATAGCACAGGCCATGTAGTATATAACACAGCCCACGTAGCATATAGCACAGCCCACATAGCATATAGCACAGCCCACGTAGCATATAGCATATAGCACAGCCACGTAGTATATAGCACAGCCACGTAGTATATAGCACAGTCCACATAGTATATACACAGCCCATGTAGTATATAACACAGCCCACACAGTGTATAACAACCCACTTAGTATATAGCACAGCCCACGCAGTGTATAGCACAGCCCACATAGTATATAACACAGGCCGCGTAGTATATAGCACAGCCCACGTAGAATATAACACAGCCACGTAGTATATAGCACAGCCACGTAGTATATTGCTCAGCCATGTATATTGCACAGCTATGTAGTATATAGTACAGCCCACATAGTATATAACACTACCACATAGTATATAGCATAGCTCACGTAGTATATAGCACAGGTAACGCAGTATATAACACAGCCACGTAGTATATTGCCGAGCCATGGCCCCTGGATCCAGGTGGGGCGTTTAGCTATGCTCCTCGCGACGCTCTGGTCCCAAGAATGCATTGCAGTCTCGCGAGATGATGACGTAGCGGTCTCGCGAGCGTCGCGAGGAGCGGGAAAGGAGCCGGAAGGTGAGTATATAATGATTTTTTTTTTTTTAAATTATTTTTAACATTAGATCTTTTTACTATTGATGCTGCATAGGCATCATCAATAGTAAAAAGCTGGTCACACAGGGTTAATAGCAACGTTAAGGGACTGCGTTACACCGCGGCATAACACGGTGTAAGGCAGCCATTAACCCTGTGTGTGCGCTGACTGGAGGGGAGTATGGAGGGGGCACTGACAGAGAGTAGGAAGGGCTGAATTCGCAGCCGGACTGTGCCCGTCGCTGATTGGTCGTTGCCTGCCGGCCGCGACCAATCAGCGACGCGGGATTTCCGTGACAGACAGACAAACAGACTGACAAACAGGCGGAAGTGCCCCTTAGACAATTATATATATATATATATATATATATATATATATATATATATTACAGAATGCTGTAGATAAGCCCCTGATGGTGGTGGCCTTTGCTTGTAGGCCTAAAATGGGGTGACAGATTCCCTTTAACACCTTTGTTCTAAAAAGAGACGTACCATTGGGCATCAGTATTGGATGAGAATGAGGGATCAAGCAATATTTCTTTGGGTACTGCATTATTATATGTGATATTGTTAGTTTGTATACAACAAGTAATCACGTTCTGAAGTCCTTTATTAGGACTATTACGACAATATTCTCTTCAAAATAAGAAAGTGTGTTAGATTAAAGGCATTTTCCACACTTACAAAATTGGTTCCCAATTAATAGAACTTGTGTAAAATAAAATAAAAAAATCAAGATAGTACTCACCTTCCCGGCCTCAGTGTTGAGTTGCCTTTCCATGCCTCTGTCTCAGTCTTTTGGCTGCAGTGGTGACATCTTGTTAATAGCTCACATTATAACTGTAGTCAGTCACTGAGCTCGGTGGCTTGTGCCATCTACAGCAGCCATGCCACTGAGATAACAAAGGATTCTCACTTAGAATCTAGAGTCTTAGTTTGGTACAATAAAGCTGGATTAGTCATTTAATCTTTATCAAATACCCCCTTTTCCTTGTTACTAAAGAATCATGCTCTGCATATTAACTATTCTACAAAATGAAGGCTACTAGAAAAATACAATTCTTCCTTGGTGTGACAATGAAGGGCAGCTTAGTCAGTTCAGAAGCAATTCCTAAAGCAGATAAAGCAGGTATTGGATGAATGGTAAATGGGATATAGTGATTTAATTTATTTCATTACCCAAGGGGCTCACAGCATTATTGGATTGTCTCTTCTACAAGCTTAAAAATTGCCTTGGTTAATGTTATTAAAAATCATTCTCTCTCTTTCCATGGGGCAAAATATATACCTTAAGCTTTCAAGCTGGATGACACACAGTTACTTGAATGCATATATATACTTTGAAATAGGCATCACCTATGTTGAGGCATGTTCTAAAGTTCAAAACTGTAGTATGTATACAATGTCATGTGGGAATACTTAATTTACTTTATCAATGGTGTAACGTGTCTGCCGGACACATAGTGAATGGGAGATGTGCATCACAGAGGTGAATGTCTTCTGCAATAGAAACCTGGAGTAATGCTCTAGTACACATAGTACTAAGAGGGCTTAATCAGCCATGTTAGGTCCAGCTCTAATTGTGAGCAGCTGAAGAGTTAGGGCAGGACGACTGCTCATCATATATCCACCGTTGGGTGGGGTTCACATTGTAAAATGGGACCTGTTTATCTGGCACATGTTCCTGTGTATGGAGGTGGGTAGAACTCCTGGATTGTGTGCCTTTGCAAAAAGACTAAGGAGCTGGACTCTAAGCCAAGAGGGCATATCGGCACTATTGTAGGAACTGTTTACTTTATGCTGGATAAAGGCTGTATTTAAGTTTTCCCATTAAGTGTTTTATACAGACTGAAATAAACCTGGTGGACTTTAAATAGAAACGGTTCCTGCGATACCTCACATCGCTCCCAAGTGAGTAGCATTGTTACATTGGATATATGAAAGTTTTTTTCTATCCACAGAGAGAAATTTAATTTTTGTCTCCAATCTGACAAACTTCATTCAGCTTGTTATTTGGAAAATCGCTAATACAGATTTTTCATTGCATTTTATTTGTTAATTAAGCCTGAGTTTGTATATATAGTATTGCTATTCTGTAACCAGAAAAAAATAATTGACAGGTAACATTTTTGCTCCCTTCATGTATTGTCTTTATAGGTAATTTTCTGGCACTCCTTGAAGTATAAAATATAAATGTATTGGTTAGAGATAAGTGTACTGATCTGCTGTGAATTTACTTCGAGGATAATTTCCTGAAACTAGCAGGGCCCAGTTTCATACAGATCACAAAAAAGAAAATGTCTGGCACCATTTTCCACATTGTTGAAGATTGCATCAGCCAGAAAGCAGGCTCATGATATCAGGCATTAAACATCAGGTGCAGTTGTGCTGAAAATGGGAGTGATAGTCACAGTCTGAGAATAACAATACACAGATACAAGAGATAGGGAAGTGCTGGACCTGCAGAGTCTTAAGGTACCGTTACACTAAACCAGGGGTCCCCAACTCCAGTCCTCAAGGCCCACCAACAGGTCATGTTTTCAGGATTTCCTTTGCATTGCACAGGTGATGCAATTATTACCTGGGCAAGACTAAGGAAATCCTGAAAACATGACATGTTGGTGGGCCTTGAGGACTGGAGTTGGGGACCCCTGCACTAAACGACTTACCAACGATCACGACCAGCGATACGACCTGGCTGTGATCGTTGGTAAGTCGTTGTGTGGTCGCTGGGGAGCTGTCACACAGACAGCTCTCTCCAGCGACCGTTGTGCTCTGCTTTACGGCCGGCCGGCGCTGACACAGTCAGTGCGGGAAGCTGACGCCGGGGGATGTGACAGACATCGGAATGTGAGTATGTACTGTTTTTTTTTTTTAACTTTTACAATGGTAACTAGGGTAAATATTGGGTTACTAAGCGCGGCCCTGCGCTTAGTAACCCGATATTTACCCTGGTTACCAGTGAACACATCGCTGGATCGGCGTCACACACGCCGATTCAGTGATGACAGCGGGTGATCAGCGACTAAAAAAAAGGTCCTGATCATTCCCAGCGACCAACGATCTCCCAGCAGGGGCCTGATCGTTGGTCGCTGTCATGCATAACGATTTCATTAACGATATCATTGCTACGTCACAAAAAGCAACGATATCGTTAACGAAATCGTTATGTGTGAAGGTACCTTTATTTAGCACCTAAATAACACAAAGAAGGTGAGAAATTTAATACAGCTCTGTCCTAATTTTGATGCTGAAAAAAATACTGAAACCAAGACTTGTGTATCAGAAAACATGCGCTTTCTGGCTTGTGAGACAGGCAAACCATAAGCAGTGTTTTTTTTGCAATTTTTTTTTTTACATACAAAATTTCATTCCATAACTGTAAACACAAGTGTGTACCTGACAAAGTTATGCGTTATAAACATTTTTTTTGCACACTTCCTTCTAGTAATAGTCCAATACTACACCGGTACGCATCACTCGAATACAGAAGCCTGTTGCAGGTGTTTGATCTTGGTGCGCAAATTAACTTTTCTTGTCCCATCCTTTTTAAAAAGAGACCTAAATGGTGTTGATCTTACGTAAAGCTACTTAGCATTTTAGGGATAAGGCCAGAGTGCATAAAAGGGTGGGAAGTAATTTAAAACAAACAAATTTTTTTAATAAAAAATGGTAGAATTTAAAATTATACATTTCCAGCGCTTGTCCTGTGTGTTGCATATCTATATTGCTGATGGGAAGTGTACTCTCTTGATGGCACAAAAACATGAAACAGCTCTTAAAATAGGGATAATGTTTTTTCACAGCTTGATGATAAGCTATTACCGTACTTTGTTTTAAAACAGCTATCCTGTTCCTGTTCCCTAAAAAAATATATACCTTTTGGACAGCTTGAAAAAAAGTCTTTGTAATTGTTTAATCATTTTCAGAATAGCAAACCTGTTGCAGATCCAAAAAAAAGGAATACTTTATTCACTCTGAGTTGAGAAGCGCATACTTCTTCACTTTCAAAATAGCTAACGCATTCCTCCTCCCTAACTAGGAGGATCGTTTTTGAATGGCTTATGAAAAAGCTATAGCTTCTTCATTTAGCAAAGTTCTTGATAATCAGCAAACAGCAATTATTTTTGCATCCATCCAAGTGAAAATGCTATGGCTTCCTCTGTTTGCACTAATTACCTATAAAAACCAGCACGGCAAGCATCTACCCCATTAAAGAATAATTTTTAGAGCATTTTTATAATTTAAGAAGCGTAAAGAGTTTGTTACTGCAGTACTGTTAAATGAGCTTTTGTCTACCGCCATTCATTTTCTTCTAGCCAGATAGGTTGAGGTTACTTGGCCATTGATAAGGCTGTACTGGCATTAATGCGCTCAAACAAGGTTCAAAACATGCCGGCGTATTTCAGATAATTAGAGATTTCACAGTATTGAATTTCCTGGTAATTTTTTGCTGCAAATCAGATTATTGGGAAAAATTAGATTAAACTGACAAATTCAAATATCAAAAGTTTAGCTAATCTCCAGTGCTTTATCAATTTTAGTTTTTAAGTAGTTTGCAGTGCATGTGTGCAAAAACTTGCATTTTAGGAAGTTAACCAAGTGAAAACCTGAAAAGTGATGTTAATGAACCTCCTAAGCTGAATTTCTCAAATGAAAGCACTGCAAATATTAATACCTTAACATTACAGGTGTAGCTTAAAAGGAATCTCACATCCTAAGCCACTTATGTGGGCACACAGGTCATATAAAAGATGGATAACATGATACCTTGCTATCTATATTGAGATATCTTATTCCAGATAAATCTGCATTTTTCTTAATATGTAAATGAAGCGCTTATGATCTCAGGGCCGAACAGAGATCTCTCTGAGAATTTGTCTTTAGAGCTTATTTTAAATAAAAGGGGGCATTATAAGTGTAAGACATAATGACTGACAGTCCACTCTCCTGATCTTTCTGCAGAACTGTCAAGAGAAAACTGGAAAGGAATGGGTTAAGCTGCATTTTAGTCGAAGGATCACTATTATGGTTTGTCCTGACGAATAAGTTGTATACTTCGAAATGCGTTAACTAATAAACCGCATAATATTTTTTTTTCGTGCTTCATTTCCAGTCTTCTCTTGTTTTCCCCTCTTGGGTCTGCAGCAGCCTAAGTTTTATCAGTGGTAGTGTGCAACCCAACCAGGTGAGCACAGTTGTTGATGTTTATCCTAATTGTTTATCCAGATAAGACCCTTTAGCACTTTTTGTCATTTCTAGTTTTTCCTCACCATTTACCCCAGAGCTAGGGGAGATAGCTAACACAGTACAGCAGAGCTGAACTATGCCCATTACAAACACCACTCTAGCTGTAGCTCTTCTCTCATAGTTGTAATCAGAGGAGAGCTACAAGTGCAGATATGTCTGTAATGAGACAAAGCTCCTCCATCCCGGCTGCCTGTGAGATGAAACCTAAATAAGTGTTAGTTGTAATCACACAAAGCTCTGCAATGAGATCAGTCAATCAATCAGACTGTCAGTTATTAAATGTCTCACACTGGTATCGTCTCCTTTCATTTAAAATCAGCTCTGCAGACAGATTCTCAGGGAGATTTGTAGTATACATTTGGAGATGGTGACTGCATTCATAGTTGGATGAGCACTCATCCTATCTATCTAAGCCAGTTGTTAAATAGTGATTGATCCAACCTAACTTTTAAGCTTTCTATTGTAGTATTTTGGCCTAGAATAAGTATGCTTAATAAGAAAAAAGGGGTACAATCCCATCAAAGAAAAATATGCCTTTTTTTGTGGGAGGTTGGCACATACGGATTGGTCGATCTGTGTGATAAGTACCCCAATTTTATAAGTATAGTCTATAGTATAATATATGATAGTAATGCAGGTAATATTCCCATATACAATGTTTGCACATATTTTCATACACACAGAGTGCTATTAATGCACTCTTTGATATGTACACACTGCAGTCATTGCATCTTTTCCTGCTAACATTTGCTTTATGTTAAGAAGTGCTGGTCAGATTTGTACTTTGTATTATACTTTTCCAGTCAAAAATATACATACATCAAATATCAGCTAACGTGTCACACTTTGTTCAACGTATCTGTCCACATACATGATGCCTTTAAAGAAACAATAGGAGTTGGTACACTGCCTGGACCTGTTTCTACTTAAAGGATATAGGTTCATCAGGAGACCACAATATGGAAAAGGACTCTGTAGGAGTGGATTTCTTTTTGATAATGCACTCCTTTGTTTTACACGTTCGCTAATATTTAATGTATGTATTACAGTCATGGCTAAAAGTGTCAGCTCCATTGACAAAATTACTGCAATTACACATGTTTAGTTGTACATATATTTACTTCTTTTGCATGTAATGGAGCAACACAAAAATGAGAGAAGAAAAGGAAAATTGGACATAATTTCAAGCTAAATCCAAAAAATGGTCTGGATAAAATTGTTGGCACCTTTCCAAAAATGTGGGTAAACAACTTAGTTTCAAGCATGTGATGCTCTTTCAAACTCACCTGTGGCAAGTAACAAGTGTGGGCAATATGAAAATCACACTTGTAACCAGAAAAAAAGTTGACTCAATTTTTGCATTGTGTATCTGTGTGTAACACACTAAGCATGGAAAACTGATAGAGGAAAAGAGAACTGTCTAAGGACATGAAAACCAAAACTGTTGTAACCTTGAGATTCTTGATATTTTTCTAGTCCATCTCCAGAGATCTTGATGTTCCTTTGTCCATGGTGTGCAACATAATCAAGAAGTTTACAACCCATAGCACTGTAGCTAATGTTCCTGTATGTGGACAGCTGAGAAAAATTGATGAAAGGCTGCAATGCAGGATAGTCCAGATGGTGTATAAGCAGCTCCTATCAAGTTCCACAGAAATTCAAGCTGTCCTGAAGGCTCATGAGTCATGGTGCTTCAGTGTCAGCATGAACTATCAGTCAAAGTTTGAATTAAATGAAACGCTATGGCAGGAGACCCAGAAGGATCCCACTGCTGACAATGAAAAATAAAAAAGCTAGACTGCAGTTTGTCAAACTGTATATTAGTAACCCAAAATCCTTCTGGGAAAGCATCTTGTAGACAGATGAGACCAAGACAGAGCTGTATGGTAAAGAACAACATCCCAAAAACAGAATGAATGAGGTTTACAAAGAAAAGAACACACTGCCTACAGTCAAATATGGTGGAGGTTCAAAGTTGTTGTTTGGTTTTTTTTTGCTGCCTCTGGCATTGGGTGTCTTGACTGTCTGCAAGGCATCAGGAAATCTGAAGACTACCAAAGGATGTTGGGTGACAATGTAGTGCCCAGTGTCAGAAAATTGGAATTGTGTCCTTGGTCATGGGTCTTCCAGCAGCACAATGACCCCAAACTTACTTCAAGAGGAACCCACCAGAAGTGGATGAAAACAAAGCAAAAGAGATTTCTTGAGTAGTCAGCAATAAGTCCGGATCTATATCCCATTGAACACCTGTGGTGAGATCATAAATTGCTGCTGGGAAAAGGCACCCTTAAAATATGAGAGAACTGGAGTAATTTCGTAAAGAAGAGTGGTCCAACATTCCAGTTGAGAGGTATAAGAATCGTGTTGATGGATATGGGAAATGATTAATTGCAGTCATTTATTCTAAAGGGTGTGCAATCAAATATAAAGCTAAGGGTGCCAACAATTTTTGTGTTTTTTTGTGTTGTTCCAATACATACAAAGGAAATATACATGTGTATAGCAAAACAAGTGTAATTGCCTTAATTTTTTTGGGAAAAATACTTAATTTTCTAGAAAAATACAGAGGGTGCAAACACTTTAAGCCATAACTGTATATTGATATGTGGATCGGTTTTATGGAAACATGTTAAGTCAACTGATAAGAAGTATGTACAGGTGCATCTCACAAAATTAGAATATCATCAAAAAGTTAATTTATTTCAGTTCTTCAATACAAAAAGTGATAGATAGTGATAGATAGTCATTACAAATAGAGTGCTGTATTTCAAGTGTTTATTTCTGTTAATGTGGATGATTATGGCTTACAGCCAATGAAAACCCAAAAGTCTTTATCTCAGTAAATTAGAATACTTTATCACACCAGCTGGAAAAAATGATTTTAACATCCGAAATGTTGGCCTACTGAAATGAATGTTCAGTATAGGCACTCAATACTTAGGCTGGGCTTCCTTTGCATCAATTACTGCATCAATGCGGTGTGGCATGGAGGCAGTCAGTCTGTGACACTGTTGGGGTGTTATGGAAGCCCAGGTTGCTTTGATAGCAGCCTTCAGCTAGTCTGCATTGTTGAGTCTGTTGATGAGAGCATCTTCCTCTTGACAATTCCCCATAGATTCTCTATGGGGGTTAAGGTCAGATGAGTTTTCTGGCCAATCAAGCACAGTGATACCATTGTTTTTAAACCAGGTGTTGGTACTTTTGGCAGTATGGACAGGTGCCAAGTCCTGATGGAGAATTACATTTCCATCTCCAAAAAGCTTGTCAGCAGAGGGAATCATGAAGTGCTCTAAAATTTCCTGGTATGTCATTGATTCAACACAGTGGACCTACACCAGCAGACAAAATGGCTCCTTATACCATCACTGATTGTGGATACTTCACTCTGGTCTCGGCAGCAAAAGCTCTGAATCGCTGCACTGCTTGGCACAGTGGGCGCATTGTAGTGATGTCATCACATCCACTGCACTGAGACGTCAGACGCAGAAGGAGAATGATGCCGGCGGGAGCATCATCTGAAGGCTCCCTCTTTCATTATTGCTTTTAACTGTATTTGCATCCAGGATGCTGATACAGTTGAAAGTGTGATGCTGAGTGGGGGACCATGCATGTGTCGAGGGCCAAATACACTCCCCATGAAGGTCAGATTCGACCTGCAAGCCACAGTTTCACATGTGTGTTCTAGAACAATGTGAGTGATAATGTAATATCGAAAATGATTATTTCATTGCTGCTAAATGTGGTTCTAAAATCAATTGATTCATAAGGTGTACTTAATTTTCAGATATTGCCTCTGTATTTTGACCTAGTTTTGGGTAAATAATGACACTGTAACCTGTCAATTGTTTTTGTTCTTTTCAGGTTGTTTTAACCTACCGTATATACTCGAGTATAAGCCGACCCGAGTATAAGCCGACCCCCCTAATTTTGCCACAAAAAACTGGGAAAACTTATTGACTCGAGTATAAGCCTAGGGTGGAAATGCAGCATTTACCGGTGAATTTCAAAAATAAAAATAGATCATTATTTCCCCATAGCTGTGCCATACAGTGCTCTGCACCGTTCATATTTCCCCATAGCTGTGCCATATACGGTGCTCTGCACCGTTCATTGTGCCCCATAGATGTGCCATATACGGTGCTCTGCACCGTTCACTGTGCCCCATAGATGTGCCATATACGGTGCTCTGCACCGTTCACTGTGCCCCATAGATGTGCCATATACGGTGCTCTGCACCGTTCACTGTGCCCCATAGATGTGCCATATACGGTGCTCTGCACCGTTCACTGTGCCCCATAGATGTGCCATATACGGTGCTCTGCACCGTTCACTGTGCCCCATAGATGTGCCATATACGGTGCTCCGCACCGTTCACTGTGCCCCATAGATGTGCCATATACGGTGCTCTGCACCGTTCACTGTGCCCCATAGATGTGCCATATACGGTGCTCTGCACCGTTCACTGTGCCCCATAGATGTGCCATATACGGTGCCCTGCACCGTTCACTGTGCCCCATAGATGTGCCATATATGGTGCCCTGCACCGTTCACTGTGCCCCATAGATGTGCCATATACGGTGCTCTGCACCGTTCACTGTGTCCCATAGATGTGCCATATACGGTGCTCTGCACCGTTCACTGTGCCCCATAGATGTGCCATATATGGTGCCCTGCACCGTTCACTGTGCCCCATAGATGTGCCATATACGGTGCTCTGCACCGTTCACTATGCCCCATAGATGTGCCATATACGGTGCTCTGCACCGTTCACTGTGCCCCATAGATGTGCCATATACGGTGCCCTGCACCGTTCACTGTGCCCCATAGATGTACCATATACGGTGCTCCGCACCGTTCACTGTGCCCCATAGCTGTGCCATATACGGTGCTCTGCACCGTTCACTGTGCCCCATAGATGCTCCACATAAATCTCTGCCGCCGCCGCTGCTGCTGCTGCAATAAAAAAAAAAAACACATACTCACCTCCCTTGATTGCAGCTCCCGGCGTCTCGTTCCGGCGCCTCCATCTTCCCGGCGTCTCTGCTCTGACTGATCAGGCAGAGGGCGCCGCGCACACTACATGCGTCATCGCGCCCTCTGCCTGAACAGTCAGAGCGCAGACGCCGGGAAGATGGAGGCGCCGGCCGGGAAGATGGAGCGACACTCGGCGGCTGGAACGAGGACAGGTGAATATGCTATACTTACCTAGAACTGGCGATCCTCGCGCTGTCCCTCTGGCTGGTCTTCGGTGCCGCAGCTTCTTTCTCTATCAGCGGTCACCGGCACAGCTGATTAGAGGAATGAATAGGCGGCTATGGGAGGTGGAGCCGCTTATTCATTTCTGTAATGAGCGGTCCCACGTGACTGCTGAAGAGGGGAAGACACTGCAGCACAGAAGACCGTGGGACGGCAGGGACAGCGCGAGGATCGCTGGGACTAGGTAAGTATACCTCATCGCCCTCACCCCCTCACCCGCCGACCCTGCCACCCACCTTGACTCGAGTATAAGCCGAGAGGGGCACTTTCAGCCCAAAATTTTGGGCTGAAAATCTCGGCTTATACTCGAGTATATACGGTAATTTTAAAACCTTGTAGTAAGAGACAGATTTTTGTTTATGCCCTAATACGTAAAATCATAGCAAGAGTGTGTACTTACTATTTCTTAGGACTATGTATCAAGATTTTAAATGGTTATTCCATGAATAATTTTTATATCAATAGTGCATACAAGCTGTTAATATTACCTGTTTTATATACAGTGGCTGAAATAAAAATTGAACACTTTGTCGATTTTCTAAGTTAACATATTTCTATAGGTACTTTTGACATGAAATTTCAATCCACACAGGCAAAGAAAGCAAACCATAGATGTCCATAAATTAAGTTATATGTAATAATGAGAAATGTCTCAGGTCGAAGTTTGAATAAATGAAAAAAGAGAAGTGCAAAAAGCCATGGAATGCCATGACACCAGCTGAAATCTATCAGTAATTAGAAAGCAACCCTGTCACTTAGTGAAAAATAATATCAGCTGGTTCAACTGATGGCCTAAAAAAGGTGTCTCATTACCAAAGTGCCAATCAAGAAACATCTCATGATGAGTAAAACCAGTGAGTAGTCTCAAGACCTTTGCAATTTTATTGTTGCAAAACATACTGATGGCATTGCTTACAGAAAAAACATTAAGTTACTGAAAGTTCCAATATGCACTGTTGGGACCATAATCCTGAAGGGGAAAGAACATTGTTTCACCATAAACTAGCCATGACCAGGTGCTCCCTGCAAGATTTCAGACGTAGGAGTGAAAATAATTATCAAAAAAGTTGTACAAGAGCCAAGGACCACAGAAATATTTGGAATCAACAGGTACAATAAAAAAAACTGTATGTAATGCACTTAACCTCCATGGCCTGTATGCACGAGTGCTGAATAAAAAGCATGTTCAAGAGTGTTTAAAGTTTGCTCAACAACACTTAGACAAGCCTGTGAAATACTGGGAGAATAAAGTCTGGTAAGATTAGACCAAAATTAAACTCTTGGGATGCCATAATACACACCATGTTTGGAGGGCAAAAAGCACTGCATATCACCAACAAAACACTACACCAACAGTGAAGTTTGGAGGTGGGAACATCATGGTATGGGGCCGTTTTTCAGCATATGATGTTGGCAAACTTCATAGGATTGAAAGACGGATGAATGGACACGTTTAGAGATATTCGTGATAAAAAAAAAATATGCTACTATCTACCAGCATGATGAAGATGAAATGAGGGTGGACATTTCACAAAGACACTGATCCCAAATATACAACCCAAGAAACTCTCAGTTGGTTTCAGAGAAAGAAAATTAAATTGCTAGAAATTGCCCAGCCAATCACCTGACCTGAATTCAACAAAAAATTTATGGAAGGAACTAAAGCTTAGATTTCATAGAAGGAGTCCACGGGACCTTCAGGATTTGAAGAATGTTTGAGTGGAAGGATGGGCCAAAATTACACCTGAGCAATGCATGCAACTAGTTTCCCCTTACGTCTTGAAGCGGTCATTGCCAACAAAGGCTTTTCTATGAAGTATTAAATAAATTTCAGTAAGCGTGCCCAATACGTTTTCACTGAATAATTTCTCATTATTACACAACTTAATTTATGGACATCCATGGTTTGATTTCTTTGCATGTGTGGATTGGATGGGTTGTTACTAGTGTTGAGCATTCCGATACCGCAAGTATCGGGAATCGGCCGATACTTGCGGTATCGGAATTCCGATACCGAGATCCGATACATTTGTGGTATCGGGTATCGGTATCGGATCCATAGTGAGGTGTAAAATAAAGAATTAAAATAAAAAATATTGATATATTCACCTCTCCGGCGGCCCCTGGACATCACCGCGGGTAACCGGCAGGCTTCTTTGTTTAAAATGAGCGCGTTTAGGACCTGCGGAATGACGTCGCGGCTTCTGATTGGTCGCGTGCCGCCCATGTGACCGCCACGCGACCAATCAGAAGCCGCGACGTCATTCCTCAGGTCCTAAATTCCTAGAATGAGAAGTTTAGTGCCTGAAAATGACGTCGCGGCTTCTGATTGGTCGCGTGGCGGTCACATGGGCGGCACGGGACCAATCAGAACCCGCGACGTCATTCTCAGGCACTAAACTCCTCATTCTAGGAATTTAGGACCTGAGGAATGACGTCGCGGCTTCTGATTGGTCGCGTGGCGGTCACATGGGCGGCACGCGACCAATCAGAAGCTGCGACGTCATTCTGCAGGTCCTAAACGCGCTCATTTTAAACAAAGAAGCCTGCTGGTTACCCGCGGTGATGTCCAGGGGCCGCCGGAGAGGTGAATATATCAATATTTTTTATTTTAATTCTTTATTTTACACATTAATATGGATCCCAGGGCCTGAAGGAGAGTTTCCTCTCCTTCAGACCCTGGGAACCATCAGGATACCTTCCGATACTTGGTGTCCCATTGACTTGTATTGGTATCGGATATCGGTATCGGCAATATCCGATACTTTTAGGGTATCGTCCGATACTATCCGATACCGATACTTTCAAGTATCGGACGGTATCGCTCAACACTAGTTGTTACCGACATCTGGTGAAAATTTCATGTCAAGAGCACATTTAGAAATACATTTACTTAGAAAACGGGTGACGTGATCAAGACTTATTTCACCCACTCTATGGAAAGGAAAGAAACACGTTAGGGCATGTTAGGTTAGGCTATGGGTTGAACTAGATGGACTTATAGTCTTCCTTCAACCTTAATAACTATGTAACTATGTAACATTGAGCATTCACATTTGTAAACATAATTATATGTCAATACACACATTAACCCCTTAGCGACCGCCGATATGCCTTTTAACGGCGGCCGCTAAGGGTACTTAAACCACAGCGCCGTTAATTAACGGCGCTGTGGAAAAAGTCAATAGCGCCCCCCAGAGGCCGATTTTCTCCGGGGTCTCGGCTGCCGGGGGTAGCCGAGACCCCAGAGAACATGATTCGGGGGGTTTTTAACCCACCCCACATTTGCGATCGCCGGTAATTAACCGTTTACCGGCGATCGCAAAAAAAAAAACGCGATCTCTTTTTAATTTCTCTGTCCTCCGATGTGATCGCACATCGGAGGACAGAGAAAAGGGGTCCCAGGTGGCCCCCCGATACTCACCTAGCTCCCCCGATGCTCCTTGTGTCTCCCGGTGGGCGCCGCCATCTTCAAAATGGCGGGCGCATGCGCAGTGCGCCGGCCGGCACCGGGAGAATCTTTGGGGTCTCAGCTGCCGGGGGTAGCCGAGACCCCAAAGAGCATGATCGGGGTCGGTATTACCGACCCCTGTTTTGCGATCGCCGGTAATTAACTGTTTACCGGCGACCGCAAAAAAAAAAAAAAAAGTAAAGTGTAATTCTCTGTCCTCTGATGTGATCGCACATCAGAGGACAGAGAAATAGGGGAATTCGGGGACCCTAGCATACTCACCTAGGTCCCTGGATCCTCTTGCTGCTCCTCCTGGCCGCCGGCAGAAGAAAATGGCGGGCGCATGCCCAGTGCGCCCGCCATCTGTCTCCATCTGCCGGCCGGCAGGAGAACAGCAGTTGGGGCTAAAATTAGGGTTAGGGGTAGGGTTAGGGGTAGGGTTAGGGGTAGGGTTAGGGGTAGGGTTAGGGTTAGGGGTAGGGGTAGGGTTAGGGTTAGGGGTAGGGGTAGGGTTAGGGGTAGGGTTAGGGGTAGGGGTAGGGTTAGGGCTAGGGTTGGGGCTAAATTTAGGGTTAGGGTTGGGGCTAAATTTAGGGTTAGGGTTGGGGCTAAATTTAGGGTTAGGCTTCTTTCACACTTACGTCGGTACGGGGCCGTCGCAATGCGTCGGCCCGACATACCGACGCACGTTGTGAAAATTGTGCACAACGTGGGCAGCAGCTGTAGTTTTTCAACGCATCCACTGCCCAATCTATGTCCTGGGGAGGAGGGGGCGGAGTTACGGCCACGCATGCGCGGTCAGAAATGGCGGATGCGACGTACAAAAAAACGTTTCATTGAACGTTTTTTTGTGCCGACGCTCCGCCAAAACACAACTGATCCAGTGTACGACGGACGCAACGTGTGGCCATCCGTCACGATCCGTCGGCAATACAAGTCTATGGGCAAAAAACGCATCCTGCGGGCACATTTGCAGGATCCGTTTCTTGTCCAAAACGACAGATTGCGATGGAATGCCAAACGACGCAAGTGTGAAAGTAGCCTTAGGGCTAGGGTTAGGGTTGGGGCTAAAGTTAGGGCTAGGGTTGGGGCTAAAGTTAGGGTTAGAGCTGGGATTAGGGTTAGGGTTTGGATTAGGGTTGGTATTAGGGTTAGGGTTGGCATTAGGGTTACGCTTGGGATTAGGGTTAGGTTTGGGATTAGGGTTAAGGTTAGGGTTGTGATTAGGGGTGTATTGGGATTAGGGTTAGGTTTGAGGTTAGGGTTGAGATTAGGATTAGGGGTGTGTTGGATTTAGGGTTTTGATTAGGGTTATGCTTAGGGTTGACATTAGGGTTGTTTTGGGGTAAGGGTTGTGATTATGGTTAGGGTTAGTGATTAGGATTATGGATCAGGTTGGGATTAGGATTAGGGGTGTGTTGGGGTTAGGGTTGGAGCTAGAATTGGGGGGTTTCCACTGTTTAGGTACATCAGGGGGTCTCCAAACACGACAGCCAATTTTGCGCTCAAAAAGTCAAATGGTGCTCCCTCCCTTCTGAGCTCTGCCGTGCGCCCAAACAGTGGGTTACCCCCACATATGGGGCATCAGCGTACTCGGGATAAATTGGACAACAACTTCTGGGGTCCAATTTCTCTTGTTACCCTGGTGAAAATAAAAACTTGGGGGCTACAATATCTTTTTTGTGAAAAAAAAAATATTTTTTATTTTCACGACTCTGCATTCTAAACTTCTGTGAAGCACTTGGGCATTCAAAGTTCTCCCCACACATCTAGATAAGTTCCTTGGGGGGTCTAGTTTCCAAAATGGGGTCACTTGTGGGGGGTTACTACAGTTTAGGTACATCAGGGGCTCTGCAATCGCAACATAATGCCCACAGACCATTCTATCAAAGTCTGCATTCCAAAAAGGCGCTCCTTCCCTTCTGAGCTCTGCCGTGCGCCCAAACAGTGGTTTACCCCCACATATGGCGCATGAGCGTACTTGGGATAAATTGGACAACAACTATTGCAGTCCAATTTCTCCTGTTACCCTTGTGAAAATAAAAACTTGGGGGCTACAATATCTTTTTTGTGGAAAAAAAAATATTTTTTATTTTCACGACTCTGCATTCTAAACTTCTGTGAAGCACTTGGGCATTCAAAGTTCTCACCACACATCTAGATAAGTTCCTTGGGGGGTCTAGTTTCCAAAATGGGGTCACTTGTGGAGGGTTTCTACTGGTTAGGTACATCAGGGGCTCTGCAAACGCAACATAATACCCGCAGACCATTCTATCAAAGTCTGCATTCCAAAACGGCGCTCCTTCCTTCCGAGCTCTGCCGTGCGCCCAAACAGTGGTTTACCCCCACATATGGGGTACCAGCATACTCAGGACAAATTGGACAACAACTTTTGGGGTCCAATTTCTCTTGTTACCCTTGTGAAAATAAAAACTTGGGGGCTAAAAAATCTTTTTTGTGGAAAAAAATTTTTTCTTTATTTTCACGGCTCTGCATTATAAACTTCTGTGAAGCACTTGGGCATTCAAGGTTCTCACCACACATCTAGATAAGTTCCATGGGGGGTCTAGTTTCCAAAATGGGGTCACTTGTGGGGGATTTCTACTGTTTAGGCACATCAGGGGCTCTCCAAACGCAACATGGCGTCCGATCTCAATTCCAGCCAATTCTACATTGAAAAAGTAAAACGGCACTCTTTCTCTTCCAAGCTCTGCGGTGCGCCCAAACAGTGGTTTACCCCCACATATTGGGTATCGACGTGCTCAGGAGAAATTGCACAACAACTTTAGTTGTCTAATTTCTCCTGTTACCCTTGTGAAAATAAAAATTTGTGGGCAAAAAGATCATTTTTGTAGAAAAAATGCAATTTTTTTTTTCACGGCTCTACGTTATAAACTTCTGTGAAGCACATGGGGGTTCAAAGTGCTCGCCACACATCTAGATAAGTTCCTTAAGGGGTCTAGTTTCCAAAATGGTGTCACTTGTGGGGGGTTTCCACTGTTTAGGCACATCAGGGGCTCTCCAAACGCGACATGGCGTCCAATCTCAATTCCAGCCAATTCTACATTGAAAAAGTAAAACGGCGCTCCTTCACTTCCAAGCTCTGCGGTGCGCCCAAACAGTGGTGTACCCTCACATATGGGGTATCGACGTATTCAGGAGAAATCGCACAACAACTTTTGTGGTCTAATTTCTCCTGTTACCCTTGTGAAAATAAGAATTTGTGGGCGAAAAGATCATTTTTGTGTAAACAAAAGCGATTTTTTATTTTCACGGCTCTACGTTATAAACTTCTGTGAAGCACTTGGGGGTTCAAAGTGCTCACCACACATCTAGATAAGTTCCATAAGGGGTCTAGTTTCCAAAATGGTGTCACTTGTGGGGAGTTTCCACTGTTTAGGCACATCAGGGACTCTCTAAACGTGACATGGCGTCCGATCTCAATTCCAGCCAATTCTGCATTGAAAAAGTCAAACGGCGCTCCTTCACTTCTAAGTTCTGCGGTGCGCCCTAACAGTGGTTTACCCCCACATATGGGGTATTGGCGTATTCAGTAGAAATTGCATAACAAAATTTATGGTTACATTTCTGTTTTTACACTTGTGAAAATAAAAAAAATGGTTCTGAATTAAGATGTTTGCAAAAAAAAGTTAAATGTTCATTTTTTCCTTCCACATTGTTTCAGTTCCTGTGAAGCACGTAAAGGGTTAATAAACTTCTTGAATGTGGTTTTGAGAACCTTGAGGGGTGTAGTTTTTAGAATGGTGTCACACTTCATTATTTTCTATCATATAGACCCCTCAAAATGACTTCAAATGTGATGTGGTCCCTAAAAAAAAATGGTGTTGTAAAAATGAGAAATTGCTGGTCAACTTTTAACCCTTATAACTCCCTAACAAAAAAAAATTTTGTTTCCAAAATTGTGCTGATGTAAAGTAGACATGTGGGAAATGTTATTTATTAACTATTTTTCGTGACATATCTCTCTGATTTAAGGGCATAAAAATACAAAGTTTGAAAATTGCAAAATTTTAAAAATTTTCGCCATATTTCCGTTTTTTCATAAATAATCGCAAGTAATATCGAAGAAATGTTACCACTAACATGAAGTACAATATGTCACGAAAAAACAATCTCAGAATCAGCGGGATCCGTTGAAGCGTTCCAGAGTTATAACCTCATAAAGTGACAGTGGTCAGCATTGCAAAAATTGGCCTGGTCATTAAGTACCAAATTGGCTCTGTCACTAAGGGGTTAAGAGATCCATTTCATTACTCAATTCAATCACAACTCTTTGACCTTGTCAATGACTAATGCAGGTAACATTTTGTAATCAGGAAATGAGATCTCACACGGTGTGACATAATATCCGTCATTTTCAGATAGAATAGTTGTTCATTAAACAGAACATCGGTCCCATAAAAGTGTTTATGTAGACATAAATAATGCCGTCTCTGCAGCATTTTTCTATTACACGCATACATATTGCCATTTTATCTTTTATGTGCCTACGAACGCCATACCCAATTGATGTGCTAAAGACAAGATGGAAAAAAAAGGCATTCTTTTGTAAATGCAAAGCTTATTCTGTTTAACACCAATAGAGAATTTTTTCCACCAAATGTACAGTATATGTAAACTGTGGTCTTCTTTTCTCTATGGTAATTCTAGATGCATTCAGTATGAGATGACTTAAAGAATCTAAGAATTTCCCCCCACTGGTAAAAAGTCTTCTAAATCGTGTGGCCGCTAAAATGTGTTGGAGATTTATTATTTCAGCATTGAAAAATTAAATTCGCTACTAGATGAGATCAATAGTTTTCTTCTTTAGTTTTAGGTTTATATGGCTATCAATTCTACAAACCTACTGCTGTAGAAGAGTAAAACTACATCAAATGAAATATAATCATAACACTCACAACAACTGAAGAGATACAAGGCCATCAAAAAGTCCTTTGGGGATTTCTGTGATCTTATTTCCATACAGCACTCTGTAAAATAAAGCACACAAGTGTTACACACACTATGTTTTCCATTTATTATTTTCCTCACTTCAGTATTCAAATTTCTATTGATTTTTTAAGAAGGGAGCTTCATGGTGTGACAAGCAACCTTTCATTTAACAAGCAATCTAAGCAAACTCAATCTGAGTCAAGTTAAATGAAATCTTAGGATTCATGCTCAGTCTTCTGCCATGCATACCGTTTAAACAAGGCAACTAATCCTACGGCTTTACATAGCCTGAATGTATACCTAATGCAGCATAAGCCATAAAATACACCAATCTGCAGACCCCGATGTGACAATTGCAGCAATATTCACCCCTTCACTACCCTGGCTTTTTCGTTTTTGTTTTTGCTCCCGTTCTTCCCAGAGCCTTAAACTTTTTATTTTATTTCATTATAGCCATGTGAAGGCTTGTTTTTTTGCGGGACGAGTTGTACTTTTCAACGACACGATCAGTTTTAACATAGAGTACTGGAAAACGGGAATAACATTCCAAGTGCGGTGAAATGGCAAAAAAAAGTGCTATTCCACAATTGTCGTTTGTTTTGCTGTTTTTTTAAATAAATGCTAAAACTGACCTGACATTACGATTCTCTGGGTCATTATGAGTTCATAAACACCAAACATGTCTAGGTTTTTTTTAAAGTGGGGAAAAAAAACCAAAGTTTCTAAAAAATAAATAAATAAATAAATTAAAAACTGCCATTTTCTGAGATCGGTAGTGTCTCCATTTTTGGTGATCTGGGGCTGGCTCAGGGCTTATTTTTTTGCGCCAAGCTGATGTTTTTATTGATACCGTTTTGGTGTAGATATGAAGTTTTCATCACCCGTTATTGCATTTTAATGCAATGTTGCGGCAACTTTTTCTCGTTACACCATTTACCGATTGGATTAATTCTAAAGATTGATAGATCAGGTGATTCTAAATGCAGCAATACCACATATGTGTATTTTTTTATTATTGCTTTATTTTGAATGGGGCGAAGGGGGGGTGATTTGAACTTCTATAACTTTTTATATATTTTGTTTTAATATTTTTAAAAGTTTTTTACTTTACACTTGCTTTAATAGCCTCCACGGGATACTAGAAGCTGCCATAATCAGACTGCTGGTGCTAAACACAACACGGCTTCAGCCCTGCTCTGTGTAGCAGAAATGATCTCTTGCTTTAAGTGCCGACCACTGGGCAGCGCTCATTCCTATCTGGCAAAGACAACCACAGGGGTCTCCTGCAGTCTCTGGGTTGTCATGCCAACCCATTGGCGACCCGTGGTCATGTGACACGGGCGGCGATGAGCGGGATTAGTGACGCGCTTCAGGCGTGAGCATGTTAAATGACGCTGTCAGAGATTTTTTAATTTAACATCTAATGAAACCAGCTGGCATGTGCCAGAAAAGTTGTGAGCTCATTGCTGGAGCCTGCATCAAGCAGGGAAAGCCAACCTTAGACGTACCTGGAAGTCTAAGGTTTACAAGTAGTTAAAAGGCTCTTTATTATACACAGCTATTGATCATATTTGTACAGTCAGTACTTTTTTTCTCACCTCACTGGGACATCCATTGTCAGATTCCGGTGTATGACTCTGGCTCAGGAGGTGAGCCAGCACCATACCTGGCTTCAAACAGCAGTGAGCAGATCTGAATGCTGGCCAATGCTGTTAAGTCCTTAAATACCGTACCTTTCCCAATCTCTGACAGCAGGGTTTAAGTGTCGCGGTCTGAAGAAGTATCATTTTCCCTGACAAAATCACAAGGCATAGATGGCTTCCCATGGCATCTGGAAGCCTGGTGAAGGTGCCATGCCTGCCATGACGTCTTCATAGGAGGCCGTGATTATTTCAATATAGTGCTAAATGACAGTACTGCAGTATATAGAATAAGCGATCAGATCAGTCCCGAAGGGTAATATAAAATAAATAAATGCCCGTTGACTGTGAGCCCTCGTGGTCAGGGTCCTCTTTCCTTCTGTACTTGTGTGTCTTGTATTGCTCATGTTTATTTTAATTGTCTATGTATGCCCCTTTTTTCACATGTAAAGCGCCATGGAATAAATGGTGCTATAAAAATGGATAATAATATTGATGTGAAAGAACGACAGGGGTTTTCTGAAACCATAAGACCCCTTTAAAGCAGTGTTTAAAAGCACAATTTAATTTTATTTGTGAATTATTTTCAATTTTTTTTGCTAGTTAATTTATAACTATAGTTATTAGCGGCAATGATAATATATTTCATAACATTGTCTGTAATATAGTTCAAAGCAGAATTACATCTAAATGATGATCTTTTCGGTAAAGCAGTTATCGGCCAGTATGTCTCCGTTCAGCTTTCATCCTTGCTATGCCTATTATTGAAGCTGACCCTTATTCACATATTTCAGATTGTCACCTCACATAAAATTACTTCCAGTGAGTAAGAAGCAGCTTCTCCAACCCCCTGCATAATATGAGAAGAGTCACCGGAGAGAGTAGTGCTCTTGTGTGCTTGACACTGTGTTCAGTAAAACTGATTTTGATCTTCTCTTTCGATCCATTCCCAGATATTAAAACCAGATGTTTTCAAAACCCCAAAGAGAAAAGAAATCTTCTATATCATTCATCAGTTTATAAAACATGTATTTTCCTAGGGGAAACAACCCTGAGCTAAAAATTTGTCTAAACCTATTTGCAGTTTGTTGCTGCATTTATCAAGCCATCAAAGACGAGATCTAAAGCCTAATTAAGCACATAGGAAAGAAAGGAGAAATCTGAGGGGATGTCCATGCAAAGTCTCTTCAGCCAGAAAAATGTTTCCAATCCTCTTGCAATAAGATTCCCATTTATTTGAAAATGGAAAAGAGTCTGACAATGAACAATCCTGTTGTTTAATTTAAGAGGAGAAGTGTCATTTTAATTTCTGATCCATTTTCGGAGTGGGAAACACTACAAATTTACAACTGAAATGAAATAAAAGTAGCAAACAAAAACACCCCAAAATCATGTATTTTGCCACAGTCACAACAGATTTTTCTGCGAGAATTTAAAAATAAAAACTGTATATGAACATACACTTAAAGGGAAACTGTCATGTAACGCTATTAACCTTCGGATATGGGGTTAATATTCGGGTTGACTGCATTATATAGGTGTGCAATCACTGTACTGTAAGGGCAGTACACAGGTAAAAATGAGCTTTATTTCCCCCAGTAGCCGCCAGCTTTCAGTCATGCAGGATTACCGGTTACAGTAATTGCTGACAGCATTAAGAACATTGGTTTACTCACATCCCGGCACTGACTGACAGCCAGCTCTGCAGCTTAATAGGGTTATAGGACATGACAGGTTCCCTTTAACCCCTTACCAACAAATCACAAACTGGTACATCATATGCTTGCTCCCTGACTTTGTTGCAGTCTCAGAAGCTGAACCCACATCTTTCTCGGCACATGACAGCTAATGTAACATAGTAACATAGTAACATAGTTAGTAAGGCCAAAAAAAGACATTTGTCCATCCAGTTCAGCCTATATTCCATCATAATAAATCCCCAGATCTACGTCCTTCTACAGAACCTAATAATTGTATGATACAATATTGTTCTGCTCCAGGAAGACATCCAGGCCTCTCTTGAACCCCTCGACTGAGTTCGCCATCACCACCTCCTCAGGCAAGCAATTCCAGATTCTCACTGCCCTAACAGTAAAGAATCCTCTTCTATGTTGGTGGAAAAACCTTCTCTCCTCCAGACGCAAAGAATGCCCCCTTGTGCCCGTCACCTTCCTTGGTATAAACAGATCCTCAGCGAGATATTTGTATTGTCCCCTTATATACTTATACATGGTTATTAGATCGCCCCTCAGTCGTCTTTTTTCTAGACTAAATAATCCTAATTTCGCTAATCTATCTGGGTATTGTAGTTCTCCCATCCCCTTTATTAATTTTGTTGCCCTCCTTTGTACTCTCTCTAGTTCCATTATATCCTTCCTGAGCACCGGTGCCCAAAACTGGACACAGTACTCCATGTGCGGTCTAACTAGGGATTTGTACAGAGGCAGTATAATGCTCTCATCATGTGTATCCAGACCTCTTTTAATGCACCCCATGATCCTGTTTGCCTTGGCAGCTGCTGCCTGGCACTGGCTGCTCCAGGTAAGTTTATCATTAACTAGGATCCCCAAGTCCTTCTCCCTGTCAGATTTACCCAGTGGTTTCCCGTTCAGTGTGTAATGGTGATATTGATTCCCTCTTCCCATGTGTATAACCTTATATTTATCATTGTTAAACCTCATCTGCCACCTTTCAGCCCAAGTTTCCAACTTATCCAGATCCATCTGTAGCAGAATACTATCTTCTCTTGTATTAACTGCTTTACATAGTTTTGTATCATCTGCAAATATCGATATTTTACTGTGTAAACCTTCTACCAGATCATTAATGAATATGTTGAAGAGAACAGGTCCCAATACTGACCCCTGCGGTACCCCACTGGTCACAGCGACCCAGTTAGAGACTATACCATTTATAACCACCCTCTGCTTTCTATCACTAAGCCAGTTACTAACCCATTTACACACATTTTCCCCCAGACCAAGCATTCTCATTTTGTGTACCAACCTCTTGTGCGGCACGGTATCAAACGCTTTGGAAAAATCGAGATATACCACGTCCAATGACTCACCGTGGTCCAGTCTATAGCTTACCTCTTCATAAAAACTGATTAGATTGGTTTGACAGGAGCGATTTCTCATAAACCCATGCTGATATGGAGTTAAACAGTTATTCTCATTGAGATAATCCAGAATAACATCCCTCAGAAACCCTTCAAATATTTTACCAACAATAGAGGTTAGACTTACTGGCCTATAATTTCCAGGTTCACTTTTAGAGCCCTTTTTGAATATTGGCACCACATTTGCTATGCGCCAGTCCTGCGGAACAGACCCTGTCGCTATAGAGTCACTAAAAATAAGAAATAATGGTTTATCTATTACATTACTTAGTTCTCTTAGTACTCGTGGGTGTATGCCATCCGGACCTGGAGATTTATCTATTTTAATCTTATTTAGCCGGTTTCGCACCTCTTCTTGGGTTAGATTGGTGACTCTTAATATAGGGTTTTCATTGTTTCTTGGGATTTCACCTAGCATTTCATTTTCCACCGTGAATACCGTGGAGAAGAAGGTGTTTAATATGTTAGCTTTTTCCTCGTCATCTACAACCATTCTTTCCTCACTATTTTTTAAGGGGCCTACATTTTCAGTTTTTATTCTTTTACTATTGATATAGTTGAAGAACAGTTTGGGATTAGTTTTACTCTCCTTAGCAATGTGCTTCTCTGTTTCCTTTTTGGCAGCTTTAATTAGTTTTTTAGATAAAGTATTTTTCTCCCTATAGTTTTTTAGAGCTTCAGTGGTGCCATCCTGCTTTAGTAGTGCAAATGCTTTCTTTTTACTGTTAATTGCCTGCCTTACTTCTTTGTTTAGCCACATTGGGTTTTTCCTATTTCTAGTCCTTTTATTCCCACAAGGTATAAACCGCTTACACTGCCTATTTAGGATGTTCTTAAACATTTCCCATTTATTATCTGTATTCTCATTTCTGAGGATATTGTCCCAGTCTACCAGATTAAGGGCATCTCTAAGCTGTTCAAACTTTGCCTTCCTAAAGTTCAATGTTTTTGTGACTCCCTGACAAGTCCCCCTAGTGAAAGACAGGTGAAACTGCACAATATTGTGGTCGCTATTTCCTAAATGCCCAACCACCTGCAGATTTGTTATTCTGTCAGGTCTATTAGATAGTATTAGGTCCAAAAGTGCTGCTCCTCTGGTTGGATTCTGCACCAATTGTGAAAGATAATTTTTCTTGGTTATTAGCAGAAACCTGTTGCCTTTATGGGTTTCACAGGTTTCTGTTTCCCAGTTAATATCCGGGTAGTTAAAGTCCCCCATAACCAGGACCTCATTATGGGTTGCAGCTTCATCTATCTGCTTTAGAAGTAGACTTTCCATGGTTTCTGTTATATTTGGGGGTTTGTAACAGACCCCAATGAGAATTTTGTTACCATTTTTCCCTCCATGAATTTCAACCCATATGGACTCGACATCCTCATTCCCTTCGCTAATATCCTCCCTTAAAGTGGACTTTAGACAAGACTTTACATAGAGACAAACCCCTCCTCCTCTCCGATTTTTACGATCCTTTCTAAACAGACTGTAACCCTGTAAGTTAACTGCCCAGTCATAGCTTTCATCTAACCATGTCTCGGTTATTCCCACTATGTCAAAGTTACCTGTAGATATTTCTGCTTCTAGTTCTTCCATCTTGTTTGTCAGGCTTCTGGCGTTTGCGAGCATGCAGTTTAGAGGATTTTGTTTTGTTCCAATCTCCTCACTGTGGATTGTTTTAGAAATGTTCTTACCTCCCTTCTGAGTATGTTTTCCTGGGTCGTCTTTGTTCGAGTCTAATGTTTTTCTTCCCGTCCCCTCTTCTTCTAGTTTAACGCCCTCCTGATGAGTGTAGCGAGTCTTCTGGCGAATGTGTGTTTCCCAGGTTTGTTGAGGTGTAGTCCGTCTCTGGCGAGGAGTCCATCGTACAAGTAATTCACACCGTGGTCCAGGAATCCGAATCCTTGTTGTCTGCACCATCGTCTTAGCCAGTTGTTTGCATCAAGGATCCTGTTCCATCTCCTGGTGCCATGCCCATCTACTGGAAGGATAGAAGAAAAAACTACCTGTGCATCCAGTTCCTTTACTTTCTTCCCCAACTCTTCAAAGTCCTTGCAGATTGTCGGTAGGTCCTTCCTTGCCGTGTCATTGGTGCCAACATGTATCAGAAGAAATGGGTGGACGTCCTTGGAGCTGAAGAGCTTTGGTATCCTATCGGTCACATCCTTGATCATCGCACCTGGAAGGCAGCATACTTCTCTTGCAGTTATGTCCGGTCTGCAGATGGCTGCTTCTGTGCCTCTCAGTAGTGAGTCTCCCACCACCACCACTCTTCGTTGCTTCTTGGCTGTACTTTTTGCTGTCACTTGTTGCTGTGTGCCCTTTTCTTTTTTGCTTGCTGGTATTGCTTCATTCTTAGGTGTGCCATCTTCATCCTCTACAAAGATTTGATATCGGTTCTTCAGTTGTGTGGTTGGTGATTTCTCCATGGTCTTCTTGCTTCTTTTGGTCACATGCTTCCACTCATCTGCTTTTGGAGGTTCTCTGACACTTTTTGCACCTTCTGTGACCAGTAGAGATGCTTCTGTTCTGTCTAGAAAGTCTTCATTCTCTTTGATGAGTTTCAAAGTTGCTATTCTTTCTTCCAGACCCCGCACCTTTTCTTCTAAAAGGGCCACTAGTCTACACTTCTGACAGGTGAAATTGGATTCTTCTTCTGGTCGATCTGTGAACATGTAGCACATGCTGCAGCTCACCATGTAGGTTGTCACATCTGCCATGTTGCTCCTAGATCCTGCTGACTTGCTGTGTGTTTTCCTTCTTGTGTAATCTACTCAGCCAAGCTCTCTTGCAATAATGTCCTACAGGCAAAAATTCGAAGCAGCTGGTCCCGGCTGTACCCAACGATCTTCTAGCTTAGGGAGACTTCGCTTCTCCCAGAAGGCACCTGGAATATGCAAATTAGCCTCCTGAAGCTTGAATCCCTGGTTTGGTGATGCTTTCGAAGCAGCTGGTCCCGGCTGTACCCAACGATCTTCTAGCTTAGGGAGACTTCGCTTCTCCCAGAAGGCACCTGGAATATGCAAATTAGCCTCCTGAAGCTTGAATCCCTGGTTTTGTAGTTACTCATCATGTGCTCTAACAGCCGCAAATGCAGTTGAGTCAATCCCAGGGGCGTGTATCATTCCGCAATTCCATCAGCTTGCCAATGATGTGTTCATGATGGGTCATCATGACAACCAGGGGTCTGCTGGTCACCCCGTGCCTGAAATTACAATTTTCCTGTGAAAGCCAGCCCATGATTTCAGCTTTACATTGCAATGCTGATTCTCTGCTATGTATAGCACAAGCCATCAGACAATCATGTCAGCCATCAGACTCAGTGACTGCCGGCCGTAAAGTGAAAGTGAAAGCACAGCCGCTGTGCTCTGCTTTCACTTTACGGCCGGCAGTCACAGTGCGGGAAGCAGACTGCAAGGGATCTGACGGACACCAGAATGTAAGTATGTGCTGTTTGTTTTTTTTTAGTTTAACGCTTGTAACCAGGGTAAACATCGGGTAACTAAGCGCGGTCCTGCGCTTAGTTACCCGATGTTTACCCTGGTTACAAGCGAACGCATCGCTGGATCGCATCGCTAGATCGGTGTCACACACACCGATCTAGCGATGACAGCGGGAGATCCAGCGATGAAAGAAAGTTCTAAACGATCTGCTACGACGTACGATTCTCAGCAGGATCCCTGATCGCTGCTGCGTGTCAGACACAGCGATATCGTAACGATATCGCTGGAACGTCACGAATCGTACCGTCGTAGCGATCGAAATGTTATAGTGTGACGGTACCCTTAGAATCAAGATGTGACATTAGGCGTCTCACATGTAAATGTTAAATTGCTTCAAATACCAGAGAGCAGAGATGAGAAAAACAGACAGGAGCTGCAGTGGATGTACTGGCTCCAGAGAAGTCTGTAATCAGCAAACAATTTCTACGTTACTCATGTAGGAAGGACTTTAATAGTGTTATGTAGACTTCTATTCTCAGCGTCTAGTCTACATGGGCAATTGCTAATTTAAGAGAGATTAGTTTGTCTTTGGTGACTTGACAGTTGTCTGCCTATGTGTGGTCTTAAGGTACCTTCACACTAAACAACTTCACAACGATATCGCTAGCGATCCGTGACGTTGCAGCGTCCTGGATAGCGATATCGTTCAGTTTGACACGCAGCAGCGATCTGGATCCTGCTGTGATGTCGTTGGTCGCTGCAGAAAGTCCAGAACTTTATTTCGTCGCTGGACTCCATGCAGACATCGCTGAATCGGCGTGTGTGACACCGATCCAGCGATGTCTTCACTGGTAACCAGGGTAAACATCGGGTTACTAAGCGCAGGGCCGCGCTCAGTAACCCGATGTTTACCCTGGTTACCATCGTAAAAGTAAAAAAAACAAACACTACATACTTACCTTCTGCTGTCTGTCCCCGGCACTCTGCTTCCTGCACTGGCTGTGAGCGCCGGTCAGCCGTAAAGCACAGCGGTGACGTCACCGCTGTGCTTTCCAGCCGCTGTGCTCACAGTCAGTGCAATAAAGCACAGCGCCGGGGACAGACAGCAGAAGGTAAGTATGTAGTGTTTTTTTTTTTTACTTTTACGATGGTAACCAGGGTAAACATCGGGTTACTAAGCGCGGCCCTGCGCTTAGTAACCCGATGTTTATCCTGGTTACCCGGGGACTTCGGGATTGTTGGTCGCTGGAGAGCTGTCTGTGTGACAGCTCTCCAGCGACCAAACAGCGACGCTGCAGCGATCGGCATCATTGTCGGTATCGCTGCAGCGTCGCTTAGTGTGAAGGTACCTTTACTCACAAGGCAAATTAACTTCCTTAGACCGGGGTCACCCTAGCATAAAATACGGATGATTGCTATGTGAGAAGAAAAATCGCACAGCACTCGGACCAGTGTTATTCTATGAGGCAGCTCGCATCACTGTATTTTTCCTCAGGCGTATTCAACATGTGTGAAAAATCACAGCATGTTGCAATTGTACGTGTATATAGTCCGAGACTCGCCAATGCAAGCCTATGGGTGTGAGAAAAACTCGGATGTCACACGGACCATTCATTTAGCTTGCGACTAATACGCACACATTTTGGTCATTTCAGCCCATTGAGCCATTAAATTAATTGAGGAAAATCAGTGAGAAATGTAAAGCCATATGCATGTCATACGGATACATAGGTGCCAGAAAATCGCATCATCACATTGCAAACGTATTACCTGTAGATGACCATGGTGCGACTCTTGGCAGGGAGACTCAGACTTTTTTTTTCATACGTTAAAGGGACTCTGTCACCTGAATTTGGAGGGAACAATCTTCAGCCATGGAGGTGGGGTTTTCGGGTGTTTGATTCACCCTTTCCTTACCCGCTGGCTGCATGCTGGCTGCAATATTGGATTGAAGTTCATTCTCTGTCCTCCATAGTACACGCATGCGCAAGGCAAGATTCCCTTTAAGTGTGACTCCAGCCTTATAGTTATTTGCTTGTACTGCTTCAATAATGTATTGCAAGAAAACCTGAGAAGAACTAAATGCATGTTTCCTCACGTTGAATATTTATTTGTGATGACATCAGGGTATGCACATTAAGGGCCATATCTGCGGCTCTCCATTAGGTAGTCCTAATACATTTAGGTCAATAAGAGTAAAACAAAAATCTGCTCTTTCCTTGCACAAATTTGTCAATATTCATTTGACAAAGTTTATTTGACAAAAACAAAGATTTAAAAGCGCAACTTTGGAAAAACTGGTTAGACTTTTTTATCTGTGGAAACTGTTAAATGAATATATGATATCACTCTATAGAGTTATAGACAGGAACTATAGTTTGTTCACTGGGAAATAGAGGAATTCAGCCATGCATAGTGCATCAGTCTGACATATCACAGTGTTTGCTATACTTCCCGAAAATACTTACAGCGAGGTGAGAGATTTTAATCCGCTGAAAGCATCCGATGCAACCTCAGATATCTGGTTCTTACTGAGGTCTCTAAAAAAATGCAATGAAAAAAATTGTCTAAATGGTTATACTTACAAACATAGGCAGATTTATACAATAGTATTACATTGTGACTACAAAGATGGCAGACAAGAAATGGACTGTCGTACAGCTATAGTATCTACACTTATTACGTACATAATTTGTACAATGGGCACAGAAGGTGAAATATTGTAATGCAACAATGTAGTATCTGTGCTGATCTAAGTCCACAGTTGGGCCTCTCGACAATAACCATCATATGTAGAGCTATAGGAAACACACAGGGCCAACATATTAGTCAGACTTTCTACAACACTCAGCTGTAACGAGATCAAGCAATGTGATGCCCAGTACCCTCAAAGTATATTACACTTACATTCTCTTTAGCTTCTTGTACTGAGTGAAAGCTCCAGCTGGAATACTCTTGATAGAATTCTGCTCGAGCCGTCTAAGAACAAGACACAAGCAAAATATAAAAAAAATATTATTTGTAGTGTCTGCTTACCATCTTGGTCTGAGATGACCACATTTGTGCGTCACACATTTATTGCAAGGCTTGGGAATGAAATCAATGGTTACAGTAAAATCATTTGATGATTGTTTGTCCAACTTCTTGAACTGTGAATGTAAGATATTGTTTGCCTTCATGAAACAGACCCCTGGATATTATTTTGTGAGCTCTGGCAGAAATGCACAAACATATTTAATACAGTGGGATTTATCTAAAGCAGCTTGGCCATCCATAAAACACTACAAACTGATGGATACATACATGCTGCTTGCATGTACACAATCTGATATACCGATGACCATGCAAGGAGGAAGAGGGGAGAGCACCTTATCGTTGCGTGCGCTGGAGGCCACTGGAGAGAAAGATGCAGTGACACGCCAATGCAGAAGATCCCTAAATCCACTGCCCATAGAAGGGAGGAAAAGATACAGATTGTTGAGGGAGTGCAGGTCCACAACTGCACCTCACAGGGCACTGTGACATGCATGGGAGGGGGTGATATCATAATGAAGACAGGAAGCAGGGATTTCTTCCAGGCATTGTATGTCCCAGACTTTGAAAAAAATCATTAACATGAAGAAATAAAATAAGTTTTCTCAACAACAAGACCACTAATATGAGGCATACAGGTAGGACTAGTGTAGCATTTCTTTCACCTGTGTGCCCATATTAATAGGATATACAAGCCCAGGGGATGACAGATTCCCTTTAAAGAGATCACCCAGACTGGTGAAATAAAAAGAAAGCAGTACTCAGCTTCACAATCCCCTTTCATTTGCTTACCTAGCCCGTGCCTCTTTCTAGTTACTGGTTCCATTCAGCCAATTATTGGACGCAGTGGTGAGCTGCCTCAGACTGTTAATTGTTGAGTGGTCATTTTCACTGATTTGCAGTATGTCGAGTCAGGACCAGGACATAACATAAGCAACTGAACAGGAGCTACAGTTGATTAGTGAGGGTATTAGTTGTGTGAAAATTGTTGCTATCCTCATGTACATTAGACTGTTAGCCGAAACCTTCGCTATCGGAGAGTTCGGCAGACATTAGTCTATTGGGTACAAGGATCTTTAGACTCACATGCCTCAGAAACACTCTCTACAAGTACATCCTCTGTGACACCCATTTCGAGAAATTATAGGACCTGTATTATCCCACTGTCCACATAGTGGTAGCCCTGCTCCTCTTAAAGACCAAGTCATGTTCGCTGGCTCTCTCTGGCATACTACTTCATGTTTAATTTGTACCAGAACTCTACTCATTCTAGCAGCAGATCTATCTGTCTGTCATGTGTTTCCACCAGAAGCAGCATACATACATAATATGGACATGCCTAGGCCTCATGTACAAATGCAGCAGTGCAACGCTTCTGACATCGCAAGTCTCTGTCAAGTCAGGAACCAAGGTAAAGGCAACTTCTGACTTCCACCTAGTTTTACTGCAGGATGGCATCCAAAAACATCAGTCATGGCATCATTAACTAACAAAGGATATGATTCTAGCTCCTAATGCATACACTAGGTATTGCAGGAACAAATGGTGCCACATGATTACACGTGGTGATCAATAACTATAGTAACAGTATTTGTCAATGCATAACTTATTTCAGAACACAGGCCATCAGAAATGCCATTTAGCTTGGTTTTGAAAGACTTCTGTTAAATAAAATTTTACCCAGCATTTAAAAATTCATTCAAATCAATGGTTGGGTTTCAGATGCTCAGTCCGATTTCCAATGACAAAAAATGTATGATCAGTGCCAAAGCGGATTATGCGCTTTATAGACCGTTGTTTGCCTGAAGGCTGAAGTACACAAGCTAATGCTTTAGAACATGGAAGCACAATCTGCAGACACCCTGTAACCTGTGAAAACTAGAGACTAAGGGTACCGTCACACTATACGATTTACCTACGATCACGACCAGCGATATGACCTGGCCGTGATCGTAGGTAAATCGTAGTGTGGTCACTGGGGAGCTGTCACACAGACAGCTCTCCAGCGACCAACGATGCCGAGGTCCCTGGGTAACCAGGGTAAACATCGGGTAACTAAGCGCAGGACCGCGCTTAGTTACCCGATGTTTACCCTGGTTACAAGCGTTAAACTAAAAAAACAAACAGCACATACTTACATTCTGGTGTCCGTCAGGTCCCTTGCAGTCTGCTTCCAGCACTGTGACTGCCGGCCGTAAAGTGAAAGTGAAAGCACAGCCGCTGTGCTCTGCTTTCACTTTACGGCCGGCAGTCACAGTGCGGGAAGCAGACGGCAAGGGACCTGACGGACACCAGAATGTAAGTATGTGCTGTTTGTTTTTTTTTAGTTTAACGCTTGTAACCAGGGTAAACAACGGGTAACTAAGCGCGGTCCTGCGCTTAGTTACCCGATGTTTACCCTGGTTACAAGCGAACGCATCGCTGGATCGCATCGCTAGATCGCTAGATCGGTGTCACACACACCGATCTAGCGATGACAGCGGGAGATCCAGCGATGAAAGAAAGTTCTAAACGATCTGCTATGACGTACGATTCTCAGCAGGATCCCTGATCGCTGCTGCGTGTCAGACACAGCGATATCGTAACGATATCGCTGGAACGTCACGAATCGTACCGTCGTAGCGAACGAAATGTTATAGTGTGACGGTACCCTAACTGAAATGGGCTCTAGATGCAGGAGTGTGACTAGAGTAGATGCAGTCCCACCCTAGGCTCCGAATCCTACAGGTCCCAAAAAGTCCCTTTGGCCTATGTGAAAAATCAATTCTATTAAAGACCTGTGATAGTTGAAGCTTATGGCCCCCAATATAAAATCTCCAAAAGGGCCCTAATTTCTAGAACGCCACTGTCTAGATGCATTCACTAAGGATCCGAGTGCTATATGACTGCCACACTCTCTGATGTAAAAAAATGCAATATTTCAATAAATTAGTTTATCTGATTTCACACTAAGGGTGCACTTTAAATGCAGAAAGCGTAAAGGGAGTGAATAAATATAAAATTAGACTACTAGTCCATGTAAACATGGCCGCTGAACAAATGAGACAATAAAATCATTGTTAGCAGCACATCTCCACCTGTAAAAAGCAATGTGTGGTCAAGCATAAAGGATCTGCATGTGAATGAATGATCTCCCTATCATTCTACCACACACTGTGCTGATGATGGTCCCATGAACTAGATCTAAACAACATTATATCACTGATTATCACACATTTGGGGCCAATGCATTAGGAGCCCTATCACCATGAATAAGATAAAATGGACATCATTATGTTAATACACAAAAGATGATAGCTTTACAGACTATCCCTCACTACTGCAGCTTTGTTGGGATGTTCACTTATGAGTAATTGCTAATTACAGTGAAAAAACTTTCTTTCCACTTTCTATTTTCCTCCTAAAAGGAACAAGAAAAGAAACTTTTGAATTAACACATTTGCTGCTTTTCATTTTTAGACTAGCTGGTTGACATGGACGTGGTCATTTTTGTAGGTTTAAGGAGGGGAAGTTTGAACATTATGGAATGAACTCTGCTAGGTAAAGAGCAAGCTAAATCAAAAGGTAAGGCCAACAGCAAGGCCATAAATCCTGTCCTGCAGCTCCAAATTACATTATAAACCACAAGTCCAAATGCTTGAAGATTTATCAATGTCAGCACATCCCATGGCAGATATTACTGGCAAAGAGTTATTGTGCCATTATAAATGCCTATTCCGCGACCTTGTGTAATAAGGACTTCTCTTTTACGCGATGTTACACAATTTATTATTCACCTATAGCAATCATTATTGCAATTCATGGATTTACTCATCTGCAAGGGGTTTGTATGTTCTCCCCGTGTTTGCGTGGGTTTCCTCCGGGCACTCCGATTTCCTCCCACTCTCCAAAGACATACTGATAGGGAATTTAGATTGTGAGCCCCAATGTGGACAACAATGATATATGTATAATGCAGTGGAATTAATGGTAACATAGTAACATAGTAACATAGTTAGTAAGGCCGAAAAAAGACATTTGTCCATCCAGTTCAGCCTATATTCCATCATAATAAATACCCAGATCTACGTCCTTCTACAGAACCTAATAATTGTATGATACAATATTGTTCTGCTCCAGGAAGACATCCAGGCCTCTCTTGAACCCCTCGACTGAGTTCGCCATCACCACCTCCTCAGGCAAGCAATTCCAGATTCTCACTGCCCTAACAGTAAAGAATCCTCTTCTATGTTGGTGGAAAAACCTTCTCTCCTCCAGACGCAAAGAATGCCCCCTTGTGCCCGTCACCTTCCTTGGTATAAACAGATCCTCAGCGAGATATTTGTATTGTCCCCTTATATACTTATACATGGTTATTAGATCGCCCCTCAGTCGTCTTTTTTCTAGACTAAATAATCCTAATTTCGCTAATCTATCTGGGTATTGTAGTTCTCCCATCCCCTTTATTAATTTTGTTGCCCTCCTTTGTACTCTCTCTAGTTCCATTATATCCTTCCTGAGCACCGGTGCCCAAAACTGGACACAGTACTCCATGTGCGGTCTAACTAGGGATTTGTACAGAGGCAGTATAATGCTCTCATCATGTGTATCCAGACCTCTTTTAATGCACCCCATGATCATCACCATGAATGGTGATGTATAAGCGAGTAAAATAAGTAACTAATAGATATATTTGGACAAACAATTTAATGGGAATACACCCTTTATTAAACACCTGTAGGACTACATTCCCCTAGCACTATGCATAAGGTTCATTTGTCCTCCGTTATCCGACACAGTAACATTGTCTGCCGAGAAATACGTTTACTCTGTAGAGCGTTTTTACGTCCCCCATCTTTCTTGATGTGAATCGTTTATCCTTGAGGATAAAGCACACAGTTCGGGGACCACTGTTGTATTTACGGTATCTCAGCTATCTTTTATTAGTGGAAATGGGTTTGCATCAGTTACCCTGTGCACTAGAGGAACAGTTTTGTAGCAATTTTCCTACTTCAAACAACAGCTAATGCATAATGGTTTGTCAGTCTTCTCCATAGCGCAGATAAATCACCGACAAGGAAAAAAAGTGAAGCATCACTACTGACAATTCTTGGCTGTCACATGAATAGAGTCTACAAATGAGATGGCCACGCTCTATTAACAATGCCTTTGTGCTCTGCTTTAGAGCTGTCATAAAATGTCCCTTCTGCATTTTTTGGCTGTGAAAATACTTATTGGAAAGGTTACAATATGTAAACTGAAAGCCTTTATCTTTCACTGAAGGGATCAAGACAAAAAACTCAGTGGTGAATGCTAAGTGATTTGTACCATTTGGGGCACAAAATGGTTTTGTCTTGCTAGTCTTATATTAGCAAATGATTGAGATATCAGTATAATCAAGTCATGGCTAAAGAAGGGGTTTGCAATTATACAAAAGTTCTTCAGTGGTTTGCAAATATTAATAAATAAAGAATAAGATTAAGGCCAGATTCACACATCCAACATTCATGGACTCCAATGTCGGGTCCAGTCGTAGGTCTCCTGACCTGAACACAACAGCTTTATACATGCCTATGAGAATATCTACAGCTAGCGCAGATATCACATTATGTACTCGGACAGAGAATGTCGGATGTTACAACATTACAATTGTATATTAATTATGCAAGGTGCACAGATGACCTTATTTCACTCTTTCTGCATGAATTTTGTTAACTTAGAAACCCTTTAAACATTAATCAAGATGAAAGTAAGTAATGTGTTGTACATGCCTATTGAAGATAGAAAGGTGGATTTTAGTATTTTCTTCTATATGAATTTATACTTGTAGAACTGCAATTACAGAAGTGCAAATGGCTCATGTGTAAATCAGGTATGCCAGAGCTAATGACATTACAATAAAATGATTACTTACATCTCAATAATGCCTTCTGGTAGATTGGCTGGGATTTCCGTAAGTCCTTTCCCCCGACAGTCAACCACATTGTTGCTGCAGGCACAAGCAGATGGACAGCTCACTGCATTGGCATTGCATGATGGAGGCTCATTTGGGGATCCTGTAAAATCACAGAGCAGTTTTATTAAGCTCAGAAATTGTCCTTTTCCTTTTGAAATCGATGCACTCAATTTAGGACCATGAAAATCTGCTATCTAATAGCCACTTATGCCATCCTCTTCCATGTTGATAACAAAATAATTCACCGATCTAAGGATTTTATATATATATATATATATATATATATATATATATATATATATATATATACATATATATACACAGTATATATACACACAAATATAGACATATATGCATGAACTTGCTGATACATGTATATATGAATAAAACATTGTATTTTAGAGTATATATATGTATATATATATATATATATATATATATATATATATATATATATACATACTGTATATACAGGGGTTGGATCAAATAATGGTAACACCTGGAAACATCAACAAAAGTTAGTTTAATATGGTGTAGATCTACCTTTTGCGGCGATTACAGCCTTATTCTTCAAGGTATGGATTCATATAAGGTGTGATTCATAAAAAGGAATTTTAGCCCATTCTGCAGTTAAAACACCCTCCAGTTCTTTGAGCGACGATGGCGGCGGAAATCGACGTCTAACTTGCATCTCTAAAATCGACCATAAATGCGCAATAATGTTGTGGTCTGGGGATTGTGGGGGCCAGATAAGATGCTCAACTTCATTAGAATGTTCCTCGTGCCATGCTTTAACGATTCTAGCTGTATAAATTGGTGCATTATCATCCTGAAAGATGGCATTCCCCTCCGGGAACAGTGCTTGAACCATTGGATGCACTTGGTCGCCCAAAATGCCTAAATAATCTCTGCTGTTAATTCTTCCATGAAGGGATATCATTGGCCCAGTGGATCTCCATGAAATAGCACCCCAGATCATCACAGAACCTCCGCCATGTTTTATGGTTGGGAGAAGGCTTTCTGGATGGAATGCTTCTTTCAGCTGTCTCCAAACATATACTCAGCCGGAGGTCAGAAATAGGGTAAATGATGATTTGTCTGAGAATATCACAGGTTTCCACTGCTCGAGGGACCAATTCTGGAGGTTTCTACACTACTCTAAGCGCTTGGAAACATTTGTCATTGAGAGCAATGGTTTTCTAATTGCAGCTCTTCCGTGGAATCCAGATTTGTGCAGCTCCCGACAAACAGTTTTCATGGAAATTGGGTTCTGTAGGTGTTCATTGAGCTCAGGAGTGATTTTCGGAGCAGTGGTCTTGGGATCCTCTCTCACAATTCACTTTAGAGTCCGACGGTCTCTCTCATTCAACGTTGACTTTCGGCTGGACCTGTGCTTTGCTACGGACGTTTTTCTTTCTCTTTCAAATGCAGTCATTACTTTGGAGACAGTACCTCTTGACATGTCAAGCATTCGGGCACTTTCTTTTATACTAGTGCCTGCCATACGAGCACCAACAATTTGGCCTCTTTGAAAATCCGAGAGGTCTGCAATTGGTATCAGGCTCTCATCAATGTTGTTACAATTCGGCAAAACAAATAGTTAATTTACATATACATATCGCATAACACAAATAATCAACTACAAAACATTACCACATGTCACGGTTTTCATGTTTATCACATGTTCGAAGATTATGATGCCAAAACGTTAGGTGTTTCCATTATTTTGTCCAACCCCTGTATATATGTGTGTATATATATATATATATATATATATATATATATATATATATACACCAAGCAGAAAAAGAAGGCAGCACTCCAATAGTTTGTAAAAGTGAAAAAGCTGTGAAGTTTATTTCAGACCCACATCTCGCGACGTTTCGGCTCACACTGAGCCTTTCTCAAATTTTGTTTGAATGCAGATTGCACATTTTCGGTTAGTGCGATAAACCTCATTTCAAGGCAGAAACATTACTGTGTCCAACAGTTATTAGATATATGAAACTGAAATAGCTGTTGCAAAAAAAACAATTTTTATAAAACATTAAGCTTAAGATTAATAGGGGTGCCCAAACTTTTTCATATAACTGTATGTATGTATATATATATATATATATATATATATATATATATATATATATATATAATATACATACAGGTAAATATATATATATATATATATATATATATATATATATATATATACATACATACACGTGGTCAAAATTGTTGGTATGACAATTCAATGACAGAAAAACCCACAATGTTCACAGAAAAAACTTGAATCTGACAAATGTAATAAATAAAAGATCTATGAAAATGAACAAATAAAAGTCAGACATTGCTTTTCAACAATGCTTCCACAGAATTAAAAAAAAAAAACTCATGAAATAGGCCTGGACAGAAATGATGGTACCCCTGAAAATAATGTGACAAAGGGACATGTTAAATCAAGGTGTGTCCACTAACTAGCATCACAGGTGTCTACAATCTTGGAATCAGCGAGTGGGCCTGTATATAGGGCTACAGATACTCACTGTGCTGTTTGGTGACTAAGAGGTATTGATATCACCATACTACGTGGATGTTGACTATCGTATACTAAAAGATTATTCCTATCTGTTTTTTTAACACACAGAGTTGTTGTTAACTCACTATCCCTCAGTTTGACAAAAACATCCAAAAATTGTATGTCTGTCCTAGAAGATATTAAAGTGAACTTACCGTATTTTCTGGTGTACAAGATGACTGGGCATATAAGACGACCCCCAATGGAGTTTGGGATATACCCGCCGTATAAGACAGGGGTCATCTTGTACGCCCAGTCATCTTATACGGCGTGTGCTGTCCAGATGGTTCCCAGGGTCTGGAGGAGAGTAGACTCTCCTTCAGGCCCTAGGATCTATATTCATGTAAAAAAATAAAGAATAAAAAATATGGGATATACTTACCCTCCAACGGCCCCCGACTCTCAGCGGTGCAAGTGGCCTCCGTTCCTAAGGATGCATTGAGCGAAGGATCTTAGATGACGTCGCGGTCGCGTGACCATGACGTCATCTAAGGTCCTTCGCTCAATGCATCCTTAGGAATGGAGCCGCTTGCACCGCTGAGAGCCGGGGGCCGTCGGAGGGTAAGTATATCCCATATTTTTTTTTTATTCTTTTTTTTACATGAATATGGATCCCAGGGCCTGAAGGAGAGTCTCCTCTCCTCCAGACCCTGGGAACCATCCAGGACCGCTTCCTGCACACGCCGTACCCGGCGTATATGACGACCCCCGACTTTTGAGATGATATTCAAGGGTTAAAAAGTCATCTTATACGCCGGAAAATACGGTAATTGTTTGATCAACTTTATTTAAAAATTGGTGAAATTCATCCAGTTGCTCCTGAGTGCCTGTCCATAGGAGGAAGACATCGTCTATGTATCTCCACCGCTCCAGCACATGCTGGAAGTGGTGGGACACATAGACAAGGTCCTTCTCCAAGACACTCATAACCAAATTAGCATATGGGATGAAGTATAGCCAGATGGAGGACGGAAGATATTCGTGTTATAATCATTTCTCTGAATACTTTTTTCATTTATTTTTTGTATGTCATTACAATGTGTAGGACTGTCGGCCAATAACAATACTATTTGATTATAAAGGATGCATGTGCTTTTCAATGTTCTCCGTACACAAATTTTACTTATGGAATAAAAACGGACGCTAGGGAGTAGGTATACTTACCCGAATAGACACTATGGTTGAGACATTATGATCTGGAGGGATCATGTGTTTCGCTAAGGTGGTGTGTGGTGACTGGAGGTAGCCCAGATAGAGTACAGTCCAGTACACCAGGGTGGGTTGAAATACCTTTAAACACCTTTAATGCGTTCACATTCCTATTATGTTAAACTCTGGAAAGTAGCAGCCTGAAAGATACCGTAATTGAAAGGTGCCCTCTGTTTAAAAAAAACAGTAGTTGCTAACCTGTAAAATTATGATAACTATATGTAAGATGGGAATTACAATAGTTCCATTAGAACTAGGGATAAGGCAGCTTTATGTGGGCTGGAGATGCGCTGCAAATTGGAAGCGCGGCCCTGTGAGATTCTTATGTTTTTTTCTGCAATATACGCTCGTTTTTGTATTATGCCACATTCAAGATGGAGCAGAGATGTCAGTGTTGTGGAAGTGCGCATCCGCGAGGTGGAGTTGCCACACACTCCATAGGATTGGCGGGCAGCCTATGACAGGGTAGTGATGTGCTGAGACATGCGCAGCAAACTAGGGAGAATGCTGGAAACGGTGTGAATGGCGTCCTCCGTGTGGAAAAGCAAGATCCCACGGGGGTAAGATAAATATGTTTAATTTCACAGCTACACTAGAGATAATGATATGATTAAGTCACCTTTTGATATATGATGATATTAAAGATATTAATATTAAAGATAGGGAACGGACATATAATTGATTTGAATATGGATATCAAAGGCATTTTAGCACTAAAGCACTTTTTTATGACTTGTTATATGAAATGGTGTCACATGAGCGATATTGGATTTTTTGTATACATGATGAAATGCTTTTCCTAATACACTTTATTGTTCGCTTATGAATTTTTAATGATTGTTAATTATGTCTACAAAATCAGACTTGGTTGTAACACCCACTGCCTGGGAAAGGCTCAGTGTGACCCGAAATGTCACCCAGACATGTGGGTCTGAGTAAACTTCACCACTTTTTCAATTTGGATAAAATGGAGTGCTGCCTTTAATTTTTCTTTTTCTTATTACATACATATATATATATATATATATATATATATATATATATATATATATATATATATATATACCAAATAGCAAAAAGAAGGCAGCACTCCAAAAGTTTCAGATGAAAAAGAGGTGAAGTTTTAATCGACCCACATCACAGCGCAGTGATGTGGGTCGATTAAAACTTCACCTCTTTTTCATCTGAAACTTTTGGAGTGCTGCCTTCTTTTTGCTATTTGGTATACATGTTGGATTAATGTTTGGACCATTTTTATCCAGGGGGCTAGGCACCCACCATTGGTGAGCATTGTGCTGTTCCATTTTCTTTATATATATATATATATATATATATACATATACACATTTATATATATATATATATATAATATAGAGATGTGTACTTTTGTCCGAAGCCTTCGACGGATACCAGGACTTCAGTCGGAGCAACGTTCGTTGGAGCAGCAGCAGAGTTTATGCTAGCAGGGGGCGCAGCACCGCAAGTCTACGATGCTACATTCCCCTGCTTTCCATTCATTCCCCAGATATTACAGTCAGGAGCACAGTTGCATTAGCAGTCTCCTGGCTGTAATTTTTTTTAACCCCTTCAGATGGATTTACAGCGTGGGACGTGACTGAGCGCCGGAAAGGTATGGGATATTGTTGCTTTTTTCTTTTTTTTCTTTTACAGAACGAGGGTCGTCATTTGGATTAAGAGTATAATGAATTATTACAACACCCTGTGTCTTTATTTCAATAAAATACATTTTTCCTAATGTGTGTGTTTTATTAACCATTTACTACTATTGGATTAATAATGGATAAGTGTATTATTGACATCTCTCCATTATGTCACCTTACAATAGCAAGGTGACATTAACCCTTTATTACCCCATATTTCACCGCTACAGGGGAGTGGAAAGAGAGAGGCTAAGTGCCAGAATAGGCGCATCTTGCAGATGTGTCTTTTCTGGGGTGGCTGGAGGCAGATGTTTTTAGCCGGGGGGGGGGGGGGGGGGCAATAACCATTGTCCCTCTCTATGCTATTAATACCTGCCCTCAGTCACTGGCTTTCCAACTCTGGCGGAGAAAATTGTGCGGGAGCCCACGCCAGTTTTTTCTGTGAATTAACCATTTATTTTAACAGCTAGAACCCCCAAATTTTGCACACACACACTATTAACATTAGTAGTGAAGAATATGCAAAAAAGGGATATGAAATGGTTTACTGTATGTAAACCATGTCTTATATCCTGTCGGGTTTAGGAAGGGGATATCAAAAGCCTGCAATTGAATTACCGGCTTTTCTGCTATCTTGCGCTGTATGAAATATATATATATATATATATATATATACTGTATATATATATATATATATATATATATATACGTGTCTCACTGACATATATGTATATATATATATATATATATATATATAGACTGTATATATGTTTTCACGAATATTTGAGCCCATGGATCCATTCTATGTCCATTTTGCAAGTCGGCGAGAAAATCTCGCCGTACGGATGCCATTCGGATTACATACAGAGGTTTACATGCGCAAAATAAGCAGCCACACCCTGCCTACAGATGACATACGGATCACTGTTTTGGATCCATTTCTGCGTATTATGCCTGTAAAATACGGATCGTATTTCCCTACGCTGAGTGTGACGCCGGCCTAACAGTTTTATTTCTACTGACAGGTTCCCTTTAACATGGTACAAAAATGTAGCAATAAAAATGCTCACCACTCAGGCGTACAATAGGTTTAATAGCTAGTATATATACAGTATGCGTGTATATATATATATATATATATATATATATATATATATATATATATATATTTACAGTGGGGCAAAAAAGTATTTAGTCAGTCAGCAATAGTGCAAGTTCCACCACTTAAAAAGATGAGAGGTGTCTGTAATTTACATCATAGGTAGACCTCAACTATGGGAGACAAACTGAGAAAAAAAAATCCAGAAAATCACATTGTCTGTTTTTTTTAACATTTTATTTGCATATTATGGTGGAAAATAAGTATTTGGTCAGAAACAAAATTTCATCTCAATACTTTGTAATATATCCTTTGTTGGCAATGACAGAGGTCAAACGTTTTCTGTAAGTCTTCACAAGGTTGCCACACACTGTTGGTGGTATGTTGGCCCATTCCTCCATGCAGATCTCCTCTAGAGCAGTGATGTTTTTGGCTTTTCGCTTGGCAACACGGACTTTCAACTCCCTCCAAAGGTTTTCTATAGGGTTGAGATCTGGAGACTGGCTAGGCCACTCCAGGACCTTGAAATGCTTCTTACGAAGCCACTCCTTCGTTGCCCTGGCGGTGTGCTTTGGATCATTGTCATGTTGAAAGACCCAGCCACGTTTCATCTTCAATGCCCTTGCTGATGGAAGGAGGTTTGCACTCAAAATCTCACGATACATGGCCCCATTCATTCTTTCATGTACCCGGATCAGTCGTCCTGGCCCCTTTGCAGAGAAACAGCCCCAAAGCATGATGTTTCCACCACCATGCTTTACAGTAGGTATGGTGTTTGATGGATGCAACTCAGTATTCTTTTTCCTCCAAACACGACAAGTTGTTTCTACCAAACAGTTCCAGTTTGGTTTCATCAGACCATAGGACATTCTCCCAAAACTCCTCTGGATCATCCAAATGCTCTCTAGCAAACTTCAGACGGGCCCGGACATGTACTGGCTTAAGCAGTGGGACACGTCTGGCACTGCAGGATCTGAGTCCATGGTGGCGTAGTGTGTTACTTATGGTAGGCCTTGTTACATTGGTCCCAGCTCTCTGCAGTTCATTCACTAGGTCCCCCCGCGTGGTTCTGGGATTTTTGCTCACCGTTCTTGTGATCATTCTGACCCCACGGGGTGGGATTTTGCGTGGAGCCCCAGATCGAGGGAGATTATCAGTGGTCTTGTATGTCTTCCATTTTCTAATTATTGCTCCCACTGTTGATTTCTTCACTCAAAGCTGGTTGGCTATTGCAGATTCAGTCTTCCCAGCCTGGTGCAGGGCTACAATTTTGTTTCTGGTGTCCTTTGACAGCTCTTTGGTCTTCACCATAGTGGAGTTTGGAGTCAGACTGTTTGAGGGTGTGCACAGGTGTCTTTTTATACTGATAACAAGTTTAAACAGGTGCCATTACTACAGGTAATGAGTGGAGGAAAGAGGAGACTCTTAAAGAAGAAGTTACAAGTCTGTGAGAGCCAGAAATCTTGATTGTTTGTTTCTGACCAAATACTTATTTTCCACCATAATATGCAAAAAAAATGATAAAAAAACAGACAATGTGATTTTCTGGATTTTTTTTTCTCAGTTTGTCTCCCATAGTTGAGGTCTACCTATGATGTAAATTACAGACGCCTCTCATCTTTTTAAGTGGTGGAACTTGCACTATTGCTGACTGACTAAATACTTTTTTGCCCCACTGTATAAACACACATATACACAGATACACACTGGGGAAAATAGGTATTTGATACACTGCCGATTCTGCAAGTTTTCCCACCTACAAAGAATAGTGAGGTCTGCAATTTTTATCGTAGGTACACTTCAACTGTGAGAGACAGAATTTAAAAATAACAACCAGAAAATCACATTGAATGGGTTTAAAATAATTAAGTTACATTTTATTGCATGAAATAACCATTTGATCACCTACCAACCAGCAAGAATTCTGTCTCTCAGAAACGTGTTAGTTTTCCTTTAAGAAGCCCTCCTACTCTGCACTCATTACCTGTGTTAATTGCACCTGTTTGAACTGGTTACCTGTATAAAGGAAACATGTCCACACACTCAATCACACTCCAACTCCTCCACCATGGCCAAGACCAAAGACCTGTCTTTGGACACCAGGGACAAAATTATAAATCTGCTCAAGGCTGGGATGGACTACAGGACAATAGGCAAGCAGCTAGGCGAGAAGGCAACCACTGTTGACACAATTGATCTGACGAGAGCTAGGAACACAGTTTCAAACATCATTACTGTTAGTAACACACTATTCCTTCATGGACTAAAATCCGTAATGGAACGCAAGCTCCCCCTGCTCATTCTACCACATGTCCAAGCCCGTTTGAACTTAACCAGTGCCCGTGTGGATGATCAAGAGAAGACATGAGAGAAGGTCATGTGGTCAGATGAGACCAAAACAGAAATGTTTGCATTTAAAGGAAGATGAAGGATATGTACAACCCCAAAATGCTGTCCTAACCATGTAGCATGGTGGAGGAAACATCGTACTTTGGGGGTGCCTTTCTCCTAAGGGGACAGGTCAACTGCACCGTACTGAAGGGAGGATGGATCGGATCATATATCACAAGATTTTGGACAACAACTTCCTTTTCCTCAGTAAAAGAATTGAAGATGGGTCGTGGTTCGGTCTTCCAGCATGACAATGACGAGAAACACACAGCCAGGCCAATGAGATAGTGGCTCTGTAAGAAGCATTTCAAGGTTCTGGAGTGGTCTTTACTGTCTCCATACCTGAAATGATTCTGTAAGAAGCATTCCAACCTCCTTGAGTGGCCCTGCAAGTCTCCAGACCTGAACCCAATATAAAATCTTTGGACAAGCTGAAACTCAATGTTGCCCAGCAACAGCCCAGAAGCCTGGAAGACCAGAAGAAGATCTGCATGGAGGTGTGGGCCCACATCCCTGCTGCAGTCTGTGCAAACCTGGTCAATAACTACAGGACATGTCTCACCTCTAATTGCAAGCAAAGATTTATGTACCAAATACTAAGTTCTGTTTTTCTATTGCATCAAATACCTATTTAATGCATTAAAATGCAAATTATTTAAAAGTCATACAATGTGAATTTCTGTTTTTCATTTGTAGATTATTTCTCTCATAGTTGAAGTGTAGCTATGATAAAAATTACAGACCTCCATTATTGTAGGTAGGAAAACTTGCCAAATTTGCAGTGTATCAAATACTTTTTTTCACCACTGATACAGCTCTGGCAAAAATTAAGAGACCACTGCAAAACTTTCTGTTTGTCTGATTTTTCTCTTTATAGGTATATTTTTTAGTAAAATGTAAATTGTTCTTTTATTCTATAAACTACTGACAACATGTCTCCAAAGTTCCAAGCAATAAATTTTGTATTTATTGTGAGAACTTGGGAAGTGGACCCTCTGAGTCATGGCTTCAGAGCCCCCGAGGGCGAGCGGACCAGATGGTGCCACCCCCTGTACAGGGAGTGTTAGGGACAGGCCCAAGGAGGGTGAAGCCGCAACTGCCAGAGCCAAAGGGAAGACTGAGGGCTGAGCAAAGGGAGAACAGAACTACAGAGGAGACTAGGGCGGTGGAAACACGGGATGGACAGAGGCTGCAAGGACAAAGCACTGACTGGTTTGATGGTAAGACACGTTTAACAATGAACGACTGTAACAAAGGACTGGTGGGTACAGCAGGAACACAGGACTGGCAGGTACGGCAGGAACACAGGACTGGTGGGTATGGCAGGAACATAGGACTGACAGGAACCATGGACTGGCAGGTACAGCAGGAACACAGGACAGGAAGGTACGGCAGGAACACAGGACTGGAAAGTACGGCAGAAACACAGGACTGGTAGGTACGGCAGGAACACAGGACTGAAAGGTACGGCAGGAACGCAGGACTGAAAGGTACGCCAAACAGACAAATCAGAGTCAGACCAGAGCCAAGGAACCTAAGGAGACGCTGGCTAGAAGCCAGCGAACGCAATAGACGCAAAGGCGTCTAAGCAGGGCAGACGCTGGGAAGAAGTACCCGACGGGCGCCACCATATTGGAGGCGGAGCCACCGGGTCACGACGTCCCAGAAGCCTCAGCGACGAAAGAAGCGTGTCTGCTCATGCGCGGACTGCCGAAGGGACGAGCGCTGGAGAAGCCAGATGAAGAAGAGCAGGAAGGAGCATCGGGAGTTCGCCGGCCAGACAGGTGAGTATGAGGTAGCGGCGTAACATTTTTTTTTCTGAAAATGAGAAATGATCAAAATAACAAAAAAATGCATTGCTTGCAGACCTCAAATAATGCAAAAAAAAAAAAAAAACACAAGTTCATAATCATTTAGAAACAACAATACTAATGTTTTAAATCACAGCTTTCATGCGTCTTGGCATGCTTTCCACCAGTCTTTCACACTGCTTTTGGGAGACCTTATGCCACTCCTGGTACAAAAATGTGAGCAGTTCTTCCTTGATTGATGGCTTGTAACTATCCATTTTCTTCTTGATTACATTCCAGAGGTTTTCAATGGAGTTCAGGTCTGGAGATTGGGCTGGCCATGATAGGAATTTGATGTGGCGATCCTTTATCCACACCTTGACTGACCTAGCTGTGTGGCATTGGGCATTGTCATGCTTGAAAAAAACAGTTCTCAGAGTGGGGAACATTGCCTGAGCAGAAGGAATCACCTGTTTTTCCAGGATAACCTTTTATGCGGCTTGTTTCATACGTCCTTCACAACCTGCCCAATACCAGTATTGCTGAAGCATCCCCAGATCAACACCTGGTCATCGAATGGTTAGACAGAGACCTTAAGAGGCGTACAAGCCACAGTGTCTTTCACCCACTGTGAAATTTGGTGGAGGATCGGTGATGATCTGTGGATGCTTCAGCAAGGCTTGAATTGGGCAGGTTGTTCTTTGCGAAGGACATATGAATCTCCAGACCTGAACCCCATTGAAAACCTCTGGAATGTAATCAAGAGGAAGATGGATTGTCACAAGCCATCAAACAAAGAAGAACTGCTAAAGGTACCTTCACACATAACGATATCGTCAACGATATCGTTGCTTTTTGTGACGTAGCAACGATATTGTTAAGGAAATCGTTATGTGTGACAGCGACCAACGATCAGGCCCCTGCTGGGAGATCGTTGGTCGCTGAACAAAGTCCAGAACTTTATTTCGTCGCTGGATCTCCTGTGGACATCGCTGGATCGGCGTGTGTGACACCGATCCAGCGATGTCTTCACTGGTAACCAGGGTAAACATCGGGTAACTAAGCGCAGGGCCGCGCTTAGTAACCCGATGTTTACCCTGGTTACCAGCGTAAAAGTAAAAAAAACAAACAGTACATACTTACCTTCCGCTGTCTGTCCCCGGCGCTGTGCTCTGCACTCCTCCTGTACTGGCTGTGAGCGTCGGTCAGCCGGAAAGCAGAGCAGTGACGTCACCGCTCTGCTTTCCAGCCGCTGTGCTCACAGCCAGTACAGGAGGAGTGCAGAGAAGCAGAGCGCCGGGGACAGACAGCGGTAGGTAAGTATGTAGTGTTTGGTTTTTTTTTACTTTTACGCTGGTAACCAGGGTAAACATCGGGTTACTAAGCACGGCCCTGCGCTTAGTAACCCAATGTTTACCCTGGTTACCCGGGGACTTCGGGATCGTTGGTCGCTGGAGAGCTGTCTGTGTGACAGCTCTCCAGCGACCAAACAGCGACGTTGCAGCGATCCGGATCGTTGTCGGTATCGCTGCAGCGTCGCTTAATGTGAAGGGGCCTTTACATTTTTGTACCAGAAGTGGCATAAGGTCACCCAAAAGCAGTGTGAAAGATTGGTGGAAAGCATGCCAAGACACATGAAAGCTGTGATTAAAAATCATGGCTATTCCACAAAATATTGATTTCTGAGCTCTTCCTGAGTTAAAACATTAGTGTTGTTGTTTCTAAATGATTATGAACTTGTTTTTCTGCATTATTTGAGGTCTGCAAGCAATGCATTTTTTTGTTATTTTGACCATTTCTCATTTTCAGAAAATAAATACAAAATGTATTGCTTGGAAATTTGGAGACATGTTGTCAGAAGTTTATAGAATAAAAGAACAATTTACATTTTACTCAAAAATATACCTATAAAGAGAAAAATCAGACAAACTTAACATTTTGCAGTGGTCTCTTAATTTTTGCCAGAGCTGTCTATATAGTATATATATATATATATATATATATATATATATATATATATATATATATATATATATATATATATATAATTTTAAAGCTCTCTGCCTGTGTGAATTGGATTGGTTGTTACCAACATCTTGTGGGAATTTCAACCTCAATTGCACCTATAGAAAAATATTTACTTATAAAATTGGTTATGTGTTCAACACTTATTTCATCCGTTTTGTATGGAAATTACAGAAACACATTGAGTATTCACATTTGTAAACATAATCATATGTCATTACACACATTAAGGCTATGTGCACACGTTCAGGAATTCATGCAGAAAATTCCTGTGAAAATCCAGACATTTCTGGCAGATTTCCGCATGAAATCCGCATGCGTTTTTTTGCGCGGTTTTGAAGCGGTTTTGAAGCGGTTTTGACGCATTTTTTGCGCGTTTTTTCCAGACATTTCCCAATGCATTAGACAGTGGGAAAACCGCGAAAGAAATGCAAAATTAATGAGCAGGTTCATTATTTTTCCGCAATGCATTTTTCATGCGGAAAAACGCACATCATGTGCACAGAAATTGCGGATTTCATTAAAAATGATAGGATGCTTAATGTATGCAGATTATTTGCGATTTTATAGCGTTTTTATAGCGCAAAAACGCTAGAAAACCGCAAATAATCTGCAAGGTGTGCACATAGCCTTAGAGATCCATTTCATTACTCAACTTTGAAAAGGTGCAGAACTTTGTAAACAATAAGAGTATGTGCACACATAGAAGAGGTCAACTGCGGATTTTTCTGCAGCAGATTTGATAAATCCGCAGTGGAAAACCACTGCGGATTTTTCGCAGTTTTATGCGGTTTTCACTGCGGTTTTACAACTGCGGATTTCTATTGGAGCAGTTGTAAAACCGCTGCGGAATCCGCAGAAAGAAGTGACATGCTGCGGAATGTAAACCGCTGCGTTTTCGCGTGTGCATGTGCACAGCGTTTTTGGTTTCCCATAGCTTTACATTGTACTGTACTCATGGGAAACACTGCGGATCCGCAGTAAAATCTGCATCGTGTGCACATACCCTAATTGTAGAGGAAATGCAGCCCCCAGGGTCTAATTACTAAGAGGCCACTGCCAGCGATTTGCAGCAGAATCTAAGAAGTTGAACAGCAGCAATCGGAGTTAGATCTGATTACTGCTGTTAGAGGATTGGAACAATATCTAGCAGCTCAATCCTCTATCCACAGTTATTACTGTGGGATATGATTAGGAAAATACATATCTTTGTATTCAGAAACATTCTGGTAATTCATGCTTTCACACTTAATTTAGCGCTAACTGCAAGAACACGAATACACCCACAAATGTGTCAGTCAAACTGACTGACAAACTGGCCAATACAAAAATGAAATGGCAGTAACCGCACTCAGAATGTTATAATCCAGGGTTTGCAACAAATCAAATGATGGTATGATCACATCTCCATTGCAAACATTCTTATCCTGGGTAGAACGGTCACTAATTCTTACAAATTGAAGATTTCAAACATTTAGTTAACAAAACAGGCAAGCAGGAGGTGAGGTAGAAACGTTACCAGACCCATTCATCAAGTGAGAAACAGATACACACTCAGACACTAAAAAAGCAGGCATTATCCTATAGTCCCCATCCTCTATGCTTCTCATCGGCCACTTTGTCTCACCTATGTCCACATACTGCAATTTTAGACAGCGTTTGGATGCATTTAACCTTAAATGTCAAGAGATTGATATGCAGATACATTTTCCAAAAACAGAACTGAAAATGAAAATTGCTTGTGGCTGGCTGTGTACATGAAGGGGCACAGTATCTTCACAAAAGGAAAGAGAATTACTGAGAGCTCAGTCCTCGCGTTTGAAAAATGTCAAGGATTCCACCGAGAGCTGAGTCTGCCTGCCTGAATTACCATTAGCGCTAACAGCTTGTAACCAATGGTCATCCCTCTTTTTATCTGTCAATATTATGAGGAGTAGATGAAAAAAAACAACCCCCCCCATCATACATATTCTATTTGGTGGGATTTCAAAATATAGTTTAAAGGACTGAATTTCATAAGAGGTGGAACCTGAGAAGCAGACAAATAAATATCACTTCTGAAACCTAGCAAATATAGCAGCAGAAGTGCTAAATGTATTTCATGTATGGTCATACATATGCAATTGGTTTCACCGCTGCAGATTGGCGTAGATGGAATAGCAATCACAACACTCGTACTATATTGCCAGGCTTTTTGAGTACGCTACAATAAAGATTGATCGATAAGGTGACAGGTATAGAAATGTATATGACTGTACAGTATCTTTTATTAGCAGGCCCAAAATAAAATTTAGATGACAGCTTAAAAACAACATCTAAGAATAGAAGAATATAAACACTCCTGGACATGGAAATTAAAATACCACAAAGAAAAAGCTGTGAAATTATTGAAATCACAGGATTGATCAAAAAAATGGAAACAACCTTTTCAAAATACTTAGATTTATTCAGTATGGAGTGTGAACCCCACACTCAGGAATACACGCAGTTATACACCTTGGCCTGCTATCAGTGAGGTTATTGATGGTTGTCTGAGAAATGTTCTGCACGCTGAATGCACTTTGGCATACAAATCAAGATCCACTGCTGGCAAATCTTTTACAATTGCCAACCTACGAAGTCCTAGATGTGCTAAATGGGAGAGGAGTCCAAAGATGTTGCAGGTTTAGGCCATGTGGGCTGCTCAGAGTAGAAAGAGCAATGTGCAATCTGTTGTTGGCTACTTGAACACTTGGCTACTTGAACACTTTTGCAAAATGAGCATACCACTGGTCCTACAATCAAATTAACATAACGCTGTGCTGTTATAGTACCTGCAATGAGTAGATTATAATCCTGGATGTAGGACCAGTGTAATGTTCCCTCCAGGCCAATGTTTGGTTATCGTTGCATCTAAGACACTACCAGGACTCATTGCTGAAGAGGATAGACCAACCTCCATTGACATATTGCTCTTTCTTGCGATATCCTTTGAGAGCGATGGCATGAGGTCAATCGAATGCCTTCACAATGGAACGTCACACTGGTTCAACTCCAAGGATTTTGGTTCGAGTTTGCATAATGCATGGTAGATGAATCCCTGTAGTCTCCACTCCAGGTACACTAACATCTCAGTGTTACATTGATTTGGTTTTGGAACCAATAGTATGATCATTTCATGAAAGTGTCCCTTGGACGTATAGATATGTCATGGCAATTTTGCACTCACAAAGGCTTTGCGAGCACGATTGCCGCCAGATATCAACTGATTTTGACAGCTGACAATTGGCAATCACCGCTCCTGGCACTTTAGCCCCCTAAATACTGCAATAGATATCAATCACAGTTTATAGCTGGGAGGCAGAGGGAGAGAGCCCCCTCTGCTCTTTGATCAGCGTCGTCGCTGAGATGTATTCTTAAGAGGTCAATTGTTGCCATGGTAAACCGATGTCGTCATGATTACATCCAGGTCACCAGAGCTAGCAAATTGGCTAGATCATGCTCAGAACATGATGTAGCAAGTTTGTCAGTGCAGCGCTGACAGTTTCAAGAGATCAGACTGCAAAAAGTGAAAGTCCCATAGTGGGACAAAGAAAAAAGTTAAAATAAAAAAAAAGTGCCAAAAATTTGTAAAAATATAAAAAAAAATTACTAAATAATTTAAAATAAAAATATTTGTTTATGGGCACAGTATATTGTTATGAAAAAAAAAAGTTCACATATTTGGTATTGCCGCGTCTGAAATGACCCGACCTAAAAAACTGTCCCACTAGGTAACCCCTTCATTGAACATAGCAAACCAAAAATAAAAACGAGAAAAAAAGGATGCTTTATCATCATACCACAAAACCAAAAGTGGAATAAAATGTGATAAAAAATGTAAATAAAAATTGTATTGCTGAAACATCAACTTGTCATGCAAAAAACAAGCCGCGATACAGCTCCATCAGCCAAAAAATAAATAAGTTATAGCTCTCAGAATAAAACGATACATAAATAATTATTTTTTCTATAAAATTGTTTTTCTGTAAAAGCGGCAAAACATAAAAAATAAATAAATGAGGAATAGCTGTATTCGTACTGACCCGAAGAATAAAGCTGTCTTATGAATGTTACAGCAAGCAGAACGGCATAAAAAAAATCCTGAATTACAGGTTTTTGTTCATTCTGCCTTCAAAAAATCGGACTAGAAAATTATGAAAAAATGTGATGTGTCTGAAAATTATTCCAATAAAAACGTCAACTCGCCCTGCAAAAAACAAGCTCACATGACTCTGTCAGCCGAAATATGGAAAAATTATAGCTCTCAAAATATGGCAATGCAAAAACCAGTTTTTCAACAACAAAAAAGTGTCTTTTAGTGTGTGACAGCAGCCAAACATAAAAAAATATAACTCTGGTGAGGCATGAGGAACAGCATAAAAAATAAATGAAAGCAATTCTTCACCTGCTGTGGATTTTTCATTCGGCCTTCCAAAGATCGAACTAAGGCTTGGCTAACATTTCTCGTTCACTCTGTGTAGAGTGCTTACACCAGGGGTTTCCATGTAAATCTGTGAACTACGTAATTCACATGGAAACCCTGGTGGAGAACTGCCTATAATGAGACAGATGGAGGCACTGTAGACGCCGACTGGCCTGTGATCCAACAGTGTCCAGGAGTGCATAGAAAAGGGTTCGGCCATTGTTTTGTGCACTTCTGAGAAAAAAAGAACATTGCTGAACAGAGGTAATTCTGCTGCCTCATTATAGTGAATGGATGCCTCGGGGGGTTCATCTGAATCATGTCACTTGGAGAATTAGATGGAAACCCCAAAGTAAGTGCTCAGCATAGGGCACAGAATAAATGTGATCCCAAACGTTATGAAAAATATTCTGAATAAAAGCTTCAACTCAATCCACAAAAAAAGTCCCCACTCAAGTCTGTCATCTGTCAATGGAAATATAGGAGGGTTCCATATTACTGGTAGTAAAAAGGCTCTTGAAAAGCTAAATGGCTCCCCACTACCACCCAAGAAAATTCAGCAAATTTTGCGCTCCCAAATACAAATGCCCCCTCCTTTCTGAACCTGACCGTGTGCCTAATTCATATTTAGTGTCCACATGTTTGACATTTCTGCAGCGATGTAGCTCATTTACGGGTGTGTTTCTCCAGATGCATAAGGTGGGCATAATGTTCTAGTCACTACTACAGCAGTTTGCAATTTTCACTCAGCAACATCCACTGCTGCTTGTTTCTGGAAAACACCCATGGAGTCAAAATCACCATGACACCTGTAGATAAATTCCCAAAAGCGGTATAATTTAAAAAATGGGGTCACTTTTGGGGAATTCTGCTCTTCTAGCACTTAGGGGATTTGTAAATTATTCTAGGAAAATCTGCGCTCCTGGAGGCAAATAGCGCTCTGTTCCTCCCGAGTCTCGCCGTGTGGCTAAGCAGTACTGTACAGCCACATATGGGGCTTTTCTTCATTCAGCAGAAATTGTAGAACACATTTTGGTGCCATTTTTACCCATTTCCTGGTGTGAAAATGTAAAATCTTGGGCTAAAAAAAATTTTTGGCGGTAAAAATGTAATTATTTTTTTCTTCACTGAGAAATGGTATAAAATTCTATGACACACCTGTGGTGTCAATATGATCACTGCACCATAGATGAATTCATTGAGAAGTATAGCTTGTAAAATTATGTCTCTTATTGGGGCTCTGCTGTTCTGGCACATTAGGGACTCTGTTATGAAAGGCAATTCAGTACTACAATGGACATAGCGGTCAGAGCACATACAGTGATCTGACAATAACCCAAAATCATAGAACGAGCTCTGAGACGTGGGAACTCTGCAGACTGCAATCCCTAATCCTCTCCAAACAACACTAGAGGCAGCCGTGGATTGCGCCTAACTCTGCCTATGCAACTCGGCACAGCCTGAGAAACTAACTAGCCTGAAGATAGAAAATAAGCCTACCTTGCCTCAGAGAAATACCCCAAAGGAAAAGGCAGCCCCCCACATATAATGACTGTGAGTAAGATGAAAAGACAAACGTAGGGATGAAATAGATTCAGCAAAGTGAGGCCCGACTTTCTAAACAGAGCGAGGATAGGAAAGATAACTTTGCGGTCTACACAAAACCCTAAAGAAAACCACGCAAAGGGGGCAAAAAGACCCTCCGTACCGAACTAACGGCACGGAGGTACACCCTTTGCGTCCCAGAGCTTCCAGCAAAACAAATAGACAAGCTGGACAGAAAAAGTAGCAAACAAATAGCAAAGAAGCACTTAGCTATGCAGAGCAGCAGGCCACAGGAATGATCCAGGAAAAAACAAGTCCAACACTGGAACATTGACAGGAAGCATGGATCAAAGCATTAGGTGGAGTTAAGTAGAGAAGCACCTAACGACCTCACAAGATCACCTGAGGGAGGAAACTCAGAAGCCGCAGTACCACTTTCCTCCACAAACGGAAGCTCCCAGAGAGAATCAGCCGAAGTACCACTTGTGACCACAGGAGGGAGCTCTGCCACAGAATTCACAACAGGACTCTGCCAATGTGACATGAATACTTTTTAGGTACATCAAGGGTTCTACAAACGCAACATATCGTCCGCTAATTATTCCAGAAAATTTTGTATTCAAAAAGTCAAATGTCGCTCCTTGCCTTCCGAGCACTGCCATATGCCAAACAGTAGTTTTCCCCCACATGTGAGGTATCGGCGTACTCAAGAGAAATTGCACAACAAATTTTACAGTGGCATTTCTCCTGTTACTCTTGTACAAATGCTATATTTGGGGCTAAAAAAACATTTTTCTGGGAAAAATGTGATTTTTTTATATTCATGGCTCAATTTCATAAACTTCTGTAAAGCTACCAAAGTTTGAAGGTGCTCACCACACATCTAGACAAGTTCCCTAAGGGGTCTAGTTTCCAAAATAGTGTCACTTGTGAGGGGTTTCCACTGTTTAGCCACATCAGGGGCTCTCCAAATGAGACATGGCATTTGCTAATTATTCCAGCAAATTTTGCATTCAAAAAGTCAAATGGTACTCCTTCTCTTCTGAGCCCTGCCATGCACCCAAACAGTGGTTTTCAACCACATATTTGGTATTGGCATGCTCAGGAGAAATTGCACAACACATTTTAGGGTTTATTTTTTCCTGTTACTGTTGTGAAATTAAAAATTTGTGGTCTAAAGTAACATTTTAACATCTTTTTAATCATAGACCTGAGACTAGGACAAGAGGGCATCCTCTACGTCTGGAGGAAAGAAGGTTTAGGCATAATAACAGACACAGGTTCTTTACTGTAAGAGCAGTGAGACTATGGAACTCTCTGCCGTATGATGTTGTAATGAGTGATTCATTACTTAAATTTAAGAGGGGACTGGATGCCTATCTTCAAAAGTACTGTATAATGTTACAGGGTAGATATACTAGATTCCTTGATAGGGCGTTGATCCAGGGAACTAGTCTGATTGCCGTATGTGGAGTCGGGAAGAATTTTTTTTCCCCAATGTGGACCTTACTCTTTGCCACATGGTTTTTTTTGCCTTCCTCTGGATCAACATGTTAGGGCATGTTAGGTTAGGCTATGGGTTGAACTAGATGGACTTATAGTCTTCATTCAACCTTAATAACTATGTTACTAAGCAGCGTGTCTCCCTCAGTGTCTCAGCACGCCACCAGCGCTCCAGGCAACAGAATGCACACAGTGTGGACACACAGCATGTCCAAGCAGTTTATTCTGTTCACAGTCACCTGTCTCCACGACTGCCTCTGAAATTTGCCTCCACATAGATTGCCAAATATACTCATACATCTGCTCATAAGTCCAGATCCTACGCTCCAGATAAACTTGCTCTGAGGTAGGTCCACAAAGGCCCGAAAACGTTTAGCAAGATACGAGCTACCGCTGATCTGTTTGTCCAGATGTAAAATAAATGACTTTATTTTTCTAAAAGCAATTTTGAGTGCCAAGCTTTTTGATACATATGTTACTATGTATTTTTGTGAAAAATAGTTAACCCCTTCATGACCCAGCCTATTTTGACCTTAATGACCTGGCCGTTTTTTTTCAATTCTGACCAGTGTCCCTTTATGAGGTAATAACTCAGGAACGCTTCAACGAATCCTAGCGGTTCTGAGACTGTTTTTTCATGACATATTGAGCTTCATGTTAGTGGTAAATTTAGGTCAATAAATTCTGCGATTATTTGTGATAAAAACGGAAATTTGGCGAAAATTTTGAAAATTTCGCAATTTTCACATTTTGAATATTTATTCTGTTAAACCAGAGAGTTATGTGACACAAAATAGTTAATAAATAACATTTCCCACACGTCTACTTTACATCAGCACAATTTTGGAAAGAAATTTTTTTTTTGCTAGGAAGTTATAAGGGTTAAAATTTGACCAGCGATTTCTCATTTTTACAACGAAATTTACAAAACCATTTTTTTAGGGACCACCTCACATTTGAAGTCAGTTTGAGAAGTCTATATGGCTGAAAATACCCAAAAGTGATACCATTCTAAAAACTGCACCCCTGAAGGTACTCAAAACCACATTCAAGAAGTTTATTAACCCTTCAGGTGCTTCACAGCAGCAGAAGCAACATGGAAGGAAAAAATGAACATTTAACTTTTTAGTCACAAAAATGATCTTTTAGCAACAATTTTCTTATTTTCCCAATGGTAAAAGGAGAAACTGAACCACGAAAGTTGTTGCACAATTTGTCCTGAGTATGCTGATACCTCATATGTGGAGGTAAACCACTGTTTGGGCGCACGGCAGGGCTTGGAAGGGAAGGAGCGCTATTTGACTTTTTGAATGAAAAATTGGCTCTACTCTTTAGCGGACACCATGTCGCGTTTGGAGAGACCCTGTGTGCCTAAACATTGGAGCTCCCCCACAAGTGACCCAATTTTGGAAACTAGACACCCCAAGGAACTTATCTAGATGCATAGTGAGCACTTTAAGCCCCCAGGTGCTTCACAGAAGTTTATAACACAGAGCCATGAAAATAAAAAATAATATTTCTTTCCTCAAAAATGATTTTTTTAGCCTGGAATTTCCTATTTTGCCAAGGGTAATAGGAGAAATTGGACTACAAATGTTGTTGTACAGTTTGTCCTGACTACGCCGATACCCCATATGTGGGGGTAAACCACTGTTTGGGCGCACGGCAGGGCTCGGAAGGGAAGGCACGCCATTTGGCTTTTTAAATGGAAAATTAGCTCCAATCATTAGCGGACACCATGTCGCGTTTGGAGAGCCCCTGTGTGCCTAAACATTGGAGATTCCCCACAAATGACCCCATTTTGGAAACTAGACCCCCAAAAGAACTTATCTAGATGTGTGGTGAGCACTTTGAACCCCCAAGTGTTTCACAGAAGTTTATAACGCAGAGCCATGAAAAAAAAAAAAATATTGTTTTCTCAAAAATGATTTTTTAGCCCGCAATTTTTTATTTTCCCAAGGATAACAGGAGAAATTTGACCCCAAAAGTTGTTGTCCAGTTTCTCCTGAGTACGCTGATACCCCATATGTGGGGGTATACCACTGATTGGGCACATGCCGGGGCTCGGAAGTGAAGTAGTGACGTTTTGAAATGCAGACTTTGATGGAATGCTCTGCGGGCGTCATGTTGCGTTTGCAGAGCCCCTGATGTGGCTAAACAGTAGAAACCCCCCACAAGTGACCCCCTTTGTGGAAACTAGACCCCGAAAGGAACTTATGTAGATATGTGGTGAGCACTTTGAACCCCCAAGTGCTTCACAGAAGTTTATAACGCAGAGCCGTGAAAATAATAAATACGTTTTCTTTCCTCAAAAATAATTTTTTAGCCAAGAATTTTTTATTTTCCCAAGGGTTACAGGAGATATTGGACCCCAAAAGTTGTTGTCCAGTTTCTCCTGAGTACGCTGATACCCCATGTGTGGGGGTAAACCACTGTTTGGGCGCACGTCGGGGCTCAGAAGGGAAGTAGTGACTTTTGAAATGCAGACTTAGATGGATTGGTCTGCGGGTGTCACGTTGCGTTTGCAGAGCCCCTGGTGTGCCTAAACAGTAGAAACCCCCCACAAGTGACCGCATTTTGGAAACTAGACCCCCCAAGGAACTTATCTAGATATGTGGTGAGCACTTTGAACCCCCAAGTGCTTCACAGACGTTTACAACAGAGCCGTGAAAATAAAAAATAATTTTTCTTTCCTCAAAAATGATGTTTTAGCAAGCAATTTTTTATTTTCACAAGGGTAACAGGAGAAATTGGACCCCAGTTATTGTTGCGCAGTTTGTCCTGAGCATGCTGGTACCCCATATGTGAGGTTAAACCACTGTTTGGGAACACGTCGGGGCTCGGAAGTGAGGGAGCACCATTTGACTTTTTGAATACAAAATTGGCTGGAATCAATGGTGGCGCCATGTTGCGTTTGGAGTCCCCCTGATGTGCCTAAACAGTGGAAACCCCTCAATTCTACCTCCAACACTAACCCCAACACACCCCCTAACCCTAATCTCAACTGTAGCCATAACCCTAATCACAGCCCTAACCCCAACACACCCGTAACCCTAATCACACCCCTAACCACAACCCTAATTCCAACCCTAACCCTAAGGCTATGTGCCCACGTTGCGGATTCGTGTGAGATTTTTCAGCACCAATTTTGAAAAATCCGCGGGTAAAAGGCACTACGTTTTACCTGCAGATTTATCGCGGATTTCCAGTGTTTTTGTGCTGATTTCACCTGCGGATTCCTATTGAGGAACAGGTGTAAAACGCTGCGGAATCCGCACAAAGAATTGGCATGCTGCGGAAAATACAACGCAGCGTTTCCGCGCGGTATTTTCCGCACCATGGGCACAGCGGATTTGGTTTTCCATAGGTTTACATGGTACTGTAAACCTGATGCAACACTGCTGCGAATCCGCAGTGGCCAATCCACTGCGGATCCACAGCCAAATCCGCACCGTGTGCACATAGCCTATTTCTAAAGGTATGTGCACACGCTGCGGAAAACGCTGCGGATCCGCAGCAGTTTCCCATGAGTTTACATTTCAATGTAAACCTATGCGAAACAAAAATCGCTGTACTCATGCTGCAGAAAAACTGCACGGAAACGTAGCGGTTTACATTCCGCAACATGTCACTTCTTTCTGCGGATTCCGCAGCGGTTTTACAACTGCTCCAATTGAAAATCGCAGTTGTAAAACCGCAGTGAAATGCACAGAAAAACCGCGGTAAATCCACGATAAATCCGCAGCGGTTTAGCACCAGAATACTTGTGCACATACCGAAACCCTAACCCTAACCCTAACCCTAGTTCTTACCCCAACTTTAGTGGAAAAAAAAATTCTTTATTTTATTATTGTCCCTACCTATGGGGGTGACAAAGGGGGGGGGGTCATTTACTATTTTTTTTTATTTTGATCACTGTTATAGGTTTTATCACAGTGATCAAAATGCACATTGGAAAGAATCTGCCGGCCGGCAGATTTGGCGGGCGCACTGCGCATGTGCCCGCCATTTTGGAAGATGGCGGCGCCCATGGAGAAGACGGACGGACCGCGGGAGGCTCGGTAAGTATGATGGGGTGGGGGGAGCACGGGGGGGTGGATCGGAGCATGGGGAGGTGGATCGGAGCATGGGGGGGTGGATCGGAGCACAGGGGTGGATCGGAGCATGGAGGGGGTGGATCGGAGTGCAGGGGGTTGGATTGGAGCACGGGAGGTGGGATTGGAGCACGGGGGGAGCGGACAAGAGCACGGGGGGGAGCGGACAGGAGGACGGAGGGGAGCGGAGCAGTGTGCAGGACTGATCAGAGGACTGGGGGGATCGGTGGCGGTGGGGGGGGCAGACCAGTGTTTCCAGCCATGGCTGATGATATTGCAGCATCGGCAATGGCTGGATTGTAATATTTCACCAGTTTTAATAGGTGAAATATTACAAATCGCTCTGATTGGCAGTTTCACTTTCAACAGCCAATCAGAGCGATCGTAGCCACTGGGCTGTACTACCACTCCCCCTGTCCCTGAAGATCGTGTGTAATTGGAGTTAACCCTTTCACCCCATCTGCAGGGACGTGATCATTCTGTGACACAGCATATGCATCACAGGTCGGATTGGCACCGGCTTTCATGACGCATACGCTGTGTCACAGGTCGGGAAGGGGTTAAATGTTCATTTTTTCCTTCCACATTCTAAAAATTCCTGTGAAGCACCTGAACGACAAACTTCTTGAATGTGATTTTGAGCACCTTGAGGGGTGCAGTTTTTAGAATGGTGTCACTTTGGGGTATTTTCTGTCATATAGACCCTTCAAAGTCACTTCAAATGTAATGTGGTCCCTAAAATAATGGTTTTGTAAATTTTGTTGAAAAAAATTAGAAATCGCTAATCAACTTTTAACAGCTAAAACTGCCTAATTGAAAAAAAAAAAGGATTACAAAATTGTACTGATGTAAAGTTGACATATGGGAAGGGTTATTTATTAACTATTTTGTGTGACATAACTATACTTTAAGTGCATAAAAGTTAAAGTTTAAAAATTGCTAAATTTTAAAATTTTTCACCAACTCTCCATTTTTTTCACAAATAAATGCAGAATTGGTAATTGTGGCCCTGTCATAAAGTTGTAAACTACATTGTGGCTAAAGGGCTTAAGAGCAACTGGGATATCATTGGTCAGCAATTGCAAAGGGAGCTACAATACTGTAGTTGATCTTGCTGTTTTGTGTGCCCAAGTGTATTGAGTTTGGCAGAGCATTCCTCAGATAACCATTAATAAATTCACTGATATGTAATACTGAATAACATTTCCATTAACATTTGTATTGATCCTGTGATTTCTATAATTCAACTACTTTTCCTTCTTGTTGCTGAAACTTCAATGTTGAGGAGCGAATATATTCCAATGATACTGATCCATGATGCAATGGGAAATAGTAGGAGATAAAAAAAAAGTGTTGACTGCTTTCATTGGTAAATGAAAAGCCCTAAAAAATGTGTATATCTGCACTTGTGCATTTTAAAGGCATTAAATCACCCCAATCATTACAGAAGAACTAAGCAAATTATGTCCTTAAATATGTTTATGCATTTGGTCGTTTTTATCCAGAATTGTTTCTCCATCTACCAACTAAAAGCGCTGCGGAATATGCTGGCGCTGTTTATATTGCTACGTATGTCTCTGCTTTAGACACAACAGCCTTGGTGTTGGCGTTAGAAATATTTTGTACATATTTTAATTGTATTTAAGAAAAAGTGTTTTTATTGTGCTCAGTATACTCTTTGGGTGTTTGCCCTTTATTTTCAGTGTGCTTTTTTTCTACATGTATGAATGTTCTATATAAAGATGGCAACGCTTCAACGTCACCAATCTGTAAACATGACTCGTATATGAAAAAGCCACATTTCTTAGAAACCAAGATCAGGTCACACTTTGCATTGATTTGAAGGGTTCTCCAGGGCCATCATCCTGGTCCTCCCCCACTGGTCTAGCTTACTTGCTGTAAACATCACGCCAGCACACACGACCTAGAGTTAATCATTGTCCTCAGTGATTCATTTTCTTACCTCATATTCACATCATCAGAAAAGGACCTATTGCTTAAAGTAGGTTCTTTTGCTTTACATGTATTTTTTAAAATTTGGAGCAATTTTTTATTTTTTTTTTAAATGTTATGATTAGTGATGAGTGGGCATGCTCGGATGTTTGTTAGGCAATCCCTGCATGCATTGCGGCTGTTGACCACCCGCAAGACATACAGCTGCGGTGACCCGAATATAGTATTCAAGCATGACGGGGATACTCTGTGAGCACCCGAGTATACTCAGATAACACCTTATCCGTGCACACTGGCTCATCACTAGTTATGATCTTTACTAAACAACAAAATTAGTAATCCTGTAGTTTTCACTCTAGGCATTGGGGCTATTTTAGACTCATACTTCCACTTGTTTCAGGAGGAGTTTTCAGCAGGCTCTATATTACAATGACAGGTAACAGCTTCATACATAGGTGATATCACTGGATCTATCATTTACAAAAGGTGATGTCACAACTGCTCTCCCTCCCGTCACAAAGACCTTTCCACATGCTTATTATATGTTTCAATACAAAAGATAATGTTACAGTCTGTACAATGAGTCTAAAAAGCCCCAGTGGTAGGTGTGTGCAAATAGCAAAATTTCAATTTTTATTTTTTAATACAGATTGTGTTCCTAAAAAAAAAATAATAATGTTTTTTTCCAAATCACATTTAACATAAAAAATGGAGTATGTCAACCCAAAACTGAAATTAAACTATTTAAACCTTCAAAGGAATATTGTAAAAACAGCATAAAAGTATAGCTGTGGTTATTGGGGGCTTTAATATGGCAAATATGTCAAGGTAAAAAGACAACCTTGTTGAAGATCACAGAAGCTTTCACTAGCAGTCTACTGTGGTTTGTGTTCTTTGGTCCATCTATAGATTATGTGGCAACACAACAACCACCTGATAGACTCACAGGTCATTTACATTTTTCTGGATGTCCTATTACATTACAAGAAATTCTGTAAATGTATAACATATTAAAGAATAGTTGTATGTGAAATATTCTAAACAGTGATGAATAAAAAACTCACATTTTAATAGTATGATGTGTAAAGAATGGCTTTGGTATAACATTCTTCATTAACAACTGTGTGTAGGCTCCTTGAAGAATGCATGTAAACTACAAATAGTCTCACCGAGCACTAGAATGAGCACCTGTTGCCCCACGGTGATGGTCCATCTTCAGCTATATTAATTATAATTAATATACCCATTATACTAAGTCTGTATTTACCCATGCAAACAAAATCCTTTTTTTGAACATCAGCTACATTGAAACCTCTCAGGTGCACAGGAGACATGCAGAAGGTAAACTGGCCAATAGTTCGCCTCTGACGCAACCAGTCCGACAACCAGGTAAGGTGACAGTCACAGAACAAGTAGTTGGAGTGAAGACGCCTGAAAAACAGTGAAGAACAAAAAATGAGTATGATACAATGGTAATGCTGGCAGTGCTTTAATATATGATGAATATTCAGCTCTAGATTTCATGAAATATGAAATGTAACTTCTGTCTTTGCTAAAATCGCCTTAAAACACAGCACCTTATGTACTTATTCTGATTCTACATGGGTATTGAGCAAATTATGTAGCTATTTTTACTTAACTCGGCCGATTTTACAGTGCATAAATTGTATTAGATTTTCCTGTGTGTGACTGATGCCATAATCTGAACATTTGCCAACTATACTTACAGAGCAGCTGAAGACCATATGGCCCACATTCTCAAGAAGCAAACAGATAAAATTGCCACCATCCTCAGGAATTGAACAGATACAATTGTCACCACTCTCAGGAAGTGAACATATAGGATTGCCCCTTTCTAAAGAAATAAATATAATTGCCACCATTCTTATGAAGTCAACAGATAGGATTGCCACAATTTTGTATGTATATAAGTTAACATTCTAGAATCCCTGTCAGTATGTCTTTTGGAGTGAGGGAGGAAACCCACGCAAACACTGGGAGCACATACAAAATGCTTGCTGATGTTGCCCTTGTGTGGCTTGAACCCAGGATTTTTAGGAAGTGAACAGGTACGATTGTCAGGATTCTTAGAATGTGAAAAGATAGAACAGCAATCATTCTCAGGAGGTGATCAAATAAGATTGCAACCATTCTCAGGAAGTGAACAGATAGGATCGCCATCATTCTCAGGAAGTGAACAAATAGGATAGCCACCATTCTCAGGAAGTAAACATATAGGTTCGCCACCATAGGTTCGCCATTATTCTCAGAAAATAAACAGATAGGATCACCACCATTCTCAGGAAGTGAACAGTTAGGATCACCATCATTCTCAGGAAGTGAACAGATAGGATCGCCACATTCTCAGGAAGTGAACAGATAGGATTGTCACCATTCTCAGGAAATGAACAGATAGGATCACCACCATTCTCAGGAAATGAACAGATAGGATTGCCACCATTCTCAGGAAATGAACAGATAGGGTTGCCACCATTCTCAGGAAATGAACATATAGGGTTGCCACCATTCTCAGGAAGTGAACAGATAGGATTGTCACCATTCTCAGGAAATGAACAGATAGGATCACCACCATTCTCAGGAAATGAACAGATAGGATTGCCACCATTCTCAGGAAATGAACAGATAGGGTTGCCACCATTCTCAGGAAATGAACATATAGGGTTGCCACCATTCTCAGGAAGTGAACAGATAGGATTGTCACCATTCTCAGGAAATGAACAGATAGGATCACCACCATTCTCAGGAAATGAACATATAGGGTTGCCACCATTCTCAGGAAGTGAACAGATAGGATTGTCACCATTCTCAGGAAATGAACAGATAGGATCACCACCATTCTCAGGAAATGAACAGATAGGATTGCCACCATTCTCAGGAAATGAACAGATAGGGTTGCCACCATTCTCAGGAAATGAACATATAGGGTTGCCACCATTCTCAGGAAGTGAACAGATAGGATTGTCACCATTCTCAGGAAATGAACAGATAGGATCACCACCATTCTCAGGAAATGAACAGATAGGATTGCCACCATTCTCAGGAAATGAACAGATAGGGTTGCCACCATTCTCAGGAAATGAACAGATAGGGTTGCCACCATTCTCAGGAAATGAACATATAGGGTTGCCACCATTCTCAGGAAATGAAAAGATAGGGTTGCCACCATTCTCAGGAAGTGAATAATTAGGATCACCACCAATCTCAGGAAGTGAATAGTTAGGATCACCACCATTCTCAGGAAGTGAATAGTTAGGATCACCACCATTCTCAGGAAATGAACACATAGGATCGCCAACATTCTCAGGAAATGAACAGATAGGATTGTCACCATTCTCAGGAAATGAACATATAGAATCGCCACCATTCTCAGGAAATGAACAGATAGGATTGTCACCATTCTCAGGAAATGAACAGATAGGATTGCAACCATTCTCAGGAAATGAACAGATAGGATTGCAACCATTCTCAGGAAATGAACAGATAGGATCGACATCATTCTCAGGAAGTTAACAGATAAGATCGCCACAATCTCAGGAAGTGAATAGTTAGGATCGTCACTATTCTCAGGAAGTGAACAGTTAGGATCGCCATCACTCTCAAGAACTGAATAGTTAGGATTGCCAGTATACTCAGGAGGTGCAGAGGGGATTTCCAGCATTCTCAATGAGGTGAAGGAAAAATGTGTGTAAATACCCTACTATAATATATGAGGTACTAGATAATCCGTATGCATGTTATGTAAGCAGCTGGAAGCTTTTGCATTTTTATTTAGAAATATGACATAACATAAATGCATACTGTAATTGTTACATATCCTTAAAAAAACTCCACTAAATCCTTATGTACTGTATAACCCGAAGTATATCTATTTCACAATGTTTTATTTTCTATTATTTAAAAACCTGTAACATGACCAAAGTGTTCCACAATAAAAGGATAATGAAAATCCATAGAAAAGAAAGCACAATGAACATGAGGTGACTGTATCTCATTGTAGGGAGAATGTCGGTTCCATGCTGTTGCTGCCTCGTTCACTTAAAAAATGCCCCCTTTCAAAACAGCACTATTACACAGATGCAAAGACAGCAGGACATTCTCTATTAACAAAATGGATACTGTGCAGTGTTTCACATAAATAAAGCTGCTTCCACAATGAAAAAACATGAAAGCAGATCAATGCAAACTAATTCCTGCCAGTTCTAATGACGGAGACAAGATCAATAGAAGCTAACAACATAAAATAGATGGAGCAGTGACAGACCTGCACTGCTATCTCACAGGAAATTGTCTCACATCTGGCTGTAAAAAGTTTATTTAACTACAGAGCATCACTTCTATGGATTTCTGCAATGTTCATAGAAGTGATTTAACTGCATGATGTGAGCTGATGTAATCCAAGCATAAAATTCATTCATAGACTCGCCAAACCTAGCAATATGTGTGTCAATTATAGAAATACTAGAAATAGGCCCGATGCTATCACATCGGGAGTGCGGTCCGCTATTCCCCATGCAGGCGCAGTAACAGCCGCATTGTTACCGCGCATGCACGGGTAGAGCTTATGGTTGTGGCTGCTACTGCACATGTGCGGAAATAGCAGTGATGTGAGTGTCACTTGAGCAGACGCAAGTGACATACACGTCACCGCTATTCCAGCGCATGTGTAGTAACGACTAGGCTGTTACTGCGCCTGCATGGGATGAGCGGAGACGTGTATGTCACTTGTGCAGGGGCAGTTCGTGGCCTTGCGGCCACAAACTGCTCCTGCACAAGTGACACAGCTGCGGTGCCTTATGGGATTTGGGGAAAGAGGCCGGAAGTCCCAACTGGTGATTATACAGTACAGACCAAAAGTTTGAACACCTTGAATTAACACATGTGGAATTGCATACTTAACGAAAAAGTGTGAAACAACTGAAATTATGTCTTATATTCTAGGTTCTTCAAAGTAGCCACCTTTTGCTTTGATGACTGTTTTGCACACTCTTGGCATTCTCTTGATGAGCTTCAAGAGGTAGTCACCGGGAATGGTTTTCAATTCACAGGTGTGCCCTGTCAGGTTTAATAAGTGGGATTTCTTGCCTTATAAATGGGGTTGGGACTAGAGATGAGTGGTATTCGACTCATACTGTTCGCCAATTTAAAATTCGAGCGGTTTTAGGCGGTGTTCGAGTCGTTCGACGAACCCGAACAATTTGCTTAAAATTCGGCTGTTCGAGTTTCTGTTCGATAACTGTTAGTTCATCAAAAGCCTCGCTTGATTTGCACATTAAAACTGTTTATCATTGTTAATAGACTGTTTCAGTGAATAGTGGGCGGGGGGCGGGGGATAGATCTGTCCTGAAATAACGCCAATCTCCATTTCTTTTTTTCTTTCCCGCATTTACAGTGGGGTGGTGCAGTCTCTCAGCCTATCAGCAGTGCGCACACACACAGCAATGTGCATGTGAAGCACACAAGCAAGGGCATGTGTCATTGGCTGTGTATGTCACATGTCCTTGCCCTATAAGAACCAGCCATTTGCCCCGTCGCCACCATTTCCTCACTGCTGCAGCTTAGTGTTATACTGCACCGCTGCTGCTGTGGGCGCTATACAGCCTAAGAGTGTGTTTTTGGAGCGAATTGTCAGAGAGATAGGTTTAGGGAGTTGGGACTAGGTGTAATATCAGCCCTTTTCAGGGTAGATTACAGCAGTTCATAGCACTGTTTGCCAGGCAGGTCTGTGCCAGTGCTGTGCAAGTGTTTGTCACAGCATTTGGTATAATCTAGCTCAGCCAATCCTTTTGGGCTAGTAGCATTGTCTGATAGTCATCTGAGTAGCCCACCTGTGAAGCTAGCTACACCGCATGTATATCTCTATTTTCACTGCATCTAATCCAGTTAATAGCTTAGGGCCTAGGAGCAGTGTATGCATATCAGCAGAGTAGCCCGCCTGTGAAACAAACTATACCGCCTGTGTATCTCTATTTTCACTACATCTAATCCAGTTAATAGTTTTGGGCCTTATACCACAGTTTGGCCACACATTTCTGCTCAGTTTTCATCCATCGGTTGTTGTGCCAACAACTACAGATACAGAGTTGCCAATTAGTTAAGCACTAAAATGAGTGGCAAAAGGCCTGCTGATGGTGGAAAGGGAAATAGGCGTGTGAGAAAGGGAAAAAAATGTGGTGTCCGTGGGGTAGGTGGTAAAGCAACAGTAACATCTTCCAGCCAAAGTAAGATGTCTACTTCTTTTCGTGGACAATCGGATATGATCCCTTTCTTACGACCATTGCTACAAGCATCACCAAAAATTCCAGATGAGGCACAAAAACAGCAGGTGCATGAACGGATATCAAGTGCTCGTTCAAGTGGGCTCTCCTCCATGTCAACTTCAACATCACAACTACTCCAGTCCTCAGAGTTGTCACCCGAATCGCACTTGCTTCCTCACAGCTCCCAAGTCTCCAGCTCAGCATGGGGTAACACACATGGTTGAGTCTGTAGAGCTGTTTACGCATACTATAGCCTGGGAATCAGAAGTCTGCTCCAGAGCTTCTGTTAATCCAAACAAGGAAATGATCTGCACTGATGCCCAGAATCTTTGAGAGTTGGATCCAGGCCCAGATGAAGAAGGTTCTGAGCATAATGTAGACCCTCAGTCCCAAACTGTAACTCCTGTTGGTGGAGACAATGAGGAAGATGATGATGAGACAGATACCTGATTGGAACGAAAATTTGACTTTTCGGTCGGGGCAGGAAGAGGTTGTCTCTGAGGACGACGGGTGTGAGAACGCACAGGATGATGATGATGAGGTTGTAGATCCCACTTACTGTCAACCCGCAGTCCGACAGTCCATGAGGTCAGAAGAGGAGGTGGAGGAGGATGCTAGTGACGAGTCTGAAGATGAGGTAACGGTGCACCTTCCTGGACAGAGACAGAGTACTGGAAGCACGTCAACAACTGCCTCCTCAACCCCAACTGTGCCTCAGACCAGAAGTTGTGGTGGCTCTTCAGGGCGCACGGGCTCTAAGCCTTGCATAGCCTGGGCATTTTTTGACATCGCAAAGGATGACCCAACTCATGTTGTCTGTAAGATTTTTCAACAAAATCTCAGTAGAGGCCAAAAAATCACTGGCTTGAGTACTTCATGCATGAACCGTCACATGGATATGAGGCATAAGTTGCAGTGGGAAGCTCACTGTGCTACAATGCGGCTTAGTGGGCCGGGTCAACCACCGAAGCAAGCTACACTGCCTGTTTACCCAAGTACTATTTTTTAACGGCATCTAGCCCAGGAAATCCTTTTGGGCCTAGTAGAATTTAGTGCTACTCAGCAGCGTATCCCACCCATGAAGCAAGCTACAACCCTTGTTTACCTAAGTACTATTTTTTAACGGCATTTGGCCCAGCAAATCCTTTTGGGCCAAGTAGCAATTTCTGCTACTCAGCTGAGTACCCCACCCATGAAGCAAGCTACACCGCCTTCTTTTTTCATCTCAATCTAACCTCTCGGCTCTGGGGTGTCCACTCTCCCTCCAGCTCTTTCCTTCTCACAGGTGGACTACCGCGTGTTTTCACACTGTGGCGAATCTTTTGGGCCCAGGCATAAGAAGTCGTCGAGGTAATGGATAATGTGTGCCGCCTTACAAAAGTCCATGACAACACATTCGAGGAAGCAACTAAACGCCTCAAATAGTGAGCAGGATATGGAGCACCCCATGGGCGAACAGCGATCTATGTAGTATGCTCCTTCACAGAAGCAGCCAAATGGGAGGACACTATTCGGAGGCACAGGTAGTAACCGGAACGCCCCCTCAATGTCTGTTTTGGCCATTAGGGTGCCCCTTACCAACATCTTGACCCGCCTGATTGCCTCGTCAAAGAGGTACAGTACATAGTACTGTACTTGGTTCCGCGTCAATGTTGTCGTTTACTGACCTGCCCCTTGGATATGGCAAATGGTGGATTAGTCTGAATGTATTGGGTTCATTTTTTGGCACAACTCCCAACAGGGGTACTACTACGTCTTCTCAGGAAAGTGTTCTGAATGGACCCGCCGCCATTCTACCTAAAGATTTTTATTTTTTTATTTTTTTTGTTAAGATGTCTGGGTGTTGGTAAAGTGAGTTTAGATTTTTACTCCAGCCTTTCTTGATTTTAGAAGGGCACGACATGCCTATATCTGTGTCTCCTCCTCCTTTTTACTCCTCCACCTCTGTTCTTTTCACATGACTAAATGTAGTTGTGACTTTTCCATGTGTTTGTTGTGTCTTCTGAGCAGTTTGTCAGCTTTTGGACACCTTTTAAGGTGTTTTCTATGTGTTTTCCATGTGTGTGTATGTGTTTGTGTTTGCCTGCCATTGGTTTCAATGGGGTTCGACGGTGTTTGATGAACGTTCGACAAACAGTTTGTCGAACACATCCCTGTTCGATGAACCGAACCGAACCCGTACACAAGGGAGGTGGCTCAACACTAGTTGGGACCATCAGTTGTGTTGAGCAGAAGTCTGGTGGATACACAACTGATAGTCCTACTGAATAGACTGTTAGAATTTGTATTATGGCAAGAAAAAAGCAGCTAAGAAAAATGAGTGGCCATCATTACTTTAAGAAATGAAGGTCAGTCAGTCCGAAAAATTGGGCAAACTTTGAAAGTGTCCCCAAGTGCAATGGCCAAAACCTTTAAGTGCTACAAAGAAACTGGCTCACATGAGGTCTGTTTAGTCCAAATTTGAGATCTTTGGTTTGGAACCAAACCATGTCTTTTAATTCATAGTTTTGATGCCTTCAGTGTGAATGTACAATTTTCATAGTCATGAAAATACAGAAAAGTCTTTAAATGAGCGGTGTGTCCAAACTTTTGGTCTGTACTGTATATGTAGAAGAGACATCATAGACAAGATGCCTCTTCCTCAAATTCTAAGGCTATCTACTCTTTCCTATCCAATTAAATGAAAAATAGCACAAATGTATTAACTAAAAAATGGAACAACCTTAAAAAATGATACAAATATATTTGTGTCCCTATAATTGTTATGTAGGTCAATGTGTCTGTCATAATGTTAGGTAACAGACTATAAACCCTTTACAGTCACCAGTATCCAAATGAGTATCCAAATGAGTCCTACATATATGACACATACGGATATGCCACAGATGTCTGTCGTGTAACAGTCCTTTTAAACAGAAACGAAGACTTTTTTTTGTTTAACTTTAATGCATGTATTTTTAACTAAAACACAATTCTGCGCTAGGATTCCACTAAAATTATAAACCATTCGGACTGTAGAAGATCTATATGATAAGAAGTCGGTGAACTTATTCTGATGGCTGGGTTTGTAAACCTTATTTCTGTCTATAGAAGCACATTTTCAGCTGATTTATGGTCACCTTAAAGTTCAATGTTGATGTGTTCAGAAATAAGCTTAGGAGGAGGTCTGTTGTGAATTCCGCTCTTGGGCTCCCTCTTGTGGTTTCTAGTGGTATGGCTGCTCCTTGGAGTTAGCTGTCATCAGCTGCCTCCACTTATCGTCTCTTCTGCTCGGCTATTTAAGTCTGGCTCTATCTTCAGCCAGTGCCACTTGTAAATGGTTCCTGGTTGGATTCACATCTCTTTGGAGTTCCCTGCTATTCTGACCAGTTCAGCTAAGCTAAGTTTTTGCTTGCCCTTTTCTGTCCATAGATTGTGGACTTATCCATTCTGTGCTTTCTATGTTTGTCCAGCTTATCAGTGTGAATTAATTCTGTCTTGCTGGAAGCTCTGGGAGGCAGATTTGCCCTCCACACCTTTAGTCAGGTGTGGAGATTTTTGTAAACTCTGCGTGGATTTTTGTAGTGTTTTATACTGACCGCACAGTATTCCATCCTGTCCTATCTATTTAGTTAGACTGGCCTCCTGTGCTCATCCTGGTTTCATTCTGTGTATGTCTTTTCCCTCTCCACTCACAGTCATTATTTGTGGGGGGCTAATCTATCCTTTGGGGATTTTCTCTGAGGCAAGATAGCTTTCCTGCTTCTATCTTTAGGGGTAGTTAGCTCTTAGGCTGTGACGAGATGCCTAGGGAGAGTTAGGAGCATTCCACGGCTACTTCTAGTGTTGTGTTGAGTTTAGGGACTGCGGTCAGTACAGTTACCACTTCCTTCAGAGCTCGTTCCATGTTGCTCCTAGACCACCGTATCATAACAGAGGTCATTGACAGATGTGACTTCACTTACTCTGCTGTGTGTTAAAACTGCATTGCACAGAGACTGTGGCCCCCTCCAGGTGACAGCACCCTTATCCTCCCATCTTTCCCACACAAGGCTTTAATTGCGGACCAAGCCTGCTTTCCTTTCATGTCCTCATTCAGATAAGGCCTCGTTGGACATTAGTGATAGGGACCATCCATATTTAGATACACCTTAACATGGTTGGATGACTTTTTCACTCTTTGATCAAAAAATATTAACCAAGTAACGGTGTGCGGACACAGTTTTTTTGCATTTTTTACAGAGACTTCAGAAGTAAAAAATTAATGAATTTACAGTTGCAATCAAAATTATTCTACACTTATTGCAATTTTGGTTTATTATCAAATTTTTCAAACTTTAGATAACTCAAACCAACAATAGCATAATACTATATATTAGTATAATAAGTGATTTCTCCAAATTCAGTACAAAATGCAACTGCTGCAAATCTCAGAATGATTCAACCCCTTCACAACAAGGTCTTCAGGAAAGCATAACTTGGCTGCTGTGACCTGCTCCAAATGTGATGTATAGCCAGACACCAGCTTCTGCCAGGGTCCCTGGAGAATTTTAGTGAATTTTTCATAGACATTATCCTCCAGTTCACTAATATTCTTGTGATTGCATGTAGCAACCATATTCTTCAAATATGGTATTCTTCAAATAATTTTATAGCACTCAATTCAGACACCGGGGACACCCACTCCAGTATCTTACAGGACTTCTTTTAAATCCACTTCTAAATCCAAAGCTTGGGGTACATAACTTGTAAAGAAGTAATGGCAGGCAGAATGATCTAGGTCAGAGGTGTCAAACTGCATTCCTCAAGGGCTGCAAACCATGTGTGTTTTCAAGATTTCCTTAGCATTGCACAAGGTGCTGTAATCATTATGTGTGTAGGTGATTAAATTATCACCTGTGCAGTACAAGGAAATCCTAAAAACATGACCTGGCCCCTGGCGACTTCTCCTTGTCCCACTCCACTCAAGTGACAGGCCAGGGCAGTGGGTTGAGAGGAAGTCAAAGGAGACTGGTCTCCTGGACTAGTCACCCAAGCAATAAGGTCCTCCACCAGATTTTAAACCGCCAGCGTTTTAGAATAAAAGATACCTGGCTGAAATGGCCAAGCTGTACTCTGATCCATGTTGCTTGTACATCGGGCAACTTGTGTCCGCTGTCAGGTACCAGTTAAAGCTACAACTAATGAAGCTTATATCATATTTTACAGGAAATACATTTTTAAAATGTGGAGATAGTTGTGGTGTCTAAAATTTTGATAGCATATATTTAGAAATGTGTTCTGAATGACTTAGTGTAAATTATCTCCTTGAATTCGATAGCAGAGTTTTGCTTTAAAAGTCCCATATATGATTTTCTGCTTTTGTTTTCACCTTTAATTACAGTAAAGCAAGATTAGTCATTGACAGTCTCAGGGGAACGATCTACAAAAGCCATCTTCAAAATTAAACTAAAGGAAGAATGGCTGCAGACACTTGGTACTGGCGCAGACAGCTAGGATTGATCGATGTGAGGTGGCTGGATGAATATTACTGAACATTAATGAGAACAAAGGAAAAATCCTTCTGCTTAATCACTTACATTAATTCTGACTACTATAAGTGTCAGCTGAGTGAAAGGAACATGGAGGTAAATATAAATAATTACCAATCAAAGTATATTTATGGGTAAAATGATAAAACCACAAGAGGTGATCCCAAGGGTGTGGATGGACTGTGAATCTCCACTGTTCTGTGCTTGGAAATGTTTGTTATTCCGAAGAAAAAAGCAAAGGTCTGCAAATGACACAGAACATTTCTCATGGTGGTTGCCTGCTTGTAATTTATTTATATGTAATGTTTAATATTCTTTATTTTAAAAATAAAAATGTTGAGATTTTGAGAGTTGTCAGTGGTTGATACCTTTTATTTTAGAAACAAACATTCTTAAGAGGGGGATGAATTAGAAATATATACAAGGACAAGGCAATGTCACTGCTTCAAGGGATGAGCCAAAATTAATCCTGTTTTTGGGACAAAAGTCTACAGTCACTCTAACTGATTGCAGAGTGACAAATTGCGACAGTGTGCGGTGCACGCACTGTAACAAATCCCTGGTATTGTCACTGGAAGCAGGCAGTCACACGATGCAATGTATGCAATTTGGATAATTGCAGTCATGATCCAACTAGACTAGAGACCAAATGAGTCCAGTTGGCATGTGACAGCAAATATTCAAATTGCATACATGTAATCATGTGACTGCCTGCTTGCACTGAGAATACTGAGGACTCATGACAGTGTGCGCATCACACGTACTCATCTCACTATTCGTCAGTTTGCAGTCACATACTGTAGAGTGCCTGCAGACTTCTTTCCCAACCGTGTAGAACCATTTTAGCAATAATAATGTATATATACAACTGGGGAAGTAAGTACATGTAAGATGACAAATACTCAAAAGAAATTAGCAGACAAAAGTTCTTCTCATTGGAGCCACCAATCGAAATTATATTGTGAAAAGCTAGATCTGTATTTTAGATAGCTGTAGCCAAATCTCCTGACTTTCCCAGGGATATGCATACAGTACTTGATGAGCTTATGTGAGGCCTGCTTGAGAAATACAATTTAGTGGAGTAGTCTATACTCATCAAAGACAATGGAAACAGAAAAATGTGGTGTTAATGAAGAAACTGGAAGGGATTGGAGTACCGTAATTTAAAATATAGCGGAAGAAAACAGAACAGAGGAAGAAAAGTTAAAGAAATATGTACTGGGGCTGAGATAGAAATGTGCTCCAAACATTTGAGTGGTTTAATGATCACTTTAATTCAAACCAGTACTACCCACTTATTTTACGCCACTCAGCTGCTCATTCCTGGTGTTCATGTGGTACACTACTAGAAAAGAAAGGAGCACTAGCTCCATATCCTCGGCTTCAAAATGCCATACAGAAACTCATTCTTCAGGTCCTATTTTTGAATACTGCAGATTAGAAGGTAGAGGTTGTGGTCTTGACTTCCCCCATTCAGAACATGATTGGCATACAGCATAGATACTAGGCAGCCCTCACTGCATTGTCTAGAGTAAACTAACAAAACACTTTAAGATAAGTGTGTGTTGTGTGTGTGTGTGTGTATGTGTGTGTGTAAATAAATATATAAACGGTGCACACATTGATGATACCTTCCGAGTGTCAATGGTTTAGTTGGAGACTGTACCTTGAAGAGTGGAGCAGAATATCTCAATGAATGATGTGGTAACAGATGTGTTGCACATATTCCCCCCACATATATAAATGGAGGGGAGATATGTTTTGCTGCACTTATGGCGTCAGTGATGTAAAACTCAGAGATTTTCCTCCGCCACATTAAGTGCTGCGAGGGGTTAACAGCTAATTCGTTTAATGGGCTGTATTTTTTGGACAACCATAGAGTGGTTGGGAGGTTGACCACCTTATCTCCACTCCAGGGTGTGGTCTGGTGCTTAAATAACTGACATCCAGAGGCAGTCAGTGTTCAGTGTCTGGAGAGGAACACTCCAGAGAAGTGGTTGTGCTAGAACCAACCTTAACCATGTATATTTTGATAACTGTGAGTGGGAGGAACCCCGCTACCAAAAGGACTGTGCTTAGTGCTACCACTTTGTTTTGCTGTTTCTGCCTAGAGGGCCGTGTTTGTTTAACTTCACCTTGGTTTATACTGCCTGTAATAAACCTAAGGAAGTTCATAAAGAGACAGGTATTTAACACTATTACAAAAAAATGAGAAATCATGGATCAAAATACTTACAATGTACGAATCTTGGGCATATGATTGAAACTTGTGAGCGGGATTCTTGTGATGTTGTTATTGTTGAGTGTACTAAAAAAGAACAAAAATGTATTATTTACATATCATTGCTTTTCTAAAAAAATATGAAATGGAAGCCATTTCATAACCATGAATTTTACATCTCATGACTAGCATCGCTTTCATATACCACTAGTAAAGAGAACGGTAAGATACATTTTCTTTCACCTGGCAAATAGTAGCAAGCAGATTAGATATGTGTTGAACACTCAAATTAGGATTTACCTACAAAGTGATTATGCATATTTGCTCAAAGTTTCAAATAATATTGACAGCCACAGTCATACACGAGAACATGAACAAGCAGCAGGAATGGAAGACACAAAACTATAGCTAAAGATTCTGCATCCCAGGCAGTAAATGGTTGAGTAGATGTGACGATTCCTAGATAAAAAACGGGAAGTGGACCCTCTGGACCATGACGACGAACCCCTCACAGACGAGCTGACCAGATGGACCGCCCCCTATACAGGGAGAGTTAGGGGAAGCTGGAGGATCAAGTCGGAAAAAGGGGAAAATAACAGACTGACTATGATGGCAGGAACTCAGGATGGCTGGGAACCGCAGAGTCTAAGAACTGGCAGGTATGACGGAGACAAATGCCTGGCGGGAACACTGCAGCCACACAGGGGAACAGGGAAGAGACACAGGGAATGGTAAGGTACCACAGAGACGAGGGAGCTGATAGAAACACTACGGTGACACAGAGACTGGCAGGATCATTACAGAGACACAGTGGTTGATGGGAGCAAGGCAGGAACACAGGAGACAGGCAAGGCACTGTAGATAAAAGAAGAATCCCAAGGTCAGAGGGCAAGGGACGCACAGAGACCACGGGCGGCCAGAAGCACTTGTTTGCACAAAAGAACATTAGGCACTGAGGAGCGTCAGGAAGCGGTTTACAAACCAGCGTGGGAGACACTTCTGGGTTACAGTCATCCAGGATGACAAAGAGGACGGGATGGAGCGCCAGCAGGGGAATTAGAGGTGCGCACGCACAGAGCTGAATGCGGCGTGCGCACGCACCCGACGAGCTGCAGAAGCCGGGAGCGAGTGCTGGAGAGAAGACGCTTCAGCAGAGGAGCCGCGCCGAGACGCCGAGGACAGGTAAGTATGACAGGGCGCGGGAAGCAGCAGCGGCATGACAGTTGAGCTGCCCGGGTACGGGTGTTACATCGCTAATGTAAGTAGTCATAGCTAGAAAATGTCATCAAATTACCAGAGGGAAACAAGCAAGGTAAAAGCAGCAATAGAAATGTTATAGAACATTGTTTAGCATTGGTACAAATGTAAAGCTCTTAAGTAAAAAACAAAAGGGCTTCAGTTCCACAATGACATAGGAACAATAAAAGACGGCACGCTATTGTGCACAAGCACCAACATAACTTGAAGACTAGGCATATCCTGCTGCTTCAACATCAGCATGTAGTCAAGTTTGCCAGGGTGGAATTCCCCGTTACACATTACAGTCAGCCAACCCCCCATTTCTGCAGCAAAGATCGATCATCTGTTGTGCTCTGAGAGGGCCTCTCTGACAATGTAGAGATGGATCAATGGAAGAGAATGAGCGGGAAGATTGAATTCAAATGCCCAATCCTTTAGTTCCCCAAAGAGATAAACCACTGTCTTGCTACGGCTGACTCTGCTCTCCCCTCTGAAAGCACAAACTTCCTGCCATTCCAATTGCTGAGGTGTAAAGGGAGCATTCATGTATACTGGCAACGTTCATGAGTATGGGGAAGTCAGATAAAAGTATCTTGGCAAGAAATGTGCAACATCAAGATTTTATTCAGCCTTTATATGTGCTGTTTCATGTACTAGCTGTAGATGACAGATGCTAAAAAGAGTCTCCTGAACAACAGTATTTAATTCATTTCAAGAGGAACTGCAGAATCCTTTACATGTCTCCTGGTTGGGCTGCAGCAGCGCTAAGGCTATGTGCACACGTTCAGGTTTTTTCGCATTTTTTTCGCTATGAAAACTCATTAAAAACGCATACATTATGCATTCTATCATTTAGAATGCATTCTGCATGTTATGTGCACATTGATGCGTTTTTTTCCGCGAAAAAAATGCATCGCGGTAAAAAATGAGCATGTTCATTATTTTTGCGGATTTTCTGCATTTTTCCCGCAATTCTATGCATTTGGGAAAAAACGCACAAAAAACGCACCAAAAACACATAAAAAAAGTGTCAAAACGTGTCAAAATAGCGGTAAAATCGCGGTAAAAACGCATGCGGATTTCTGGCAGAAATGTCCGGTTTTTGTCAGGAAAATTTCTGCAAGAAATCCTGACGTGTGCACATACCCTAAATGCACAGGGTCACCCACATAGTTCTTCTGCTCTCATGATCCACTAACCTCCCTAAATCTGACATTTCCCTCTCCGTGGGTGGCACCATAATAACACCCCGGCAGCAGGCGCACTGTCTGGGTGTTACGTTTGACACCAATCTCTCCTTCACTTCCCGTATACAATCTCTTGCCCGCTTGTGCCACTTACACCTAAAGAACATCTCTAGAATCTGCCCTTTTCTCACCCTGGAAACAACAAAAACCCTCACCGTCGCCCTGATCCACTCCCACCTGGACTACTATAACACTCTATTAATTGGCCTCCCCCTCACTCGACTTTCCCCTCTCCAGTCTATCCTTAATGCAGCAGCCAGGGTTGTCCACCTGGCTAATCGGTACTCAGAAGCATCCACTCTTCGCCAGATGTTACACTGGCTGCCCATCAATTATAAGATCCAATTCAAAGTACTTGTTCTCACCCACAAGGCTCTTCACAGCACCCCTTACATCTCCTCCCTTATTTCTGTCTACCGGCCTAACCGACCACTGCGCTCTGCAAATGACTTTCGAATAACCTCTGCACTAATCCATACCTCCCACTCCCGTCTCCAAGACTTCTCCCGCTCTGTGCCAATCCTCTGGAATGCTCTATCCCAAGAAATTAGGACCATCCACAATTTGCATAGTGTTAGGTGTATATTTGTTCAGTGTGGCCTATCACGTTCCCTAATCAGTCAATTTATGTGTAAGGGCGCATGTGTAGCCCATTCACTAGCTCCATCTATCCCCCACTCCCTCAAGATGGCTGGACCATCATTGTAAATATATCATTGTAAATACACACCTGTGCTTTCTATCTCCCCCACCTCATTGTAGATTGTAAGCTCTCACGAGCAGGGTCGTCTTATTGTGCTTTAATTATTGTATTCCTAACGTTGTTACTTATGAGTGTTGTGTTTGAAACTGTTAAACTGCAAAGTGCTGCGGAACATGTTGGCGCTGTATAAAGATTATTATTATTATTATTATTATTATTATTAATCTGTTTGTAGCAGGTAACACTGACTGGCTGGGTATGAAAGATTCCAAGGGATGAATGCTGATAGTAATACTAGCATTTCCAAAGAAAGGGGTCCATTTTAATGTTTAAAATGTAAAAATCTATTTTGGTTCAGTAACTTCTTTGGGCAGCGAGGTGGCTCAGTTGTTCACACAGATGTCCTGCAGCACTTGGCGTTCTATGTCCAATTTCAACCAATGCAAGGATTTTGTATATTCTACCAGTTGTTGAAATATGTCTTTCTCATGGATTTGATCCCTTCAGTTTGTGTTTTTTGGCCAGCTTTTCTTTCTGCAGAGTCACAGGATACACACCTTGTCTCTAAGTGTTTGGGTTCTGTTTTCTGGCTGCAGTGTGTTTAGATTAGCATACGTTTTTAGTGTCTAACCTATTAATTCCGAGTGAGTTGCTTCACATACATAACCTAAATGCTGCCTCCTGCTAATATGGACAGTATCAGATGGTGGTGCTGATTATTGCAACGTGTTGAGTAAGGTTTACCACATTTCTGCCATGCAAACCCTCCCTTCTGAGGTGGTGCCGATGCCCTAGCTGCGTTAGTGACTTCATCCTTCTCTGGCTTGTGCTTCCATTGAGCCCCTGCTGCCAGGTGAAGAGTCCGTCAGTAGTAAGTCTACCAGCTGGTGCTTGTATTCCCACATTTTCCGATCATGGTCTAGTGTCGGAAATAAGGATGACGTGTTGTGCTTGTAGCAGGAATCCAGCAGGGTGGCCACAAAGTAATCAGTACTTGTAACACTTAGGGCAATTTGATGGTCGTTCCGCAGGCACAGTAGCATGTATTGCCTCATGTGTGCCATTATGCCCAGAAGAAAGGAAAAGTTGTCCTCGGTGGGAGGTATATCATATAGGTCCTCTATATCCTCCCAACACTCCAGTGAAGTCTGTGAGCTGCTTTGAGTGCCACCCTGCAGTGAACACAGTTGCTCCTGATCCTCTTCCTCCCAAATTGTCCCCTAGCTGGACATTTGGAAACCTGGCTGCTGTTGGTACAGGAAACCATCCTCCAAGACATGTGTGAATGCCTGGCCTGATAACACTGTGAATTGTCTATGTTCCTTCTCCTCTTCCTCCTGTACCACTACCTCATCCATCATCGCCTAAAGCTTTTTTTTTCTTTCTAGGAGCCATAGAAGGGGGATACTAACACTTATGACTAGTGTTGAGCATTCCGATACTGCAAATATCGGGTATCGGACGATATTCGCTGTATCGGAATTCTGATACCGAGTTCCGATATTTTTGCGATATCGGATACCGGAATCGGAAGTTCCCATAGTGCAATGATGCACTATAATGGAGTGTGGGCGGTGTGTGGGCGTGTGTGTACTACATATATACTACATACATACTACATATATACTACATGCATACTACATATATACATACATACTACATACATACTGCATACATACTACATACATACTACAGACATACTACATACTACATGCACACTACATACATACTACATACATGCTACATACATACTACATACAGTACATTCATACATTACATACATTACATACATACAGCGGCTGAGGAATACAGTGCGGAAGGATACCTTTCTCCCATCATTGTATTTCTGGAGCCCCTGGAGAGGGGTCGCATCATCTGATGCTGCTGCTCTCCACGGGAGATCGTCGTGGGACACTCGTGGATTTCTGCGGACACGGAGTATATTGGTTGTTTGTTATTTTAATCTTTTTTACAGGTTGACACTGGCTTCGTGGAACAAAGTGACAAGTAATGGTGAGTATGTACTCTATGTTTAATGTACTGTATGTCTATATGTATGTATTGCATGTAATGTATGAATGTACTGTATGGAGTATGTATGGAGCACGTATGGAGAACGTATGGATTATGTATGGAGGATGTATGTGTTTTTTTTGTTTGTTTTTTTTTTCATTCAACACATTAGCCGGATGATGGGACTACTACTGTCCCATCATTGGCTAATGTGTCAATCACTGTCAGTGTAGCAGGCATCGTCCGATGGGACTTGTAGTTCCATCTGACGATGCTTGCACACACGCAGAGCCCCGGCACACACGCACAGAGCCCCAGCACGCCGCATAGAGCACCGGCACGCCGCATAGAGCACCGGCACGCCGCATAGAGCCCGGGCAGCCCGCATACAGACCCGGCAGGCCCGCATAGAGCCCCGGCATGCCGTATAGAGCCCGGGCAGCCCGCATAGAGCCCCAGCACACCGCATAGAGCCCGGGCAGCCCACATACAGCCCCGGCAGCATGCATACAGCCCCATCAGGTCTGCATAGAGCCCCAGTAGGCCCACACAGAGCCCCGGTAGGCACGTACAGATCCCTGGCAGGCCCGCACAGATCTCGCCCGCACACACAGACACTCACAGTGTCCGCCCACGCACCGCCCACACTCTTTCCCCCTCTGGAACAGGATATAGAAGGACAGAAAGGGCTTATTTACGTTCTGCTATTTGTGTCCCATTGACTTGCATTGGTATCGGGTATCAGTGATATCCATTATTTTTTGGATATCGGCCGATACCGATACTTCTGGATATCGGAAGGTATCACTCAACACTACTAATGACATGACTGATGATGAATCAGCACTGGCCATGTTTGTGGAGTACTCAAAGAAGTGCAACATGGCGCACACATCCCACATGGAGGCACACTTGTTTATCATGAAATGGTGTTGTTCCGCATAGCAAACCAGCCGTGCGTGCTGCAGCTCAAACTCCAGTGTCTCCTGCTGTTTCTCACACAGTCTATCCAGCATATGCAAGGTAGAGTTCCACCTTGTGGCTACATTGCATATGAATGAGGTGGTGAGTGAGAAGACAGAAGTGAAGCTGTAGAGCAGACAGGTGAATAGCAGCAGGGTGAGAACAACGAAAGCACACACAGATGGCCTGCACTTTCAGCAGAAGCTGTGACATATCTGTGTAATTTTTAATGAAGCTCCACAATACCAAATTTAGAACATATGCCAGTCAAGGGATGTGCGTCAAACCGGGTACACCCAGAGTTGCTATGAGATTTCACCTGTTATCGCACACTGAGAGGTCGGGCATGAGGTTCATCGGCACCATCTACTCATCTGTCTGTTTGATCCCAATCAACATCCTCTGCGCAGTGTGACATTTTTCCCCCAAACAGATGAGGTTCAGAACAGTCTGCTATCGTTTCCCCCAGGTTATGCTGAAGTTGGTAGTGCAGGTGTTTTGTTGATGGATGAAGAGGCTGATGAGGAGGTGATATAGGAAGAGGAGGCAACATGGATAGAGAAACATACAGCAAACCTTGGTGGTGGTAGGACATCCGCAAAAAACTCTTTCCGCTTCAGGCCCAGTCACCACTACATTTTTACAGTGGGCAGTTAGGGAGGTACTGTAGTCCCCTGCAGACTGTGAGCCCTCGAGGGCAGAGTCCTCTCTCCTTCTGTACCTGTTAGTGCCTTGTTTTTGCTCATGTTTATTGCATTTGTCTAAATTTGCCCCCTTTTCACATGTAAAGCGCCACGGAATAAATGGCGCAATATAAAATGTATAATAATAATAATATTCCCTCTCTTATCAAATACTTTGATGACTTATCTGATTTATCCTCTGCAAGACTAACTTACAGCGATTCTCAGGGATTGGAGGAGAGTACCCATTTCAGTTCCACCAATTTATGTGTGATAGGAATAGGAATAGGAATAGCAATCACCCAATGGCACTCATGAAACATATGAATCATTTCTACTAGGTTAAACTACAGAGGATGTGCAAATTTTTCTCTGAACCAGGTGATAATACTCCAGAAATGTTTAGGTGCAAAATTGATCCCCTAGCAATACCAAAAAACTGTTTATAAAATGCTTCACTATTGCCTGCACTGATTCACACAGTCTCTCCAGCAAAGCAAAGTGGAGTTCCATCTTGTGCTTATGTCACATATGAGGTGGGGAGCAGGAAGGCAGAAGTGAGGCTGTAGCGCTGACAGGCAGCAGAATGAAAACACCAAAAGTGTGCACACAATGCCCACATTTTCTGACTGGATGAGGAGACAATGGATGAAAGGGAACCTGTGACCCCCAAAATCAAAGATGAGCTAAGCCCACCAGCATCAGGGGCTTATCTACAGCATTCTCCCCTGCCTTTTTCACCTCCACCTCCTCCTCAACTTGGACCAACGTCTCCTGATTCAAGACTATTATTTTTGTCATTTTTTTTATTCTGATTTTTTTGTTTTGGTTTTTTAAGTCATTTCCCTTTCCTATGTTAGCAGGATAATTGTCCTTCTCTTATCCTCAGTTAGCTTTCTTTGGCAGCTCCCTAGCCCTGACTATGACCATTTTACAGCCATTTTAAAGGCACTCTGTCACCTGAATTTGGAGGGAACAATTTTCAGCCATAGAGGCGGGGTTTTCGGGTGTTTGATTCACCTTTTCCTTACACGCTGGTTGCATGCTGACTGCAATATTGGATTGAAGTTCATTCTCTGTCCTCCGTAGTACATGCCTGCACAAGGCAATCTTGCCTTGCACAGACGTGTACTATGGAGGATGAGACGTTTATTCTCAGCGAGGTAGGTCAAGCGTAGGACCTCGTATAAGAGAGATGCCGTAAAGTGGCTACGAGGTACACATAAATATGGCCATTTTTATGCGCTAAAAGCTCTCATTTTTCATATTTCTAGTGCAGTAATGCAGTTCAAATTTCGTGTTTTCAAGTTTGCATGTTTTGGCGCTGCAGTGTGCTGCCCTATTTACTTTACTATATACGAGTTGGCAACTCTGGGTTCAGCACCTGTTCACACTCAGTCTATGTTTGGATGTGCAGGTCAGGTTTTTGAAATGTATTCTTTAGCCTTCTGATCGTGCACTCCCCGCCTCCTAGCCACAGGTGTTTTAATTATAGTAGGTCTAATACCCCTCCACAGAGAGAGAGAATTTGAGTCCAAGAAGAGGTTTCACATGTACCCATTCAGATGGAGACGTTTATTCTCAGCGAGGTAGGTCAAGCGTAGGACCTCGTATAAGAGAGATGCCGTAAAGTGGCTACGAGGTACACATAAATATGGCCATTTTTATGCGCTAAAAGCTCTCATTTTTCATATTTCTAGTGCAGTAATGCAGTTCAAATTTCGTGTTTTCAAGTTTGCATGTTTTGGCGCTGCAGTGTGCTGCCCTATTTACTTTACTATATACGAGTTGGCAACTCTGGGTTCAGCACCTGTTCACACTCAGTCTATGTTTGGATGTGCAGGTCAGGTTTTTGAAATGTATTCTTTAGCCTTCTGATCGTGCACTCCCCGCCTCCTAGCCACAGGTGTTTTAATTATAGTAGGTCTAATACCCCTCCACAGAGAGAGAGAATTTGAGTCCAAGAAGAGGTTTCACATGTACCCATTCAGATGGAGACGTTTATTCTCAGCGAGGTAGGTCAAGCGTAGGACCTCGTATAAGAGAGATGCCATAAAGTCGCTACGAGGTACACATAAATATGGCCATTTTTATGCGCTAAAAGCTCTCATTTTTCATATTTCTAGTGCAGTAATGCAGTTCAAATTTCGTGTTTTCAAGTTTGCATGTTTTGGCGCTGCAGTGTGCTGCCCTATTTACTTTACTATATACGAGTTGGCAACTCTGGGTTCAGCACCTGTTCACACTCAGTCTATGTTTGGATGTGCAGGTCAGGTTTTTGAAATGTATTCTTTAGCCTTCTGATCGTGCACTCCCCGCCTCCTAGCCACAGGTGTTTTAATTATAGTAGGTCTAATACCCCTCCACAGAGAGAGAGAATTTGAGTCCAAGAAGAGGTTTCACATGTACCCATTCAGATGGAGACGTTTATTCTCAGCGAGGTAGGTCAAGCGTAGGACCTCGTATAAGAGAGATGCCGTAAAGTGGCTACGAGGTACACATAAATATGGCCATTTTTATGCGCTAAAAGCTCTCATTTTTCATATTTCTAGTGCAGTAATGCAGTTCAAATTTCGTGTTTTCAAGTTTGCATGTTTTGGCGCTGCAGTGTGCTGCCCTATTTACTTTACTATATACGAGTTGGCAACTCTGGGTTCAGCACCTGTTCACACTCAGTCTATGTTTGGATGTGCAGGTCAGGTTTTTGAAATGTATTCTTTAGCCTTCTGATCGTGCACTCCCCGCCTCCTAGCCACAGGTGTTTTAATTATAGTAGGTCTAATACCCCTCCACAGAGAGAGAGAATTTGAGTCCAAGAAGAGGTTTCACATGTACCCATTCAGATGGAGACGTTTATTCTCAGCGAGGTAGGTCAAGCGTAGGACCTCGTATAAGAGAGATGCCGTAAAGTGGCTACGAGGTACACATAAATATGGCCATTTTTATGCGCTAAAAGCTCTCATTTTTCATATTTCTAGTGCAGTAATGCAGTTCAAATTTCGTGTTTTCAAGTTTGCATGTTTTGGCGCTGCAGTGTGCTGCCCTATTTACTTTACTATATACGAGTTGGCAACTCTGGGTTCAGCACCTGTTCACACTCAGTCTATGTTTGGATGTGCAGGTCAGGTTTTTGAAATGTATTCTTTAGCCTTCTGATCGTGCACTCCCCGCCTCCTAGCCACAGGTGTTTTAATTATAGTAGGTCTAATACCCCTCCACAGAGAGAGAGAATTTGAGTCCAAGAAGAGGTTTCACATGTACCCATTCAGATGGAGACGTTTATTCTCAGCGAGGTAGGTCAAGCGTAGGACCTCGTATAAGAGAGATGCCGTAAAGTGGCTACGAGGTACACATAAATATGGCCATTTTTATGCGCTAAAAGCTCTCATTTTTCATATTTCTAGTGCAGTAATGCAGTTCAAATTTCGTGTTTTCAAGTTTGCATGTTTTGGCGCTACAGTGTGCTGCCCTATTTACTTTACTATATACGAGTTGGCAACTCTGGGTTCAGCACCTGTTCACACTCAGTCTATGTTTGGATGTGCAGGTCAGGTTTTTGAAATGTATTCTTTAGCCTTCTGATCGTGCACTCCCCGCCTCCTAGCCACAGGTGTTTTAATTATAGTAGGTCTAATACCCCTCCACAGAGAGAGACAATTTGAGTCCAAGAAGAGGTTTCACATGTACCCATTCAGATGGAGACGTTTATTCTCAGCGAGGTAGGTCAAGCGTAGGACCTCGTATAAGAGAGATGCCGTAAAGTGGCTACGAGGTACACATAAATATGGCCATTTTTATGCGCTAAAAGCTCTCATTTTTCATATTTCTAGTGCAGTAATGCAGTTCAAATTTCGTGTTTTCAAGTTTGCATGTTTTGGCGCTACAGTGTGCTGCCCTATTTACTTTACTATATACGAGTTGGCAACTCTGGGTTCAGCACCTGTTCACACTCAGTCTATGTTTGGATGTGCAGGTCAGGTTTTTGAAATGTATTCTTTAGCCTTCTGATCGTGCACTCCCCGCCTCCTAGCCACAGGTGTTTTAATTATAGTAGGTCTAATACCCCTCCACAGAGAGAGACAATTTGAGTCCAAGAAGAGGTTTCACATGTACCCATTCAGATGGAGACGTTTATTCTCAGCGAGGTAGGTCAAGCGTAGGACCTCGTATAAGAGAGATGCCGTAAAGTGGCTACGAGGTACACATAAATATGGCCATTTTTATGCGCTAAAAGCTCTCATTTTTCATATTTCTAGTGCAGTAATGCAGTTCAAATTTCGTGTTTTCAAGTTTGCATGTTTTGGCGCTGCAGTGTGCTGCCCTATTTACTTTACTATATACGAGTTGGCAACTCTGGGTTCAGCACCTGTTCACACTCAGTCTATGTTTGGATGTGCAGGTCAGGTTTTTGAAATATGAACTCATAAGGACCTGGAGAATCATAATGGCAGGTCAGTTTTAGCATTTAGTGAACATGGTAAAAAAAAAAAAAAACTAACTGTGGAATTGCACTTTTTTGCAATTTCACCGCACTTTGACTTTTTTTTCCTGTTTTCCAGTACAAGATACCGTATGTTAAAACCAATGGTGTTGTTCCAAATTACAACTTGTCCCACACAAAACAAGCCCTCACATGGCCATATTGACAGAAAAATAAAGAAAAAAGTTTTAGCTCTGGGAAGAAGGGGATCAAAAAATGAAAACGCAAAAAACGGAAATACCTCTGGTAGTGAAGGAGTTAATTTGATACTAAAAACAGTTTTTTCTTTTTTTGTATTTTTTTCAAGGTGTTTTAGTGACTTTAAAATCAAAACATGCCTTCTCAAAAGGCATGAATACAGAAAATAATTTATGTCATTTAGGTAATACCTATTAATTTAGTATAATTTTAAAGGCCATATGTTAGGAGCTGTATACTAAAGCAAACGGTGCTGATTAGAGAACAAAACCACATGATAAGACAAACTTATTAGCCACAATGTGAGATGGAATTGCCAATAAAAGTACTTTGATTCAATATTTAAATGAGTTTTCAAGTGCTATGTGCAACATCCCAAACCCAACAAGTGCTGTGTGCATTGTCTCAAACCCAACAAGTGCTATGTGCATCGTCCCAAACCCAACAAGTGCTGTTTGCATTGTCTCAAACCCAACAAGTGCTATGTGCATCGTCCCAAACCCAACAAGTGCTGTGTGCATCGTCTCAAACCCAACAAGTGCTATGTGCATCGTCCCAAACCCAACAAGTGCTGTGTGCATTGTCTCAAACCCAACAAGTGCTATGTGCATCGTCCCAAACCCAACAAGTGCTATGTGCATCGTCCCAAACCCAACAAGTGCTATGTGCATCGTCCCAAACACAACACGTGCTATGTGCAACATCCCAAACCCAACAAGTGCTATGTGCATCATCCCAAACCCAACAAATGCTATGTGCATCATCCCAAACCCAACAAGTGCTCCAGCTCTTCTCTATTTTTTAAACTTTATTAAAGTGTTTCATCTTGTTTAAAAAATATTAACCATAAATTGATATAGTTCTAAAAAACAAAGTATTACTTAACCTCCATGGGTCTAGTGCCAGCTATAAAAATTGTTATTATTCATTTTTGTAAAATCATTAGATGAGAATTTGGGGTACTACTAGTACAGTACTATGCACAATGAGCAAAATGGTTGCTGCTTTTGTCTCCAACATTAAGCTTAAAGATAAATAATAATAATATTGAGCAGAAATCAGTTACTAATAGATTGTATGAACAATACCAGATCATTAGTTAGAGATATAATACAGACAAATAGGTCAGACAGTAGGATATTTTTTGCAAATATATAATTATCTTTTGCTTTGTTTTTTTCTAAATTTTATCGTGATGAAGGTCAGATTAGATTTGATGAAGGTCAGCTGAATCCGCCTGTGTCTAGGGAAAATTTGATTTCAACAGATCTAATCATTTGGCTCTCAAGAGAGAAAGCCGCAGTATTCGCCTCTTCCATTGAGAAGACATGTACAAACTGTGCTGAGCGTACATGTGTATGAGGGATTGGAAGGAATAAACTGTCAGCCGAACAAGAATTTGTCCAAAAACTAATTTACAAAATTTTCAAGAATGTGCTTTTGAAGTGATTCAAAACACTTACCTTTTAACAATTTCCATAATTCCTCATTATCCTACAAGAAATTATTATAAATATCTTTACCATAAGATCACTTTACCTATTTTTTATGCTCACGCAATGTTAATTATATTTACACTGCTTTGTTGCAAGAGTCATATATTTGTATGTGTTACTCCATCACAGGAGTGGGGAACCTAAGGCTCGCGGGCCATTTACGGCCCTATATGACCTTTTATCTGACCCCCACGCAGTTTCCCACAGACCACAATCCTTGGGATGTCAGTTGTATTTTGACAGGCACCAACCCTTTAATCTCTTCTTGCTCTTAGCATGTGCACACTGTGTTCACTACTGAACGCTGAGGAGCATGTAATGGGAGATTACATCCTCACACCGATGCAGCATCCGCACATACTTTGGGGCGCCTTTTAAGCCAATTAAAAAAAATATTTTTCTTCAGATCAGTTTCTCTTAGTAATATGGAATAAATGACACTGAATTACTATTCAAGAGAAGAGAGCTTGCAGAAAAGGCACGGTTATTTGTCATCGATGGGTGGAGAGAAACCAGTGTAAGTATTGCTATATTCACCTGTGATCCACATATAGTGCAGTATAGACTTGTAAATCTTCTTGCTGGCAGGTTCTGCCCACTGTTTCCATAGTTCTGAAGCAGAACTCATTCAGATTGGTCTTGGGTAAATAGAGCTATTAATTATGCTACACACATGACAAATCATATTATCCCTGAAGCTTAGTACATACAGCCCGATTATGCAGCTGAAATATCACTTTCTTCCGGATCATCGTACACCGATATTACTATATAACCAGAAACACATGGGCTACTTGCACATTGAACAAGTCTGTAGGAACATGTTCACACCACCAAGAAACTTGAAGACACAAAAGAACACAGGGAGGTCAAAAATACTCTGATGTAAAAAAAAATCACAGTAATAAGCAAGTGCTAGTCAAAAGATGGAAAAAACAGGGTATTTAGTTGATACGTTTTTTTGCAAAAAAATGTATACTAAGCTGCTCCACCAATCGTCAAGGTATTCCCATATAGAGCAGTCCTAACTAATGTATATAATCCCTATCTGATGTATTTAAAAACCTGATCATCTGTATAGTACCTGTATAAGCAGGGTTCAGAGAAGGAATATCCATGTGGACCTGCTAGATGGAACAGCTTTAGTGCAAATGACCCACAAAGGAGTGGTGGACTCCCAGTCTTGTAGAAACAAGAGAACAATTATAGAACCAGAAACAGATCTAGCAGGTCCACATGAATATTCCCTCTCTGAACCCTGCTTATACAGGTACTATGCAGATGATCAGGTTTTTAAATACATCAGATAGGGATTGTATACATTAGTTAGGACTGCTCTATAAGGGTATACCTTAATGATTGGTGGAGCAGCTTAGTATACTTTTTTTGCAAAAAAAAAACCATATCAACTTGCTTATTACTGTGATTTTTTTTACAACAGAGTATTTTTGACCTCACTGTGCTATTTTGTGTCTTCAAGTTTTTTGGTGGTGTGAACATGTTCCTACAGACTTGTTCAATGTGAAAGTAGCCCATGTGTTTCTGGTTCTATAATTGTTCTGTTTCTACAAGACTGGGGAGTCCATCACTCCTCTGTGGGTCATTTGCATTTAAGCTGTTCCATCCTGCATATCCACATGGATATTCCTTCTCTGAACTCTGCTTATACAGGTACTATACAGATGATCAGGTTTTAACCCCTTCATGACCTTGGGATTTTTCGTTTTTCCGTGTTCGTTTTTCACTCCTCTCCTTCCCAGAGCCATAACTTTTTTATTTTTCTGTCAATTTGGCCATGTGAGGGCTTATTTTTTGCGGGACGAGTTGTATTTTTGAACGACATCATTGGTTTTAGCATGTCGTGTACTAGAAAACAGGAAACAAATTCCAAGTGCGGTGAAATTGCAAAAAAAGTGCAATCCCACACTTGTTTTTTGTTTGGCTTTTTTGCTAGGTTCACTAAATGCTAAAACTGACCAGCCATTATGATTCTCCAGGTCAGTACGAGTTCATAGACACCTAATATCACTAGGTTATTTTTTACCTAAGTGGTGAAAAAAAATTCCAAACTTTGCTAAAAAAAAAAAAAAAATTGCGCCATTTTCCGATACTTCTAGCATCTCCATTTTTCATGATCTGGGGTTGAGGGCTAATTTTTTGCGTGCCAAGATGATGTTTTTAGTGATAGCATTTTGGTGCAGATACGTTCTTTTGATCGCCCGTTATTGCATTTTAATGCAATGTCGCGGCAACCAAAAAACGTAATTCTGGCGTTTCGCATTTTTTTCTCGCTACGCCGCTTAGTGATCAGGTTAATGCTTTTTTTTAATTGACAGATCGGGCGATTCTGAGCGCGGTGATAACAAATATGTGTACATTTGATTTTTTTTTATTCATTTATTTTGATTGGGGCGAAAGGGGGGTGATTTAAACTATTATATTTTTCACATTTTTTTTAACTTTTGTTTTCTACTTTTGCCATGCTTCAATAGCCTCCATGGGAGGCTAGAAGCAGGCATAGTACGATCGGCTCTGCTACATAGCAGCGATCATCAGATCACTGCTATGTAGCAGAATTGCAGGTGTGCTGTGAGCGCCGACCACAAGGTGGCGCTCACAGCTGCCGAAGATCAGTAACCATAGAGGTCTCAAGGACCTCTATGGTTACTATTCTGAAGCATCGTCGACCCCCGATCATGTGACGGGCCGGCCGGAAATGGTAGTTAAATGCCGCTGTCTGCGATTGACAGCGGCATTTAACTAGTTAATAGGTGCGGGCAGATCGTGATTCTGCCCGCGCCTATTACGGGCACATGTCAGCTGTTCAAAACAGCTGACATGTCCCGGCTTTGATGCGGGCTCACCGCGGAGCCCTGCATCAAAGCAGGGGATCTGACCTCGGACGTACTATCCCGTCCGAGGTCAGAAAGGGGTTGAATACATCAGATAGGGATTATATACATTAGATAGGAATGTTCTATAGGGGTATACCTTGACGATTGGTGGAGCAGCTTAGTATACATTTTTTTGCAAAAAAGCGTATCAACTAAATACCCTGTTTTTTCCATCTTTTGACTAGCACTTGCTTATTACTGAGATTTTTTTACAACAGAGTATTTTTGACCTCCCTGTGTTCTTTTGTGTCGTCAAGTTTCTTGGTGGTGTGAACATGTTCCTACAGACTTGTTCAATGTGCAAGTAGCCCATGTGTTTCTGGTTATATAGTAATATCGGTGTACGATGATCCGGGAGAAAGTGATATTTCAGCTGCATAATCGGGCTGTATGTACTAAGCTTCAGGGATAATATGATTTGTCATGTGTGTAGCATAATTAATAGCTCTATTTACCCAAGACAGAGTATTTTTGACCTCACTGCGATATTACTATAAGTCAGAAAGTATCTAATCAATACACTTGATTGATATTGAGCTAACAGAAATCACACTCAGATTGCAGCACAAGTTTGTGCCCATAACTTTATGAAAGAGTCACAAAATAGACAGACATAGATGGAAAGAAGAGTAAATGGAGTCCAAAGTTTGATCTTTTAGCTGCCAATTGTCTCCTCGCAGTGACTGATAATGTTGGGGGTACAACTCAATACCATATTTAGGTACACAGATATATGTATGTTCCATACAGAAAGCATTTCTAACCTGAACCCATCTTAATACTAGAGTTATACATTGTTGTGTTGGCTGCATCTTTGTATAAAAAACTGTCCTCCTGTCAAAATAGAAGACCGACACTCGTGCCATCATATGTTCTAAGGAAATCTAGCAGATATAAACCATATAAAATACTCAAGGAAAAATGGTAGAAAATCAGACCTCACTCAATCAAACAACCACTTTTACGGTTTCTGAAAAGTAAATGATATCTTTTTTTATTTGTTGGTTTAGCTCATTGTGTATCTTCCATAGACTAAAACAAGGCAGATTGGAGGTGGGTCGATCTACCTTATTTCACTTTTTCCAAAAAGGGGGTTCAACAGATAAGGCATTCACCTACAGGACAGGACATTCTCTGTCATTTGTATTTTGCAAGAAAAGAATACTACTAAAAGTGTTCATATATATATATATAGAGAGAGAGAGAGAGATTAAAATAAACTTTGTCATCGGGGAAACCACTTTATGTTTCTAGCGAGAAAAGAAACAAAATAACATTTGTGGTTAGTTGAGTCTTATTAGGAACTGTCCCACTCACTCTGTATATGCATATTAATAAAATGTTGCCAGTACTCCGTACAGAGGTAATAAATGGTAAGATGCACAATGTGTGAATAAGAGTCAGATAAAAGAGAAATGTAACACCAGGAGTACCGCAGAGAAGAGAAATAATAACTACAACTGAATAAAAAAATTCAAGGTTTCAACACTAAAGGCATCTTATTATAATTTACAAAATAACAAACACTATAGATGAACATATAAAATCTCTACTTGCCGAAACCTGGAAAATCTGTATTCAGTAGTAGATAGATGATTGACTACCATAACCTACCTTCAATGGCCAAGAAATCTGGATAGAATTCTGTCTCTAAAATTAGACATAGGTCCAGCAACCAATGCCAATATACTGGGCTTAAAGGACCAGTAAAATGTAATTGGCTTACAAATGCTTCACTTCTATTTTACACAAAAAATAACTACTGTGTTCATTGCAGTATCAGTCCAGAAAAGTAGCATTTTTGGCTGTTGGCGAATCGGCATCTATGTAAGCATACCTGTATCTATACGGAATTGAGTGAGTCAAACAATAATAGGACAAACTTTCTTCAGCTTGCAATCTGGGTTAACGGAAGTCATATATCCAGTATAGTAATTAATTTAAGAAACAATTATGTACTGTATTATTTTATACTCATATGGATAGTGTATTTTTAGTGCCTTTTGGGAGAAAAAAACTAAAGCAAAAAAGTAAGGAAATTTGTAGTAGATGCTTTACATGCAAAACCTAGGTCACTACACTCTCCAGAACTAATACTAATCTAATACCTAGGTCAGTAGACTATCTAGCACTAATACTAATGTAAAACCTAGGTCACTACACTCTCCAGAACTAATACTAATCTAATACCTAGGTCAGTAGACTCTCTCGGACTAATACTAATGTAAAACCTAGGTCACTACACTCTCCAGAACTAATACTAATCTAATACCTAGGTCAGTAGACTATCTAGCACTAATACTAATGTAAAACCTAGGTCACTACACTCTCCAGAACTAATACTAATCTAATACCTAGGTCAGTAGACTATCTAGCACTAATACTAATGTAAAACCTAGGTCAGTAGACTCTCTCGGACTAATACTAATGCAAAACCTAGGTCACTACACTCTCCAGAACTAATACTAATCTAATACCTAGGTCAGTAGACTCTCTCGGACTAATACTAATGCAAAACCTAGGTCACTACACTCTCCAGAACTAATACTAATCTAATACCTAGGTCAGTAGACTCTCTAGGACTAATACTAATGTAAAACCTAGGACACTACACTCTCCAGAACTAATACTAATCTAATACCTAGGTCAGTAGACTATCTAGCACTAATACTAATGTAAAACCTAGGTCAGTAGACTCTCTCAGACTAATACTAATGCAAAACCTAGCTCACTACACTCTCCGAACTAATACTAATCTAATACCTAGGTCAGTAGACTATCTAGCACTAATACTAATGTAAAACCTAGGTCAGTAGACTCTCTAGGACTAATACTAATGCAAAACCTAGGTCAGTAGACTCTCTAGGACTAATACTAATGTAATACCTAGGTCAGTAGACTCTCTAGGACTAATACTAATGCAAAACCTAAGTCAGTAGACTATCTAGCACTAATACTAATGTAAAACCTAGGTCAGTAGACTCTCTAGGACTAATACTAATGTAAAACCTAGGTCAGTAGACTCTCTAGGACTTTTCTACACATCACTATAGATTTTAATAAAATACATTCCTAGAATCTTGTTTGAAAATGAAGCCAAGTTCCTATCCTATTCATATTTTATACTTCTATCTCCACTATTTAACATGATCAATTTTAGATATAGATGGCTAGTCAAAGTTTTTTTTTTATTCTGTTGCAGAACTCATAACTTACGATTCATTATTATCGTGTTAATTGCGTTACAACCATATTCCGGTGTTCTAAAAGGTTACGTCTTCTTGTTGTAAACCTTAGCTCCTTTATCTAATAAAAGGCATAAAATCTAAAACCTATACTGTACATAATCGCCAGCAAAGCAATATCGCTGAATAGTTATGTTTAGTAGCTAAAGAAATCCATTGATTTCAGTTTCTTGCATTCTGTCTTCAGAATACTCAAATTATATTTTTTAGGCAACATACATTAAATCTACAAAAAAGTAATTTTTCTCAACAAAATATTTCTAGCCATTTTGCTTGATCTCCGAAAAAACGTTATCAATTCTATGATAAGCAACATAAATACATAAAATATTTCTTGAAATATATATTTTTCCTGTATAGTACAATTTTCTCTTTTGAATGTCCAAAGTTGAAATCAGTTGTTATGAAGGAGCGCTTAATCACTCCAAAATATAGAGATAATGTACACTGTACTTTTCATGTTGCATAAATACTATAAATTTGTCACTGTATAATTTTATAATTTCTTATGGTAACTCAATAGTGCTTTAAAAATAAACTGATATCTACAAAAACTCAACAAACAAGTATAAAAGAGGAATAATTAAATGGTCTAGTCTACTAAAATTCAATAAAACATTAAAAAAAAGGTATACCTAAAAAATGAATCCAATCTACCAAAACTAAAAAAACTTGCGCATTAAGAAGACAGGTCTGTATGACCAAAACATTGAACTTGGAAAAGTCCCCGTGTGTAATGACATGTATTCTACTCACCAGAGTTTCCCATTCAAAGACCTGCTATTTTGCGGTGATGACTAGATCTTTTTATCTTGGTGCAATACGAGCTATTTTAGCTACTAGACTGGTACTGGATAGGTCCATTGAGTATCACATGATGGCAAATTTAAATACGGTTGGCGCATGACTGTATTTCTGCTGCATTATGACAATTTCTTGCAAATTTCTACCATTCTGGGTTTTATGTGCTGTATTCCGAATAATCAGGAATCAGGCTCAATATGTTTAACTGATGGTGATAAACTTGACATACCATTGTGTATGTTCTTTGTGCTGGTCAAAATAAGGACAAAGTCATGCAGAATATATATCATGACTTAGATCATGGAGGTAAAATCCTCAATACGATTATCTTGATTGTATGAAGACGTCTTTAATACAAAGAATAAAAAATAATAGGCTAGTTGTATTGTTTCCTCTTATGGTGTATGACACAAAAGAGTTAGACAACTTCTATACTGTTAATTCAATTAAATAAAACCCAACGTAAGCTTGTCCATGCAGTTCATTCTTTATTTTCTTCATCTGAAGATCACCATCTCTACACAACACAGTCGTCCAGTGGCCATAGCTTTAGTTCAACATCTGCAATGCAGCAAAACCACTTCAAAAAGAGGGCGTCTACCAACCACATAGAGAAGCCAACATGGACAACAGTTACTCAAGGTGTCCTCTGAATCATCTAGAACGTCCATGCATTTCAATGATCAAAGACAGCACTGCAGTCGGAAGGGAGACAAAGCCATCCACACACAAGGGGGAGAATCTCTTCACAACAGGTTTAGAAGAGCAAACTAAACTGACCCTTGGAAGACCCCATCTGCTGCTGTTGTGAAAATGTGTCAAGTTACTTTGATTACTTTATTATTTTTCCTAACCTGCCTTTGCGTCTTATCAGTGGTACCATCTAGTCTTTGCAGTGTATATTTGATCAAATTACAGCCTTAATGAAAACAAATTTAGCCCATATGAAGTACTGCAAATTCTGCTCACAGAATATGAAAATTGAAAATAAAAGATCGAGTTTCACCATAATTTGACTGGAATATTTTCTTTAAAAAGTGAAATCCTAAAGACACAACAAACGCTAAGGTACAAGTTACCTTGTCAGAAGGAACTGCCAGTAGGAACTGCAAGATCTGGATTTTGGTTTGTTCTGTTATTTAGCTGTGTATTGTACAGTGGGATTATAGTGTTTGAGTATGTGCCTGTGTTTGTGCATAAATATATATAGACAGCACTCCTCAAATAAGTGACAAGATTAAGGTGTCCTTATTATCACATATGCAATAGCAAAGTGTCATTTCCTCCAGTAACCTTTCCCTGTAACCTTTCTCAATATCCTCTTTTTTTGGATATTGAGTATATATATATATATATATATATATATATATATATATATATATATACTGCACTGGCAAAAATTAGGAGACCAACACATCAAAACCCTGTCATGAACAGACCAATCTCCAGACCTGAACCTCGTTGGCAACCTCTGGAATGTAATCAAGAAGATGATGGATAGTCACAAGCCATCAAAGAAGGTCTGCTTACATTTTTGCACCAGGAGCAGTGTGAAAGACTGGTGGAAAGCATGCCAAGACGCATGAAAGTTGTGATTAAAAATCATGGTTATTCCACAAAATATTGATTTCTGAACTCTTCCTGAGTTAAAACATTAGTATTGTTGTTTCTAAGTGATTATGACATTTTTTTCTTTGCATTATTTGAGGTCTGAAAGCACTGTTCTTTTATTTTGACCATTTCTCCTTTTCAGAGAAAAACTACAAAGTTTTATTGCTTGGAAATTCAGAAACATGTTGTCAGAAGTTTATAGAATAAAAGAACAATTTACAGTTTACTGAATAACATTACCTATAAAGAGAAAAATCAGACAAACTGAAGATTTTGCAGTGGTCTCTTAATTTTTGCCAGAGCTGTATATACACACACCTAATAATATACTTACAGAATACCAAAACCCTATGAGCTGGATTATACGTGACTGCTAACATGGCTAGAGAGTAATAATTACATCGCAGTATAGAAGCAGGGTTGTTTATTTTAATTGCTAGACATGGCGCTATTTTTATATAGGGGATTTATTCTAGTTATTCTAGACCAGTGTTTCCCATACTTCAATGAGGTCATGTTTTCAGGATTTCCTTAGTATTGCACAAGTGATGGAAGTATCAGGAATTCTTCCACTTGTGCCGCACCATGGAAATCCTGAAAACATGACCTGTTGGGAGCCGTGAGGACTGGAGTGTGGGAAATACTGTTCTAGACAATCATGCTACTGTGTCCAGGAGCCAACAGCCAGGACTAAGAAACTCAGTCTTGTACCAATAAATGTTGGTTTGTACAAAGGTGTAGGACTCTAACAAATGTTGCCATGATATTTTCCCTATAGTCAGGTATAGATATTTATTATTATTATCTGCAGCCTAACAAGTGTCATTCCTTTTTTCTACTTGAACATTTATCCTTTTCTTTACCTATGCATCACGTCTAAATGATGCTCTGGTATTGATAGGACATTATATTGCTCTGTAGCTATTCATTCCATAAATATAATAAAAAGAAAATCTATACAATTATGAATTATGAGGTATTTAACTGTGGCAAAAAAACCCAGTTTATTATTTTGTAAAATTCAATAGTCTCCTTGAACCTCACTAATTCAAAATACCTTGGAAAATAGAAGGAAACGTCAAATTGACAGCTGTTAATTATTTTTGGACAGGCAATTGCCCAAGAGATGGTGTTATTTCTGTTGGCACATTGCCCTGTTTTTCTAAATTGTACAGAGGAGGAAGTAATACATGGCATATTACATAGACTCATGGCAGCACAACTTAATTATTTCTGAGGCTGAAATGTACAGTAAGTAACTAGGATTTAACAAGCCCCTCATCCTATAAAGAAACAAGCCTTAGCCATATAGGGATTCCATTATAGGGCGTTAGAGAAAAGTTTCTAGTCAAGGTCATAATTCAATTATGGAAAATGGGGTATGCTTAACCTAATATAGAAAGGTGTTAATATGCCTGCTAAGATGTAGAGCAAAAGCAGATAAAAATAAGGAGGTAGCCCTGGGAGAAAATAAGAATACAATGGGGACAATTCCTAAAATATGTTTTGTTCTATTTATTGACGTTCATTGTTATACATCATCATTGCATCTTTAGGAGAAGATGATCTGGACAGACTACTTGCTATGGCTTCCTAGAAAAAACAAAAATACCGCATTGGCGTATCCATGCTCAGAATTAAATCATTCCCACTGCAGAATCGGAATACGTGACAGGATTGTAAAGTCTTCGGCCTCACCCTTTTTTGTTCTCCAAAGACACCTATTGAACAAACCTGATACACCAAATGCCTCTACAAAAAGAAAGCAGTTGGGCAATGAGTAGTAGGGTAACATAAGATGTGCTTTTCACTATTTCACAGACTACCAGCTAACCATTCCATAAAATTGTGATTAGAACAGGCTCAATTCTTACGGCCCAAACTGAACCAGAGAATGGGCCCCGATATCTTTTCTCGGCAAATAGATAGCCATGAGTTCATGGTATTTGTTACCTAAACAGGGCTCACAGGCAATTAACTAGTGAAGGAAGCATCAGTGAGATGCCATTAAAGTTAATACTCTGAAAACTAGAAATTTTAGGCCAAGAAATGACAATTTTCATTACCATCTATATTACTAAAAACAATATTTCAATGGTAATATTAATATCATGTGGTTCCAAAATAGATCACATAGACATATAAAAATGTCATATAGTTTCCATACTCAGTCTACAAATGTGAGTAAACATGGAAGACGCAATCTCAAAGATGAATCCACTTGAATTTTACAGATACAATATAATAATGGCAAAGACCAAAATCATCTCCTCTGTGTGCATAATAGGTCATATTCAAGTGAACTCTTTGGCATAACTATTACTAATGCACAAACTTAGATTTAAATACTCAAATATTTGTTGATGTAGATGCTCTTACAGGTACATGCAATGTAGAGTAGGTTGTATTTTTTTTACTTGAAAAACAAGGTCTTAATTTTCAATCATCGTTTCATTATTTATGCATAAAGGCAATTTTTCCCTATGTTTGAATAAAATGCCAGGGACTGAAAATGATTTAAAAAAATATGAAGTAAATTGTATATTGGCTGCAATGTTTTGTTACAAACCATAGCCCACATCTCCTTATCCCCCACCCTTTCAATTCTACAATATTGCTCCAACTCGCAGGCTGCTGGAGGTTGGTAGGGCACCCTGCCGAACTGCTTTATTTGTTCTTACATTGCATGTGGTCTGCAGAAAACACAACGGTCACAAGTGATTTTATTTTTCTAGCACTTGACCCTGGAGGTAAAAAAAAAGAACTCAACTAAACTTTTTGATCCCTTAAAAATGCTTTTTATTAGTTTTAGGAAAAACTACATTGTTCATCCCAGGTAAGGAGGCACAGAGACAAAGCTCCCACCAAACTACTCCTTATATCTCTGATTTCTGGATCTCTGTTGGTGTAACATGAGAGGTTATAGGATATGGGGGGATAAGTGTAGGCACATCTGCATTTATAGGTCTTGAGTGGTTAGGCTTCCATACTCCAGTACGACCCCAACGTGTTACTGGAAGCACACATCGTGTGTAACATATTAAGAGCCTGATATCCGCTTAGTAGTTCATATTTAGCAAAGCTCAGATGCTGATAAACTGGTACGTCTTTGTGCTCCGTGGTAACTGCATTTTTATGGCAAACCACTAACAACACATCGAGATATTGAAGGAACATTGTCCACATGACTGATCCAGCTTTTCTGCATTCACTAAACTCATTTGTCCTGTAACATCTGTATAGGATTATTGGTTTACATTCAGAAGAGATGTACTCTGCTTCCTACACATGGAGGCTGTACAGAGGCACAAGCAGTCTTTGTGGCTCAGTAATAACATTATATGGAGCTCTAGATGAAACCTTATTATTAAATTATTCTTCTCTAGGAGATCCAAGAGAAAATAGCTCAATATTACGCTGTCTAATACAGCATTCCATAATATTTTTTACTTTATTTATATACATTCTGGCAAATAATGACAAAATGCATGCTGCAATATAAAAGTGAAGGCACAGAGACCCAGTGGGGTCCCAAAGAAGTCAGTAGGTGCTATATTAGGGCCCCGTCCAATTCGAGACTTCATGGAACCATAATATGCTCATGGGCCTTAACACTGAAGCAATCTAAACATTAGCTTTTCTTTTTCACCAGCAATAAACTACAGAATGCCATTCAGTAACAGTAAGAACTCATCGGCGTAACCTTTAATGTTTAAAAGGAACCTGTCAGTTAATTCAAGTTGCCCAAACCACAGGCAGCATGAATCCGAGCCTAGCTGTGTGATTGCAATCAGGTATCATTTCTTGGAAGAATTCCAGCAGTTTACAGAAAACAGATTACACATCCAAGGACCATAGTGAGAAAGGAGACTAGTATGGCGCCAACCCCAGACGGCTTCTCCCCACACGCTTTTGTTGATTGACAGGTCTCTCAATTGTGTGTGCTTAGCGAGACACCTGACAATCATCTGGAGCGATGTGGGAAGAAGGCGGCTGGGGTTGGCACTGGAATAGATCATTTCTATATAGGGTCCCTGGCCAGATCTTTAAAATTTGTTTTCTCTGAAACCCTGGAACGTTTTAAAGAAAAGCATACCTGTCTGAAATCGTGTAGCCGGCTCTGATTCCTGCTGCCAGCTGTTTGGGCAGTGTGAATAAAGTAACAGGTTGCCTATAATTGAGCTTGTTATAGTAAAAGAAAAACATTAACTTTGAACAAGAGCACACCACGAACATCTCTAGGTAAATGGACATAACTATGAAACTCAGATTGGTACCTGGTAATAATACTGAATTCCTATTCTATACTAACAACTGAAGAAATGACTGGAAATATCTAAAATTAACAATTACAAATATTCCAGTAATGCATATCCATGTAATGTTAATATTCGGACTCTTGGACTTTGCCGGTATCGGGAGCTATGAGTAGGTTACCATGTAGCTCACAATGATCATCATTTAAGGAAAGAAAAACATCCAATCAACTTCCTACATTTTATTGTAGGATAGATGTCCATAAGAAGCCACTGAAACTGACTGTCACCTGCACAAATGGCTTTCAAATAGGCAGTTTTATTTTGGATTTACCTGGTTTGGGATTTTTTTGTATTTTATTGCTTTGCTTTATCTTTACTCTTCTATTTATATCACTATCTCCTTGCAGATTCTCAGTAGGATCAGTTGGCTGTCAATATATCCTTTCATGTCCATTATACCGTGAGCCTTTTTGTCATCCTGAAACTATTGGCAATAGCCTGAATGGGCATTACACATGCGCCACCTAAGTGTTTCATTTCTACATACCATCATCAGTCCACACCGTGAATCGATGAGTTTCTTACCACATGCCCATACTGGAGATACAACCATATTGGCTCTACCATGCTCTGAATTTTCTCGGACTTACAAGGATCTGTTACGTGTTTATTTTAATGTTTTTTTTTCTCCATAAGAACCAGGCTGATCTGTTACAGTGATGTCTATGTCCCTCATTACAATTATAATTATGCTGTCACACTTCACTGGTAAAATGCATTTTATTTCAAGAAGACTCAAATCCTTGCGTTATATTCGGTTTTTAACAATAGGTACTAAAGCAGTCTATTAACAGTGTATATTATGCAAAGCTAAAAGGATAGAGAATGTATTACTTCGGTAATATCTGACACTACAAATTAAAGGCAATAGGAACCTATAGAAGGAAGCTGTTTTGGGGGAGTTTCTATCCCATTATTGCAAGTAGGCACTAAAGATGCTAACCCTGTGTAAACTAGAGCCAATATACATCAAATTCATTAGCAATAAAAGCGGCTAGGTTATTTTTTCCTGAGAGTGAGATTGTTTCATCAGAAGTAAAAATACAATGCAGTCAATTTACAATGCATTTTATAACTGAATTGTATATACATGTCTGCTTGTGTATATGCTGTAGTATTCGCTGGCAGTATATCACCGTGCCACATGCTTGGCATCATGGCCTCTGTGTAACCTCTTCACGTGTCTATGAGAGGCCTTGCCAATCCATCTGTAGAGTCCTCTACCCGTTCCGACCTTGCACATGCTCACTGTTACCACATACAGCAAAACTAGTTGCAGTGGCAATCACAATCAAGAATACATTTATCATTTCCAACAGGGCAATGGAGGCCTTTGCTAACAAGTGAATGGTCACAAGGAGGATGAAAGCCATGGATTTTATTATGGCAATGCTTACATTTCATATACAGGATTAATTCATTCCCTGGGCATGGTGGGAAAGGGGATTCTGGCGAGAATGCATACAAGCTAGTATGTGTGGCACTGATCTGAGAGAAGAACACTGGCATTGTGGAAAAACCTCAGACTGGGAGATCTCCCATGTGCTGCTCTGTGTGACAACTATTGTCTGTGATGAAGCTATTAACTCATTAATGGACCCAAGTACAGGTCATCTGCATTACATGTGCTGCTCAAAGACATCATTGAAGCCTCATTACGATACCGTAAAGGCTCACTGAGAGGATCTGAAGAGCAATATTCTACCGTGGCGTAATTAGTAGTAACCCTACTCTGTGGGAGGTGAGAAAATTCACTTGCACTGGTTGAAACACTTTCAGCAGGGAACATGAACAGCAATGAGGAACAGGCAGGTTTCTCTGTCTCTTTCTCCCTCTCTTAGCACTGCAGCATGAAAGGATGTGAACACACGTACATAGAGACAAGACAAGAAATCACAAGAAGTCAACTCACAGAATCTCCAAGTCACGCAGAGCTCGAAAGACTCCATCTTCAATGCAGCTAATCTGGTTGTTGTCCAGTTGCCTGTAGAAAGGAAGGAAAAGTCAAAAGGATGGCTGGGTCACAAAGCTGCTTTAGAGAACCAGGGTCCAGGCTTTCTTGTCACTAAGGTGTCCCTCCACCCCCTTTGCAGTCTATGCTCGTCACCCAGGAGGAGACTTGTGTAGAGTGCTGCTCTCTCTGTTGTTACGGGCTGTCTGAGAGAGCTGCAAACACACTGAAGTCTGTCAGGTCTCAGTAAATATTAATTGAACATTTTTAAAGGCAGAAGGGAGTAATTTCATTACATTATGGCATCCAATCCATTACAGGCTTTTACCATCATGTCACTGCAACAATTTCATTAAGCTAAAGGCCCGTAAATTATGTGAGGTCACTCAGATGCCCTCAGCGACCTCCCACAATTATCCACTCCCCCCTCTTTACTGGAAGTTGCAGTCCTCTGTCCTGACATAGTAGTAAATTTTTGCCTTTATCTGCACAAGGGCTGCACTGGTGTCTGGGGAATAGACAAATACCGAATTAGACAAACCCACTAATCTCATTTTATAGTCTTTTATTATTCTAAGCACCACATGTCTGTGGTGGTCCAGAGCCTCTGTGGATTGTTATCACTCCCATCTGGGGACTCCTTTCTTTTCAGTCATCATTGAATAAAATATTTTGAAGTGGATTTGGGTTAAGCAGCATTGACCGCTGCAACAGGCTCTCCATTATGGAGACACAAATAGAAAAGCAAAAATTAAAAGTTATTTCCTTCCTAAAGCAGCTTCGCCGGGATATTGTGTGCTCTATCCAAATGCCTAAATGCCACTAAGCACTTACATTAATGAAAACGCTCCAGATGTATATGCTGCAAGCAACCTGTACTGTTAGTAGACTTAGAATCACAGATTTACTGTATTGCTCAAACAACCTCATTTCCAAATTGGCAACAAAAACGAAGTATATATTTTGTGTACAGAGTAAGAGGCATGGTAACAGAGAATAGTATATGGAAATGTGTCTACATCCTATTTAAGTGCTGTACTTCACGGTATAATATTATAAAATTCACATTATTAACTATTTATATCATCAATGCAACTTTTACAATAAGTTTCACATCAGCTAAGCTTTTGTATTATTTTTATTCAATGTAAATTATATCCATTGTGAATTTAGATAAGCAGTACCTTTATAGACCCTCCACCAAGAACAAGGTTGTTTCCCATTTCTTGCTTTCATGTCCAGTCCCATTATATTGAGATTAATGAGAGCCAAGCAAAAGTAATATTATAATTAGGAAGAACAAACTAAACTTTTTGCCCTAATCAATTTCTTGTTGAAATAATCTTTTCAGCTTTCCCTACTCAGATATTGTTCATTTATACACATTAAAGTCAGTCACAGTTACTGCTTTAGGCTGGACCAAGCAACAATCAAATGTAAATGGAGGCCGCACAAGTCTCCCCCAGTAAGATCTGTCTAGGAAAGACGTAGAAAAAAAATCAAGCAAATGATTTCAAACAATTCAAACGTTCCCCCAGAATATAAATATAGTAGGCATCGGACATCACTTTCACCCTTCTTCCCAATCCAGGGAAGTTGAGCGTTCTTATGTATTGGAGAGTCGCAAAAGAAAGCAGTTGACTGAATCGGCATTGAAAAAAAAGTTGAGTAAGTAGAGATTTTAAAAACAGGAATAAAGGTACCATTACACTAAGCGACGCTGCAGAGATATAGACAATGAGCCGATCGCTGCAGCGTCGCTGTTTAGGTCGCTAGGAGACGTCAAACATGGCAACACCAGAACGATGCAGGAGCGATCCAGTGACGTACTTATCGTTCTCGCCGGTTGTTAGCTCCATGTTAAAACATTGCAGGCATCATTGCTTTTGCTGTCAAACATGACAAATTACGCCGACCTGACGACCAAATAAAGTTCTGGACTTCTAGCTGCTGCATGTCAAACACAACGAGATCGCTATCCAGGACGCTGCATCGTCACAGATTGTTGTTGTTCTCGTTGTAAAGTTGCTCAGTGTGAAGGTACCTTAACATTATAACTTACAAATTACAGGATTGCTTAAGTCTTTTACACTTGGGCACACAAGTATACATTTAGACTGTGAGATATGCATCTTAAGCGTGGTCAGCCTGTGTAAACAGCATAATAAACGACCACCAAACAGTAAACATGTTACCAGTTGGCGGTCTTCATTAGCCTGTTTACACAGGCTGACACCGCTTAAAATACACACTGAACAACCAGTAGTATAATGTTAGCATAGACTGCCATTATTCTTGGCAGTGAGAGTTCTGTTCACGACAATAGGACGATATACTGCTGAGAATGATAATCTTTTGTGCAGTACTACGTTTATACTGCACAATATTTGTTGACAAAGATAAAGTACATGACTTTTGAAAAGTACCAGTGCATACCAGGGACACCGCAAACAACTCACAGTTTTGGAGATACTCTGACCTAGTGTTCTTTTTGTTTGTTTAACTGCCTGAAGCTCGATCTTGAGCCATGGCAAATTTATGGATAAATGATCTGTAGGAAGATCGATCTTGTACAAGCCTAGATAGGTCCACCAGGGTCTTCTCTGCTGTTATCTTGAGAGTATAAAGCCATTGGGTTGCTGCCGCAGTGCATCCATTATAATTTCACCTGTTTCAAAATCACTCACATCCTTACATATATTTCTCCTGCTTCTAACACATCAGCTTTAACAATTTTTTACTTGCTGCCTAAAATATCCGATTCCTTTACAGGACTGCAATGATTAAACTACTCTTTATCTCAGAAATAAGGCAGCAATAGGGCAGTAAGGTCATGAAAGAATATTGAAACTGGAGCAGCCAGATATATATTACCTACAGTATGTAAAGGGTTAGCCAGTAGTTAGCCTTTTAATGGCTAACTGAAAAAGATGGTAACAAATTGCAAGCTTTCAAGACTACTCAGGTCTCTTCATCAGGCATAACCTGCGTAGTCTCGAAAGCTTGCAATTTGTTACCATCTTTTCAGTTAGCCATTAAAAGGTATCAACCACTGATGACTCTTGAATCAAATATTTTTCTTTATTACCTATGTGGCACTTAAGCACTGTTAAACATTATGAAAAGGTTTTAACCCCTTTACTAAGTCTATTTGTACAATTCACAATCACATGTAAAACCAAATAAATCCGACCTTGCATCTCTCTTTGTTTCTTTAAGTTATAAAAACCCCTTTTTGTCTTTCAGTTATTCTTACTTAAACAAATTAAAATAATTCACATTGCCCTCTAATTCTCTTAAGCGAGCCTTCTCTTTGTCCTTTTCAGTGCGCTCTGACATTTGACTTGACATCAGCTGTACCAATAGTTCTTTTAAATCTGATTCCTCTGAAGCAAGCTACTTAGCAAAGGATGCACCTGCTTCTGAATGGGGAAAATATGATAACGTCATCTTTATAGCAAGAACGAATCTGCATACTATTCCAAAAGTCACATTATTAATATTATTACTATTATCATTATTTTCAAACAGAGATGGGTACAAATGTGCTACACAGAGACAAATATCAGGTTGGCTATGATATGTAATGAAATCTAGAATATAAGCCTTGGGAAGAGTGTAAGTTGCCTTCATGAACATTTCATCACTACTAATAAACATGAAAAGAGAAATAATTATAGGAATTTTTTTAACCCCTTCCCGACCTTTGACGCCACGTAGGCGTCATGAAAGTCGGTGCCATTCCGACCCATGACGCCTATGCGGCGTCATGGAAAGATCGCGTCCCTGCAGATCGGGTGAAAGGGTTAACTCCCATTTCACCCGATCTGCAGGGACAGGGGGAGTGGTAGTTTAGCCCAGGGGGGGTGGCTTCACCCCCTCGTGGCTACGATCGCTCTGATTGGCTGTTGAAAGTGAAACTGCCAATCAGAGCGATTTGTAATATTTCACCCATTATAACGGGTGAAATATTACAATCCAGCCATGGCCGATGCTGAAATATCATCGGCCATGGCTGGAAATACTAGTGTGCCCCCACCCCACCCCTCCGATCGCCCCCCCACCCCCCCGATCTGGCCGGTACACTGCTCCGGCTCCCCTCCGTCCAGTGCTCCGCTCCCCCCCGTGCTCGTGTCCGCTCCCCCCGTGCTCCAATCACCCCCCCGTGCTCCAATCACCCCCCCTGCACTCCGATCCACCCCCCCGTGCTCCGTTCCACCCCCCCGTGCTCCATTCCAGCCCCCCCGTGCTCCGTTCCACGCCCCCCGCGCTCCGTTCCACCCCTCCCGCGCTCCGATTCCCCCCCCCGTGCTCCGATCCCCCCCACCCTATCATACTTACCGATCCAGCCGTGGTCCCGTCCGTCTTCTCCCGGGCGCCGCCATCTTCCAAAATGGCGGGCGCATGCGCAGTGCGCCCGCCGAATCTGCCGGCCGGCAGATTCGTTCCAAAGTGCATTTTGATCACTGAGATATAATCTATCTCAGTGATCAAAATAAAAAAAATAATAAATGACCCCCCCCCTTTGTCACCCCCATAGGTAGGGACAATAAAAAAATAAAGAAATTTTTTTTTTTTCCACTAATGTTAGAATAGGGTTAGGGTTAGGGGTAGGGTTAGGGGTAGGGTTAGGGTTAGGGTTAGGGCTAGGGGTAGGGGTAGGGTTAGGGTTAGGGGTAGGGTTAGGGTTAGGGGTAGGGTTAGGGGTAGGGTTAGGGTTAGGGGTAGGGTTAGGGCTAGGGTTAGGGTTAGGAATGTGCACACGTATTCTGGTCCTCTGCGGATTTTTCCGCTGCGGATTTGATAAATCCGCAGTGCTAAACCGCTGCGGATTTATGGCGGATTTACCGCGTTTTTTTCTGCGCATTTCACTGCGGTTTTACAATTGCGATTTTCTATTGGAGCAGTTGTAAAACCGCTGTGGAATCCGCACAAAGAAGTGACATGCTGCGGAATGTAAACCGCTGCGTTTCCGTGCAGTTTTTCCGCAGCATGTGTACAGCGATTTTTGTTTCCCATAGGTTTACATTGAACTGTACACTCATGGGAAACTGCTGCGGATCCGCAGCGTGTGCACATACCTTTAGAATTAGGCTATGTGCACACGGTGCGGATTTGGCTGCGGATCCGCAGCAGTGTTCCATCAGGTTTACAGTACCATGTAAACATATGAAAAACCAAATCCGCTGTGCCCATGGTGCGGAAAATACCGCGCGGGAACGCTGCGTTGTATTTTCCGCAGCATGTCAATTCTTTGTGCGGATTCCGCAGCGTTTTACACCTGTTCCTCAATAGGAATCCGCAGGTGAAATCCGCACAAAAAACACTGGAAATCCGCGGAAAATCCGCAGGTAAAACACAGTGCCTTTTACCCGCCGATTTTTCAAAAATGGTGCGGAAATATCTCACACGAATCCGCAACGTGGGCACATAGCCTTAGGGTTAGGGTTGGAATTAGGGTTGTGGTTAGGGTTAGGGGTGTGTTGGGGTTAGTGTTGTGGTTAGGGGTGTGTTGGGGTTAGGGTTGTGATTAGGATTATGGCTACAGTTGGGATTAGGGTTAGGGGTGTGTTGGGGTTAGTGTTGTGATTAGGGTTATGGCTACAGTTGGGATTAGGGTTAGGGGTGTGTTGGGGTTAGTGTTGGAGTTAGAATTGAGGGGTTACCACTGTTTAGGCACATCAGGGGTCTCCAAACGCAACATGGCGCCACCATTGATTCCAGCCAATCTCGTATTCAAAAAGTCAAATGGTGCTCCCTCACTTCCGAGCCCTGACGTGTGCCCAAACAGTGGTTTACCCCCACATATGGGGTACCAGCATACTCAGGACAAACTGCGCAACAATTACTGGGGTCCAATTTCTCCTGTTACCCTTGTGAATCTAAAAAAATGCTTGCTAAAACATAATTTTTGAGGAAAGAAAAATGATTTTTTATTTTCACGGCTCTGCGTTGTAAACGTCTGTGAAGCACTTGGGGGTTCAAAGTGCTCACCACATATCTAGATAAGTTCCTTGGGGGGTCTAGTTTCTAAAATGGGGTCACTTGTGGGGGGTCTCTACTGTTTAGGCACACCAGGGGCTCTGCAAACGCAACGTGACACCCGCAGACCATTCCATCAAAGTCTGCATTTCAAAAGTCACTACTTCCCTTCTGAGCCCCGACGTGTGCCCAAACAGTGGTTTACCCCCACATATGGGGTATCAGCGTACTCAGGAGAAACTGGACAACAACTTTTGGGGTCCAATTTCTCCTGTAACCCTTGGGAAAATAAAAAATTCTGGGCTAAATAATTATTTTTGAGGAAAGAAAACGTATTTATTATTTTCATGGCTCTGCATTATAAACTTCTATGAAGCACTTGGGGGTTCAAAGTGCTCACCACACATCTAGATAAGTTCCTTTCAGGGTCTAGTTTCCAAAATGGGGTCACTTGTGGGGGGTTTCTACTGTTTAGGCACATCAGGGGCTCTGCAAACGCAACGTGACGCCCGCAGAGCATTCCATCAAAGTCTGCATTTCAAAACGTCACTACTTCAATTCCAAGCCCCGGCATGTGCCCAAACAGTAGTTTACCCCCACATATGGGGTATCACCGTACTCAGGAGAAACTGGACAACAACTTTTGGGGTCAAATTTCTCCTGTTACCCTTGGGAAAATTAAAAAATTCTGGGCTAAATAATTATTTTTGAGGAAAGAAAACGTATTTATTATTTTCACGGCTCTGCATTATAAACTTCTATGAAGCACTTGGGGGTTTAAAGTGCTCACCACACATCTAGATAAGTTCCTTTGGGGGTCTAGTTTCCAAAATGGGGTCACTTGTGGGGGGTTTCTACTGTTAAGCCACATCAGGGGCTCTGCAAACGCAACGTGACGCCCACAGAGCATTCCATCAAAGTCTGCATTTCAAAACGTCACTACTTCACTTCCGAGCCCCGGCATGTGCCCAAACAGTGATTTACCCCCACATATGGGGTATCAGCGTACTCAGGAGAAACTGGACAACAACTTTTGGGGTCAAATTTCTCCTGTTACCCTTGGGAAAATAAAAAATTGCAGGCTAAAAGATCATTTTTGAGAAAATAATTTTTTTTTTTATTTTCATGGCTCTGCGTTATAAACTTCTGTGAAGCACTTGGGGGTTCAAAGTCCTCACCACACATCTAGATTAGTTCCTTTGGGGGTCTAGTTTCCAAAATGGTGTCATTTCTGGGGGATCTCCAATGTTTAAGCACACAGGGGCTCTCCAAACGTGACATGGTGTCCGCTAATGATTGGAGCTAATTTTCCATTTAAAAAGCCAAATGGCGTGCCATCCCTTCCGAGCCCTGCCGTGCGCCCAAACAGTGGTTTACCCCCACATATGGGGTATCAGCGTACTCAGGACAAACTGGACAACAATATTTGGGGTCCAATTTCTCCCATTATCCTTGGCAAAATAGGAAATTCCAGGCTAAAAAATCATTTTTGAGGAAAGAAAAATTATTTTTTATTTTCATGGCTCTGCGTTATAAACTTCTGTGAAGCACCTGGGGGTTTAAAGTGCTCAATATGCATCTAGATAAGTTCCTTGGGGGTCTAGTTTCCAAAATGGGGTCACTTGTGGGGGAGCTCCAATGTTTAGGCACACAGGGGGCTCTCCAAACGCGACATGGTGTCCGCTAACAATTGGAGCTAATTTTCCATTCAAAAAGTCAAATGGCGCGCCTTCCCTTCCGAGCCCTGCCGTGTGCCCAAACAGTGGTTTACCCCCACATATGAGGTATCGGCGTACTCGGGAGAAATTGCCCAATAAATTTTATGATCCATTTTATCCTACTGCCCATGTGAAAATGAAAAAATTGAGGCGAAAATAATTTTTTTGTGAAAAAAAAGTACTTTTTCATTTTTACAGATCAATTTGTGAAGCACCTGAGGGTTTAAAGTGCTCACTAGGCATCTAAATAAGTTCCTTGGGGGGTCTAGTTTCCAAAATGGGGTCACTTGTGGGGGAGCGCCAATGTTTAGGCACACAGGAGCTATCCAAACGCGACATGGTGTCCGCTAACTATGGAAATAATTTTTCATTCAAAAAGTCAAATGGCGCTCCTTCCCTTCCGAGCCTTACCATGTGCCCAAACAGTGGTTTACCCCCACATGTGAGGTATTGGTGTACTCAGGAGAAATTGCCCAACACATTTTAGGATCCATTTTATCCTGTTGCCCATGTGAAAATGAAAAAATTGAGGCTAAAAGAATTTTTTTGTGAAAAAAAAGTACTTTTTCATTTTTACGGATCAATTTGTGAAGCACCTGGGGGTTCAAAGTGCTCACTATGCATCTAGATAAGTTCCTTGGGGCGTCTAGTTTCCAAAATGGGCTCATTTGTGGGGGAGCTCCAATTTTTAGGCACACGGGGGCTCTCCAAACGTGACATGGTGTCCGCTAAAGAGTGGAGCCAATTTTTGATTCAAAAAGTCAAATGGCGCTCCTTCCCTTCCAAGCCCTGCCGTGCGCCCAAACAGTGGTTTACCCCCACATATGAGGTATCAGCGTACTCAGGACAAATTGGACAACAACTTTCGTGGTTCAGTTTCTCCTTTTACCATTGGGAAAATACAAAAATTGTTGCTAAAAGATAATTTTTGTGACTAAAAAGTTAAATGTTCATTTTTTCCTTCCATGTTGCTTCTGCTGCTGTGAAGCACCTGAAGGGTTAATAAACTTCTTGAATGTGGTTTTGAGTACCTTGAGGGGTGCAGTTTTTAGAATGGTGTCACTTTTGGGTATTTTCAGCCATATAGACCCCTCAAACTGACTTCAAATGTGAGGTGGTCCCTAAAAAAAATGGTTTTGTAAATTTCGTTGTAAAAATGACAAATCGCTGGTCAAATTTTAACCCTTATAACTTCCTAACAAAAAAAAATTTTGTTTCCAAAATTGTGCTGATGTAAAGTAAACATGTGGGAAATGTTATTTATTAACTATTTTGTGTCACATATCTCTCTGGTTTAACAGAATAAAAATTCAAAATGTGAAAATTGCGAAATTTTCAAAATTTTCGCCAAATTTCCGTGTTTATCACAAATAAATGCAGAATTTATTGACCTAAATTTACCACTAACATGAAGCCCAATATGTCACGAAAAAACAATCTCAGAACCGCTAGGATCCGTTGAAGCGTTCCTGAGTTATTACCTCATAAAGGGACACTGGTCAGAATTGCAAAAAACGGCAAGGTCTTTAAGGTCAAAATAGGCTGGGTCTTGAAGGCGTTAAGGGAAGAATGGCTACAAAGAGCAATCAAGGGGCACTGTCACAATCCCACCAGATGTCGGTCAGCAGTCAGCAAAACACACACATAATGGGATGGAAATGGGGAGAGTAAGGCCCTACCGATAGGTAAAGGGGGATGGTCACCACCTGTTCAAACCTTAGCCTGACCCTGCACTCCCCTAACATCCTAAGTGGGTCCTTTCCCCCACTGCCATTAGGAACCTCGTCCCTCGCTGTCACCTAACACTGCAGTGGCTAGTGCACTGGTCTGCAAGGGCACTAGCCTCACCACTGCAAATGGTACAACACAGGGGGTAGTGACAATTACGAGACAGATGAGGTAAAAACAAAACTTAGCTCCAGCCTCTGCTGCCAAGCTCTTCACAGCAGAGGACACAGAAACAGGACTCCAAACTGCAGAAATAGATGATACACGCTGACACCAGAGAGCTGCAACTGCAAGACTGGTCTCCATCGAATAATTGTATCACCAACAGTCAGCTGATGCATCAGGTGACCATTTAAAGCATGGTGGGAGTGGTCACCCCCCACATCAGCTGACCTTGCCACTCTCCAGTAGCTGCAGGCTTCCAGAAAGGGAAACTGACATTAACCCCGGCTGGTTCTGAAAGGAAAAAGCTACATTTAAAACATAGTAGAACCAGAGCTGCCACAAATCCAAAAATGGATTGTGACAGGTTTTTAAAAAAAAATGCTATGTTACATGATTGTTTTTCACATGTAATTGTTCATCACACAAATAAAATGAAATGATTAAAGGGGTTACAATCTTCCCATAGTAGTATGTCAGGCCATTCTTGTTCCAGCTCACGCTACAGAGGGGAGATGAGTAGTATGAGCTATGAGTGATCAATGCTGCTGCTCTTGGTTTCATGATCATATCCTACTAAAGGAACATGCTCCTTTAATTCAAGAATAACGTGCGTTGCATGATAGAGTCCTACAAAGACATGCTGTTTTTTATCCACAGACACAAACTATGGTAATACTTTTGATCTTGAATGCAATGGGATTTTCCCAATATAAAGAGATCAAAAATCTGTCAGCTCATATGTACAAGCCAAACACGCGTGATGAGATCTAACCATTGGAGCGCTTACTGATGCAGAGAACATTCTTACGCTTAGCTATTCCTGTTTGTCTCAATTGATTAAAAGGAGAAAAACTGTGTACATGCAGCCATTCTCAACTGGGAAATTAATGTTCAAGAACTTCTGTACTCTCTTCCAGTGGGTTACCAGCTGACTGAGGGTCACTGGTTACGAGCTATTCAATGTACTATATTTTTCAATATCGGGGAACGTTAATTTTCAATTTTATTTTGATCTTTAATACTGAATGTGCGAACATGGCCTTAGAGTGGGGAAGGATGGAGGCTGCCGTGAAGAGCCATGTTTCATAATTATTGCATTAAAATGAAAAACTTGAAAAAAGTACTACTTATTTTTCTCTGGATACTTTTGTACAGAAGGAGAGACTGACCAATTTATTCCAGCTGAAAATACTCCAACTGTAGTTTGTGGTGCATATGTGTCCCAAGAAGAAGCAGAACTATTAGGCTATGTGCACGTCAGGATTCTTTGCAGAAATTTCCTGAACAAAACCGGACTTTTTCTGCAGGAAATCCGCATGCGCTTTTTCACATTTTTTGGCCGTTTTTGTGAGTTTTTTGTGTGGATTTTTTTTGTTTTTTTCCAGAGCTTCCCAATGCATTAAATAGCAGGAAATCCACAAATAATCTGCAAAATTAATGAACATGCTGCGTTTTTTACTGCGATGCATTTTTTCCTTGAAAAACATGTGCACAAAAATTATGGATTGAATTATATTAATAGGATGCTTAATGGATGCGTTTTTTTCATGGTTTTATCATGTTTTTATAGTGAAAAAACTTGAAAAAAACGTGAAAAATCCGGAAAAAAAAGCCTAATAATAAATTTGGAGCGTTACACTCCAGTGCTCCATTAATTGAGGCCAAATTATAAAGCACTGGTATTAGTAAATGTGTAGTGTTTCTGACTTTTTTCTAATAGTAATTGTCACATTTGTATAGCTAAGGAAAAATATGCTTTTTATATGATGATTATGATAGTGTGCTTACTTTGAAAGTCCATGTCAGAATTGTTGTCTAATCCTTCAGCACAATACTTACATCCACTGCAATTTATCTTTATGGCAGTATGTCCTTCATTCCAAGATCGCCTAAAGAACCACCAATTGCATGATTTGCGTAGAGTACCAACTCCTACGGACCAGCAGCTGATCAGATAAGGGACTCATAGGGTACTCATCCTCAATGATACAGAGTGTACATGTTTAGCTTCTGGTGAATATCAATCAGTGATTTTGGTTAATTTTTATATGTCCAATTTTTTAATTATTTTTTTAATAAGATGTCCAAGACTGGCTGCTGAGTATACACACACAATTGTCCAAACCCCAATCTCTGATTTATGACCTCTATTCCATTTACTTGAATTGACTACTCTGGTTTAATTGCTGGACACATTGGTTAGTATGTGGTAACCAGTGATGTGCGAATATACTCCTTGCTCAGGTTTTCCCGAGCACGCTCAGGTGGTCTCGGAGTATTTGTTAGTGCTCGGAGATTTAGTTTTCTCGCCTCAGCTGCATGATTTATGGCTGCAGGACAGCCTGGACACGTGAGAATTCCCTAACAAACAGGCATTCCTCACATGTATTCAACCTTCCTAGCAGCCATAAATCATGCAGCTGTGGCTACGAAAACTAAATCTCCGAGCACTAGCAAATACTCAGAGACCACCCAAGCATGCTTGGGAAAACAAGCAACAAGTACTGTATACTCGCTCATCACTAGTAGTAACATCTTAACCATACTAGCACTAGGTCCAAATTTCAGACTGTATTAAGCAGCAGCACCATTTGTGTGTTCCGGTATTAGGGTGCCAACCCCTGTGATAGCCCTGTGAGGTAGCCAATCATATAAGGAACTTATAGGGTATTAATCCTTTGCTATGCATGGTGTCTATGGTTTTGGTGGATATCAATCAAACGTGTACCACTTTGGTTTGTTCTGTGGGGTGTTTTTCTATTTTGTATTTCTACCCTCCCCACTATGGCTGAGATCTTACATTGTTAAGTACCAGGTACAGCCTGTCAGACAGGCTGGGTTGGCATAGATTGAATACAATTGGACACATGAGTACTTAACTATATCTCAACTCATAAAATGTTCATTTTAATTTCACGATTGCAGTGAGGAAAAAAGTATTTAGTCAGACACGAATTGTGCAAGTTCTCCCACTTAAAAAGATGAGAGAAGCCTGTAATTGACACGGTGGTGCAGTGGTTAGCACTGCAGCATTGCAGTGCTGGAGTCCTGGGTTCAACTCCCACCAAGGACAACATCTGCAAGAAGTTTGTTCGTATGTTCTCCCCGTGTTTGCTTGGGTTTCCTCCGGGTACTCCTGCTTCCTCCCACATTCCAAAGACATACTGATTTAGAATGTGAGCCCCATCAGAGACAGCGATGATAATGTGTGAAAAACCATAACACACTGTGGAATATGTTCGCACTATATAAGACCAAAAGTTTGGACACACCTTCTCATTTAAAGAATTTTCTGTATTTTCTTGAATATGAAAATTGTACATTCACACTGAAGGCATCAAAACTATGAATTAACACATGTGAATTATACAGTACAGGCCAAAAGTTTGGACACACCTTGAATTAACACATGTGTAATTATATACTTAACGAAAAAGTGTGAAACAACTGAAATTATGTCTTATATTCTAGGTTCTTCAAAGTAGCCACCTTCTGCTTTGACGACTGCTTTGCACACTCTTTGAATTCTCTTGATGACCTTCAAGAGGTAGTCACCGGGAATGGTTTTCAAGTCACAGGTGTGCCCTGTCAGGTTTAATAAGTGGGATTTCTTGCCTTATAAATGGGGTTGGGACCATCAGTTGTGTTGTTCAGAAGTCTGGTGGATACACAGCTGATACTCCTACTGAATAGACTGTTAGAATTTGTATTATGACAAGGAAAAAGCAGCTAAGTAAAGAAAAACAAGTGGCCATCATTACTTAAAAAAATGAAGGTCAGTCAGTCCAAAAAATTGGGAAAACTTTGAAAGTGTCCCCAAGTGCAGTGGCAAAAACCATCAAGCGCCACAAAGAAACTGGCTCACATGAGGACCGCCCCAGGAAAGGAAGACTAAGAGTCATCTCTGCTTCTGAGGATAAGTTTATCCGAGTCACCAGCCTCAGAAATCACAGGCTAACAGCAGCACAGATTAGAGATCAGGTCAATGCCACACAGAATTCTAGCAGCTGACACATCTCTACAACAACTGATAAGAGGAGACTTTGTGCTAGGAAACCACTGCTAAGGAAAGGTATCAAGCAGAAGAGACTTGGGAAATCTGTGCTGTTGGTCTGATAAGTCCAAATTTGAGATCTTTGGTTCCAACCACCGTGTCTTTGTGCGACACAGAAAAGATGAATGGATAGACTCTACATGCCTGGTTCCCACCGTGAAGCATGGAAGAGGAGGTGTGATGGTGTGGGGGTGCTTTGCTGGATACACGGTTGGGGATTTATTCAAAATTGAAGGCATACTCAACCAGCATGGCTGCCACAACATCTTGCAGCGGCATGCTATTCCATCCAGTTTGCGTTTAGTTGGACCATCATTTATTTTTCAATAGGACAATGACTCCAAACACACATCCAGGCTGTTTAAGGGCTATTTGACCAAGAAGGAGAGTGATGGGGTGCTATGCCAGATGACCTGGCCTCCACAGTCACCAGACCTGAACCCAATCAAGATGGTTTGGGGTGAGCTGGACCGCATAGTAAAGGTAAAAGGCCCAACAAGTGCTAAGCATCTCTGGGAACTCCTTCAAGATTGTTGGAAGACCATTCTCAGTGACTACCTCTTGAAGCTCATCAAGAGAATGCCAAGAGTGTGCAAAGCAGTCATCAAAGCAACAGGTGGCTACTTTGAAGAACCTAGAATATAAGACATAATTTCAGTTGTTTCACACTTTTTCGTTAAGTATATAATTCCATATGAGTTAATTCATAGTTTTGATGCCTTCAGTGTGAATGTACAATTTATATAGTCATGAAAATACAGAAAAATCTTTAAATGAGAAGGTGTGTCCAAACTTTTGGTCTGTACTGTATATATATATATATATATATATATATATATATATATATATATATATATACATACATATATTTAAAAAAAAAGATTATTATTATTATAGGTAGACCACAACTATGAGAGTCAAAATGAGAAAACAAATCCAGAAAATCACCTTGTCTGATTTGGCAAGATTTATTTTGCAAATTATGGTGGAAAATAAGTATTTGGTCACCTAAAAACATGCAAGATTTCTGGCTCTCACAGACCTGTAACTTCTTCTTTAAGAGCTTTCTCTGTCCTCCACTCGTTACCTGTAGAAATGGCACTTGTTTCAACTTATTATCAGTATAAAAGAGACCTCTCCACAACCTCAAACAGTCACACTCCAAACCCTACTATGGTGAAGACCAAAAAGCTGTCGACGGACACCAGAAACAAAATTGCCCTGCACCAGAATGGTAAGACTGAATCTGCATTAGGAAAGCAGCTTGGTGTGAATCAAATGTGGGAGCAATAATATGAAAATGGAAGACCTACAAGACCTCTGATAATCTCCCTCGATCTGGCAAGATCTCACCCTGTGGGGTCAAAATGATCACAAGAATGGTAAGCAAAAGTCCTAGAACCACACGGGGGACCTAGTGAATGATCTGCATAGAGCTGGGACCACCGTAACAAAGGCTACTATCAGTAACACACTACACTGCCAGGGACTCAGATCCTGCAGTGCCAGATGTGTCCCCCTACTTAAGCAAGTACATGTCTGGGGCATCTGAAGTTTGTTAGAGAACATTTGGCTTATCCAGAATAGTATTGGGAGAATGTCATATGGTCTGATGAAACCAAAGTAGAACTGTTTGGTAGAAACAAAACTTGTTGTGTTTGGAGGAGACAGAATGCTGAATTGCATCCAAAGAACAACATACCTACTGTAAAGCGTGGGGGTGGCAACATCATGCTTTGGGGCTGTTTATCTGTAAAGGGACCTAGGACAACTGATCCATGTACATGAAAGAATAAATGGGGCCATGTATTGTGAGATTTTGAGTGAAAACCTACTCCCATCAGTAAGGGCATTGAAGATGAAACGTGGATGGGTCTTTCAGCATGATAATGATCCCAAGCACACCACCAGGGCAATGAATGAGTGGCTTTGTAAAAAGCATATGAAGGTCCTGGACTGGCCTAGCCAGTCTCCAGACCTCAACCCCATAGAAAACCTTTGGAGGGATTTGAAAGTCCATGTTGCCCAATGACAAGCCCAAAACATCACTGCTCTAGAGAAGATCTGAATGGAGGAATGGACCAACATACCACCAACAGTGTGTGCCAACCTTGTGAAGACTTACAGAAAATGTTTGACTGCTGTCATTGCCAAGACAGGATATATAACAAAATATTGAGATGAACTTTTGTTAATGACCAAATACTTCTTTTCCAGCATAATTTGCAAAATAAATCTTGCCAAATCAGACAAGGTGACTTTCTGGATTTGTTTTCTCATTTTGACTCTCATAGTTGTGGTCTACCTATGATGTCAATTACAGGCCTCTCTCATCTTTTTAATTGGGAGAACTTACACAATTGGTGGCTGACAAAATATTTTTTTCCCCACTGTATATATAGATCTTTACATTTTCAAAGTAACTACATCAGCATCATCAGGTTTATTTGTTTAAGCCCCCTTAATATCTATGGTACGTTTAAAAAAAAATTAGAAAAAATAAAAGTTCCCAAAAAATAAAAAGTAATACATATGTGTGAATAAAAGTCAGATTTATCAAAATATAAAATTAATTAAACCCAATTGGTTAATTACTGCTAAAAGGAAACAATTAAGAAATGCCAAAATTGTGAATCGCAAAAATTGCTGTAAGCAGCAATCAAAATGTCATAACTAATCCCAAAATGGTATCAATCAAAATTTTGTCTTAATTCGCAAAAAATAATTCCTCACATACAGTTGAAAATAGAAGTTTACATGCACTATATAAAAGATTCTGGACTGCCCATATGATGATGTCATGTGGTTGGAAGCTTCTGTTTTTTTGGCAACATCTGAGTTAATTAGAGGCAAACCCGTGCATGTATTTTAATGCACACCTGAAACACACTGCTTCTTTGTGTAGCATCATGGGAAAGTGTCAAGGAATCAGGCAAGATATCAGGAAGATAATTGGGGACTTGTACAAGTCTGGTTCATCCTTCGGTACATTTTCAAGATACCTGAAGGTGCCTCATTCATCTGTACAAACAATTATATGCAAGTACAAACAAGATGGGAATGTCTAGCCATCATACCGCTCAGAAAGGAGACAGGTTCTATGTCCAAGAGATGAACGTGCTTTAGTCCGACATGTGCATATCAACCCAAGGGCAAAAGCAAAAGACCTTGTGAAGATGATGGTGTAAACTGGTAAGACTGTGTCAATATCCACAGTGACACGAGTACTGTATCAACATAGGCTGAAAGGCCGCTCTGGCAGGAAGAAGCCATTACTCCAAAAGAAACATAAAAAAGCCATATAAATGTTTGCAAATGCACACAGGAAGAAAGACCTTCATTGATAATAATGAACATCGTTACGTGTGAAGGAAAAAGGAAGAAGCTTGGAAACCTGAGAACATCATCCCAACTTTGAAACAAGGGGGTGGCAGCATCATGTTGTGGGGTGATTTTGCTGCAGTGAGGGATTGGGGCACTTCACAAAATAGAAGGCATCATGAGAAAATAATATTATGTGGCAATACTGAAGTAACATCTCAAGACATCAGCCAGGAAATTAAAGCTTGGGCGGAAATGGGTCTTCCAAATGGACAATGACCCGAGCATATTGCCAAAATAGTAACAAAGTGGCTTAAGGATAACAAAGTCAATATTTCTGAGTGGCCATCACAAAGCTCTGCTCTCAATCCTATTAAAAAATTTTGGGCAAAGCTGAAAAGGCAAGTGCGAGCAAGGCGACCTACAATCCTGGATCAGTTACACCAGTTTTGTCAGGAGGAATGGGCCCAAATTCCGACCAACTATTATGAGAAGCTTGTGGAAGGAGATCCCAAACGTTCAACCCAAGTTATTCAGTTTAAGGGCAATGGTACCAAATACTAATAAAATGTATGTAAACTTTTGACTTTGCAGTAAGTAATAAAAATGCCTTAAAACACTCTCTCGCTCTCATTATTCTGGCATTTGGCAAATATTATTAATTATGGTAATCCTAATTGACCTAAAACAGGAAAGGTTTATTCTGATTTCATGTCAGATATTGAGAAAAACATGCAGATGTGTTGTTTTATATAGTGTATGTAAACTTCTAGTTTCAACTGTAATTCAAAATGAATAATTGTCATTCAAAACAACTTGTCTCCAGCAAAAAAAAGTCCCTCATACATCTATATGGACAGAAAAATTAAAAAGTGACAGCTCTTGGAAATTTGGAAATAGAAAAGGAAAAAGCAAAAATGGAAATTGGCCATGTCAAAAAGGGATTAATAATTTATGGTGGTGGTATTCTGAAACTCCTGACCGTTTGACTTTAAATTCATTAATACATTTCCAATTGCTGAAAAATATACAGAAATAAAAGTATCAGAAATGTTTAATAGCACAGGGTGAATTAGGTCCTACCTAGACCCATGGGCTGGATGGAGACAATGGCTATTGCTGTCATGCCCCTGCTCACAGAAGTGTCAAATCTAAAGTTTATATGTCATTTGGATGAAAATGTAATATAAATGCACAATCCTATTTAGCAACAGATACCTGCGCTATTTCTCCACTTCATCGCAATGGTTTTCATGCTTCCCCAGCCAGTCTATACTCTGGAATTGCTTATTTTATTTCTAAGAAAAACAGGGGCCATGTACTGTGATGGCTGCACATTCCAGCAGTATATACGCCTAACTTCTTTTCCTTATTACCCACAATGGATTGTATTATCTATCCATCATTGCATAGACAGCAGAGTACATTATACACACAGACCTTACACCCAGCCTATATTACAAGAAGGAATACTTCCTCCAGGGAAAAATTGGAACTTGGTTCAGGCTGAAAACTGCTTATCAAGTGGTGTTAAAATTAATCGGGTTGTCAGTTATAAACACATACACCTCTGCAGTGATATTAGGAGAGCAGAGATCGGCCATTACATATCACACAGGTAACGCCCCTTTCTGTTCAAAATAAGCTTTGGAGGCAGAGCTGTGTGTGTCCCAAAGCCCCGAATGGCTCATTTACATATACGAAAAATGTGGATTTCTCTGGAATAAGAGATCAGATCAAAGATATGAAGTGATTAAGCTTCCTGTGACCTGCATGCCCGAAACAGCTGTCTGTGGATGGATACCATGCTTGGCATAGGTGGCTTTCCTTCATAGGATGCTGCCCTTCCCGTGGTTGTTCCTTCCCGGGGAAAGGCCTGGCTATTCACTGCTTGCGTCGAGAAACACGTGATGGTGTCTCCGCAGCTTCTTTACATGCATCTGCATATTTCCCATAAGGGATGGGGGCAGTGTTCTGGAATCACTGCGTTGAGAAACACGTGATGGTGTCTCCGCGGTGTTGGATGTTTTGGTCTCCCCGAGGCCAATCATCTGTGCCTTTATAGCCTTTTTACTAGGCACTGCTCCTAATAGCCAGATTCCTACTCCACACTGATGAGGGGCAAAAACCCCGAAACAGCTGTCTGTGGATGGATACCATGCTTGGCATAGGTGGCTTTCCTTCATAGGATGCTGCCCTTCCCGTGGTTGTTCCTTCCCGGGGAAAAGCCTGGCTATTCACTGCTTGCGTCGAGAAACACGTGATGGTGTCTCCGCAGCTTCTTTACATGCATCTGCATATTTCCCATAAGGGATGGGGGCAGTGTTCTGGAATCACTGCGTTGAGAAACACGTGATGGTGTCTCCGCGGTGTTGGATGTTTTGGTCTCCCCGAGGCCAATCATCTGTGCCTTTACTGCATGCCCATATAGACTGCTTAGGAGGGCTAGCCCTACTGACAGATTTCCTTTAAGCTACAAGTCTCCATGTGACTGCAGACTTTTGTATACACACATTGTGGTCACTGAATGCTGTGAGGATTCTCCAGTGGTAGCGCCATAACCTCAAGTATGCGATTGGCATACTTCTGGACACATTCCGACTAGAATATACCCAGCCTCACTCAATTTACTTATATTGAGAGAGGCTGCATCAATCTTGTTGGCACGTGATTGCATGTATGCAAATCACATAGTTGAGGTTACACACTCGCCACTCCCAGAGTCGGCACCAAAGGATCTTAGCCGGATTTTAGCTTCAGACCTGACAATCCCTTTAACAAAGGAATAAAGATATCAGGTACAATCTCAGAGCAATTGTATTAACTAAACAATATTTTTTCCACTTCGTAGATGTCATAACCTTTCAAGGGAACTTGTCACAAAATCCCTGTTTGAAGCAAGGAAATCAGAAATTAAACACCTGAAGAAAAGGTATATCTGTTGTGGTTCGGTGGACAGAGAAACTGATCACAAAGGCTCAAGGGTTCTTACCCAGATGCATGACACCGCGATGGGGCAGCGATGGACGCATCATGTTGTGACTCAGCTGTACCGGTAGCTTGGAATATTTGCATTTTTGGTCATATGTTTGCCCTATTTTGGTTATAGTATAGGGGTCTGTTTGACACTGCTAAAGGTTGATAGAACATTTATCTTTGTATGGATATTAATATTGTGTTGATTTAATTTTTCATTATACATGCATGCTTAATATGGATCCTTGGACACTCATGTGTCCTGGGTCACTGCAAGCTGACGTTCATCATGAGGGCTGGAAAATTGGACAAAACATGTCCACGGTGCTGATCAAATGGATTCGAATTTGCAGTATGACATGGGGCAGAATGGTATTGGAATTCTCCTACTATTGCATAGCAGACTGACCACCGAAAGTGCTTTTGTTTCATGTGGAAGGTAATGACCTTGGCATTAAATCCTCTTGGGAATTAATTTGGTATATAAAATTGAACCTATTGAGGTTGTATTCTACTTAACCGGGAATTTTCCTCATCTGATCAGACAGAGGGACCCAGATTAGATGGAGGTACACAAGGTTGGTTGATAGAATAAATAAAACAAGGGTTAAGGTTAAAAAAGCTGTGGCCCGTTTTGTTGCCAGGAATGGTGGAATAGTGATGAGGCATAGGAAACTGGAGACACCATTGAGTGATTATTTGAGGTTACAAGGTATCCAATTCAATGCAATTGGCACTGATTTGCAGATGCTAGGTCTGAGGGACAGTTTTGAGTAAGTCTTGGAGATATGGCAGGACCAGGTGATATAAGGTGCCACGCGGCCAGGTCTTTGGCAGGGGGAAGGGTCTGGTTTAGAGGCTGATTAATTGGTGATGAATCCCATAGAAAACTTATGTACGGAATTGAAGCACCGAGTTGCCAAGCAACAGCCTCAAAATCTTAATGATTTAGAGATCATCTTCAAAGAAGAATGGACCAAAATTCCTCTTGACATGGGCACAGACCTCATCATCAACAACAAAAAACGTCTGACTGCTGTGCTTGCCAATAAGGGTTTTGTCACCAAGTATTAAGTCTTGTTTGTCAGAGGGATCAAATACATATTTCTCACTGCAAAATGCAAACAATTTTCTATAATTTATCCAATGTGATTTTCTGGGTTTTATTTTTGATATACTCTCAATGTTAAAATGAACCTACCCTTAAAATTACAGACTGTTCATGTCTTTGTCAGTGGGCAAACTTACAAAATCAGCAAGGCATCAAACGCTTATTTCCATCACTGTATATAACTTATATAACATTTTTTTCTTGTAAAATGTAATTTCTTGTTGGTTTGGAATGTTTTACTGTCACTTAAAGTGAAGTAAAAGTGTGATACCAATGTTCTCTGCAGCGATCTGGGAGTCAGATATGGTTCCAGGGGTCTTCCCCATGTTGCTCTCCTCCCATTAAGCACTTTTCCCATCCATTTGAACATTTTCACTGTCCCCCATACCTCTTTGTAAGGTCCGCCGGGAAAAGCTCAGCTTTTTCATTGACTCCCATTATACTCAGTAGTAGTACTTGAAATGAGCATGTGAGTATTATGAGTTGCTTGGTTCGAGCAATAAGCACACAAGCATTTTAGTTCTCGCTCATCTCTATGCTCTAACCATTCCCTGCTTTTAGTTGAGATGAATCCCTCTGGGAGTCCAGCATATCACTCCAGGAAGATTAACCCCTTGCTGAACATTCTTCTGCATCACTGCTGCATCCTTAAACTATTAAAGGCGTTCCAAGAGATCAACAGGGGATCAACTCCGCTACCCATGATATGGGAGGCTATGAAGGTTTTCTTAAAAAGCATACTCATTCAGGGGGTCAATGATATTAAGACATCATCTAAGACATTTGAAAAAAGTCTGATGGAATAAGTGCAGAAGGTAGAGATGCAGTATATATATATACAATATCAGTTAGTGCGCAAACACTGCTTGTGAATGGCGGTATAATCATTCATCATCAGTGATTAGTGGTGACATCATCAAGGTTACCTCTGGTCACTGAGGCTGCATTCCCAGCTGGGCTCCTGAACTGCGGTGACCTCAGTGAAATCCCCACTAGCACAGTGAGAAAAATCCTCTAACAGATGTGCCTTTTCTGGGTGACTGCAGTCTGCTGTTTTTAGGCTGGGGGGCCAATGATATCAATGGCCCCTTACCAGACTGAGATAACCAGCCCACAGCTGTCAACTGTAGCAAGGCTGGTTGTCAAAAATGGGGGGACCCCACGTCATTTTTTAAAATTATTTGTTTAAATAATTTAAAAAAAAACTGTGTGAGAACCCTTCTATTCTTGATAACCAGCGTGACTAACACTGATACCTGAGGGTTGCAACCCCCAGCTTTCAGTTGTGCTAGCTGGTTATCCAAAATACAGGGGAACTCAGGCCGCTTTTTAATGTTACATTATTTCTTTAGAGGGCAGGTGCCTGCTAATGAATACTCCCATCATTAGCTCCTGTTTTCGCCGATAATAGCGGCAGCTGGCGTAGGCTGATGAGAGCAGAAGTGCCATCAGCCCATGAGCCAGAGACTGGAGGTAAACTTTATACCTCCAATCACAGCTGTGGGCTAACACTGTCATTTATGATGATTATGTAATGATTTTACGTTGATCAGAAGCAGTATTTGCTGTGCTGTCATGCACATGACAGCGGGATAAACACCCGGTGTTTGGGGGGCTGAACCCCAACAGTAACACAAACTTCCCGATGAAGTGTTTGGTGTCCGTGCCAGAACAATAGGTGTTCAGCACTGACACCAAACTTTACTGTTCTGGTTTACCCATCTGTAGCCATGATATCTAAGGCAAAAAAAAACATTATTTGTTGGTAACCTAAAAAATTTTTTGGGATATACTACGGGTGTTTAAGAAATTTTACACTTCTCTATACACTTCTAGGACAAGTTCTACCCCTAAAGAACTTTATGAATATATCCCCCTTCAATCGCCCCCAAAAACAGAGATACGGTAGATAAAAAAATACAACTGTGATACCAAAAGAAGAGAAAGATCTATTACTTCCATAATCCTATTGTACTATTGCATAACTTACAGTAGATAAGATCTTTGCAAAACAATTATCTAATTGACTCAAAGTGATAAAATCCATAATCAATCCCACAACTGTTGGAGATTTTTAATAATGTGCTACAAGAGAGTAGATTACCGCCATCAATGAATGAGGCCACCATTATAGTGATACCAAAGGAAGGGAAAGATCCAATACTTCCATAATCCTATCGTTCACATTACTTAGGGTAGATATTAAGATACTTGCAAAATAATCAGCTAATTGAATAAATAATGTGATAAAATCCATGATCTGTCAACATCAGGCCGGCTTCATGTAAAACATGTCAAAGACGGTTAATATTCGCAGACTATTTCTAAACCTTTAGACTAGATGAGCCAGCAACACTTTTCAGGCACATGTCAGTTGATTTCTTCTCCCACAACTGTTGGAGTTTTCTAATAATGCGCTTCAAGAGGGTAAATTACCTCCATTGGTGCCCTTGTCACATGATGGCGAGTCGCCAATGGTTTGGCATGACAACCCATGGTCTGTAGGGGACCCTTCTGGTTGTCATCACCAAACTGCCCAGTGGCTGGCGCTCATAGCAGATGAGCATTTTATCTACACGTGTAGCACAAACGATCAGAAAATTGCAGCTTCTAGTCTCCCATGGAGACTATTGAAGCAAGTAAAAAAATGCTTTTAAAAATATACATATTTGGTATTGCCACATTCAGAATTGTCGATCCATCAATTTATAAAAAAATAATTGTCATGTTGGCAGTGTTAATCAGATTAAAATGACACCTGTGGTGAAGAAATCTGACTTGTGGTTCATGTGAAATCAGTGTTTGAAGTTTTCAGATAATGAGATGCCATTGGCTGCAACACAACCCCAAAGCATCATTGATCCACCCCCATGCTTAATAGTTGGTGAGATGTTCTTTTCATGAAATTATGTGCTCTTTTTTCGCCTTACACTTTAAAAAATTGTGGCCAAAGTGTTCCATTTTAACCTCACCAGTCCATGAGACTTGTTTCCAAAATGCATCAGGCTTGTTCAGATGTTCTTTTGCATACTTCAGACACTGAATTTTATGGCGAGGACACAGGAAAAGTTTTCTTCTGATGACTCTTCCAAGAAGGCCATATTTCTGCTGGTGTCTCTGAACAGTGGAAGAATGTACTACAGTTCAGTCTGCCAAATCTTTCTGAAGGTTTTTTGCAGTCAAACTCTTTAGAAAGATTTGCCTCTTTAGAAATCCTATGAGCAGCTCTCACTGAAATTTTGCTTGGTCTTCCAGACCTTATCTTAACTTCCACTGGTGCCAAATGGCGATTTTTGTGGGCAAAGTCGCAAAAGCAGTTCAACATAGGAGCAGCAGAGAACTGTAGAGTGGCCTTTTCAGTGACATAGTGATAGTCTTAGGACACTGACCCACATGTTGGGTAGTAGCCATAATTTTTTTAATGAATTGATAGGTATTCTCTTTAAAATGACAACACTTATGCAACATATATGATTTATGTCTGCTGTCCATTACTTCATGAGCCAATTATTTGACATGCATGAGTTTCATCTTTTAACTTCAAATTTGGGCATGTCTTCAAATTATTTTGTGATGAGACATCAGTGTGCAAACAAAAAAAGATAAGTGTGCGCGGCCACAGAATATAAGGTGGTATGTGTTTTATTCACAAAAAAGTGAATAGCACACATACGCAAAACACAGATGTGGGAATAGAGTGTTCATAGTGAGCGTTCAGCATTTACTGGACGCACTTCTATGAATGAAAGCCAATGGATGCCAAGTTAAGTTCCTCTGAGCAGATCTGGTTTGTAGCCATATGGCTATATAAAGCTTTGAACCTGAAGATTAACGCCATATTTGCAGGTGAATAGAGTTTGGGGACATGAAAGGGTTTCTTTTAGTCATAAGCGATACTTTATTTTTTTCTGTGTGATTTGCACACCTCCCAACTTCTAAAGAATAGAAATAGGGACAAACTACGTGGGGCACGATAGCAAATTTAGACCACGCCTGCAACTACACCCCACACTCATTTACCATTTCTTTCTACTCTGACAAAAAGAGATGTCAGTGGGGACAGTGATTATTGCATTTTTGCTGCATTCTTTATGCATTTTGCCCTTATTAGATTATTTTGGTGCACATGTGAAGCAGTGTTATTAATGTGTTTCTTACAGTACATAAAAGCTTTGACTCAGTACTCAGAGTAGCATACAGAAAAGTATCTGAACCTTTTTTATGTGTATTTTTTTATGCTCCACATAGAAGCCACTAGAGAGAAAAAAGCACTAAAACTGCTCAGTCCGACTGTCTTTTAGAGGGCACAGTTTTCATGAAATCTCATCCATTTTGCTTGGACAGTAAGACACAGAAGAATATCTGGGAGAAAAAAAAAATCTGACGAAAAACTGCAGCCATTTTTTATGCAATTTACTGATCACCATAAATAATCTAATCGCTGTCTTGTGTGGGTTGTTATGATTACAGGGACACAACATATGTCTGCAATTTGCTGATATGTGATGCATATTATATTTTTAACCACAATACGATATTTATTCAAGTGCTTTTCATTATTTTTTAGTAATTTTATTGCAAGAAAAAAAAACAAACACTTTCTTTTCGTGTAGAATACAGGGGCCCAGAAATGCTCTGCAATGTGCAGATAATGTAGCAGCATAATCAGCCTGAGGGTGCAAATCTTGCAACGCAGCTTCAAGTATGCAAAATCCTCCCATCCTTATCAGTGTAGGCTGTGGCTAATGGTTATAGCTGCTGCTTGCAATGTTAATGGTATGTGCACACGTTGCGGATTCCATTGCAGATTTTTCCGCACCGATTCTGAAGAATCCGCAGGTAAAATGCCCTGTGTTTTACCTGCAGATTCCCCATAATAATAATCTTTATTTTTATATAGCGCTAACATATTCCGCAGCGCTTTACAGTTTGCACACATTATCATCGCTGTCCCCGATGGGGCTCACAATCTAAATTCACTATCAGAATGTCTTTGGAATGTGGGAGGAAACCGGAGAACCCGGAGGAAACCCACGCAAACACGGAGAGAACATACAAACTCTTTGCAGATGTTGTCCTTGGTGGGATTTGAACCCAGGACTCCAGCGCTGCAAGGCTGCTGTGCTAACCACTGAGCCACCGTGCTGCCCATAGTATTTACCCATGTATTTACTGCAGATTTTGTGCAGTTTTAGTGTGGATTTCACCTGCGGTTTTACACCTGCAGATTCCTATTATGGAATAGGTTTAAAACGCTGCAGAATCCGCACAAAGAATTGATATGCTGTGGAAAATAAACTGCAGCATTTCCAGGCGGAATTTTCAGCAGCATGTGCACTGCAGATTTAGTTTTCCATAGGATTACATGGTACTGTACAATGCATGGAAAACTGTTGTGGATCCGCAGGGCCAAATCCGCAACGTGTCCACAGACCCTCAGAGGTTGTGGGTTCGATTCCTGGGTAGACCAGTTCAGAAGAGGAGAAACTAGCTTTTTTGTGATTGTTTTCATTATGTTTTAGCAATGTTATAGGAAGAAAAAAAAAACTTTTATTCCCCCTCTAGAATACAGGAACCTAAAAATACACAATGCTACGTACAATGTCTCTCTCTGTATACACAATTCTCCATTGCTGATCAGTTCCGGTTGTAGCACATAGCTTTAGCTGTTGCCAGCAATGATAAAGGTTGTCGTTTGATGCCCGGGGAGACCTGATCACAAGAAAAGAAGAGACCTGTTTATTTAAATAAAATAAGTGTGTGCAGAGAGCTTCCTGCACAACCCCCGAGGAGAAGGCGCTATGGATTGATGAAGACTCCACAGAGAAGAGAGGGAGTGGAAGTCAAGGCAAAGCCCTGATCTGCTGGGAAAGTCACTCCGAGTCCGGGGTGGTTGGGGAGCTGTAGGATTCTTCTGGATGTTCTGGATTCAAAAGCAATTCACTAACAACAATCAATAAAGACATCACTGATGTGACATCCTTATGCAGGGTGCAGTCTGGGGCCCTCCAATGGTGGCTGGGTAATTTAGGGTATCTGTCCTGTGGCTGTACATATGTTAAGCAATAAAAATGCCTTAAAACACTCTCTCTCCCCCATTATTCTGGCATTTGGCAAATATTAATAATTATGGTAATCCTAATTGATCTAAATCGGGAAAGGTTTATTCTGATTTCATGTCAGATGTTGAGAAAAACATGCACATGTGCTTTTATATAGTGTATGTAAACTGATGGTCTCAACTGTAAACTAACTCTTGCAGGTGCACCCGACCCCACCGAAAGCTGAGAAGTATGTACGTGACACACCCTATGCAAGCCTGTGCGCATCTTGAATATATAAGGCAGCTACCCCAAGGATGTTTGTTGGGTTAGTAAGTGGTTGTTTTATTACTATTTTGTACCTTTATCATGGGGGACCTGCTGCATCCTGTTGTGCATTTTTGTCTGGAAATGGTATTGGAAGTACAGCTGAATTTTTTTTCAGTGATTTGTTCTTGATTCAGTTTGCGAGAGTGTCAACAAGAAGCATCTCCTGGTGTTTCTTAGAAATCTAAAACACGGCTATGGCTGACCTGTCATTTATGTTACATTACAAAATGGAACTGTGTGTTTTTATTATATTCAAAGAATTTGCTGAATGTTTGTTAAAATACAAGCAAGTTTAACCAGTACTCCGGGGAAAGCACCTCATAGTTCCAGCTGTGGATCCAATACACATCCAGTGGTGGCAATGTACCTAGCAGGGAAAGTAGCATTCAAAAACCAAAAATAATTCAATTAATTTTCACCCCTAAAAGTTACATTTTGAGTGTTGTTTTCAATAAACCACGCCAGTTTTGTGACCAGAGTCCGGACACAATTGGAACTGTTGGCGGGTATAGAAAAGGTAATTTCCTTCTGAATGCATTTCTCAACTATTTTGGTAAACTGCTTTACTGATGCTCGGGATGCTTTGACCTTTGTCTTGGAGCTAGGCCTTTAAGGGTAAATGCCCATAGACAATGACTGCTAGTAAATTCACAAGCCAATATTTTGGTTCTTTTTCCTGTTTACTTTTTAATTCATAACCCTCGCTGTTTTGTTTTGCTCTCGGTATCCCTTATCAATCTAACTGTATTGTTAAGCAGCCCTATGTCCAGTGCGACCTATCCTCTAGAGCAGTGTTTCTCTACTCCATTTCTCATGACCCACCGTCAGGTCAAGTTTTCAGGATATCCTTAGTATTGCACAGGTGATAATTTCATCACCTGCTCAATCATTAATTCCATCACCTGTGCAATACTAAGGGAATCCTGAAAACATGACCTGTTGGTTGGTCTTAAGGACTGAAGTTGAGAAACACTGCTCTAGAGGCTGGTTTTCAAAGACGGCTAGTTTTTGTATGTAACAAGGTGCACTAGTTATCACATGTGAATGTTTGTATAACTTATAACAGTGGTGTACCACCAATGGTGGCAGGGCATGTGGCCCCTATGGGGCTTATGAGTCAGGGGGACCTGGTGCCAGTGCTGACACCAGGCCCTCCTAATCGTCATCGCATGTTCAACTGTATTGGCATTGCAAGCAATGATGGAGGAGTGAGCATCAAGGAATGCTTCCATCATTCTTCATCTGTGTCTGACCTCATGTGATGACGTCATGACATGGCGCCTGCTGGAAAGAGGTATGCAGTGCTTCAGAACTCTGGCTGCAGAGACTGGAGTAGCAGGGGAACGAGGAGGAAAGGCGAATATTGTATTTTTTTTTCAAATCTGTGAGTACATTGTCGTGGCCATAATACTGTATGGAGGATTATGGGGGGTGCAGTATACTGTATGGAGGACTATGAAGAGTGCAGTATACTGTATGGAGGAATATATGGGCTCCATTATACTATATGGAAGGCATGAGGGGCACAGGCTACTATATGGAGGGCCCTGTGAGGCCCATTATACTATATGGAAAGCTACTGGGAAACTACTATAATATTTGGAGAGCTATGTGGAAGACTTATGTGTTTATACTGTATGCAAGCAGTTATACAGTGTAACAGATTGTGTGGGGTCTATCATATTGTTTTGAGGGCTATGTGGGGGTATTTCTACTGCTTGGAGGCATAGTGTGGGACATTATACAGTGTTGAGAGGTGTGGGGCCATTATACTGCGTACAAGATCCAAGAAAAGAAAGGAATGTCCAGCTTCACCGAGTCCATAAAAAAGCGTTTTCTTTATTAACAAATCATGATTAAGGGAGCCTAGTCTCCAGAAACGCGTTGAGATTCTTACCCATATACATTCAAGAAAAGAGGAGGGGGGGAGAGGGAAAGTTAGGAGCTTGACACGCCGAGACATGCATCTGTAAGCCGTTGTAAATGAATGTAACTGGTGGGTGCAGTACCTGCTGGTGATTTCAGCTAAAGTAGAAAAAAGGAAAAGGGAATATCCAGCACGTCCATCCAGTGTAAGTAAAATATCCAAAATTTATTGAAGCATTTTAAAAAACAATATTAAAAAAGAGAGAGGGAGACTCTCTCTGCCTGACGCGTTTCTGGCGCACCACGGCGCCCTTAGTCATAGGAACTAATACCATCTAGATGAACAGGTTTATATATAGCTAATACCATCTAGATGAACAGGTTTATATATAGCTAATACCATCTAGATGAACAGGTTTATATATAGCAAGGAACCAATCACAGACATAGCAATCAATTGCATTGAAAAAGGCTGCAGCTGAACACACATAACAAGACTTTTTTCTCCTATTTCAAATACACTGAAATTGCATAAATATATACTTTAAATTGCCGCAAGATCTATCTGTTAGTTCAATATATATAAAAAAGGTCATTCCTGTAATTCATACCGTGTGGATGTTTAGTGTCTAAAGTCAGAATCCAAAAGGCTTCCCGCAGTGCTAATTGTTTCTTCCAATCTCCACCTCTAGGTGACTGACTAACCCTTTCTATGCCAAAAAATGAAAAATCTGATAGGTCTCCTTCATGTACAGAAATAAATTGTTTCGTAGCCCCAGAATAGCCTGAATTATTGTTATTTATATTTGCTATGTGTTCTGAAATTCTTTTTTTGATTTTCCTTGTGGTGTAACCTATATAGCAAATGTTGCAAGCCTTACATTTTATGCAGTATATGACGTGGTCAGAATCACAATTAATAAATGATTTTATATTATAAGAAACATTGTGATTCGAGGAAAAAGTAGTTCTTTTGTTGTCTGCAAATTGGCAGACATTACATCTGTTGCCAGAACATTTAAAAAAACCTTTTATTGATAGCCTAAGTTTTCTGATTTCATGCTCTATTTGAATAACAACAAGTGTAACCTGCGTTTCACCAGCGGCATTCCATCAAACGAGGTTTCATTCTTGGATGTGCTCCTTACAGGCAGCAATACAACACATAGGGTTAATACTTCTCTTTATAGAAAAGACAATTCTGGAAACACAATCCTGATGTCTTCAAGTGCACACCCTCGATATACTATTCATGCCATTCCTAGGCGTGAGCTCACGAGAGCGAGAAGAATTTGCTCTAGTGAGGAAAGTTTCCACAAGGAAAGTCATCTTATTTCTAATAGATTATTTGATAGGGGATATAAACAATCCAATATAAGACATGCATTCAGACATGTTTCCAAAATTCCACGTGCTGATTTATTGTATTCTGACAGTGAAAATGCAAGTGCCGCTCCTGAAACGCAGATTACTTTTTCTACCGCTTATAGCAGTCAGTACAATAAAATTAAACAGATCATTCTTAAATATCTCCCTGTAGTCAATCAGGACAAATCTTTATGCACAATTCTTCAGAATGGATGCAGAGTAGTGGCCAGGAGAGGTTGCACACTGGGGAATATTTTGTCTCCCAGTATGGTGCAACAGAAAAAAACTCCCACATCATCGCTATCAATAAAAGGTTTTTTTAAATGTTCTGGCAACAGATGTAATGTCTGCCAATTTGCAGACAACAAAAGAACTACTTTTTCCTCGAATCACAATGTTACTTATAATATAAAATCATTTATTAATTGTGATTCTGACCACGTCATATACTGCATAAAATGTAAGGCTTGCAACATTTGCTATATAGGTTACACCACAAGGAAAATCAAAAAAAGAATTTCGGAACACATAGCAAATATAAATAACAATAATTCAGGCTATTCTGGGGCTACGAAACATTTTATTTCTGTACATAAAGGAGACCTATCAGATTTTTCATTTTTTGGCATAGAAAGGGTTAGTCAGTCACCTAGAGGTGGAGATTGGAAGAAACAATTAGCACTGCGGGAAGCCTTTTGGATTCTGACTTTAGACACTAAACATCCACACGGTATGAATTACAGGAATGACCTTTTTTATATATATTGAACTAACAGATAGATCTTGCGGCAATTTAAAGTATATATTTATGCAATTTCAGTGTATTTGAAATAGGAGAAAAAAGTCTTGTTATGTGTGTTTAGCTGCAGCCTTTTTTCAATGCAATTGATTGCTATGTCTGTGATTGGTTCCTTGCTATATATAAACCTGTTCATCTATATGGTATTAGTTCCTATGACTAAGGGGCGCCGTGGTGCGCCAGAAACGCGTCAGGAAGAGAGAGTCTCCCTCTCTCTTTTTTAATATTGTTTTTTAAAATGCTTCAATAAATTTTGGATATTTTACTTACACTGGATGGACGTGCTGGATATTCCCTTTTCCTTTATTCTTACCCATATGGTTGTGCTGAAGTCTGTATCCTCCATGTTAAAAGTTTGTTAATAAAGAAAACACTTTTTTATGGACTCGGTGAAGCTGGACAAGGCCATTATACTGCATGAAGGGCTGTGTGGGGGTCACAGTTGGGGGTTACCAGACTTTGCCAGGGAAGTCAAGAGGGGATACAGTAGGGTCATCATACTGTGTATGCGGCGGAATTCACTGTGAGTTTATCATATAGTGCTTGTGGTGCACTTTAGTTGGCATCATACTTTATGGGTGAAATGAAAAGTTGTAAGGTATATTCATCTGTTTCTCTGTGAACCTGCCAAATTTATATATTTTTTTGGGCGGTGGGGGCAGGGGGTTACTTAGAATTTCTGCTATGGAGCTGGCCCCAATTACAATTTCTGCTCTGGGGCGCCAATATTTCTAAGAGCACCCCTGACTCACAGCGTAATTGATAAAGATAAATTATTATTCACAGACAACAACCTGTTGTATTATATCCTGTACTCTGCGTTTGGACATTGTATGTCACCAGGTTATAATTCTTTCCTTTCTGCTGCACATTTTTTTAGGAACACAATGACACATAGAAGATAACATTGTCTTTGTCAGCCACTTGGCAGCTTTACATCTTGTTCAGACGATGACATTTTCTGTACATTTCCAGCATGTATATTGTTACATCTCAGACTGGTAATATTGAGAAATATCACTGAGAAATAAGGATTCTATTTCTATTTTGGGGTTGTTGCATAGAACAAGGATAGACATATAAAGTGGGGAAAATAAGAATTTATCGTAGGTACACTTCAATTGTGAGGAACAGAATTTTAAAAAATTATCCAGAAAATAAATCACATTGTATGATTTTTAAATTATTAAATTGCATTTTATTGCTTGAAATAAGTATTTGATACAATAGTAAAGCAGATCTTAATATTTGGCACAGAAATCATTGTTTACAAGTACAGAGGTCACATGTTTCCTTTGGTACTTGACCAAGTTTGCAGACTGCAGAGGGGATTTTTGCCCACTCATCCATACAGATCTCCAGATTTTTCAATGTTGCTAAGGGACAGCTCCGAAACCTGCGTTTCAGCTACCTCCAAATATTATCTATTGGGTTCAGATCTGAAAACTGGCTAGGCCACTCCAGGACCTTGAAATGTTTATTATGGAGTCACTCGTTAGTTGCCCAGGCTGTGTGTTTCGGATCATTGTCATGCAGGAAGCCAAGCACCATCTTCAATGCGCTTACTGAGGAAAGGAGGTTTTTGTCTAAAATCTTGCGAAACATGACCCCATCCATCCTCTCTTCAATACGATGCAGTCATCCTTACCTTTTGTAGAAAAGCATCTTCAAACTATGATGTTCCCCACCATGCTTGAGGTTTGGAATGGTGTTCTTGAGTTTGTACTCATCCTTCTTTTTCCTCCAAACATGGCGAGTGAATTTGATACCAAAAAGTACTGTTTTGGTCTCATCTGACCACAAAACCTGCTCTCGTGCCTCCTCTTAATCATTCAGATGGTTATTCGCAAACTTCAAACAGACATGAACATGTGCTCGTGTGAGCAGGACAGGCAGAATTTTAATCCATGACGGTATAGTGTGTCACTAGAGGTAATATTTGAGATGGGAGTCCTGGCTCTCTTCAGATCATTGACCAGGTCCTCCCTTGTAGTTCTGGGCAGATTCCTGACTTTTCTCAGAATCTTCCTTACTCCACGAAGCGAGATCTTGCATGTAGTTCCAGACCAAAGGAGATTGACAGTCATCTTGTGTTTCTTTCAATTTCTAATAATTTCTCCTGCCAACAGTTGTTGCCTTCTCACGAAGCTGCTTGCTTATTGTCGTCTAGCCTATCCCAGCCTTGTGCAAGTCTACAATTCTGTCTCAGTATCCTTAGACATCTCTTTGGTCTTGGCCATGGTGGAAAGGTTGGAATATGATTGATTGACTGTGTGAACAGGTGTATTTTATATTAGTAACAAGCTCAAACAGGTGCAATTAATATAGGTAATGAGTGCTGAGTAAGAGGGCTTCTTAACCCTTTTGTGGCAAAGTCTGTTATTACCTTTGTGACCACGCTAATTTTTTCAATTCTGACCAGTGTCCCTTTATGAGGCCAACCAATTCCAGCCCTGTGCTGATGAGGGCCTAAAGCCCGAAACACGTGTCCACAGGTAGGAATTGGTTGGCAGTGTAAATTTAGAAACTAATCCGCAGCATTGCACACTTGGCGGTTCCAAGCGCTGTGGATTAGACAGGGGTGGAAAGAGATGATTTGCATAGCTCCGCCTACTGCAAAGGATTCTGGGTAAACCTGCTATTCTTTGTATTATGCTGCTTGCAAGTACTTTCCGTTTCAGGAAAGCATCCACTATGTATTTCCTTTAAGTAGAGGGCTTTTCGGTCTCTTTCGTCCCGCTACATTTAGCCCAACTTGGGTCTCTCCCTAAGGTGGCTAGCATATATGTATCGCTTGCTCACCGAGCCCCACTCCATACAGCCAACCAATTCCAGCCCTGTGCTGATGAGGGCCTAAAGCCCGAAACACGTGTCCACAGGTAGGAATTGGTTGGCAGTGTAAATTTAGAAACTAATCCGCAGCATTGCACGCTTGGCGGTTCCAAGCGCTGTGGATTAGACAGGGGTGGAAAGAGATGATTTGCATAGCTCCGCCTACTGCAAAGGATTCTGGGTAAACCTGCTATTCTTTGTATTATGCTGCTTGCAAGTACTTTCCGTTTCAGGAAAGCATCCACTTTGATATAACTAGCATTGATTTCTGAAAATATAGGAAATTTGGGAAAAATTAGCAATTTTCAAACTTTTAATTTTTATGCCCATAAACCAGAGAGTTACGTCACACAAAAAAGTTCATAAATAACATTCCCCATGTCTACTTTGTATCACATTTTTTTAAACATAATATTTTTTGTTATGAAGTTAGAAATGTTAAAAGTTGGTAAGCAACTTCTTTTTTTTCCATAAAGATAGCAAAACCTTTTTTTTTTACAGACCACATCACATTTTAAGAGACTTTGAGGGACATATATGACCAGGGCCGTATTTACAGTTTCTGCTGCCCTAGGCACTTTTCGTGCTGCCTCCCTCATTGGTGAGTATGACTAATGCAGACCCTGTTGGCAGTGACTTAGGCTACTTTCACATCAGCGATTTTTGCCATTCGTGGAAGATCCGGCAGTTTTTCAGCATCTGCCACGTAGCAGATCACCTACGGCAACACTGCGTTCGGCCTCATTCATTCCCTATGGGACTTGCAGACATGTGCAGCACTTGCGGTTTTGCCGCGATCCGGAAAATGCAGTACTTGCAACAATGGAAAAAAAAGTTGCTAGCAGTGTTTTTTTTTGTCTCACCACAAGTGCAAAACCACAAGTGCTGCACATGTCCGCAAGTAGCCATCACTACCTGTCCCTGCACCTTGCTAGCTCATCCCTAACCATCCCTCACTGACCTAAAACTACACTATAAAGCTTAGAAAAACAATTTATTACCTGACATATTCCTACGATAATGAGGGCTCCAGGCTACGGCGTAAGTGCATTGTTTTCCCTGTGGAGGGATTCAGGAAGACGGCCGCCACAGGCGTCGCATGTGCAGACTGAGATCGCATCTGGACCAAGATCCCAATCTCCGCCTTCAGTGGCCTACAGCTTTAGAAATATGGCCGGCAGGAAAGAAACTCCACTTAGCTATTAGGCTGCTGTCACACTATAGCAGTATTTGGTCAGTATTTTACATCATTATTTGTAGCCAAAACCAGGAGTGGAACAATTAGAGGAAAATTATATAAGAGACATATGCACCACTTCTGCATTTATCACCCACTCCTGGTTTTGGCTACAAATACTGATGTAAAATACTGACCAAATACTGATCGTGTGACGGCAGCCTTACCGCCAACATCGGGCCCGCAGCATTGCACCACTGTGACACCCCCTACTCCCATTCAGGGCCCGCTGCATTGTCCCACTTCTGCCACTGCAGACTTCCAGAGGAAGGGACTCGGCCTCATGTGATCCTGTTTACAAGACAGGAGACCGCTATTACTGGACCGGGGACGCTATTACAGGGCAGGGACATGTGTATGCACACACACACACACATACACTGCACAGGGGGGCACGGTATGCACACACATACACTGCACAGGGGGGCACGGTATGCACACACACAAACACACACACACACTGCACAGGGGGGCACAGGATGCACACACACAGACTGCACAGGGTGGCACAGTATGCACACACACAGACTGCACAGGGGGGCATGGTATGCACACACACAAACACACACAGACTGCACATGGGGGCACAGTATGCACACACACAGACTGCACAGGGGGGGACAGTATGCACACACACAGACTGCACAGGGGGGCACAGTATGCACACACACATAGACTGCACATACCCATCCCAAGGTAGTGACACTGGCGCCCAGCAGTCTCCAGTGAGCAGCAGAGCAGCCGCTCCTACCGGCCTCAGCAGGATAACCCCGCAGCAGTGTGCCGCCAGCCGGCGGTCTCGCTCTGGCCCATTGTTCTCCACCTGTCAGATCCCAGGACCACCCTAGCCAGCTGCGATCTGGATCTCCTCCTTCCAGTCAGGTGAGTTCGGCAGACACTGACTGCACACAGTGTGGGCGTGTCTGCAGTGCAGGGATGCGGCTGCCAACACCCAGCCTTTAACCCAGCAAGCAGCCAGAAGCTGGGGGACCGTCCCAGGCGCATCTACACCCTGCCAGCCCAGCCTGCCGGGATCCGAGACCCCCACAGCAGCCGGAAGACAGGTGGGTGGGCGGGCCTACACAGGACTGTCAGGCAGGAACTAAACTTGGCGCTTAAGCGAGGAGAGGGTAGGGCTTACACAGTGACTTGTTTCCACTTCCGGATCCCTGTGCACTACGTGACAGCACTGTATTGTATCTGAGACCCCGGCAGCAGCCAGAAGACTGAGGAGGGTGGAAGGAGGAAAGAGGAAGGAGGAAGGAGGGAGGAGGAAGGAGGAAGGAGGGAGGGCGGACCCGGACTATATAAAAAAAACTTTAAAAAAAAACCACCTTGCCTTGCTCAGGTGCCGCCCCCCGCATCCTGCCGCCCTAGGCACGTGCCCTCAAGTGCATAGTGGCAAATACGGCCCTGTATATAACAGAAAATACCCAAAAGTGACAACATTCTAAAAACGGCATCCCTCAAAGTGTTCAAAATCCCATTCAAAAATAATTATTGGAAGAAAAAAATTAACATTTAACTTTTTCCCCACCAAAATTTTATTTTAGCCCCAAATTTTTCATTTTCAGGCTGCCGGTCACACTAGCAGTATTTGGTCAGTATTTTACATCAGTATTTGTAAGCCGAAACCAGGAGTGGGTGATAAATGCAGAAGTGGTGCATATGTTTCTATTATACTTTTCCTCTATTTGTTCCACTCCTGGTTTTGGATTACAAATACTGATGTAAAATACTGACCAAATACTGCTAGTGTGACGGCAGCCTCACAGGGGTAACAGGAGAAACTGCACAGTAAAATTTGTTGTGCAATTCTCTCGAGTATGCTAATACCCCATACATGGTGGAAAACTACTGTGTGGATGCACTGTAGGGCTCAGAAGGGAAGGAGTGTCATTTGGAATACAAAATTAGTTGGAATCAATAGCTGATGCCATGGTGTGTTTGGACAGCTCCTGAGGTGCCTAAACATTAGAACCCCCCCCCAATTACCCCATTTTGGAAACTAGACCCCTCAAGGAATTTATCTAGATGTTTGGTGAGATCATTGAACCCTCATGGGTTTCAAAGAATTTTATAATGTTGAGCCAAAATTTGTTGTGAAATTTTTCCAGAGTACGTTGATACCCTATATTAGTTGGAAAACGACTGCTTTGGCGCATGGCAGGGCTCAGAAGGGAATTAGTGTCATTTTGACTGGAATAGGTTGCGGATACCATGCTATATTTGAAGAGCCCTTGACAAGCCAAAACAGAAGAAACCCCCACAAGTAATCCCATTTTGTAAACGACAACTCTCAAGGAATTCATCCAGGGGAGTAGTGAGTATTTTTAACCCTCAGGTGATTCACAAATTTATATAGCATTGGGCTGAGTAAATGAAATATTACTATTTTTAATACTTAATGTATTTTTGATCCCAAGCTTGCAATTTTCAAAAGGGGTAATAGGAGAAAACAAACAGGACAATTTGTTGTGAAATTTCTCCTGAGTACATCAATACCCCATAAGTGGTTGAAAACTACTTTGAGGCAAAGAGCCAAACTCAGAAGTGAAGGCATGCCATATTTCAGTGCAGATTTTGCTGCACTGGTTTGCAGGTGCCATGTAACACTGGCAGAGCCCCTGGGGTTCCAGAGCAGCAAAACCCCCATAAGTGACCCCATTTTACAAACTACACCTCTCAATGAATTCATCTAGGGGTGCAGTGATTATATTGACAAAAGAGATGTGTCACAGAATTTTATACAATTGGACAGTAGTGTTGAGCGATACCGTCCGATACTTGAAAGTATCGGTATCGGATAGTATCGGCCGATACCCGAAAAATATCGGATATCGCCGATACCAATATCCGATACCAATACAAGTCAATGGGACATCAAGTATCGGAAGGTATTCTCATGGTTCCCAGGGTCTGAAGGAGAGGAAACTCTCCTTCAGGCCCTGGGATCCATAGGGATGTGTAAAATAAAGAATTAAAATAAAAAATATTGATATGCTCACCTCTCCGGCGGCCCCTGGACTTCACGCTGGTAACCGGCCGGCTTCTTTGTTTAAAATGAGCGCCTTCAGGACCTGCGAATTATGTCACGGCTTCTGATTGGTCGCGTGCCGCCCATGTGACCGGCACGTGACCAATCAGAAGCCGCGACGTCATTCGCAGGTCCTTAATTCCTAGAATTAGGAGTTTTGTGAATGAGTTTTGTGAATGTGGCATCGGTGTTCCATGCACATATTGGTCTGTGTACTGTCCCATCTGCCGAGTATCCATATTTCTGTACTTTTTTGTATGTATTATATGTATTAATAAAATTTGCTGTTTATATATCTTTATACATTGGATTGGCAGTCCTTCTTTGTTCTCTCTTTTTTTGACATTTATTTATTGGTTTAAATATTTTTTCTTTTTTAATTTAACCCCTTTCTGACATTAGATGTACTATCCCGTCGAGGTGGTATGGGCCCCTATGACCACCGACGGGATAGTAGTCTAACGCAATCAGCTGCGCTCAAGGAGGGAGCGTGGCCGATCCGGCCGGGTGTCAGCTGAATATCGCAGCTGACATCCGGCACTATGTGCCAGGAATGGTCACGGACCGCTCCTGACACATTAACCACCGGAACACTGCTCTCCCATGCGCCCAAACAGGGGTTTAACCCAACATGTGGGTTATCAGCGACTCAGGACAAATTGGACAACAACTTTTGGGGTCCAATTTCTCCTGTTACCCTTGGGAAAAAAGAAAACGGGGCTAAAAATAATTTTTGTGGAAATTTTTTTTTATTTTCACAGGTCTGCGTTATAAACTGTAGTGAAACACTTGGAGGTTCAAATTTTTCACAACACATCTAGATAAGTTCCTTGGGGGGTCTACTTTTCAAAATGGGGTCACTTGTGGGGGGTTTCAATGTTTAGGCACATCAGGGGCTCTCCAAACTCGACATGGTGTCCTATCTCCTTTCCAGTCAATTTTGCATTGAGAAGTCAAATGGTGCTCCTTCCTTTCCAAGCTCTGCCATGCGCCCAAACAGTGGTTTACCCTCATATATGGGGTATCAGCATACTCAGGACAAACTGCACAACAAATTTTGGGGTCCAGTTTTTTCTGTTACCCTTGGGAAAAAAAAATTTGGGGCGAAAAAATCATTTTTGTGAAAAAATATGATTTTTTATTTTCACGGCTCTACATTATAAACTTCTGTGAAGCACTTATTGGGTCAAAGTGCTCATCACACATCTAGATAAGTTCCTTAGGGGGTCTACTTTCCAAAATGGTGTCATTTATGTGGGGTTTCAATATTTAGGCACATCAGGGACTCTCTAAATGCGACATGGCGTCTCATCTCAATTCCAGTCAATTTTACATTGAAAAGTCAAATGGTGTTCCTTCCCTTCCGAGGTCTGCCGTGCGCCCAAACAGTGGTTTACCCCCACATATGGGGTATCAGCATACTCAAGACAAATTTACAACAACTTTACAAATTGGTGGTCAACTTTTAACCCTTATAACTCCCAAACAAAAAAACAATTTGGTTCCAAAATTGTGCTGAGGAGGTGGTGATGGCGAACTCAGTCGAGGGGTTCAAGAGAGGCCTGGATGTCTTCCTGGAGCAGAACAATATTGTATCATACAATTATTAGGTTCTGTAGAAGGACGTAGATCTGGGGATTTATTATGATGGAATATAGGCTGAACTGGATGGACAAATGTCTTTTTTCGGCCTTACTAACTATGTTACTATAATGTAAAGTAGACATGTGGGAAATGTTACTTATTAAATATTTTGTGCGACATATCTCTGTGATTTAATGGCATAAAAATTCAAAGCTGGAAAATTGCAAAATTTTCAACATTTTTGCCAAAATTTCAGTTTTTTTTCACAAATAAACACAGGTAATATCAAAGAAATTTTACCACTATCATGAAGTACAATATGTCACGAGAAAACTGTCAGAATCATCAGGATCCGTTGAAGCGTTCCAGAGTTATAACCTCATAAATGGACAGTGGTCAGAATTGTAAAAATTGGCCAGGTCATTAACGTGCAAACCACCCTTGGAGGTAAAGGGGTTAAATTTATTTTGTGGCTTTTTACAGTTTTAAAACATTTTTTTACTTTTTTTTTTTTTTACTTTTTTGCTTAGTCCCTCTATGGGACTTCAATTTTTATTTTACTGATCATTGGTCTCATGCATTGCAATACAAATGTATTGCGGAAAATAGAAAAAATTGGAGTCGGGCTCAATAGGACTGGATTTTCCTTTTCTTTTTCAAAAGAAATTATAGTGCATGCAAAACAAAAAAAGAGAAATGTACAGTGGGGCAAAAAAGTATTTAGTCAGTCAGCAATAGTGCAAGTTCCACCACTTAAAAAAATGAGAGGCGTCTGTAATTTACATCATAGGTAGACCTCAACTATGGGAGACAAACTGAGAAAAAAAAATCCAGAAAATCACATTGTCTGTTTTTTTAACATTTTATTTGCATATTATGGTGGAAAATAAGTATTTGGTCAGAAACAAAATTTCATCTCAATACTTTGTAATATATCCTTTGTTGGCAATGACAGAGGTCAAACGTTTTCTGTAAGTCTTCACAAGGTTGCCACACACTGTTGTTGGTATGTTGGCCCATTCCTCCATGCAGATCTCCTCTAGAGCAGTGATGTTTTTGGCTTTTCGCTTGGCAACACGGACTTTCAACTCCCTCCAAAGGTTTTCTATAGGGTTGAGATCTGGAGACTGGCTAGGCCACTCCAGGACCTTGAAATGCTTCTTACGAAGCCACTCCTTCGTTGCCCTGGCGGTGTGCTTTGGATCATTGTCATGTTGAAAGACCCAGCCACGTTTCATCTTCAATGCCCTTGCTGATGGAAGGAGGTTTGCACTCAAAATCTCACGATACATGGCCCCATTCATTCTTTCATGTACCCGGATCAGTCGTCCTGGCCCCTTTGCAGAGAAACAGCCCCAAAGCATGATGTTTCCACCACCATGCTTTACAGTAAGTAGGGTGTTTGATGGATGCAACTCAGTATTCTTTTTCCTTCAAACACGACAAGTTGTGTTTCTACCAAACAGTTCCAGTTTGGTTTCATCAGACCATAGGACATTCTCCCAAAACTCCTCTGGATCATCCAAATGCTCTCTAGCAAACTTCAGACGGGCCCGGACATGTACTGGCTTAAGCAGTGGGACACGTCTGGCACTGCAGGATCTGAGTCCACGGTGGCGTAGTGTGTTACTTATGGTAGGCCTTGTTACATTGGTCCCAGCTCTCTGCAGTTCATTCACTAGGTCCCCCCGCGTGGTTCTGGGATTTTTGCTCACCGTTCTTGTGATCATTCTGACCCCACAGGGTGGGATTTTGCATGGAGCCCCAGATCGAGGGAGATTATCAGTGGTCTTGTATGTCTTCCATTTTCTAATTATTGCTCTCACTGTTGATTTCTTCACTCCAAGCTGGTTGGCAATTGCAGATTCAGTCTTCCCAGCCTGGTGCAGGGCTACAATTTTGTTTCTGGTGTCCTTTGACAGCTCTTTGGTCTTCACCATAGTGGAGTTTGGAGTCAGACTGTTTGAGGGTGTGCACAGGTTTCTTTTTATACTGATAACAAGTTTAAACAGGTGCCATTACTACAGGTAATGAGTGGAGGAAAGAGGAGACTCTTAAAGAAGAAGTTACAGGTCTGTGAGAGCCAGAAATCTTGATTGTTTGTTTCTGACCAAATACTTATTTTCCACCATAATATGCAAAAAAAATGATAAAAAAACAGACAATGTGATTTTCTGGATTTTTTTTTCTCAGTTTGTCTCCCATAGTTGAGGTCTACCTATGATGTAAATTACAGACGCCTCTCATCTTTTTAAGTGGTGGAACTTGCACTATTGCTGACTGACTAAATACTTTTTTGCCCCACTGTACATGTCCGACATGACCCAGTCGACACTTTTCGACTGCACTAGGCAGTCTTACTCATGACTTCGCTGGCAGACACGTAGGTCATCATATGACCTTTGGTTTCCATGACAATGCTCGGCTCCCTGTAATGTGATCACATCTCATCAAAGGGAGCATTGGAGAGGAGAGTGAAGCAGTGCTGTCAGATGCCACAAAAGCGGCATCTAGAAGATAGCAAAGGGTTAACATCATTGGGGCCTGAACCAATTAGGTACCGATAATGTCACCTGTTAGAGCAACCAATCTGCACTATGAATTGCAGCGCTTTCAGGATCCTGAGCGCTGAGAGACCGCTGACAGTAGAGAAATGTCGGCGATGCCCAAAGCCCAGCAAGAGCCAACGTTTCTCTACAGTGGGTGGTCGGGAAGAGGTTAAAGAAAAACTAACAGGTCTGTGAGAGTCAGAATTCTTACTGGTTAGTAGAATATCAAATACTTATTTCATGCAATAAAATGCAATTTAATTATGGAAAAATCATACAGTAGACTTTTCTGTTTCTTACTTTTAGATTCTGTCACACAGTTGATGTGTACCTACCATACAAATTACAGACCTCTACATTCTTTGTAGGCGACAAAACCTGCAAAATCTGCAGTGTAGCAAATACTTATTTTCCCCACTGTATGTAGTGTGAAAACGCTAATTACATATATACTTTTTTGTATGCTGCAAACGTTTTCGAGTTCCTTTTCATGACAGAGTAAGCTGATGTAATGAGCGACAGAACGGTGAACAGATATATGACTGTCTCCATAGCAATTTGGGCAGCTTTCCTGGTTTCCCTAGTTACTCTTTTGACCGATAACCATCTGTTATTCTTCTGGGCTTCAGGCCCAAGAGAAACAATACACAGGAATGATAGAAGTCATATTTTCTTTTTTACTTCAAAGTGTTGAACATTAGAGACACATATGCTAAGGAGACTTACGTCTACACAAGAATATATGTATATATGTATTCCTACAGCCATTATCGATGCTTCGTATACTGGAAAGTATTGACGCGTCAGAATGTAAGTTCTGTAGTATGTTTCTTAAAAAGACCCAGCTTTGGGACTCTCTTGCAAAATTAACCATTCAGTGACTAGGCCTGGATGGGCCTTTTAGAGTAGATACATTTTAATTTTTGTAGTTTTTTTTTTTTTTTTTGTCCAGCGTCGCAAGTTAGGAAACTTTACAAATCACTATATTATCATTTATTATTATAACAATATTTATTCCATGGCTCTTTACATGTGAGGAGGGGTACACAAAATAAAAAACAAGTACAATATTCCTAAACCATACAAGTCACGACTGCTACTGGAGGAAAGAAGACCCTGCCCACAAGGGCTCATAGTCTCAAAACTTCCCCCCAGTTTATTTGCTTGCCTTCAGCTGAATGGACACCAGCATGTACTCATTTAGAATACTGAACTTAAAAGGGTCAGCATCAGACTTCTCCAGGTATTATGCTTAAAGGGCTTACCCGGGACCATTTTATTTTTTTCTTATGGGCCTAAGAAATTACTCTAAGCTGGCACTGATCCCTGCCAGCTTAGAGTAGTCACAGACTGCTCCTGCTGGTAATCCTGCTCCTTCATTTGATATCACATTAACAGAGCCACACAACCTCTTCCGGGCTGCTTTGTTGATGGGACATGACTGCTGATGTCACGCTGATTGACAAGCAGTTCCCAGCTATTAGGCAGCAAGGAGGCAGCTGTCAATCAGCATGACATTGGCAGTTACACCCTCCTAACAGAGCTGAGCAGGAGAGAAGCAGCTGCTCTGAGGATGTGACATCACCAGAAGCCACAGTATCACTAGCAGTAGCAGTCTATGACCGCTCTTAGTTACCAGATATCAGCGCCGACAGAACAGGCAGGTAGTTAGAAACTACCTGGCTGTCAGTTCTCAGACACATATGAAACAAATTAAATAGTCTCGGATAACCTCTAAAGGGTATGTTCACCTCATGTTTTATCCACTCATCAGTGGCTCCATTAGAGCTTCGGACATTTGCGATGACAGGGCCATTGACTTTAATGATACAGACAGTCACTGTATGTTCTGTCGGACATAATTTCTGGCAGTATCCACATATTTGAGGTGGGCACCAGGATGCAGTCAACAATGTTTTGGTGTCAACCTCAAATATTTGGATACTGCAGGCAATGATTTTTGGCAGAGCATACAGTGACTCCACCTACATCGTTAAAGTTAATGGCCTCATCAGAGCAAATGCCCAAATCTGTGTGCTTTTTTTTCTTCTCATTATTGATATTGTTTTGTTTTTTTTTCCATATTAACCCCTTAGTGACAGAGCCAATTTGGTACTTAATGACCGAGCCAATTTTTACAATTCTGACCACTATCACTTTATGAGGTTATAACTCTGGAACCCTTTAACAGATCCCGCTGATTCAGAGAATATTTTTTCATGACATATTGTACTTCATGTTACTGGTAATAATTCTTAGATATTACTTGCGATTATTTATGAAAAAAACGGAAATATGGCAAAAATTTTGAAAATTTTGCAATTTTCTAACTGTATATTTTTATGCCCTTAAATCAGAGAGATATGTCACAAAAAAAAGTTAATAAATAACATTTCCCACATGTCTACTTTACATCAGCACCATTTTGGAAACAAAATTTTTTTGTTAGGGAGTTATAAGGGTTAAAATTTGACCAGCAATTTCTCATTTTTGCAACACCATTTTTTTAAGGGACCACATCACATTAGAAGTTATTTTGAGGGGTCTATATGATAGAAAATAATCAAGTGTGACACCATTCTAAAAACTGCACCCCTCAAGGTGCTCAAAACCACATTCAAGAAGTTTATTAACCCCTTACGTGCTTCACAGGAACTGAAACAATGTGGAAGGAAAAAATGAACATTTAACTTTTTTTTGCAAACATTTTTCTTCAGAACCATTTTTTTTATTTTCACAAGTGTAAAAACAGAAATTTCACAAATTTTGTTGTGCAATTTCTTCTGAATACGCCAATACCCCATATGTGGGGGTAAACCACTGTTTGGGCACACCGCAAAGCTTGGAAGAGAAGGAGCGCCGTTTGACTTTTTCAATGCAGAATTGGCTGGAATTGCAATCGGATGCCATGTCACATTTAGAGAGCCCCTGATGATGTGCCTAAACAGTGGAAACGCTCCACAAATGACACTATTTTGGAAACTAGAACCCCTTAAGGAACTTATCTAGATGTGTGGTGAGCACTTTGAATCCCCAAGTTCTTCACACAAGTTTATAACAAGAGCTGTGAAAATAAAAAAAAATCACATTTTTTTATTTTTTATTTTTTTACACAAAATGATCTTTTCGCTCACAAATTCTTATTTTTACAAGGGTAACAAGAGAAACTAGACCACAAAAGTTGTTGTGCAATTTCTCCTGAGTACGTCGATACCCTATATGTGGGGATAAACATCTGTTTGGGTGCACCACAGAGCTTGGAAGAGGAGGAGTGCCGTTTGAATTTTTCAATGCAGAATTGGCTGGAATTGAGATCGGACGCCATGTTGTGTTTGGAGAGCCCCTGATGTGCCTAAACAGTGGAAACCCCCCACAAATGACACTATTTTCGAAACTAGACCCCTTATGGAACTTACCTACAGTCTTGGCAAAAATTTTTGAGAATGACACCAAAATTATATTTTCACATTATCTGCTGCCCTCTGGTTTTTATTAGTGTTTGTCTGATGTTTATATCACATACAGAAATATAATTGCAATCATATAATGAGTACCAATAGGTTATATTGACAGTTAGAATGATTTAATGCAGCAAGTCAATATTTGCACTGTTGACCCTTCTTCTTCAAGACCTCTGCAATTCTCCCTGGCATGCTCTCAATCAACTTCTGGACCAAATCCTGACTGATAGCAGTCCATTCTTGCATAATCAATGCTTGCATTTTGCCAGAATTTGTTAGTTTTTGTTTGTCCACCCGTCTCTTGATGATTGACCACAAGTTCTCAATGGGATTAAGATCTGGGGAGTTTCCAGGCCATGGACCCAAAATCTCTACGTTTTGTTTCATGAGCCATTTAGTTATCACCTTTGCTTTATGGCAAGGTGCTCCATCATGCTGGAAAAGGCATTGTTGGGCGTCAAACTGCTCTTGAACGGTTGGGAGAAGTTGCTCTTGGCGACATTCTTTTACCATTCTTTATTCATGGCTGTGTTTTTAGGCAAGACTGTGAGTGAGCCGACTCCCTTGGCTGAGAAGCAACCCCACACATGAATGGTTTCAGGATGCTTTACAGTTGGCATGAGACAAGACTGGTGGTAGCGCTCACCTCTTCTTCTCCAAATAAGCTGTTTTCCAGATGTCCCAAACAATCGAAAAGGGGATTCATCAGAGAAAATGACTTTGCCCCAGTCCTCAGCAGTCCACTCCCTGTACCTTTTGCAGAATATCAGTCGGTCCCTGATGTTTTTTCTGGAGAGAAGTGGCTTCTTTGCTGCCCTCCTTGAAACCTTCCTTGCTCAAAGAGTCTCCGCCTCACAGTGCGTGCAGAAGCACTCACACCAGCCTGCTGCCATTCCTGAGCAAGCTCGGCACTGCTGGTAGTCCGATCCCGCAGCTGAAACTGTTTTAAGATACAGTCCTGGCGCTTGCTGGTCTTTCTTGGGCGCCCTGGAGCCTTTTTGACAACAATGGAAGCTCTCTCCTTGAAGTTCTTGATGATGCGATAGATTGTTGACTGAGGTGCAATCTTTGTAGCTGCGATACTCTTCCCTGTTAGGCCATTTTTGTGCAGTGCAATGATGGCTGCATGTGTTTCTTTAGAGATAACCATGGTAAACTGAAGAGAAACAATGATACCAAGCACCAGCCTCCTTTTAAAGTGTCCAGTGATGTCATTCTTACTGAATCATGGCTGATTGATCGCCAGCCCTGTCCTCATCAACACCCACACCTGTGTTAATGGATCAATCACTAAAACGATGTTAGCTGCTCCTTTTAAGCAGGACTGCAATGATGTTGAAATTTGTTTTGGGGGTTAAAGTTCATTTTCTGGGCAAATATTGACTTTGCAAGTACAGTAATTGCTGTTAAGCTGATCACTCTGACATTGAGGAGTATATGCAAATTGCCATTTTTTTTCCTCAAAAATGATTTTTTAGCCTGCAATTTTGTATTTTCTCAAGGGTAACAGGAGACAATGGACCCCAAAATTTGTTTACCAGTTTGTCCTGAGAATGCTGATACCCCATATGTGGGGGGGCACTGTTTGGGCACACATCGGGGCTCGGAAGGGAAGGAGCGCTGCTTGGAAAGCAGACTTTGATGGGATGGTCTGCGGGCGTCATGTTGCATTTGCAGAGCTCCTGATGTACCTAAACAGTAGAAACCCCCACAAGTGACCCCGTTTTGGAAACTAGACCCCCCAAAGAGCTTATCTAGATGTGTGTTGAGCACTATGAATCACCAACTGCTTCACAGAAGTTTATAATGTAAAGCCATGAAAATTAAAAAAAAATCATATTTTTTCCACAAAAATGATCTTTTCACCCCCAAATTTTAACTTTCACAATGGTAACAGGAGAAATTGGACCCCAAAATTTATTGTGCAATTTATGCTGAGTAGGCTGACACCCCATATGTTGTGGGGACCACTGTTTGGATGCGTGGCAGAGCTTGGAAGGGAAGGAGCGCCATTTTAGAAGGCAGAATGATAGAATGGTCTGCAGGCGTTATGTTGCATTTGCAGAGCCCCTGATGTACCTAAACAGTAGAAACCCCCCACAAGTGACCCCATTTTGGAAACTAGACCCCCCAAGGAACTTATGTAGATGTGTTGTGAGAACTTTGAAAGCCCAAGTGCTTCACAGAAGTTTATAATGCAGTCGTGAAAAAAAAATTTTTCCACAAAAAAGATTTTTTAGCTCCCAGATTTTTATTTTCACAAGGGTAACAAGAGAAATTGGACCCCAAAAAATGTTGTCCAATTTGTCCCGAGTACACTGATACCCCATGTGTGGGGGGAGGACCAATGTTTGGGCGCACAGCAGAGCTCGGAAGGGAAGGAGTGCCGTTTTGGAATACAGACTTTGATAGAATTGTCTGCGGGCTTTATGTTGCGTTTGCAGAGCCCCTGATGTACCTAAACAGTAGAAACCCCCAAAAGTGACCCCATTTTGTAAACTAGACCCCACAAGGAACTTATCTAGATGTGTGGTGAGAACTTTGAATGCCCAAGTGCTTCACAGAAGGTTAGAATGCAGAGTCGTGAAAATAAAAAATATTTTTTTTTCACAAAAGATTTTTTAGCCCCCAAGTTTTTATTTTCACAAGGGTAACAGGGGAAATTGGACCCCAAAAGTTGTTGTCCAATTTATCCCGAGTACGCTGATGCCCCATATGTGGGGGTAAACCACTGTTTGGGCGCATGGCAGAGCTCAGAAGGGAGGGAGCACCATTTGACTTTTTGAGCTCAAAATTGGCTGGGGCGTTTGGAGACCCCCTGATGTACCTAAACAGTGGAAACCCCCCAATTCTAACGCCAACTCTAACCCCAACACACCCCTAAACCTAATTCCAACCCGATCCATAATCCTAATCACAACCCTAACGATAATCACAACCCTATCCCCAAAACAACCATAATCCCAACCCTAACCATAACCCTAAAAAAAAACTAAATCCAACACACCCCTAATGTTAATCTCAACCCTAACCTCAAACCTAACCCTAATCCCAATACACCCCTAACCCTAATCCCAACCTTAACCCTAATCCCAAACGTAACCCTAATGCCAACCCTAACCCTAATACCAACCCTAATCCAAACCCTAACCCTAATCCCAACTCTAACCCTAACTTTAGCCACATCCCTAGCCCTAAGTTTAGCCCCAACCCTAGTACTAACGCTAGCTTTAGCCCCAACCCTAGCCCTGACCCTAGCCCTTACCCTAACCCTAGCCCCAACCCTAACTTTAGCCCCAACCCTAACTTTAGCCCCAACCCTAACACTAACCCTAATCCTAACTTTAGCCCCAACCCTAACTTTAGCCCAACTCCTCTAGCTGCCGGCCAGCAGATCATGACAGGCGCACTGGGCATGCGCCCGCCATTTTCTTACTGGATGAAGAAGCCGGCGGCCAGGAGGGGACACAGGAGGACCCAGGGACACCGGTAAGTATAACAGGGTCCCTGAATCCTACCTATTTCTCTGTCCTCTGATGTGCGATCACATCAGAGGACAGAGAATGACACATCACTTTTTTTTCATGCGGCCGCCGGTAAACAGTTAATTACCGGTGATCGCAAAATAGGGGTCAGTAAAAACCAACCCCGATCATGTTGTTTGGGGTCTCGGCTACCCCCCGGCAGCCAAAATACCAAAGATCTTCCGGGTGGCGGCCGGCGGGCGCACTGCGCATGTGCCCACCATTTTTTGGCCAGAACAAGATGGCGGCGCCCATCGGGAGCCACGAGGAGCACCGGGCAAGAGAGGTGAGTATCGGGGGCGATCAGGAACCCCAATTCTCTGAGATCACATCGGAGGACAGAGAAATTAAATGGGAAATCGTGGGGTTTTTTTTTGCGACCGCCGGTAAACAGTTAATTACCGGAGATCGCAACTCGGGGGTCGATGAAAAAACCCCGAATCATGTTCTCTGGGGTCTCGGTTACCCCCGGCAACTGAGACCCCAGAGAAAATCTGACTCTGGGGGCCGCTATTCACTTTTTCTACAGCGCCATTAATTAACGGCGTTGTGGTTTATGTACCCTTAACTGCCGCCGTTAAAAGGTGCATCGGCGGTCGTTAAGGGGTTAAGAATTAAGGAAATAAGTTTTGCATAGTTAATTTATATTTTATATCTTATATTTCTATATTTTACACTTTTTATTTCAATATTATGCTACATTTGGGCGGGTTGCTTTTCAATTCTTGCACATTTTAAGCCCTGCACATCACACCTTATGCCCAAATATTATTGTTTGGTACTACTTCATTGAATTATTACTTTACATGTATTTATTATAAGATTATTACTAACTTTGGCACATTTCATGTGTTGGTGGATTTATCAGAAAACTTAGGCACTGTAGTGTAATGCAGAGCAGAATGGAGTGTATTCCAGGGACCGATGGTACTAGTTAAAATAATGACTTTTTAAATGTTTTTAATCGTTTTTGCGATGGGATATTTAATAAATATTTACGTTTTTATTGGTGATCCTTTCTGTTAGCGAACTACTTTTACTTGATTTTTGAAAGAAAAAAACCACACAAGAATTGTGGTTTTTCGGTCAACACAACTTATCAAAAAAGTGACAAAAGAAGCCATTAAAATGTTGTATCTACCACAAAATTATATAATTAACAAGACCAAATCACCACAGAAAAAACAAACCCTCACACAGCTCCACTGACTGTGAAAGTATATGAGATCTTGGGAACATAGTGACAAAAATGGTAAAAACGGACACACGAACCATACACTGATGACACACTAATGGTAAAATCAGACACACAGGGACCATATATTGATGACACACTGATCCAAAACACCGATTACACCGGTACGATTTTTAAGCAAGGATGTGTGAATGAGGCCTTACTGTTTAGTGCTAACAGCTATATATTTCTGTAATCACTAAGAAACTAGTGGACCGTAACCATAACTGGTCTGTACTCTAATGTGTATAGCAAAATCTATCTGAGATTTCAGAGATCTGTCAAGGATATGGCGACATTTTCACAGTTTATTCCTTTCCCAACAGGCGCTAGATTGACAGCTTTTCCCCTATGCAAAATAACACGGAAAAAACTGAGAACTGGTGGCACGAGAGAGATCCTGCACCTCACGAACACAAAGGCCTCAACGCACACTGACAGAATAAGTAATCCTATTAAGCCAACCAAAATCTGACAAGTCAGGCTACTTTCTCACAATAAGACTTGCAGAGTGTTTAATGCTGAAGATTTTCTGAAGCATTTCCACACCTATTACTTGCATTTTTCTGAAAAAAAGCATCATTAACATTTTTTTTAAAAAATCACCGAAAACTCATCTTTAGAACGTAGTCCAAGTGGCTATTTAGGCATTTCCAGTTTGGAAGCTGTGATGATTAACCTTCGTCCGGCTGAGTAGGTACAATTGTAACTATTCCGTTTTAAAATTGCAATAACTTTTTTTTTCGAAAAGCCGTAGAGGGCTGAAATTTCGTGACATCTCTGCAGTTTTGGTCCAGAATATGTTGGCCAAATTTCAATAAAATATATATGAAGGTACAATTGTACCTCTGCAGCCTGTTAACGTTGCAAAATTTTGCAGCCTGACGAAGGTTAAAGAACCTTAAATCGGTTTCATTCTTTTCTTTAAACAGTGTTTAGTGTATGGGCTAATTAATTTTCTATTTTATTAAATAGGACTTTTATGAATATGACGATACCAAAAATTCCTTTTTTTTTCTTGCTTCATTAATATTAAAGAAAGAAAATTAGACGATTCCATTTTTTTAATATATACTAGACATGTTAATACAATTACAGTATAGACGTACTCAGTACTCCAACTAATAATAATGAATATATAAATACAATTACAGAATAGACGTACTCCGTACTCCAACTAATGAAAATGAATATATAAATACAATTACAGTATAGACGTACTCAGTACTCCAACTAATGAAAATGAATATATAAATACAATTACAGTATAGACGTACTCAGTACTCCAACTAATGAAAATGAATATATAAATACAATTACAGTATAGACGTACTCAGTACTCCAACTAATGATAATGAATAATATATATATATATATATATATATATATATATATTTTTTTTATTATTATTAGTTTTTTTTTAAAGCAAGCTTTACTGTCACTATTTATTTTTGGCTGTTTTTATTTCCAACTCATGTGCAGACTATGGATACCATTGTCTACCATCTATTGTAAACCAGGGGCAGGTCATTTACCAAAACATGTGCCGCATATCACCCCATTACTCCTCCTGCATTGAAGCAGTTCTCTTGCGGTTACTCCTTTCTACACTGCAATCCGGTAAGCAATGGTTTGGATATTTATTATTTTGCACTTATCCAGTTATATCAGTACTATTGTGATAGCATAGCTGCTCTATTACTATGACATACACATTAAGGAGAAGTCTACAAGATTCAGGGACCATGTGTTCTATACATACTCCATACTGTGGACCATCATAGGATGTATAACTTCCATGTACATTACTCTCCTCCATGAATGTTACTAAAGTTTTTTTACTTCATTTATACAACTGGGAATTGATTGCTATTTTGTTCTCGATGATGTTGCTCTTTTTCCATGCTTTATCATATCACATTTGCGTTCTACATCTCCTTGATCAAGTGGCCTTGATTACATTATGTTTCTGTATCACAGTGAGTCTACGGAGGGTCTGATATGTCAGAACGGAATGTCATGGGTTAATTATTTGGATTGCTTTCTAATAAGAGATTTATCATTATCCCCCTTAGAGTGTCGGGTACTTCCTCATTTTATTGGAAAAGGAGTGGAACCCCTCTCCCGCACCGAGCCCCCGAGAGTGCTTTATGGCCATTATTTGTCTAATAAACAACAAACATTATTAGTAACATGATGAAACATTTGCATTATTTTTTGCATTTATTGTGTAAGCAAAACATGTAATATTTTCATCCCACCACCCTGCAAGAGGCAAAACAGGACTTTCCATTAGTTCCAAGGAATTCCTAACTTTCACGGTCATGCAAAGCAATGGAATCGGCTCGACCCTTGAAAGGAAATTGAATGAATGAAGACCAAGGGCAGACTTCCACCAAGCAGAAGTTTGTTTAAAGACTCAATTTCCCCCTCCCCTAATCAGGGTAAAATTATAATGTAGAAGTCTTGGCAGGGAATCCAGGATAGTTTGTTCTGACCTCGGATTTCAGAGCACAGACAGAATCATTCTGTGTAAAAGGTTTGCATTTCATTTAATGTAATGAACCAAATGAGAAAATCAATAAACTGGGGGAAGAGTGACTGTCATAAAAATGATAGAGATTCTTGAGTTCATTTTGGTCATGAAGCTATTTAGTAGTTTAATTAAAACCACCACACTTCTAGAAGGATAAAAGCCCCGTGAGCGCTACAATTCATGACCTGGTAAGACCTTCAACAAGTGAATTTACATTGGAGCAATATCATATGAGTGGAAATCAAACGCTCCAGACAACTGAGAAAGTGCAACAAAAAATGTTCCTTTTTGTAGAACTCTCTCTACTTTACATCATAGTAAGTAGAATGCCATCTCTACTCATAGTGCTAGCCAGGCTTTCCTTCATCCAGGGAAATATCTGGTATGAGGTGTATATATAAATTCTCTAGGACAGCAGGTGATGCAATGACTATTTTGTGTGCAATAATTCTATGGCAATAAATGTATTTATACATGCAATCTGCATTTGTTTTGCTCAAAGTATGACTTGATAAAAATTTTACCAGAGTGTTGACATTTTTGAAATTGTTATGACTATAGTAATAATTTTCTACATAACGATGTCCCAGTTATTGTGACCCTTTGTACACCACATTTACATGACTGAGCAGCACAAAACATGTGACATAATGGGGGACAACAAAAGCGGCAGCAGTACCCCACTGGATTTGATAACAGATAGCATAAGTATAATGCAAAACTGACTATTTTGCAATTTTTAAATAACTTGATAGATCAAAATGGTTGAAATATACAAACTTGATGTGCCAATGGAAGAGTCAAATGTAAAGATTCATCAGAATGATGATCCTTCGCCAGTCGTGCTGAGGGGACATTTGGTAGCAGAAGCTCCTGATTTATTATGAGGATCATACCTCACCAATGAGAGGAGGCGAGTAGTGTTGTGGACTGCTATGAGCACCCTGCTGGAGTGTCTGCTAGAGTAAAGGTACCTTCACACTAAACGACGCTGCAGCGATCCAGACAACGATCCGGATTGCTGCAGCGTCGCTGTTTGGTCGCTGGAGAGCTGTCACACAGACAGCTCTCCAGCGACCAACGATGCCAGTAACCAGGGTAAACATCGGGTTACTAAGCGCAGGGCCGCGCTTAGTAACTCGATGTTTACCCTGGTTACCATCCTAAAAGTAAAAAAAACAAACGCTTCATACTTACCTTCGGCTGTCTGTCCTCCGGCGCTGTGCTTCTCTGTACTTCTCTGTACTGGCTGTGAGCACAGCGGCCGGAAAGCAGAGCGGTGACGTCACCGCTGTGCTCTGCTTTCCGGCCGCTGTGCTCACAGCCAGAGCAGAGAAGCACAGCGCCGGGGACAGACAGCCGAAGGTAAGTATGAAGCGTTTGTTTTTTTTACTTTTAGGATGGTAACCAGGGTAAACATCGGGTTACTAAGCGCGGCCCTGCGCTTAGTAACCCGATGTTTACCCTGGTTACCAGCGAAGACATTGCTGAATCGGTGTCACACACGCCGATTCAGCGATGTCAGCGGGAGAACCAGCGACCAAAGAAAGTGCTGGCCCTCTAGCCCCTCTAGATTTGTGACCACTGCCTATTCTCATGAATTTGATGAGTGGTGGTCGCCATGGTCCCATTCCGTCCCAGCTCCACCCACTTTGTCAGAACTGGGGCGAGAATAACATGGAAAAGCCAGAAGTGGCATTTTTTTGGAACCTCATATTGCACAAAAAATTCTACTTTCCAAAAAGTAAATCTGGTGAAAAAGCTTTCATGAATCACTCCCAATGTATTTTCAATGTACCGTATATTTATACTTCAGATTCCCTTTTTTATCAATATATTAGCAGCATTGTGGCTAGAAAATGTTGAATTTGAGACCAATTCAGTACAAAACAAGCACAGAATACACAGTATACAAGCTATTTACAAAGCCACTATGTGGCCTAGTAACAAATCTTACTCCAGCTGGGCTAAGATTAGTCATGTACCATACGCCGCTGCTCGCCATGAGTTTGACGAGTGGGGGTCACCACACGCACCTTCACTTACAAAACGCCTAAGGCAAAAAAATCCTAACAAAAGATTCCTTAAATAAAAAATAGCTTTTATTAATTTATTAGAATATATAAGGTATGTATACAGAAAACCATTACAGAGTGATCTATTTCAAGTGTTTATTCTGTTAACCTCTTTCTGACCTCGGACGGGATAGTATGTCTGAGGTCAGATACCCGCTTTGATGCATCAAAGCCGGGACATGTCAGCTGTTTTGAACAGCTGACATGTGTGTGCCCGCAATAGCGGAGGGGTGAAATCGCGATTCACCCGCCGCTATTAACTAGTTAAATGCCACTGTCAAACGGCTGACAGCGGCATTTAACAGGCGCTTCCGGCCGGAAATGAGCGCATCGCCGACCTCTGTCACATGATCGGGCGGCAGCAATGCATCAGAATGGTAACCATAGAGGTCCTTGAGACCTCTATGTTTACTGATACAGGCCTGCTGTCAGCGCCCCCCTGTGGTCGGCGCTCACAGCACACCTGCATTTCTGCTGCACAGCAGCGATCTGATGATCGCTGCTATGTAGCAGAGCCGATCGCGTTGTGCCAGCTTCTAGCTTCCTATAGAGGCTATTGAAGCATGGCAAAAGTTAAAAAAAGTGAACAAAAATATAAAAGTTTAAATCACCCCCCTTTCACCCCATTCAAAATAAATCAATAAAAAAAAAAAATCAAACCTACACATATTTGGTATCGCCACATTCAGAATCGCCTGATCTATCAATAAAAAAAAGCATTAACCTGATCGCTAAACGGCGTAGCGAGAAAAAAATTAGAAACACCAGAATTACGTTTTTTTGGTCGCCGCAACATTGCATTAAAATGCAATAACGGGCGATCAAAAGAACGTATCTGCACCAAAATGCTATCATTAAAAACGCCAGCTCAGCACACAAAAAATAAGCCCTCACCCGACCCTAGATCATGAAAAATGGAGACGCTACGAGTATCGGAAAATGGCCCAATTTATTTTTTATTTTTTTTGCAAAGTTTGGAATTTTTTTTCACCACTTAGATAAAAGAGAACCTAGACATATTAGGTGTCTATGAACTTGTAATGACCTGGATAATCAAAATGGCAGGTCAGTTTTAGCATTTAGTGAACCTAGTAAAAAAGCCAAGCAAAAAACAAGTGTGGGATTGCACTTTTTTTGCAATTTCACAGCACTTGGAATTTTTTTCCTGTTTTCTAGTACACGACAATCTAAAACCAATAATGTCGTTCAAAAGTACAACTTGTTTTGAAAAAATTAAGCCCTCACATGGCCATATTGACGGAAAAATAAAAAAGTTATGGCTCTGGGAAGAAGGGGAACAAAAAACAAATACAGAATAACGGAAAATCTCAAGGTCATGAAGGGGTTAATGTTGATGATTATGGCTTAGGCTAGGTTCACACTACGTTAGTGCAGTCCGTTCAAAATATCCATTAAACGAACTGCACTAACGCTAGCAGTGACAGACCCGGAAACGCTGCAGCCCGCGTCTCGGGTCCGTCACTCAAATGACGGCACATCGCTAGCGCACGCCCAGTGTGGGCATGCCCTAGAGATGCGTCCGACATTGCAGTCTATGGTGGCGTTAACAGACTACGTTACACCGCGCTATGCCATCACTGGTTGTGGAAACTTTACACTAGACCTCAAGCAGCTTGGATTGTGGCCTTCACTCTTCCTCCAGACTCTGGGACCTTGATTTCCAAATGAAATATAAAATGTAATTTCATCTGAAAACGACACTTTGGACCACTGAGCAACAGTCAATTTATTTTTCTCCTTGGCCCAGGTAAGATGCTTCTGGCATTGTCTATTGGTCATGAGTGGCTTGACACAAGGAATGTGACACTTGTAGCCCATGTCCTGGATACATCTATCTGTGGTGGCTCTTGAAGCAAAGACTGCAACAACAGTCCACTCCTTATGAATCTCCCCCAAAAATATTTAAATTACCTTTTCTTAACAATCCTTTCAAGGCTGCTGTTATTCTGGTTGCTTGTGCACCTTTTTCTACCCCACTTTTTCCTTCCACTCAACATTCCATTAAAAAGCTTGGTGTGAGCCAGTGTCTGGTGTCACATGTGAGGGTCACTGTATGTTCCCCCAGGATGCGCACAGAGGCGTATTGAGGACATGGGAGTGCATTGCAGTCACAAGTGTAGCTGCGATTGCAATGCAGAATAAAAGTGAATAAGTATTAGTCTTGGACAAGCTATTTGTCTAGGGCAGATTTGAGAAAACCTGCTGGGCTGTTGTTTTGAAACGGGCTACAGGATAGTAGCGTGACAGCCCTTTTCCTTCCTTGCCTGGTTTTCCATGTGGATGAAGGCTACATGTTCTTTGGATACAAGCCCTGCAGTAAAGGGTTTGGGTGTGTCAGGGTTAGAGTCTGTGTTAGTGTGGTGTTTGCTAGAGGGCAGAGCAATCTGCTCTGCAGAGATCCACCTGTGTGAGGCAACACAGGGAAGTGGAGCCAAACAGCCAGGGGAGCTGAGGCACCTGGCACCCACAGTGGACAAAGTGTTGCAGTCACCCAGGGCAACAAGTCTCAGAGATGGGCTGGCTTATTTATTGTCTGCAAACTGGAGAATATGGTTCCCGGCTGCAATCTGGAGGATATTGTGTATTGTGTAATGCTGTGAATTGAACATTAAAGTGACTTTTGCTTAACACTTTGCTGGGCCACTGCCTCATCACTGCATAGCGGGCTACCAGTGCACTACATTGGAAACAGCACTCTGAACAGCCAGCTTCTTTAGTAATGACCTTTTGTGACTTACCCTCCTTGTGTAGTGTGTCAATGACTGCCTTCTGGACATCTGTCAATTCAGCAGTCTTCCCCATGATTGTGAAGCGTACTAAAAAGACTAAAAGACGTTTTTAAAGGCTTAGGAAGCCTTTGCAAGTGTTTTTTTGTTTTTTGTTAATTATTCTAACTTACTGATAAAAATGACTTTAGGATTTTCATTGGCTATAAGCCATAATCATCAACATAAACAGAAATAAACACTTGCAATAGATCGCTCTGTTTGTAATGACTCTATATAATATAGGAGTTTCACTTTTTGTATTGAAGAACTGAAATACATTAACTTTTTGATATGTTAATTTAGTGGGAAGCACTTGTATAACATGGGTTTAATCTCCTGTGCTGAAATATACCGTAAGTGATAAATATAAGGATAGGTGATAATGCTTAGCCTTATAAAGCTATTAACTATTTTTGTACCTTGACACCCAATCCTACCTAAGCTCCACCCAATTTGTCGAAGCTGAGGTGAGAATGAAGTGAAAATGAAAGAAGTCACCATTTTTTCAACTTTTCGTTGTGCAAAAAAAATTCAACTTTAACGTTTTTTTTCTCCAGGAATCTGGCAAAAAAGCTTTGATGAATCACCCCAGAGACCAAACATAGTCATGTTTACTATTTACCCAATATTTCTATCTTTGGTTTTTAATTTAAGCGGTCTTCTAAATCTTATTAAGATAGAAAAATAAATTATAGTCTGAAAGTCGTGGGATTTGGCATACTCTAAACAGTTTAATGTAATCTAATTAGGGAAGATATAGCTATGAAGTGGCTTATAACATTGTATGAAATGTCAAAAAACAAATGTTGTATTTTGTAAAAATCCACTGTGACATTTACATGCCTTCACTCATAGATCCCCAATCGCTGAAAATTATTCCGACCCATTCTATTCTTGCTATGAATTTTCAATGTATAGTATTGATAGAGATGGGACATCACTAGAATGAGTATTATATATATATATATATATATATATATATATATATATATATATATATATATATATATATATATATATATATATACCCATACATATACATACATACACATTGCCGGTTCCCACCTACGAAGAATGCAGAGGGCTGTAATTTTTATTCTTAAGTTCACTTCAACTGTGATAGACTGAATGTAAAAATAAAAACCAGAAAATCAAATTATATAATTTTTAAATATCGTATATACTCGAATATAAGCCGACCCCCTAATTTTGCCACAAAAAACTGGGAAAACTTAATGACTCGAGTATAAGCCTAGGGTGGGAAATGTAGCAGCTACCGGTAAATGTCAAAAGTAAAAATAGATACCAATAAAAGTAAAATTAATTGAGACATCAGTAGGTTAAGTGTTTTTGAATATCCATATTGAATCAGGAGCCCCATATAATGCTCCATAAAGTTTATGATGGCCCCATAAGATGATCCATATTAAAATATGCCCCATATAATCCTGTATAAAGGTTAATAATGGCCCCATAAGATTCTCCACAGACACATTTGCCCAATATATTGCTGCACAAATGTTGATCATGGCCCCATAAGATACTACATAAAGATATTTGCCCCATATAATGCTGCACAAACGTTAATTATGGCCCCATAAGATGCTCCATACAGACACTTGCCCCATATAGTACTGCACAAACGTTGATTATGGCCCCATAAAATGCTCCATACAGACACTTGCCCCATATAATACTGCACAAACGTTGATTATGGCCCCATAAGATGTTCCATACAGACACTTGCCCCATATAGTACTGCACAAACGTTGATTATGGCCCCATAAGATGCTCCACACAGGCACTTGCCCCATATAGTGCTGCACAAACGTTATGGCCCCATAAGATGCTCAATACAGACATTTGCCCCATATAGTGCTGCACAAACGTTATGGCCCCATAAGATACTCCATACAGACACTTGCCTCATTTGCTGTTGCTGCGATAAAAATAAAAAAAAAAATCACATACTCACCTCTCCGTCGCTCAGGCCCCCGGCACTTTCAATATTCACCTGACTTCGTTCCGGCGCCACTCCATCTTCCGCGTCTTCTGCACTGACGTACAGGCAGAGGGAGCGCACTAACCACATCACCGCGCCCTCTGACCTGAGCGTCACTGCAGAAGATGCTCAAGACGGAGCGGCGCCGGAACAGGGAGCAGGTGAATATCACACAACGCTCACCTCCCTGTTATACTCACCTGCTCCTGGCATGGTCACTGGCTTCCCGGCGCCACAGCTTCTTCCTGCACTGAGCGGTCACCGTTACCCATCATTACAGTAATGAATATGCAGCTCCACCCCTATGGGAGGTGGCACAGCATATTCATGACTGTAATGAGCGGTACCATGTGACCGCTCAGTACAGGAAAAAGCTGCCGGCGCCAGGGAAAAGACGTACAGGGACCGCACAAGGAGCAGGTGAGTATAATTAGACAGTCCCCGCTCCCCCTCCCCTGCCGACTCAAGTATAAGCCGAGAAAGGGACTTTCAGCCCCAAAAAAATGGGCTGAAAATCTCGGCTTATACTCGGGTATATATACGGTAGGTAGGAGGAAAAACTGGCAAAATTGGCAGTGTATCAAATGCATGTTTACCCCACTGTGCTTTTGTGTGTATATATAATATATATATTGTAGCGTTTCCCTTACTTCGGGTCTTGGGGGACACTCGCTTGGCACAGGAATAATGCATACAGGCACGATATCTCACACAAATCAGTCATAAGGTTTATTAATTGTCATAAACCGCATTGTAAGCCAGGTTACACATCACCAGCTTACACATAGTCCATTGCTTCAACATGTGTAGCTTTACAAAGCATTCAATAGGCATGCCTTATCTCTCCAGTCACCAGGTAACTGCACAGTTCAGCACAGTTCAGCAACTGTCATTTGTTAGCGCACAGTTCTTTTCCCCATACCAGGGGTTACCTCTCAGGAGCTCCTGCTCCACAGGTTGACTCCACGTCAGCCCCTGGTCTTCAACACAAACTGTCCAGGTCGACGGTCCCACAGTGCTTCCAGGACGTCTCCACTCCCAGGAGACTCCAACACTGACTGTCCACTCAGTGCCAAAAACCATCCATGTGCTATTCAGGAATCCTATTCCCCAGGACTTCCAACACAGGCTTCCAGAGCCTTGCTCTTGGATCATTCAGATCCACAAACAGGAACTCTGTGACCCACACCCTGGTCACATTATATACCTGTGACCACTCCTCTGGGTGGGAGTGTGGGTGTGTGTGTGGCCAGTTTGACCCACCCATCTCTCATAACTAGCCCTGCCAGTCTCCCATTAGAACTACACATATACTTCTGGGACTACAGGTCCCAGACCACAACACAACTTCAGACTGACAGCGCAAAGTGTCCTCCTGGCTGGGCTTGTTATGTGAGATGGGCGGGACAAACTAGCCACACCCACCCACACTCCCACCCAGGGGAGTTGTTATGGATATATAATGTGACCAGGGTGTGGGTCACATGGTTGTCTGTGAGTTTCCTGTTTGAAGCCTGAGTTGGAAGACCTGGGAGGAGGCTTCCTGAAGAGCACATGATGGGGCTTCAGACCTGGTGGCCTGGGTTGTTGGACTGCCATCCTGAATAGCACCCGGACAGGTCACATGCCTGGGGGGTTGGACGGAGCCCTGAATAGCACCTGGACCACATGCTTGTGTGTTGGGAAGTCCTGGGAGTAGGACCGGATCCCTGAAAAGCGCACAGTGAAACTGTTGGGGAAGCTACCGTCCTTTGGTGGGACTGGACTGACTAAGATATGCCGCACAGACAAGTTGGTGATTCCCGTAAGGCAGCTTTCCCAGAGGACTGACAATGAGTCAGCATGTGGAGCAGGAGCTCCCGTAAGGTACCATAGACTGTTGTTGCTTGTGTTGTGACATGAACTGTGTGGTAACCCATGGCAACTGGTCAGGAGAGGACCAGCGTGTTTAATTGCTGCAACCGTAATGTCATATGTTGGTGCCTGTTGTGCTCCATGGACACTAATCAACTGTATGGCGTGCGGTCACCCACGATAACTGGACACAGAGGTTCAGCGTGATTAGTGACCGCGTTTTCAAAGCCGTATACTGGTAATGTGAAGATTGATGCAAATACTGTTTGCTTATTGTTCATATTTCTGTGGTTTATGGTGCCATAATAAACCATGTGGACTGTTTTGTGTGAAAAACCGTGCCCATGTGCTTGAATCCCGTGCTAAGTGAGTGCCCCCAATACACTCAGTAAGAGCAATCTTACTATATATATATATATATATACATATATATATATATATTGCTCAAAAAATAAAGGGAACACTAAAATCCCACATCCTAGATATCACTGAATGAAATATTCCAGTTGTAAATTTTTATTCATTACATAGTGAAATGTGTTGAGAAGACCTGAAAATTATCAACATAGTCACAATTAATATCCCACGGAGGTCTGGAGTTGGAATGATGCTCAAAATCCAAGTGGAAAATGAAGTTACAGGCTGATCCAATTTCAGTAGAAATGCCTCAAGACAAGGAAATGATGGTTAGTAGTATGGTCTCCACGTGCCTGTATGACATCCATACAACACCTGGGCATGCTCCTGATGAGGCGGTGGATGATCTCCTGAGACATCACCTCCCAGACCTGGACTAAAACATCCGCCAACTCCTGGACAGTCTGTGGTGCAATGTGACGTTGATGGATGGTGCGAGACATGATGTCCCAGATGTGTTCAATTCTATTCAGGTCTGGGGAATGGGTGGGCCAGTCAATAGCTTCAATGCCTTCATCTTGCAGGAACTGCTGACACACTCCAGCCACATGAGGTCTGGCATTGTCCTGCATTAGGAACCCAGGGCCAACCGCACCAGCATATGGTCTCACAAGGGGTCTGAGGATCTCATCTCGGTACCTAATGGCAGTCAGGCTACCTCTGTCGAGCACATGGAGGGCTGTGAGGCCCTCCAAAGAAATACCACCCCACACCATTACAGACCCACTGCCAAGCCGGTCATGCTGAAGGATGTTGCAGGCAGCAGATCGCTCTCCACGGCGTATCCAGACTCTGTCACGTCTGTCACATGTGCTCAGTGTAAACCTGCTTTTATCTGAGAAGAGCACAGGATGCAAGTGGCAAATTTGCCAATCCTGGTGTTCTGTGGCAAATGCCAAACATCCTGCATGGTGTTGGGTTGTGAGCACAACCCCCATCTGTGGATGTCGGGTACTCAGACCATCCTCATGGAGTTGGTTTCTAACCGTTTGTGCAGACACATGCCATTTGTGGCCTACTGGATGTTATTTTGCAGGACTCTGGCAGTGCTCCTCCTGTACCTCGTTAGGAGGTAGCGGTCCTGCTGCTGGGTTGTTGCCCTTCTACGGCCCCTTGCACGTCTCCTGGTGTACTGGCATGTCTCCTGGTAGCGCCTCCAGCCTCTGGAAACTACACGGACAGACACAGCAAACCTTCTTGCCACAGCTCACATTGATGTGCCATCCTGGATGAGCTGCACTACCTGAGCCACTTGTGTGGGTTGTAGAGTCCGTCTCATGCTACCACAAGTGTGAAAGCACAACCAACATTCAAAAAGTGACCAAAACATCAGTCAGAAAGCATTGGTACTGAAATGTGGTCTGTGGTCCCACCTGCAGAACCATTCCTTTATTGCGTGTGTCTTGATAATTGCCAATAATTTCCATCTGTTGTCTATTCCATTGCACAACAGCATGAGAAAATGATTGTCAGTCTTGCTTCTTATGTGGTCAGTTTGATTTCACAGAAGCGTGATTTACTTGGAGTTATATTCTGTTGTTTAAGCGTTCCCTTTATTTTTTGAGCAGTGTATATATATATATATATATATATATATATATATATATATATATATATATATATATATATATATATATATATACATATATACATATATATATATACAAGATGGTGGCCCGATTCGAACGCATCGGGTATTCTAGAATATGTATGTATGTATGTATATAGCAGCCACATAGTATATAGCCCAGGCCACGTAGTATATAGGAGCCATGTAGTATATAGCAAATACTACGTGGCCTGTGCTATATACTATGTAGCTGTTATATACATACATACATATTCTAGAATACCTGATGTGTTAATACAGGCCACGCAGTATATAACACAGCCCAAACAGTATATAACACAGCCCACATACTATATAACACAGCCCACGCAGTATATAGCAGCGACACATTATATAACATAGGCAACATAGTACATAACACAGGCCACGCAGTATATAACACAGGGCACGTAGTATATAGCACAGCCCATGCAGTGTATAACACAGCCCACACAGTATATAACATAGCCCACACAGTATATAACACTGCCCATGTAGTGTATAGCACAGCCCCCTTAGTATATCACACAGCCCATGTGGTATAAAACACTGCCCATGTAGTATATAACACAGCCTACACAGTATATAACACAGCCCACGTAGTATATCGCACAGCCTCCGCAGTATATCACACAGCCCCCGCAGTATATCACACAGCCCCTGCAGTATATCACACAGCTACTGCAATCCCCGACCTACTGTATCCTTCCCCATAACCCTGTAGAATGTAAGCCCACAAGGGCAGGGTCCTCCCACCTTTCTATCAGTCTGTCATTGTTAGTTTACTTACTGTAAGTGATATCTGTAATTTATATTTAACCCCTTCTCATGTACAGCACCATGGAATTATTGGTGCTATGTAAATAAATAATAATAATACCCCTGTAATTGTTAATGCAGCCTATGGATTGGTTCAGTATAACAATGTGGCCCTGGGACCAAAAAAGATTGTGCATGGCTGGAATGTACAGACAAACAGTAATATACCTGGTCCATCTGTTCTGCCTTCAGTTCTATATGGTTTCATGTTACTGTATTAGTGTGAATCCTGTGGTGTAGACAAATGACCACAGTACAGGAGTGTGCACACTAAAGGTACCGTCACACTAGACGATATCGCTAGCGATCCGTGACGTTGCAGCGTCCTGGCTAGCGATATCGTCCAGTGTGACACGCAGCAGCGATCAGGCCCCTGCTGTGCTGTCGCTGGTCGGGGAAGAAAGTCCAGAACTTTGTTTAGTCGCTGGACTCCCCGCAGACATCGATGAATCGGCGTGTGTGACACCGATTCAGCGATGTCTTCGCTGGTAACCAGGGTAAACATCGGGTAACTAAGCGCAGGGCCGCGCTTAGTAACCCGATGTTTACCCTGGTTACCATCCTAAAAGTAAAAAAAACAACCGCTACATACTTACCTACCGCTGTCTGTCCTCGGCGCTCTGCTTCTCTGCTCTGGCTGTGAGCACAGCGGCCGGAAAGCAGAGCAGTGACGTCACCACTCTGCTTTCCGGCTGCCCGGCGCTCACAGCCAGAGCAGAGAAGCACGGCGCCGGGGACAGACAGCGGTAGGTAAGTATGTAGTGGTTGTTTTTTTACTTTTAGGATGGTAACCAGGGTAAACATCGGGTTACTAAGCGCGGCCCTGCGCTTAGTTACCCGATGTTTACCCTGGTTACCGGGGACCTCGGGATCGTTGGTCGCTGGAGAGCTGTCTGTGTGACAGCTCTCCAGCGACCAAACAGCGACGCTGCAGCGATCCGGATCGTTGTCGGTATCGCTGCAGCGTCGCTTAGTGTGACGGTACCTTAACTGCATTTCATATGGAAACAGAGGGCTAGCACTCAACTAAAGGTACCATCACACTCAGCAACTTTACAACGAGAACGACAGCGATCTGTGATGTTGCAGCGTCCTGGATAGCGATCTCGTTGTGTTTGACACGCAGCAGCGATCAGGATCCTGCTGTGACATCGCTGGTCGTAGCTGAAAGTCCAGAACTTTATTTGGTCGTCAGATCGGCGTGATTCGTCATGTTTGACAGCAAAAGCAACGATGCCTGCAATGTTTTTACATGGAGCTAACAACCAGCGAGAACGATAAGTACGTCACTGGATCGCTCCTGCATCGTTCTGGAGTTGCTGTGTTTGACGTCTCTACAGCGACCTAACAGCGACGCTCCAGCGATCTAGTTTAGGTTGGATCATTGTCTATATCGCTGGAGCGTCACTAAATGTGACGGTACCTTAAGGGGGGTGGATGGTGCTAGTAAGAAGGGACTGATTGTCCCAATAGTCAATGATCCTGAAAAATACTGCTGCAGGTGCTGACACTGCCGTGTCTGAGCATGGAGTCACTCCTGCAGCTGTACCACCACCGACTGGTGGCTGACTCACAGACTGGCCATACTTCTTATGCATCACTAGGGGAAACAATAGCATATGTTCCCTGCACAGTGTCACAATGTGACCAAGACCACTAATTTGGCTGAAACGTTTTGCTTGTCGCTACAAATCACTTGTTGCAAATAAAATTACACTATTAAGCATAAAACTTCATTTTGACGAGTGCAGTATTTTTCGGAATCATTAACTGCATTTCTTGGCAGATTCTGCTTCTACATGCAAGTAAGGACCAGCCGTGGTCTACGCTGCAGGGTTGTCCATGTCTATGCACTAGAAGGAAGCACATCCTTCTCCTTCTTTTAGGCTTCTGTATCTAGAATGGGAGCCAGCCCCAGACAGTGTAATATGACTGTACAGGACCAGCTCCACAGCTAGGACACAGACTTGCATAGTTTTTTCTACTATGCAAATTGCCTCTTCTGAGAAAAAGAGGACTTAAACTCTATAGCGCCACCTGTTGGAAGTAGCGATCCTACAAGTCACAATCAACTCTTTAACGAGTCGTGCAATATGACTTAGGATAAAAGCCAAATCAGTATCTCAATTTGCAGACACGGTGTTTCGGGCTGTTGGCCCTCGTCAGTGCGAAGCATGAGAACTAGTTTGGCTAGGTGAGAGGCTCTGGACTGTGGTCTAAAGGGTATCATTTCTCCTTATGGAGAGTGACATGCTTGCTATAGAGTTAAGTCCTCTTTTCCTCAGAAGAGGCAATTTGCATATTATATTTCCCAGAGGATCATTGCATGGCGAATAAGCCTCCTTACCTTGACAAGCCAGAGATGGTATGTCACTCTCCATAAGGAGAAACGATACCCTTATAGTTTTTCAACATAACTTAGGGTACACTTTCCTTTTTTTTTTTTTTTTTTCAAAAAACACTTAAAAAGAATCCAACCCTTGGCAATATGATAGGAGCATACATTGAATTAAAAGGAGAGATCTAGTATCAATCAAGAAACACAATGTCATAAGCAATAAGCTTATATTAAAACATGGCTGCCATTAGGTTTTGGTGTCGCAGTGAGAACATTCATTTCCTTTAGTGGATTCTGATGCCCGACTTACATGCGGCACAAGTCTTATTAATCCACGTAATTCATTAAGGTGTAATAAATGAGAAGTAGCTGATATACTTACAGATTCTTTACATCGGTTATTCCACGAAAGGCTTTCCTAGAGAGACCTTGTATTTGGTTTTCACTTAAATCTCTGGAAAATACAAAATATGATAGTGGAATATTATTATTTCATCTGCAAGTAGACATTCATTTATAAGCATTATTCTCCCATTTTTATACACAAACAAAATATTAGCGCTAGTTTCTTATTAGATAATGAAGATTTTCTAATACATTTTCTTTACATTTCTGATTATTTTCAAAATCTTTGTTCATTGATTTGAGTTGCCCTTGTAGGCGGAGATCCTGAGCTGGTCATGTCCAGCAAGAACAGGAGCAGGTTTGTTAAAGGGAATCTGTCAGCAAATTTTTGCTATGTAATCTGAAGACAGCATGCTGTAGGGGTTAAAACACAGATTTCAGCAATGCCTCTCTTATCACACTCCAAGCTATTGTTTATTTGCAATGATTGTTTTAGCAAATCATTGCTGGGCACAAAAGCTGAGGAGCCCATGTCCGACCACGCCCCTCCTGTGATGACCAGCTCACTGTCTACACAATATGTACATAGAAAGCAGTGGTGTGGACAGGGTTAGCGTTTCAGCTCTGCTGCAGTGCTAAATTTAAAAACTCTGTGTCAGAACCGCTGCAACCAGTAATCTATGTGGTACATCATTGGATTCAGGGTCTCCTTGCTCCCATAATACTGCTATCAGATGAAGTAGCAAAATAAACCTGCTGACAGATTCTTTTTAAAAGGTATCAATCTTGGCTTTTCTAACAAGTCTTGTAGTTGTGTCATTTGGAAAATCCCAGCACAGGTTTTCAGTCTCAGAGTACGCACGCACCCGCACATGCATACACACACACACACACTCACGCACACCATCTTTATCAGACGAAGCCATTGTGCCATAACGCACATCAGTGCTGGCATCATTCGAAGTGAAAACCAAACTTCAGAAATAGGAACTAAAGGAAAGAGAAGACTCCAGGCAAGGAATTCATATAAATTAATCTTTATTTGAACAGCAGTGAATCAAATTACAAAATTAAAAATTAATAAGAAGAGTGCATCACAGGACAATTAATCAAAGGTACAATAAATATTTACATAAAAAAATCAATATGGTGTTTTATATAAACCTTATGTTCAGAATAAAAGATAAATAGTACCTGGGCGTGCAAAGGTGAAAAAGGTTTTTTCCATAAAAAAAAATATATATATAAAATATATATATATCTATATATATAATTGTCTAAGGGGTACTTCCGTCCGTCTGTCCTCAACTTCTGTAACGGAAATCCCACGTCGCTGATTGGTCTCGGCAGCTGCCTGTCATGGCTGCCGCGACCAATCAGTGACGGGCACAGTCCAATTAGTCCCTCCACTACTCCCCTGCACTCACTGCCCGGCGCCCGCTCCATAATCCCCTCCACTCACCGCTCACACAGGGTTAATGGCAGCGGTAACGGGCCGCGGTGTAACGCACTTCGTTACCGCTGCTATTAACCCTGTGTCCCCAACTATTTACTATTGATGCTGCCTGTGAAGGATTACCCCTTCCTCCCACGTCACCTATCCGTGACGTCACTACCCAGGCCCAGCTCTCCGGCGCCCCCTTTGTCTCTCAGGTCAGTAAAGGAACTGCACCTAGAGCAAATGGCCGCCGGGGAGACTGCCCTGTTACCCACACTGGGTATTCTAGGATTCGCAATCAGAGTAAAAGGATCAGCCCAAAATTAATTTATGATTTAATTGCCTTAAGGGCGCACTAGATAATTACAAGAAATATACAATCACAATATATCAAGAGTTGCAGTCAGAGTACAATATAACAATAATAATACAAGGCTTAAAAGTATAAAGCTGGGGGTCAATTTACCAGGTTGAAGGTCGCTTGTGGAAGCCGGGGGGGCATAGCATTCCACAGGTCCAAAACTTAGTTGCCGGGCAGCCCCCAGAAAGCATGTGCTTGCTCCCCCCTCTGGCTGGCTTACCCTGTTCCTTAAGAAATCATCATCATGTTCTTCTGTGGAGTGAGTCTCCCAGTGACCTCAGCTTCTTCTTATACCTGGCTGAGCCCCCCTGCCTGCAGCTGGGTGGGCTTAGCAATCTCCACCCCCTCTGTCTCCCTGCAAGATTTATTCCAATATCTAATAAATGGGATAACTTCTCTCAGGATGATCGGATCAGCACACGGGCAGTACCAGCGCCTGTGGTTTGTTCTGCCGGTCGTACTGGGATCAAACCTGGACCCATTCGGTCCCTGTGGGAGGCTGATCCCTATATCTCGGGTTTCAGACCTTCCACCGTCACGGGAGTCACACTGTTGGATGCACAATTTCTTTAGGGTAAGGAGAATATTTTTTATGAGCCTGTACCTCGGACGATGCGTCCATAATTCACAATTCCATGTTGGAGACAGTTTGGCTGGGCTGCCATAATAGATGTGTATCCAGTGGCCACTTGGCATGCGTGTTTTAATTAAGCCCCCAAGCATTTCCAAGCCCCCTGGTGGCGTGGTTTCCTCATGGGGCTTTGAACTACCGTCTACAGTTTACACTGAGCTCAGCCCGTTAGCATACTAATAGGAACTTTATTCATTAGAAAAGGTGGGGGCCAGGAGCCCTCCTGTGACCAGGAGACAAAATGGAGTCACGCCAATCTGATAGCATGCCTGTTCCAAGATGGCGGCTGTTCCCTCATCACACTGCCTATGCAGCATCAATAGTAAAAATATGTCATGTTAAAAATAATTTTTAAAAAAACAAAAACCTGCTATACTCACCATCCGCCGCCTTTCCCGCTCCTCGGGACGCTCCGGTGACCACTCCATTGCAAGCGGCAGCTTCCGGTCCTAGGGCTGGTATGCGACAAGGACCTGCCATGACGTCACGGTCATGTGACCACGACATCATCACAGGTCCTGCTCATACCAGCCCAGGGACTGGAAGCTGCCACTTGCAATGGAGCGGTCACCGGAGCGTCCCGAGGAGTGGGAAAGGCGGCGGATGGTGAGTATAGCAGGACTTCAACGGGCCTTCGGAAGGTGAGTATATGTTTATTTTTTATTTTAAGTCTCTATACTACGTGGCTCTGTGCTGTATACGCCGTCGCTGTGCAATATACTATGTGGCTGGGCAATATACTATATGGCTGGGCAATATACGATGTGGCTGGGCAATATACTACGTCGCTGGGCAATATACTACGTGGGCTGTGCAATATACTACGTGGACGTGCATATTCTAGAATACCCGATGCGTTAGAATCGGGCCACCATCTAGTATATATATATATATATATATATATATATATCACAAGGTGAATCAATCTACTATATAATTGTCTAAGGGTCACTTCCATCTGTCTGTCTGTCACAGATATTCATTGGTCGCGGCCTCTGTCTGTCATGGAAATCCAAGTCGCTGATTGGTCACGGCAAAACAGCCATGACGGGCACAGTCCGGAAGAAAATGGCCGCTCCTTCATCCCCGCAGTCAGTGCCCGGTGCCCGCATACTCCCCTACGGTCAGCACTCACACAGGGTTAATGGCAGCATTGACAGCGGTATAACACACTCCATTAACGCTGCTATTAACCCTGTGAGACCAACTTTTTACTATTGATGCAGCCTATGCAGCATCAATAGTAAAAAGATCTAATGTTAAAAATAATAAAAAAAATAAAAAATCGTTATATACTCACTGTCCGTCGGCCCCTCGGATCCACGACAGGCCTTTCCCGCTCGCGATGCTCCGGTAACCGGTCCATGCTGCAATCTCACGAGATGATGACGTAGCGGTCTCGCGAGACCGCTACGTCATCATCTCGTGAGACCGCAATGCACTCTTCAGACCAGAGAGCGCGAGGAGCATCGCTAACTGCTTCGATCCGGGGGCCAACAGAGGGTGAGTATATCACTATTTTTATTTTAATTATTTTTTAACAGGGATATGGTGCCCACATTGCTATAGACTGCGTGGGCTGCGCAATATACAATGTGGGCTGCGCAATATACTACGTGGGCTGCACAATATACAACGTGGGCTGCACAGTATACAACGTGGGCTGCGCAATATACAATGTGGGCTGCGCAATATACAACGTGGGCTGCGCAATGTACTATGTGGGCTGTGCAATGTACTGCGTGGGCTGTGCAATGTAACATAGTAACATAGTAACAGTTATTAAGGTTGAAGGAAGACTTTAAGTCCATCTAGTTCAACCAATAGCCTAACCTAACATGCCCTAACATTTACTGTGTGGGTTGCACAATGTACTGCGTGGGCTGCACAATGTACTGCGTGGGCTGAGCAATGTACTGCGGGGGCTGCACAATGTACTGCGGGGGCTGCGCAATGTACTGCGTGGGCTGTGCAATATACTCCGTGGGCTGTGCTATACACTACACGTACATATTCTAGAATACCCGATGCGTTAGAATCGGGCTACCATCTAGTTATAAATAAATATATAATATAAGGCAGTGCCTAAAGAAAAATAAAGTGCATAAGAGCCAGAAGGAGGAGAGGGAAAGGAATACCTATACTGGTAAGGTACAGATATCCTAAACCATGCTCAATCAAAAAACAAGACCAGTAATACTAATATAATCAATCCGAACATACAGGGTACCTTTGAGAATAAGTATCCGTGTGCACACGCGCCCCGATGCGCGTTTCGGTATAATTTCCTTCGTCAGGGGGGATTAGGGAATAGTGTGTAACAGCAAACATATATAGCAGCTATACCCGATGATCAAACGCGGCCCGGGTATGCTTGGCGCATGCGCCGTCAGGAGGTCCAGGAAGTCCCGGGGTGCCGCATCATGTAACCGGATGCACGGCATTGTGGGTCCAGCATTACCAAGGCCACAGTGACCCAATGCTCTGGAACCCAGGGACGCAGACCACGCACGCACACAGCCAGGGGCACATCATCATCAGGAAAAACAGATGGGTAAGTATAGCAAGAGATAGGGAAAGGCCGGGGAAAATCTCAACGCAGAGATAACTAAGCAAATAAAGGACATTACACACTATTCCCTAATCCCCCCTGACAAAGGGAATTATAAAAGTTATATAAAACACCATATTGATTTTTTTAATGTAATTATTTATTGTACCTTTGATTAATTGTCCTGTGATGCACTCTTCTTTTTAATTTTTAATTTTGTAATTTGACTCACTGCTGTTCAAATAAAGATTAATTTATATGAAATCCTTGTCTGGAGCTTTCTCTTTCCTTTAGTTCCTATTCCTGGGGTTTGGTTTTCACTTTGTATATCGAGTGGTCCCCACTCTTCACTATCACACACTTTATACAATTTAATCCCTATATATTGTATATATATTTCATTAACATACTTATTGTGTAATTTATTGAATTATTGGTATATTTATTATTATCATTTTTAATTTATTTTTTGTGTGTGTGGTATCTTTCTGGCATCATTCAAGTAGGAGAGGACAATTATGGGTGTGCGTGTTTGAAGTTAACTCATATAGAAAAGCAGCGGAGACACCATCATGTGTTTCTCAACGCAAGCAATAAATAGCCAGGTCTTTCACCGGGAAGGAACAACCACGGGAAGGGCAGCATCCAAAAAGGAAAACCACCTATGCCAAAACATGGCATTCATCCACAGACAGCTGTTTCGGGGTATTTGCCCCTCATCAGTGTGGAGTAGGAAACTGGCTATTAGGAGCAGTGCCTAGTAAAAGGACTATAAACATAAGGATAAATGACCTCGGGGAGATCAAAACATCCAACACCGCGGAGACACCATCACGTGTTTCTCAACTCAGTGATCCAGAACACTACCCCCATCCCATATCCGAAACAGCTGTCTGTGGATGGATACCATGTTTTGGCATAGGTGGTTTTCCTTTTCGGATGCTGCTGTGGTTGTTCCTTCCCGGTGAAAGACCTGGCTATTTATTGCTTGTGTTGAGAAACACGTGATGGTGTCTCTGCTGCTTTTCTACATGCATTTGCATATTTCCCATAAGGGATGGGGGCAGTGTTCTGGATCACTGCGTTGAGAAACACGTGATGGTGTCTCCGCGGTGTTGGATGTTTTGATCTCCACGAGGTCATTCATCCTTATGTTTGAAGTTAACTCATTATCATATAGGTATTACCTTTGTCAGTTATATAACCGCCCAATCACAAATAATGAGACCTGTGTGCCTCTCTGGCTGTTATTATTATTATTATTATTATTAATGTTGATGCCTATCTTTTACTGTTGTATTCATGCTTAGACCATGATTGTTTCCCATGTATTTTGTGACATCTTTATCAGATGGAAACTGCCTAAAAAACCTAAAAACAAAAAATTCCTTGCTGTGCATATGTTCAGTCTTTGGAATGTCTTTTTATTCAGGATTCTAAAAATGCCAAGCAGTTAGAGAGGTGAGTACGCCATTCTTCACACTCTGCACTTTACAATCCAATTCAATGGAAAGCTCTAGAGACGCTTGGAAGACATCTGGACATCTTTTGTAGTGTTTTGCTGTGGTTTGTGCTTTAAAAATAGTTTCTTCATTTCTTCATTGATAAATGAAGTGAAAAAAGAGGAAAATACTAATAAAAAAGATGCCACAAAAACCTTCCAAAATCATTGGAAAAATGCTTTGGAAACAACAAAAAAAAGACACTTAAGGAAATATATTGTAAGTTTCCTGAGGCATTTTCTGGTTCAAGCTGAGGTCTTAAGTAATAAAGTTTTTAAGTTTTATCAATAAGTTTTATTTATACAGCAATGGAAAACCAAACACAGTTAACCCCTCAAGGCCTGTTTTTCATTTAATGATCGATATTTTTTCAAAATAGTCAGATGGCCGTAATACTCGCGCAGGGATCACATAGCAATCCTCAGACTGGCCATCGGCTCACATGATCCTTGAGTAACTAATACGACCATCAAACTGCACCCTAACTCTGTAAAATCTTTATGAATCCAAATAATTGTAACATTGTATCTTTGTAACATTGTTCTATATTCATGTAACAAAATAGGACACTGTGATTTGTATTTTTTTTAAATTAAAAACACAAAAATAGTTACAATTTTGGAAACATGTTTCTACCTATTCAAACCCTCATAAGTCTCATGCATATTTAAATACTGTATTACTGTGTAATAAAATTAATATCAAAAGAACATTGAGAGAAGCCGAAGAGAAACTAGTCAACCTGACAAACAGAACGTAATTCTAACAGTGCGTATAGTGCCATCGCTGATGTTAGGATTAGCTTAGAGAAGGTGTTTAATAACCCTTTCTATTCATATAATCTATGATATATATCGCATATTTTACAAATGCTGAATAACAAACATTTTCCTATCACTCAGCCAAATTATGGTTCACAATAATTAGGCCACAGTCCCACAATGAGGTTTCGGTGCGTTTTTGATGTTGCAAAAGTCCTGCACCATTTCTGCAGTAGTTATGTAAATTAGGGTATTTATATTTTTTATTCTGTTTTTTGACTGTATTATTTTACATGCATTTTTATCACTTTTTCGTCTCTTGCTGCTATGCCATGCTTTAAACACAACTGCTTTGTTCTTGATTGTTCCTGATATTTGTCTTTACACAAAACTTGATACAGTCATGTGTGGATTACATGCTTTTTATGTGTTTCCACCAATGATACACAGTAAGAATGCATGGGTGTTTTTTACCTGTGGATTTTCCTTATCTAATGCAAGCCTATGGGGAGAATCTGCACAAAAAACTCAGTGTACCCACAAGAGAAATTAATGTGCTGCGGATTTGAAACAAGCACAGCAGGTCAGTTTAAACGGAGTAAAAAAAAAACATACTAGCCATGAGATTTTTATAAATCCTATTCACTTTGCTGAGACCATAAGATGCTGCAGTGTCAAAAACTCACCAAAAATGTATCATGTGCACACAGCCTTAACGGAAGTCATTCAGCACCAAATGACTGTTCAAACCAAGTAGGGGCGCTCGGTGCACCCAACTATTTAGTGCACCTTCCAACATACGTATTTTCCATCTATCTTGGCACTTTCTGTCTCTTGAAAGCCAGAACTGTCAATCATATATTGGGAAAACAAGTATGCAGCAAGAGCATTTAACACCTTCATGACCTTGGACATATCAATACGTCCAGGTTGGTAAGTACTTACCAACCTTAGGGTACCGTCACACTATACGATTTACCTACGATCACGACCAGCGATACGACCTGGCCGTGATCGTTGGTAAATCGTAGTGTGGTCGCTGGGGAGCTGTCACACAGACAGCTCTCCAGCGACCAACGATGCCGAGGTCCCCGGGTAACCAGGGTAAACATCGGGTTACTAAGCGCAAGGCCGCGCTTAGTAAACCGATGTTTACCCTGGTTACCAGCGTAAAAAAAAAACAAACAGCACATACTTACATTCCGGTGTCTGTCCCTTGCCGTCTGCTTCCCGCACTCAGTGACTGCCGGCCGTAAAGTGAAAGCACAGCACAGCGGTGACGTCACCGTTGTGCTCTGCTTTCACTTTACGGCCGGCAGTCAGTGAGTGCGGGAAGCAGACGGCAAGGGACCTGACGGACACCGGAATGTAAGTATGTGCTGTTTGTTTTTTTTACATTTACGCTGGTAACCAGGGTAAACATCGGGTTACTAAGCGCGGCCCTGCGCTTAGGAACCCGATGTTTACCCTGGTTACAAGCGAACGCATCACTAGATCACATCGCTAGATCGGTGTCACACACACCGATCTAGCGATGACAGCGGGAGATCCAGCGACGAAAGAAAGTTCCATACGATCTGCTACGACGTACGATTCTCAGCAGGATCCTTGATCGCTGCTGCGTGTCAGACACAGCGATATCGTATGGATATCGCTGGAACGTCACGAATCGTACCGTCGTAGCGATCGAAATGGCACTGTGTGACGGTACCCTTAGACGTATGGTTACGTCATATGTTTAATGTGGTAGTCACTGTGATCACATTAAGATGCCTGATGAGTCTCACAGCAGGACACCATTAGTCGTCATTTCGGGGGAGGCAACGATCCTCCATCAACTACGACTGCAGCGATTGGCTGTTGAATTCTGAACAGCTCATCACAGAGTTTTCAGTGTTTCAGACAAGAGCACCGATCATAGGCTAGAGCCTAGCAACCACAGCTTAATCAGGGCCAGCTCTGATTGGTGTGACTGTATGACGACGTCGATCACAGCAATCACAGATGTGATCTGACCCCACAGTGACCGTGTCATGTGTTGTGCTCTTCTGGGCCTTGTGGTGTCACAGACTTTTTCAAGACTGTACCATCACTTCTGCTGGTGCTGCTACTGAAGAAAGAAGATGAAAGAAAAATAAAGAAGACAATCCTGATCCTTCCCTGATCCGTGATTGTAAGCCACACCAATACCCCTCTCCTCCTTTTTCACCCTCTTCCTCTGCTCGTTATATGGCAGTTTATTTCTTCTGCTGCCAATCACTGATCTGCACTTGTGCTCACTGTTTTCCAGGACTTTTTTGCCCCTATCCCACCCTTTGCACCACCCCTGTGTCCGCGGGTCCTACTGCTGCCGAGCACTGATCAGTGACACAAATCACTGATCCACACTCAAGTTTGCTGTTTTCCATGACTTTTTTTGTCACTGTCTATTTTTTCTCTCCCACCAACTTTCAACTACTTCGTGTGTGCATCCTACAGCCGCCGAACAGCTGAATAGACGCACAGCACTGATTAGCCGCCATGCTCGCTTTTGGCAAGGACTTTTTTTTATTCCCTTTTTGCACCACTTCCATATGTTCGTCCTATAGCAGTCGAGTGCTGATTACTGACACACATCAGTAAATGGCCTCCAGATATTTGTTTTTTTGTGTGAAATTGGCATCTAGTACACTATTATTTTACTGAATTTATTTAGGCATAGTGTCAGACAGCATGGAAAAAAAAATCACATCAGTACTTAAGTCTAAAGCCATTGAGCGCTGATCACTGACTCAGTGTTCGGCCTCCGATTGTTTTGTTGTTGTTTTTTGTGTGAAAAAAAGAATAAAAAAAATGTTGATTACTTGATAGGACTAGATTGGGAATAGTGATGAGTGAATAGCATTGTTGCTTGGGTCTCCCCGAGCATGCTCGGGTGATCTCCGAGTATTTGTTAGTGCTCAGTGATTTAATTTTTATTGTCTCAGCTGCATGATTTACAGCTGCTGGACAGTCTGAATTCATGTGGGAATTCCCTAACAAACAGGCAACCCCCACATGTATTCAGCCTGTCTAGCAGCTGCGATGATGAAAACTAAATCTCTGAGCATATCCAAATTCTCGGAGACCACCTGAGCGTGATCAGGAAAACCAGAGAAATGAGTATACTCGCTCATCACTAATTAGGATCAGTAAAAATATACTTTAGTAATCTGTGTCTACTACAGTATTTTTACTGAATATAGTCAGTGATGGTGTCAGATAGTTGTGGATGCTCAGTAATTTGGTTTTTACTGACATCAGTTTAGTATGTTTGTTTTTATTTTACCAAATTTTTTATTTTGTTTTATATTTAGCTTTTTCTATCTAGATTATTTTCGTCTTTTCTTTTCTCTTCTAAATAAACAAAGTTTTAACCAAGCATTCATACACACAACTGAATATTTGGTACACACACACAAACACAACATACATGACAAAATGTCCCACTACTCCCTATAACTGTATTCAGCGGAGGAGGCATATGGCCTGATTGCCTCCGACACTGATTTTGAGGTCCATTTTCTCCTGCTACCCTTGTGAAAAAATTGAGGCTAAAATAACATTTTTGTTGAAAAAATGTGTTGTTTTTTTTATTTTGATGACTCAACATTATAATTTTATGTTAGGCACCTTGGGGTTCAAGGTGCTCACCAAACATCTAAATAAATTCATTGGGGGGTCTAGCTTCCAAAATGCGGTCACTTGTGGGCGAATTCCACTGTTTAGGCACATCAGGGGCTCTCCAAATTCAACATTGCATCCACACTCAATTTCATTCAATTTTGCATTCAAAAATACTTTCTTCCTTGATAACAGACTACAAACAAACTTCAAGGTTGGAAAAAAGACAAGAACATCAAGCCAAATTTATAGTCTACCTTGTTTGAAGAAAAAATCAAAGGAGACAGAATTAATAGCTCCATATTAGGGGGGAAATTCCTTCATGGTTCCATAGGCAACAATCAGCAATCAGACTAATTCCCTTGATGAACCTCAATCTCTAGAAAGCAGTGCCCTTAATCTGTAATATTATATTTTTTCAAGAAAGGCAATTAGTCCCACCTCCTGTCTGTTTAATGAATTGAACATTACAACAGGTTGTGGCAGTGAGCTCAATAATTTCACTATTCGTACAGTAAAACAATCTTATGGTAATGATGGTGAGTTCTTGTTTCCCCTGCATGATCCCTCCTGCTTATGATTGGTCAAAGTCTTGCAGAGGAAAAAGTACACGGCCCCAGAGACAAATCTCTGCCAACACTCCCTCCGACATATCATGAATTCTAACTTAAACTTTTCAAAACTGTACACTAATAGCTCAGCAACAGAGAGGAGCAATGAAAACAATAAAAACTACACTTTCAGTCCGCTCTGCAGGCACTATTCCATGATCTGGTCTCTTAAGAACGCTAAAAGTGAAAGGTCCTCTTTAAATATTATGTCACTGAAATTAGAGGACCAAACCCATCTATTTTATACGACACTTTGCTTGTAAATGTTATTAATTCTGGTTTCTACAGAGACATTGTCCCCTGGCTTACAAATCTTTGCCCATAAATCTCTAGGACTATATATTGATTTCATAAATACCTCTAGTAGGCTGACAAATGACAGCTTTAATAGCATTACAGATGCAACACAGACAGAAGTTCAGGGATGGGTGCTTGATTTTATGTCAGTGTATTTTTGTCATGATTAAAATGGCTTTTGTTTCTCTACCTCCCATTGTGCGCTGAAACACTTTGCTCATTTACAATAAATCACTGACTATGGTAATCTAAGGACATTTGGACAATAGGGTAACAATGTGCAGCACATCTGAATTACAATGCATTAGACACATTCAATAAGTGTTCATTTTGTGCAGTGTAATACAATACAAATGTTGTAGTTGTAGAATGTAATGTTTGTCCATGTAGCATTTGTGGTAGGAAGTAAAGGTGTCTTAGCAGTTTCATTCTGGGAGCTGCTTACATTTTCTATCTTCACTAAAATGTATGTATTTGGAGATAAAAATCATTTATGCAGTTGGATTTCATTAAAAATGTGGCACTATTTGCATCTCCAGGATATTTCCTTGTACATTCTACTTTAGTGTAGTTTGTGGTCATAAATCAGCTTAAAGGAACTCAGAAAACAGATAAAGTAGTTAAACATTCTGCATCTGACCATCATAGCAGTCTGACTGATGGATTCTCAGATCATTCTGCATCCAGCCGAATTATTATTTTTTTTTTAATGAAACCCTGTTTCAAAAATGATTGGGAGTTAAAACTACATGCACCTTAAAAATAAAATCCCCAAAGTGGGACAACCACTTTAAGATTTCAAATAACAAATATGCCCCGAGTCACCATTCTGGACTCCATGAGACTAATTTTCCATTACTAAAATTATAGCACAAAGAAAATTCAGCAAATTGTTCAGTTTTTGTTGTGAATTTCATTGAGGAAATGATGCAGATTTGCAGAACAGCATAAACTGCTTGGAAGTCGGCAATCACAAATCAAATTTAGTTGCAGATTTATGTGAGCAGACCCTCCTGGACCCCCAGCGCTCTAGCGCTTCCCGCTATTCAGACGCTGTATACCGCTGTCATGTATTGGTACAAACACAGTCCACGTGGGCCAGTCATTATATGCAGCGCAGGGCATGAGTGGGTACTGTCTTGGTCCCGCACATTGTCGCAGCAAGAATAGTCACCAAGACCAGAGAGGCAATTGATTTATAAACCCGAGAACATTTGTTATTGTAGACAGTATGCAACTCACAAGAAAAATATCCCAGCTAAATATCTCCCGAAAGAGTTAATAAAGCAGATCTCACAGTTAGAGCTGCAGATCAGATCACAGGTATAGGCCAGATCAATAGCAGCCAGTAGGTCCGTGCACACCGCCACGACAAACACATGCATTTATACAATCTTACCTCCAGATATCCTAAGAGCACTACACCTCCAGTAAAATCTCATTATAACATAGAACTGATCCTTTATTAATAACATTAAGTAAATATGTGCAGCTACAGGCTGCAAGGACTCTGTCAGCAATGTGATCCACATTCTCCATCCCCACATTCTAAATACTGGATTTATTTCAGATTTCCTATTAAAAGAGGAATAACGTCAGGTAAACATGAAATTCGAGGAATTGGTATCTATCACAGCCGCTTACTAACAACATGCTATAGGATACAGGAAAAAATTATCAATGTGTACTGCGAGCAGATTAATTATATCTTCAGTGACTAAAGTAGAATATTTATAGTTTGGTATACACTGAAATGCAGAGATTATTCTGCCTAAATAACTATACGAGGGCTTGTTCTTGTAGGACAAGTTGTAGATTTTAATGACACATTTATTCTACCATTTAGTGCACTGATAAACATCCAAGTGCAGTGAAATGGAGGAAAACCGCTTCCCCACCTTCGGGGGCTTTGTGATCATGGCATTCATTGTACAGTGACAGTGACCTAACAACATGAGGCTTTCAGGTCAGTACAATTTCAGGAATACCAACCTTGGATCTTTATACGTCAGTATTTAAATAGTTTAGACCTTTGACTAAAAAAATCTTGTTGCATCGCCATTTACCGACACCAGGAGCTTTTTCATTTTTCCACTAATGTAGCTGTATGACGGCAGGCTCCTTGTGAGATGAGCTGTAAATGTTATCGATAGCATTTTAGGCTTTTCAGTGCATTTAGGTGGGATGATGTGAAGAGAAAAAAATACACACAAAGGCTGCGGTTTTGACTTTGGTTGCTCCTTATTGTTCATTGCATACTTTGATAGAATTGACTTTCAGATTACAGTAATGGCTATTGTGTCATTCTGCCATCAGAGGCTTTTTCGGACCCTCTACCTGCAACCCTACTGACCCCACTTTGAGCCAATAGGCTCCATGGACAATGTCACTTTCTCCTAGAATCATAAACCTTGTGATAAAACTAAAGAGCACAGACATATTCTAAAATAAGGTCTTGACAATATCGGTGATGGCATTTTACATCTTAACTTCATGGTTTGAAATATTATGATTTTTACTAAATAAAATGAATAACAAGCTTTGGAAAGACAGAGGAGAATAAGATCATAAGTATGAGTCATGGTATAAAAGAGGCGGCAGCCCACGCCGGAGGACAAAGAGGCCGTCTCTACATTAAGGGCGAATTGTATGACAAAGATTGTAATGGAGGAGGACACTGTATAGCAAACATTTCTTGAATCTAATTGACGTGTAGACAATGGCTTTATAACAAGCAGTGCAGTGCCCAACTCACAATATACAACATCATGAGGTAGGTTTTAACTAATACTGTAATTATCTCAGAGAGATGGACAGAAAGGTTTATGTGTCCTTTACTTATAAGCTTCACTTCTCGACATAGGTGCCGAATAAATTGTAGGAGATCGAAGAACAACACATAAAGCAATGCATTTGCCATTAATGAGCATTCTTTCCTTCTTGGCCAATGTCATCTCAAGCTCGGCCTAAACCACTCAATGCAGTTATTTAAATAACTCAAATCTAAAAGTAATAGGATTATACAGGTAAGACAGATTCTGAAAAAAAATCCTTTGATGGCGCATGTAAACTATATATGACAACTGAGGCAAATAAAAGAGCAAGGTATTAAAAACGTGACCTTTACAGGACTCCAAAACAAATGGTGCTGACTTTGTTGTGGATTTTTGGAAGATTTCACCCTTTGCATGGACTATAAATCTGTGGTAGAAAATCAGCAGCGTATCCCACCTGCGTGAGCATACGTTCACTCACATCTACTATTGAACCACCATCTTCCATAATAACATGATGTCCATCACGCATAAGATAGTAAAAAGATCTTTATGGATTTTAGGTGACTGTGTCTGATCATATAGGCAGCTGCAAGCAATAGATGGCAAATTCCAGAAGGGCCGTCGGCGTGTGCTCCTGTGCATACATTAACCTTGCCATGGTCCTCCTACACATCTCATACTTCTGATACATGTTCTGCTTTGGGGTCTTTCAGCGATGACTTGATTTTCAATACCACATCAAAACAGATTTATTCTTTACTGGTCGCCAAGTGTCTCAGGTTTTCCCAGAAGGTTTCTTCATTTAATTAGTATAATGGTTTATTAAAATAAATATTCTGCTATTGATCATAAGAGAAGCTGACACAAGTTTGACTCGGGCATACATCAGACCCATTTAATGGATCTCCACTTAGAACACAAGTTGGCTCTAAATCAAGGTAAGTGGGAAGAAATACTCCTTGGGGATGGCAAGGCTGAGCTGAATACGTAACATTTTTACACAGACATCCTTTTTTTCTTAAGCAGCCTGCTCAAGGAAAACAGTTATGAAAATGGCCTTTTCGCCTGGGTATCAATTAAGCATGTCAATACCTTAATTAAATTGTCCATGCTTAATTAGATTTATGCACGAGGATGCCATTTCTGGCCATAACAGTGTACATGGCTGCTGTTCAAACTACTGCAAAAGGGTGGGAGCTGAAAACGAATGCGGAGACTAGTATCTATATAGATTAACTATTTCAGTTACAAATATGAAGTACAGTACTTCATTTTCTGTGTTTAATAGATTCAAAATACTGAAAATAATGTTCGCATTCAAGCTTTGCTAGGTTAGTGACACAGAGTAAAATGATTCTAAATATATTTTTTATTAAATTATTTCCTCCCCAATATATCTAGATAAACATTTCTCTGTTCACACTGGCATAAAATTGTTCTAAAATGGAAACTTAGAGGAAAAGGAAATATTACAAATATAAAAACAAACAAAATAACGCAACATATTGTTTTCAAGTCTATATAACAAACAGCATAACATGTGAAGGATTTATTTTAACCTAAATAGTAACTGCTACTGGATATAGCAAACCCACCATATATTCAACCAAAAGAATGATTAATGGCTTGACATTTTCTATATACAGTGGGGCAAAAAAGCATTTAGTCAGTCAGCAATAATGCAAGTTCCACCACTTAAAAAGATGACAGGCGTCTGTAATTTACATCATAGGTAGACCTCAACTATGGGAGACAAACTGAGAAAAAAAAATCCAGAAAATTACATTGTCTGTTTTTTTTATCATTTTTTTTGCATTTTATGGTGGAAAATAAGTATTTGGTCAGAAACAAACAATCAAGATTTCTGGCTCTCACAGACCTGTAACTTCTTCTTTAAGAGTCTCCTCTTTCCTCCACTCATTACCTGTAGTAATGGCACCTGTTTAAACTTGTTATCAGTATAAAAAGACACCTGTGCACACCCTCAAACAGTCTGACTCCAAACTCCACTATGGTGAAGACCAAAGAGCTGTCAAAGGACACCAGAAAGAAAATTGTAGCCCTGCACCAGGCTGGGAAGACTGAATCTGCAATAGCCAACCAGCTTGGAGTGAAGAAATCAACAGTGGGAGCAATAATTAGAAAATGGAAGACATACAAGACCACTGATAATCTCCCTCGATCTGGGGCTCCACGCAAAATCCCACCCCGTGGGGTCAGAATGATCACAAGAACGGTGAGCAAAAATCCCAGAACCACGTGGGGGGACCTAGTGAATGAACTGCAGAGAGCTGGGACCAATGTAACAAGGCCTACCATAAGTAACACACTACACCACCATGGACTCAGATCCTGCAGTGCCAGGCGTGTCCCACTGCTTAAGCCAGTACATGTCCGGGCCCATCTGAAGTTTGCTAGAGAGCATTTGGATGATCCAGAGGAGTTTTGGGAGAATGTCCTATGGTCTGATGAAACCAAACTGGAACTGTTTGGTAGAAACACAACTTGTCGTGTTTGGAGGAAAAAGAATACTGAGTTGCATCCATCAAACACCACACCTACTGTAAAGCATGGTGGTGGAAACATCATGCTTTGGGGCTGTTTCTCTGCAAAGGGGCCAGGACGACTGATCCGGGTACATGAAAGAATGAATGGGGCCATGTATCGTGAGATTTTGAGTGCAAACCTCCTTCCATCAGCAAGGGCATTGAAGATGAAACGTGGCTGGGTCTTTCAACATGACAATGATCCAAAGCACACCGCCAGGGCAACGAAGGAGTGGCTTCGTAAGAAGCATTTCAAGGTCCTAGAGTGGCCTAGCCAGTCTCCAGATCTCAACCCTATAGAAAACCTTTGGAGGGAGTTGAAAGTCCGTGTTGCCAAGCGAAAAGCCAAAAACATCACTGCTCTAGAGGAGATCTGCATGGAGGAATGGGCCAACATACCAACAGTGTGTGGCAACCTTGTGAAGACTTACAGAAAACGTTTGACCTCTGTCATTGCCAACAAAGGATATATTACAAAGTATTGAGATGAAATTTTGTTTCTGACCAAATACTTATTTTCCACCATAATATGCAAATAAAATGTTAAAAAAACAGACAATGTGATTTTCTGGATTTTTTTTTCTCAGTTTGTCTCCCATAGTTGAGGTCTACCTATGATGTAAATTACAGACGCCTCTCATCTTTTTAAGTGGTGGAACTTGCACTATTGCTGACTGACTAAATACTTTTTTGCCCCACTGTATATATATACAGTGGGGCAAAAAAGTATTTAGTCAGTCAGCAATAGCTGACTGACTAAATACTTTTTTGCCCCACTGTATATATATACAGTGGGGCAAAAAAGTATTTAGTCAGTCAGCAATAGTGCAAGTTCCACCACTTAAAAAGATGAGAGGCGTCTGTAATTTACATCATAGGTAGACCTCAACTATGGGAGACAAACTGAGAAAAAAAAATCCAGAAAATCACATTGTCTGTTTTTTTATCATTTTTTTTGCATATTATGGTGGAAAATAAGTATTTGGTCAGAAACAAACAATCAAGATTTCTGGCTCTCACAGACCTGTAACTTCTTCTTTAAGAGTCTCCTCTTTCCTCCACTCATTACCTGTAGTAATGGCACCTGTTTAAACTTGTTACCAGTATACAAAGACACCTGTGCGCACCCTCAAACAGTCTGACTCCAAACTCCACTATGGTGAAGACCAAAGAGCTGTCAAAGGACACCAGAAACAAAATTGTAGCCCTGCACCAGGCTGGGAAGACTGAATCTGCAATAGCCAACCAGCTTGGAGTGAAGAAATCAACAGTGGGAGCAATAATTAGAAAATGGAAGACATACAAGACCACTGATAATCTCCCTCGATCTGGGGCTCCACGCAAAATCCCACCCCGTAGGGTCAGAATGATCACAAGAACGGTGAGCAAAAATTCCAGAACCACGCGGGGGGACCTAGTTAATGAACTGCAGAGAGCTGGGACCAATGTAACAAGGCCTACCATAAGTAACACACTATGCCACCATGGACTCAGATCCTGCAGTGCCAGACGTGTCCCACTGCTTAAGCCAGTACATGTCCGGGCCCGTCTGAAGATTGCTAGAGAGCATTTGGATGATCCAGAGGAGTTTTGGGAGAATGTCCTATGGTCTGATGAAACCAAACTGGAACTGTTTGGTAGAAACACAACTTGACGTGTTTGGAGGAAAAAGAATACTGAGTTGCATCCATCAAACACCATACCTACTGTAAAGCATGGTGGTGGAAACATCATGCTTTGGGGCTGTTTCTCTGCAAAGGGGCCAGGACGACTGATCCGGGTACATGAAAGAATGAATGGGGCCATGTATCGTGAGATTTTGAGTGCAAACCTCCTTCCATCAGCAAGGGCATTGAAGATGAAATGTGGCTGGGTCTTTCAACATGACAATGATCCAAAGCACACCGCCAGGGCAACGAAGGAGTGGCTTGGTAAGAAGCATTTCAAGGTCCTGGAGTGGCCTAGCCAGTCTCCAGATCTCAACCCTATAGAAAACCTTTGGAGGGAGTTGAAAGTCCGTGTTGCCAAGCGAAAAGCCAAAAACATCACTGCTCTAGAGGAGATCTGCATGGAGGAATGGGCCAACAACAGTGTGTGGCAACCTTGTGAAGACTTACAGAAAACGTTTGACCTCTGTCATTGCCAACAAAGGATATATTACAAAGTATTGAGATGAAATTTTGTTTCTGACCAAATACCGTATTTTCCGCTTTGTAAGACGCACTTTATTTCCCCCAAATTTGGGGGGGAAATGTGGGTGCGTCTAAAAAAGCGGATATACCGCTTACCATTACAGGCTGGGAGGAGGGGGTGTCCGCCGCCGCTACCGCCTGCCGCCGCTGTCATCCGCCGCCACTGCCGGGGTTGTCCGCTGCTGCCCCGGGTGATGCTGAAGGCTCCGGTGCTGCGGGGGGCTCTGGCGACATATTGTGAAAGACCAGAGCCCCCCGGCAGTTCTTCCATGCGTTCCAGTATGACTAATTCCGGGAAAATGGCCGCCGGAATCTCGGGAGATGAGATTTCAGCGCTGAGATCTCATCTCTCGAGATTCCGGCGGCCATTTTCCCGGAGTTAGTTCCAGTATGACTGACTCCGGGAAAATGGCCGCCGGAATCTCGGGAGATGAGATTTCAGCGCTGAGATCTCATCTCTCGAGATTCCGGCGGCCATTTTCCCGGAATTAGTCATACTGGAACGCATGGAAGAACTGCCGGGGGGCTCTGGTCTTTCACAAAATGTAGCCAGAGCCCCCCGCAGCACCGGAGACAGCCCTACAGCACAGGAGCCCCCTGCAGACCCCTCATCCCAGCCTGCAGCAAAGGAGCCCCCTGCAGACCCCTCATCCCAGCCTGCAGCAAAGGAGCCCCCTGCAGACCCCTCATCCCAGCCTGCAGCAAAGGAGCCCCCTGCAGACCCCTCATCCCAGCCTGCAGCAAAGGAGCCCCCTGCAGACCCCTCATCCCAGCCTGCAGCACAGGAGCCCCCCTGCAGCACAGGAGCCCCCTGCAGACCCCCTCATCCCAGCCTGCAGCAATGCTCCACTCCTGCCTCCGGCAACGAGCCTGGGACCCTGATCCACCACAACCACAACCCCCGGTAAGTAATAAGACGCATGGATTATAAGACGCCCCACCAATTTATTAAAAAATAGTTTTTTCCTATTTTTCTCCTCAAAATTTGGGGTGCGTCTTATAATCCGGAGCGTCTTACAAAGCGAAAAATACGGTACTTATTTTCCACCATAATATGCAAATAAAATGTTAAAAAAACAGACAATATGATTTTCTGGATTTTTTTTTCTCAGTTTGTCTCCCATAGTTGAGGTCTACCTATGATGTAAATTACAGACGCCTCTCATCTTTTTAAGTGGTGGAACTTGCACTATTGCTGACTGACTAAATACTTTTTTGCCCCACTGTATAAGAGGCATCGTGATTACTCGCTAATCCCACCCCTGCACAGTAGCTCCGCTTCCCACCACATTACCACACACAATCCCACCCCCCACATCACCACACATAATCCCGCCAACACATCACCACACATAATCCCACCCCCCACCCCATTACCACACATAATCCCACCCCCCACCCCATTACCACACATAATCCCGTCCCCCACCATAACACCACATAATACCACCCCCCACCATATTATCACACATAATCCCACCCCACCACATGACCACACACAATCCCACCCACCACATTACCGCACATAATCCCCCCAACCACGTTACCATACATAATCTCGCCCCCCACCACATTACCACACATAATCCCACCCCCCACCACATTACCACACATAATCCCACCCCCCAACACATCACCACACATAATTCCTCCCCCCACCTTATCACCACACACAATACTGCCCCCCACCCCATCACCATGCATAATCCCACCCACATCCCATCACCACGCATAATCCTGCCCCCCAACACATCACCATGCATAATCCCGCCCCCTACTACATCACCATGCATAATCCCACCGCCCACCACATCACCACACATAATTCCGCCCCCACCACATTACCACAGATAATCCCACCCCCACAACATTACCACACAATCCCATTCCCCACCATATTACCACACATAATCCTGCCCCCCACCATATTACCACACAATCCCGCCCCCCACACATTACCACAGAAAATCCCTGTAACGGGGTCTACCAATCTGGGGTACCTCTTTCAGTACCACCCCGTGTTTTCAGAGGTCCATTCTGCTTTGGCTGGAGTCTGTATGAAGGACGCTGGCTGGAATTCCTTGATTACATGGGCACATATAAAAGATCACTTATTCTCCACGTATTTCCAGTCTCACAAAAACTTTACTCACAGGACACAGACTATATAACACACATACAGAGGGCAGGCCAATAGAAAAGCGGCACCACCCCCACCCCATTACCATGCATAATCCCGCCCCCACCACAACACCACACATAATCCCGCCCCCACCACATCACCACACACAACCCTGCCCCCCATCCCATCACCACACATAATCCCACCCCATCACCACACACAATCTGGCCCCCCACCCCATCACCACACACAATCCCGCCCCCCACCCCATCACCACACAATCCCGCCCCCCACCCCATCACCACACAATCCCTCCCCCCACCCATCACCACACAATCCCGTCCCCAACACATCACCACACATAATCCCACCCCCACCCCATTACCATGCATAATCCCGCCCCCACCACAATACCACACATAATCCCGCCCCCACCACATCACCACACACAACCCCGCCCCCCACCCATCACCACACATAATCCTGCCCCCAACACATCACCACACATAATCCCGTCCCCACCACATCACAACGCATAATTCCGCCTCCCACCACATCACCACGCATAACCCCGCCCCGCACCACATCACCACACATAATCCTGCCACCCCCACCACATTACCACACATAGTCCCCCCAACCACGTTACCATACATAATCTCGCCCCCCACCACATTACCACACATAATCGCGCCCCCACCATATTATCACACATAATCCCGTCCCACCACATGACCACACACAATCCCACCCCCCACCACATTACCACACATAATCCCCCCAACCACGTTACCATACATAATCTCGCCCCCCACCACATTACCACACATAATCCTGCCCCCCACCATATTATCACACATAATCCCGCCCCACCACATCACCACACATAATCCCGCCCCCCACCACATTACCACACATAATCCCGCCCCCCCACATTACAACACATAATCCAGCCCCCACCACATTACCACACATAATCCCCCCACCTCATTACCAGACATAATCCCGCCCCCCCACCACATTACCACAAACTATCCCGTCCCCACACATTAAATTGTACCTGGTAGAAGTCATGGAAAGATCTTTGAAAATGACAAAAATGACTACACATTTATTTGTGTTTACAGAGAAATTTTAACTTAATTTATGTTTTGTTATGAAATTTGTTTAGATTCTGGAATGAATAAAAAACGCACATCTTGCTGAATCCAGTTTGTTTTTGATTTTACACTGTGAATAAAATGTATTATTAGTATTATTCAGATTTTTAATGATTATTATTAACTTCATTTTAAGTTAATTTACCACCTGCGTAAGCGCTATTGAATGTTGTCATTATTTACTTTAGTTTAATCACAAGCAGCGTTAATTAGATAGCAATGAGCGTGCCGAGCGTTAGCTGGCTGGAAACAGCTAGTTTATACTTTATTTCTGGAAATATCTCCATGGGTGAGGCTGTGCTAATACATTTATCTCTATCATTTAAATTCCAGACAATGCATAAAGGAAAATGTTGATATTATTCAACAATAAAATTGTAATTAGGAAATTATAAATTTTACATTGCAATATTGCTGGAAGTCAGTGAAGAGGCAAATGTTATATTACTGAACCAAGTGGAATCTGGGAAGAAAAGAATGTAATAAAATACCATCATATCTCCACTTTGTGACAATATAATTAATTCTTCACCACTCCAAATTTATCAGCAGATCAAAAATGGGAAAACAAAAGTAAAAATAATTTGGATATGCGATCACTGAGGAATTTATAATTTCAACGGAAGTATGCATATATATCGTGAGTGTGTGTGTCTGTGTGTGTGTGTGTGTGTGTGTGTGTGTGTGTGTGTGTGTGTTTTTGTGTGTATACACACACACACAGTTATGGCTGAAAGTGCTGGCACGACTGAATTTTTTCCAGAAAATGAAGTATATATCCCAGAAAATTATTGCAATGACACATTTGTTATATACATGTTTATTTCCTTTGTTCCTTTGGAACAACACAAAACAGGCAAATTGGACAAAATTTCGCACAAAAAAACAAAAATGTGCAGGACAAAATTGTTGACACCTGGCTAAACAACTTTGTTTCAAGCATCTGATGCTCATTGAAACTCACCTGTCACAAGAGACAGGTGTGGGCAACATGAAAATCACACCTGATACCGGGTAAAAAGGGGACAATTTGATTCAATCTTTACACTGTATGTTTGTGTGTGCCACACTAAGCAGGGAGAACAGAAAGAGGAGAAGAGAACTGTCTGAGGGCTTGAGAACCAAAATCTTGAACAATATCAACAATCTCAAGGTTACAAGTCCATCTCCAGAGATCTTGATGTTCATTTGTCAACATAATCAAGAAGTTTACAACCCATGGCACTGCAGCTAGTCTCCCTGGAAGTGGACGGCAGAGAAAAATTGATGAAAGGTTGCAATATAGGATAGTCCAGAAGGTGGATAAGCAGCCTTAATCAAGTTCCAAAGATATTCAAGCAGAGCTGCAGGCTCGGGGTGCATCAGTGTCAGTGTGAACTATCCAACAAGTTGAATGAAATGAAATGCTATGGCAGGAGACGCCATATATGTATATACAGTGGGGGAAATATGGATTTGACCCCTTGCTGATTTTGTAAGTTTGCCCACTGACAAAGACATGAACAGACTAAAGTTTTAAGAGTACGTTAAGTTTAAAATTAAGAGATAGAATATCAAAAATAAAATCCAGAAAATCACATTGTATAAATTATATACATTTATTTGCATTTCATCTTCAACTTGCTTAACTGTTCACAACAACAGGAATTTGACCAGGGGTGCCCAAACTTTTACATGTCACTGTGTGATCATCTTTTTATATATACACATACATACACACACATGTAATATACACACCATAATGGGCATCTTTATGATTCTTTTGCCTGGATCCAAAATGCTCATTTCAGGCAATTTGTGGTTGAAGCATCATTCGAAATAATATTAATTTGGTAATTTGGCAGCTCTGGTTATTGTTTCAGCATGGCTACATTGAGCAAATTGAATTCAATTCTATCTGAGCCTTGAAAACATGGCCATAAAGGTTAAGCACAGCTATGGAGTCCTGCTTCCTGAATGTTTGCTCATCTGATTACACCAGCACTGTATCTGAACTGCTCATCATTGTACTTTCCTCAGTCTCAGTCTTCCCTGAAGGCAAATTAGTTTTTTTAACTGTAATGTTTACCAGACATCTGTAAGACATCTAGTAAACATTTGTGTCTCCATTACTTGGAGCTTTATTTCACATTAATTATATGATATCAAAATATGTTGCATACATTATATCCGAATCCACGGGTCCTTAGCAACATTGATACTCTAGTGAAACAATATGAAGAAGACACAATGCAATCTCAGTTTGCACCTCAGGTCTTGCTAATGTGAAGACTGGGGTACACTGTGATGCTGTGTGCTGCACAAAGTTACAGCACACATGGAGTTAACAGATGTAGTTAAAATCAATAGATTTTCTGCAGTATAAATCTTGCATGTCTACGAACACAGCCGACTGCAAATTTTTCCAGTTTCTGATTCAAAATGTGGCACATTGGCATTTGGTGGGTGCTAATGCACAAGAAAGGTGTGCACGTAGGCTGACTCAAATCTGGATTTAACCGTTACAGGAAATGTTGGAAGGCTCAACTTACCAGCTGGTTATCAGCTTTCCTACTTTACCTGTGTAGTTGTAGCCTTTTCTACCACCAGTGGGTGTACATAGCTCAATGGCTGGGTCCCTCTAAGCCACCTCCTGTTAACTATCTGCACATAGCTACTATGACATGACCACTGCTACCTATATGTGTCACTGCACCTAATGGCGTCAGTGATGTGAAACAGCTGATATGTGCCTCCAACAGCCGTGGGTGGAATTGTGATCCACCAGCAGCTGTTAGCCTGTTAAATGCCACTGTCAATCTATGACAGCAGCATTTAACGAACACTGCCTGTAAATCCTGCCCATTGGTGACCCCATCATAAGATCGTGGGTCACTGATGGGTTGGCATGACAACCAGAGGTCTCTAGCATACCTCTATAGTTGGCATAGCCGAATTGCTATGAGTACCACCCAGTGATTGGCGCTCATAGCAAGTAAGCATTTCTGCTACATACAGGCAATCTGATCATCGCCTGTATGTAGCAGAGCTGATCAGACAACTGCAGCTTCTAGTCTCCCATGGAGACTATTGAAGCATGCAAAAAAAGTTCTTAAAAATATTAAAAAAGTTAAAAATATAAAAGTTCAAATCACCCCACTTTGCCCCATTTAAAATAAAACAAAAAAAAATACACATATTTGGTATCCCCATGTTCAGAATTGCCCAGTCAGTATAAAAGAAAAAAAATTACCCAATCGGTAAAAGACGTAACAAGAAAAAAATTAAACACACCAGAATTACATTTTTGGTGCCACTACATTGCAATAAAATGCAATAATAGGCGACCAAGAAAGCGTATATACACAAAATGGAATCAATAAAAATGTCAGCTCGGTGTGCAAACAATAAGCCCTAACCCAGCCCCAAATAATGAAAAATGTAGGCTCCACAGGCCTTGGAAAATGGCACCATTTTTTCTGTTTTTTTTTTTAAGCAAAGTTTAGTTGTTTTTTTTATTTAAGTGTAGAAAAAAAATCCAGACTTGTTTGGTGTCTATGAACTCCTCATGATCTGGAGAATCATAATGGTAGGTCAGTTTTAGCACTTGATGAACACAACATTTAAAAAAAAAAAAAAAACTATTGTGGGATTGCACTCTTTTTGCAATTTCACAATGCTTGGAATTATTCTCCTGTTTTCCAGTACAAGATATGTTAAAACTAGTGTTGAGCGATAGCTTCCAATATCGGGAAATATCGGATCAGATTGGATCGGACCGATAGCCAAAAAATATCGGATATCGCCGATTCCGATACCAGAAACCAATGCAAGTCAATGGAACACAAAAATCGTAATGAAAATAAACCCTTTCTTTCCTTGTAGGTTAAATCTACATGAAGGAAAACAACTAAGAATAATGTAGAATGTATTGGGGAAGGTGGATGAGACATTAAAGGCACAGAATAGTGCACTAGCGCTGCAAGGCTGCAGAAAGGCTCCTCTAGCTGGATATGGATGGAAACACACTAATAGGAGAAATCAGGAAAAATGAGCAGCACTAATGCAAAAAAGGACAATGTATGAGGCAGTGACGCACGCTGAACGGACTACAACCAGAAGTGGCTGCAGAACACACTACAGCGTGAGCTGCACTCACACACACAGACCTCACAGACAGCCATGAACAGCGCTGCAAGGCAAAAGAAAGCTTCTCACACAGCGGTTGCTAAAGTAGCCTGGGTAAAGCACAATAAAGCAAATCCCTAACTCAAACTGTCCCTCAGAGTCAGAACAGCAGCGTCCTGTCCCTAAGTAAATTCCCAGCAGAGTGAACCCAAAATGGCGGCGGCTTTTATAGGTGCAACATGACATCATTTCAGCAGCCAATCACAGCCATGCCATTAGTTAACATGCCTAACAGGATGTGCCCACACTTCTTAGGATCCTCATTGGCTGAATAAAATCAAACTGGCTCATTGCATTATGGGAACTTCCGATTCTGGTATTTGATATTCTAAAAGTATCAGAACTCAGTATCGGAACTCCGATACAGCGAATATCGGTCGATACTCGATATTTCAGTATCGCAATGCTCAACAATAGTAAAAACCAATTGTGTAGCTCAAAAGTAAACTCGTCCCACAAAAAACAAGCCCTCGCATGGCCATTTTGACAGAAAAATAAAAAAGTTATGGCTCTGGGAAGAAGGGGAGCAAAAAACAAAAACAAAAATACATTGGGTTGTTAAGGGGTTAACTCATGCAAAGATGAGAATGTATGGGACACATCACCAGTCCGCTTCTACCCTATTATTTTTGTTCTTTGTGCCCTCGTTCGAGTTAAGTATGCGTCTTGTGACACATGCATGACATCAGTTGGACACTTGAACAAAGTGTAACCATCAGTATTACCATTTTATGCTCTAGTATTCCCCTATCAAATTCAATGACAAAATATTATAATAACGCACAATGCTTCTCTCCCACTACAGAATTTAAAAATATCAAAAATTAAGCAGATTTTCATTATTATTATTATTTATTATTATAGCGCCATTTATTCTATGGCACTTTACATGTGAGGGGGGGTATACATAATAAAACAAGTACAATAATCTTAACAATACAAGTCATGACTGGTACAGGAGGAGAGAGGACCCTGCCCGCGAGGGCTCACAATCTACAAGGGATGGGTGAGGATACAGTAGGTGAGGATAGAGCAGGTCATGCAGTGGTTTGCCAAATGTATATAATAATGTGCAAACTATAGTTTTATCAGATTATGGTATAATTCTGAGCAAAATCAAAATGCAAAAACTATTTTTTCTTCAATTATTTTAATTTTATTCAAAATAAATAATTGTTTGCATCAGTACACGACAAACATGTTTTCAAAAGGGAATTTAAAAAAAATACTATAATTTACTTGACAACAGAAAAAAGCAATATTAAGTTTTATGAGTCAAATGAGAAAAATGTTTTATTCTGGGTTTTGGTAATGTTACCATTTACGTTCATGAACTAACTTGCTATGAGAATTGCTGGTCCTTTAAATGGTACCAGTAGACAGATGCCTAGCTGATAGCAGATAAAACCTACTAAATCTAATGAATAGTGGGGGAGAAGGAACATGTAGAGGCTTTCAAATATAATCACATAATGGACTAGGTGGACACAACATCAATAATTATATATAGCACTTAGTCCATTAAGTTAAATGCACAGACTTAGGCTGTAGTTTTATATTATTGACTGTAGCATAAGGCAATGTGTATCAGGAATGGTCATAATATTATAGACTGATCACAAGATGTCAGGTTCAGTTATGAAAACAGCAATTTTTTAATGATTTTGATCACCTGAATTCATATCTGACAATGAAAATGTTTAGTTGGCTCTTGTTTCTTTGATATCAAAGAGTTTTCCTTTCACTGATACATATAATAAATGCATAAAAGTTTCAGTTCTTTGAAACATTATTTTTGCAAATATGAAGATGCAGAAATTGTTTTAGGACAATTTTCTGATATTTATTTAGAGGAAATTTAACAACAACTCAATAACTAAATCATTTCTAAACACTAATACGAATTGTACTATAAAATTTGGTCCTCATTCAGTTACAACTCTTTTTTGCTTGTCTCTTGTACTCCTGCATCAGATCATCTCTTAAAATTATACAACAGTGATCTGCAAGAATTGATGGATTCCCTTTTACTTGATCTTTTTTCCTTCATTGCAGCAATACCTTGGTGAAAACTTTCATCATACTCATCGCTCACTGCTCCACAGTTTGGTGGAAAAAAAAGTCTAGATGTTATTGTGAGAAATGAATCTTTAAGGACACGTTACAGTCAAGATCCTTATATGTATTGAGCGGACCTTCCACAATATCTTCATAGTTATCTGCTCTTGAATTTCTCCAAAAACTAGTTACCACTAATGCTACCCATGCAGTCTTTTACTTTCCCTGGAACAAATGGAGAAACTCCTCGTCTTGAAAAAGCTTATGAATCTGAGGCCCAATAAAGGTTCTTTCCTTTCAGACTTTATACCTTAGACATAGAGCATTTATAAAACTAGGTCGATGGAACTGCAATTAGGATTATGTCATCGGAGCTGAGTTGACGATTTTTGAGTAGTACTCTAAGATGACAAAATACTGAAGGCTCAGTAGACTAAATAGACGATGTAATAGACTAGCTAAAAAAAACCAAAAAGGTATGAACTGGGATATAAACTGGTGTGCATGCAGCGTGTAAGCTCATGTTCACACTAGCAACTGAACAGAACACAAAGACAAATAATATAATTTATGACCAATAAGGCCGAGTTCACATTTGCACTCAGGAGGGCTGTGGATGGCTGTGTACTTCCTCCCTTCATCCTCCTTGAAGCTTCACCTAAGCTCCATCTACTTCTGTATACGTCCTGCATTTCCCTGCGTACCTATCTTTAGAAGATCCAGCTCAACAAAATAGTGAAAAATCCATAGTTTATTTCACTTAAAATATAGTGAAAGGACAAAACCTGGTACAAGACATGTCTATACTTTTATGCTATAGACATGTCTTGTACCAGGTATCATGATTAAGGGTGCTTAGTCACCGGAAACGCGTTGACCTTGGTTTTAATTTTTCTGTATGCTGATGTTTTGTCCTTTCACTATATTTTAAGTGAAATAAACTATGGATTTTTCACTATTTCGTTGAGCTGGATCTCCTTCTCTTTCCTGTTCGTCCACGCCCTGACACAGCGGTTCCGTGCTCCGAGCTCTTGGGAATGTCGGTATGGTGAGCTGGATTTTGTTTTTCCTGTACCTATCTTTAACATTGGGTACACTGGGACATGCGTTGTATGTGGATGCGTCCATATGTGGCGTTTTGACATGTGTGGCAAACGCATGGAAATGCAAAATTTTACTTTTCATGCAGTAGCCACACATGTCAAATTGCCACATGTGGATGCATCCGCATACAACACATGTCCCTGTGTACCCAATGTTAAAGAAAGGTACGCAGGACAACGCTAGCCCTCCTGAACGCAAATATGAACATAGCCTAAGTACTGTATATTATTTTCATGCACTATGATGTTTATTTATTTACTGCAGGGAATTTAATCAATATGTTTCTGTCTTTTTTACGTTCAGTGGCTAGTGTGAACATGAGCTTACAGGCTGCATGCACACCAGTTTATACCCCAGTTCATACCTTTGGGTTTTTTAGACTGTTTGCATCATGTGCATAGTCTTAGTTACTCACCGGTTAATGGTGTTTTTCGGAGTCTATGACAGCACCACGGAGAGAGGGGATCCACCCTTCAGGAACAGGAAACCTACAGATACATAAGGGCGGCACCTCTCCTATGCATCAGTTGGTTTACAGAGCACAAGAGGACCACCGAGGTTAACAGCATATTTTATATACAACGATACTACTGCTAACTATTCACCACGAGTGGAATATATAAAAAAAGGGAAGAGGTGTACACCCAGAACTTAAGAAGACGGGAGGGTATGTACGGGTGCTGTCATGGACTCCAAAAAACACTGTTAACCAGTGACGAGTAACTGAGACTTTATCAGTCGTCCATGACAGCACCATGGAGAGAATTACAGAGAGTAACGATCTAGGGAGGGACTACAGCTTGCAGCACCCTTACACCAAAAGAGAGGTCTGAGGAAGCACCCAGGTTCAATCTATAATGGTTATAGAAAGTGTTTGGAGAAGACCAAGTAGCAGCCTTACATATTCGGTCCATCGACACCTCTAACCTCTAACCTCTCCAGCCACGAGGCAGCCATAGCTCTAGTGGAATGCGCTCTTAGACCTTGTTTTTCGTCAGCCACCCCCATGGTGGATCTGACTGGTTTAATAAGCCTGTCCATCTGGTCTAGCGGGAAGCAGAATCCTCTTCTGAAGAGGATGCAGAGGCTTCCGAATCACTCTCTTTCCTAGTAGTAGACGAATCTGAGTCTGAGATGCTAGGCTCCCTTCTTCTCTTGGAAGGCTCCCTTTGGGACAAGGATTTTAGGGAATCTTTAACTTCTCTCCTGACAATTTCTCTAAGGTTTGAAGTAAAATTTGGAGACTCTTCCGCCACCTATGGGAGCGGAAAAAAACCACTATGTAATTTCACCAGTACTACCGCTATACAATGTATATATATATATATATATATATTTAAATACCGTATATACTCGAGTATAAGCTGACCCCCCTAATTTTGCCACAAAAAACTGGGAAAACTTATTGACTCGAGTATAAGCCTAGGGTAGGAAATGCAGCAGCTACCGGTAAATTTCAAAAATAAAAATAGATGCTCCATACCGTTCATTATTGCCCCATAAGATGCTCCATATAAAGCTGTGCCATATATAATGCTCCATACTGTTCATTATTGCCCCATAGAAGTGCCATAGAAAGCTCTGCCATATAGTGCTCTGCACCGTTCAATATTGCCCCATAGATGTGCCATATAAAGCTGTGCCATATAGTGCTCTGCACCGTTCATCATTGCCCCATAGATGTGCCATATAAAGCTGTGCCATATAGTGCTCTGCACCGTTCATTATTGCCCCATAGCTGTGCCATATAGTGCTCTGCGCCGTTCAGTATTGCCCCATAGCTGCCATATAGTGCTCTGCGCCGTTCATTATTGCCCCATAGCTGCCATATAGTGCTCTGCGCCGTTCAGTATTGCCCCATAGCTGCCATATAGTGCTCTGCGCCGTTCAGTATTGCCCCATAGCTGCCATATAGTGCTCTGTGCCGTTCATTATTGCCCCATAGCTGCCATATAGTGCTCTGCGCCGTTCAGTATTGCCCCATAGCTGCCATATAGTGCTCTGCGCCGTTCAGTATTACCCCATAGCTGCCATATAGTGCTGTGTGCCGTTCAGTACTGCCCCATAGCTGCCATATAGTGCTCTGCACCGTTCATATTTCCCCATAGATGCTCCACATATATCTGTGCCATTGCTGCTGCAATAAAAAAAAAAAAGCCATACTCGCCTCTCTTGCTTGCAGCTCTCAGCATCTGGTCCCGGCGTCTCTGCGCACTGACTGATCAGGCAGAGGGCGCCGCGCACACTATATGCGTCATCGCGCCCTCTGACCTGAACAGTCAGAGCGGAGCGGCGCCGGTAAGATGGAACGTGGACAGGTGAATATTACATACTTACCTAGTCCTGGCGCTCCTGACGCTCCCCCTGCCCGCACAGCTGGTCTTCGGTGCCGCAGCCTCTTCCTCTATCAGCGGTCACCGACACCGCTGATTAGAGAAATGAATAGGCGGCTCCACCCCTATGGGAGGTGGAGCCGCCTATTCATTTCTCTAATGAGCGGTCCCACGTGACCGCTGAAGAGGGGAAGAAGCTGCAGCACAGAAGACCGTGGGACGGCAGGGGGAGCACCAGGATCGCTGGCACTAGGTGAGTATGCCTCAGCGCCCTCTCCCCCTCACCCGCCAACCCCACCGCTACCGTGACTCGAGTATAAGCCGAGAGGGGCACTTTCAGCCCAAAATTTTGGGCTGAAAATCTCGGCTTATACTTGAGTATATACGGTATATATATTTCCTTTACTCCCTAACGTCTGTCGTACACAAGACTGACATAGTCTTTTAGGGTATGCGTCTGGCAAAGGGCAACCACATAGTGCACACTCCTTATTCTTTACTTTACCAGCACACTTTTTCCCCTAAGGAAAAAACATAGGAAAAGACTGCATCAGGGCACGTTCACGAAGATCTCTTACCCAGGCAGCAGCGGTAGGTACCGGATTACTGGGGGAGCGAACCAGATCCTTAAGTCTAGATGAAGTCCTGAGATTGGGCTGATCACTGCGTCCACGGGTCTTCTGCTGGGGGCTTACATGTGACCTCTCTGAGGCTCTGTCCTGCTCCTCCAGCAGACTGACGGGAGCTTCTGGTTCATCCATTGCTGCAGATGGGCTCACAAGCAGCCCTGCAGCATTCTGTGTGGCTTTTTTTAGTCTCCCAGATCCGGATTGTCAGCAGCTGTGTGGCCAGGGGATCTGCCCCCTCCCTGTACAGGTCACCGCTAGTCCCCTTACAGCCTCAGACCGACGCCCCAGCCTCCATTCCTGCACGTGGCCACAGCATAGCAGCGTCTGCAGCAGAAGCCGGCCGGCGTCCGACTTCCGGTTTAGGCCCCGCCCCCCACAGCGTCATTTTCGGTATCAGAAATGGCACACAGGGGTGCAGGGAAGCCTGGGTATGGCGCCGCCGGCCGACCCCGCCGCACACCAAGTTGGGACCCGTTCTTCTCAGCCCTAATCCACATGCATGCCACTTGACAAACGGTAAGGTTTTTAATATTAGCGTTCAGACGGTCCCAGTTACGGTCACCATGGAGTGGTGGGGTGGCTTTCACATTTTTTTTAATCAAAAGCATGTTAACTAAGTACCGTATATTATTTTTATGCACTGTTCAATTTATTTACTGCAGGGTATATAATCATGATGTTTCTGTCTTTGGTTTTCACTACTAACAATGCAATAATGATCATGAAATAATAAAGACAATTTTTCTATAAGCCTACAAGACAGATGTCATATGTAATTATAACCGCCTTTGGATCTTGAAAATTAGAGCCAATCAGCAAATTTAAGCATCACATTCGATTTCAGCACCACACAATAAAATAGATAAGTTCGACAGTTTTTGCCTCTGAACCAATTTGGCTGTAAAACAGTGATATCAGAAAAAAAATAGATGGCACCCAGTTACACAAGCACTGGTTTACGGAAAAATGACACACTTTGTTACCATAAGATAAGAGGATTTGCTCTTAATCATCATAAAGCTTAATCTGCATTTTGAATAGATGCAACATTAATGTTGCCTTTAACTTTTCAATAGCAGATTAAGAACTAAAAGTTGAGCACTTGTATACACTAAAAGAGCCTGACTATTAGGGTATGTGCACACGTCAGGATTTCTTGCAGAAATTTTCCTGACATAAAATGGACATTTCTGCCAGAAATCCGCATGCGTTTTTTTTTTTTTTGCGGTTTTTGACGCGTTTTTGTGCGGTTTTTCCCAAATGCATAGAATTGCAGGAAAAATGCAGAAAATCCGCAAAAATAATGCACATGCTCATTTTTTTTACCACGATGCATTTTTTTCGCGGAAAAAAACGCATCCATGTGCACAAAACATGCAGAATGCATTCTAAATGATAAAATGCTTAATGTATGCGTTTTTAATGAGTTTTTATAGCATTTTTAGCGCGAAAAAAGCGAAAAAACCTGAACGTGTGCACATAGCCTTAGATGAGTTTGATAAATGAAGTCCAAACAATTTATATTGTGCTTTATTTCCTTGATTGTATCACTAAGTTTTATCAGTTATATCTAACGTATCTGTAGGGTAATTTTCCTTTTTTGTATATCTTTAAACAACATGGTTAAAGGAGGTTGGTCCAAGGTTTTCAAGTAGACACTCACAGTAGGAACTATATTAAAATAATGGAAGAAACAAACAATGCTTGCAGTCCCAATTTAATCCTCTCCACTCCAGTGGTAACACTATGATGGATCCCACAAGTTCTGCAGTAATTATGTCACGACTATTAATCATGTGATGGCTTCACTAGTATGGCCACAGTGGGAGCACTTGTATTTATAGCACATTACTGATGAGGTTTTAGAACAATTCTTGTTATTGAGAAACTTTTTTCAAAATCATGGATATAGAGCAATGGGAGTTTGAGGATAAACTAGTGGAAATATATCAGAATGCTGTATTCCCCCCAATAAACTAGTATCCAAACAGGTTGTCATTGCTAGAATCCTTTATTCACTATACAGATTACTTGTTTCGAAGTGTCCTACCCTTTCTCCATATTCCAGTAGAGATGCATCCCTAATAGGATCTGATAAAAGCGTTGGACACCCATCCAAAAATGTGTACTATATCATGAATAGTGATGAGTGAACACCGCTGTGCTCTGCTTTCCGGCCGGCGCTTACACAGTGCAGAGAAACACAGTGTCGGGTGACAGACACCGGAATGCAAGTATGTAGCGTTTGTTTGTTTTTTACTTTTACGCTGGTAACCAGGGTAAACATCGGGTTACTAAGCGCGGCCCTGCGCTTAGTTACCCGATGTGTACCCTGGTTACCCGGGAACTTCGGGATCGTTGGTCGCTGGAGAGCTGTCTGTGTGACAGCTCTCCAGCGACCACACAGCGAAGCTGCAGCGATCGGGATCGTTGTCTAGATCGCTGCAGCGTCGCTAAATGTGACGGTACCTTTAGAAAAGGCTATCAGTGTTTGACAGGGGAGATAAGATGTCCCCTTTTCAAAAACCATAATTTACCATAATGCTTTACACAAACACACCCAAGCACATTTTTTTTGATGGGCTACAACTTCCTTAAACAAATCTACCCAAGCTGGCGCCTTGTCGTCATTGTATTTTCCTAACTCCCTTCAATAAGCTTGGTAAAAGCACAGATGCCAATGGGGTGCAATTCTTAGAATAGGCTATCAATGTTTGACAGGTGAGATAAAGATGTCCCCTTCCCTTCCCCTTTTACTCAGACACAGCAGAATATCAGTGATTGGAAAAAAAAGTTTAAAACAATGACAGGATCAGCTCTGTTCTTACAACTCAGCATTGTGCAGTTCTATGGTTATTCCATTTGGAAATGTACAAATAAATCGACAGTGTTACCATGTCCCTTGTGAAAGAGTCATTTCCCGCACACAATGACGTGATCATTGCTGACAGTGTGTAGGAATACACCTTTTTTGTTTTCCTCTTTTACATCCTTTCACAAAAAACACATAAACTTTGTGGATGTAGTCTCCTGAGCTTACACTTTTATGTTGCATTATTTTAGAAAATGTGTGGAATAAAGAGAACGCCAAATTGCACACTTTTAATAAATAGATGACGGGTTTAAAACTGCCTGGAGGCTCAAATCAAGAAAATCAGGATGTCCTTACTTTCTGTTGTTAATTCAACACCAGGAAGTTAAAGGTTATGTGCAATATGATCCAGTGGTATTAGTGTTATTCTAACAGTGACGATTAACACATTTATCACACTAGTCTATAGTAATGTCTAGAGAGTACACCAAGCATTTTGGCATATTTTCAGGCTAGTATTATTTGCAGTGGTTGATGTGATCCTTATAAGCTTTGACTCACTTTTTAATGTGAATTTTATGAATTAATTGGTGACTGAAATTCATGATTTCCCCTATAGGAATTCCTTCTAGTCTTATATTCTTAGCATTTTTTTTTTTACTAGGAAAAAAACTGCATCACACCACACATGGCTGTACAAGAATTACGAAATATGTTTCTCTTCCATTTATGACTGTCAGAATAGATGTTGTGTTTGAATTAACACGGTCTAAAGCACAACCTCCGACATTCAAAACTTGGTTGCTGTGAAACCAGACATGCTGGGTCTTATTAAACTTTCATCTGACAAAAATCGACAAGAAGGGAAATGCAAAAGAAGGCTAACTGTGCTAGGAAATGCACTGGAACAGAGTCCATTAAGATAGTGGATCATGGTGTTTTTGCTGGAACAAAGCCATTTTTCTGAATACTTGCTTCTAAACACTGACCTGACAGGTCTAATTTTCTTCAAGGTAGGACCACCTGAAAACACACTATTTTTTACCAGTAAAAATGTCAAAACACTAATTGATAAATCAATAAAAAGGAGTCTAAATTGCATCCAGATTGCTTTTCAATCATGAAGCTATCATACATAACGTTGAACTCCTTCATGATCTTGGACTTGCCCACACAAGATCTCCCTCTCCCATCTGATCGATGCCCCTGCGACATAATAGCAAGGGCATCATCATTGCCATGGTGACCAGTGGTCATTTTGATGACATCCGGGTTACCTGGCTATGGAAAGCCTGTTATCCTATGCTCAGCGCATGCTCTAAGAAGCTTCAGTTAATGCTGCATGAAAAAGTATGAAGCATTGCAATGCTTGTGATTATACCAGCGATCAGAGTGATAAAAGTTAATGTCACAACTCTGTTGTAGGGTATCCCGGGACCAGGGGCTCCTTCCCTGCCCCTAATTCTAGGGGCGCCCTAGCTATCTCTGTTCCCTGGATTACTTCTAATGGTGAAGACACCGGAACCACATACCTTGCTGAGCTCCTAAATCCACCCTCAGTCTGTTCCCTTTCCCCACCAGGGAAGAGGGGAGTAGGAGTGTATACCTATAGACTACTACTTCCCTCTTCCCTGGATGGGGGAAGGGAACAGACTGAGGGTGGATTCAAGAGCTGAGCAAGGTAAAGGAAAATATCAATCATACAAAACATGCACTCACAAACAACAGAGGGTAACACCAGGCATCGAAGGATGGGAAAATCCAAAAGTAGGAGAACAAGAGAATTTGCACACAACCTAAACCTGGCAACAGGCTTAGATAAATCCAGCAAACGCCTTCTCAAAAAACACACCAACAACTCCTGAACCATGCAGCAATGAAGCAAACTCTGGCACTGCCTGCATGCCAGAGTGCAGTTTATATAGGAGAGAAAAGAGACAAACAATGAACAGCCAGCAGCATTAAGGCAGGTAAGCTTCCAGGAGCTCTCAACTGAGTAGATTAACCACTGTATTGCTAGAAGAAACCAGCACCATTTAACCCTTTCATGACATGCGCTGTACATGTACTGTACATGTCGTGTCTCTCCCTTTGAAGTGGGCTCCAGCGCTGAGCCCACATCCTTCCCGACACATGTCAGCTGATTTCAACAGCTGACATGTGCCCCCTTAACAGCCACGGGTGGATAGCGATCCACCCGCGACTATTAAATTGTTAAATGCCGCTGTCCATCTTGCGCAGCTTCTAATCTCCCATGGAGACTATTCAAGTCAGTGTAAAGTGAAAAAAAAATAAAAATATTAAGAAAAAAATAAATAAAAGTTCATATCAACCCCATTCAAAATAAAACAAAAGAAAAATAAAAAAATACACATATTTGATATCGCCAAGTTCAGAATCGCAAGATCTACCAAGCTATAAAAAGAATTATTCCGATCAGCAAACGGTATAGCGAAACAAAAATTAAAACGTCAGAATTTTTTGGTTGCCACAACGTTGCAATAAAATGCAATAACAGGTGATCAAAAGACTGTATCTACACCAAAATGGTATCAATAAAAATGTCAGCTTGGTAGCCAATAATAAGCCCTCACTTAGCCCAAGATCGCAAAAAATTGCTGCGGGTCTCAAAAACTGGCTCAAATTTTTTTTTTTTAATAAACTTTGGATTTTTTTCCACCACTTTAAATAAAAAAAAAAACAACCTTGACAAGTTTGGTGTGTATGAACTTGCAATGACCTAAAGAATCTTAATGGCAGATAAGTTGTAGCATTTGGTGAATATGGCGAAAAAAAAAGTTGTGGAATTGCACTTTTTTTTGCAATTTCACCGCACTTGGAATTTGTTTCCCCTTTTCTAGTACGCGATATGGTAAAAGCAATGATGTCTTTAAATAGTACCACTCGTCCTGCAAAAACAAGCCCTCATATGGCCATATTGACGAAAATATCAAACAAGTTATGGCCCTGGGAAGCAAAAAAAAACTGAAATGGGCTGCCGCATGAAGGGTGTAAGGTTTCCGGATGTTCCATGGAGCCTTTTTTGCCCTTGTTTGGTACTGCGCCATGTCCTTGAACCTCCTGTCTGTCCGGACGGGAGATCCTCCTTCCCTGAGAATTTTGTTGCTGTTGACTTCTGAACTTCCTTCTGGCATTCCTGCTGCTGCTCATTTATTCTGTGCTATGCCTCATAACTTTCACCTGCCTTCAGTCCTCTGTGCTGCTCCCTGATCCTGATGGTGATTACTGGTGATGAGCGAGTATACTCGTTGCTCGGATTTTCCTGAGCACGCTCGGGTGATCTCCGAGTATTTGTTGGTGATTAAGTTTTCATCGCAGCAGCTGAATGATTTACAACTATTAGCCAGTTTGATTACATGTGGGGATTACCTAGCAACCAGGCAACCCCCACATGTACTCAGCCTGGCTAATAGCTGTAAATCATTCAGCTGAGGTGGTGAAAACGAAATCTCCGAACACTAACAAATACTCGGAGATCACCCGAGCATGCTCCGGAAAACCCGAGCAACGAGTATACTCACTCATCACTAGTGGTTACCTTTTGTCCAAGCTTCTAAAGGGAGGAGCAATACATTTCTGGTTCTGCTGTAGTCCGTAAAATTTCTGACATTTCTATTATCTGTGTGTGTGTATCATCCTGGACTGTTCTGTGAGGGCTGCTGTGCTGGACTTGAGCTGGACTTTTCAGCCCAAAAGAGGGACACTGAAAAACAATCTTCTTGTAGTGCTCCACCTGCATATTTCTGGACTTCCATGTAAGGTGTTGGCTCCACTGTCTGCCTATTTCTGGACGACCATGTAGAAGTGCCAGTTGCACTCTTGCTTAATATAACTGGTGAACTTGCTTGTATTAGCGGTCGCACCCCCTATCATAGTTGCTGGACATTTCCATTTTGTACAGTGCACATCGCTGTAATTTCCGGATTGTCTCTGTTAGTTTATGTTATACCCTTGCTTTGTAAAATACAGTTTATTTGTCTCAACTTTGGTCTCAGATTTGTTTTATCCCACGCAATCAGATTCCATAGTACCTTCATAATTGTTACAAAGGGGTTAATAAGAAGGCAAAGTGCTACTAGTCAGTGCAGGAGTAGGATAAATCAAACAGCGTGGTCTTCTGGCTCCTCTCTGTCATGGCAAAACCCTGTTAACCTAACAGTTAAAGTCCCATAGTGGGACTAAGTTAAAAATAATTAAATATATGCAAAAAATATACATATATTTTAAAAAATAAATCACAAAAAATATATTATATCAACTTTTACGTAAAAACAAAAAGTACGCATTAGTTATTGCAGTGTGTGGAACGACCCAAACAATAAAACTGTCCAACAAGTTAACCCATTCACAGTGAATACCATAAAAAAAGAGGCAAAAAGCTATTCTTTTCCATAAAACGCCAAACAAAAGTGGAAAAAATGCAAACAAAGACTAATTGTAAATATAAGGGTATGTGCGCACGCTGCGGATTTTGCTGCGGATCCGCAGTTCCGCTGCGGGTTTGCCCCTGCTCCAATAGAAATCTGCAGGTGAAAACCCGCAGAGGAAACCACAAAAGAAACCATGGTAAATCCGCAGTAAAAACTCCAGCGGTTTTTCACTACAGATTTGGCAGATCCGCTGCGGAAAATTCTGCAATGGAATCCGCACTGTGTGCACTTAGCCTAAATGGTATCTCTGAAAACATCATCTTGTCCAGCGAGAAAACAAGGTGCCATATAGCTTGATCAGTGAAAAATAAAAATGCTATACCCCTCATAATACAGCAATGCGAAAAAAAAGAAACCATTTGTTCTATAAAACTGTTTTATTATTTAAAAACATCAACACATAAAAAATATAAATGTGGTATCGCTGTAATCGTCCTGATCCAAAGAATAAAGCTGAGTTACCAATTTTACCACACGTGAAACGGAATAAAAAAACAAAACAAAAATACAACTCCTGAATTTTTTTTTTCACTCCACCTCACAAAAAATCAGAATAGAAAGTTTTCAAAAAATGTTAGTGACCAAAAATAGTACAAATAAAAACATCAACTCGTCCTGCAAAAACCAAGCCCTCTCAGGTGCGTAGAAATATGGAAAAATTAAAGCTCTGAAATATGGTGATGAAAAACCTTTTTTTTGCAAAAACAGACTTTCAGTGTTTGACAGCAGCCAAACATAAAAATCCAACATAAATCTGGTATCGCTGTAATTTAACCAGCCCGAAGAATACAGTAATCTAATCATTTATCCCGCATCAGGGATGTAGGGCTAAAAAAACAAAAAAAAACAATTCTTCACCATCTGTTGACTTATTCATTCTACGTCTCAAAGATAGCAGTAAGGCTCAGCTCACATTTATCCTGTGTTCTACACTGAGCACTTACATCGGGTTTCCGTGTAAATGTCTAAAATTTGTGATTCAGATGGAACCCCCGCAGGAAGATTTCCTATAACGAGGTAGATGGAGGCACTATGGACTTTGTCCCCGACTGTTATGTTTGCTAATGACAGGTGTTATGAAGGCAATCCAGAAACACAGTGTGCTTAGCGATCAGAGCGCACACAGTGATCTGACAAATACCCAAAAATACAAGAACGAGCTCTGAGACGTGGAAACTCTGTAGACTGCACACCTGATCCTATCCTAAACACAACTAAAAGCGGCTGTGGATTGCGCCTAACAACTACCTAGGCAACTCGGCACAGCCTAAGAAACTAGCTAGCCTGAAGATAGAAAAATAGGCCTGACTTGCCCCAGAGAAATTCCCCAAAGGAAAAGGCAGCCCCCCACATATAATGACTGTGAGTAAGATGAAAAGACAAAACGTAGGGATGAAATAGATTCAGCAAAGTGGGGCCCGATATTCTAGGACAGAGCGAGGACAGTAAAGCGAACTTTGCAGTCTACAAAAAACCCTAAAGCAAAACCACGCAAAGGGGGCAAAAAAAACCCACCGTGCCGAACTAACGGCACGGCGGTACACCCTTTGCGTCTCAGAGCTTCCAGCAAAACCAAAGACAAGCTGGACAGAAAAAAAGCAACAAAAAAGCAAAAAGCACTTAGCTATACAGAGCAGCAGGTCACAGGAACAATCAGGAGAAGCTCAGATCCAACACTGAAACATTGACAAGGAGCAAGGATAGCAGCATCAGGCGGAGTTAAGTAATGAAGCAGTTAACGAGCTCACCAGAACACCTGAGGGAGGAAGCTCAGAAGCTGCAGTACCACTTGTGACCACAGGAGTGAATTCAGCCACAGAATTCACAACACCCGACCTACGATCCAGCAGTGTCTGTCATTTTAGGCGTGCATAAACATGTGGTCCGCCACAGTTTTGTGCACTTATGAAAAGCAGGACACCACTGAAGAGAGGCCACATGGAGTCCAAAGCAACTCTGATGTCTCATTATAGTGACCAGATCTATCAGGGTTTTCATCTGAATCAGGTAAATCTGAGATTTAGATTGAAACTCTGATGTACGTTCTCAGCGTGCAGTACAGGATACACGTGAGACAAAATGTTATGTAAAATGTACCCAACAAAAAAATTCAAATTAATCCACAAAAAACCAAGTCCCACTCAGGTCCATCATATGTCAATAAAAATATGGGGATCTTCCACATTACTGTTAGGACAAAGCTTCTGGAAAAGCAAAATGGCTCCTCGCCTCCCAAAAGAAATGCAGCAATTTCTGCACTCCTATATCCAAATCCCCCATTCCGTTCTGAGCCTCACAGTGTGTCTAAACCACATTTAGTGTCCGCATGTTTGACATTTCTGTACCGATGAGAGCCTGTCTAATTGACAGGTGCATGTCTCCAGGTGTACGAGTTGGGCATAATGGGCTGGGTACTACAATGTTCAGACACTACAGTAGCAGATTTGAAATTTTCACTCAACAACATCTACTACAACTTGTGTCTGAAAAACACCCATGGAGTCAAATCATCACTTCACTTGTACATAAATTCCCAAAAGGATATAACTTCTATAATGGGGTAACTTGAGGGGGGTATTCCACCCTTCTAGCACTTAGGGGCTCTGCATATGGAGTCTGCAAACTATTCTAGGAAACTCTGCACTCCAGGAGGCAAACAGCGATCCATTCCCCACGAGTCTCGCTGTATTGCTTAGCAGTACTGTACAGCAACATATATGGGGTATGGCAACGTTCAGCAGAAATTGTATGACAAAGTTTGGTGCAATTTTTACCTGTTTACTCATGTGAAAATATAAAAACTAGTAAAACAAAATGAGTGACCCTGCAGTGCTGTGACCGACGGTAATGATCTTACCAGCGCTAATGTTACTGCTGATCAGAGCCATCGTGTGTACACAGCCTTAGTGGAAACTCGATCATTTACTGAACTTTGACTGAATTTTGCCAATTTTCTGAAAAATACTCGAGATTCTGAACACGAATCCGAATGTGCAAGGTTCATGCTGACTGTAAGATTGGTGAACCATGCTCATCTCTAATCATGAATACAGTACTTACAACCAGTTTGGACATTTTTATAGGTGAAGTTAAGCATCCTCCTGGTATATTTCCAGTGGTTTATCCACAAACTTCATCAAATCTGGTCCACAAACTTTAACAGCCTTACTGAGTTGCAGATATCCAAATAATTTTTTTTTAAACCTATAAGTTGTTATGCCATTACCACTATGCCACTGAAAAAGGTAAACAGCTTTTTTTTCTGGTGGGCTAAAACTTAATCTTAAACCAATCCACCCAAAAAAGTGCCCTGCGTCTTTTTATTATATATCTAATCCCACTTTTCTTTAATAAATAATGTTGATAAAATCACAGATTTCTAGAGATTTCTTATCCTTAGAAAAGGATTTCAGTGTTTGACAGTGGAGACAAGATGTCCCCTCTTTTCAGCTCTCCCTCTACTCCCTTTGTTTCATGTGACATAACTATTTATTATTCCATTAACATAGCCATATGACTAGTGATGAGCGAACCCCCCCCGATGTTTGGGATCTGCGGGTTTGCCCGAGTTTTTCTGTAAATTTCGAGTTCGGGGCCGGAGATGACGCAAACTTGCATCCAAACCCCAAACTTGGACTTGACAGATATGGGATGGGGCGGGGGGGGGGGGGGGAGGGTGCTGTAAAAGAAAGAATAAAGTTAAAATAAACATTATACTTACATGTCTAGCGACGCATCCTCCCGTCCCGCTGTTTCCCGGCCGCATCTACTTCCGGGGCCGCTCATTACCGACGGGAGGACGCGTCACTGGACAGGTCAATATAATATTTATAATGTTTATTATTAATTTTATGTTTTCCTTTATAGCCGCCCTGGACCTGAACTGGACCTGAACTGTAACACGGGTTTCCCATGGAAAACGATGTGTTTGGTACGGTCCCGAACTTTACAGTTCGGGTTCGCCCATCCCTACATATGATGACTTGTTCATTTGTGTGACACCAATATTTTTATATACAATGTAGAAATACAATGATTTCTTTGTGCTGCAGCTAAAAGTCAAATTGTTTCATTAAGCAAAACAAATTCTAAATGCTCACAGATAACAAATGTAAAAAATAAGTGAATATTGGCGGTTTACAGCATTTACAATTTGTGCAGTGTCTAAAATGCATTTCTAATATTATAAAATATTTTACAGATGGTCATGCAGATTTTTACTTCCAAAGTTCATTTTAATCAATACATCTTGGAATAATACTAATAATTTCCACAATTGGATGCGATTAAATAAAATGTTTCTGTGCTGAGATAATCTTATAAAATGTGCCCCTGCTGTGTACCTATGTAAGGCCGGTTTCACACGTCAGTGGCTCCGGTACATGTGGCGACAGTTTCCTCACGTACCGGAGACACTGACTCACGTAGACACATTAAAATAAATGTGTCTTTGCACATGTCAGCGTGTTTTCACGGACCGTGTGTCCATTTGCAAAACACAGAGACATGTCAGTGTTCGTGGGAGCGCACAGATCACACGGACCCATTAAAGTCAATGGGTCTGTGTAAACACGTACCGCACTCGGATGCTGTCCATGTGCCACCTGAGGACCACACGGAACAGCGCTACAGTAAGTGCTGTCCCCTGTGTGTGGTGCTGAAGCCATTCATCCGTTCTGTCTTGCACGGCTGAAAGCAGCGCTCGCAGGAGAGAAGGGATGAAAGATCAAGTTTAGTTTTTTTTGTTTAAATTAAAGTTTGGGGTCACCTCCCACCCCTCCCCACCCCCCTTGCACCCACCCGCTTGCAGAGAAATACTCACCCAGCTCCCACGATGCCTCCTCTCAGCGACGGCAGCCTGTCCTCTGTGAGCGGTCATGTGGTACCGCTCATTACAGTGATGAATATGCGGCTCCACCTCCCATAGGGGTGGAACCACATATTCATCACTGAGCACACGGACACGGATAACTCTGGTACCGATTTCTCCAGTACCGGAATTATCTGGACGTGTGAGACTGGCCTAATGGCTGTATCTCACTGTGAGGGATCATGGCCTGATCAGACCACAGCTCCTGGGCAGGGGAAGGAGCTGCGTCTGTGTCTGGGCAAATGGCTTAGGCCCCACTATTTGTACACTCCCCTGATGAATCAAATCTGAGGAAATGCATCAGAAGACTCTATAATGCATACAAGATCATGACAGCTAACAGGTCTATTCAATATATGTCTGAAGACAGCCTGTTGAAAGCGGTGAGAATGTTCCTTTATTCTTTCTAAGTAGGATTTAGGCATAAAAAGTAGGATGCCAAAGTCCTGAATTATTTAGAGGTAATGATGTAAGTTATGTCTGACATCAGCTTCCTGGTTTTCTGCTGTTATTGGAAAAAGTAGAAGTAGCTGATGCTGCACTCTATCTTCCTTCGCATTCACTCTGCATATGTATATATGAAATATGTGCAGAAAGTGTTGTCACTGCATACAATTAACCACATTAAGGCACCATTAACTGAGTATTGGTCCCTATTTGAGAGTCTTTAAAGGAGTTGAGCGAATTTGTTCATGGTTGCGTCACAGTCACAGCACATGCATGGAGAGCCTGTTTGTTGGGCTCACCATGCATATGCTGTGACTGACACAGCCGTGACACATGCAGCGGTGGAGCCAAACAGCTGATCAGACGATACGATCCAGGAACCGGGTTCCCTCTGCAGCTTATTCGGTGAGCGCTATAGCTTGCAGAATAAGAGGAAACCCGAGCAAATTCGTTTAACTCTAGACTTTAACTGGTTCTGGTGGGATACTGATACACTTTGTTGGACTATGTGACTGACCTAGATCTCAGCACATATATTTTTCTGAGTGGATATTTGGTGTATAGAGTTGGTCTTTCCTTATCTTTGATACATTTCCTATTATTGAGCACAGTTATTGATGTACAAGTGCTTCTCAGTAAATTAAGATATCAAAAAGTTAATTTATTTCAGTTCTTCAATACAAAAAGTGAAACTCATTATATAGAGTCATTACAAAGAGTGTTCTATTTCAAGTGTTTATTTCTGTTAATGTTGATGATTATGGTTTACAGCCAATGAAAACCCAAAAAGTCATTATCTCAGTAAATTATAATACTTTATAACACCAGCTTGAAAAATTATTTTAAAATCTGAAATGTTGGCCCACTGAAATGTATGTTCAGTAAATGCACTCAATACTTGGTCGGGGCTCCTTTTGCATCAATTACTGCATTGATGTGGTGTGGCATGGAGGCGAGCAGCCTGTGGCACTGCTGAGGTGTTATGGAAGCACAGGTTTCTTTGATAGCAGCCTTCAGCTCATCTGCATTGTTGGCTCTGGTGTCTCTCATCTTCCTCTTTACAATACCCAATAGATTCTCTATGGGGTTAAGGTCAGGCGAGTTTGCTGGCCCAATCAAGCACAGTTATACTGTTGATTTTAAACAAGGTATTGGTACTTTTGGCAATGTGGACAGGTGCCAAGTACTGCTGGAAGATGAAATTTCCATCTCCAAAAAGCTTGTCAGCAGAGGGAAGCATTAAGTGCTTTAAAATTTGTTGGTAGACAGCTGCACTGACTTTGGTCTTGATAAAGCACAGTGGACCTACACCAGCAGATGACATGGCTCACCAAACCATCACTGATTGTGGAAACTTCACACTAGACCTCCAGCAGCTTGGATTGTGGCCTCTCCACTCTTCCTTTAGACTCTGGGACCTTGATTTCCAAACGAAATGCAAAATTTACTTTCATCTGAAAACAACTCCTTGGATCATTGAGCAACAGACCATTTATTTTTCTCCTTGGCACAGGTAAGAGATTTCTGGCCTTGTCCATTGGACATGAGTGGCCTGACACAAGGAATGCGACACTTGTAGCCCATGTCCTGGATACATCTGTGTGTGGTGGCTCTTGACGCAATGACTCCAGCAGCAGCAGTCCATTTCTTGTGAATCTCCCCAAATTTTTGAGTGGCCTTTTCTTAACAATCCTTTCAAGGTTGTGGTTATCCCGATTGCTTGTGTACCTTTTTCAACCACTCTTTTTCCTTCCACTCAACTTTCCATTAATGTTTGGATACAGCACTCTGTGAACAGCCACTTCTTTAGCAATGATCTTTTGTGGCTTACCCTCTTTGTGGAGTGTGTCAATGAGTGCTTTCTGGACATTTATCAAGTCAGCAGTCTTCCCCATGATTGTGGAGCCTACTGAAACAGACTAAATGACCTTTTTAAAAGCCTAGGAAGCCTTTCAGGTGTTTTTGTTAATTATTCTAATTTACTGAGATAATGACTTTCACTTTTTTGCATTGAAGAACTGAAATAAATTAACATTTTTTATGATATTCTAATTTAGTGAGAAGCACTTGTACCTAGCCTATATTTGAGGAGTTTTAGTGACCGACCCATATGGTGGGCACCTTTGTACTGAGACTGGACTTATTGGCAAAACCTGGTACTTAGCAGGCAGGTACCTTGTCTCACAGTGAATGGTACAGGGAGTACACTACTTTACTACTAGTATCTTGTATGTAATTTTTGCACAATTGCACCTTGCACCTTATTATATGTTCTATGTGGATTTTTTTCTTTAAATAGTCCAAAAAAAATTTTCTTTTTTTATTCCCAATTTGTTTTAACTTACTAAGGAAGCAGAAAAATATACTGGCAGGACAGCACAGCATTACAAATTATTTTTTGAGGTAAAATATTTTTTAAAAACCGGCAGGGAAATGTTTTACCTCACAAAAAGAATTGGCTGTGATCCCGTGCTGTAATGTCTGTATATTCTTTTGCTTCCCCCTGCCCAGGCGCTGTGGTATGATCAGACCATGTCCCTGTACGGTAAGACAGCAATTACACCTCATGGGGCACATTTAGAAGATTATAGATATCACAAGATGTAAACTATTAGAAGAGAGCACTATGGTGAATGTTTAAAATCAGTATCTGTTATGAAGCGCTCCTAATCTCCTCCAAACCAATGTGGACCCTGCTATTAAGCCATTAGTTTTGCAAATTAACCAATGAATTCCCCCAAGCGGCAGCTAGTTCCTGCTGTTCTTCAAAGGCTTATCCCTAACCGCACACTGTATGTCTTGTTGTATAGGCGTAACTCCACACAGAGTTATTGTGCCCCTGCCGACAAGACCACAATCATTCGGGTGCCTAATCATTTCAATTACTAAGTCACTATTCCCTCGAGAGTCTCTCGGCTCAGTATAATTACATTGGCGCACAAGATGCTGCATCTGCCGAAATCCCTGCTGCTTATTTATCTGTTCCTCTGTGTTCCACAGACACTGTGGTCTTTATTTCAGAAACTGCATAAGATTTCCATAGTAATAGGTTTTCCTTGCACAAGAGTACTGATAATGCTCAATCAAAGGTGTAATTTTTTATTTTAGCTAAATTAATTTCAGTGTGATTTTTTTTCTCAATCCACTACTAGACAATCCTTTATAATGCCTGCAGGGTGCTGCATAAACAAAAAAAATGTCTATTCACCTTCAGACAAATGCTGCTCCTCACTCTATGTCTCACTGGTCTCATGACAAACAATATTATGACCACGGAAGCCTTCACAGTTAGGGCTCATGCACACGGCAGGTTTTCTCATCTTAGTGCGACCCGAGGCTTTCACATATAGCACTTGTGCCTATGATACTCTATGGGGCGGTGTACATGTCTGATTATTTCCTTGAACTGAGTGGTTTGCTGAGAATTCGGAGACATATCCTTTTTTGATCTGAGTATCAGATCAAAATCGTCAAGGCAAGTCTATGGGTGACATCTAAGTGCAGCACGGTTTTCATGGACTGACAGAATGGAGAAACATTTTTTTTTTCTCTCCCCATTGGAGAAAAACTGATGCCACTTTGATCAAAGTTACATCAGAATAATTGGACCGTTTTTTTTCGGATGTAGAGAAAACAGTTGTGTTAGCCTACTCTTACAGAGAATCTGTTAGTATGGTTTAGGAATGTGAAGTAAAGACATGCCTGTAAGATCACTGTAACACAGATTGAATTGATACCTTTGGCGAAGAAACCCGCTTTGTGGTTCTTCTTTAATCAATATTGGAAGTTTTCGGCTAATAAGATTTCGGTGCACAGCGGCCGGTCTGTACAGGGGGTCTTTTCCTCCCTGTCTGTGATTGCCTGGCCCCTGTGTTTGAAATATCAGCACTGATCTGCCATTCAGAGACTGAAGGCAGAGGGATGGGAATTATAGCCTGGAGGCAGGCGGAGAGGTCAGAAATCACAGACAGGGAGGAGTAGACCCCATGTATGGTCCGGCCCCTGTGCACCAAATCTAATTAGCAGAAAACTTATGGTGATTAACCCTTTAGTGACCGAGCTAATTTGACCACGTTTTTTATCTTGACCAGTGTCACTTTATGAGGTAATAACTCTGGGATGCCTCAACAGATCAGTGATTCGGAGAATATTTTGTGACATATTGTACTTCATGTTAGTAGTCAATTTTACTTCGATATAATTTGCACATATTTATGAAAATTTTGAAAATTTAACAACAAAATTTTCACACTAAATTTTTATGCCCTTAAATCACATTGTTATACACACAAAATAATTAGTAAATGATATTCCCCACCTGTCTTCTTTACATCAGCACCATTTTTGAAAATGTTTTTGTTAGGAAGTCAAAAGGTTTAAAAGCTGATGATTTTGAGGGGGCCTATATGACAGAAAATACCCAAAGGTGAAACTATTCTAAAAACTGCACCCCTCAAAACCACATTTAAAAAGTTTATTAACCTTTCAGGTGCTTGACAGGAATTAATGGAATGTGGAAAGAAAAAAAATGAATACTTTACTTTTTTTCACAAAAATGTTTCTTTTTTCTAAATTCTTTAATTTCACAAGGGTAAAAGGAGAAAATGGACCCCAAAATTTGTTATGAAATGTCTCCTGAGTACACCAATACCCCATATGTGGGGGAAAACCAGCAAAGTTTGACTTTTGAATGCAAAAATAGCTGGAATCGATAGTTGGCACCATGTCACATTTGGAAAGTCCTTAATGTGCCTAAAACAGTGGAAACCCCCACAATTGACCACATTTTGGAAACTAGACCCCTCAAGGATTTTATCCAGGGGTATAGTGAGAATTTTAACACAAAGGTACTACACAGAATTTGATAACATTAGGTCATCGTATTGAATATATCATCATTAGCATTGAGCGCAATTGCTCGCTACTTGAGTTTGCATCGGGGTGTTCCGGTATGCACCAAGAATTCTGGGTGGTCGAGTGACCCTGATGCAAATTCGAGTAGCGAAAATTGCCCTCAACACTAATCATCATATTGTCATCATTTTTTTTCAACATTTGAAAAAAAAGAAAAAACCTAACACAAACCCTAACCCTAGTCCAACCCTAACCCAACCCTAAACCTAGCTCATTCCTAACCCTAGCCTGACCTTATCCCATCCCTAACCTTAGCCCAACTCTAACCTTAACCCAAACTTAACCTTAGCTCAAACCTAACCTTAGCCCAACCTTAACCTTAGCTCAACCCTAACCTTAGCCTAACTTTAACCTTAGCCTAACCCTAACTTTAGCCCAACCCTAACCAAACCCCAACCCAAAACCTAAGCCCAACCCTAGCCCAATTGTAACCCTAACCCCAACGCTAACACAATCCTAGCTGAACCCTAACCGCAGCCCATCCTTAGCCCTAGCACAACCGTAGCCCAATCCTAACCCTAACTAGAATGGCAAAGAATAAAAGAAATAAAAAACCTGGGTACCTGAAACCCCAGAGGTTTTCTGATGCTGGGGGGCACTATAACCTTATTCCTGATCGCAGTTTTAACACTGCAATGAGGGAATAAGACCCCTTAATGGCCTCCGCTTTAATGTGTATTGGTGATCGTTAAGGGGTTAAAGACAAGAAAACTGATTTGTTCACCAAACGTATCAATTTAATCTGTATTACAGCGACATTACAACCATGTATTTACGTTACATTACAAAATTGTGCTGACAGGTTCTCTACAAGCTGAGTGGAATAATAATTCCTCCTACTTGCAATTGTGATTTCAGCAACTAATATGCAGACATTATCTAAGTTAGGAGACGGCAGACAACAGACAAGCAGCATTATTCCAGAAGGCAAGGATAGATTTCATTTTATTTTTATTCAGCACCCTGGGGCAATTAATAAAGAATTACCTAGTAGTGGATAACCCCTCTGATGTTGAAATGTAAACATGTTGATATATTTTATTTTGTTAGCTATGCTTTAATAAGAGGGAAATATTGAAGATACAAGTTTAAACTTTGTTTTGAAAAAAAATTGTACTACAAATCTGTCAGCAGACTACAGACTAATGTATATGAAAGTTTTTTTAGTCTATGAATGAGAAGGCTTTGCTAAATCCTTTCAGGGAATAAAGATTTTGGTAGTGAAGCCACAAAGATGCACCCAAAACTGACAGACATGGACAAAGAGGGGCTGGGTGAGAAAATCACTATAAGGATAAGTCAGACATTCTGTTTCCATGTTTGCCATCACAAATTATGATTGCATTATTGTGATGATAATTAAATCAAATGTGTCCTTTCCCTAAAAGTCAAACATCTCAGTGCCATCAAACATGGCATCATGTATCTCCATGCTAATAAAAAATCCGTCCTGTGCCTAAACTATCTCCTCACCGCATGTACTGTGCTGAAGTGTCGTTTGTCTTTTTCAGTGGATTATTAAGACTACAAAATAGCATTAGATATTTCTTACTATAAACAACATCCATATTTTTTTCACTAGAGTTTCCACAAACTAATTTCCCATCTCAAGGTTTTTAGCATTCTCCAAATTGTTATGGACTGCTGAAGATCGAAATAAAACCTGATGGCTGCTTTTTTCACTGGTCACTGTTTGCAGGGCGGAAAAAGGGTGATGTCCAGCCTACCACAAGAATCCTGGCTTCCGCGGTCTCCTGCAATTGGCATCACAAAGCCAGTGATTGCGTGAAAAGATTATGTGTTGGCGATGGGACCTCACTGCTGCAGCCCTATATACTAATCCCAACTTATACAGCATGCTGTTTGCTTAAATAGGTGCACTAGTAGGGTACCACTTCGTGGTCCAGGAGTTTTAGAACTAGCAGGGCACTCTAAATATACACATTTCTTAAAATAAGTGTTTAAAGAGAAGCTGTCAGCTTGATTTAGTAATATAAAGACATGGCTGTAATGGTGCTGCGGCACAGATTAAACTGATACCTTTGGTGAAGAAATCTGCTTTGTTGTCCTTCACTAATCAGCATTTGAAGCCAACTGCGGGGGTGCTGAGTGTGGGGCCTCAGCTGATCAGCCATTGATGACCTATCCTAAGGCTAGGACATCAATGTAAAAGTAGCGGACAACGTGATGGTTGTAGTTGCCTAACAAGGGATGTAAGATTTATTACTCAGAATGATGGGATGTGGTAAAACACAGATCATTTCTGATAAAGGTCCTAAAGATTTTTAGAAGTACAATGTTTTTTTTTTATATATTTTGGCCCTAACACCTAATACAGATTTAAAAGACTCTTTACAAAATGTTACATAACCCGCAACCTTGTAGCAGAAGGAGCTATTTGATTAGTTAATTCTATCCGTAGTTAAAGTGTTGAGCTTTAGGTCTCATGCACAAAATGGAGTGCATAAAGCCTGCACTGCAGACACCTAGTAACTGCAAAAGAAACAAAAAAAAATATTCGCAGAGCCCATGGAAGTGGGTGCAAAACAAATGGTCAAAAAATAATAGCCAGGTAAAATCCTCGAATATACAAAGCAAGATAGAGACAGCATACCAAGGGCAGATTCATTGAGAGTGGAAATATAGGTACTCTATGTATGGGAGGGCACAGTATTATTGAGATATTCTACGATGTTTGTAGGGGACAATATATCTCCTCTATCGAGGCGGCACCCCATCTAAGGGGGCATGGCCTCACTCACTACAAGTGCATTGGGCGAGGCGGCACCCACTAGAAGGCTTCAGCCTGGAGTATGCATATCACATTCTTGACCGCCGCTGACCGCGCAGGCACTGACACTGGTGAATGCCGCAGTGCACAATAAGTGCGCTGGGAAGACTCACAAATCTGTAGACACACAGAGTGACTGCAGACTTGTCATTCTTCACTGGACAACCTCTTTAAAGAATCAAAATCACCAGGTGAGATAATAACAAAATTACGTATGATGCAAGTATAGGGTTTTTGTGATTTTTTTGATAAATTATGCCAGAATTACGGCACATTTATTTGACAATTATAACACTTTATGTTTGGAAGCAGATTTGGATGTATATCAGATAAATAGTTAGGGGATAAGACAGATTTCAAACAGATCAAAAAGCCATTGGTCAAATTGATAAGATAGCTGTACCTGTAAAATGCAGTGTTACCTTTCTTCTAGGTCTGGCAAATCCTAATCTATGCTCAGCTTTAAAAAGGAAAAAAAAAGAAACAACTTCTCTTTCGGGAGCACAGTATGCTACAGGTGTGTCTGTGGTTACTGGTGGTGGTGATGTGATCTGTAGCTTACAAATGGTTTTGCTTGCTTAATTCTTGTTACGATAATGTTTCGTTTGTTTCATAATAAATTGGAATCCTTAGTAAAATTCTTAGAAAATGAAGTGGGACACATCTGAACTACACTGATCTGAGACCACCAAAAGTATAGCATAGAAAGCATACCACAAAGCTTACCATAGTAAAAGCATAAACGATGAATGACAGCGACACGAGAATTATCTGTGGAAGAGGCGGCACGTGGAGCTGCTTTACATGGTGAAGGGTAAGGCACTGTCCGGCAGGCCTGTGTTCGGAGAGGATTATAAAAAATAAGGTTGAAATCCTAAAGTCACATGTTATTTGTGTCAGGTTCAATAGAGCTAATAGTGTAGGAAACGCGGTTTGTATTTCACTGTGTTTTGGACATTTCTTATTTTCTTTTCATTGGTACAATTTGCTTGTACGCTGACTTAATCTGGATCATTTTCTCTTAATTACTAAATGTGATGGTGACAGTCTAAAATAGAAAGTAATTCAGACTTAAGAGCATGTTAATATTACATATTATATGCAGCACATGCTATCAATTTAGTGATCACAAGCTGTTCTACAAACACAAAATGTGATTTGTCAGATGGGATCTGCCAGATTCACTTACAGGTGGCACAACTTGTATTAAATGTTAACTCACGCTGTGAGCCGCTAATAAGACTTAAATTATTCCTGTGGTGATGCAGCTCTGAATATCGCAAAGCACCACAACTCAGACGCTAAAGCAGAATCTAGGTTTTCAGGAACCGGCCATGTTTGGTGATGCACTTAAAATGTTGATGTCAGCATTAAGCCCCTGAAAAGTTCAACTAGTGGGTGCTAAGAGCATCTCATTAATAACCTCCCAAACCCAAAAGCTTCTTCCCAAGTCAGCCTAAAACACCCTTGCACAATTGTTCGGCCAACTGGTATCTAATGTGTTTGGGGGCCTTAGATTACACTTTTACGGTTTACGTATAAGGGAAATTATTAGTGTAAATCTCTTATTTTTTATGGTGAAAAGAAATCTCACATTTGGCACCCTATTTCACTCCATTTTTTTCAGGGTTTTTTTTTTAATGCCAAGTCGTCAAAGATCCACTGCCCAACAGATTAAATATGATTTATTCTACCACCTAGTGTAAATTGTATTGCAAATCTAACATTGTGGACAGCGAGCGTAGACTGCTTTTCTGTGATGCTAGTTCCTACTCACGGATCTACCGTGAGGCAGAATAGTCAAGAGGTTCGGAGTCGACGATGAACATATTAGTGGAGGATGGAGCCGTCAGCTGCTTCTTCCTCCAATCAGCAGGTGCAACTGATCCAGAAGATGCAATTATGTCACTTAATCGCATCTGTTGTGCAGAGAATCAGTCCACCTGAGAAAGCAGAGCCCTGAGGGTATGGGGGCAATCTGACTATGTCTTTTGCTTTTTAATATATGCATGGAATATTAGCCTCCTAAATAAATGCAATGTGTGGACTCATACTATATACATGGGCAGCACGGTGGCACAGTGGATAGCACTGCAGTCTTGCAGCGCAGGAGTGCTGGGTTCAAGTACCACCAAGGACAACCAAAGAGGTTGTTTGTTCTCTCCGTGTTTGTGTGGGTTTCCTCCGGGTTCTCCAGTTTCCTCCCACATTCCAAAGACATACTGATAGGGAATTAGATTATGAGCCCCATTGGGGACAGCGAAGATAATGTCTGTAAAACGCTGCAGAATATGTTAGCGCTAAATAAAAATAAAAATTATTATTATATAGAAGGCTATGTGGGGGCTCATATTGTATATAGGAGACTAAACGGGGGCTCATACTATATGTAGAGGGGTTATGTGGGGGTGTGAAGGAAGTATAGACTAATGTCAGTAGAACAAATGGTTAAGGCTACATCCATATATTGTCTCTATACAAAGGACATAGCATCAACCTGCTCTTATCACAGGAACTGAGCCACAGGGGGAAATCTCCTGGGAGCATGTAGAGTTGTCAAAACATGGCAGCTTCATATAGCTATCAGATGGTTGTAAATAGGAGGAGTATTTTCTATTGTCTGCATATAGAGAGAAAGGGAGGGAAGACACAGGATATTTAAAAACAAAAAAAAACACACAACTGGGCTCATCACCCAGTCACACACAGCAACCTTTGAATGAGCCAAAAAGGAACCTCCTGAAAATAGGAGCCTATGATCAGGGCTATAAAAAGCTGGGTCACACAAAAAGGTGTTCTCATGTTGGGGATGCCTAAGAGCTGATGCAATCCATTATTAATTTCTCCTTCCCTCAGGAAAACATACGATAATTTTAGACAGACACATTTAGATATTTCTGTTATTTCTCCCTTTTTAGTTTATAACTCTTTTGCATATTCCTGTGTCGTTTTTATATTTACCTTTTTATTGCAAGAATTGTATATTGTTATATTTATGCTTAAAATCTTTAATACGTTTAACATTGTATGCTCTAGAAGAAGAATCCAATAGCCCTTCAGAGCACATGTAACATTTTGACTGTCTGGCTGTAACATATTTTGGGGTGCTGGCACAGAGTAAAAAAATCGGGGTGTGCTGAGTGTGTCGGGGTGTGAGTTATAGTTACTTTATAGCCTAAAAAAGAGGTTGAGAGCTGGATTGAGTGAGAGGAGGTAAATTAACTAGTGCAGGCGCACTCCACATCACTTGCTTATAAGTGTGTATATGATGGGGCTCACACTGTATAAAGGGGGCTATGTGGTGGCTCATAATGAATATAGAGAAACTAAGTGGAGGCTCATACTATACATGTTGGGCGGAGTGTGGGCTCCTATGGAATATAGAGGGCTGTGTGTGGCTCATAAGGTATATGGAAAGCTGTGTGTGGGCTCTTATGACATATAATTCTTCTCAATATTAAAGTGATACAATTAGTATTAAAATACTTTTAATTAATATGTTAATATTACTGAGCACAATTAATTTTAACCTATTGGTTCACCCCTTCACAGCAATCACGGTGTCTCATGCTGCCCTTCGGGAAAATTAATTGCCCTCCTTTTATATAATAGTCCACAACTAGATTCATAATTTTGTAGGCTAGATTTGAAATGTATAATAAAAATGAAGAAGAGTTTAGAAGAAGAGGAAAAAGTGGGTCCAACTGATGGCTTTGTTCCATACCCCTGTCATTTTGGATACCACTGGCACATGACTCAAGTACATAATGACACCGAGGATGATTCCCATGTTCATGATGACTGATCTAAACATGGGCAGCATATTTAATGTACTTTATGTGTTGACAACAAAATAAGTATATAATATGCAAAGCATATAGGCAGAAAAACAGCACTAGAACAGAGTATATTGTAGCCAAAAAAGTTTATTAATAAAATATATACAAATTAATAACTATATGACAAGTATAAAAGCAAGGTACTGCTTGCAATAGATATAAATAAATGTACGCCTTGAAGGTATAATATAGGTCATCTATATACATAAGAGGCATCGTGATTACTCACTAATCTCGCTCCCTGCACAGTAGCTCCGCCCCCACCACATCACCACACATAATCCCACCCCCAACCCATTACCACACACAATCCCACCCCCACCACATTACCACACACAATCATGCCCCCCACATTACCACACAATCCCGCCCCCACCACATTACCACACACAATCCCACCCCCCACACACATTACCACACACAATCCTGCCCTCACACCACATCATCACACATAATCCCGCCCACCACATCATCACACATAATCCTGCCCCCCACCACATCACCACACTTAATCCCACCCCACCAACACATCACCACACATAATCCCGCCGCCCAACATGTCCCCACACATTACCACACGAGGCTTCGTCCCTCCACATTACCACACGAGGCTTCATCCCCACACATTATCACACGAGGCTTCATACCCACACATTACCACACGAGGCTTCATCCCCACACATTACCACGCGAGGCTTCGTCCTCACACATTGCCACATGAGGCTGCGTCCCCACACATTACCACACGAGGCTTCGTCCTCACACATTACCACATGTGGCTGCGTCCCCACACGTTACCACACGAGCCGGCATCCCCACACATTACCACACGAGGCTTTGTCCCCACACATTACCACACGAGACTCCATCCTCTCATGGTCAATTATACACTGCCTTCTCTAGAATAACAAGTTGTAAATGGTCTTTCAGCTCAAATTGTACCTGGAAGAAGTCATGGAAAACTCTTTGAAAATGACGAAAATGACTATACATTTAATTGTGTTTACAGAGAAATTTTTAATTTATGTTTCGTTATGAAATTTGTTTAGATTCTGGAATGAATAAAAAACGCACATCTTGCAGAATCCAGGTTGTTTTTGGTTTTACACTGTGAATAAAATGTATTATTAGTTTTTAATGATCATTATTGTTATTAATTTCATTTTAAGTTAATTTACCACCTGCGTAAGCGCTATTGAATGTTGTCATTATTTAGTTTAGTTTAATCACCAGCAGCGTTAATTAGATAGCAATGAGCATGCCGAGCGTTAGCTGGCTGGAAACAGCTAGTATATTGAATAAAAGGTGGACATACAGTCATGGCCAAAAGTGTTGGAACGCTTAAAATTGTACAAGAAAATGAGGTATTTCTTCCAGAAAATTATTGCAATTATACATATTTTTCTATACACTTGTTTATTTCCTTTGTGTATTGCGTATAAACAACATTGTTTCAAGCATTTCAACAACAATATCCATAAGGTACAATTGCCCACAGATAATGAGTGATCATTTTTATTGTAATTCATTTAAAACCTTGAACAATAAACAGGGCGGGAGGGAAAGACACAGGTCACAGTCTTGCGGTAAGCATCCTGGATATATCAGGCCCTCATTATCGGCAAAGGCATTTGTTGCACTTTTGCATTTCTTGCATATTTACTCTCTTAATATATGATAATGATGGTCTAATGCGGTTAATCTATTTATTTATTTAATAACAGGATATAGCATTGATTTAAGCCACAGTAGGAGGCCTTGTGGATATATGTTTGATATACTAAATACTTTATCATATCCGCCTGCCCTCCACATGGGTTTATACATGGACAATTATTGAGATACCACCCTATTTTTAGGATATATAATGCAAGGATAACAATTGGCTGTCAGTATTTATATACCGCATAGTTGACTGTAGTATTGTACCTGTGTAACTTGTCTCTCCATATGGAGGTTTTTTAGCCCTGTTTATTGTTCAAGGTTTTAAATGAATTACAATAAAAATTAATTTTTAATTTCTTGGCCTGCATCACTCATTATCTGTGGGCAATCGTACCTTATGGATATTGTTGTTGAATCTCTTGAGAGTGCCTATTTGGCAAACTATTTTATCATGGACATTTAGTATTATTGTTTCAAGCATGTGATATTTATGCAAACTCATATGTGGCAAGTGACAGATGTGGGTAATATGAAAATCACACTTGAAAATTGATTAAAAAAGGGAGAAGTTGATTCCATCTTTGCATTATGTTTCTGTGTGTTTAGCATTAAGCATGGAGAACATAAAGAGGAGAAGGGTCTGAAGAATCGAGAACCAAAATTATCGTGGAGGTGGACAATTTAAGACCCTGTGCCTTTTTTTCTAAAAAGTTTTCCTCTGTGGAAAGGAATTACGATGTGGGTAACAGGGAGTTACTAGCCATTAAATTGGCTTTTAAAGAATGGAGGCATTTTTTTGGAGAGGGTTGTACATCGAATCATGGTAATCACAGACCACAAGAACCTGTCTTACATTGACTCGGCCAAACGTTTAACCCCGAGGCAGGTGAGGTGGTTACTTTTTTTTCTCGATTTGAGTTTTCCATCACTTTTAGGCCTGGATCCAAGAATGTGAAGGCTGATGCCTTATCATGCAGCTTGGATCCAATATCTCCTCTTAAACCTCCTTACTCCATTCTTCAGCACGTGGTGATTCTGGCTAGAGATTCCTCAGCGTTAGACCAGGAGATTTGGGAGGCCCAGTCTCTTGCTCCTCTGTCCACACCAGATAATAATTTTTTTGTGCCTGTCCAGTATCGGATATGGGCATCTGGGTATCTCAGCTACGCGCAAAGACATCGCTAGGCTGTTTTGGTGGTCTTCATTGGCTTCTGATGTCGCTGTATTTGTGTCTTCCTGTGAGATATGTGCCCGTGCAAAACCTCCCATAACCGTCTGGCCAGGGAATTGGTACCATTGTCAATTCCAGATAAACTTTGGACCCATCTGTCCCAGGATTTTATCACAGACCTTCCTCCTTCTAATGGCAAAACGGTGGTCTGGGTGGTGGTGGATAGGTTCAGCAAGCAAGCTCATTTTGCACCATTGGCAGGGCTGCCTAATGCGGATACTTTGTCGAAACTTTTCATCGAGCATGTTGTGCGATTACATGGTGTGCCCGTGAGTGTGGTCCTTCTCAGGGGACGCTCTCTTTCTTCTACTTCCTGTTTTGGTGGATGATCAGACCGAGTATGAGGTGGAGTGGATCGTGGACTCTTGGATGCTCTGCCGTTCTCTTCAGTATCTGGTCCACTGAAAAGGTTACGGTCCAGAGGACAGTCTTGGGTACTGGCTCGCTTGGACCATGCAGATCGGTTGGTCAGAGCCTTTCTTGCTCATATCTGGGGAAACCTGGGGGTCTGATGGCCCCCCCATTAAGAGGGGGGTACTGTCATGATCCAGTCCGGGCACTGTTTCTGATTATTTTCTCCCCAGAATGGTCATGCGGGAGTTAATCTTCTCTGCCTCATTTTGGGATCTGTCTGGCTATTTCAGTCTGCTGTTACCTGCAAGCAGTGTCAGTTATAGTTCCTGTCTCTGACTTGAGCAGCTGACCCCGTAATACCATGATTTGTCCTCTGCCCATTTACCTAGGTCCTGTTCCTGTGTTCCCCTGTGACTTCGCTCATTGTAGTAGTCGCTCGCCGTTTTGTGACCCCTGGGTATTTGACTCGGCCTGTCCTCTGACCTGTTTTACTGTCTTGCATCTCTGGCTTTCCTGCTCCCGATTTGCTCTGACTTCTTTGGCTTGTTTCTGACAGCGTATATTGCTGTGACCTCAGGTACTTTGTTCACTCTCTGCTGCTGACTCGGCTTTGTCAGACTACTCTTTCGCCACCTAGTGGCTCCTGCCTGCTGATCTGTGATTTCACTGTGAGTGTACCTGTTTTCCTTCACTCACACCCCCTGGTGGAGGTTGTGCGCTACTGCACTGTGGCTGGCATTACAGTTTCAACACACAAAATAAATTAACATGTGCATAACAAAACATGTGTAATTACAATAAGTTTCTTGGGAGAACTACTTGATTTTCTGGAACAATTTGCAGGTTGTCATCACTTTCGCCATGACTGCATATAGCCTAGTATTAGAATAAATTAAATTTTCTGCTGTGTTTTACAATATCAGGAAAGTTTATGAGATTTCAGAAATCTCATGAACACAGTTTGTTTTTTTTTGTCCTCAGCATTCTGGGCAATACCTTGCTTTTTGTCAAATGCAGCATGCCACATCTTTCACTGTTTTCAACCCATTGAATGCAATGGGTGGTGCTAAAAATGCAGTTATCAGTTTATTCTGCGTTTCTTAGGCCAAAACCTGAAGAAGTAGAATCAGGTTTTTTTTTATGCACTAAACTTTATCAGCATGCACAAGATGCAAATGAACCATGAAAAAAACGTAGGAAAAAACAAGCAAAACCTGCTTTTTTGAAGCCAGTTTTTTACTGCCAAGAGAGCAGGTTTTGTCTGTGGAACTGTGGAAAAAAATGCATGAAAAATGCAACATGTGACATAGCTTTACATATGTATTCACTGGGCAATTTCAAATGTTTAGTGACACTTGCCTTCTTGGGCTGACAATAGAACACATCACAAACATCATACAAGTACCGGTAGGCTATGTGCACACGTTCAGGTTTTTTTTTGCCTTTTTTCACGCTAAAAACGCTATAAAAACTCATTAAAAACGCATACACTAAGCATTCTATCATTTAGAATGCATTCTGCGTGTTTTGTGCACATGGATGCGTTTTTTTCTGCGAAAAAATGCATCACGGTAAAAAATGAGCATGTTCATTATTTTTGCGGATTTTCTGCGTTTTTCCCGCAATTTTATGCATTTGGGAAAAAACGCACAAAAACATGTCAAAAAATACGCATGCGGATTTCTAGCGGAAATGTCCGGTTTTTGTCAGGAAAATTTCTGCAAGAAATCCTGACGTGTGCACATACCCATAGTCTATTTTTCAATTTTTATAACAACGGCCTTGTCCTCAAGATGAAAAACAAAAAACACTGCAGACCACTGTGGATTGGCTCTGAACCCAGTTGAACATAAAGCTAACTTATGCACATGGCCTTTCACCAAAAGCCTTTGACAAGAATGATCCCCAGCCAAGCAGAAAGCCGCGCTGAATGGATACTTTGTTACACTTTCCTCTCATTCTTGAACTAATCTTTTTTATAATGAACGTAATCCAGTTAGCTGCAAAGAATGGCTAAATGTCACAGTAATTGGATAACAGCCTGGCATTCTGTAATTATTTCATTCATTATTCCAAGAGCAACTGTTTAAGTCTGTGCTGCTACTGCCTGACATCTCCGCAGACAATGCAGCAATTAGCAGCGCTGCCGGAGCAAGTATAGACCGCCATTGTATGGGACGGGTGGACGGCGGGCTGAGCGTTTAACTCTACACGGAGTCTCCTACATATACTCCAACTGACCAGCCTTGGCTTAAAGGTACCTTCACACTGAGCAACTTTACAACGAGAACGACAGCGATCCGTGACGTTGCAGCGTCCTGGATAGCGATCTCGTTGTGTTTGACACGCAGCAGCGATCAGGATCCCGCTGTGACATCGCTGGTCGTAGCTGAAAGTCCAGAACTTTATTTGGTCGTCAGGTCGGCGTGATTCGTCATGTTTGACAGCAAAAGCAATGATGCCTGCAATGTTTCTTCATGGAGCGAACAACCAGCGAGAACGATAAGTACGTCACTGGATCGCTCCTGCATCGTTCTGGAGTTGCTGTGTTTGACGTCTCTACAGCGACCTAAACAGCGACGCTCCAGCGATCTAGTTTAGGTCGGATCGTTGTCTATATCGCTGGTGCGTCGCTAAATGTGACGGTACCTTTATTCATATTCTGATATCAAATCATTATGTCAATATTTGTAACTGGCTTTAGAATATTACCATTTTAAAATAATAAGGCACCGATACGTCAGTGTTTCATTATAACAGGACTTGCTTTACATTTAGTCCCATCTTTACGATGATCGAGACTTTCCCCGGGAAAACAGCTTTAAGTGAGATCGTCCAATAGGCAACTTCTGGGTCACGACTAGAAGGCTACATTGCAATGATGAGGTTTTGATGCTGTGTAACATGCAGCTTTTTATGGTTCTAGCAAAGTGGATGGGATTTTTAGAAAATCTTGGTCACTGTGCTTTTTTTCACCTCATAGTAACAATTCTTTCCTTATTTTTATACCGGAGGTTTCTGAGCTTTTATCCAGTAATGATCCTAACACAGGACAAAACACGGGAATATCTTACAGTATTTAGCAGCGTAGAAATACAGCATCAATACAGCAGCTTCTCGATTACATGATTTCTCAGAACTTCCAGACAATGTCATAGAAAATAGGAACACGTGTTAGACATCGCGGAGTACAAAACGCTCGCTTAGTCTGAGTACTTGCTTTTCTGTAACACTCTTGGAAGGAAGACAAATGATATTTCAGCAACATGTTTGAGGGTTGTGTGAATATGGCACCTGCGAACAATGATTCAAGGATGTGTTCATTAAAGTATCCTATTACCTCCAAAGCACAGAACACACAGACTGGAAATCGCGGCTCTTGTACTGAAGACATACTTACCTAATTACTCCTAGAGGAGAAAAGCCTCATTAATCCATTACCAGCCAAAGTAAATCATTTATGGAAAATTACAGGTCACGCTTAAATAATCTTTAGAAAGGGCATGCCGTACTGAAATATAGAGAACTTCAAGTTTATTTAGGTCTCACTATTACGTCTGTTACATATACGTGCTGTGTCCATTTTTCTCACAACTCCCACACATACCTATTCTCATCTGTGGTGCTATTGACATGTCTGTGCTTTTACATGCAAAACTCACATGTGTTTTTTTTCCTGCAGCATGGATGACAAAGGCCAATACAAGTCTATGGGTCAGTGAAGTGCGTTCTATGCATACATAGTGAGGAAAATAAGGATTTGACACACAGCCAATTTTTCAAGTTTTTCTACCTACAAAAAATAGAGAGGTCTAGAAATTTCACAGTGCTGAAGCTCTGCTATGTAAACTACAAGCGATCGGATGATCACAGCTTCAAGTCTCCTGTTAAATAAAGTAAAAAAAAAAGTTTTTGAAAATATTTAGAAACAAATAGAATTAAAGCAAACCTGTCAGCAGGATGTTGCCAAGTAAACTGCCGGCATTGTCAGGTTGGCAGTATTAAACAGATTAAAACTATTCCTGAGGTGAAGAAATCTGTCTTGTGGTGCTTGTGTAATCAGTGTTAGAAGTTTTCCGTTAATGATATGTCCGAGTCTTATCTTCCTGCTCTAAGCCAGAGAAACCAATGAAAAACCTACTTACAAGCCACACCGAAGAATAAACCGTCGGTCTCTATGATGAGGAACATGTTTGTGTTTCGGTGTGGTGTGTAAGCTGGTCTTTCCCTGGCTTCTCTGGGTTAGAGTAGGAAGATAAGACTCTGCCTACAGTCCTGCCTGAGAGCATGAGCATATCATTAACTAAAAACTTCTAACACTGATTACACAAGAACCACAAGATGGATTTTGTCATGGACGTGGTTTGTGAAACCACTGTGCCACGGACAGTGGAGAGCCTGGATTGGCATGACTAAGCGAACACCTGACTGATCACTAGAGCCTCTGATGGTCAGGTTAGATTTGACTCCCCATGAACTCAAGGAGCCACTCCAGGACAGACCAACGGACATGCAGCAGCTGGACCCAGAGGATAGACTGGAGAGAGCAGCTGGCAGTGTTTGTATTAGAATGCAGCAAACAAATCACATCTGAGTGCAGCAGACACAGTTTGCATCAAAGTGCAGTAGACATAGTTTGCATCAGGGTGCAGCAGACAGTTTCTGTCAGAGTGCGGCATACAGAGTTCTTATCAGAGTGCAGCAGGCAGTGTTTGTGCAGCTGACAGGATCTGCATTAGAGTGCAGCAGGCAGGATCTGTATTAGAGTGCAGCAAGCAGGGTCTGCAGTTGAGTGCAGCGGGAACTAGAATGCAACCTAAAACAACTTAGACTGCAAAACAAGAAGGTTGCTCAGGCACCTCCCCAGTGGGGAGGAAGCAATATAAACATAATGTCCCACAGCCATTGGCTGGGGAGGAAATAGCAAGTGCACACGCTGGCCCTTTAAGAGGACGGGACTTCACACACGCATGTCCTAAGAACATGGCTAGTGGACTGGCTGGAAGCATGCTGAGCCCATGGGAAGAACTGTCTGTAGCACGGGTGAGTGAAGACACACACCAGAAACCTCTCTAAGAGCAGGGATCTGGCGTGGTGCTAACAGATTTCTTGACCTCAGGTATCATTGTAATCAGTTTAATACTGCCAACCTGACAATGCCTGTAATTTACTTGATGACAGATTTGCTTTAAGTTTTTATTTGCCACTGCAATAAAAGGCATTAAGAGGCGATCAAAACATTGTATCTACTCCGAAATGGTAGCATTAAAAATGTCAGCTTAAGCTGCAAAACATAAGCTATCATCTAGGCCCAGATCCCAAAAAGTGAAAACATTACGGGATTCAAAAAATGGCAATTTTTGTTTCCTTACAAGTTTACACATTTTTTTTTCACCAATAAAATTTTTTTAAAAAAACGTGTCCATTCTTTGTTTCTGTGTACTCGTACTGACCTGGAGAATCATATTGCCAGGTTAGGTTTACTGTGTAGTGAACATGGTACATAAATTAAAAAAGAAATAAATGTGGAATTACATTTTTTTTCTGCAATTTCACTCGGATTTTTTCCTGCTTCCCAGCACATCGAATAATAAAATGGATTGTGTCATTCAAAAGTACAACTCGTTCTACAAAAAGCAAGCCCTCGTACAGCTGTGGAGATGGAACAATCACAAAGTTATGGCTCTTGGAATAAGAAGAGAAAAATACGAAAGAGCAAAAACAGAAAATCGCAACGCCATGAAGGGGTTAAACACGGATGTGTGAATGAGGACTTATGGATGGAATCAATTTTCAACCTGGTAATCCTGCATATCCTGGCCTCATTTAGACATTTGTCTATTCACATGTCTTATTTCACTGACCGTGTATCCATGCAGAACACATGGAGATATGTCCATTTTTTTCCTGTATCAAGGATGACAGGAGCCAAAAAAAGTCTTTGGGTGGGAGAAAAACACGTAGAGCACACAGAGGGAAACCGTGTGATGCCCATGTGCTGACCGTATTTAATACTGCAAAGAAAGAAGCTTTGTCATTTATTTATTAAAATATTTATCTGATGAACACAGACATCTGGATGAAGCCTAATGCTGCGTGCCCACGATCAGGAACAGCAGGGTTTGGGAAGTAGCCTGTTTGCGCTGCGTCCAACACGCTACAAGTACAGTGGATGGGATTTAGAGAAACCCCACGCCCACTGTGCTTCTGTTTAACGCTGTTTAAACTCACCAGCGCTGAGGGTTTCCGATTCGCAGCACGCTAATATCTGTAGCGGAGACGCTAGACTGTCATTAGATGCTGTAAATCCGCATAGTAAACAAAAATATGCTGCAACCAAGTCGCTGCTATTTCTGATCATGAGCACATAGCCAAACAAGTGGTTTTCCTGGTAAATATCTACGTATATGCACTGTACACACAAACCGCTCCAGAAGATAGAAATAGTCATATGCTCTTCTGCACCTAAATTACATTATAACAAATATACTCTTTATTGAAAATTCATGTAATTGAAAAAAAATAATAAATATATCCAAGCAAAGATATAGAGGCGGGAGAGCAAGACACCTTGTTCATATAGTTGGATATAAAGAATATATAGTGTATACACAAGAAAACAAGTAGGCGTGAAACCCATTATATTATGGTACTAAAAGAAGATCCACAAAGAATAATCCAACATAAAAGCACAGGCCCATCACAAATAAACAAGAAAACAGCAGCCAGGAAGGGGAAAAGAAAAGCAATATAATGCCCACCTCATTAAACTCTCGATTCATCAGGCTTTAGTTATCAAATGTCAGGGAAAACCTTTACATTCACAATAACCAATCCAAATATAACTAGAAATAAAACGGCAAAAGATGGAGAATTAGGCCTCACTCAGACGTCAATTTGTTTTGATGTACAAGAAAAATGGACAGAGAGTTTCATCAGGGATTTTGGTCAGCTTTCATCCGAGTGTTATCAGAGTTTGGTCAGAGTTTCATTATTTTTTCTAATTTGTGAAAAAAAAAATCCATTCTTTTTCTGTTTGTGAAAATTGGATTGAATCAGTTGTGTACATTTTTTTCATGGAACCATAGTCTGACCTTGGTCTGACACTTTGATCAAAATCAGACATGTCTCTGCAATTTTAATAATAATAATAATAATAATCTTTATTTGTAATAATCTTTAATAATAATAATAATGTTTATTTTTATATAGCGCTAACATATTCCGCAGCGCTTTACAGTTTGCACACATTATTATCGCTGTCCCCAATGGGGCTCACAATCTAAATTCCCTATCAGTATGTCTTTGGAATGTGGGAGGAAACCAGAGTGCCCGGAGGAAACCCCCGCAAACATGGGAAGAACATACAAACTCCTTGCAGATGTTGTCCAAGGTGGGATTAGAACCCAGGACTCCAGCGCTGCAAGGCTGCGGTGCCAACCACTGAGCCACTGTGCTGATTTTGCATCGATCATCATGTTTATGATACAAAATTACAGCTCAGCAAAAATGTATGGGATATAATAGCATGCTCACTCTGCTTTTTTATTTTTTTACACTGTGCAAACTGTCCTGCTGTGCAATTTTGAAATCCGCAGCATTTAAATTTCTCTTGAATTAAATATTCATTTTATTTTGCTTATTCTTCACAGAGCCTTGGATGAGATGTGGAAAGTCCACAGTAAAAAATGGAAGGCATTTCCGTGGCAAAAATGCAGTAAAGACGCATTTAGTCAGCAGATGACTGTCAATAAACTTATCAAAACAAGAAGTTTCCAAAACAAAAAGTAGTTATTTTTTTAATACATGATATCCCAAAAAGAAACAAAATCCACAGCGGAAAATAGACAATAAAGTGTAATATTTAAAACAAAATACACTACTGTATAGCTCAACAAAAACACAAGTATTGTAAATAGCTAATTGATGCGTACTGCAACAAAAAAGCACAAAACACTCATGTGGACTTAGCCTCACATTCAAATTGTATGGTAGCAAGTATCAAAAAAATCCAATGCGCATACGCATAAAAGTGAACCATGCACAAGCGATGCACGTAGACTAATGAGCATGCACATGTGAGACGATAAGCATGATCATGACAAACGGAAAATACAACTGATAAAAGACAGTTGAACAGTGACCACAATGTGCAATACACTTATATTGTAGACAGGTATGTACGGTGGGGGAAATAAGTATTTGATCCCTTGCTGATTTTGTAAGTTTGCCCACTGACAAATACATGAACGGTCTATAATTTAAAGGGTAGGTTAATTTTAACATTGAGAGATAGAATATCGAAAATAAAATCCAGAGAATCATATTGTATAAATTATATAAATGTATTTGCATTTTGCAGTGAAAAATAAATATTTGATCCCCTACCAACCATTAAGAGTTCAGGCTCCTACAGACCAGTTAAATGCTCTTAATCATCTCGTTACCTGCATTAAAGACAGCCGTCTTACATAGTCACCTCTATAAACACTCCTGTTCACAGACTCAATTAAACAGTCAGACTCTAACCTCTACAACATGGGCAAGACCAAAGAGCTTTGTAAGGATGTCAGGGACAAGATCATAGACCTGCACAAAGCTGGAATGGGCTATAAAACCATAAATAAGACACTGGGTGAGAAGGAGACAACTGTTGGTGCACTAATTAGAAAATGTAAGAAATATAAAGTGACTGTCAATCGACATTGATCTGGGGCACGATGCAAAATCTCACCTCGTGGGGTATCCTTGATCATGAGGAAAGTGAGTGATCAGCCTAAAACTACACGGGGGGGGGGGGGGGAACTTGATAATTATCTCAAGGCAGCTGGGACCACAGTCACCAAGACAACCATTGGTAATACATTACACTGTAAAGGTTTAAAATCCTGCAGTGCCTGCAAGGTCCCCCTGCTCAAGAAGGCACATGTGCAGGCCAGTCTGAAGTTTGCCAATAAACACCTGGATGATTCTGTGAGTGATTGGGAGAAGGTACTGTGGTCACATGAGACAAAAATTGATGTCTTTGGCATAAGCTCAACTCACCATGTTTGGAGGAAGAGAAATGCTGCCTATGACCCAAAGAACACCACCACCACTGTCAAGCATGGAGGTGGAAACATTATGTTTTGGGAGTTTTTCTCTGCTAAGGGTACAGGACTTCTTCACAGCATCAATGAGAGGATGGATCGAGCCATGTACTGTAAAAATCCTGAGTGACAACCTCCTTCACTCCACCAGGACAAGGTAGTGGCTGGGTCTTCTAGCAAGATGATAACCTACAACATACAGCCAAGGCAACAAAGGAGTGGCTCTGTTGTGAATTCCGCTCTTGGGCTCCCTCCGGTGGTTGTAAGTGGCACTTTTGTGAGTTCTGCTCTTGGGCTCCCTCTTGTGGTTTCAAGTGGTATGGCTGCTCCTTGGAGTTAGCTAACAGCAGCTGCCTCCACTTATCGTCTTTTCTGCTCGGCTATTTATGCCTGGCTCCTTCCTTCAGCCAGTGCCACTTGTAAATGGTTCCTGGTTGGATTCACATCTCTTTGGATTTCCCTGTTATCCTGACCAGTTCAGCAAAGCTAAGTTCTTGCTTGCTCTTTTCTGTCTACAGATGGTTGACTTATCCGTTCTGTGCTTTCTATGTTTGTCCAGCTTATCAGTATGAATTAATTCTGTCTTGCTGGAAGCTCTGGGAAGCAGATTTACCCTCCACACCTTTAGTCAGGTGTGGAGATTTTTGTAAACTCTGCGTGGATTTTTGTAGTGTTTTATACTGACCGCACAGTATTCCATCCTGTCCTTTCTATCAAGCTAGACTGGCCTCCTGTGCTCATCCTAGTTTCATTCTGTGTATGTCTTTTCCCTCTCCACTCACAGTCATTATTTGTAGGCGGCTAATCTATCCTTTGGGGATTTTCTCTGAGGCAAGATAGTTTTCCTGCTTCTATGTTTAGGGTTAGTTAGCTCTAAGGCTGTGACGAGGTGCCTAGGGAGAGTTAGGAGCATCCCACGGCTACTTCTAGTGTTGTGTTGAGCTTAGGGACTGCGGTCAGTACAGATACCACTTCCTTCAGAGCTCGTTCCATGTTGCTCCTAAACCACCGCATCATAACAGTACAAGTGGCCAAAAATGAATTAAATGCATCTCAAAAAGAAGGAAAAGAAAGTTCTGAACCATTTTTTTTCTGTGCTCTGGTTTGTCTCTTTTTTCCTCTTGATATCTGGGTGGTTCAGGATATATGCTCTGGCATGGATGTTCAGGGTTTGTTTTCTCGTGTGGATCAACTTGCTGCAAGAGTACAGAATATCCAAGATTATGTTGTCCAGACTCCGGCTTTAGAGCCTAGAATTCCTACTCCTGATTTGTTTTTTGGGGACAGATCCAAGTTTTTGAACTTTAAAAATAACTGCAAATTGTTTTTTGCTTTGAAACCCCGTTCTTCTGGTGATCCCATTCAGCAAGTAAAAATCATCATATCCTTGCTGCGTGGTGACCCTCAAGACTGGGCTTTTTCTCTTGAAACAGGGGATCCGGCATTATTGAATGTAGATGCATTTTTTCAAGCGCTCGGATTATTGTACGACGAACCTAATTCTGTGGATCATGCAGAAAAAACCCTGTTGGCCTTGTGTCAAGGTCAGGAAGCGGCAGAATTATACTGCCAGAAATTTAGAAAATGGTCTGTGCTCACTAAATGGAATGAGGAGGCTCTGGCTGCTATTTTCAGAAAAGGTCTTTCTGAAGCCCTTAAAGATGTTATGGTGGGCTTTCCTACGCCTGCCGGTTTGAGCGAATCTATGTCTCTAGCCATTCAGATTGATCGGCGTCTGCGCGAGCGCAAAGTTGTGCACCATATGGCAGTGTCCTCTGAGCAAAGCCCTGGACCTATGCAATGTGATAGGATTTTGACTAGAACGGAACGGCAGGAATTCAGACGTCAGAATAGGCTGTGTTTTTACTGTGGTGATTCTGCTCATGTTATCTCTGATTGCCCTAAGCGTACTAAGAGAGTCGCTAGGTCTGTTACCATTATTACTATACAGCCTAAATTTCTCTTATCTGTGACCCTGATTTGCTCATTGTCGTCCTTTTCTGTTCCTCACTCGGATCTGGTTACTCCGTTCTGGTTACTCAGTTCCTCACTCGGATTTGGTCCCTTTTAATGATGGCTATAAGCCAACTCCGCTGCACTGCACGTACATTTTGCCAAAAGTCCAGGTGCCAACTCTTTCCCTTCTCTGCCTCCCTGGGCCTTTAATAATTAACTGCGCTCGAGCTGTCACCTGACCTGGTGTCTTCTCCAATCTCTTCCCCTCAGGAACCATGTTCTTCATCCTTCAGGTCCTGCTGAAGCATTTCTTGCTACTTTCTCCTGTCCCAACAACATTTGACCAGCAAATGGCGGTGCCTGCTTGCCACGCTCTATTTGGCCTCAAACTGTGTAAATCTCTCATTTGTTCATCTCCTCCAATGTGACAAGTACTCCATGGGGTAGTAATGATCTTTTAAGGTGCCCTCACTTAGGATAGTTACAGTCTGATGATAAAACACTCAGTATAGAGCGGACTTGTATAATTCAATTTTGAAAAGGGACATGAAAACAAACACATTTAACCATTCATTTGTACTATCGTGGAAAACAAATTTTTGGACAGATGGTTTACAAATTCAGAAAGAACAAGGAGTAAGACCATCTGCCTGCCTGAGAGAAACTGGCAAATAACCTTACATTGGGGTAATCAACAATCACATCACTAAGTAATCCAATTGTGAAGCCGCCTTTGGAGTTGCTTAGTGCTTGTGCTGTGTGAGTATTAATCACTACATAGGGGTTTGATGATTCAATGTACTGTCCTAGTCTCTTCCACTTATATTCCACACATACATTTTATTACAATAATATTTTACAAATATGCTTTATATCATCGACCTGTACTCTAACACGGTACTCTACTGACAGAATTTTATAGTCTTTGTTGTGTCTGTGCAGTAGAAATAAAGTAATACGTGCAAACCAAGAATAAAGATATTATATGGATGTAAATCTGGACTCCAAAAACAGATCTTTGTAGCACCAAATCGAGTATTTAGCCAAACCTTTATCATTCCTCCCATGAGACAGATATGTACAGAACAGAACGTGTAATGCCTGGTTACACCAGAACAATGGTGATTTAGGAAACAAAACAGATTTTCAGAGACTGCGTTGGCATGGACATGAATTAAAGGAATCGTCTGTCTCTCCTCAGTTGAGGGCCATGCATTGTACTTTTTAAACAGAAAAAGGTTAAATAGTTTTATTGAAATTGATCCAGTTTCTAAGCTGCTACAAGGATTGTGTTTTCTTACCTTAATTTGGGAGTCTTTGCTTTATTAACCCCTTCGTGACCGGCTATTTTCTGGGGGGGGGGGGTTTCCCTCCCCCTTTTCCAAGAGCCATAACTTTTTAATTTTTCCTTACATATAACTGTGTGAGGGCTTGTTTTTTGTGGGACAAGTTGTACTTTTGAATGACAGCATTTATTTTACCATGTGATGAACTGAAAAGTGGGGGGAAAATTCCAAGTGCATTGAAATTCCAAAACAAACCTGCAATAAAACAGTTGTTTTTTGGGGGTGTTTATTTACCATGTTCACTATATGATTAAAATGGCGATATGATTCTTCAGGTCAATACAATTACGCAAATACCAAACATGTAGAGTTTCCTTTATTAACTGCAGTTAAAACATAGTGGCTGGCAGAATGTGTAGGGACAACAATTGGACTATGGCTGTTTCACGCTACGTGCGCTTCTACGGGTCCAAGATCACACAGTGCAAAATGGCTGTAGCCAAATGTCAGCGCACATTCCTCCCACCGCTATGTTTTAACCACTGTTAATAAAGGATTGCGCCAGGAACGGTGCGTGCTGCCTATCTCTTATCTCTTGGACATTCTGTTATACTGCATTCCTTGTTAGCACCAAAGCTCCTTCCTTCACTGGACTCCCCCAAGGCTAATCAGGGAGGTATATCAATACCTTGGTTCTGGGGCTGGGCTCACCCACTCCTATTCACTGACGGAGGTTCTATGTCACCTTCAGCCACTAGCATTTCTGTACAGTTCAGTAGGACATCAGTTTAATATCTGACCAGAACAGACAAATGGTGGATATGACTACCGTCATTATCAGTAATATTAGTAAGGATGCATTTTCAGAATAGACGTTCCAGTTGTAGGGATTCATGCTCAGCTAGGCATTAGGCAGCATTCACACAGGCACTGGATTCTTGTGTCAAAACAATGTGATGTTTATTTCCACAGATTGCACAGCACCGAAAAAACAAAACCATGAACACAAAATCCCCAGCTTTGTCCAGGAAAGACATACATCGTGGTACCATGTTAGCCAGTAGATAGAAAAATATTTAGAATTGAGAGTCCTCAGTGGTTGTTATCAACCACTGAGGACTCTCAATTCTACATATTTTTCTAGCTTTGTCCAGGCACTAACTACATAATATAGATCTTGGCTACTCAGACACAGCTGAACTCGTACCAGCTCAGGCGAACAAAACGGCTATTATCCATAGCCACCAGTGAAACTTGCACGGCCTGTGCAGCCTCTTCTCAGAGAGATTCTGGCTGATCTGTCTTTCCAGCTCCAGTACTAGCCACTCTGGTCAGCTTCCCCAGCGAAGGTCAGGGTGGTTGTGGGGTGAGCTTATCATGCAATGTTGGTACTTAACCTGTGACATTTATTGTTATGTCTTTCTTCCTCTAGGAATACCTACTATTTGATGTTGCACATTCATGCTACTGAACTTTTTACCTCCCTCTAAGTGCTAAATACCTAAATTTGAAAAAGGTTTCTATTATACAACCAGCTCTTGGATAAGCACTTGGCTGTGTGTACATGTGCAGATATATATACAAGAATGGCCCTTGACACACATTTACTTTATTGTATATCTATGCATAAGTTCTTCCAGGGGCTTCCCACAGCAGCTCACCTGCCAACGTTTGGCCTTTTTGTCTATATTCCGTGTTTATATGTGCCCATTGTTTTATGAAATGTTGAAATAAAGATACTGACTTTTAATCAACCTTTCTCTTTTTTTTTTTTTTTTTGTGCCCTATGGGGATTTCACATTAATTTAGTTGGGTTGCAAAATGTTGGTCATCTAGCTAGTTAATAGTGGGGAGTTTCTTCACATATTGCACGTTGCTTTGTCACTCGCTTGTTTTAGCCATTACAGATCCCATCTTTATTTTCTCAGCTTTTGAACTTGTGGAAATAAGTAGAGTTCACTTTTAGCCGGTTGTGTGTTACATGCATCAATCAACTAATTCTTTTTTTTTCCAATATTTTTAGATTTCCTGGGGCGGGAGGATTACTACATAGCTAGAATTGTAATGTTAGATCTGAATCTTCTTGTTCCCAGTATCCTTACCGCACAGGCTTTGATATGTAGGGTTCATTCTTGGTTTGGTAATTGTCTAGAACAGTTTTTAATACATTATAAGTGTAAATGATTTGTTACTACAAAAATATAAACATAAAATAAAGCAGAAAACTGTCAATAAGGTAAAAGCCCTGTATCATGTCTGCTTGTTACCAAACCTTCAACAAGTGAGGCAAATGGGATTCATCATCTGCCGCTACACAAGTGATAAATGTCTAGCAGGTGCAGCATGTTGGATCTTTCTCAAAATATTACGCATGGCAGTTTACAACGCTGAGACAATGTCTGTGTGATGTTCTAATATTGCCTTCATTGGACTGAGCAGGAACAGATTGTCCCCTTTTCTGAACAATATATATTTGACTTATTAAAATGTGACTGTATTATCTCTATGCTATAGAAACTTGAAAGTGATTCTCACAGAAATGTCATAAAAAATACACATTTAAATATTTTTCTAAACAACTTCATTTAACAAAAAAATGTATGCTTGATCTACTGCACTCAGGATTGTAAAGATGACAGCTACCATCAGTCACACCCCGTCCTAGATTTCAGAGGTTATGCAGTAGAAGTAGGATGGACGGTGTGAAGCAGGAAACAGAGGTCATACTAGATCAGAGTCCTGTCAGGCATCTGAAGCGCCCTCTAGGGCCGTGGGGTACTCGGGCTGCGCAGGTCTTCAAGGGGATTGTCACTGCAGCAGTGACCTGGTCTGTGGCACTGGGCATATAATAAAAGTGAATTGAAAGAGGAATAAAGTTTATGGGAGATTAGTTCGTGATGCCACCTGTGGTGTTCAGCAATGAGTGGCCGACGCTGCTTAAGGGGACCGCTGGGGCCGATGGTGACATAGCTAGGATGGTTCTGCTCCCCACAGATGGAGCGGGGCCCCAGAGCTATCGGTATAGTTGGTAAGGGATCGTAGATTTTGGGGTGCAGAACTGAGGGTGCGGGAAATGACTGAGGGACACAAGGATTGCAGTTTCCTTTACCTTTACTTGTTAATTGCAGGTGCAGTCCGAGGCACGTGTAACAGGTGATGATGGGGTCCGGGCAGCCTGGAAGCAACTTAGGATCTACCTAGCCAGGTGGGTTCGGAAGCTTTCCTTCTGCGCTGTTCTCTTAGGTCCTTGCTGCGTTAAGCCCTGCTCAAGTTCCTCTCCTGAATGTTCCTTCTAACCTGCATGGCAGACAGCCTATCACGAGCACTGCCCTTTTCACTGGCTCTTGTTCTGCTCTGGTGCCTCTGGGTGTATGGTGTGGCCAGGGAGCTTGCAGTTCGCTGGCCTCCAGGTTCGCCTGTCAGGGCGTACAGCACCCACACAGCCAAGGACTCTGGTGTCCTATTTTATCAGTGCTCCTTTTTGGGGTGAGCTTGGTTACAGCTCCACTCCGCAGGTTCTCCTTGACTTCTCTCCTCTCAGACTCAGACTCACTAACTCCGTCTCCAGGCCACAACTCATAGGGACGCTCCCCCTGAAACTGGGTGCTAGAGCTCCCTCTTCTGGTCTGGAGCCAGGAATATGTTGGATGCTGGCGTTACCTGGTAAAGGGACCCCTCCTTGCTTTCAAGCAAGACATCACCCCCTGTGAGGGAGGCAATGCCACTGTGGCAAACAGACTTCTGGGGTGTCACACATCCTTTGCTCAGTCAAACTGACAGGACATGGAGTAGATCCGGACTAAGGGAGAAGATTAACATCTTTCTTTAGCTGACCGAGTATGAACATCCATCTCAGTCATCCTGACAGATTTAATGCGTCTGCCTCGTGGTTCACGCAACCCGTCCTACAGCATGTCTTCTGAAATGTGAGACGGTCTGCGTAATGAGATATATGTCAATTACCATCTTTGAAATCTTGAGATGGCAGTATACAAAGCACACCTTTTTGCTATATAACATTATTTAGAAAAAATGTTTAATATTTAAATGTGTATTATTTATTTTAATACATTTTTCACAGAGCCCATTTGGGGCACAATCACATTTGCGTATAATCGGATGAGTGCAATCAGATAAAAAAAATCGGATGCACTTGGACCAATGTTATTCAGTGAGGCATTGCAGAGCTGAATATTTATTCTCAGCTGTATTTGACTTGAGAAAAAAAATTGAAGGATGCTGCGATTTCACTTCCAAAACGGACAGTGCGAGAAAGAAACACATGCCATACCGACCTTCAATATGGTTTCAGATTTTAAAAGATATAATAGCTGAAGAGCCTGGCGTTGCTCAGGCATAGTAACTAACTGTGGTAAGTTATTACAAATTATAATGATTATATTGCACATAAAAACATTTGATCCTGAGAGAAATTGAACTAATTGCAATAAAAAAAGAAACATTTAGCTTGAACAAAACGGTGCTGGCGCATGCACAATAGCACCTGTCGGCAAGCAATGCTCTCAATCTGCACATGTGCAGCGCACTGTGTTCCGAGGACAGTGTGGGAACGCGCAGAATAAATTGTCGCTGTTAAACACAGCAATGCTCTTGCAATTGTACACGGAACACAACCGGCGCCATTTTTTAAGCAATTTTTAACACAATATTACCCCTTAACCACTGCCAATACGACTTTTAACGATGGCAGTTAAGGGGCCTTATTCCTCCTGCACCTCACGCTCCTCCTTTATACACAGCATTTTTCTGCAGCACAGGTTTTTTTCTCCCTTATAGTCACCTCCTCTGGTAGCACCTCCCATTCCTCTTCCATATACAATTGGAAACACTTGATACTGAGAGAAATGGCACTAATTGCAATAAAGTGTATCGTATACACAGCCTACTTCTTCTGCAGCACCACACAGCAACTTCCTGTTATGAGCACAGCAGTGTAATTCATGAGGCTCCTCCCTTTCACTTGACATTATGCCTCACAGGAGCAACTCCATTCTAGACACAACAGAGCTAGATGTGGCCTGTGCCTGCCATACACTGATACTCTGAAGGTGGTGGCCCTGATTGTAGCTTGCAGTGGCTGGGACATTGCAGCCGGTGAGTTTTGCAGGGTGGCTTTCGAGGTGAATGTGTCTCCTCCGGTGTGCGCTAACAACGTGGGCCATAAGGATGGAGTTTACGTGTAGAGTGAGTGTGGCTATGTAGAGTAGGCAGGGCTATGTGGAGTGGGCGTGGCTTGAAACATACACACACATACATACACTCAGCTTTATATACATAGATTGCAATTCTGTAGCACAGGAAACTGTAAATGTTCCTGTAAAGATTAATAAATACACAAGCAAGGCAGAGTACAAAAACCACCAGAGAATTAAAAAAAAAAAATAGAAAGTATTATTAACAATACTTTTACAGATATAACATCAATATATATATATATATATATATATATATATATATATATATATATATATATATATATATATATATATACACAATGCCTACAAGTAGTATTAAACCCCCTGCAGATTTAGCAGGTTTAATATGATGCAAATAAGTTAGAGCCTTCAAACTTCAAACAAGAGCAGGATTTATTAACAGATGCATAAATCTTACAAACCAAAGAGTTGTGTTGCTCAGTTAAATTTTTATAAATTTTAAACATAAAAGTGTGGGTCAATTATTATTCAACCCCTAGGTTTAATATTTTGTGGAATAACCTTTGTTTGCAATTACAGCTAATTATCGTCTTTTATAAGACCTGATCAGGCCGGCACAGGTCTCTGGAGTTATCTTGGCCCACTCCTCCATGCAGATCTTCTCCAAGTTATCTAGGTTCTTTGGGTGTCTCATGTGGACTTTAATCTTGAGCTCCTTCCACAAGTTTTCAATTGGGTTAAGGTCAGGAGACTGACTAGGCCACTGCAACACCTTGATTTTTTGCCTCTTGAACCAGGCCTTGGTTTTTTTGGCTGTGTGCTTTGGGTCGTTGTCTTGTTGGAAGATGAAATGATGACCCATCTTAAGATCCTTGATGGAGGAGCGGAAGTTCTTGGCCAAAATCTCCAGGTAGGCCGTGCTATTCATCTTCCCATGGATGCAGACCAGATGGCCAGGCCCCTTGGCTGAGAAACAGCCCCACAGCATGATGCTGCCACCACCATGCTTGACTGTAGGGATGGTATTCTTGGGGTCGTATGCAGTGCCATCCAGTCTCCAAACGTCACATGTGTGGTTGGCACCAAAGATCTCGATCTTGGTCTCATCAGACCAGAGAACCTTGAACCAGTCAGTCTCAGAGTCCTCCAAGTGATCATGAGCAAACTGTAGACGAGCCTTGACATGACGCTTTGGAAGTAAAGGTACCTTACGGGCTCGTCTGGAACGGAGACCATTGCGGTGGAGTACGCTACTTATGGTATTGACTGAAACCAATGTCCCCACTGCCATGAGATCTTCCCGGAGCTCCTTCCTTGTTGTCCTTGGGTTAGCCTTGACTCTTCGGACAAGCCTGGCCTCGGCACGGGAGGAAACTTTCAAAGGCTGTCCAGGCCGTGGAAGGCTAACAGTAGTTCCATAAGCCTTCCACTTCCGGATGATGCTCCCAACAGTGGAGACAGGTAGGCCCAACTCCTTGGAAAGGGTTTTGTACCCCTTGTCAGCCTTGTGACCCTCCACGATCTTGTCTCTGATGGCCTTGGAATGCTCCTTTGTCTTTCCCATGTTGACCATGTATGAGTGCTGTTCACAAGTTTGGGGAGGGTCTTAAATAGTCAGAAAAGGCTGGAAAGAGATAATTAATCCAAACATGTGAAGCTCATTGTTCTTTGTGCCTGAACTACTTCTTAATACTTTAGGGGAACCAAACAGAATTTTGGTGGGTTGAGGGGTTGAATAATAAATGACCCTCTGAAAAGACTTTTCACAATTTAAAAAAATAAATAAACAAAGAAATAACATTATTTTTTGCTGCAGTGCATTTCACACTTCCAGGCTGATCTACAGTACAAATGTCACAATGCCAAGTTAATTCCAAGTGTGTAAACCTGCTAAATCTATATATACACACACACAGAAAAGAAGGAGATCAAGGAGACATATTGATGCAGAAGAAGAGACTAAGTCACATATTCCTAAGGGTGAGCAGGATCAGAGTGTTACTCCAAAAAAGAGCTAATCATAATATATAAAATACATAGGAACTAGTAAATACTCAAGAAATACAGTATATCAGTGCATCATACACATCAAGTTCCCAAACTAAATTAATCCTACTAACCCATTGTTGAAAGCAGTGACCATGTGTCTCCCTGCTGGCCCCTTTGACGCGTGTTTCGCGTAGCAGCTTTTTCAAAAAGAGGGTGTATTATGCTCAGTCTCGCAGGTTTAAATAATAATAAGACCAAATATCCCACATCATATGGTGCACGTGTCACAGAAACTGTGTGCCAAGATATTTGCTTCCTCCATGGCCGTTGGTGCACTATGCGCATGTGGGCGAAATTAAGCCCTGTGATGTCAATAGGCGTGCGCAGAGTGCATATGAGATAACCATAAAAAAAGCAGGGTAACACACAGGTCAAGGTGTGCGTGCGCACTGTGGCGGCCATTTTAACCCCTTTACCCCCAAGGGTGGTTTGCACGTTAATGACCGGGCCAATTTTTACAATTCTGACCACTGTCCCTTTATGAGGTTATAACTCTGGAACGCTTCAATGGATCCTGGTGATTCTGACATTGTTTTCTCGTGACATATTGTACTTCATGACAATGGTAAAAATTATTTGATAGTACCTGCGTTTATTTGTGAAAAAAACGGAAATTTGGCGAAAATTATGAAAATTTCGCAATTTTCCAACTTTGAATTTTTATGCAATTAAATCACAGAGATATGTCACACAAAATACTTAATAAATAACATTTCCCACATGTCTACTTTACATCAGCACAATTTTGGAAACAAAATTTTTTTTTGTTAGGGAGTTATAAGGGTTAAAAGTTGACCAGCAATTTCTCATTTCTACAACACCATTTTATTTTAGGGACCACATCTCATTTGAAGTCATTTTGAGGGGTCTATATGATAGAAAATACCCAAGTGTGACACCATTCTAAAAACTACACCCCTCAAGGTGCTCAAAACCATATTCAAGAAGTTTATTAACCCTTCTGGTGCTTCACAGGAATTTTTTGAATGTTTAAATAAAAATGAACATTTAACTTTTTTTCACAAAAAATTTAATTCAGCTCCAATTTGTTTTATTTTACCAAGGGTAACAGGAGAAAATGGACCCCAAACATTGTTGTACAATTTGTCCTGAGTATGCCAATACCCCACATGTGGGGGTAAACCACTGTTTGGGCGCATGGCAGAGCTCGGAAGAGAAGGAGTGCCATTTGACTTTCAATGCAAAATTGACTGGAATTGAGATGGGACGCCATGTTTCGTTTGGAGAGCCCCTGATGTGGCTAAACATTGAAACCCCCCACAAGTGACACCATTTTGGAAAGTAGACCCCCTAAGGAACTTATCTAGAGGTGTGGTGAGCACTTTGACCCAACAAGTGCTTCACAGAAGTTTATAATGTAGAACCGTAAAAATAAAAAATCATATTTTTTCCCAAAAATTATCTTTTCGCCCCCAATTTTTTATTTTCCCAAGGGTAAGAGAAGAAATTGGACCCCAAAAGTTGTTGTACAATTTGTCCTGAGTACGCTGATAGCCCATATGTGGGGGTAAACCACTGTTTGGGCGGATGGGAGAGCTCGGAAGGGAAGGAGCGCCGTTTGACTTTTCAATGCAAAATTGACAGGAATTGAGATGGGACCTCATGTTTCGTTTGAAGAGCCACTGATGTGCCTAAACATTGAAACCCCCCACAAGTGACACCATTTTGGAAAGTAGACCCCCTAAGGAACTTATCTAGAGGTGTGGTGAGCACTTTGACCCACCAAGTGCTTCACAGAAGTTTATAATGTAGAACCGTAAAAATAAAAAATCATATTTTTTCACAAAAATTATCTTTTTGCCCCCAATTTTTTATTTTCCCAAGGGTAAGAGAAGAAATTGGACCCCAAAAGTTGTTGTACAATTTGTCCTGAGTACGCTGATACCCCATATGTGGGGGTAAACCACTGTTTGGGTGGATGGGAGAGCTCGGAAGGGAAGGAGCGCCGTTTGACTTTTCAAAGCAAAATTGACAGGAATTGAGATGGGACGCCATGTTGCGTTTGAAGAGCCACTGATGTGCCTAAACATTGAAACCCCCCACAAATGACACCATTTTGGAAAGTAGACCCCCTAAGGAACTTATCTAGAGGTGTGGTGAGCACTTTGACCCACCAAGTGCTTCACAGAAGTTTATAATGCAGAGCCGTAAAAATAAAACAAAATTTTTTTCTCACAAAAATTATTTTTTTAGCCCCCAGTTTTGTATTTTCCTGAGGGTAACAGGAGAAATTGGACCCCAAAATTTGTTGCCCAATTTGTCCTGAGTGCGATGATACACCATATGTGGGGGGAACCACTGTTTGGGCACATGGGAGGGCTCAGAAGGGAAGGAGTGCCATTTGAATGCAGACTTAGATGGAATGGTCTGCAGGTGTCACATTGCATTTGCAGAGCCCCTAATGTACCTAAACAGTAGAAACCCCCCACAAGTGACACCATTTTGGAAAGTAGACCCCCTTAGGAACTTATCTAGATGTGTGCTGAGCGCTTTGACCCACCAAGGGCTTCACAGAAGTTTATAATGGAGAGCCGTAAAAATAAAACAAAAATTTTTTCCCACAAAAATTATTTTTTAGCCCCCAGTTTTGTATTTTCCCGAGGGTAACAGGAGAAATTCGACCCCACAATTTGTTGTCCAATTTGTCCTGAGTGCGCTGATACCCCATATGTGGGGGGGAACCACTGTTTGGGCGCATGGGAGGGCTCGGAAGGGAAGGAGCTCCATTTGGAATGAGGACTTAGATGGAATGGTCTGCAGGTGTCACATTGCATTTGCAGAGCCCCTAATGTACCTAAACAGTAGAAACCTCCCACAAGTGACACCATTTTGGAAACTAGACCCCCTAAGGAACTCATCTAGATGTGTTGTGATAGCTTTGAACCCCCAAGTGTTTCACTACAGTTTGTAACGCAGAGCCGTGAAAATTAAAAAAAAAAATCTTTCCCCCCAAAATTATTTTTTAGCCCCCAGTTTTGTATTTTCTCGAGGGTAAGAGGAGAAATTCGACCCCAAAAGTTGTTCTACAATTTGTCCTGAGTACGCTGATACCCCGTATGTTGGGGGAAACCACCGTTTGAGCGCATGGCAGAGCTCGGAAGGGAAGGAGCGCCATTTGGAATGCAGACTTAGATGGAATGGTCTGCAGACGTCACATTGCGTTTGCAGAACCCCTAATGTACCTAAACAGTAGAAACCCCCCACAAGTGACCCCATATTGGAAACTAGACCCCCCAGGGAGCTAATCTAGATGTGTTGTGAGAACTTTGAACCCCCAAGTGTTTCACTACAGTTTATAACGTAGAGCCGTGAAAATAAAAAATCTTTTTTTTTCCCACAAAAAATATGTTTTAGCCCCGAGTTTTGTATTTTCCCAAGGGTAACAGGAGAAATTGGACCCCAAAAGTTGTTGTCCTATTTGTCCTGAGTACGCTGATACCCCATATGTTGGGGTAAACCCCTGTTTGGGCACACGGGAGAGCTCGGAAGGGAAGAAGCACTGTTTTACTTTTTCAACGCAGAATTGGCTGGAATTGAGATCGGACGCCATGTCGCGTTTGGAGAGCCCCTGATGTGCCTAAACAGTGGAAACCCCCCAATTATAACTGAAACCCTAATCCAAACACACCCCTAACCCTAATCCCAACAGTAACCCTAACCACACCTCTAACCCTGACACACCCCTAACCCTAATCCCAACCCTATTCCCAACCGTAAATGTAATCTAAACCCTAACTGTAACTTTAGCTCCAACCCAAACTGTAGCCCTAGCCCTAACCCTAGCCCTAACCCTAGCCCTAACCCTAACCCTAGCCCTAACCCTAGCCCTAACCCTAACCCTAGCCCTAACCCTAGCCCTAACCCTAACCCTAGCCCTAAACCTAACCCTAACCCTAGCCCTAACCCTAACCCTAGCCCTAACCCTAGCCCTAACCCTAGCCCTAGCCCTAACCCTAGCCCTAACTCTAACCCTAGCCCTAATGGGAAAATGGAAATAAATACATTTTTTAAATTTTTCCCTAACTAAGGGGGTGATGAAGGGGGGTTTGATTTACTTTTATAGCGGGTTTTTTAGCGGATTTTTATGATTGGCAGCCGTCACACACTGAAAGACGCTTTTTATTGCAAAAAATATTTTTTGCGTTACCACATTTTGAGAGCTATAATTTTTCTATATTTTGGTCCACAGAGTCATGTGAGGTCTTGTTTTTTGCGGGACGAGTTGATGTTTTTATTGGTAACATTTTCGGGCACGTGACATTTTTTGATCGCTTTTTATTCCGATTTTTGTGAGGCAGAATGACCAAAAACCAGCTATTCATGAATTTCTTTTGGGGGAGGCGTTTATACCGTTCCGCGTTTGGTAAAATTGATGAAGCAGTTTTATTCTTCGGGTCAGTACGATTACAGCGATACCTCATTTATATCATTTTTTATGTTTTGGCGCTTTTATACGATAAAAACTATTTTATAGAAAAAATAATTATTTTTGCATCACTTTATTCTCAGGACTATAACTTTTTTATTTTTTTGCTGATGATGCTGTATGGTGGCTCTTTTTTTGCGGGACAAGATGACGTTTTCAGCGGTACCATGGTTAGTTATATCTGTCTTTTTGATCGCGTGTTATTCCACTTTTTGTTCGGCGGTATGATAATAAAGCGTTGTTTTTTGCCTCGTTTTTTTTTTTTTTCTTACGGTGTTTACTGAAGGGGTTAACTAGTGGGCCAGTTTTATAGGTCGGGCCGTTACGGACGCGGCGATACTAAATATGTGTACTTTTATTGTTTTTTTTTTATTTAGATAAAGAAATGTATTTATGGGAATAATATATTTTTTTTTTTCATTATTTTGGAATATTTTTTTTTATTTTTTTTACACATTTGAAATTTTTTTTTTTTACTTTTTTACTTTGTCCCAGGGGGGACATCACAGATCAGTGATCTGACAGTTTGCACAGCACTCTGTCAGATCACTGATCTGATAGGAGTGCAGGCTGCTTCACAGTGCCTGCTCTGAGCAGGCTCTGTGAAGCCACCTCCCTCCCTGCAGGACCCGGATCCGCGGCCATCTTGGATCCGGGGCTGGAGGGAGCAGGGAGGGAGGTGAGACCCTCGCAGCAACGCGATCACATCGCGTTGCTGCGGGGGGCTCAGCGAAGCCCGCAGGGAGCCCCCTCCCTGCGCGGTGCTTCCCTGTACCGCCGGCACATCGCGATCATCTTTGATCGCGGTGTGCCGGGGGTTAATGTGCCGGGAGCGGTCCGTGACCGCTCCTGGCACATAGTGCCGGATGTCAGCTGCGATAAACAGCTGACACCCGGCCGCGATCGGCGGCGCTCCCCCCGTGAGCGCTGCCGATCGCATATGACGTACTATTGCGTCCTTGGGAAGTAAAGCCCACCCCACATGGACGCAATAGTACGTCTAATGGCAGAAAGGGGTTAAAGAAGACCAAATGCGTGGCCATCATATAGGATGCTGCAATCAGCCCACCTCTCTTGCACATTGTAACGAAAAAATACAACACCAAATAGTAAGTGATTTTAACCTAAAGAATGTCTCATGTGGAACATTCACAAATCATTTCTGAATAATCAAGATAAGACAAGTCTTTTACTAGAGACTATATATAGTGGTGTTAAGATTAATAGCTGTTGAGTTAAAAAAAACAGATTTTATATAGACTACACATGGATGACAAGGATAAGAATATGACTGATTATTTATGTTTGTGTGAGCAAGGGCTTAAGCAGAGAATATTGATAGATTACTAATACTTTAGACCAGCAGAAAGATCTATGCTAATTAGAATAGCTTAGTTAGTTATACCTCTTATATGGATAGATGCAACTTACAACTTACAGTTTTGCGTAGTTCCTTTTTTGCATTCTTTTGTGATGTCAAAAACAAAGTAATTTTAGAGAATGTAGCTTAACCCCTTCACGACATATGACATACATTTACATCATATAATGAATGGTGTCATTCAAAAGTACAACTCATTCTGTGAAAAACAAGCCCTCATATAGTTATAGAGATTGTAAAAAAAAAAAAAAAAGTATGATTCTTGGAAGAAGGGAAGGAAAAACAGAAACAAAAAAAAAACAGAACAGAATGTAAAATAGCTTCGTCACGAAGGGGTTAAGGCAAAGCCATAGCTATATATATATATATATTTTTTTTTTTTTTTACCAGAGAAAGGTTGAGTTCACTGCCCTAGCCCTGTGTCTTAAAACCCTGGTTAAGACAAAGTGGCTTCTTGGTACTTTTCTGGCACTCGGCACCGCTGACACATCCCCCAGCTATGGCCACATAGAAATGTTTAGTAGTAGCATGAAAGAGTGTAAACATTTATACATATGGGAGAGTGATTACAATGGGTCAGTGGAGGCTAAACTGCCATAGAATGCCGGCACAACACTATTAAGAGCTTTTACGAGATATTGGGAAACATTGATTTTTACAGTTCAATCATTCATGATGATCCTTCACCCAACTTAGCAGAATTTAGATAATACGTTAGGGTAATGGAAGGGGATTCAAACCCTTCATGATAGGCTGTATTCTTGTTGTTTATGCCCCTCTCATTACTATGGTAGGAAGGCAATATAAATGGAATTTGCTTATCTGTTAATCCATTGCTGCTCTCTGGTGATAGACAATTCCCTTGTTAGGAAACTACGCACTAGTAAGTTATAGAAGTATTACATGATTCCCTCCATGCTGTAGAAGGCCTTCACATTCAAAGTATTGACAAAAGGTTTAGATTTTACTCCTTCAAAGTAAGAATATGATTTTTTTTTTCACTTTGACGAGAGATCCAGACTCCAGATGTCACCCAGCTCCCTCAAAATGCAATAGTCTTCCACTAGTGTTTAAAGGCAGTGGAAAATATCGTTAACACATTGCTTCAGTTGCTCCAGACTATTAAGACTGACGCATTATTACCATCAAGTTCATTTAATCCCTCTCGCCTGAAAATAATTTTCTCCAACGTGTCGGGAAAAAAAGTTGTCTAGAGCAATTTAATAAAATTCAGATCCAAATAAATGCAACAAATAAGCTGTGCTCAGCAAAGTTTTCCTGTAACCGAAGGGCGCTATTTTGGACCATCCTTTTGTCCTGGACCACTATCCAACACGGACAATGAAGAAAGGAAATGAAATTAAATCAACATGCAACAGACTTTTTAGTGATGGCTTTAAGAGATGGCGGTAAATCTACAGTACGTCTTGCAGCTTATGCCTCCATTCCCATTGGAATATGCGCTTTGTTTTAGAAATGCAGGTTGGTCTATTTAGGAGTAGAGGTGTTATGTGCATGGCTAGATCAAAAGGGTTGCCCCTTGAATAATTCAATATTCCATAAATATACATAACATAGCAGCTCTGGCCAATCTGTCAATGCACACTGCCTCTCAGACTACTGAGGTTCAATGTGCATTGTAGCCTGAAAAGTTTGTGGCAATTGCAGATAATTGGAAAGTTCACTGAGAATGGGAGTATCCATGGAATAACTACTGAAAAAGTGGGCACTGGTTATTTTAACTAAACATTGCTCATATTATGTAAATTCCTTAAGCCTAATTTAAAAACCCAATTATCGGACAACCCAGCTTGTCAAATGGACTTTCCATTACCAATTTTTTTTTTTTTTTTTGGGGGGGGGGTAATGCCTTAAGCATTGGTGACAGAGGTTGCAAGCAATCAAACTAGACATGCTTTTTTACAGTAATTGTCCTCATATGTTAAAGGACTATTCTCGCACTCACAAATGATCCCTTAATCATCAGAATGGGAGATCATTTTCTGATCTGTGGAGGTCCAAAAACTGGGATATTCAGAGATCTAGAAACCAATGAAACTGTCAGAAATAGCAGAATACAGTGCTCTTCTTTCTTCAGCAGTCCCAAAAATAAAAAGGGGAAATCAAGCACAGGCACCACCCCTCTACTCCAAATACTGCTCTAAGCCTTCAAGGAATGGACTTTGCAAGACGTCTTCTCAAGGCCTACTGTGGTATATGAAGCCAAAAACTTAGTACATCATTTCATTTATGTATGTAGCAAGGTGAGGAATCAATGATTCAGACTTTTTACAAAACTTTGCTTAGATACTCGATCAGATTGAGATCTGAGAGATGTGAAGGCCAAGTCAAATACCTTCTAATATTCCTGTATAATTTTTTGAAAAATGACTGAGCACATCATCCTTTAGAAGGAAGCCATTGCCACTAGGGATTAATATAGCCATGAAGGGGTCTGCAACAATGTTTAGGTAGGTGGAAGTTGTCAAACATTAAAATGAATGCTAAGATGGAAGTTGTCAAACATTCAGATGAGTGCGAAGACTTAAGATTCCGGTGCAGAACATTGCCCACAGAAGTACACTGCCTTTGAGTCGGTTATAGTTAGTTTGTTCACCAAAATGGCATATTTGTATTTTGCACGAAACCTCTCCTCGTATACAGCACTATGGAATCAATGTTGCTCTAAAAATAAATACTACTACTACTACTACTAATGCTACTACTACTACTACTACTACTACTACTAATGATAATAAAAAGGTTGTCCAGGACTTTTTTTTTTATTTCTTTTACTATGAGCCTAAAAACTGACTGGCAGCTGATTGATCACAGAGACAACAACTTGCTTGTTCTACCTGGCACCAGCTCCAAGTGATCACTGACCGCTCGTGCTGGTGATTCAGCTGCTCCATGTCAACAGAGCAGCTCTTCCTCTTCTGCCTACTCTGTAGACTGGGCCTGACTGCTGATGTAATGCTGGTTGATGGCCAGCTCCCCACAGTTAGGCCACTCCTATATCCGCATCAGTCGTGCACAACAAGCATGCAGTTGGCAACTACTTGCCTGTTCTTAAAAGGTTCTTCAGGTGTTGGGCTTTATGCACAGTGTGCACTGACATCATTCTATCATAGCGAGCAACTATTTGAGGAATCTGTTATAGTACTGCTTCTGTAGGAATGGACCAGACAGGGCTTCCTCTGCTTCCTGTGTGTATCATTGAGACTTGGACCCTTATGATCCTGTCGGTTCACACTTTGTCCTTCCATGTACAACTTCTAATACAAACAACTGTTTTTCTGTGATCACCCCACAAGACCGTCCGTTTTAGAGATTTTCCAAGCCATCATAAATTGGTCTATGTCCGTATACCTGCCCATTGTTCTTTTTTGCAACATATCAAACTTACTGATACTTACTGGTCACTTACTGCCCAATATATCCCACATCCTGGCACATGCTTGTGAAATGCCTAAAGTTAGTCACGTCAGATTTATGCACTTTTCAGGTCATAAAATCCACATAAAATACATTTATATTTGTGGCTAGAACGTGAAAAAATGTGGAAAAGATTAAGGGGTGTGAATACGTTTTAGAGATTTCCTGATGCTAAAACAGGGAAGAAAAATATATCTGTGATTACTGCTATTTTTATTTTGGACTACAACATAAGTGTAAAAAATAACACCGTTCTATGAATTATGGTGTGAATAGTTTCATAAAAAAAGTTACGATAACTGAAAAACAATGCAAAAATCCATTTGCTTGTTCAACCAATAATACACATCTTTTATTATCAAGAAATGAGAGAAGCAACAAAAACAACAAGCGAGATCATTATAATTAATCAACACTAACAAGAAATGCATGAAGGGATATCACATGCTGCCCTCTACTGGTTAGGAAGGACTGACACTAAAATATGCATGGCTAGGACATAAAAGATGAAAGCAATCTATAATGGACTCTTCACTCTAAGCCTGTCCTGGCACTGTCTGACCTCCGACACGTCGGCCATCAGTCACATTAGTAAGGTGTCATTGATCCGTCCTGATACTGTTAGGAGCAGAGATAATCTGGGGCAGCCGGTAACATACTCCATGCACACAATGACCTTTTCATATCCATTAGAAGAAGGTAGTCTTTCAGATTTGTATGCAAAACAAAACGACTTAATATAATATTATAATAATCCTTGGTACATTGTACTCACATGAACATAAAAATATTGTGAGAGTCCCCGAGAACACCAAGTATGGCAGCGCTTTCATTCTTGGCTTTTCCCCAAAAACCTTCTGATGCGGTTTATTTTACAAAACACAAAGACCGTGTGAAACCTCCGTTAGGCTATGCTCACACATTGCGGTTTTTATGTGCTTTTTTAATGCAAAGTAAAAGCTGCTTTTTATGCAAATTAACCCCTTCACCACCTAGCCATTTTCCAGTTTTATTTTTTTTGCTCCGCTACATCCCATAACATTATGTTTTTTAATTTTTCTAACTATATAGCTGTAACAGTGCTTTTTTTTTTGCGGGATGTGTTGTATCTTTGAATGTAACCAGTGATTTTAACATATAGCGTAGTGGAAAGCGGGAAAAAAATTCCAAAAAAAGTGCAATCCCACAAATGTTTTTTCAATTTACCATGTTTACTACAAGATAAAACTGACCTGGCAATTTGTTCTCAAGGTCAATACCGCAAATCTACCCATGACTTTGAGATAATAATCATATTAATAATCTATATTTATATAGTGCCAATATATGCCAATCATTCACAATTCAATAAATCTGATCAGATCAGCTGTGATGTGATGGGAAAGATGTGGGCTCAGCGCATGAAATGCAGGGACACGACCTTGGACGTACCTATATGTCCAAGGTTGTTAAGGTGTTCGTTAACAGCTGCTTTTCACAGTACCAGCAAAAGCTATGAGATTTCAGAAACCTCATGCACACACTGCTGTTTATGAAAACTGCTACATGTTAATTCTTTTGGCGCTTTTGCAGAATTTTTTCATACAAAGCAATGAGAAAGTTCATAAAAGCTATATAAGTTTTGCATAATGCTGCTATCAGTTTGTGTTGAGTTTTTGTTGAAAAAAAATAAATGTGAAACCCGTTTATTTTTGTGATTTTTTCATTTAAACCATGATGTATTGATATCCTCCCAGGAGCCTGGATGCCAAAATTAGCACATTTTCACTAAATGACTGCTATGTGATGTGTGAAAGTAACCAATGCCCTACCAACTCAAGGCTCCACCAATGTGAGACAGTAAACAATGGCCTACCAACTGAATGTTCCACCTATGTGAGACAGTAAACAATGCCCTACCAACTGAATGCTTCACCAATGTGAGACAGTAAACAATGCCCTACCAACGGAATGTTCCACCAATGTGAGACAGTAAACAATGCCCTACCAACTGAATGCTCCACCAATGTGAGACAGTAAACAATGCCCTACCAACTGAATGCTCCACCAATGTGAGACAGTAAACAATGCCCTACCAACGGAATGTTCCACCAATGTGAGACAGTAAACAATGCCCTACCAACTGAATGCTCCACCAATGTGAGACAGTAAACAATGCCCTACCAACTGAATGCTTCACCAATGTGAGACAGTAAACAATGCCCTACCAACTGAATGTTCCACCAATGTGAGATACTAAACAATGCCTTACCAACTCAAGGCTCCACCAATGTGAGACAGTAAAAAATGCCCTGCCAACTGAATGCTCCACCAATGTGAGACAGGAAACAATGCCCTACCAACTCAATAATCCACCATTGTGAGACAGTAAACAATGCCCTACCAACTGAATGCTCCACCAATGTGAGACAGTAAACAATGCCCTACCAACTCAATAATCCACCATTGTGAGACAGTAAACAATGCCCTACCAACTGAATGCTCCATCAATGTGAGACAGTAAACAATGCCGTACCAACTGAATGTTCCACCTATGTGAGACAGTAAACAATGCCCTACCAACTGAATGCTCCACCAATGTGACACAGTAAACAATGACCTACCAACTAAATGTTCCACCAATGTGACACAGTTAACAATGACCTACCAACTGAATGCTCCATCAATGTGAGACACTAAACAATGCCATAGAAATCAAATACTCTACCAATGTGCCTTACCACTGTTTTTCATGAACTCATGTAATCTTAGTTCATGGCTGCACTTCATCCATGAACCTAGGATTTTTGTTCAGAATAGTCACTATTTTACTGACATTGAAAACTTTTTTCCCTAAATAATGTGATCAAATTGCCCTTTTTTCCAAAAATGTTTTTTGGTTTCACATACTGTACGTCTTGCATTAGTGGCCTAACACCTTGAATTGTTTATGCCTGCACGGTGGAAACAAAGCTGAACCTTGGGATCCTGAAAAACGATGTAAAAAACAGCAAAATGGAGCAAAAACACATCAAAACCTGCTTTTTGCAAGCATCTTCTTTATTGCAAAGAGAACAGGATTTGCCTGCAATAAAGCAACACGTGAACATAGCCTTATGGTCCTTTTATACGAAGTTTGCAGTGATCATCAGAGGTAGATGATGTGTGGATTTCCTTAAGTATACTTCTAAGGAATGCCCCTTCCATAAGCCTCTTCCCACAGTGAAATGTTATAATGTCGCCCATAGGATGTCATAAAAATAGTGTATAATGTGAAGTATTCTTGGTTTTGTGGGATGTCGCTAGCCCAATGGTTATTTATTATATAGTTCTTTATATTTTTGCAAGTCACTTTACATTTTGGGGGTTACTTGTCTTTTAAGTGATATCTATCCCCAAATTCTTCCTAGCTTTCAGTTGCCAAAGACACTGCTTTTAATAAGCTCATTTATATCCAGCGTGTGTGATCTAGATACACAGAAGCATAAATATGAAATAGAAATGCAAATTGTGTGCTGAGTTATAGTCATGATGAATGTGCGCTCTAAACCGTGCTTACGACTATACAGAACATTAGAAATTATGAAGTAAATAACAAGCGCGAAGAAGAGTGCAGAGAAAAAATATATAATGGGAATTTTACATGATGCAGTTATTTTTATGGCCCGGCATTGTAATCATCTAGCGATACTGGGATAATAAAAGTCTACATTATTGTATGCATGTGTAGTGACTGTAAAATGTATTATTAACATTTATTTAGAACATGCCATCAAACTGTATCTATCCCTGCTGTGGATGTGTACACTCAGGAAGAGACATTAAAAGCTAGATATAAAGGGGCTACAACTGACCTACAGTAACTGGCAGGCTATGTCAGATGCAATGGAAACTTCATGAAGGTATGCTGAAAATTACCTACATTGGATAAGGAGACAACGCGGTCATCAGACACATTGGCCCTCATTCATTATTCAGTAGATGGTGCAATTCACACCAACTACGGTAGTTCTTGAGGCACAAATAAGGCCCAATTTCTTGTACCTTTTCAGCTCTCATCTGGCACGTTCCACAGCCTACACCACATTTATTACACATAAGTTCAAACAAACATGTTTTTTTATCCATGTACGCAGTGAACTGCACACAGACCAATTGTAACCTAGTACAAGGTGTTCAGTGCACAGAGACAGGGCCACCACCACTGAACAAGACACAGAAATTGGAATATCAAGACTGGACCAGTTAATATATGAATACAGATTTTTCAGAGGTTTTACAGGCTGAGACAAGAGTGGTGGACCAGCTAGATGAGCCCGTGGCTGGATCAGTAATGGGCACAGACCTTCACTTTGACTCAGGCGCCTGGAAGGTGGAGATGCAGTACTGCTTTGGGCTGGTATTATTAAAGATAAGCTGGTTGGACCTTTTAGGGCTGAATGTGGACTCAGAATCAACTAAAAAACCTACTGATTGTTTTTAGAAGACCCTTTTTGCAAGCAGTCTTGATTTTTATGCAGGACTAAGCTCCACCGCATGCATTGAAGTCTCCACTGTAGAGACAAAAACTGAGGGCACTACTATAAATATAAGTAAATGGGATCATTGACAACACCCTAAAGAAATATGAGTAAACAACAAAGAAAGTAGCGTGTAAAGGTAAGATTTAACAAAATTATCTTTATTCAAAATTAGACAAGCAAAACAAGACGTGATTTAAAAACAATTAAAAAATCCACAGGTCTATAGATGAACAACAACATGGAAGGTCATATAAGTACCCTCCAGACTCCACCACTATGTGCACCGGGAGGGTGCTGAGGTCAGGCACACTATACAGTAAAAAATAAACATTTAAACAGTCCAAAATCACAAAATAATTCCTTTGACTGTAAATAATTGAACCTGTTTAAACGGAATATAATAATGCCTAAGAATGGAAAGAGTGAGGAACTATCCCTATTAGAGGGAAATAATAAACACAAGTCAGAGGGAAATAAGAAGAAAAAACAAATAAATAAGGCTGTATAAGACCTGTTGGAATCTAAGAAGGGTCACCCGGTCACATTATAGAGGAGGGTAAAGAGCCCCACACATGTCACCACACAGCATGGCTTCCTCATCCTCCACTGCCACTCCATAGCTAGCCAGTAAAAGACGTAAAGACAACCCAACAGCCGATACATACTGCCCCAATCCAACTGCAGACTAGTAGGACAGGTGGGTCCCTGACGGCTTCTCCCAGCCCACTGCCCTGGATTGAAAAGTCTCTGTTTATAGGCAGAGGCTTCTCAATTCAGGGCAACAGGCAGGGAAAGCCACCAAGGATATTTTTGTCTAAAAAAATATGTTTTTCTGTGAAACGCAAAGTTTTAGCGTCAAATATATCTGGCTAAGTTCATACAGCCAGTTTCTAATACATACTGTCCATGGATTTGGCAGTATGTATCAGCTGTCAGGTTCTCTTTAAAGATGAAAGAAAAATGTCATGGCTCCCATCCTTTTCATTTATTTCACTTCTATAGTGCCATTAATTCCACAGCATTATACATATATCAATGTTCAGATTGGGGCTCACAATCTAGATTCCCTATCAGTATGTGTTTGGAGTGTGGGAGGAAACCCACGCAAACACAGGAGAACATACAAACTCCTTTCAGATGTTGTCCTTGGTGGGGTTTGAACTCTGGACCCCAGTGCTGCAAAGCAACTGAACCCTATTGAGAGTTTCGGGGCCATTGCTAAATGGGAGAGCTATGGTGAAGAAAAAGAGTACACCTCTGTGAACAGTGTCTGGGAGAGTCTCTGGTTGGTGCTGCCCAAAAATCTGATTGTCCACAAGTTTAGAAACTGACAAATTCCATGGATGGAAGGTTTATACATAAAGGTGCCTATATTGATCACTGATAATTTTTTTAAATGTCAGAAATGACATAGGAAAACGTAGATTTTTAATTTAGTTGCAAAACAATAGTTCAATAATTCTGCACACACAGATATTATCCTAAGAAAGACTAAACCTCACTTTACTATGTTAAATATTCAGGTTTCCAGTTTATTAACCTTTTGTATTGGGAGACAACATTATAGTTATTCAATAATTAAAATAAACATGAAAAATACAAATGCCCAATAATTGTGCACACAGTGGTAATGCTTTCAAACACAATACACAGTATTTAAAGCATCATAGAACTGATCAAACGATCGCTGCTTTAAGTCCCATTAGATGAGGGGGACATAAAAATAGCGTGGTTAATTTAAAAAAAAAGAAGCTTCACTTCCTTAAAAATAAAAATGTATAAATAATAATGTTTTAGTTTTTTATATTTGCTACAAAAACAGTTGTAAGATATGGCTAAAAGATAGAGCTCTTGAAGTGCCACAACATAAAATAAAGTTGGAATTTTGCAGAATATTTTACATTTTAAGAAGCAGCTTGCTATATGTAAGACAGCTGGGGAAAGGGCAGGCCATGTAACTGATAGAAATCTATTCTGACTGCAGACCTAAACACTCGTGGAAAGTGGCAGAGGGCAGCTTCATCATCAGAACATGAAATCCCTGTTGTAATGTCAGTGTTTACATCCAGGAAAACATGAATTTCAAATGTTTGAAGTTACCAAAATTAAAGGATTTGCATGTGGGAGTGCACGTCCTGAGTTTATCTAATGTGGCCTTTATGTCTTCCTGCCACAGTTACCATCAGGATTTCCCAGATACATCATATTTGTGGTAGGTTCCTTATATACAGAGCAAGAAAGGAATACTATATACCGTATATACTCGAGTATAAGCCGACCCGAGTATAAGCCGACCCCCCTAATTTTGCCACAAAAAACTGGGAAAACTTATTGACTCGAGTATAAGCCTAGGGTGGAAATGCAGCATTTACCGGTGAATTTCAAAAATAAAAATAGATCATTATTTCCCCATAGCTGTGCCATATAGTGCTCTGCACCGTTCATATTTCCCCATAGGTGTGAACCATATAGTGCTCTGCACCGTTCATATTTCCCCATAGGTGTGAACCATATAGTGCTCTGCACCGTTCATTGTGCCCCATAGATGTGCCATATACGGTGCTCTGCACCGTTCACTGTGCCCCATACATAGCTGTGCTGTGCCATATACGGTGCTCTGCACCGTTCACTGTGCCCCATAGCTGTGCTGTGCCATATACGGTGCTCTGCACCGTTCACTGTGCCCCATAGCTGTGCTGTGCCATATACGGTGCTCTGCACCGTTCACTGTGCCCCATAGCTGTGCTGTGCCATATACGGTGCTCTGCACCGTTCACTGTGCCCCATAGCTGTGCTGTGCCATATACGGTGCTCTGCACCGTTCACTGTGCCCCATACATAGCTGTGCTGTGCCATATACGGTGCTCTGCACCGTTCACTGTGCCCCATAGCTGTGCTGTGCCATATACGGTGCTCTGCACCGTTCACTGTGCCCCATAGCTGTGCTGTGCCATATACGGTGCTCTGCACCGTTCACTGTGCCCCATAGCTGTGCTGTGCCATATACGGTGCTCTGCACCGTTCACTGTGCCCCATAGATGTTCCACATAAATTTGTGCCGCCGCTGCCGCAATAAAGAAAAAAAAACACATACTCACCTCTCTTGATTGCAGCTCCCGGCGTCTCGTTCCGGCGCCTCCATCTTCCCGGCGTCTCTGCTCTGACTGATCAGGCAGAGGGCGCCGCGCACACTATATGCGTCATCGCGCCCTCTGCCTGATCAGTCAGAGAGCGCAGACGCCGGGAAGATGGAGGCGCCGGCCGGGAAGATGGATCGGCGCCCGGCGGCTGGAACGAGGACAGGTGAATATGCTATACTCACCTAGTCCTGGCGATCCTCGCGCTGTCCCCTCCTGTCTTCGGTGCCGCAGCTTCTTTCTCTATCAGCGGTCACCGGCACCGCTGATTAGAGAAATGAATAAGCGGCTCCGCCCCTATGGGAGGTGGAGCCGCTTATTCATTTCTGTAATGAGCGGTCCCACGTGACCGCTGAAGAGAGGAAGAAGCTGCAGCGCCGAAGCCCGTGGGACGGCAGGGACAGCGCGAGGATCGCTGGGACTAGGTAAGTATACCTCAGCGCCCTCACCCGCCGACCCCACCGCTACCGTGACTCGAGTATAAGCCGAGGGGGGCACTTTCAGCCCAAAATTTTGGGCTGAAAATCTCGGCTTATACTCGAGTATATACGGTAATATAGCGATCAAAATTATAGAAATACAAAACATGACATTCAGAGGCCCTATCAGATTGTCATAGACGGTTTTATATCTGACTGTATCTGCTGCACACGACACGCTGCTATAGGGGCTGACTAACTGGATCGCACAGTGATTTTTATGGAGTTTTCCAGCCATAATTATTATAACTAAGGATGAGTGAATAGCTTTGGATAACTCCTTATCCAAATAGCTGCCTTGGTAACCTGGATACCTGGAGTGCTCCTGATAATCAGCTGTTCGGCGCCGTAGCTGCATGTGTCACGGCTGTGTGACAGTCACAACAAACAAGCTATCCATGCATACGTTGTGACTGTCACACAGATGTAAATGCTAATATACTAGTATGCTTAGAGAAGCCCCGAGTAGCAAGGTTAGATTGCATCAATAAAAAGCCCGAAGACATATAGGTCGCGGGGGTAGGCACAAGCCGCAGAGATACAATGGTGTGTCACAAGTGACACTAACTGCTGGATGGAGCAGGAGCCACGCGGAATGTACTGCCAGTATGGGCTGCAAAGTAGTGCGCATAAGGTAGAAACAAGCTACTGAGATAGGGTAGTGTGTCACGGACTGACACTATCTGCTGAATGAAGCAGGAGGCACACGGTATGTACCACCAGTATGGGCTGCAAAATAGTGCTCAAGGGGTAGGCACAAACTGCTGAATGAAGCAGGGGCCACACGGCATACACCGCCAGTCTGGGCTGCAAGAATAGTGCACACTATCCGCCTAATCAGCAACAGGAAGCACGCGGTGTCCACCTGCACTTGCACCTGCACTAGCGGTGGACCGCTCTCCAGGTGCCCCAGGAACACAATGATGGGATGAAGGTATCCTTCCTCACTGTATTCCTCTGCCGCTGTAAAAAAATAGTCCCTAGTCTCACTTTTGGCATTGCTATGTGAGAAATTTTCCCACGCAGCAATTGCCATAAAGTGAGACTTTGAACTATAGTAACCTCAATGATGCACTGCAGGAGCCATTGTCTCCTGTCAGTGTGTCACTGAGGGTCCTATAGGGCAGTGACATCACCCGATGTCACTGTTCTATAGGGGAGATTGTCGTCCCGCACAGAGCCCCGGCAGCCCGCACAGAGCCCAGTCAGCCTGCACAGAGCCCCGGCGGCCCGCACAGAGCCCCGGCTGGCCCGCACAGAGCCCCGGCAGGCCCGTACAGACCCCGGCAGCCCGCACAGACCCTCGGCAGCCCGCACAGAGCCCCGCCAGCCCGCACAGAGCCCCGCCAGCCCGCACAGAGCCCCAGCAGCCCGCACAGAGCCCAGTCAGCCCGCACAGAGCCCCAAACATCAACAGTCGCACTCAAAAAGGTATCTTCAGAGTGTTATTAGCCAAACAAGTGGTTTATTTTTATTATGAATATCACCAACAGTTTAAATAGAAAATTTGCGGTGAATTTTCTATTTAAACTGTTGGTGATATTCATAATAAAAATAAACCACTTGTTTGGCTAATAACACTCTGAAGATACCTTTTTGAGTGCGACTGTTCATGTTTAAGGCTATACATTGGAGGATTCCTCCACATTCAGTCTGCACCATTACCAGCGTGAGTGCACGTCTTGTTCTTTACTACACACAGACCCCCGGCAGGCCCGCACAGACCCCTGGCAGGCACGCACAGACCCCCGGCAGGCACACACAGACCCCGCTCGCACACACACACAGTCTCTGCCCACGCCCCGCCCACACTCCATTATAGTGCATCATTGCACTATGAGAACTTCCGGTTACTGTATCTGATATCGCAAAAGTATCGTAACTCGCTATCGGAATTCCGATACAGCGAATGTCGGCCGATACCCAATATTTGCAGTATTGGAATGCTCAACACTACTACTGATTTTTTATTGCTAGTGTATTACAGTGCAATCACACCGATGGCCTGGATGAGATTAATACCTATGGCACACTTAGGCACACTTTGCTGGCCACTGTAGAAAATGGGAACTTGAAACGATATCTCATTAGTATTTCAGAAAGGACCAAATTGCCCATCCCCATAAACACAGAGAGAATATTTGTAAAACAATTCCAAACAATTTATACTTCCTGTCCTCCAAACATGTTCATTGCTTCTCTTAAATGGAGTAGTCTAAACAGTGGAACTGTCCTGTCACAACACTTCAGCTATAGCACAGATTCCGCAGGTATTGAACAGGCAGAGCAGGGGGATATTTGTAAGGAATAAATGCATAGTGGGTTACCATCATAGCCTCCAGCATGTCTATGTAGGAGTCATGAATTAAAAAGATATAGAACTATACACTGTTTAGTGAAAAACCACCAGGTATAAATTCCAAAAATTAAAAAATGGCAGCTAGCCCCTTATGGAGTCTCAAAAAAATGAGTTTATTTTTTAAATTACAATGTTTCTGTCTCTTTAAGGGTTTTATCAGTATAGCAATATAATGTAGCAATGCAGAATGCAAGAACATGGAGATTTTTTAATTCACACCAGTTATAATACCGTTGAAAAAAAATGAGAGATTTTTTTTTCCATTTTATACATAAGATAGTGGTGGTGATAAAAGCTACAAGAAATGACTGACCTAAAGAATAGTGAGGTCTCTTTTAGCTGTTTCAAGCCTTTCGAAGCCTGAAGCAATACAAAGAAATTGCAAAAGACAGAATACACACAGCAAGATGTGTTCACTTTTATTCAGATCTTTTTCAGAAGGGTTCCAGGAAGAATGTACCCAAAAAGGGGTGGTGGGACACAATCTATCTCAGCTACCAAAGCTTGCTTCAATCTCTGCTGTATGCCTACTTAGAAGCTGCTGTCTATCTCTAACAGTGGAATATAAATGCAACGTGTGCCGATGCCTCTGCTCCCATTGGCACCTGGGCAATGTCATTGCGATGGGTACCTTGACAGCTGGGGACCTGCTGAATGCCCCTATGGCTGCCATATTGGTACTCCTGTGAAGCCTGCCCATCTTAAAGTCAGTGCAGTGCTTTAAAGAGAAAACAAAATGCCAAAATATCCACCTCCCAAAAATAATATTTTCTGAACAGTGAACAGTACCCCAAATTTGGAATTAATAAGCTATGCTGCTAAGAAAATAAAATGTTACAGGTTTTGGAAAATGGTGACACAATTCAACATATTTTTTCTTCACAAATTCTGAATTTTTTTCAAAACTTAAAAAAAAAGAAAGAAAAAAAAGCTAATATCTGGGCACCTCTGACCTTTCGTGGCACCTGCACACTGCAGTACGTCTGTGCAGGAGCACGATGCCGAGCAGACTGTGTGGATGATGCAGGGGCATACCACCCACATGAACCAAGTAGGACGGCGACAATAAGAAGATGGGAGGCGCCGGACCGAGGCCAGTGACACCTAGTGGACCGGACCGCCCCACAGGTGAGTGTAATAAAAGTTATTTTTCTTCTTTTAGGCTATGTGCACACGGTGCGGATTTGCCTCCAGATCCGCAGCGGATTGGCCGCTATGGATTCGCAGCAGTTTTCCATCAGGTTTACAGTACCATGTAAACCTATGGAAAACCTAATCCGCTGTGCCCATGGTGCGGAAAATACTGCGCGGAAACGCTGCGTTGTATTTTCCGCAGCATGTCAATTCTTTGTGCGGATTCCGCAGCGTTTTACACCTGTTCCTCAATAGTAATCCGCACAAAAAACGCAGGAAATTCGCGGTAAATCCACAGTGCGCTTTACCTGCGGATTTTTCAAAAACTGTGCGGAAAAGTCCGCACACGAATCTGCAACATGTGCACATAGCCTTACAGCTCAGGTTGGGCACTTATCCACAGCATTATAGAATGCTGTATATCAGGCCTGAAGACGGTGACTGCATCTCATACCATTTAAGTTACAGTCTGACATTATTTCTAATAATGTAAAATTCAATAACAATGGGTGATTAATGTAGAAAAATAATACAACACATGATTTGCAGTGAGACATCTTTACAAAAACACAGGGAATCTCCTAAAACTGGACTAAAGTAGGTCTTAGCTCATGGAAACAATGTACAACTACTAGAGAAATTAGGGAGTTCTGGGGGTAGCTGGTTTACAAATGAACACCACCCTTATATATATATATATATATATATATATATATATATATATATATATATATTTTAAAGATGTTTTTAAAATGATAAGTAACATACCCAAAAAGATTGTGAAAGGAAGATTGGAGAAGATAAGATTTGAGACTCGCTGCATGGTAAATATAGTAAGTACATGAAAATCACATGTTAAAAAACATTGTTATAACAGAAAAAGAAATGTTATTGGTGTCATGTATTGTAGTTTAGTCCTGTTAATGTCCTTCACACTTGCTGCTGAATCAACATGTTAATACTACATCTATGTCTACTGAAAAGCTTTTCAAGACTCAGTTGCACATTTTTACGGGTAATTAAGTGTGCCAAAGAGGTTGTCATTTGTTTTACATCATGTGCCCTATAGTAGGGAATATTAGAAAATTATTATAAATATTATAACATTTTGATTGTCCCACTGGAGCTGTATGGGATTTAAGGTGTAAGGTGTATTGTTTCTTTGTTTTATAACATTCTGTTAGTAAAATTATGGAAAATCCCTTTTAACTAGTTGGTAGTGTACACTGTATTGCCAAGAAAAGCCACAACTTAACAGCTCAGAATCATGAACTGTAATTTTGAGAATGCATTGATGTTGGCATGAAATTTATGAGGTGCTTATGCAAATTGTCTCTTCAGAGAGAAAGAGAACTAGAACTCTAGTGCCACCTATTGGAACTAGCAATCATAACAGTCAATGTCGACCCTTTAACGAGCCTTGTCACATTTGCATATTTCCCAGAGGAGCATTGCGACTTTAAGTCTCCTCACCTCGACAAGCTTAACATGTCACTGTCCACAAGGAGAAACGATACTTCTTGGATGAGGTGCTTACAAATGTAAATGGAGAGAAGTGTCTGTGCTGGTGTTGACAAGTTTTCTATGATATGCCTCCTAGGAGTGCACGGTCATTTCTGGTAAGGTGTATAATTAGAGCATAAACTTTTTCCAGTTTCAATAATTTTATGGACAAATTTTTGGACATGAATTTAATAAAATAATGCAGAATAAACACAAAGAGAAGTAATCATGTTTCGGGTGAATGTGTTCATATAATGCAGGAAATAATGTAGAAGCCTGCAGACAGTGACGGACTGGGGAGCCAAGGGTCCACCTGTAACCCAGACTTTGGGGGGCCCACTTTTCACCTGCATACAAATATTACATTACCCTCATTCACAAATGTACCTATATCTCTATAGAATAAACTGGGTGGTTTGGTTTATGAATGATGAGATTCTGGTTTTCTATACAGACTGAATAGAGTCACGTACTGCCCATACAGTGGCCTGGGGGTGCAGATCGGTATTGGGGCCCAACGGAGGATTTCCCGGTTACCCTATGGGCCAATCCGAACCTGCCTGCATGTTAGACTTGGATTGGCAAATGGGGAACAGGTGAATTCCCTAGTGGGCCACTGTGCTAGAGTGGGCTAAAACTCTCAAATATGAGTGTCAAGGGGACATTACACATGATTCACTATATACAGACAGTGGTAGCATCTCCACAAAGTAACCAGTTTATCTTACATATGAATGCGAATATAGCCTTATGCTCATCATAACTCAAACAATTCCTGGCATATTGATTATGAATTGAAAATTGCACCTAATATGTTTTTCTATAGTATGTGATATCATTGTTTATCTCATGCTTTTAAAGATTTCGAGATTCGGAGACTGTTAAGAGGAAATGATTAAAGTGACCCTGTCAGCAGGATTGTGCACAGTAACCTATAGACAGTGTTGCACCGGTGCCTTTATATTGATTAAAATGATACCTGGGTGATGAAATCTGTCTTATGGTTGTTTTTTAATCTTTATTTTCCGTTTTTAGTCAATAATATGTCCGTGCTCTGAGGCGGGGTCTTTGTGGTGCTCCGATTAGCTCTTTATAATGCAGCCTGCTAATAGGTCACTGATCCCTCACTGACCTGCCTCTTAGTTTACATAAAGAACACCTGTGCACACTGAAGAAAAAAAAAAAAAACCTTCTACAGGCAGGCGCCTGCAGCATAATCGCATGTTTAGGTTTCTAGTAATTACTGTTCTTCCTGTTATTGATCAAGTCCCCCCAAAAAAAATCAATTTGAAAATGGCACCCGCCGTGCTTGGGCAGCAGCAGCGATTGGTGTATATAGAGGCGATCTGATAGCTGCTACCGCACAGGCATGGCGGGCGACATTGTTGAACTGATTTTTTTCTTTGTACTTGATCAATAACATGAAGAACAGTGATTACTAGGACACTGAACATATGCAATTATGCTGCAGTGCAGGTGCCACGGCAATAGCGTTCATTTTTCCCTTCAGTATGTACAGATATTCATTATGTAAACTAGGGGACAGGTCAGTGATGGGTCAGTAATGGGTCAGAACCCATACAGATGACTACATAAGCAGAGCACCACATGGAGACCCCCACAGGCCGCCCCTGAGCACGAGCATATCATTAACTGAAAACTGAAAAGATTAAACTACCACAAGATGGATTTCATCAACTAAGTTATCATTTTAATCAGTGTAACGGTGCCGACCTGACACTGTCTGTAGGTTACTGTGCACAATCCTGCTGACTGGTTCCCTTTAAGCAACACAGGGATGTGTAAATGGATTGTAATGTACAGAGAATATCCATAGACTGACTATTCAGCAGCTAAACTACACTATGCTGCTATTATCAATTGTAAAATGGAGTAAGATTATTCATAGATCTTGAATTATCAAAAGTTTTCCGTTTGTGGAAAATTCATGCAAATTAGGTAATGGTATATAATGTTATATAGATAGAATATTCTCTCGTTTGACACAAACAAATGAAACTAAAATTAATAAACCAGATTAATTTCAATGCAGGTCAAAGGATGAAACCAAACCATAGTTAATTTCCCATCTAATGAAATGCTGCACAAAATATCAGGTTATTTACATGTACTCAATAGATTTCAATACTTGTAAAATGATCACTTGAATGTATTTTATAGCTTAGAAATGGACGATAAATGTTTTGGTTTGGTTTCTAAATAAACAGCGGGCACGGTGAGACAGAACCCAGCTTCCATTACATTGTACACAACTGGGTCAAAGATTAAAAGTCTACTGCCTCTTTCTATTAAACATAGGATGGCTGATTTATTCCAGAGGAGGTAAAAACATGTATTAGCCACATAACAGGATAGAGGTTTTTATTGTATTGCACTATGCTTCTAAAACTTAACATGTACAAAACAGAATTCATTGTCTTTCCCCCATCTCACGCAAACCCCCAACGAATCTATCCATTACAGTAAACGGCGGCCCACTCTCCACAGTCCCACAATCCTTGACACTGATCTCTCCTTCAAACTGCATATCCAAGCCCTTTCCACTTCCTGCCGCCATCAATATTTCACGGATCCGTACATTCCTAAACCAAGAATCTGCAAAAACCCTAGTCCATGCCCTCATCATCTCCCACCTTGACTACTGTAGCCTCCTGCTCTGTGGCCTCCCCTCGAGCACTCTTGCACCCCTCCAATCTATTCTAAGTTCAGCTGCTCGACTAATCCACCTGTCCCCCGCTATTTCCCAGCCTCTCCCCTCTGTCAATCCCTTCACTGGCTCCCCATTACCCAGAGAATCCAGTACAAAAGCCTAACCATGACATTCAAAGCCATCCACAACCTGCCTCCTCCATACATCTGTGACCTCGTCTCCAAGAACTTTCCTGCACGCAACCTCCGATCATCACAAGATCTCCTTCTCTACGCCTCTCTTATCTCCTCTTCCCACAATTGCATACGAGATTTCTCTCGCGCATCACCCCTATTCTGAAACCACAACATATCAGACCCTCACCTACCATCGAAACCTTCAAAAAGAACCTGAAGACCTACCTCTTCCGGCAAGCCTACAACCTGCAGTAACCACCGATCGACCAAACCACTGCACGACCAGCTCTATCCTCACCTACTGTATCCTCACCCATCCCTTGTAGATTGTGAGCCCTCGCGGGCAGCGTCCTCTTTCCTCCTGTACCAGTTGTGACTTGTATTGTTTAAGATTATTGTACTTGTTTTTTTTATGTATACCCCTCCTCACATGTAAAGTGCCATGGAATAAATGGTGCTATAATAAGCAATATAAGTAATACTAATAGTAATAATAATGTTCTGTCTTGTAGATGTAGTCAACTTTACAAGATCATTAAATAAATAATTTAGCTTTCTTTTTAGATATAAAGTAAAAGATATTACAGCTCCATAAGGATGCTTGGTGTTATAAGATGCAGGGTGTTGTGGGAAAATAAAACAGCGGTTAATGAACAACTCACAGATTATGATCAAGTTGAAAATCCAAGGGATCAACTGGTCGTAATTTAATATTGCAATGACATTGCCTAGTAAAATATGATACTGGATGCCTCCTTCCAGTGCTTACAGACAAGACTGTTAAAGGGGTTCTTCAAAAAATGGCCACAATTAATTCAAATTACAGTCCACCCCTAGTCACATGTCAAGATGAACTGCAGTTTGAAGAAACTCAGATAAACCTGCAGAGCTGGTAGTAAAGACACATACATTATTGAGCCAAGGAGAAGGGCTGTGACATCAAAAGATTTTAATCTTCTCCGCTGACTGTCCACAAGGTCTGAAGCTGGAAAATATATATATATATATATATATATATATATATATTTGTGCTGAGTCAGCCCAGAAGATGATTTATTTCTTCTCATGTCACAGCCCTTATCTGGCAGCTTACCAGTATATTTGCTTACCATATAGCTTCTCAGTCAGTTGAGACACACGTCTCAAAAGCTGTGTTTCTTTGAACTGCAGCCCGTCCTGACACATGACTAGGATGGGCTGCCAGTTGAATTATGTCACAGAAACTATTACATTTTATTTTACGGCTGTTTTCATACGTGTAGTTTTTTGCCACACAACGGAAGTAGGACAATGATGGGCACAATTTGGAAACCATTTATCAACAGAAGTTCTGCAGTTTATCATAATCAGTGATCCGTTTTGATTTCTTAACCCCTTAACGAACGCCAAAACGCATTAAAATGGCAGCCGTTAAAGTGTCTTATTCCCTCATTGCCAATTTAAATGACGATTGGCAATACGCCTTAGTGCCCCTTCCCCCAGCGGTGGAAAATCTCTGGGGTTCCAGCTTTGGTCCCCAATCATGTGATCGCCATTATTCGATGAATAATGACAATAATGTAAAAAAAAAGTGTGTTGGCTATTAAAAATATTTATCTCTCTTTTAACATGATATACATGTCAGAGGAGAGAAAAAATGAGGTCCCCAAGTCCCTCTTGGGTTCTTTCGCCATCCTCTGCTCCCTCCAGCTCTGTCCCACAGCCCTCCGCCTCCTGCAAAAAAAATGGAGAGCGCATTCGCAGTCCACCCACTGGGATCTGCCAGAAGGCACCTGGCACCCGCAGGGATTATTCCTACTGGTTAATTTTGATCAAAAGCCAATAATTAGTATGTCATCATTCCCTCTGTCATCCCCTTAGTCAGATTACATTTTTTTATTTTAGAATTTTTTTCTTTCATTTGCAATTACGGTTAAAGTTAGGGTTGGTTTTAGGTATTTTCAAAAGTTAAAAGAAAAAAAAATGACAATATGACGACTAGCATTGAGAGCAAGTGTTCACTACTCGAGTTTGCATCGGGGCAACTCGAGCACCAGCACCAGCACCTGGTTCATACCGGAGCACTCCGATGCAAACTCTAGTACCAAGCATTTGCACACACTAATGACAACATTCAATATGATGACCTAATGCTATCAAATTCTGTGTAGTAACTTTGGGTCAAAATCCTCACTATACCCCTGGATAAAATCTGTGAGTGAAGTAGTTTCCAAAATGGTGGAACTTGTGGGGGGTTTTCATTATTTACGCACATCAGAGGCTCTCCAAACTCAATATGGCATCCGGTTTCTATTCCACCCATTTTTTTTGTTCAAAAAGTCAAACGATGCTACTTCACTTAAAAACCCTTACGTCTGCCCAAACAGTAGTTTTCACCCACATATGGCGTTTCAGCATACTCAGGAGAAATCGCACAACACATTTTGGGGTCCATTTTCGCCTGTTATCCTTGCAAAAGCAAAACAAATGGGGCTAAAGTCAATTTTTTGCGAAAACAAATAAAATATTTTTTTCATTCCACATTCCATGAATTCCTGTGATGGATGGAAGATTGATGGATGGATGAGGGAGTGATGGATGGATGTGTGAGGGATGTATGAGCGAGGGAGGACTAGATGGATGAGGGAGAGCTAGATGGATGAGGGAAGAGTGGATGAAGGAGGGAAGGATGGAGAAGGGAGAGGTGGATGAGGGAGGGAGGGATGAAAGAGTGAGAGAGGGGGATGGATGGATGAATGAATGAGGGAGGGATAGATGGATGAATGAAGGAGGGATGGATGGATGAATGAAGGAGGGATGGATGGATGAATGAAGGAGGGATGGATGGATGGATGAGGGAGAGATGGATGGATGAGGGAGAGATGGATGAATGAAGGAGGGATGGATGGATGACTAAAGGAGAGATGATGGATGACTGAAGGAGAGATGGATGGATGAATGAGGGAGGGATGGAGCGAGGGATGGAAGGAGGGATGCAGGGCCAGCGTCAGCACCCGGCATACCTGGGCAAGTGTCGGGGCCCTGGCAAGACAGGGGGGCCCATTCAGGGCCAGCGTTAGGGGCAGGCAGCTGCCTAGGGCCCCCACTCCCCCATGGGCCCTCAGCTAGCGGCACATCACACAGCAGCCGCTATGGGGCCTCTGTGAGGCAGGGGGTCTGCCTGTCACCAGCACCAACTCCCCCGCCGCCGCATTCAAAGCAAATGATGGAGGAGAGAGCATCACCTGACGCTCCCTCTCTTATCATTCCCCCACTCTGCCTCTGACACTGCCACTGCGGATGCGCGATGACATCATCACGCACTCGCTGTGCATTAGGTAGTGCAGCGGCAGCCGCCGAGACCGGAGCAGGGAGCAGCGCAGGCACGTTGAGAGGTGGGGAGTGTTCTTTTGTAACTATAACAGTGAGTACTGGACTATGGGGCCATTCTTGGGGGGAGGGGGCCGTGCTGTATACTACATGTCTGTGCTATATACTACATGGCTGTGTTATATACTACGTGGGCTGTGCTATATACTATATGGGCTGTTATATGCTACGTGGGCTGTGGTATATACTACACGGCTGTTCTATATACTTCGTGGGCTGTGCTATATACTATATGGGCTGTTATATTCTACATGGGCTGTGCTATATACTACATGGCTGTTCTATACTGTATACTACGTGGGCAGTGTTATATACTATGTGGCTGTGCTATATACTATATGGGCTGTTATATGCTATGTGGTCTGTGCTATATACTACTTGGCTGTTCTATATACTATGTGGGCAGTTATATACTATGTGGCTGTGCTATATACTATATGGGCTGTTATATGCTACGTGGGCTGTGCTATATACTTTGTGGCTGTGTTATATGCTACGTGGGCCGTTATATACTATATGGCTGTGTTATATGCTACGTGGGTGTGTTATACACTACATGACTGTGCTATATGCGATCATGAATCGTGGTATGTGTTAAAGGGGGGGCCCACTGAGACTCTTTCGCCCGAGGCCCTCAAAAACCTGGAGCCGGCGCTGGAGGGATGGATGAATGATGGAGGGATAAAGTGAGGGATGGATGGATGGATGCAGGAGGCATGGATGGATGCACACAGCACATTAGATTCACCTATGAAGAAGCATTTTCCTTCCTGATCAGTTCAATCAGCTGAGTTATTAACCTGCTGACTGGCACTGGGAGGCTGAAGGAGGAGGAGGGTCTGACAGAGACTGGGGGGTGTCTATTGTGAGGTATATGACCAGTCTCTGCCAGAAAGAAAAACTATAGGTGGAGTGAGCAGCTCCTCTAGACTCAGGAGAGAGCTGCTCACATGACTAGGTGTGCCATCTAGGACACCATACAGGATGCTGACAAAGAGTATATTACAAACTGTCAGCATTCTGCATCCTAGGAACACACAAATTATGCAAAAAGCATGGGCAACCCCTTTAAGTAACTTTTTTTATTCTAACACTTGTACCCAACATGGGTAGAGGTTAAAGATACAAACAATTTATTACCCAGCATGAACCCACTTTGATAAATGCGATATATGTCTGTTTTTTACACGAGTGTATGAGGCTGCATATTTTTGCTTAACAGAACCGCAGCATCTAACAGTTCCAGCAAAGTGGATGGGATTTATAGAAATCTGCCCTTTGTGCTTTTCTTTTTACACTGCACAAACTGACCTGTGATGTCAATTTCTCCTGTGGGTATAAGGAGCAATGTGCAGATCTTCCCCATTACATTATATGTGGAAAATCCACAGGAAAAAAAGTGTTATTTGTTTTTAGTGTATTTCCCACTGCAGAAATGTACTAAAAGTGCATGAAGTCCACACAAGACTGTATCAAATAAACTTTTGTCAAAGTCAAACAGCAGAAAGTATCAAAAAGAAAGCACTGTCAACTTCAAAAACTGCACCGTCAAAACAAGATAACAATGCATGCAAAAAAATGCACAAAAAAAAAAAGAAAGTAAAAAAAAAATGCAAAAACGTGAATAAAATCTGCAACATCAAAAACTCAAATACTCTTCGTTGGAACATAGCCTAAAAGAAGGCACATGTCAAAATTGTTGGCACCCCTCGTTTAATGACATAAAAACCCACAATGGTCACAGAGATAACTTGATTCTGACAAAAGTAATAATAAATAAAAGATCTATGAAAATTAACAAATGAAAATCAGACATTGCTTTTCCACCATGTTTCCGCAAAATTAATAAAATAAAACTCACAACTTTTGAGGCAATCACTGCAATCAAACGATTCCTGTAACTGTCAGTGAGACTTCTGCTCCTCTCAACAGGTATTTTGGCCCAATCCTCAAGAGCAAACTGCTTCAGTTGTCTCGTGTTTGAAGGTTTGCCTTTTTCAGACAGAAAATAATTTTTATTATTACTTTTGTCCTATTCAAGTTATTTCTATGACTATTGTGGGTTTTTCTGTAATTAAACAAGGGGTGCCGACAATTTTGACCACATGTGTATATGTATAATGACTCTGCCACCAGTCTGTGGTCTTAGAGGTCAGGAGGCATCCTCACACCGAAACCTCATCAGAACAGAAGCTCCAACTATCCCTCACCTGACCACTGATTGGCTGAAGTCAGGTGACTGGCATCAGTTCAGGCAACAATGGACACCATTGGCGTGGCAGCACTGGAATGGAGGACTCCACTTGTAAGTATTTGTTCTCTCTTTTATTTAGCCTCTGTACAGTTTGAAACGTTCAGGTCTAGGTTTGCACTGGAAGGTATTACTAAATTGGTCCCATTATTGTAAAGATGTTATTGGCTTCTATGAATGGAGAGGGCTTTATCACCTTAGGCATGCCACCAATTTTCGCTTTTAAGTTTTGCATTTTTCTTCCTCTTCTTCCAAGAGCCAGTAATGCTGCATCTATAAGTCCCAGCTATGAATCTATGAATGGTGAACATGATGAAAAAAAATGAAATGTCAAAATGGCCATGGTCAATGCATTTATATTTTCCCATCTACATTGCTGTGTGTGGACTTGTTTTTTGGGGAACAAGTTGTATGCACAGGGCCATAGATTTGTTATTGCATTGTTTGGGGGGGGGGGGGGAAAGATGCAACAATCAAAATATTGCTAAGAAGAAAAGAAATTAGACCTATTAAAAACCAGTTGTACGACCATCACTCATAGGCTTCATAGAATTAACACGATGGTGGTGAAGTGGGGACCACCAGGCACACAGATATCATAGCAATCACTCCTGTAATCATGTTACACTGGTATTGGAAGAGATAGTCACCCAAATAGGCGCCCACCAGAACTGCACCTTTTAGATGCCAGTGACAGAAATTTACAGTAGCATTTAAGTGGTTAAATGGCAGCAATTGGAACTAACACTGGTCACAGCAGTTCGAGTCAAGAGCCAGCTATACAACGTAGCTGGACCTACGCAATGTGGAGGAGGCTCAGCTTCAGACACCCAATAGATATATCTGTTGTGGATCGTGACAGGTTAAAACCCAAATAAATGACATACTTTTTAATTTTTTTCTGCTAATAAATTTCTTGACGTAAACATGACATGTTAAAGGTGCTAGCATTGTACAGCACTGTATGATGAAAGTGACATCAACTTACACCAAAGGAAAATGAAGTCAGCATAACTCAGCAGTTGTGACAGGTCTCAGCTGGGCAACAGTCACACTTTTTATTGATAGAAAATTCCCTTCGTTCTACAAATAACTTTGTCACACCTAGAAGAACTTCCTCTAAGCAGTATGCAGAGGGACAAATTGAGCAGTTGCATATTTTGTTGAGATTTTGAAAGATCTTGGGTGTATGAGGCCATGTACAGATGGAGCCACATTTATTTACTTCACTTATAAATCTCCTGACGGCTTGGGTACTGAGCCAAAGAAATAAGAAAATGAAATCTGCATTATTAGAAAGTGCAGGGAAATATACTACACAGATGGGAATAAGGGATGCAGACTGCAGTCTAAGTTTTCTCCAAAGTCCCCGACTCCTATTTTTTTGGAACACCAGAATCCCTACTGTTGATTTTCTCAGATTCAACATTTACATGGTTTGTATGTGTCTTTAGGTGCAATTCATTTACTGCTTTATAGGAATGATCAGTCCAGGAGGCAAAGTTTCCCCTTCTGCTCCTGCTCTCAACAATGAACCACACCAGGTAACAAATAAATGTAAAATAAAGGCAGCAAAAAAAAGTAGATGTCACCAGATGAATCTCTGGCTTTTGCACTTAATGCAAGTCAAATACTGTGCATATAAAAAAATCAAAGATAGATGAATCTATCCGGGTGCTTGGATATGCTTGGCATTCAACGAGCATTGGCTGGCGTACTGACTTGAAGCTTGAATCCCCGCCCTGTATGTTTGGCGCCTGTTATACAGCCAATAAGCATGCAGGATTGCCTCATCAGAGGATATTAAAGGGGAGGTTACACCATTCTGAGCTCACAAACTCCATTTCACAACTCAGGGACAGTTCTGATTGCAAAGGGCAGGTTTTCCATGCCTGTGTGTGCACAGTTTAACTAATCAGAGGCCTGTAGTGAAGATACTGGTGCTGATGCTGAAAAATCATACTGATAGTCCTTTTAAGGGAGAATCATGTGCTTTGCCGTTTGTATCACCTGTTGTCTAATAAAGGTGTTTTATTTATATTAAAATGTCCCACATTCTCTTTGACCACATATTTGATGTTCTCTTCTGGGTTTCTATTACGGTAGTATATAAAACAAAAAAAAAAAGTTCAAATTTTTTTTCTGGATTCAGTTAGTCATCTATACAATTTAACGTGCTGTGTAAAATTATGGTGGTTTAAAATTTTTAAAAACTGCTTCGCCTGCTATAGTTGATCACATTTTTGGGTTAATTAAAAAAAAAGGTTAAATTAATTAAGCAAACTTGTTTTTCAGAGACCTAGCAGTTAGCTAATGCAGTAAGGGACGGGGAAGAAGTGCTGATGATGGTGCACACAGACGCCAAGGACGTGAGACAGGTACAACAGTACCTGTTACCTGTTGCTGAAGCACAAGACTCATGCTCATCCACGACACAGTTTCCTGTCTCACTTTGCAGGGAGGCATGGAACACTACTTCTCAAGTCACACAGTGCAAACAGGTGGGTGGTTGGTTGGATATCAGATGCTTCCAGCATGCTTGCCAGCACCACCCAGTCTTCCATATGGTCCAGTTTCACCAGTCAACATTCTTGATCACTTAATCCTCCCCCTGATCAGGAGGACCAGGGTGTGGGGTGGAAGACAAGGTGGTGGATTGTGAAGTCACCGACCCAACCTGGGAAGCTGGAATGTTGAGCAAGGCGAGCAGTGCTGAGGGGGAGGAACCATCAGCGCTGAAAGAGGCAGTGGGGTGACCAGAGGGAAAAGGTAGGTGAACTTTTCCAAAGATCAGAAAGAGTTAGGTGCTCCCCAGTCAAAGAGTTAGGTGTTCCCCAGTCTGGGACTTTTAAAGAGAGTTCGGAGACAAAAAAATGGTCATTTGCAACCTGTGTTAAGATCAGCATTGGCCTGATCACTAGGAGATCAACCACCACCAGCGTGATCAGGCACATGTCACCTAAGTACCACAACTTGGTGGGCCGAATGCATGGGTCCACCATTGGTGTCAGCGGGTGACACTACTGCCATGGAAATGTTGCCGGTTAGGCTTGTAGACATGGAGGATTTCCATGGAGGCAGCCGTCCCTTAGTACTCGGTCCCCAGCCACCAATATTTCTCCCGATGTGGTGTCTCCACCTTTAACCAGCACATGTCCAGGAACATAACCAGGGCCCTTATCAACACAAATTCCAGCTCACAGCATTTTCCATATACTTCAGATGGGATGGGATCTATTCAAATGTATGGAGAATGTTTTGGTGAATGGGAATTTGTGAGAAAGGGTCCGGTGATATTTGCACTTGTATAATGGGGCTCCACAAACAATTTTACCTGTGGGCCCTTAGCGGCCCAATCCATTAGTGCTTCTATGATTAGGCCTAATTCAGACATCCGTATTTTTTCACGTACGTAAAAAAAATGATACAAGTGCCTTCTGTGTTTTGGATTCTATTTTCAGATGTGTTAGGTCATCGTGTTAGTCTTTACCATTGGCATTTCATCAGTGATGGCTAAACAAATAATAATAATAATATTAATCTTTTATTTTTATATAGCGCTAACATATTCCGCAGCGCTTTACATTTTTTGCACACATTATCATCACTGTCCCCGATGGGGCTCACAATCTAAATTCCCTATCAGTATGTCTTTGGAATGTGGGAGGAAACCCACGCAAACACGGAGAGAACATACAAACTCTTTAAAGATGTTGTCCTTGGTGGGGTTCGAACCCAGGACTCCAGCGCTGCAAGGCTGCAGTGCTAACCACTGTGCCACCGTGCCACCCACAAATAAATAGATTAGAAAGGTTATCCTATACAATACAATATTATTCAGGGACAGCATAAGGACTGTACACCGATGCCATTCGCGTGCCGTCAGTGATTTTCACAGATCCATAGACTTGATTTGGTAGTTTTTATCTGTGATGCGAGTAAAAACTATATAGGTCTGCATGATGTTTACATGGACAAAAGGTGCACAAACAACATGGACATGTGAACAGCCCCATAATGTAGAAAGAGTATGTGTTCTAGCCATGAAAATCATGGATCTATGAACCACTGATGACTGAGTGACGCCTAAAGGAAACCCAACTAGAGATTCATACAGGCCGAATATGCAGCAAGAAGCCGTCACTGGCGGTGTTGTTGAAAAGCCATCCAGGAACAAGGTGTATTGGACGACTAGTCCTTGACACCTGGTGTCTTGCCCCAGCTCTTGCCTTGAAAATGTATTTCCATATGTGTGTGAATACAGAGTAGAGACCCATCAGTCTCAGGGATTGGGGTGTTGAAAAGCAGCTCGGTGATTTGCCTCAAACTAGTCATCAGAGAGGCATAATCTCTGACCAACTTTCAAAGTAAGTTTTCTCTGAAATGCAGAAGTGTTTCATTCATTCTGCCGGTGCTTTGGGCAACATTCATTTTTGTCAGGCACTGTTCTGCTCACCTTCTTGACTGAACATCCATTAGGAGCCTAGGAATTAGACATCATGGCTGTTGTGTTTGGATGTCACAGAGACTCATTGGGCATCTGAACATGGTGTGCCAAGGATCCAGATAATGCACTCTGTGGCTGCACTAGGCAAATAGGACACTGTGTGTTATGAAAGCATGTTGGTATAATAAAGGTGCAGCCAATTTGATCCTTTAACCCATTTTCAAAATTTTGAATTTCCATTTTTGTGTAACAATTCAATTTTTCCATCTCCATAGCTGTATGAGGGCTTGCTGTCTTGTGTGGTTAGTTGACGTTTTGACTGACACCATTCATTTTACCTTTCACTGTACTGGAAAAAGGCAAAAATGTATTTGGAAAAAAATACAATTCTACAATTACAGTATTCGTTCTATGGTATAAATGAGTTGGTATAATCTTGTATTGTAAACTTGCATAGTTGTTTTTTTTATTAGTAAAGTGGTGAAAAAAAAATTGCGACGTTTAATAATGTATACCTTGTGTTGCAATTTTTTCGAGACCCTGCACAATTCACGTTCCTCCTCTTCTACCAGTAGGTGGCAGCTGGTATAACAAACTAAAATCAGGCAGAGATTTCAGCCGTGAATAATAATCCACTGACTAACCATTATCAGGACTGTTCATTTCCAGGAACATAGGTAGTGTGAATATAAAAATCACTTTAGAAAATGAAAATCTTGTAAGGGATTCTCTATGATTTTTTTTGTCAGGATGTCAAAAAAAGAAGAAAAAGAAAACCCATTAATAAACACCTTCATGCATTAAACAGACAATTTTATATAAAAATAAATAGGAACCAAAAAGTATATATTGTATTATGGTTATTACGTTTTGCATTGTTTTTTGCTCTCCTTGTTATTTATATTTGTAATATTATTGCATCCATTTTCGTCCTTCTCGGTAAAGCCACTAATGCACCTCAGGTAACAGTCAGTGTGCCTGTTCAGCCCATTAAACAAGCTCCAAGTCATACAAGAAATGGACCATGGAAACTTAGTTTTGCACATGATACATATCCTATGGTCACCGGTGGAGGGCTGGCCTTCAATAGTTATACAACTTTAAAATGTTGTAGAAAAGTAAATGAGAAAGAAAAGCTTTTTAGAAACATGACGTGGCCAAGATGGATTGCCACAGACATTGACAATCTGATATTTTAGACTAGAGGGTGCTGGAACTAGCATTATGACACTTGGTGGGATACTCTGGGCTTGCAATGCTACAGAGATGAACTTTTGAGCAGAGTCAAATTCTTTAAAAAAAAAACTTCAATGAATCACAGTTTTCTTCTCGGAATTATTATAAGGTCTTCTTGGATCAGGAGGTTACATGCATCACATTCCATTTAGAGTACATAAAGCTAAAATGATTTGCAACCGTTCTGGATTCCGGGTAGAAGCCTCATGTTGTGGTGTTGAAAGCACAATACCTAATCCTGCAATGTGGACCTTCTCACACAATACAGCAGACCATAACAGGAAGCCAAAACTTTTCACTTCATTTCCCCACACCTTCACAATACAAGTCAGCCAACAGAAACGTTCACAGTATGCAATAATAGAGGCACCTCATATTAGCCAGCACTTCATAAAGTCCCTTGTGTTACATGGAAACATCCATTGTGTAACTCATTAAATACTTTACAAATATATATTTTTTTCTTCTGTGAAACCATGTCAACATTTTTTTCCTTTTCATTTGGCACACAAGTGGTACCTTGGTCCTTTTCAATAATTAGTTCTAGGAGCATGATGAGTATCAAATACGATGAGTAACAAACATATTTTTTCTCATAAGGTACAACATAAATAAATTGAATACATTCCAAAACCAAAGACGATGCTCGTTGTTATCATCACAGATTAGACCGTTGTGGAATTGTCTGAGCGTACCTTTACGTGACGGCCTCCCACCTCATGTTTGCAGTCTTCTAAGGGCCTCACACACTGCTCTTAATGTTTTGTTTCTTTTACAGAAGGCGGCCACAAGCATTGAAGCAGCATATCCTTGGTGTGAGCTTCCCATCGCCAAGCACTTGCACCTGAAGTCAGCAGGATCAGTGATTTTGGATACCAAGGCAAATGTTTATTGGATCTATCCATAAGTTCAAACATATTTTCAAAACTAGGAGAAGAAAAATCCTTTTCTCCAAGGTAAGCGGTGAATTATTCCGAGATTTCAGAATCGGAGCTTGTAAGGGACAAGAGTGGAATTGGCATAAGCTGGATTATGTCATTCTTTCCCAGATGGCCATAACTTCCTAAGAGCTTGTTCACACTCTGTGCTTTTCCATGCATGTTTGCTATGGTGAAAACACCGCATTTTACAGTACCAGCAAAGTGAAGGAGACTTCTGAAATTTCATGCACATGCTGCTTATTTATTCCTTGTAGATGTCAACCATAAAAACATTTTTTTCAAATCGGTAGCACGTCAACTCTTTCAGCATATGTGCAGCGCATTTCACTCATTCAAATGTACAAGGAAAAAAATAAAAGTAAAAATGCATGCATAAATATTTCAAAGTGAGCATATTTTAAGCAATGCTTTCCATGCAGAACAAAAAAAAACTGCTGCATATACTCAAAGCCTTATAGTACACTGATTTCATTTGGTACCTGAATATTTGTTCTCCTTTTGAGTTTATTGTCCTGTGGGAGAAATGATGATTTTTTTTTTTATGGAGTTCAATAGATCTCTTAAAAATATATTTTCATGGAAGGGGATAAGATGGATATTTCCAAATTCAGGATCAACCCCAAATTTGTATTAATTTCAATGGTTTTTTAGGATGTCTTTGTTGTGCTGGGGAGAACATGCGGTTTTGAAAAAAGTCCAAGGATGAAATGTAATGTTCTAAAGCAGGAACCCCCAACCTGTGGCTCGTGGGCCCCTGCTGTGTGGCTCACAGCTGTCTGCTTTATGACGCGTTAATGCAGTATAAAGCAGAAGAGTGCAAGAAGAGAATAATGAGCTATGAAAAGGTTAAAGCTGCCTACTCCTCCTGGAGCTTGACCTCATCCACCTCAGCTGGTTCTGCCCCCCTAATTGTCTGCGTGCACTCAGCATTGCAGGTTAGTGAGAGGAGCAGACACATCAGTGATGAGCCCAAGTGCTCGTTATTTGAGTTTGCCAAGGGTGCTCGGGTATGCAAACTCGAGTAACGAGCACTTGCGCTCATCACTAGACATTACCCCTCTAGTCACAACACCAGGACTGCAGCAGTGGTGGAAGCCGGCTTTGGTCCTCGGGGGGGATGAGTACCCGCAGAGTTTACTTTTAGTATTTTATACACTTTTGAGACCATTTGAATTTAAGAATTAATTATCTCACGGGATATTTATATATCCCTTTTGTGTGATAAATTTTATGATTTAAAGGGAACCTGTTACCCCCAAAATCGAGGGTGAGCTAAGCCCACCGGCATCAGGGGCTTATCTACAGCATTCTGTAATGCTGTAGATAAGCCCCCGATGTATCCTAAAAGATGAGAAAAAGAGGTTAGATTATATTCACCAGGGCGGGCATTCCGATCCAGTGGGTGTCGCGGTCCGGTCTGGGGCCTCCCATCTTCATAGGATGACGTCCTCTTCTGGTCTTCACGCTGCAGCTCCGTCGCAGGCGTTCTTTGTCTGCCCTGTTGAGGCAGAGCAAAGTACTGCAGTGTGCAGGCGCCGGGAAAGGTTAGAGAGGCCCGGCGCCTGCGCACTGCAGTACTTTTCTCTGCAGACAAAGTATGCTTGCCCCGCAGCTGCAGCGTGAAGACCAGAAGAGGATGTCATCTGATGAAGATGTGAGGCGCCAGACTGGACCGCGACACCCATCGGACCAGACCGGGACTGGGACCGCCCCTTGGTGAGTATAATCTAACCTCTTTTTCTTATTTTTAAGGATACATTGGGGGCTTATCTACAGCATTCCAGAATGCTGTAGATAAGCCCCTGATGCCGGTGGGCTTAGCTCACCCTCGATTTTGGGGGTGACAGGTTCCCTTTAATTATATGTGCATCGAGTGTAATTGATGCAGTGCACACAACTGATTTCTGGTTTCACTTGTACCTATGATATTCTATGTGTCAGTGTCAGATCAAAATCAGCAATGAAAGTCTATGGGCCCACGAAAAACAGTGCATCTGAATGCAGTTTAATTTTCTTAGACTGATAGAATGGAGAAACTTTTTTTTTCCTTTACTCTCCACGTCTGAAAAAAAAAAAAAAAAACTGAAGACACTTTGATCACAGTCTGATCAGAATAACTGGACCATTTTTCTCATAAGTGGAGAAAAGTCACGTGATCCTACCCTTAGGCTGAACTAAAACAGCCATGTACCACAGTGTGAGCACAAACTGCAAAGCATTGACTGGCCACCATTAAGGATCCAGTCAGACTGGAGGTAAAGGGTATGTCCCGACTTCAGCTACATCTGCCATCTCGGGACACAGATAATGGTGAATATAACAGTGGAGCAAGGAACCATCACATCCTCCTCCACCACTCAGTCTTTGCACAGACTGGAGATCTGGCCAGGATTCTGTGGAGCTTTGAGCTCAATATGAGAAAAGCGCAGTACGAAGATTTTGTTGTGGTTTGTTGTTGCCACGTGACGTTCTCACATGACCTAAATTTCCTGCAGGATATCAAGTCTCCGTACAGACTGCACTGTGGTGGACACATCCAATGGCTAGTCAGTAGAGACGAGGAGTATGACACATGCAATGTGTGTGTGTGTTTTGATGTAGCAGAGCTGTGTGTACACTGTGGGAACATCATACCGTACGTGGGGGCATTGAGGCGACCATGAAAATGGTATCATATTGTCTGGGAACACTAACTGGCTTTACTAGGAGCAATATTTCAGTGTGGGCGCATGAAGAGGAGGGTAAGGTTAGGGTACTGACTCTGCAAAATAAAAATTGCCATATTGCGCTAAGTGTCCCTCTTTCTTATTTTTCATAGTTGGGAGCTATATTTATGTCTATGAAACTGTTGAGTGCGGGAGACCCACGGTTACTCTGTGCATCATGGTCCGTGCACGGACTGTAAAACACAGACAGCAGAATTCTGCCTAGAGCTTTATTCACACATTCATGTCTCATGATCTGAAACTGTGATTTAATGAACAAATGTGGATTTTTCTTCACCAGATCATAACCGTTTCATATACACATTTGAGGCTGTAGAGTTCAGGCCAGGAATCCAGCAGTCAGTCCAAAATATCACTGTCTGTTTTGGAACCGTGATATATGGATGTTTTCATTCAGCCTAATAGAGAAGCTGTCATGTAAAAAACACTATTAACCTGCAGATAAGGCATTATTCTAATAGCATTCTGATGCTGTGTGGCCGCTGTACTATAAGGCACCGCTGCCGCAAAGTTAACTTTTTCATAGAGGTGTGGCTTTAGTCACCTCTTAGGCTACTTTCACACTGGCGTTTTTTGCCAGACGTCGCAACGCGTCGTTTATGGCAAAGAACGCATCCTACAAAGTTGTTTGCAGGATGCGTTTTCGCCCCATAGATTAACATTAGCGACGCATTGCGACGCTTTGCCACACGTCGCAACCATCGTGCGACATGTAACGTTTTTTGCTGCCAACGGACTGCTTATTCCGACCGCGCATGCGCGGCCGGAACTCCTCCCCCACCTCCCCGCACCTCACAATGGGGCAGCGGATGCGATGAAAATCTGCATCTGCTGCACCCGTTGTGCGGCGCAAACAACGCTAGCGTCAGTAACCTCGGCCCGACGCACTGCGACGGGCCGAGCCCGACGCTAGTGTGAAAGTAGCCTTAGTTCATAATGAGCAGCGGCTGTAACCACAACCCGACACTGACTGACAACTGGCTCTGCGCTGAAGCACTGCTGAGATGGTTGTCAGTCAGTGCTGGGGTGTGGTAATAGCCACCTCTCACTATGGACTGAGCCGTGACTGAAGCCGCACCTCTATGACCGAAAGCCTGAGGCTGCTGGGAGGAATAAAGTTTATTTCCTCGAGGTAGCTGGGCTTTCAGTGCGGTGGATGCACAAAGTTAGAAAGCTATTAACCTGCAGATTAACCCCATATCTTAGGTTATTAGCATTTTTCACAGAATGTGTTCTCTTTCAGGTACATTCAAGCAAACTGATTTTCAGCCTTTCAAATGTCAAACTATGCTCTGTAAAAAAAAATCTCAGAATGCAGTAATGTGGTCTGATTTATAGGGCACATTAATGCATATCAATAGCAAATAGTTTCTGCACCCACCCACTATGTAAAGCACACACAATTTTTAAAATATGAATATCAAAAGACTGAACATCACTTCCTAGACAGAAAACCGGAGTGTACAGGTGCTTACTAAGAGTAGCAATCTCTATATAAAACTCACAAAGTAGAACTCTGTAGCACTATAGCATGCAAACATGAAATGTATTAAATTTGAATAGCATTACTGCTCTAGAGAAGAGTAAAAATGTTGAATACTTAGCGCTTATGCTGCAGGCAGGATTATATTCCTCACCATCTGTTACATAGATGCCTCTATCCTGAGCCAGTCATTGCACTGGTTACCCATCCACTCCAAAGTTCAAAATAAACTTGTCACTCTCACCCACAAAGCGCTCCACAGTTCAGCACCATCCTACATCTCCTCCCTTGTCTCAGTCTACCACCCTTCCCATGCCCTTAGTTCTGCTAGTGACCTAAAATTAACATCCTTAATAATCCGAACCTCCCATTCCTTCTCATGTGCTGCACCAATTCTTTGGAATGCACCACCCAGAACAATTTGATTTTTCCCCATCACCCAGTTTCAGGCTTGCCCTAAAAACGCAAATTTTTCTTCAAAGTCAGGACCCTTTTATAATTTGTCCTCACACCATTTATGTATTTAATAGCCCTCTATGTCTGCACTTTTGCATATACTGGTTGGTTACAGGTTCATGCAGCATTACATGAACACTTTATTTTTTACATTGATGACTGGACCATACAATAGAAGCAATTGTTACCATTCACCTTGCGTGTCTCCCCTATTTCCTAATAGATTGTAAAATTGCAAGCAGGGCCCTCACTTATCTTGGTATCTGTTGATTTATGTGATTATTGCTATTCTGTAATATCTTATATTATCTGAACAAGTCCCCTCTAAAATGTAAAGTGCTGCAGAATATGTTGGCACTATATAAATAAAATTCTTAAAATTATTATTATTTAGTGCTTAAATTGGCCAATTCATGTGTACCCGGGAACCACAATAACGCAATTCTCGTCGCTGAAAACCTATCTAATGTGTCTATTTTCTAGAGCAGTAATAAAAATTTAAATTTAACATATTTCATGTCTGTATGCTATAGTGCCACTAAGTGCTACTTTAGTTGTTAGTTAGATACAGAGATGGCTACTCTTAGTAAGCACCTGTTCACACCTGTTTTCTGTCTAGGAAGTGACAGTCAGTCTTTTGATATTTGTATACATAAGCTCTCTAACTGCGCACTCCACCCCTCAGCCACAGGCATTTTAAATTACAGCAGGTTCCTACCTTCCCATATAAATATAGGCTTTAGCCTAAGAGAGGATACACATTAGATAGGTTCCCAGCAACGAGAATCACCTTATCGTGGCTTTTGGGTAAACATGAATTGGCCAATTTATACGCTAATTATTCTCAATTTTTACTATTTTCTAGTGCAGTAATGGAATTCAAATTTCATGTATTTCATGTTTGCATGCTACTGCATCACACAATGCTACTGTATATGTTAATTTCTAAAATATGGACACAACTGGCACAAGTTTTATAATGGCTATATGAATATAGCATAAAAGAAAATTAGAGATGCACCTGCCCTCTGACCCACAGTAACCCACTAACCACCAGTGATCATCGTTTAATAACTAGTTATCTGTTAATCGTCACGATATGGCTTCTATGATTTCTTTGGAAAGATTGTGGCTCACAACCATCTTTCAGAGCGCAATGTGGCTTTCAAGGTAAAAAAGGTTGTAGGCCACTGTTCTAGAGTGTCAATTATGCCAGTACCTTGGTGAAACGTTTTTGAACCAATGATACCCCAAACAGCATGTCAACACACTGATAAAATAACATGTGGCCTCTTGAAAGAATGGCAAATTTTCCACATTTCTAATGCTGTGTATGACTAAGTAAGTGGAGTAAAGGCAATGATTTTCACACCAGGGTTCATGAGTAGGTGGAAACCTCGTAATGAATCAGGAGCATCTAATAAGTAGCGAGCATTTCCATGTGTTTCACAATTGCCCTCACTCCACTCAGGGAGTAATTTCTGTCATAAAGAACACCAAAGCTAGTCATAAATTACATGAGCTGAGGCATTACACCCTGGCTATGTCCTGCCCCAGCTCCACCCACTTCAGGAGATCTGGGAGAAATTTTCAAGAAAAAGACAAAATTGTGACTTTTCAGAGTGACGTAAGCCAGAATTCTGGCAAAGTAGCTTCGATGAATTTTAGCCTAAGTGTTTTTAAGGAGTTACCTCATTGTTTTTTTAGAAGCATATAACTTCCTTGCTACCTGCCTGCTTGAGGGTGAGGTGTTCCTGACTGACTCACATTTCAGACCAATTGCATGATTAAGCTGCAAGTTTGAACCGTGTCCCCTGGAATACTGTAAGCATGGGCACTAAAATTTGTAAGACCAAAAGATCTGACTTGGTAAGAGCAGTGCTTACAAGCTTTGGGAAAACTAGTAATGGCAGTTTTAGGCTTTTATACAGTGCCTTTAGCCTCCCATGTCCTACGTAAAAGACCACCTTTAAAGCTTAAACGTTAAATCATACAAATTTTTCCCCAAATGCTGTATTTTCTATATTAAATGATAGTTGGCTTTACTTTTTATGAGTAAATTTTTTGGGATTCTACCATTCATCCAAGTGTAATTTTTTTTTTTATTTACTTTTTCATATATAGTGAAAACTCTTATCTCATGGTTTTAGGCCTCTAAACATTTTGGAAAAATAATATTTTTTTATTTCCCAGTACTTAAATCTTAGTTACCTCATCCTTCATTTCTGAAGAGTAGCTAAAAAATAACACATGCAGTCAGAAATAGCCTGAGTCCTGGCATGACATTTTGGGCCTTGTTTAAATTTCAGAGCTTTAATAGATGATTGCTCATCTGGTTTAATATCTGCCCAAACAAAACCAGAAACTGAAGATTTCTTTTGCACAATTTTAGTAATGCAGGTTTACACAGTGTCACATGAATTTTACAATTTTGTTTTAGGCATAATGAATATGTCACGATTCTGTAGTCTGATAACCTAAGGCCAGGGGCCCCTACCCTGTCCCTAACATTAGGGGCACCCTAGCTATCCCTGCTCCTCAGGTTACTTCTGATGGTACGTACCTTGCTGTACTCCTGAATCAGCCCTTATCTGTCCCCTCCACCTCCCAGGGAAGTGGAAAGGAATAGTGCATGTAAATACATAAACCAGACAAACAAGGAAGGAAGTACAGAGATAAATGAAAACACTCATCATACAAAATATACACTCACAGTCAACAGAGGGAATCATCAAAGATATTAGGAAGGTAAATAAAATAGGAGAAAATTGGGACTATGCACACAGCCGAAACACCAAAGCAACAGTCACAGAACAACTTTCCAAAATGCCTCTACCGAACACAAAATCCTCCACTCCTTCATCAGGCACTATAAGACTTAACACTGTCCATCCAGATTGTGAGGGATGAGAATTATGGTAGAGGAGAGTGGCTCTACTCTCATCAATTAATAGATGAAATAAGAACTTGCGGCTTATTATGATGGAATCTTGAAAGAAAAAAGGTTTGGTACCGTCTTACTGCTAACCAGTTGGAAAAAGAGAGAAACAAAATAATAATCTTGTAGTTATGATACCTTTTAATGTCTGACAAACAAAATTTGCTAGCTAATAAAAAGTATCATAAAACTATAAGATTAATATTTGGTTTTCCCCACTGAGGGCCATGATGATGGCATATGACACAACTATTCATCCGAGATGCACTGCGATAACCCAGTGCTTACAGTGGTGCACTACGGCAAGAGACTGACATCTGTATTACCGGAAGACATTTATTGCTCACTAACCATACAGGAGGAGAAATTGCCTGCTATGTCTGTGACCCAGTCTAAGAACTATTGGCCTGTAACAGTAAAGACAGAACACCTTTATATATTGGAGGCTCTTGCATACCATGTCTTGGAAAACCAATAACGACCTTTACAACTATAGTAAAGCAATATTCTGCTAATGCCACAAAAGGTAAAATATTCTGAGATTATATTTAAATCTGATCAACACTAGCATGTTCAGACAAGCTCATTGCTACGTCTTTTGGCTGCCCTGACTTTGCACAGGCTATTCTTACAGGAAACCTATAAAAGCAATCCCCTCACTGAGCTGTCATCTCAGTACCTGCACCTCTCCGTGCAGGAGAAGTTACGCCGTGTGTCTTGGTGAGTAGCCAAGTGAATAGCTGTCTGGCTTTAGGCCTGTAGTCTGTGATTTCTCTGTCAAATCAATCAAGCAAGCTATAAAGACATATGCGTCAAGTGAAAACCGTCAGGGAATTCTGCTGCAAACGATTGCCAGATACAACAGAAATACATAGAACATTTCTTATTAGATTCATTTCCCAGGAAGATATAAAAGAATCATTTGGATTGTTACTGACTGGGGAGACAACAGGAAAACTTTTTAAAGAACCGATCTCAGATCTGCGTCCTTCTGTGGTCTTTAAATTTCCATAATGATCCGATTGTGGAAAAGATTATTATTACTTCACGTATAACACCACAAAGGATTCCTGACTGGAAAGCAACAAGATAATAACACAATCATAGAGACTCAATAACAGGGACGCTTAATGCAGAACATTATCGGATTGTCTTGTGTACATGTTTCAGAACCAATGACAGATCATTACCATGCACGGCAAGCCTGAGGCCTAGACTAACGTCTGAGCCTACCGATTTCGGGAAGATTGTCACCCCATCTAATGTTTAAGGGAACCTTCTCACTGTCACCTGATCGATGATGATATTGAGAGAAGGATCCGATTTCAGAGTGACAATCTTTTTGTTCTCGGTGAGATGGTCAGCCACCAGAGGAGTCTGACAGCGGCTGTCTCCGAGACCACCAGAGAAATCAGCTACCTAGTCTTTAGACTAGTTGTACAATAATAGTGACAATTACTTTGCTGCTAAATAACAAGAATTTCCCATGAATCGCCATGGTTTTGTGATTCATTACTGATCACACATTTTTTTGTAGGTGATTAGTGATGAGCGCTCGTACATGGGTAAGGTGTTATCCCAGCACGCTCACGTGCTAATAAGCATGCTCGAATACTATGTCACCGTGGCTGCATGTCTCGTGGCTGTTCGACAGCCACAACACAAACTCAAAGATAGTATTCGAGCATGTCAAAGGTACTCTATTAGCACCTAAAAAAAAAAATTATCCAAGCAAAGAGACTCATTATGGGAGATGCATGCTAAAAATGTGTTTTATTCTGAGAAAAACACAAACCACATGAGCAATAACCACAATTATTTGTAAAACGTGTGCGGTGTTCTTGTGCAGCACACTACCAAAACACGTAAATCCTGCCTCGGGTCCATTTACAATGCACAGTGTGTTATAACAGACAGCTTTAGTGTGAACGGCATACACTAGCACGCCAGCTGAACCTTCTAGATTCCCCATATCATCCTGTGATGTGACTTAAGGTGCTTTTATACTGAAAGATTATTGTACCTTGTTAATGACAATCTTGTGGTGTAAACAGGCTGTAGATCTCTCTAAGAACGAGCAGAAAGGTTGATCGTCAGATGAAATGACCTTTTGTGCAGCTCTGAGAATAATGGCAGACTATGCACACTGAACAATGTATCACAAATCATTCAGTCAGCACCTGACGTTGGGGTGGTCAGTGTAAATGTCTTCCCATCAGCACACAAACATTTGATTTAGTTGTGGACACAGAAGACAGTCCCTGTGCAGGAACAATTTATGGGCCCTTTGCAGTGCAATAGCTCATCACAGCACAATTCCACAGGCTTCAGTGGTGAAAGTGGGTCTCCAGCCTCTTGAAAAACTGTATGGCTGCAGATGTTGCACCAGTGATATGTCCACCCATGATTTGATTAGTGGTTCTGCATTGCCCAGGGTTGGCCCATGTAAAGGGACCCTAATTTTCACCATATATGTGCTTACAATGTATAAGATGCACTGAATATATAATGTACTGTTCTATACACTATTCCGGGGAAGGACAATAAGGAGGCCAGTCCCTGTGATGGTAATCCACTCAGAAAGTTTAAGAGAATTTGTCAGCAGATTCTGCTATGTAATCAGAAGAGAGCAGGGGGATAGAGGGTGAAACTCAAAATTCGGGGATGTGTCACTTGTCAAAGTGTGTGCTGATATTTACTAACTGTGAAGGATTTATCACGAGAGATTAACATTGCTAGTTGATGTGGCTAGACTAGTGTGGCAACGCCTCCTACTGTGATAAGCAGCTCACTGTATATGGACTTTGTATACAGAAGGCCTGGTGTGGGCGGGGTCAGCTTTCTCAGCTCTGCTTATTCTAAATCTAAAAGATCTGATTGTGTCAGGACGACTGCACCCTGTAAATTAAGTGATACATCTGTAGAGCGGCATGGAGTAGTTACCGCGGGTGAGGCACTGGTCTGCTTTTATGCCCCGGAATGCTACATGAAAGTGTGCATCTTGGCTGCATGCGTGGACTTGGGCTGGGAAGGCCTTACTCTGGTGCAAGCTACCAATAGCCAATTTTGTGGGCTGGCCAGGAACATAGTTTCCACAATTCAATAAAGGAGACCGTTGTTCAAAAATAAAGTTTTGGCAAAGGTTATATACAAAGGATAGTGGGCACAGATTCTTATGGTAATTTCTTCTATGGCATAAAGAATTTTCTCTCACACCGCATCCTTCCTCTGTAGTTCTACTCCAGGGCTTAACAGACGCTGCCTGAACACCACAGTCCTGATCAGCAAGTCTGTCTAATCCCTCAGCAGTTCTGTGTCCTATTTCTTCCACTACTGGTGCCGTGGATCTACTGCTCGGGGCCCTCATTAGTCCCACTAACTCACTGCTTTGTTGTTGTAAACTTGGGGGGGGGGGGTTGTGACTCGGTGTCCTCTGCACAGAACCTTCTTCAGAGGGCCACTATGACTAGTCAATCTCTCTTCCTCAGGATCTCACTGTCCCTGGCTTTAAATCTCCTCTTCTTATAGATCACGCCTTTAGCAGCACTGCTCACTTGACACTCTAAGCTCAAACTCCTCTCCTTACAGGAAGCAGACACTTGCACCAACACTAAGCCCGTTCCACTATGGGCTAGTCCCAAACATTAGCTCTATCTTACCATAATGTCATTACCTAAACTACAGTCAACAATCTATCTCTATACTACCTATTGTATACACTTTAATACCTTACATTTTCTCATCCTACACTGTAATTACTTATGCCACTACTACACATTGTACATACCCATATCACAATACATACAAGGGTGCATCACATAATACATATTACAATTCAACACATAATGGGATTGATGTCTTCAGGGGCATAAACGCGACAGCACTGTCCACACCATTATTCATCATTGGATTCAACTTCTCCTTACCTACATTTCACTGCTCTTGGATGAGGTAGCAAAAAACCTGCTGACAGATTCCCTTTAACGTTTTCCCAGGAAAATGAGAACAAGCCCAGAAAATGCTGTCACTGAGATATATTAGATTTGTATATGTAATACTTGAAATTAGTATTTCCAGCTCAGTTTGACCTCTCTTATGGCTTAATTGCAGGATAAAATTCCAGCGCTCAGCATACTGTGGAATGAATCCTCAAGAAGAGTCAGATGATTGTTTACTTATGATTAACTTGACCTTGCTGGGAGGGCAACAGGGACCGTAATGCAATAAATTCTTTAGCTGCCCGAAGGCCATATTAACTTGGAGCCAGCACTAAATATGCTGATTTTATTAAGACGCTCATTAAAAATTAAAATGTTTAGAAAAGCAAGACTGGTATATGCTGAAACTATTGCACCACACTCTTACTTATCACTCTAATATGTGAGGACAGATTTAGTGGTGTTCAAAAGGCATTTGTTTGTTGCCAATGTCTAATATTGCCCTGTCTCAGCTAGTTATTAATCATAACCAAACCTTGGTATATGGCCGACTACAAACCCAAATGACGTATATAGTGCACTGAACCATTCAATTATAATGTTGCTATGACTTACTAAGCAAAATATGTTGTGTCTTCAATTTCAAATATCCATGTTATTACTAAGCCAGATAATTCTGAATTATTTTATAAGACGGAACATGACATTTTGTGTCCTGAGGAAGAAATCTGGAATGACTTTGAAATGTGTTGACTGAAAACCTGAAATAAAAAATCCTTTATTATTATACTTCCGTCTGGATCTTCATTGCTTACCAGCGGCGCGGATAAACCACATTTGGCTTTTTTCTCCTATAACAAGGAACATAGCATAGACCAAGTTGCCACAAGTTCCCATTGTATAGAGCGGCATGTTGATACCACTACTTTCCCACCTTTTCAGTGTAGAGCGCATTTAGGTGATACCCATCCCCCATTAGACATAAGGGCAGGGGTGAGTGAAACATTTTCAGGTGAAAATTTAGCAAATCTCTTAGTAGAAGTTATAGAGATTACCAGAAGAAAACATTCTGAACATTGATGATCAAAGTTAGAAAACAATACAGGCCAGTTGCGTCATCTGCACTCGTGTGGTCTAGTCTAAGTTTTTTATTTTTTGTTAACTTATGGGAAAATGTTATGGAAAGAAAGTAAATGTGAAATCCAGCAGGCTTGTAATATACAGTACAGACCAAAAGTTTGGACACACCTTCTCATTTAAAGATGTTTCTGTATTTTCATGACTATGAAAATTGTACATTTACACTGAAGGCATCAAAACTATGAATTAATACATGTGGAATTATATACTTAACAAAAATGTGTGAAACAACTGAAATTATGTCTTATATTCTAGGTTCTTCAAAGTAGCCACCTTTTGGTTTGATGACTGCTTTGCACACTTTTGGCATTCTCTTGATGAGCTTCAAGAGGTAGTGACTGGGAATGGTCTTCCAACAATCTTGAAGAAGTTCCCAGAGATGCTTAGCACTTGTTGGGCCTTTTGCCTTCACTCTGCAGTCCAGCTCACCCCAAACCATCTCGATTGGTTTCAGGTCTGGTGACTGTGGAGGTGAGGTTATCTGGAGTAGCACCCCATCACTCTCCCTCTTGGTGAAATAGCCCTTACACATCCTGGAGGTGTGTTTAGGGTCATTGTCCTGTAGAAAAATAAATGATGGTCCAACTAAATGCAAACCAGATGGAATAGCATGCCGCTGCAAGATGCTGTGGTAGCCATGCTGGTTCAATATGCCTTCAATTTTGAATAAATCCCCAAGAGTGTCACCAGTAAAGCACCCCCACACCATCACACCTCCTCCTCCATGCTTCACAGCGGGAACCAGGCATGTAGAGTCTATCCGCTCACCTTTTCTGCATCGCACAAAGACACGGTGGTTGGAACCAAAGATCTCAAATTTGGACTCATCAGACTAAAGCACAGATTTCCACTGGTCTAATGTCCATTCCTTGTGTTCTTTAGCCCAAACAAGTCTCTTCTGCTTGGTGCCTGTCCTTAGCAGTGGTTTCCCAGCAGCTATTCTACCATAAAGGCCTGCTGCACAAAGTCTCCTCTTAACAGTTGTTGTAGAGATGTGTCTGCTGCTACAACTCTGTGTGGCATTGACCTGGTCTCTAATCTGAGCTGCTGTTAACCTGCAATTTCTGAGACTTGTGACTCAGATAAACTTATCCTCAGAAGCAGAGGTGACTCTTGATCTTCCTTTCCTGGGGAGGTCCTCATGTGAGCCCATTTCTTTGTAGCGTTGATGGTTTTTGCCACTGCACTTGGAGACACTTTCAAAGTTTTCTCAATTTTTCGGACTGACTGACCTTCATTTCTTAAAGTAATGATGGCCACTCGTTTTTTTACTTAGCTGCTTTTTTCTTGCCATAATACAAATTGTAACAGTCTATTCAGTAGGACTATCAGCTGTGTATCCACCAGACTTCTGCACAATACAATTGATGATCCCAACCCCATTTATAAGGCAAGAAATCCCACTTATTAAACCTTACAGGGCACACCTGTGAAGTGAAAACCATTCCCGGTGACTACCTATTGAAGCTCATCAAGAGAATACCAAGAGTGTGCAAAGCAGTCATCAAAGCAAAAGGTGGATACTTTAAAGAACCTAGAATATAAGACATAATTTCAGTTGTTTCACACTTTTTTGTTAAGTATATAATTTCACATGTGTTAATTCATAGTTTTGATGCCTTCAGTGTGAATGTACAATTTTCATAGTCATGAAAATATAGAAACATCTTTAAATGAGAAGGTGTGTCCAAACTTTTGGTCTGTACTGTACCTTAAATCAATTTCTGGCTGTTTACTTTATTTTTTCTGTTAGCATGAACCATGTGAAACACGAATTGACACAGTTGCCAGCTGGCATTCTATAAAATGTTGGTTGAAACATTTTTTGGAGGTGAATTAATTTCATTTGCTCTGTAGTAGATTATTTTGTCAGCTATCAGAAAAAGCACACCGTCATTTAAAGCACTCTCATAAAAAATGTTATCCTCTTAATATATTATTATTATTATTATTATTATACATTTTTATAGCGCCATTTATTCCATGGCGCTTTACATGTGAATACGGGGCAAATATAGACAAATACATTAAACATGAGCAGATAACAAGGCACACGAGTACATAAGGAGGGAGGACCCTGCCCGCGAGGGCTCACAGTCTGCAGGGGGTGGGTGAGGATACACTAGGAGAGGGAAGAGCTGGTATATGGCTGATATATGGCAGTAATCATATTATATGGCACTGTGTAATTACAATTGCTCATTTGCCTTTTTACCCAGGTAATTCTTCTCTTTTCTCCAAACAAGAAGTCTCTTGCCCCTGCAGTTATCATACCCCTCTTCAAATCCTGACCCAGCTTCTCTGCTCCTCTCCCTGCCAGAGACTGTTGCAGTGATTTATGAGTCATGCAGGAAAAATTTACCTCCTGTTTCTACATAGCGCTTAGAAGGATTCAGCTAGTCAGTTCTTAATCACTTGAAGTCATAGATCTAATCGAGAAGAGAAGAATTAACTGGGTATAAGGGCAAAATGAGCAATTGTAAGTACACAGTGCTGTATAATATGATGACTGCAATATATTAAGAGGATACAATTTTTGATAGGAGGAGTGCTCATTTAAGCTGTGCTGAATTCCGGTAGCACAACAGCCTGTCTATTGCATTAAAATGGAATGCTAAAAACTGTATTGCTTAGATAGGGAAACACACAACATATGAGCCGAGGATGGTATCACCCCACGGAGTTCTTTTCTACAGTATTTATTATACAGAATCTAAGTCAATGCAAGCCATTGAATGTGCACTAATGGTAGGAGATACTGAGTGAAACCTTTTCAATGGACTCCAATTGATTCCTGTAATGTAACATAAAGCCGGATATTACTCACCTTGGACAACTCCAGCGCTGGCACCCTTCTGCTACTACAATCCTCTGTGTTTCAGCCACAGCTTTGACATCATGTCTAAAGCTCAAATCTTTACTGCAGCCAATCACTGAGCTGAGTAGCTATGCCGATGTAGATGGCAGGATATGAAGAGCTCCGTGATTGGCTGCAGTGGTGATGTGAGTTGTTCATAAGATGTCACCGCTGCAACCAAAACACAAGAGACTAATGCAGTGATGGGGAGATGGCGCTGGGGCGTAGGAGGATGGTTTAAAAATGTTATCTCTTATTGTACATTACTTTAACTGTTTGGTCTCCACATTTTGCAAAGTGGATAACCCTTTTAACCTTCGTCAGGCTGTATAATTGTACAACGTTAACAGGCTGCAGAGGTACAATTGTACCTTCATATATATTTTATTGAAATTTGGCCAATATATTCTGGACCAAAACTGCAGAGATGTCACGAAATTTCAGCCCTCTACGGCTTTTCGACAAAAAAAGTTATTGCAATTTTAAAACAGAATAGTTACAATTGTACCTACTCAGCCGGACGAAGGTTAAGAATGCTTGTTGCCGATCACTGACCCATGTAAACATCCCAGCGATCAGCCCAATGGAGAAAAAGAACACGTGTCTGTCTGATCAGATCATTTCTGTGTTATCAGATCATGTATGTTGGCCCTAAGATCACTCTGCTCTCCTGCTGACAAAGTGTACGTGGATTAACAAACATTCGACTAGGTGCACTGTGCATCAGACTGTGTAGAAAGGCCTTAAATACAGACTGACTTGTTTTATTGTCTGATGGTTATGGGCAGAAATCATCCTGGGTATACCATGGATGTTAGAAATCTTAAAACAAAATTTTACCCATGGCTATTACGGTGTATAACTCATTATATGTAGACACATTACTATAAATGCAGACAGAAGAAACACGGATTCCCCAGGGAAGTATTGCTATAGTATTAATAGTAAAGACACTGCATGTTTCATATACACCATGGAGATCTCTACTTTGTCACCAGATGACATACATTTCATATTGTTGTAGATGTTCACCCAAATGCTCCATTTTTCAGCTTACAAATTACTTAAATGATTTTATGTATATCTGAATTTAATTAACGTTCTATTAAATAAAATATATCTGAAGAAGGGTAAGTTATAATATATTGTATCAATGTTACCAATATTTTTACAGGGTTTTACTCATATTTATTACATTCAATGGATTCCAATAGTGGGCAACTGATAATTTCATTAGGGCAGTACCTAAGTGCTTGTATAGACACTTACGGCATACATCTAAAATATGCTCTAAATACTTTATATGGCTAAACATATTTGTACACCTAACTTTTACGTTCAGGTCTTTCAACCTCAACTATTGCAAACAGCTGCAGAAAATCCAGCAGACCGACATGCAATCTCCATAGACACATATTGGTGGAAATATCGGTCGTATTGATGAGTTTGTCAACTTGCCACAGACCAGTTCCTAAAATTTCTGATTTGCTAGATCTAAGTTCAACAACTTTGCAACAGAAGTATCGATACCTTAGTCACAAAGTGGTAGATAACGCAAACTCCCAGAAAAGAGCTGCTCCCTGCCGAAGAAGAGACAAGTAATATTTGTCCATCCTGTCTCATCACTCTCTACATCGGCCCAAACTGCTTTGGAAGCGACATCGGCAACAGGACAAGACAGTGGAAAGCATGCCAGCACTGTACTCAAGAGCAGTAGAAAAGTGCTCTCTGAGATAATAAATCACATCTAGCAATCTGGAATCCTGATAAACAATTCTTGGCTTGGTGGATGCCCAGAGAATGTTAACTATCGCAATGCATAGTGCTAACTGGAAAATTTAATTAAAAAAGTATAAGATTGGGCTTTAGTTCAGGGTTTAGACTAGTTTTTTTTTTATTTCCAGTGAATGGATGTTACAGCACACAAAGACATTTTAGACAACTCTATTCTTCTTGTGGTTGACAAGGAACCCTGACTTCAACCCCATCAAACACTTCTGGGATAAATTGCAACAGTCAATTTTTCTAACTTAAATGTCTGATCATATAAAAGCTATTTTGATGAAGGAACATCAATTGATACAAACACCCTCTACAGTCTTCTGGAAAGTCTTCTGAAAAAGTGGAGGCTGTTACCACTGCAAAAGAGGCTCCAACTCTAAATTATCACCATTGGTTTTGAATATGGATGCCCAAAAAGCTTGCAAGGGTGTCTAAATCAGGTGTCCCCGCAGTTCATCTAAAACGTGTCAGACCCACAACTATGACCACTCCATACTGGCGAGGAGTAGCCCATTGCTCATTGCTGTGAGTTTTGGCTTAGGAGCGGTGAGTGCCAATGTAGACACACACAGTATGCTAGAAGAAATGTGACCATCTCTAAATATCAAGCTGTTACTAGGAGGTTACCAGTATCTACTGGTCATTTGGATATTTGAATTTTAGTCCAATTGTGCCCAGCACCCATCCTTATTTATTGATGGATTATTATAGCTAGACTAGATGGTGGCCCGATTCTAACGCACCGGGTATTCTAGAATATGCATGTCCACGTAGTATATTGCCCAGCCCACGTAGTATATTGCCCAACCACGTAGTATATTGCCCAGCCACGTAGTATATTGCCCAGTCACGTAGTATATTGCCCAGCCACGTAGTATATTGCCCAGTCACGTAGTATAATGCCCAGCCACGTAGTATATTGCCCAGTCACATAGTATATTGCTCAGCCATGTAGTATATTGCCCAGTCACATAGTATATTGCCCAGCCACGTAGTATATTGCACAGTCACATAGTATATTGCACAGCCCATGTAATATATTGCCCAGCCACGTAGTATATTGCCCAGTCACATAGTATATTGCACAGCCCACGTAATATATTGCCCAGTCACGTAGTATATTGCCCAGTCACGTAGTATATTGCCCAGTCACGTAGTATATTGCCCAGCCACGTAGTATATTGCACAGCCACATAGTATATTGCCCAGTCATGTAGTATATTGCCCAGTTACGTAGTATATTGCCCAGTCATGTAGTATATTGCCCAGTCACATAGTATATTGCCCAGTTACATAGTATATTGCCCAGTCATGTAGTATATTGCCCAGCCACGTAGTATATTGCACAGCCACATAGTATATTGCCCAGTCATGTAGTATATTGCCCAATTACGTAGTATATTGCCCAGTCATGTAGTATATTGCCCAGCCACGTAGTATATTGCACAGCCACATAGTATATTGCCCAGTCATGTAGTATATTGCCCAATTACGTAGTATATTGCCCAGTCATGTAGTATATTGCCCAGTCATGTAGTATATTGCCCAGTGACGTAGTATATTGCCCAGCGACATAGTATTCAGCACAGAGCCATGTAGTATATTGCCCAGTCACATAGTATATTGTCCAGCGACGTAGTATATTGCCCAGCGACGTAGTATTCAGCACAGAGCCACGTAGTATATTGCCCAGTCACATAGTATATTGTCCAGCTACGTAGTATATTGCCCAGCGACATAGTATTCAGCACAGAGCCATGTAGTATATTGCCCAGTCACATAGTATATTGCCCAGCTACGTAGTATATTGCCCAGCCATGTAGTATATTGCCCAGCTAGTTAGTGTACAGCATCGAGCCACGTAGTATATTGCCCAGCTACGTAGTATATTGCCCAGCTACGTAGTATATTGCCCAGCGACGTAGTATATTGCCGAGTCACGTAGTATATTGGCAAGTCATGTAGTATATTGCCCAGCCACGTAGTATATTGGCCAGTCACGTAGTATATTGCCCAGCCATGTAGTATATTGCCCAGTCACATAGTATATTGCCCAGCTACGTAGTATATTGCCCAGCGACGTAGTATATTGCCGAGTTACGTAGTATATTGGCAAGTCATGTAGTATATTGCCCAGTCACCTAGTATATTGGCCAGTCACGTAGTATATTGCCCAGCCATGTAGTATATTGCCCAGCTACGTAGTATATTGCCCAGCAACGTAGTATATTGCCCAGCGACGTAGTATATTGCCCAGTCACGTTGTATATTGGCCAGTCACGTAGTATATTGCTCAGACACGTAGGAATATAACACTGCCCACGCAGTATTTAGCAGTGTGTGCACCATATCCCTGTTAAAAAAAAATAATTAAAATAAAAAATAGTTATATACTCACTCCTGGGATCCAGCGAAGCTGTGTGATGCGGCCGCCATCTTCCGTTCCCAGGATGCATTGCGAAATTACCCAGATGACTTAGCGGTCTCGCGAGACCGCTAAGTCTTCTGGGTAAGTTCGCAATTCATCTCTGGGAACAGAAGATGGCGGCCGGCGCGAGCACATCGTCCGACGATGGAGGGTGAGAATAGCAGTTTTTTGTTTTTTTAATTATTTTTAACATTAGATCTTTTTACTATTGACGCCGCATAGGCAGCATTAAAAGTAAAAACTTGGTCACACAGGGTTAATAGCAGCAGTTACGGAGTGTGGTACCCGCGGCATAGCGTTGTCCGTTACCGCTGGCATTAACCCTGTGTGAGCGGTGACCGGAGGGGAGTATGGAGCGGGCACTGACTGCGGGGAGTATGGAGCAGGGAGTATGGAGCAGGTGCCGGGGACACTGACTGCGGGGAGTATGGAGCGGGCACCGGGGACACTGACTGCGGGGAGTATGGAGCGGGGAGTAAGGAGCGGGCGCCGGGGACACTGACTGCGGGGAGTATGGAGCGGGCGCCGGGGACACTGACTGCGGGGAGTATGGAGCGGGCGGTGGGCACTGTGACTGTAGGAGAGGGACTTATCGGACTGTGCCCGTCGATTGTCGCGGCAGCCATGAGAGGCAGCTGGCGAGACCAATCAGCGACTTGGATTCCATGACAAACAGAGGTCGCGACCAATGAATATCCGTGACAGAAAGACAGAAGGACAGACAGAAAGACGGAAGTGACCCTTAGACAATTATATAATACTCAGTTTCTTCCTGAAAATGATTGCAGTCACAAATTCTTTGGTATCATTATCTTCATTTAATTTGTATTAAATGAAAAAATACAAAAGAGAATGAAGCAAAACACTGATCATTTCATACAAAACTCCAAAAATGGGCCAGACAAAAGTAGTGGCACTCTCAGCCTAATACTTGGTTGCACAACCTTTAGCCAAAATAACTGCGACCAACCGCTTTTGGTAACCATCAATGAGTTTCTAACAATGCTCTGCTGGAATTTTAGACCATTCTACTTTGGCAAACTGCTCCAGGTCCCAGATATATGAAGGATGCCTTCTCCAAACTGCCATTTTTAGATCCCTCCACAGGTGTTCTATGGGATTCAGGTCTGGACTCATTGCTGGCCACCTTAGAAGTCTCCAGTGCTTTCTCTCAAACCATTTTCTAGTGCTTTTTGAAGTGTGTGTTGGGTCATTGTCCTGCTGGAAGACCCATGGCCTCTGAGGGAGACCCAACTTTCTCACACTGGGCCCTACATTATGCTGCAAAATTTGTTGGTAGTCTTCATACTTCATAATGCCATGCACACGGTCAAGTAGTCTAGTGCCAGAGGCAGCAAAGCAACCCCAAAACATCAGGGAACCTCCGCCATGTTTGACTGTAGGGACCGTGTTCTTTTCTTTGAATGCCTCTTTTTTTTCTCCTGTAAACTCTGTGTTAATGCCTTTGCCCAAAAGCTCTACTTTTGTCTCATCTGACCAGAGAACATTCTTCCAAAATGTTTTAGGCTTTTTCAGGTAAGTTTCGGCAAACTCCAGCCTGGCTTTTTTATGTCTCGGTGTAAGAAGTGGAGTCTTCCTGGGTTTCCAACCATACAGTCACTTTTCATTCACACGCCGACGGATAGTATGGGTTGACACTGTTGTACCCTCGGACTGCAGGGCAGCTTGAACTTGTTTGGATGTTAGTCGAGGTTCTTTATCCAACATCCGCACAATCTTGCATTGAAATCTCTTGTCAATTTTTCTTTTCCATCCACATCTAGGGAGGGTAGCCACAGTGCCATGGGCTTTAAATTTCTTGATGACACTGCACACGGTAGACACAGGAACATTCAGGTCTTTGGAGATGGACTTGTAGCCTTGAGATTGCTCATGCTTCCTCACAATTTGGTTTCTCAAGTCCTCAGACAGTTCTTTGGTCTTCTTTCTTTTCTCCATGCTCAATGTGGTACACACAAGGACACAGGACAGAGGTTGAGTCAACTTTAATCCATGTCAACTGGCTGCAAGTGTGATTTAGTTATTTCCAACACCTGTTAAGTGCCACAGGTAAGTTACAGGTGCTGTTAATTACACAAATTAGAGAAGCATCATACGATTTTTCGAACGGTGCCAATACTTTTGTCCACATCCTTTTTATGTTTGGTGTGGAAATATATCCAATTTGGCTTTAGGACAATTCTTTTTGTGTTTTTTCATTTAAGACAAATTAAATGAAGATAATAATAACAAAGAATTTGTGATTGCAATCATTTTCAGGAAGAAACTGAGTATTATCTGACAGAATTGCAGGGGTGTCAATACTTTTGGCCACAACTGTATAGATGTAAGAGTTGCACTTGTAATACCTGTAAGCTCTCTGGTGCTTGGCTCAGATCAGTGAAGCCAAGTGTCTATGCAATCACTACAAAATCATTAAATCATGACTCATTACATAATTATTCAATTATGTCTGGTCTATTAATGTATCAGATTGGTGAATGGTTCTGGGAAAAACCTGCATATCTGTACCCAGCAGAAGAGAAAATATAATATCAATTTTTGCTACAATTGGACATGAAAAATTACCAAACCAAAAACAGTTTATAAAAATGTTGAGCAACTACATGTAGGAGACCACCTAACGTGACAGTCTTGTTTTCTTTTACACTATACAGTGGCATTTTTCCTACCAGCATTAAAAGGTCCACTAACGACACGAAAAAACAAAAACTACCAAATTTTCAAACAAACTCATGAAACTATTATGTGTTCAGCATGGGCGGTTAGCATGAGGTGAGGTCTCATCAATCATGGAGAAAGATGGCAGATTTAGCAATACTGATGTTGTCAAATATCCTCACTAACAAAATCTATCATATAGTTTAAAGGCTGTATAACATAGCACACCCATTAACATTGTTACCAACGAACATTTACATTGTTAACAATGACTTTTAATTGCTTAAAGATGTTTCCTGGTGAATAAGCATGCCTTTGAAATTCTCGCTGCTCGTATACTCATTCACAAACAAAAACCATCAATAATCCAACAGATCTGCTCCATTTGAAAGATTCCTTATTTTTACTAGATGAAAGACATATGCAGATTCTACTTTTACAAAACCCTGTAATAATAAATTTATCATCATATGCAGCCACAGCATAATTTTCCTTCATATTCTTTTGTGAGAAACATTTAGTTTTTTACTATTAATTATTATTCAGGAGATGGCATGGTCTTTGATACCAAGAGACGAGAGGGTCTATAGTAGGAGAAAGTTAAGGATGTACTGTTCATGGAAGCCTTGCAGCTGTTAAAGGGCTTCCATGGACAGTCTTAGCACAATCCGCATATCAGATCCCAGGAGTTGCCCTGGCTTTCACCTTTTATCCCCCGTACAGGGCAGGCCACGGAGTCAGCTGCTGGAGGCAAAAGGAGTCTTCATGAGGGGCCAAACCCAAGATGCAACATCAGGGACACAATTAGAAAGAAAGTGGGAGTTGAATATATATATATAAGTCGATGTAAGAAAACAAGATATACAAAATAGCACACAGGAGCAATGTATCACAGTGACCAGGTCTTTGTCTGAGGATTTGATATGAAGGCTAACCACATCCATAGTCCATACAGTGTTCCTTGGCTTAGTGTTTTTGGATGCCAGTACTCCAGCAGATCATCCACTTTACAAATATGGAGAAACAGAGCAGCACACCTAAGGAATAAAATAATGGAATCTATTACAGAACAAAATGAGATAAAAAAAAGTTTGCAATAAAAAAGGTCCCTATGATAGGCAAGTAAGACTGACGCGTTTCAGTAGTATTAATAACACACGTTCTCAGTCTCAAGGACTAAGAGTAAGGGCAATATTATTACACAAGAAACACATCAGTCTATCATGGCAGTCATGTGAACCTTTTTCCGTTGCAGATTGAAGATTCCATTATTTTGTTCTTTGGATTTGCAAGTCTTAGCTGAATGAACACTGGCAGCTAAAGGCTGTCTGCTGGAGTTTAAAGGGCCACTGTCACCCCCTCCAGCCGTTATAAACTAAAAGAGCCACATTGTACAGCAGTAATGCTGCATTCTAACAAGGTGGCTCTTTTAGTTTTAGGTTCAAGTATACCCCAAATAAAGCGTTTTTATACTTAGCCACAATTCCTGTCTCTAACCAGGGAGGCGGGTCCTCACTCCCCAGCTCTAACCGCTCCTCTGCCGTCACTCCAATCTTCCTGCGCTTTCGGCGCTGCCCCCTCAGTGCTGTGTACGTTTCAAAACCGGTGCCTGCGCAGTGTACTGCTGTGCTGCGCAGACGCAGTAAGCTCTGGCCGTGTGACGTCCCAGCCAGGCTCACAGACTGCGCCTGCGTGGGCATTGCGGTCAGCCACCTTTGGAATCCCCACCCCGCACTGTGCATAATGCATTAGCCATTCTATGTATCTTCCCACCCTCTGGTGCTAGAACAGATCGAGACCTTGTAAGGCATTTGGTCAGATCCAGAGATCTTGAAAATGTGACTGGTGTGTGACAAGGACGAACGATAAGAGAATATTCGCCTTATGAAATCATAGCTGTTGGAACAAAGATGTTAGAATGCATGGTATCCACATGACAAGCAAGCCTTTTGTTGTAAGCATAGCTGGCTCAAGGTGTGAGATCTATCACTCATAGCCTTTGAGGCTTGACCATGTGGTGTCCTCTTACAGCTGCACATGTGTAGGGAGGTTTCATAATCCCTTGCCAAATAGGATACAAATGATTGACATGAAATTATATTTCAAATATTCTTGTACGCCTCAAAGGTGACAGTAACAGATGTGAGTGATGACAGCCTGCACAGTAAAGCAGGATATGTTGGGTATAATATATCCTGTTTGCTAATTTCTACTGCTACCGTTTTTCAGGTTAGTTGTATCAAATGCACAAGAAGTATTATTATAAAATACACTGCTCAAAAAAATAAAGGGTACACTATAATCCCACATCCTAGATATCACTGAATTAAATATGCCAGTCGTAAATCTTTATTCATTACATAGTGCAATGTGTTGAAAACAATAAAACCTAAAAATTATCAACATAAATCACAACTAATATCCCACAGAGGTCTGGAGTTGGAATGATGCTCAAAATCAAAGTGGAAAATAAAGTTAAAGGCAAATAAGACTTCAGTGGAAATGCCTCAAGACAAAGAAATGATGCTCAGTAGTGTGTGTGGCCTCCATGTGCCTGTATGACCTCCCTACAATGCCTAGGTATGCTCCAGATGAGGCGGCGGATGGTCTACTGAGGGATCTCCTCCAAGACCTGGACTAAAGCATCTGCCAACTCCTGGACAGTCTATGGTGCAACGTGACATTGGTGGATGGTGCGAGACATGATGTCCCAGGGGTGCTCAATCAGATTCAGGTCTGGGGAACAGGCGGGCAAGTACATAGCTTTAATGCCTTCATCTTTCAAGAATCGCTGACACACTTCAGCCACTTGAGGTCTGGCATTGTCTTGCGTTAGGAGGAACCCAGGGACAACCGCACCAGCATATGGTCTCACAAGGGGTCTGAGGATCTTATCTCGGTACCTAATGGCAGTCAGGCTACCTGTGAGGCCCTCCAAAGAAATACCACCCCACAACATTACTGACCCACTGCCAAGCCGGTCATGCTGAAGGATGTTGCAGGAAGCAGATCGCTCTCCACAGCTTCTCCAGATTCTGTCTTGTCTGTCGCATGTACTCAGTGTGAACTTGCTTTCATCTGTGAAGAGCACAGGGCCTCAGTGGAAAATTTGCCAATCCTGGTGTTCTGTGGCAAATGCCAAGCGTCCTGCATGGTGTTCGGCTGTGTGCACAACCCACAATCTGTGGACGTCGGGCACTCAGACAATCCTCATGGAGTCCTTTTTTTACCGTTTGTGCAGACACATGCACATTTGTGGCCTGTTGGAGGTCATTTTGCAGGGCTCTGGCAGTGCTCCTTCCATTCCTCGTGCAAAGGCTGAGGTAGCAGTCCGGCTGCTGGGTTGTTTCCCTCCTACGGCCCCCTCCACGTCTCCAGGTGTACTGGCCTGTCTCCTGGTAGTGCCTCCAGCCTCTGGACACTACGCTGACAGACACGGCAAACATTCTTGCCACAGCTCAAATTGATGTGCCATCCTGGATGAGCTGCACTACCTGAGCCATTTCTGTGGGTTGTACAGTCTGTCTCATGCTACCAGAAGTGTGAAAGCACAACCAAGGTTCAAAAGTGATCAAAACATCAGCCGGAAAGCATTGGTACTGAGATGTGGTCTGTGGTCCCCACCTGCAGAACCACTTCTTTATTGAATGTGTCTTGATAATTGCCAATATTTTCCATCTGTTGTCTATTCCATTTGCACAACAGCTTGTGAAATTGATTGTCAAACAGTGTTGCTTCCTAAGTGAACGGTTTGATTTAACAGAAGTTTGATTTACTTGGAGTTATATTCTGTTGTGTTCCCTTTATTTTTTGAGTAGTGTAGTTTTAAGTAGCAGGAGAGAAAGTGCTTGTTCTTCAGGACAACCATAAAACTAGTTTATATGTATGCTTGTCCTGAAGAAGGATTTGGTGGACTCAGACTCGTTCTCAATAAAACTACAGTTTTATTTAACAAAATTTGTATCTTATTTCGGACAGCACAGAAACACTATCAATCCTACTATGTAAATCTATTGTTTCATGGAAGCTGCTGCATCTGGTTGTCAGGCTCTATAATTGTTGTGTCTCAGACAACCATGCAAGGTGAGCGGCTCTACTTATTATCAACCTTTTAATGTGGATGGGAACCTAATATGCTCTTGCATTTCTTTACAGATTTTTGCAGTTAAGTATAAATACACATATGCCAAATCAAGAGACACAAGCTATCTAATTTATAAGCTTGTTGAAACATCTTAAGAACATGATGCCAAGATGTGAGATATTTTCCAGAGCCAGCATATCTGCTAAAGAAATAGTGTGATAAATAAAAGGTAAGAAGTTTTGTTGAAATATGTCCAGCAGAGGATGAAGCAATGCAATCTAGCTGTTTCTCTGAGACCACCCTGACATTGCTGCAATCAGTGGCATTTCTTTGTCTGTCTGTATTTATTATGCTTTTTGGTGCATGCTTAACCCCTTTTCGACCAATGACAGACATAGCAGCTGCTACATTTTGAGCGGATATCAGTTCTCACACCATGATGTGGTATGCCCATCATTATTTTACATTGTCACTGCATGTAAATGTAAGGGGTTACTAAGACTGGTACATGCACCTTCCTCTTTAAGCATGTCCCGGTTCTTGTGCGCTATGTAAATGTGATTTCAATCTGCTATGTATATAGTATTTTCAAACCGTTTTCTGCTTTATGAATGTTTTATATTCATGTGCATGGTTTCTCCATAGTTGTATAGGGACAGTGTAGTACCTTAGTTGGGCCATAAGATGAGTATATAATAAATAGTTGATTATAGGTGAAAGTTACTGGGGTAAGGCAGGAACAGTTTCCTGGTTACAGTCAGAGGGGCTAGGGAACCTGAACAGCTTGGGTGGGCTTTAGAGCCAGAGCTACCCAGTAGCTCTGTAATGTTAAAAGCAAGAAGCCCAGCCATCCAGGGCCCAGTGGGCCAGAAGTACAACTTGAGTAGCAGTGTGACAGCAGTGGTGGAGCGGAGGCTACAGGGAAGGTCACAACAGTATGGGGACGCAGGTGGCTCTATAATGTGGCAGCTCACTGCATGGGCAGATACCCTCAAATACAGGGCGAAACGGATGAGGGAAATTATAAGTGTAGCGAGTCTGAACAGTGAGGATGCTGCAGTACTGCAAGAGACGGTAGGACCTGGGCACGTACTGAAGACTGTAGGAAAAGGTGCAGAAAAAGTGGAGAATAAGGACTGTATAGAACCCTATGCTGTTGTTGTATTTAAAAAGGATGTGTTGCGAAGAGAAACAAGTAAAGTTTTACATTTTAAGATAAAACTGGACTGTGTCTCTGTTTGTGCGCAAACAAATGGAGAAGGCCTTCAGCAACTTGGAGGAGATCTTGAAGAGGTGGAGAACAGAGAGGCAAGCACACTGACAAAGGACAGTCTTTTTATGTGAAGGGAGACCAGAGCATGCAAGATCTGATATGCTCAGCCATGACTGCGGCTCTGGCGCTCCCTCACATAAACACGCAGTGACTGTTCCATGCCGACAAGTGTCAGTGACAGCGGAGTGACATGGGAAGAGTTGCACAGACCCATTCCGTTAGTCCCCGCACTCAGGGTGCTGTGAGTGGTTAGTCAGTCTAACTCACCACAGCATGATTGCGAAAGATCACAGCATGATCACTGAAGGAGTTTGGCGCTGCTAGAGGCAGAGCTCCTGCATTAACAGCTAGGGACGGTGCCAACATCACCCCTGGATGTTTAACCTCCTAAATGCTGTGATCAAGAGGAATCGCAACATTTAGGAGGAAGGAGGATCCCTCTGCCCTCAGATCAGCGCCCCCTCAACATCATCGCTGGGGCCTAACAGTTGTCATGGTGACCTGGAGTCGTCATGACAACCCTCGTGTCACCAAGCTATGGAAAGCATCTTACACCCTACTTAATGCATGATCTAAGAAGCTTCTATAAAGGTATAATCCATTGTAATGCATTATACCTGAATTCAATGTTAAAAAAAATGTAAAGTCATATAGAGGGACTAGGTAAAAAAAAAAATGAAAAAAATATTATAAAAAATTACAAAAAGAAACAAAGTCCACATATTTGGTATTGGAGAGTCCAGAACGACCTGTTCTATTAAACGGTCACACTAGTTAATCCCGTCTTTGAACGCTGAAAAAAAATGTATAAAAAAAATTTACGATTTTTCATCTTACCATTGGAAAAAAATGAAACAGAACACGATCAAAAAGACAAAAGCATATGTGGTATAACTGAAAATGTCATCTTATCCCGCAAAATAACAAGCCGCCATACAGCTCCATTAGTGGAAAAATTAAAAAGCTATAGCTCTCAGAATAAAGCGATTCAAAAAAATGTATTTTCTATAAAATAGTTTTTATTGTGTAAAAGTGACAAAACATAAAAGATTACATAAATGAGGTATTGCAATAATAGTACTGACCTGAAGAAAAAGCTGGCTTGTCAATTTTATCAATGTGTAAAGGCATAAAAAAATTGTTGTTTATTGTTCATTCTGCCTCCATAAAATCGGAATAGAAAATGATCAAAAAATGTTGCTGTGTGCCCACAGATAGTACCAATAAAATATCAACTAGTCTCGCAAAAAAAACAAGCCATCACATGGCTCTGTCAGCCAAAATATGTTAAAATTATAGCTCTCAAAAAACTGCGATGCAAAAACACATTTTTGCAAAAGAAAAGTTTATTTTAGTGTGTAACTGCAGCCAAGCATAAAACCTGATATAAATTTGGTATTGCTGTAATTGCACCGACTCGAAGAATAAAGTGGTCTAATCACTTATACAACATGAGGCACAGCATAAAAAATAAAAACAATTCTTCACCTGCTGTTGATTTGTTCATTTTGTCTCACAAAGATCGCAGTGAGACTCGACTCACATTTATGCTGTGCGCTACGCTGAGCGCTTACATCGGAGCTTCCGTGTAAATGAGGCAGATGGAGGCATTGTGGACACCATCTGGCCCATGATCCAGAAGTATCAGTCTTTTTAGGTGTGCATAAAAGCACGGTCAGCCACAGTTTCTAAAAAGATGGACACTGCAGAACAGAGGCCAGACGGAGTGCAGAGTAATTTTGCTGCCTCATTATAGTCAATGGATTTCTTGGGCGTTTCATCTGAATCAAGTCATTCAGAGATATAGATGGAAACCCGTATGTAAGTGCTCAGCGCCGGATAAAGGTGTTCCAAGATGTTATGTAAAATGTTCCCAATAAAAGCTTTAACTTAATGTAATAGTAGTACAAAGGCTCTGGAAAAGCGCTATGCACTCCCACCCCTCAAAAGAAATCCAGTGAATTCTGCACTCCCAAATCTAAATGCCCCTTGTTGTGGCACCTCAGGGTGTCCCTCAGTGTGTCATGGCACCCGCAAAGCATAACTGTAAAATTTGCAATATAATAGGATGCTCCTTCTCTCCTGAGCTTCAGACTATGCCTGAAGAGTTTCAAATAGCATGTAGGGTATTTGCACACTCAGGAGAAATTGCACAACAAACTGTGAGATTCATGTTTTCCTATTGGCCTTTATAAAAATTTTAAATTTGAGACTAATGTGTGGTCAGGAAGCTCACTGCACCCCTAGATGAATTAATTGAAAGATGTAGTTTGTACTATTATGTCACATATGGTAGGTTTCTGCTGTTCTGGCACCTCAGGGGCTCTGCCAACGTGACATGGCACCCTCAAACCATTCCAGCAACATCTGACCTCCAATATAGCACTTCTCTTCCTAGCTTTGCACTGTGCCTCAAAAGTAATTTTCAACCACATATGGGACATTGGCGCACTCTGGTGAAATTGCACAACAGTCTATTTTCTCCTGTTACACTTGTGAAAACAAAATATTTGGGGGCTAATAGAACATTTTTGTGGGAAAAAATTGTTTTTTTTATATTCATGGCTTTACCTTATAAACTTCTGTGAAGCACCTGGGGGTTCAAGGAGCTCGCCACATATCTACATACATTCCTTGAGTGGTCTAAATTTCAAAATGGGGTCAGTTGTTGGGGATTTCCACTGTTTAGGTACATAATAGGCTTTCTAAATGTGACATGTGTCACGGATAGAGAGTTATTCTCTGTACAGATATGAAAAACAAATTGATTCACAGTGTAAAATAATGAGCTTATTACATTTAACCATTATTAAAGTCTTGACTTAAGGTGAAATTAGTGATTTACAAAGAGACCACTATTACCATTAAAAAAGGGAAGATAGGACCCAGGAGGTGCCAGAACCTATTTGATTGCTAGACTGTTCCTACCCTACAGCGGAGGTTAGCACACAAATACCTGGGCACAGGCGCCCCCGCTCACCGATGGCTGTCATTTCTACCCCAATGTGACCCTGTATGGGATGAGGGGAGGGGTTATGCAATCAGCCTGAGAGAATGCAAATATGGCCAAAAATTGGCTTGATTTATATTGCAAACATAAATTTCTCTTGCAGAAATTTTTGGACATATAGTATTTCTGCCTTCAATTTGATAAAGTGCATTAGTGCTGATTTATAGGCAATAGAATAAAAAGCCAATGATTGGGGAAGGAGGACAAATTTCCCTGGTCTGTGCCCTGCCTGACAGCGGAGGTTGGCACCCTAAGTATTGCAATGAGACTGGCACCCCGGCTCCAGGAGGCTGTCCCTTCTTTCCCTAGATATGTCAACAGATGCTACATATCACCAAAAATAAGTATAATGGTCAGTGAAAGAGGGAAATACAGATTAAGATGTAACGGGTGTCTAGCAATCATACACAATAACAAACAAATTGATATAAAACATACAGAACATGATATTACATCATCCCAAAAATAAGACAAACAGCTCAGAAAAAATCACTCATGGAAGATTCAAGGCATAAGGATATGAGCTAATGAAGATTAATCATAAATGTCATGAAAACATAGAACAAAGAGCTCTGAGGAACACTGTGACACGTTTCCACTTTCAAAGGTTCATCAGGATGAATAGGATGTTAAGAAGCGGGTTTCCTGCCTCATGCAGCACACCATCAGGAGGGATTGATCATCATGTGCCTGACTCCCAAACCCTTGTACCATGCTGGGTGAATAGGAACTTCTACCAGCTAAGAAGTCTCTTAACATCCTATGGCATCAGCTCTCGATTGCAGCCATGTTTGTGTTCAAAAAGTCAAACAGTGCTGCTTCCATTCCGAGCCGGGCTCTGCACCCAAACAGTAATTTTCCCCCACATATGGGATATTGGTGTACTCGGGAGAAACTGCCCAACAAATTTTGAGGTTAATTTTTTTCCTTTTAGCCTTGTGAAACTTAAAGATTTGGAGCTAAATTAATTTTTTTGTGAAAAAAAGTCAAATATTCATTTTTTCCTTCTACATTGCATTATCTCCTTTGAAGCACTAGAAGGGTTAATAATCTTCTTGAATGTGGTTTTCAGGAATTTGTGGGGTGCAGTTTTTAGAATAGTGTCACTTATAAGTATTTGTCAAATAGGCCCCTCAAAATCACTTCAAATGTGATGTGGTCACTTAAAAAAAATAAATTGTGTTGGAAGAGTGAGAAATAGGTTGTTAACTTTTAAACCTTCTAACATCTTGGCAAAAAAAAAAATAGGTTTAAAAAATTGCGCTGAGAGTAGATATGGGGTAAGTGCTGTTTAGTCAATATTTTATGTGACATAACTCTCTGATTTAAATGGAACCTGGAACAGGATTGTGCACAGTAACCTACAGACAGTGTCAGGTTGGCGCCGTTATACTGAGTAAAATGATATCTCGGCTGATGAAATCTGTTCTGTGGTTGTTGTTTAATCTTTATTTATTTTCAGTTTTGAGTTAATGATATGCTCGAATCATATCAGACAAATTTTACTACTATCATGAAGTCCTGGTGGTTGTCACCACCTCGCAGTCCGGGGCGCCTTCTTTCTCTTCCCCGCCTGCTCTTACTTCTTCTGGTCCTGTCCTTAGCCAGCAGGGTCACGCTCCGGTCATCCGCCGGCGCTCCGAGGTCCGTCCCTGCAGACATGCTGCCCGGGTCCTTGCTCCCATGTCTGCTGCACTTCCTCCTTTCTCTCCCTCTCCTAGAGAGTGCATAGGGGGTGGGCAGGTGAGCTCTCTGGCTTCTTAAAGGGTCAGCCCCTCCCTACTCACTGCCCCTCCTCCCGGCCTATCACCTGGAGGCTGGAGGTATATAAGGATCTCAGTCACTCCTGGACGCTGCCTGGGCAACTTCTATTATCCTGAAGTTGCTGCTCCAGGTCTTATCCTGCTAGGCTTATCAGTCCAATTTGCCTGTCTTACTCTGTGTTCCTTTTTCCCTAGGATCGAGTCTGGTCTCCACAGCATCCGGAGTCCAGTATCCTGTGTGGTTCCCTGCAGTCTTCTTCCTGCTTCCAAGTTCCACATTCAGCCCTGTTTTGTTTATTAAATTCTTTCTACCTCCTAGGTCGGTTTAACACAGGTGTCTGCCTCATCGGACCCTCTATTGGTGGTCTAGGGGAAATCCCTGTATAGGGGTCACTCCAAGTTGATCTCCTTAGAGGCTTTCTGGTGTTGTGGCCCTGTGGCCTTCCTTTGGGGTGTCTCCCCTAGTGTTTGTATTACTGTACAATAAAGCGTTTGAACCTGCTTTCCTGGTCTGGTTCTCCATTCCTGGTATCAGTAACCACTGTATTTGCGGTCCAGTGGGTCCACCTGATAGACACGTCTGTAGGGCGTGACAGTGGTCTAAGCTCATAGAAAGTGAGTAATTCTGCTACATACAGGCGATCTGATCATCATCTGTGTGTAGCAGAGGCGATCGAGTTATGGCAGCTTCTAGTCTACCATGGAGACCATTGAATCATGCAAAAAGTTTAAAAAAATGTTTTTAAAAATATAGAAAAATACAAAATATATTAAAGTTCAAATCACCCCCCTTTCGCCCCAATAAAAAAAAAAATCAAACACATATTTGGTATCGCCGCATTCAGATTCCCCAGATCTATCAATAAAGAAAAGGGTTAACCTGATCGCTAGCAATAAAAAAAGTAAAAGCGCCAGAATTACATTTTTTTTGGTCACCGCAACATCGCATTACAATGCAATAACAGGCGATTAAAATATCGTATCTGAACCAAAATGGTATCATTAAAAAGTCAGCTCGGAGCGCAAAAAAATAAGCCCTCAACCAACCCGAGATCACGAATAAGGGAGATGCTACGGGTATCGGAAAATGGCACAATTTTTTTTTTTTTAACAAAGTTTGGAATTTTTTTTTTCACCACTTAGATGAAAAAAGAACCTAGACACTGTAAGACTCATGCTGGTGTGGTAGTTGGAGGCAGGTATATCTCGCCCAGGTGTTTGTCCTATGTGAATTAGGCCACTCAGTATCTTCAGGGTGCTAATGGGTTAATGATCTTCAGCCACGGCTCCGGCGCAGGCGTACTTTGCTCTGCCCTCTTGAGGGCAGAGGATAGTACTGCAGTGCGCAGGCGCCGGAAAGGTCAGAGGCCCTGCGCCTGCGCACTGCAGTACTTTGTCTGCCCTCAACAGGGCAGAGCAAAGTACGCCTGCGCCGGAGCCGTGGCTGAAGATCAGAAGAGGACGTCATGGAAAGAAGATAGGAGGCGCCGGAGCGGACCGGAGACGCCCATCCGACCTGAGCAGCAGCGGGACCGCCCCTGGGTGAGTATAATCTAACGTCTTTTTCTCCTTTTTCAGGTAACATTGGGGGCTTATCTACAGCATTACAGAATGCTGCAGATAAGCCCCTGATGCCGGTGGGATTACCTCACCCGCGAGTTTCGGGGTGACAGGTTCCCTTTAAGTTAGCAACGTGTTTGTTTAGTTAGTGCCGGACAGGCTAGGATTTATTTTTATGTTTTGTTTTTCTGTGTTGCTTTCACTTTAATAAATCTGACCTGAGGTCAGCCTACTTGGAAACCTGCTGTACGCCTCAGAAATTCAATGCACAAACCACGTGACCTTTGACCCCAGCAAAGGCAATCCCGGAGTGTTTTGTCACATTGTGGTGGAGAACGCGGGCATACCGTGGCACAGGTGACAGCATGGAAGACGTGGTGAAAGCCTTAGTACAGTCCACTGCCGTACAGCAGCAGGCCACTGCCGCACAGCACGAAGCTAATCGCTTGATGGCCGCACAGCTGAAGGAGTTAGTGGACATGACGGTTGCAGACCGCCAACTTCTCCAACAGGTGGCGCAGCGCCTGGTGAGCATGCCTGACGCTGACCCGGAAGCAGAGTCCAGAAGGATCCATGTGAGTCGATACTGGCAAAAGCTGACTGCAGAAGATGACGTCGAGGCATACCTGACAACGTTTGAGCGGACGGCATTGAGAGAGAAGTGGCCGAAGGCACGATGGGCCGATTTGATTGCCCCGTTTCTCTCCGGCGAGGCCCAAAAAGCTTACCATGATTTGGACCCGGAGGTCGCTCAGGACTTTGAGAAACTGAAAGCTGAGATCCTGGCCCGGCTGGGTGTGACGACGGCTGTCCGGGCACAGAGGGTACATCAGTGGACATACCAGCAAGATAAACCGGCGCGGTCTCAGATGTTCGACCTGATCTACTTAACAAAGAAATGGCTGCAACCCGAGGTACTGACAATACCCGAAATAATCCAGCGGGTTGTCCTGGACAAGTACCTGAGAGTACTACCCCCAGCGCTGAAAAGGTGGGTAAGCCAAGGAAATCCCACGACAGCGGATCAACTTGTGGAGTTGGTCGAGCGTTATTCCGTGGCAGAAGGACTTCCCGACGACACCGCCAACCCCCGGTCTGTGCCTCCTCCTCGTGGAACCGGTAAGACTGTTCCAGGGACTACGGGTGAAGGAAAATCGCTTAAAACTGTGGGGGAGGAGTCCGGGACTGCTCGCACTCCGAGACCAAGAGTATTGGACGGTGGTCTCAGTAGGGGACCTGTTAGGTGTTTCCGCTGCCATGACAAGGGTCATGTTTCTGCGAACTGTCCTGTTACCGCTGAACCCATGCAGTGCGACGTTATAGACTCTAGAAAACGCACGTCTTTGGTTACACAGTTAGTGATTGTGAATGCGGGTCAAAATGATACAGCGAAACATCTGTGTGAATTATCTGTTGATGGGAAAAATGTTGTGGCATTACTAGACTCTGGAAGTGTGGTGACTCTGGTGAAAGCTAGTCTGGTGGCACTTCCGTCTGGTCCGTCTGACAAGTTTTCTGTGACGTGTGTGCATGGTGACACCTGCTCGTACTTAACAGCGGTCATATGGATTTCTACTCCCTATGGGTCAGTGCAGCACAAAGTGGGACTCGTTCCCGCATTGTTACAGGATGTAATCCTGGGCAGGGATTTTCCCTATTTCTGGCAGTTGTGGGAGAATCAGTTGCTCCTTCACGGTAGCTGTACCCGTGAATCTTCTCCCATGCCATCTGGAGGTCCCGAGTCCCTAGAGGAGACCCCACAGGAAGATGTTGCTGGGGAGGTTAGTGAATCTAACCTTCAGTACCCCTTCTCCGTCATGGCGGGGGAAACAGAGGAAACTGAGGAACCTCAGCGAGAGGCGGAGGCAGACAGCCATCCGGCACCCAGCCTGCCAGATTTGGGAGTCCAGGTGGATGACTTCCACAGCGAGCAAATGAAAGATCCTACCCTGACTCCGGCTAGGAAAAATGTAAAAATGATAGATGGGGTACCCGTAGAACCTGACACTAGGCTAGCGTACCCATATATGGTTCTTGAAAATGATTTGCTCTACCAGGTAGAAAAAAAAGGGGAAGACACAGTGCAACGGTTAGTGGTACCCAAACCTTACCGGCAGAAGGTACTGGATTTGGCCCACGGACATATAATGGGGGGACATCTGGGGGTACAGAAAACCACAGAAAGGATATTGCATTGTTTTGTGTGGCCTGGAATACATTATGATGTGCGTAACTATTGTGAGTCCTGTCCAGAGTGCCAAATCGCGGCCCCTAAATCTCAGTTCCGTAGCCCTTTGGTACCCCTTCCTATCATCGGGGTCCCTTTTGAGAGAATTGGGATGGATTTGGTTGGGCCCCTTCCCCGATCCGCACGTGGGCACCAACATATCCTCGTCATCGTGGACTATGCCACTCGTTACCCGGAAGCCGTCCCTTTGCGTAACACAGCTACCAAGACGATCGCCAAGGAATTGGTACAAGTGTTTATTCGGGTGGGAATTCCAAGACAGATACTCACCGACCAGGGGACTCCCTTTATGTCGAGGGTAATGAAGGAGCTCTGCAGGCTCTTACAAATAGACCCATTGCGTACGTCTGTCTATCACCCTCAAACAGATGGCCTGGTTGAGCGCTTCAACAAAACCTTAAAACAGATGCTCCGGAAGGCGATAGACAAAGATGGGAAGAACTGGGATTACTTGTTACCCTATTTGCTGTTTGCCATTAGGGAAGTTCCCCAGTCTTCCACAGGGTTTTCGCCTTTCGAACTGTTGTACGCCCGTCGTCCCCGGGGACTGCTGGACGTCGCAAAAGAAACCTGGGAAGGTCAAGTCACTCCCTTTAAAACGGTGATCGACCATGTAACACAAATGCAGGATCGTATTGCCGCTGTCATGCCCATTGTTAGCGACCATATGTTACAGGCCCAGGGAGCCCAGAGGCAAAGTTATGATAGAGGTGCTAAGGTCCGTACATTTGCACCCGGCGATAGGGTGTTGGTCCTAATCCCTACTGTGGATAGTAAATTCCTGGCGAAATGGCAGGGCCCATTTGAGGTCCGAGAAAGAGTTGGTGAAGTGAACTATAAAGTGTACCAGCTGGGTAAGAGAAAACCGGAACAGATTTATCATGTGAATCTGATAAAATCCTGGAAAGACCGCTCTGCCCTAACGGCGGATCTGCCCCGTCCGGTTTGTTCACCTACTGTACCGGAGGTGCAGGTTGCCGAGACTCTCTCAGAACGACAAAAATCTGAGGTTAAGCAATTTTTGTTACAGAACCGACAGTTTTTCTCCGAAAAACTTGGCCGGACTAAGTTGGTGAAACATGAGATTGTCACAGAGCCTGGCGTCACTGTTCATGTGAAGCCCTACCGGATTTCGGAAGCTCGCCGTGAAGCCGTCTCCCGGGAATTGATGGCAATGTTGGACTTAGGAGTCATTGAGGAGTCGCACAGCGCCTGGTCCAGTCCAATTGTGTTGATACCTAAACCGGATGGCTCCATCCGGTTATGTAATGACTTTAGGAAACTGAATGCAGTTTCTAAATTTGATGTGTACCCTATGCCCCGGGTCGATGAGTTGATCGACCGGCTTGGTAAAGCCCAATACATTACGACCCTGGATTTAACAAAGGGGTACTGGCAGATTCCTCTGGCCGAGGCGGCCAGAGAGAAGACGGCATTTGCTACACCGGAAGGTCTGTTCCAGTATGTCTATATGCCGTTTGGACTTCACGGAGCTCCCGCAACGTTCCAGAGATTGATGGATCGAGTCTTGAGGCCTCACAGACAGTACGCTTCTGCCTACCTGGATGACATCGTAATTTACAGCATGGACTGGGAAACTCATCTCCAGAAGGTACAAGCGGTGATTGATGACCTGCGAGATGCAGGTTTAACGGCAAACCCCAAGAAATGCCACATCAAGCCCGATACTTGGGCTACGTGATTGGCCGAGGAGTGGTTAAACCCCAGATCGACAAAATACAGGCAATTCAGGGCTGGCCACAACCAGTGAACAAAAAACAAGTACAGGCTTTCCTGGGGATTGCCGGCTATTATCGCCGGTTCATACCCAATTTTGCCGCCATGGCTACTCCCTTGACGGATCTTACCAAGGGGAAGGGTTCCGTCATGGTAAAATGGACCTCAGCTGCTGAAGAGGCCTTCCACAGCCTGAAACGGGCTTTGTGCTCTCAGCCCGTACTAGTGACTCCTGATTTCAGCAGCGAGTTTGTGGTACAAACTGATGCCTCTGATACTGGTGTCGGAGCTGTACTTTCCCAGGTGAGGGACGGAGTCGAACACCCGGTCCTCTATCTCAGTCGGAAACTGAATGTACATGAGCAGAGGTATGCGGTGGTTGAAAAAGAGTGCCTAGCCATTAAATGGGCTCTCGACTCCCTCAAGTATTACCTGGCTGGTAGGAAGTTTAGGCTGGTCACAGACCATGCCCCTCTCAAGTGGATGCACCTCCACAAGGACCGTAATAGTCGGGTAACCCAGTGGTTCCTTGCCCTGCAGGCTTACTCTTTTACGGTGGAGCACCGACCTGGGGTGCAGATGGGGAACGCCGATGCCCTATCCCGAGTGCACTGTTTCAAGAGTGTTCTTGCTCGACCGGAGTGGTCTGAGCAAGGAGGGGGGGATATGTAAGACTCATGCTGGTGTGGTAGTTGGAGGCAGGTATATCTCGCCCAGGTGTTTGTCCTATGTGAATTAAGCCACTCAGTATCTTCAGGGTGCTAATGGGTTAATGATTGCAGGAATAAAAGATGACCAGCTGGGGGTTTCCAGCGTCTGCCTGGGGCACACAGATTGCCTGTCTGTGTGAGACAAACGTGAGTGAGAGCTCAGCTCAAGAATTGTGTGATGTTAGCTGGGTGGGAGAAGCCCCCCCAGTTGTTAAGTTAGCAACGTGTTTGTTTAGTTAGTGCCGGACAGGCTAGGATTTATTTTTATGTTTTGTTTTTCTGTGTTGCTTTCACTTTAATAAATCTGACCTGAGGTCACCCTACTTGAAAACCTGCTGTACGCCTCAGAAATTCAATGCACAAACCACGTGACCTTTGACCCCAGCAAAGGCGATCCCGGAGTGTTTTGTCACAACACGTTTAGCTAGAGAGCTCGGCGAGGCCCCCAGCCTGAAACCATCCAACTTGTGCAGAAAGGATGGGTAAGTCCTGAGTCTGAGGGGACAGGAGCAGTTTGGAGAGGAAAGGTACCACAGTCGTTCTCCTATGCTGGGCTCTTATCTAGGTACATAGCAGTCTCTGTGGCCGGCGACAAAAAAACGTAGGTATGACCTCCTCATCCAAATAGGGACAGGAAAAGCACAGGAGAGAGAATGTGGGGGGCTGTTTGACCTCTTTGTGCTTCCTGACCCTATTAGGGTGGGGTGACATCCTTCTGTGGTGCTGTCGTGGAGGGTTAATAGAGAAAAAGTGAATCTCATAGTGCAAGAACTATGGTATATAACTACATATAACTACAAAAATCTTAAAGAGGCTATAATTTTTTTAAACTCACATTATTAGAAATGAGCCCTGTATGTGTTCACAACCTGCAGTTCATTTTTCCAGGCACAATAACTGGAGTGGAACAAAAGGAATGTGAAAGAGGTGTGTTAAAGCTGGGGACAAAATGTTGATATACCTTTGACTGAAACAACCCCTTTAATGCCTTTCACATTTAGATCCATTTTCCCCGTTTTTCCTTATTATTCTGAGCAAACATGCATAGAAATCTGTGCTGGGATAATCTTATAAATGTGCCCCTGCTGTGTACTGTGTAATGGCCGTGTCTGACCGTACAAGAACATGGTCTGATCATATCACAGCTCCTGTCCATGGGGGAGAAAATGAGACATTACAGCAATGGATCACAGCTGCCCGGTCAGACACGGCCATTACACAGTACACAGCAGGAGCACATTTATAAGATTATCTCAGCACAGGAACATTTTTTTTTAACACACAATTGTGAAAGTTACCTTTATTCCAAGATCTTTTCATTAAAATGTACTTTATTCCTGGGACACCCCCTTTAATGATTGTCCTGTGTAGTCTGGAGGGGAGCTGACCTCCAGAGTATGGCGAGCACTTTCCTGTGTGGGCTACCCCCGTGGTTAGAAGGACCAGAGCGAGTGCAGTTTGCTTTAGGTCAAGGAGACTGAATATGTTTTTCTCTTTTGTTTGCACTGGTTTATGAAGCCTGTTTTAATAAACCAGCTGAAAATGTAAATGGGAAGCATTCCTGTGACTCCCTCGCTAAGCAGCCGAGCGAGCCGACCTACCACAGTGCACGGTTCAATCTTTAACACACTGGTCTCCATTTTGGAGCTGGTTGTCTCCATTCAGAAAAGTCAGAAACTTGATTCAAACGAAAAGAGGGAACATTTTTGTGGTCTCGTGCATGCGTTCCCATTGGGGTAAGTATAAACACATGAACACATATGCAATAGTCATGGCCTCTATGGAACAAAGGAATATATTGTTTTAATTTAACCCCACATGTCCTAGCACTTAGCAGGAATATTGTGTGCAGCTATAAAAATGTAAACACAAGGTGACCTTCACACAATGCACATAAAACCTGCAATAAAAAATGTGGAAAACAAACAAAGCCATATATATTACATCAATACTTTGCTTAATAATGGCATATGAGCCAAAGCCAGCAGGACAAAGTGATAGAACTAGGAAAAAAAAAAGATGCTGGAGGGGTCAACACTGTACAAACGTGGTAGAAACAAAAATGCTTTAGTTTAGTTTGGAAATTCCAATACATTTTATTATTTACATCCCACATACATAAAAATACAAAAAAAAAAAAAACCTAAAATCTTTAGCATTCACACTGTGCATGTAATATGTAGGTATGTGCGGCCATTTTTCCCTCATAGGAATATGGAGGGCTTCCGTCTTTGCAGGGTGAGGTGTGGTATTGAATGAGTGATGTAAAATGACAATGAAAACCTGCGATTCGCCATGTCTTTTAACAGTGTTTGATATGCAGGAAAAATTACCCGACAATATAATAATGTTCCAGGTCAATAACATTATGTTGATACTAAACTTTTTTCTTATTTTAGCACTAAAAATAAATTATAACTTAGAAACAAATTGGGTGGCATTGCCATTTTCTGATCTAAGCAACGTCTTTATTTTTCTAATGATGGAAATGTGTCAGTGCTGATGTCACTGTGTTAAGTTGTAGTTGTCATTGATATCATTTTTGGGAATGTACAATGTTTTGATTACTTTTAAATTATTTTTGAGGGATAGGTAAGAATAAAAAAAAATGTGATTCTTGCATTTCAATTTCTTTCTTTTTTTTTACTTTACAGCACTTACAATACAGGCTAAATAAGTTTAGATTTTAATAAATTAGACTTTGTGGATGTAGCAATAATGAATATTAGTTTTTTTATTATTTCTGTAATGAGGAAAGATGGATGATTCAAACTTTTTGTCATTTTTTTTATCTTAAAAACTTGATTTTTTTTTGTCCCTCGAGGGGACATGAACCTGTGATCGTTTGTACTGTATACTGTAACACTTCAACCACGTGTGTGCTTCAGAAGCATACAAAGATAGTGACATAGGGGCCTTTAATAGGTCCGCAGTTGCCATGGTAACTCATGAAGTGGGATCACGTTTCATCTTGATGACACCACTTACATGCTCTCATCAGAGACTGAAAGTGGCACTAAAGTACTAAAAGCAGGCTCAGAACTAGTTCCCATCGCTGCTGTTAGAGGCAGGTGCCGGCTGTATAACACAGCCATCTCCCATACAGATACTACTACATCTAACAAGCTCTATGGTGGGTGTTGGGAACGGCTCAAAGAACTTGTTTCTACCGTTAGAAGTGATGGTTTATTACTAGGATGTGCCTTTATTATCACTTGCTGAGACCCATGTGACCAATCCATGGTATATATTCTGCAGCACGAGCCTACTAACGTGACCTCTTTCAGTCATAATGTAGTAGCCTATAAAATATGGGAAGAGCTCCGCAAAGAAATATTGTCGCTTGTTACCCATTGTCCACAACAAAATCAATGATGAAAGGGTACATTTATTGCTTCTGGCTTAAAACCAGTGACTTAAAGGGATCCTGTCAGTAGGATCGTCTCTCCTAAGCTGCCTATATCAGCATGTAGGTCATAGGAAGCTGAATAAGACGGCACCCCAATATCTGTGATCTGACATCTTATTCCAGAGAAATCCACGTTTTTCTTATATGTACATGAGCTGTTCTAGGCCATGGGTCGGACACCGATCTACATGAGAATCTGCCTCCAGAGATTATTTTACATGAAAGGCGAAGTAACCAGTGTGATGTGTTATGCCTACACTTAAAGGGAATTTGTCAGCAGGTTTTTGTTATGGAATCTGATAGCAGCATAATGTAAAAAGAGACCCCATGATTCCAGGGATGTGTCAGGTCCTGGGTGGCTTCGTGCAGTTTTAATATAAAACCTGTATCTCTGATATAGATGTAGCAGAGCTAAGCCTTCCGATGTGTGTGTAACCCGCCCATACCCCGGGTTATCAGCTTCCTGTGTGCACTGTCAGTGAGTGACCAATCAGAGGTAGGGGCGGGGTTACACAGATTACCCTGCCGGTGATAATCTCCTGATGACAAAACACCCATTATATATAACTACTACAAACAGCCTAATAACTGACACATCCCTGGAATCAGGTTTTCGGTGGCTACATTTTTCTGTTCTCAGATTAAATAGCAAAAACCTGTTGACAGATTCCCTTTAATACCAGATGCAAGTGTACCGAATCATATCTTTTTTTTATTATTAATAAAGGTTTAATCCATCAATATCTGATGGGTGGTTTCTAACACCTGGTACCCCCACCAATCAGCTGTTCACAGTGCCGGTAACGGACAGACATTAGCAGCTGTTGAGCCAAGAAGAACAGCTCCGAGAACTGTGTAATAGCCACTGCTTGGTAATGCAGATCATTCTACTAGGGCCGAAGCAAAGTTAAGCTATTCCACTTGGCAACTGCTATCGGTACTGAGAGCAGATGATCAGACAGAGCCGGACCCCCAAAGATCGAATATTGATGACTTATCTTTGGAATAAGCCATCAATATAAATGCAGCAACTCTTTCATCTCATTACTTATCACATAGGCTTATGAACTAGCTTACATCATTTCATGATACGAGCATAATAAATACTGTAAATCTAAGTGTAAATAGACAAATACACAAAGCAAAGCTGTTCACCCTCCAATAACTTCCCATTCAAGCCCCCTAAGGTCAAGTTTCAAAAGTTTGTTTTAAGGCTATGTGCCGAGACTATATAACCCCTTCCAGAACAGGGTCTCCACTTAATAGCAGAACATTTTCCTGTCAGTTGTCCAAGAAACACAAACATAAAATTAAGTAACATGAAGCAGTGCAAAAAGCACAAATTTAGAAAATGGCTTGTGAAACAGATCCAATGTAAAATACCATTACTATTATTAAGATAAGGTAAGACTCCGATGGAAACCTAATCATGTGAGAATGAATTCATGCTGCATTGCTGAATTGTACTATTTATTTTCAATTCAAAACTAATTTTAAATGTCTTTTGGAGTAATGCTTAACATAATATGACCAGTGATGGCCGCCCTTCTTGTTTTCTGCTCCCTTCGCATAAAAGCATGTTAGGCAGAAACTAAACAGGAATGATGGATTTACACATTACAAATTATATATGTTTTTTTTAAATTAGATCAAATTTAGACAAGACCTAAAGCAGTGACCCTTCAACATTTTATTAAATCTACCAATCTGGTTGTCTTCTAGCATTAGAACAAACCACTGTGATTTATTACACAAATAATTGTAGCATAAGATCTTAAATCACAAGGTCACCTTCACCCAAAGCACATAAAGCCACATGAAAAATATACAAAACAAACACATCATTAGTTTACTGTGTGCTCCAAGGATTACTATATACAAGTATCCGAAGAGAACAAATATTCGTTATTACGGAGCATAAAGTACTTCATATAGCGACGATCTTCTCCAGTTCTTCCATACACAGTGACTGGGAGCTTGTTTGCTCTCCATGATGTACTATACTTGTCAGAGATCTCTGGTGGCAACTTATCTCTTAGGTGCCATCACACTGAACGATAACGATAGCGATCCGTGACGTTGCAGCATCCTGGCTAGCGATATCGTTGAGTTTGACACGCAGCAGCGATCAGGATCCTGTGCCATCGTTGGTCGGAGCAGAAAGTCCAGAACTTTATTTCGTCGCTGGCTCTCCCGCAGACATCGCTGAATCGGCGTGTGTGATGCCGATTCAGCGATGTCTTCACTGGTAACCAGGGTAAATATCTGGTTACTAAGCGCAGGGCCACGCTTAGTAACCCGATGTTTACCCTGGTTACCAGTGTAAACGTAAAAAAAAAAAAAACACTACATGCTTACATTCCGGTGTCTGTCTCCCGGCGCTGTGCTTCTCTGCACTGTGTAAGCGCCGGCCGGAAAGCAGAGCGGTGACGTCACCTCTGTGCTTTCCGGCCGGCGCTCAGTGCAGAGAAGCACAGTGCCGGGGGACAGACATCGGAATGTAAGCATGTAGTGTTTGGTTTTTTTTACGTTTACGCTGGTAAACGTAAACGTAGTACCAGGGCACTTCGCATAGTTGGTCGCTGGAGAGCTGTCTTTGTGACAGCTCTCCAGCGACCACACAGTGACGCTGCAGCGATCGGGATCGTTGTCTAGATTGCTGAAGCGTCGCTAAATGTGACGGTACCTTTAGAGAGCAAAAAAATCAGCAGTCCAAAATCGGATCTGTCCGATTCTTCCATCTCCCATCATCACCTTTGGCGTGACAGCCAGAAGGCCCCAATGCATGTTAGACCGTCACCCAAACCGATCAATATCGACAAGCTCAGCCAACGATAGACTAATGTGTATGGGGGCCTTAAATGTACAAAATGATCAAATCCATGCAAATATATAATAAAAATTATTAGCACAAAAGTAAATGCTACTTATCTAACATGTCCAATTAATCTTGAGTCCAATATCGGCATCGTACATGCAATAATTGTACTGGTCATAATGCCCACCAGGAACCTAGACAATAGTTCAAATATTTCAATCATTTCTTAGTCACGTTTTAGCCCTTTTATACAAAGGTATCACCATTGAATGTTCTATAAGACTATTTGTAAATGTTATTAACCCTTGCTTTATTAAACTAGCCATATATGTTGGCATGTTCCAATATCACCTAAAGTCAATGATACATCAGTGCTTTCCTACTGTACCACATATTAGGGATGTTCCAAAATATTGAACACATTTCATTATCTGGAAATACAGGATATAAAAGGGTGGTGTGAAACACAAATTAATTTTAATGCTAAATCTAAATAGTTATCCATTTAATGACATCCTCTTATCTATCTTTCATTATACTTTAATTAAAGAGTCCCTATACTTCCCTAACTACACTAATTTCTTTCCTTTTTTCTTTTACTTACGTTTTGATGATACTTTGTTTGGGAATCCCAATACATGGTGGGATACTCAAAATAAACATCATAAGGGGCAGAGGCTGCGGTGACTGTCACAGTCTCTGCTTCCTCCCTGAAACAAAACGTCATCAGTGGCCATCATTTCAGTTGCTGGGCTAGTCCCTACTCTACTGAGCAGGTCTCTGTTGTAAACTCTCAAAGATGCTAAACAGGTTCTAGTTACTGTGCGATGTGCACACTGACAATGCGCTCTCTCCGGCTCTGATCAGAAGAGCGGACAACAGAGTGCACTGTCAGTGCCTTTTGTAAGATTACCCAGCATGTAGAGAAAACCGCCACCCCTGAAAGTGACATTAGTTAAAAGAAAATTAACAACATACAGCCAGATTATCACTGAATTACTCTAAGATTTATTATTCTATATTCCAAGTTAAAACCTGGTCCAATCAGGTTTAAAAGGCACTTTACATGTAGGCATCTATAAGGCATAGAGCACTAGATAATTGGAACCAGCTCCTGAGTCACAGGGTTACACTTTTGGACTTGTTCCCTTTATTGTTGGGATTTTTCACATAATAGAGCAGGTTGGCAATATGTCAAAAATGTTTCTCAGTGATACAGGAGAATACATGGCAGTGTGTACTCTGCCCACTGCACAGCAGAAGAAAGCTGTCTAAATATAGCACCGCTTTCATTACAGACTGCAGGAACCACATTTTTTTTAGCGCTGCATTAAAATAGGAAACAATTTTCAATTCACATTTCATGAAAGGCACATTTTGCTTTAAAGTGATTTCAGAAGTGGCTGCATTTTTGTAAAAGTCAAACAATACACAAAGTCTCAATTTCATGGCAAGTCCACGGGCTTTAAAACAAGTGTGAAATGGAGATTTTCTTTGTGGTTGCACGGGACATTATTTTGTATCTAGAAGAGATCCTCAGCAGCAGCACGCAGAGCTCAACAGTTTTCAATTCGCCTTGTTTTTTATAAAATCTTTTCTGTCAGGATTCTACCCGGCAGCACTCGCGACATATTTAGCGTGGCCAGGACCACTGCTGCCCACCTTTCAAGAGCTTTACTTGCCTCCTTAGTAACAAATAATTTGTAGTGATGAGCGAATATACTCGTTACTCGAGATTTCTCGAGCACGCTCGGGTGTCCTCCGAGTATTTTTTAGTGCTCGGAGATTTAGTTTTTTATTGCCGCAGCTGAATGATTTACATCTGCTAGCCAGCATAAGTACATGTGGGGGTTGCCTGGTTGCTAGGGAATCCCCACATGTAATCAAGCTGGCTAAGAGATGTAAATCATTCAGCTGAGGTGATGAAAACTAAATCTCTGTGCACTAAAAAATACTCGGAGGACACCCGAGCGTGCTCGAGAAATCTCGAGTAACGAGTATATTCGCTCATCACTAATAATTTGTCATCCAGTCTTTACATAAGGGCAGGGACCCTGCTGTACTAAATAAAGGTGGAAGATTTTTCAGAAGCTGCTGTGGCTTTCCATATTTAACATATCTTAAATAAAAAAAAAATAGGTGTGAAAGACTGAAGAAAACACTATCATTGAAGAGACAAATTCTGCGATTGATGATGGACAATCCATTTTTCTCCTGGTTACACTGGCTTTTTGCCTTAGGTAGAATACAGTAAATCATTGTAAAGCTTACCTCACAATGTAGCTATAGGGTATCATATGAAAGCTTTAGGAAAAGTTTGAAGACAAAAATAATTTAAGACATTTTCTATAAATGCTTGCTTTTTTGCGTTGCAAGTTAAGGGTTTTATTGTTACCAATTAGGAGTACAAATTAGTAAGAAGATTTGATAATTTTTTGTTATAATTTTTTAGGGAGGACTGGCAACTGAAAAACTGATATTTTGGTGTTTTGATTATTTTTTCCTCTTTACAGTATTTATCGGATAGGTGAATTGTATTTTCTGAATGATTCGACTTTTCAGACAGCGCAGTACCAAAGGAAGAAAATGGAAGAGATTCTATATTTTTATATTTTACATTTTCTTTTAAATGAAGATGTTCTTAGTCTCATCAGGGAACCAGAACCTGCGATTCTATGATCAGAGATTGACAGCTGCATCTAAATGGTTAAACAGCACCAGGTGAAGCTGCTGTCAGACACATGGTGGGCATGTAACATGACACGTAACATAAGTGACGCGTGCTCAGCACCTGAGCAAGCTTTAGGAAAAGTGCACACGTTGCAGAATTTCCGCGGCAATTCCGCAACTCCTGCCGCAGGTATATTGCATGCGGAATTGGTATGCCCATTCCCGCTAAACACTAGAATGCTAGCGTTTTCCAAGCGATCTGTAGCATTGCTTGGAAAACTGATTGATAGGTTGGTCACACTTGTTAAATATAGTTTTTGACAAGGGTGACCAACTTTTTACTATTGTTGCTGCCTATGAAGCATCAATAGTAAAAAGATAGAATGTTAAACATAATAAAAAAAGTCATGATAGTCTCACCTTCCGGCGTCCCCGGCAGCCTTTCCCGCTCTTTGCGATGCTCCGGTCCCAGTAATGCTTTGCAGCAATGACCTCAGATGATGTAGTGGTCTCGCGAGACCGCACGTCATCACAGATAATTTTTGCAAAGCATCACTGGGACCGGAGCATCGCGAGGAGCGGGAAAGCTGCGCGGGTTGCCGGAAGGTGAGAATATCACCATTTTTTATTTTCTTTTTTTTTTTTAACAATTATATGGTTCCCAGGGCCTGTAGGAGAGTCTCCTCTATTCCACCCTGTGTACCAACCGCACATGATCCGCTTACTTCCCGCATGGTGGGCATAGTCCCATGCGGGAAGTAAGCGGATCAATGCACTCCTAGGTGTGCGGAATCCCCGCGATTGATTCCGCACTTTAATGAACATGCAGCGTTTTTTTTCTGGAATGGGATTCCACCGCGGAAAAAATGCAGCATGTGCACAAAAAATGCAGAATGCATTCTAAAAATAAGATGCTTAATGTGGGCATTTTTTTCACGGTTTTATTGCATTTTTATAGCGAAAAAACACAAAAAAAAACGTGAAAATTCCTAAATGTGTGCACACAGCTTTACACATGTGGACCCCTCTGAGGATGTGCAATTATGTCTATTTGCGCTAAGCGGTTAGGACTCAGATATGCTGTAGCCAGCCTATATTTGTGTGCAAACAATGGATATATATTAGTGAACTGTACTTTCACTCTCCTTAAGAAGTAGATGTATAGAGGTCGATCCAGCATAGAAACCAGAATATACCTGCAGTTTCATGTTCAGATTTCCGCATCTACTATTGAAATATGTAAGAAGCACTAGTCTTGGATCAAAATACGTTAGATAAGGTTAAGTCACATATGGCAATTTGTCAGCAAAAATTTAGCAATCACTTCAACTTATCTGAATTTTTGCACATAGATTTCTATACCCCCTGTTTACGGACAGTTACAAAAAGGACAACCTCTGCAAAGAGTTTGTATGTTCTCCCCATGTATGCGTGGGTTTCCTCCGGGTTCTCCGGTTTCCTCCCACACTCCAAACACATACTGATAGGGAATCTAGACTGTGAGCCCCATTGGGGACAGTGATGATAATGTGTGCAAACTGTAAAGTGCTGCGGAATATGTTAGCACTATATAAAAATAAAGATTATTATTAACTTTGTTGTCATTTCTTCCATGTGTGAATATACGTGATTGTAATAGGAGTGATCTGAGCTCTCCAAACCAGTCTGATGGTAGCGCACGGTACACACTCCAGCCCAGCGTCCAAATAACAAGCAGAAGAAAAAAGCTTCCCAGCATAACAAAGGACTGAATGTAGGAAAAAAATGTGTCTCTCAAAAAAGTGCAATTAAAATCCACACAAACAGGGTCCGAACGCTGTGAATGTTCCATGTGTAAATACGCCCTGTTTGGAATATTAGGTCACCTTCCCACCATGAGCATTTGGGGCATTTTTGATTTTGCAGATTTTCTACAACATTTTCATACCAATTAACTAAATTAAGATCGCTGCATTTTTTTTTTCATGCGCTTTTATTGCATTTTTTTAGCTGAGGGTTTTGTCTCTTTGGTATGTCCTATTTTAAATAAAGCATTGTTTTGAAAACTTCATTTTACTTATTGATAACATTTTAATAGAAATCTTATTTGGGGATTAATTAATTTCTGCTGTAGAAAAGCAATACAAATGCAGTTACATTTTTTACCTGCGGCTTTTCCTCATCTCATTCAATTATATGGAAAATATCATATCTAGCATGAAAGAAATGGACACCTTGCGAGTTTCAAAAACACACTGCAGGTCATTTTCTGCTGTGTAACAACAAGCAGAGTGGGTACGTCTCTGTAGCAAATGGCCCCTAGATAAAGCAGCTTCTCTAGGAGAATGATGTGCAGGTTTTTATTCAGGCATCAAATGTTTTTCACAGTATTGGATAAATAAATTACAAATCTTCTCCTATCCTTCACAATGTTAAATAAGGACAGCACATGGATGCAACATGTGTGCACTATGTATTTTTCATGGACACATAGAATTGTATTGATACTTTTTATCTTTGCTGTTAAAAAAAACGGACTTGTCACTGAACTTTGCACAGACACTAGGTCCATGAAAAAACATGGCATTTCATCAGCAACATAAACTATAATGAGTATGTGTTCTGTGAAAAACATGGATAGAACATGTATGTGCCAACCAAACATGTGAATGAGGCCTTAATGAACAACATCAGGTCATCGTGGCCACAATAGAGCACTGGCGATGACATTACGGAGGTGCCGATCGAAAGGGAGAGTGAGCACCCTCCCTCTCTCTGCCTTACAAATGCTGCAATGGATATAGACAGCAGCATTTAGGGGGTTAAAATGCCAGGAGTGGAATTTAGGGGGTTAAAATGCCAGGAGCGGTGTGGGCACTGCTACTGGAAGTGAGAGCCGGTTGTCAGCTGTCATATCAGCTGAGTACCCAGCGGCGATGGCGCGTGCCCACAGCTTCTGTGAGCGCAAAGTCGCCAGGATGTACTCCTATGTCTAAGGTCAGGAAGTCCTTCCCAGCCTGGACGTAGGGACACGTCTTTTAAGGCGGTTTGGGCTTAATGACCACCCAATCTTTTTGTGTTATTACTATCCACATTTCAGTCATTAACGGGTTACGTTGATGTAAATAAGTGAAGATCTTTAAGAAATTTCTACTTATGTTTTGTGTTATCATGAGTTAATGAGGAAATTAATTATTTGAAGACAGGTAATAGAACTAAATGTTATCAGATGACATCTATGGTAAGAGGCGGCGGAGGAGAAAATCCAAGAGAGGTAAACAGATGTGAAGGAATGAAAGCAGAATCAGGAAGGATAATCATACCGACTATACCATCAGGACCACAAAGAACAGGAAACGTAAACCAGAGACAGCAAAAGATAGATGAGCTGAGGAGTAAGGAAGGAGAAGCTGGGACAGTTTACAATTTTGCAAGTCTTTTTTGCAGTACAGATGACGGCTATTTATCACGATAATTGAAACATTGCATCTATCTATTATGTTTCTTGACAATTATTTTCCTAAGTAAAATTATAAGATTTTAACACAGATTTTTAGTTCTTAATATCTATATTTTTCCAGCAAAGATATCTACATTGTTTTGCAAATATAATCTCTCCCTAACCTCAGTATCCATAAAAAACATAGGAGGGCAGAGATCCGCGAGAAAAAGTGCATTTTATAGACAGACAACAAGTCATTGGTGGTCTCAGCTCTGCTTCCAGTCTCCAATTAGAATTGTCTGAATTATTTATTTCTCTTTACAGAATCATATTAGCTCCTTAATATGGATGCAGATGGCAGGGGAGATTTACAACTACATCTCAGCTATAGTTACCAACTATTTGTGATGGATATAAAATCGGGCACACAAATTTCACATATAATGTTTAGCTGCCCCCAACCCCCTCCCAGATGCCATATCTGGTTTCCATCAATTAATGCATAACAAGCACAGAATATATTTCGACTCAAAATAAGCTGCACAGTGCAGCCATTACATGACAAATAGCATGACATTTTTTAACTTGGTTTTCAGCACCATTTCATTCAAAGTCAGACACTATTAATGATATTTAAAGAGAATCTGTCAGCAGGTTTTTTGCTACCTCATCTGAGACCAGCATAATGTAGGTAAAGAAACCCTGATTCCAATTATTATCACTTAGTTTACTGGGTGCTGCCGTTCTGACACACAGTATTTAGATTTAGCAATGCAGCAGAGCTGAGGAAGCTAACCCCACCCACACCACTGCTACATTGTCTGTAGACAGTGAGCTGCTTATCACAGGAAGGGTCGGATCAGGGCTCATTTTCACTGTACAGGTCAGGGCAATGATATTCTCCTAGTGATAAAACCTTTATTGTATGTAGACAACAGTATATAGCCTGATAAATTACACATTACTGAATTTAGTGTCTGAGCCTCTATTTCTTGCTGCCTTTAGACTACATAGTAAAAACCTGCTAACAGATGTCCTTTAAGAAGCCAGTGATTTAACAAATAGTAAACAGTGAATTTAATAATTGTAAATGATGCTTCAAAGAAAGCTTGGTAAGGCCATGTTCATACTTTTAGGATTCTGTCAGGTTTTATTCCTGTATTCTGGGATAAATTCCTGACAACCTTCTGACAGCCTATAGATAATGCCAATAAATACTTCATACCTTACCATTCGTAGCCATAAAGGTGTGTGTGGAGTACAGAACATTCTAAAGTGTTTAAAATTTGCAACATGCAATCTACTACTGTGGATTCAGCATGAAAAAATCCCCGTGGATCGGCCCAACTGAATTACAGTGAGGCTAACGTGTGCGTGATTCTGCTGGCACATCTGCAGCAAAAATCATAAGTTATCTGGTGTCACATAAAATGCGTAGATCGCTCCCTTGGCTTTAAAATGACATATTAAACAGTACTTCCCAAATTAATATCTTGCCAATCCAGTAGCAAGGTCTTCAATAACTAAATGCTAAATCAATTGTCATTTAATAGCTGAAGCGGCATTCTCCCTTTATTGATTGAACCAACCCATAAGCTCTACATTTCTGTGGCAGCAGGTCTACGATAGGCCCATCCAATGTGCGTGAGCACAGCCGGACAAGTATCAGCATATGGTGCAGGCTATGCCAACACATCAAAGCTGAATATTATTTCCCAAATGAATGCTCTGCTCTCCCTTAAGGTACGTGCATACAGCGTCTTTTAGATTCTGGCGTACCTGCAGCGCTTTTGCTTTAGGTTGAAAACAATGGTGGTGTCACGACACACCAGTCGGGTGACCAGGGACTAGGGGTTCCTTCCCTTACCCTAGCACTAGGGGGCACTCTAGCTCGCCCAATTCCCCGGGATACTTCTGAAGGTGAAGATACCAGAGCTGCTGCCCTTGACTTATCTCCTGAGTTAGCCCTCCATCTGTTCTCTTGTCCCACCCAGGAAAGAGGGGCGCTATTGTGCACCGCAGTACACCAACACGACAAACAAGGCTATACAAACAAGGGTTAACAGAAAACTTCCGGCATACAAAATATTCATTCACATATAAAAGAGGAATGCATTGGGGAGTGGAGGATGGGGAATAACCAAAGCAGAGAAGGGAAGGGAATTACCACACTTACAAACAATGCAAGAGTCACAGATAACTCCTCCAAAACTCCATCTCATATGAACATCTCTTCCTCCTGAAGCCATGCAGCAAATGCTAGCTCTGACATGGATTTGCATCAGAGCGTAGATTATAAAGGGGAAGGGAGAGACAGTTTTCCAACATGGCTTATTAACCCCGTTCTGTCAAAAGGAATAAACACCATTAAAATGAAGGAGAAGTGATTCTTCTCAGCACTGGAATAGGAGCAATTAGATGTTGTGGTCCACACTGTCGTAGTAACCCTGTGACAGGTGGTGTTGTTCATGGAACATTGTATTTCACTTTCCTTTGTGCCATTTTTGCTTTTCTGCTTTGGTTTTTTGGTCACCTGAAGTGGTTAAAAGAAGCGAAAAAAAAAAAAAGAAACATATGCAAGGTGGTTTATACATTGCTTTGCTCATGATTGTTATTTCTGGCACATTTGTAGCGCTTTCTCAGGCGGGATCTATGTAGAATACACCTGGAGAAGATAGCGAGGGCAGATATCCTTAGTCTTTAACCCTAAAATTAATCAGGACAAATATCTAGTTCCTTTCCTAACAATAGTGACCTCAAAGTCTCAACAGAACTTCAGCCGTTTGATGCGATGATTAAGATAGAAACCTAACATTTCATGCACAATGACATGCACTTAGCCCACCTAGTGGGATCACGGACCCCAGAGAGATGGTTTATTACAGGAGAGGAATTTTAGTCACATACTAATGGAATTAACCTTTGCCACCTTGATGGATTTTATCTTAACATCAATATCTGCATATACTGCAAACCTAGTAGTGAGTCCCCACCTGCCGCGTCGACGCGCGTTTCGCCGGTCTTCTTCAGGAGGCGTGTCTGAAGAAGACCGGCGAAACGCGCGTCGAGGCGGCAGGTGGGGACTCACTACGTACCATCCACATCTCCATGTAAGCTCTACTACTTTATTCTTATGCCAGTTATACCTTGCACCTTAGCACTTACGTGATACACTAAGAGCGCTGTTATAATCTGATGGTTTAGGAAAAACATGAGACAAGCTCTGAAGGAGGTGGTATCTGTACTGACCACAAACCCTGAACCTAGCAGCGCAACTAAAAATAGCCGTGGGGCGTACCTGACGCTCCCTAGACCCCTCGACACAGCCTAAGATATAACTTCCCCTAAAGATGGAAACAGGAAACCTATCTTGCCTCAGAGAAAATCCCCAAAGGAAAGATAACCCCCCACAAATATTGACGGTGAGAGGAGAGGAAAATAACATACGCAGAAATGAAATCAGATTTTAGCACAGGAGGCCAGTCTAGCTTGATAGACAGGACAGGAAAGGATACTGTGCGGTCAGTATAAAAACTACAAAAACAATCCACACAGAATTTACAAAATCTCCACACCTGACTAAAGGTGTGGAGGGTAAATCTGGTTCCCAGAGCTTCCAGCTAACAGAAAAAATCCATACTGACAACTGGACAAATATAGAATGCACAGAACAATAAGTCCACAACATGTGGACTGAAATGAGCAAAGCTAAAACTTATCTTTGCAGAACTGGTCAGGAAACCAGGAGAATCCAAGGAGAGATGTGAATCCAGCTAGGAACATTGACAAGTGGCACAGGCTGAAGAAAGAGCCAGACTTAAATAGCAGACAATAAGTGGAGGCAGCTGATGACAGCTAACTCCAAGGAGCAGCCATACCACTAGAAACCCCAAGAGGGAGCCCAAGAGCAGAACTCACAAAAGTGCCACTTACAACCACCGGAGGGAGCCCAAGAGTGGAATTCACAACAGAGCGCGCACTGTCGCACTTTACTGTGGCTTTTACATGCAATACTATCCTTTCAATTTCAGATGTGACTGATTGAATATATATCAGATGGGAGATATTTCCGTGCTGCAATTAGCCATACTAATCATATTTAACCTTTTATATGTTAGGATTTTCTATCTGCGCACCTAAATAATTACAAGACATATAAATAATACGTATAATCATATGCACAATTGCACTTTTTCGTCCTAATATGCAGCACTAGTTCTTCAATCTTTAGACTTAATGAATTAACTATATACCACATGAGAAACATCTCTACCGCTGCAATTAGCAATACTGATGGTATCCTAATCCTCACACACTAGGATTTCGATTTGATGCAATCCTGATTGTGCTTAGTCCTCTATGTACTAGGATTTTTACTGGTGTAACTTTATATAATAAAAAATTTTTTGTAATTCTTATATGGACATAATTCTTATTATCCCCCTTATTCCTGCTATTTAGTGTCATTCTGTTGTTTATTTTTTATCATCTTTTGTGATTAAATAAAATTGTTAGAATTTTAATTAAATACTCTCGGGCCTTTTTTCTATGATTATAGAAAGGGTTATAGGAGATTATATTATGTTTTGAGTAATAGTTTTTACTAGTTATTGAACCCGCTTTCGGGGATTTTCTGATTCAATTATATACTGCAAACCACCATGCTCACTGCCAGGTCAACATAGAGATTTGCAGTGTTAAATACACAGGGTCCATTCCGGCCAAGCAATGCGGCACTAAAAAATGTCTGGTTATTAGAAAATACGAGCATTGACTGGACAATAACTTTCTCCCAGCACCATAAATCAGACATAGCTCGGTCAGTTCACAATCCAAGAGCAAAATATTAAAAAATATTAAATGTTTAAAGCCTGAGACCTAGAGAATACACTGTAATATTATTATTATTATTATTATTATTATTATTATTAATACTACAGCTCGGGTGGTTGGTGAGGCAGCAGCTCGGGTGGTTGGTTAGGTGGCAGCGACGCAGCATCTCAGGTGGTTGGTGACGTGGCAGTGGCTCGGGTGGTTGGTCTGGCGGCAGCTCGGGTGGTTGATGGGGCGGCAGCTCGGGTGGTTGGTGAGGCGGCAGCTCAGGTGGTTGGTGAGGTGGCAGAATGGTTGCTGTAGCCTTTCCTGAAGAGATGGGTTTTCTGGTTCCGTCAGAAGGATCCGAAAATCGGACGTGTTGAGGCGTCAACTTCCAGAGGATGGGGGATATTTTGGAGCAATCTTGAGGCAGTTGTGTGAGAAAGGAATAAGTGTGGAGGAGAGTAGGAGGTCTTGGGAGGATCGAAGACTATGTGAGGGCAGATAGTGGGAGATTAGTTCAGAGATATGGGGAGGGGACAAGTTGTGGATGGCTTTGTAGGTCAGTATTAGTAGTTTGAACTGGATTCGTTGGGGAATTGAGAGCCAGTGGAGGGATTTGCAGAGGGGTGAAGCAGGGGAGTAGCGAGGAGAGAGGTTGATTAGCCGAGCAGCAGAGTTGAGGACAGACTAGAGTGGCGCAAGGGAGTTAGCGGGGAGGCCACAGAGGAGGGTGTTGCAGTAATCGAGGCGAGAGATGAGAGCATGCACAAGAGTTTTGGTAGATTGTGGGCTGAGGAAGGGACGGATTCTGGCGTAATACAGAATATAAGGGTATAGCAAGTACTGTATGTAACTCCGCGTATACAGCATGTTTATGAAGTACACTAGATGGTGGCTCGATTCTAACGCATTGGGTATTCTAGAATATGCATGTCCACATAGTATAGTATATTGCCCAGCCACGCAGTATATTGCCCAGCCACGTAATATATTGCACAGCCCACGTAGTATATTGCCCAGCCACGTAGTATATTGCACAGTCACGTAGTATATTGCCCAGCCACGCAGTATATTGCCCAGCGACCTAGTATATTGCCCAGCCACGTAGTATATTGCCCAGCCATGCAGTATATTGCACAGTCACGTAGTATATTGCCCAGCCACGCAGTATATTGCCCAGCGACCTAGTATATTGCCCAGCCATGTAGTATATTGCCCAGCCATGCAGTATATTGCAAAGTCACGTAGTATATTGCCCAGCCACGTAGTATATTGCCCAGTGACGTAGTATATTGCACAGTCACGTAGTATATTTCCCAGTGACGTAGTATATTGCCCAGTGACATAGTATATTGCCCAGCCGCGTAGTATATTGCCCAGTCACGTAGTATATTGCCCAGTCACATAGTATATTGCCCAGTCACATAGTATATTGCCCAACCACGTAGTATATTGCCCAGTTATGTAGTATATTATCTAGTGACGTAGTATATTGCGCTGCCACGTAGTATATTGCCCAGTGATGTAGTATATTGCCCAGTGACATAGTATACAGCACAGAGCCACGTAGTATATTGCCCAGTTATGCAGTATATTGCCCAGTGACGTAGTATACAGCACAGAGCCATGTAGTATATTGCACAGCAAAGTAGTATACAGCACAGAGCCACATAGTATATTGGCAAGTCACGTAGTATATTGCCCAGCTATGTAGTATATTGCCCAGCTACGTAGTATATTGCCCAGCTACGTAGTATATTGCCCAGCCAGGTTTGAACCAGTTTAAAAAATAAACATATACTCACCTTTCCGAGGGCCCCTTGTAGTCCACGGCAGCTTCCGGTCCGAGGATTGGTATGAGCGCAGGACCTGTGATGACGTCGCGGTCACATGACCGTGACGTCATGGCAGGTCTTTCTAGCGCAGGGCCTGTGATAACGTCGCCGTCACATGACCGTGGCATCATGACAGGTCCTTTTCCCATACCATCTTTACCACCGGAACCTGCAACGAAAGATGGCGGCCGGCACGAGTGACTACGGAGGGTGAGTATATCAGGGTTTTTTGTTTTTTTTAACATTCCATTTTTTACTATTGATGTCGCATAAGCAGCGTCAATAGTAAAAAGTTGGGGACACACATGGTTAATAGCGGCGGTAACGCAGTGCGTTACCCGTGGCATAACACGGTCCATTACCGCCGGCATTAACCCTGTGTTAGCGGTGACCAGAGGGGAGTATGTGGGCGACAGGCACTGGCTGCGGGGAGTAAAGAGCGGCCATTTTCTTCCAAACTGTGCCCGTCGCTGATTGGTCGCGGCAGCCATGACAGGCAGCTGGCGAGACCAATCAGCGAATGAATAACTGTGACAGACAGACAGAAGGACAGACGGAAGTGACCCTTAGGGTACCGTCACACAGTGGCATTTTGATCGCTACGACGGCACGATCCGTGACGCTCCAGCATCGTAACAATATCGCTCCAGCGTCGTAGACTGCTGTCACACTTTGCAATGTACGACGCTGGAGCGATAATTTCATGACGTATGTGCGATGTAGAAGCCGTTGGTTACTATGCGCACATCGTATACAATATCGTGCACACCTTTGTTACACCATGCGATCATGCCGCCACAGCGGGACACTAGACGACGAAAGAAAGTTTCAAACGATCTGCTACGACGTACGATTCTCAGCGGGGTCCCTGATCGCAGGAGCGTGTCAGACACAGCGAGATCGCTGGAACGTCACGGATATATCGCTGGAACGTCACAAATCGTGCCGTCGTAGCGATCAAAATGCCACTGTGTGACGGTACCCTTAGACAATTATATAGTAGATATGTAACATCACACAATGTGTCATCACTCATCTATAAAAAAATAAAGTAAAATACTAAAAAAGGAGTAAAAAATATAAATATTAGAAAATTTGGGATTTAACAGTTTTTTTTTCTAAAAAATCACAAATATAAGATCTAATCACTATCCAGTGTACATTATACATAACCAGGCCATGACCACAGCATGTGATCTTTGGTTACTAGGCAAAACCATATATCATCAGGTAATTCATCTGATAGCAATACATCTTCATGGTAATTCTCACTGCAATGTTTTTCCTATAATAGCCAGGAATGGATATTCTGTTCAGGGGTATACATCTTAACTTTATGCTTATACAATGACTCTAGACCTGAGAACACATTTTTTGCTAGACTTAAATAAAGTTCATTTGCGACAGCACCAAGACCACCGTCTGCCCTAATTAAGGCAGAATAATTGAAGGAGGTCAGGACTGATTTGGTAAAACCTTTGGAGATTTGTAAAGCGGAATCATCCTGTATTAGTTAATACATCCATAAGCCGGCATCTTGGAGATGTAGCTGGAGGAGTAATGGAGATGCTCCACCAGCTGGGATCCAGATGAAGAATGCATTACACAGTTTAATCACAATCATGTAGACCATTTCATATTTATCTTTCTTCCTTCCAGCATACAGGAAATTAAATTATCAAGAAATGGGAAGAGTTGGGAAAGTCAGATACATCCACGATCTGAGCCCAGACTTGTATGCAATTTACCAGCAGCAGGTCGGACTGTCTCACTGTGTTTATTTTATAGCACGGCGTAAATATCAGTGTTTAACATCTAGTAAACTGCAGGAGAAATACAGTTTCGTTACGAAACAAGGAGTCTTTCCAAGAGTTACAGTAAATCACATTTTAAGCATTTTATCCATTAGTAGAAGTTCAAAGATTGCGCAAAGATGCAGACTGGAAGGGTTAACATCTGTAAACTCAGGGGACAGAACTTTGTGGCTATTCATCCCTTTACACAAAAGTAAGTAAATATACTGTACATCCACACTGGAATCTGCATGTGTGTAGGGGGATCAGGAGCCTAGACCTCACTACATGCAGTAGATGCCAGCTACACTAATTTATCAGCATCTGTCTCTTAACAGCAGTGGCCAAAGCAAAGCGCCATTGCTGCTGTTAATCATTTATATGCTGTCAATTTCTGACAGCAGAAATTACATCAGTCACCATTTCACACAAGCACTGTCTCGCATTGGCACCCCACAACATGACTGTGTACCGAAGGGTTTTGAAGGCAGCTGCGGGCCTGCTGAAGGCTCTTCTAGCTGTCATATTGATACTACTATACTTCTGTGAAGGTGAAGACCTCCATTTTCACTATGTAATGTGATATTCTGCTGCAGAATAAATTTGAAACAGATGTCTCCATTATGGTTACAGCCAAATATTTCAAATTTTGACTCATCAGTTCAGAGGTCTTGCTGCCATTTTCTGTACCCCAGTAACTATGTTTGCATGCATAATTGAGTCATTTGGCCTTTTTTCCACATCAATGGTATTTGGCCATACTTTTTCAATGTGGAAAACACTAACCCTGAGCAGTAGATGGGTGTAGTCCCAATGGTGGCTGCCAGTTCTTAGCTAATGCCACTGCTGGATATCTTCCATTTTTTTAAGTAAAGTATGCATAATGTGTCCCATCTGCTGCACTAAGGTTCCTTGGCATACTACTGCATCTACGGTCCTCAACATTGCCCATTTCTGAGAAATATAGGCATATACTAATTCATTATGCAATAAAACAAGCAAGATTTAAGGCTTATGATTGGCTCCAAATTTATTCTGCAGCAGGACAATGACCCCCAAACCTACAGCCAATGTCACTAGTAACAATCTTCATCATAAGGAATAGAAAGAGTCATGGAAGTGAGGAGATGATCCACAGGGAGCCTGATGTCTACATCACCAAGTCTATCTGGGATTTCAAGAAGAGACAGAATGATTTGCACAAGCCTAAAGGTACCTTCACACTAAACGATATCGCTAGCGATCCATGACGTTGCAGTGTCCTGGCTAGCGATATCGTTCAGTTTGACACGCAGCAGTGATCAGAATCCTGCTGTGATGTCGCTGGTCGGGGCTAGAAGGCCAGAACTTCATTTGGTCGCTGGCTCTCCCGCTGACATCGCTGAATCGGCATGTGTGACGCCGATTCAGCGAGGTCTTCGCTGGTAACCAGGTTAAACATCGGGTTACTAAGCGCAGGGCCGCGCTTAGTAACCCAATGTTTACCCTGGTTACCATCCTAAAAGTAAAAAAAACACGCTTCATACTTACCTTCCCCTGTCTGTCCTCCGGCGCTGTGCTTTCCGGCCGCTGTGCTCACAGCCAGTACAGAGAAGCACAGCGCCGGGGACAGACAGCGGAAGGTAAGTATGTACTGTTTGTTTTTTTTACTTTTAGGATGGTAACCAGGGTAAACATCGGGTTACTAAGCGCGGCCCTGCGCTTAGTAACCCGATGTTTACCCTGGTTACCGGCATCGTTGGTCGCTGGAGAGCGGTCTGTGTGACAGCTCTCCAGCGACCAAACAGCGACGCTGCAGCGATCCGGATCGTTGTCTGGATCGCTGCAGCGTCGTTTAGTGTGAAGGTACCTTAAATCCACCGAAGATCGGTGGTAAGTTCTTGAAGATGTTTATAACAAGCTCCCTGCTAATTTCCTTCAAAAACTATGTGCAAATGTACCTAGAAGAATTGTTGATGTTTTTGAAGGCAAAGTCTGATAACACCAACTATTGATTGGATTTAAAATTCTCCTTTCTTCATTCACTTTGCATTTTGGGAATTAATAAAAATAAACCTCTATTTTGCAAGCATTCTTACTCTGCAGCACTTTTTACACACCTGCCTAAAACGTCTGCACAGTTTCATGTATATAATCAATGCCATATTTTTCGGACAGGATGCACTTTTTTCCTTCAAAATTTGGGAGGAAAGTAGGGGTGCATTTTATAATTTGGATGTACCTTACATATATATATGTCGCCTGTGGCTGTGGATGGTTGGGGGGAGCAGCAGCAGCAGAGTGGATCACAAACATCAGGAGCCAGCTGCTGTGGCTAACACTGTGCCCCATTAAAAGAAAATGAATATTCACTGTTCCCCACGCTCATAGTCCCACCCACCTCTATAAACTGAAGCTGGCGCCAAGAGTTCACGTGTGGGCCATTCGCGCTCACACACCGAGGTTAGCTTCCAGAATACTCCCTGCCCTCCATGACTGGGATTATGGGAATGGAGAACAGTGAACATTCATTTTCTTTAATAGCAAGCATGCAGCTGCCAGCTTCCTGCAAGCAGCTGTGCAAGATTCACGTGTGCCCGCTATTAAAGAAAATGAATATTCACTGCTCTCCACACCAATGGGAGTGGAGAACAGTGAATCTTCATTCTTTTTAATAGCAGTCACACATGATTGCCCGGCTGCTGCAGCTAACAGTGTGCTTGCTATTAAAGGAAATGAATATTCACTGTTCTCCATTCCCATAATCTCGGTCGTGGAGTGCAGTGAGTATTCCGACAGCTGACCTCAGCATGTGGGCGCATATGGCAGTGACATCATGCGCTGTTAAACACTGAAACTAGCTGCTGGCATCAGAACAGGACACCGCTGTGATTGAGCAGGGGTAAAGTAAGTAGAATTGTTCATTTTTTTATGTGTGCAGTGTGATGAAGGCTCATGTATACCAGGATGGTGGTCATGTATACCAGGATGGTAGATGGTAAGCATGTATACCAGGATGGTGGATGGTGGCCATGTATACCAGGATAGTGTATGTTGGCCATGTAAACCAGGATGGTGGATGGTGGCCATGTATACCAGGATGGTGGATGGTGGCCATGTATACCAGGATGGTGGATGGAGGCCATGAATACTAGGATGGTAGATGGTGACCATGTATACCAGGACGATGGATGGTGGCTATGCATACCAGAACGGTGGATGGTGGCCATGTATACCAGGAAGGTGGATGGTGGCCATGTTTACCAGGAAGGCAAACTTTGCAAAAGTTTACAATATACCAGTATTCATTATTTTATAACTGGAGGTACATAAGAATTGGGACAGTAGAAACTACCATGTTTCACCAGCACTTGTCACTATAGGTGAAAGTTCTGAGAGTAAATAGAAGGGACATCAGGGGTCACCATAACCGGTATGGAACAGCAACATAAAGACTCAAGAGTTTGTTAAACCCATTCCACCTGAAAAATGTTTAGCATTATTCACAAGACTAATTTCATATTTGTTTGATTTTCATCTTGAAAACTGAACTATTTTAAGATTGGTATTCAATGCATTTTTTATCTGTATTCATGTCCATTTTAAGTCTGAATGTCCGTAATCGATCTGTTTCTCTTATCCAAATGATAAGCATATCTGACCTGTTTTTGTTGTATGTTTTATATAAAAAAGCAGATTTATACAACCCGGATGTCATCCGTGGGCTGTCTGTTCACGAACCATTTACAGAAATGTAGGAGTTTCTTGTCAGTGAGCTATCTGTAAAAAAAGACGGATAGCACAAGTACATGAAAAACAGATGTGAGCATTAGGCACTAAATGTCCAGTTGTGGTCGTCCTTTTTCATGCTTCAAAGTGAGCACAATCAAGTTCAGTAAAAATTCCTGACACTGTTGAAATCCTAGATCCCCTCTCATGCACATTGCACCATCCCAAATCTCACTAGTTCAGTTCAGAATATCTTTTAGTCTTTGCCTGATGAAGAGACCTATGTAGTCTCGAAAGCTTGCAATTTGTTACCATCTTTTCAGTTAGCCATTAAAAGGTATCAACCACTGAGGACTCTCAATTCTAAATATAGTTCAGATTAAGACAGTGTTTCTGCATTTCTAACATACCCAGGAAAGTAAAGAGCCGGCTTCAAATTACCAAGGGCAGGTTAGTTAACATCTGCTTTCAGCAGATACATCTAGATGACTTGAGCATTTAGCAACAATGAAGCACCAGCCCAGAGAGGAAATGATTACTAATTCTTGTCACTTCTCAACAGTTTCAACCAGAGGAAACTCCCAGCTTACGAAAAATTATGCTATAAAAACAGGACATTTAAAAAAGGTTATTCTTTCTCCCAGTGCAAGATGAATACATTTGAAAAGGCTTCAGCCCAAATCTTTTTCATTTCATTTTAGAAGTAATAATCTTTATTTTTTTATATGGCGCTAACATATTCCGCAGCGCTTTACAGTTTGCACACATTATCACAAAATATTTTAAGGAATCAGATTTAGCTTTTTAGGAACCTGCCTCTTTCTTTAATAGGACGTAGACAAATAAAGCTAGCATTTTCCTAATCAATAATTAAAGATGACATTTCACAATATATATATATTCTTCAGCGGCGTCCTCCATGTGAGGATAAGGCAGTCCTTATCCTGCCTTATCCTCACATGGAGGACGCCGCTGAATGAGGTTATGTCTGCCACTGCAGAATACCTCCACTAACCTGGACATTTAACCTGGATATTTTATTCCCCTGATGAACCCCCGTAACGGGGAGGGAAACGCGTTGGGAAGAGAAAGAGGACATATCATCCAGGGTGGTTATACTAACTAAAGGGCTTCACTAAGTAGGCTCAAACTTGGGGACTGCCCTTGTTAGGGCGGGAGTCTTATACACGGGGCACGACAGGGAAGATAGCTTCAAACCCTTCCCCCCCACCTACCTATATATTTTTTTTTTTCTCCCCCCCATTGGAAAAGGTCTATTGGTCTCTGTCCCATGCCGTGCTCTCAATAAGCACAAGAATCTATAACAAGAAGAGAGACAGCAATTGGGTGAGATCATGCCATTTTTCTTGTCTAGTGCACGTTTAAACATGAGCACCAAATTGTTTTTAAAGTACACATAATTTTAGAGGTATACATATTAAATGTTAAGTTTTAGAGTCTAGTGGCTGGCTATGCTGGGTTGTCAATATGCAAATTCCCCTCTCACCCATGGGTTAACAGATATTACTCTTTGAGGGTGTTTACTTTTCCCTTTTATGACACCGCCCGATCATTAGAAAGCATTACAGAGGGGCAGAATAATTGCAAATACCCCTAGATCTCGTTTAATCCCATTGCAAAGTCCTCACTCCAAACACTTTCTATTATTACAGCGTCTGGAGAAGAGGAGAGCTGCAGTGTGGAGCATTTATGGTCATAATGGCAGCAGCGTTTCTCACATACAGTACTGTGGATCTCCTTATAAATGTTCTTATTTGCTGACACCTGTAGTAGATCTACAGCATTGTATGTGACATACACTGCTGCCATGATGATTCCTCACTGTTCCAGGCACTTCCACACTGCAGTCCTCCTCCTCACCCGGCAATGTAGTGATATTATCGAACAGTTATCCTCTTCTCCCGATGATGTGATGACAAGAAATGAAAGGGATTAGGGGACATCAAGACTAACCAGATCATGCTGAAAATGCATGATTTCACTTTCTTTGCAGGCATTTGTTTCCCCATCTATGATTGTGCCTGCTTTTGGTTGGGCAGTTTTATAGAAGAGAAAAAGTATACGCCCCGCTACATGACCAGCTCTACCCTCACCTACTGTATCCTCACCCATCCCTTGTAGATGGTGAGCACTCCGGGTAAAGTCCTCTCCTCCTGTACTAGTCGTGACTTATATTGTTAAGATTACTGTACTTGTTTTTATTATGCATACCCCTCCTCACATGTAAAGCGCAATGAATTAAATGGCCTATCATAATAAATAATAATAATAAAATAATATGTTAAAAGGAAAATTTGCATGTTTCGTGCCCTAAACCTAAAATACCAATAACTTGGCAAAAAAAGTGAAAACAAAAACATGTTAATCAGCTCTTCAGTCGCTGTTAGTGATGCATGCAGTTTACAATAAAAATATTGTGAAAGATTATCTGTAAAGTAAGGTCAAAAAGATTTTACATGAAGTAAGCTAAAGACTAATGTAGATCTAAATTCAGCATGCTGCGATTTTTTTCCTGTCTTATCGAACCAGGAAAGAAAAAAAATTGAGAATAGAAGCTTAGGATTAAAGGGAATCTGTCACCTACTTTTTCGTTTATAAGCTGCGGCCACCGGCATCAGGGGCTCATCTACAGCATTCTGTAATGCTGTAGATAAGCCCCCAATGTATCCTGAAAGATGAGAAAAACAAGTTAGATTATACCCGATGCGGTCCGGTCCGATATACGTCATGGTCCGGGACCAGCGTCTCCCATCTTCATGCGATGACGTCCTCTTCCTTGCTTCCCGTCGCGGCTCCTGCGCAGGCGTACTTTGTCTGCCCTGTTGAGGGCAGCATAAAGTCCTGCACTGCGCAGGCGATGGGCTTCTCGGACCTTTCTCAGCGCCCGCGCACTGAAGTACTTTGCTCTGACCTCAACAAGGCAGATAAAGTACGCCTGTGCAGGGGCTGCGACACGAAGCAAGGAAGAGGACGTCATTGTATGAAGATAGGAGGAGCCGGACCTGGACCGCGACACCCATCGGACCGGACCGCACCAGACCGCCCCTGGGTGAGTATAATCTAACTTGTTTTACATAATGCTGTAGATAAGCCCCTAAAGGCGGTGGCCGCAGCTTATATACGAAAAAGTAGGTGATAGATTCCCTTTAAATTGGTACGAATACAATTTGATTCTTAATCGGATTGCATTCGTCTGATTTAATTACAAGTGGGAGCAAGCCCTCAATCATAGCTGTTAAATTTGGTATATGACTACTGTCAAGTCAAATTATTTATGTCCCTTAGGTAGTCAGTCCATAACCCAAGAAGGAAGGATGAAAGGTCCAAGCTGCACGTTAACCTTCAGTTACATTGAAATGCTTTTTAAAGACCTCATTCAGATATCTGGCTTTGTTAGTCCAAGTAACATCAATGTTTGGGTCACGGTTTCATCAGTGTTGGGTCCTTGTCAGTTTTTACCATCAGTGTTTCATCTGTCATTTTCATGTATGTGCAAATAAATACAGGGCTTCTCCTCTCCATTACAATGTTAATCACAGACAGCACACGGCCTGTACTCTACTGCCATCCGAGTGCTGGATGCGATATTCACTGACTCTTAGATTTCTATTGGTATCTTTCATCCTTGATTACGTACATGTCTCTGTGATTTTGCATGGGCACATTATCTGAAAAAAACAGGGACATGTGAACTGAACAACCTTTTAGACTATAATGGGTATGTGTCACTTCCGTCATGGGTAGAACACGTACATGAAACATGGATGTCTGAATGAAGCCTGAGCCTATGTGCGCACATTGCAGATTAGCTTGTGTAAAAATATGCGCAGATTCTGCATCTCTTGGCAGAAAACGCAGTTAAAAATCCATGCGGTTTTGATGCATTTTTAATGTGGATTTTCATGCGGTTTTCTTTGCGAATATATAAGCTAAATAAAGATATATTATTTAACAAAAAAAAGGGATGTCATTTCCTTGTTCAACTTCTTCAACCAGATACCCTCATTAATATTAAATAGAGACACCCCCTCACACACAGTCACTAGCCTATGTAGGAGCATTAACATAATTAACCTACATACAGTTAGGTCCATATATATTTGGACAGAGACAACGTTTTTCTAATTTTGGTTATAGACATTACCACAATGAATTTTAAACAAAACAATTCAGATGCAGTTTAAGTTCAGACTTTCAGCTTTCATTTGAGGGTATCCACATTAAAATTGGATGAAGGGTTTAGGAGTTTCAGCTCCTTAACATGTGCCACCCTGTTTTTAAAGGAACCAAAAGTAATTGGGCAGATTTAATAATTTTAAATAAAATGTTCATTTTTAGTACTTGGTTGAAAACCCTTTGTTGGCAATGACTGTCTGAAGTCTTGAACTCATGGACATCACCAGATGCTATGTTTCCTCCTTTTTGATGCTCTGCCAGGCCTTCACTGCGGTGGTTTTCAGTTGCTGTTTGTCTGTGGGCCTTTCTGTCTGAAGTTTAGTCTTTAACAAGTGAAATGCATGCTCAATTGGGTTGAGATCGGGTGACTGATTTGGCCATTCAAGAACATTCCACTTCTTTGCATTAATAAACTCCTGGGTTGCTTTGGCTTTATGTTTTGGGTCATTGTCCATCTGTAGTATTAAACAACGACCAATCAGTTTGGCTGCATTTGGCTGGATCTGAGCACACAGTATGGCTCTGAATACCTCAGAATTCATTCGGCTGCTTCTGTCCTGTGTCACATCATCAATAAACACTAGTGACCCAGTGCCACTGGCAGCCATGCATGCCCAAGCCATCACACTGCCTCCGCCGTGTTTTACAGATGATGGGGTGTGCTTTGGATCATGAGCTGTACCATGCCTTCACCATACTTTTCTCTTTCCATCATTCTGGTAGAGGTTGATCTTGGTTTTATCTGTCCAAAGAATGTTCTTCCAGAACTGTGCTGGCTTTTTTAGATGTTTCTTAGCAAAGTCCAGTCTAGCCTTTTTATTCTTGATGCTTATGAGTGGCTTTCACCGTGCAGTGAACCCTCTGTATTTACTTTCATGCAGTCTTCTCTTTATGGTAGATTGGATATTGATACGCCGACCTCCTGGAGAGTGTTGTTCACTTGGTTGGCTGTTGTGAAGGGGTTTCTCTTCGCCATGGAGAATATTCTGCGATCATCCACCACTGTTGTCTTCTGTGGGCGCCAAGGTCTTTTTGCATTGTTGAGTTCACCAGTGCTTTCTTTCTTTCTCAGGATGTACCAAACTGTAGATGTTGCCACTCCAAATATTGTAGCAATTTCTCGGATGAGTTTTGTCTGTTTTCGCAGCTTAAGGATGGCTTGTTTCACCTGCATGGAGAGATGCTTTGAACGCATGTTTACTTCACAGCAAAATCTTCCAAATGCAAGCACCACACCTCAAATTAACCCCAGGCTTTTTATCTCCTTAATTGAGAATGACAAAACGAAGGGATTGTCCACACCTGTGCATGAAATAGCCTTGGAGTTAATTGCCCAATTACTTTTGGTCCCTTTAAAAACAGGGTGGCACATGTTAAGGAGCTGAAACTCCTAAACCATTCATCCAATTTTAATGTGGATACCCTCAAATGAAAGCTGAAAGTCTGAACTTCAACTGCATCTGAATTGTTTTGTTTAAAATTTATTGTGGTAATGTCTATAACCAAAATTAGAAAAAATGTTGCCTCTGTCCAAATACATATGGACTTAACCGTATGCTGTAACAAAACAGCAACTGTGGCTACATCCCCACAGTCAGTAATCGGCAGCGCTTTGGATGCAGCACATGTTCGCAGTGTCCAAAGCGCTGCTGGATTTTGAACGCAGGTGTTCATTGAACCGTGCAGAATCACCGCGCTCTATACATTGAACGGGTGATATTTATCTTGCAGAGACAGAGCATCTCTGCAAGATAAGTAGACATGCTGTGGTCTGCAAAGACACACCACATGTTAATCTCCGCAGGAAAGCCGCTGGCGCTGATGCATGCATAGTGGACAAGTTTGGACACATCTTCTCATTTAAAGATTTTTTTTTTGTATTTTCATGACTATGAAATTTGAAGGCATTAAAACTATGAATTAACACATGTGGGATTATATACTTTTCAAAAAAGTGTGAAACAACTGAAAATATGTCTTATATTCTAGGTTCTTCAAAGTAGCCACCTCTTGCTGTGATGACTGATTTGCACACTCTTGACATTCTCTTGTGGGCCCTGTCAGGTTTAATAAGAGGGATTTCTTGCCTTATAAATGGGGTTGGGACCATCAGTTGTGTTGAGCAGAAGTCTGGTGGATACACAGCTGATAGTCCTACTGAATAGACTGTTAGAATTTGTATTATGGCAAGAAAAAAGCAGCTAAGTAAAGAAAAAAGAGTGGACATCATTACTTTAAAAAATGAAGGTCAGTCAGTCCAAAAAATTGGGAAAACTTTGAAAGTGTCCCCAAGTGCAATTGTGAAAACCATCTAGCGCTCCAAAGAAACTGGCTCTCACATGAGGACCGCCAAGTTTATCCAGGTCACCAGCCTCAGAAATTGCAGGTCAACAGCAGCTCAGATTAGAGACCAGGTCAATGCCACACAGAGTTCTAGCAGCAGACACATCTCTACAACAACTGTTAACCCCTTTCTGACCTCGGACGGGATAGTACGTCCAAGGTCAGATCCCCTGCTTTGATGCAGGGCTCCGCGGTGAGCCCGCACCAAAGCCGGGACATGTCAGCTGTTTTGAACAGCTGACATGTGCCCGTAATAGGCGCGGGCAGAATCGCGATCTGCCCGCACCTATTAACTAGTTAAATGCCGCTGTCAAACGCAGACAGCGGCATTTAACTACCGCTTCCGGCCGGACGGCCGGAAATGACGTCATAGCCGACCCCCGTCACATGATCGGGGTCAGCGATGCGTCTCCATTGTAACCATAGAGGTCCTTGAGACCTCTATGGTTACTGATCGCTGGTGGCTGTGAGCGCCACCCTGTGGTCGGCGCTCACAGCACACCTGCATTTCTGCTACATAGCAGCGATCAGCAGATCGCTGCTATGTAGCAGAGGCGATCGCGTTGTGCCTGCTTCTAAGCTCCCATGGAGGCTATTGAAGCATGGCAAAAGTAAAAAAAAAAAGTTGAAAAAAATGTTAAAAAAATAAAAAAATATATAAAAGTTTAAATCACCCCCCTTTCGCCCCAATCAAAATAAATCAATAAAAAAAATATCAAATCTACACATATTTGGTATCGCCGCGCTCAGAATCGCCCGATCTATCAATTAAAAAAAAGCATTAACCTGATCGCTAAACAGCGTAGCGGAAAAAAAATTCGAAACACCAGAATTAAGTTTTTTTGGTCGCCGCGACATTGCATTAAAATGCAATAATGGGCGATCAAAAGAACGTATCTGCACCGAAATGCTATCATTAAAAACGTCATCTCGGCACGCCAAAAATAAGCCCTCAACCGACCCCAGAACACGAAAAATGGAGACGCTACAAGTATCGGAAAATGGCGCAATTTTTTTTTTTTTTTTTTTTTAGCAAAGTTTGGAACTTTTTTTCACCACTTAGATAAAAAAATAACCTAGTCATGCTAGGTGTCTACGAACTCGTACTGACCTGGAGAATCATAATGTCAAGTCAGTTTTAGCATTTAGTGAACCTAGCAAAATAGCCAATCAAAAAACAAGCGTGGGACTGCACTTTTTTTGCAATTTCACCGCACTTGGAATTTTTTTCCCGTTTTCTAGTACACGATATGCTAAAACCAATGATGTCGATCAAAAGTACAACTCGTCCCGCAAAAAATAAGCCCTCAGATGGCCAAATTGGCGGAAAAATAAAAAAGTTATGGCTCTGGGAAGGAGGGGAGTGAAAAACGAACACGGAAAAACGAAAAATCCCACGGTCATGAAGGGGTTAAGAGGAGACTTCGTGCAGCAGGCCTTCATGGTAAAATAGCTGCTAGGAAACCACTGCTAAGGGCAGGAAACAAGCAGAAGAGACTTGTTTGGGCTAAAAAACACAAGGAATGGACATTAGACCAGTGGGAATCTGTGCTTTGGTCTAATGAGTCCAAATTTGAGATCTTTGGTTCAAACCACCGTGTCTTTGTGCAACACAGGAAAGGTGAACAGATGGACTCTACATGCCTGGTTCTCACCGTGAAGCATGGAGGAGGAGGTGTGATGCTGTGGGGGTGCTTTGCTGGTGACACTGTTGGGGATTTATTCAAAATTGAAGGCAAACTGAACCATTATGGCTACCACAGCATCTTGCAGTGGCATGCTATTCCATCTGGTTTGCGTTTAGATGGACCATCATTTATTTTTCAACAGGACAATGACCTCAAACACACCTCCAGGCTGTGTAAGGGCTATTTGACCAAGAAGGAGAGTGATGGGGTGCTACTTCAGATGACCTGGCCTCCACAGTCACCAGACCTGAACCCAATCGAGATGGTTTGGGGTGAGCTGGACCGCAGAGTGAAGGCAAAAGGGACAACAAGTGCTAAGCATCTCTGGGAACTCCTTCAAGATTGTTGGAAGATCATTTCCGGTGACTACCTCTTGAAGCTCATCAAGAGAATGCCAAAAGTGTGCAAAGCAGTCATCAAAGCAAAAGGTGGCTACTTTGAAGAACCTAGAATATAAGACATATTTTCAGTTGTTTCACTCTTTTTTGATAAGTATATAATTCCACGTGTTAATTCATAGTTTTGATGCCTTCGGTGTGAATTTACAATTTTCATAGTTATGAAAATACAGAAATATATTTAAATGAGAAGGTGTGTCCAAACTTTTGGTCTGTACTGTATGTGAGTATCTGTGTGTGTGCGGGTGTTTGTATATGTGACTGTGTGGGTATCTGTGTGTGCGGGTGTCTGCGTGTAGCCAGGCATCGTCTGATGGGACTACTACTCCCATCTGGCTATGCGTAAAAATAAAACGTGGCTCAAGGAATGTAAAGATATACCCAAATTTTATTCATAAATATCTAAACATAAAATAATGACACCAGAGTGCCTCATAATCAAGATAATCAAATAAATAAATACTGCATCCTACTCCTGTTGGCCCATATATACAGCAACATATGAACACAGTGAACCCTACATGCAGCGTCACACAGGACTGAACACAGGACTAAAAAGACCTAAATGGAAAGCGCACTAGCAGGACACTTTTGTATCTTTACAGATATAGATAGAGCCTAACAGGAGCAAAACTCCGTATTGCAAAAGTAAATGTGAGTATATTACCAGTGGTGTGGGACGCTCATCCAGGCAAAGATACAAAAGTGTCCTGCTAGTGCACTTTCCATTTAGGTCTTTTTAGTCCAGGTGGCCTGTGTGACACTGCATGTAGGGTTCACTGTGTTCATATGTTGCTGTATATATGGGCCAACAGGAGTAGGATGCAGTATTTATTTATTTGATTATCTTAAGCCTTAGCCTTGATGTTGTTCTTGTTGCATTATGAGGTACTCTGGTGTCATTATTTTATGTTTAGATATTTATGAATAAAATTTGGGTATATCTTTACATTCCTTGAGCCACGTTTTATTTTTACGCGCAGCTCTTTGTGTTGCATGTAGTTGTACGGAATGTGACCAAGCTCTTCGGAGCCTTAGGTCTTTTTGGATTAATATGTATATATCCCATCTGGCTATATCTGCTGTCAGATATAGCAGTGACAGCATGAGCCGATGACGAGACAGTAGTCCCATCATCCGGCGAATGTGTTCAATTGTAAAACAAAACAAAAAAGCACATTCATACAAAAAAGCACAGGGCACACCTGTGAAGTGAAAACCATTCCCGGTGACTACTTGAAGCTTATCAAGAGAATGCCAAGAGTGTGCAAAGCAGTCATCAAAGAAAAAGGTGCCTACTTTGAAGAACCTAGAATATAAGACATAATTTCAGTTGTTTCACACTTTTTTGTTAAGTATATAATTCCACATGTGTTAATTCATAGTTTTGATTCCTTCAGTGTGAATGTACAGTTTTCATAGTCATGAAAATACAGAAAAATCTTTAAATGAGAAGGTGTGTCCAAACTTTGGTCTGTACTGTATATTCTCCGCTCACACACTTCCTCCATCCTTTCTGCAGCTTTTTTGGCAGGCACATCCGCAGCAAATCTGCAGACCTTTTTACACCTGTGCTTTGGCTGCAGATTTGACTGAGTCAATGGGTGCAGAAACACTGCAGATCCACAAAAAGGATTGACATGCTGCGGAAAAAAAAACCCTGCAAATCAGTGCGGAATTTTTCGCAGCATGTGCACATCAATTCTGGATTCCCATTGATTAACATTGCTTGAGCTACCCTTTGCGGATTTGGTGCAATTCTGAGCAGAAAAAACACTGCGGATCCGCATCAAAATCCGACCGCAACGTGTGCACATAGCCTAACAGAGCAGGGTGTGAATATCTGTAGCAAACCTTCAATTGACGTGGAGCAAATTACTCATCCGTGAAACCTACAGCTGCCTACGATTGACTTCTGCACTAGCAGCCACTTTCTTCCCCTTTAGGCTATGTTCACACAAAGTCTTTTCAGGTGGATTAAGAAAAGAAACGGCAAAAACAATTAACAATGACTTGCTGGGCATATGGTCCGCCTTTTCAAGCTTTAATGGCTTCAGCACCATTCTTCTGGCAGCTACCGCTCATAAGCTGCTATTTTAGAAATCAATTACAAAGAAATAAAAAGAAGCCAGCAGTACGGCCAGGGCAAGTACTATCACAAAGAAGCCAAAAAAGACGCTCCAAGAAAACCACCGCCAGCATTTTTCTGAATTGTATTTTCAAAACATAGTTTGTGGGTACGACAGCATTTGTAAGACGCTATGTGCCCACGCCCTACATACTTTTAGAGCACAACCAGCCATGGGGCCATCAAGCAATGTGCCATCTTTGGCACCGTTCACACCCTGTACTTAATGCAATAACAAAACAGACATTTTAGTGATGACTGGCTCTCTAAGATCCATATCCTTGTGGATGATGTTTCATTCATACTTGCTGCTCACTTATTATTACCCCAATAACCTATACTTCATATTTGCCGTACACAAATTAAGCCTGCATTTACACATCCGTGGGACATGTCAGTGCCATCCGTTTTCTTCTCTGATAGCACTCTGATCCATAAAATAGAATGGAAGTATTAACAAATCAGTTCAAATCATGGATCGAGAATGAGATTTGTGAGACTTAGAACATGATCTATTCTGATCCGATTTGTGAATCAGACTCGCTGATTAACCCCTTAACAACCAGAAGTATTTTTGCTTTTGCATTTTCATTTTTTGCTCCCCTTTTTCCCAGAGCTATAACTTTTTTATTTTTCAGTTAAAATGGCCATGTGAGGGCTTGTTTTTTGTGGAAATAGTTATCTTGTACTGGAAAAAAGGAAAATAATTCCAAGTGCGGTGAAACAGCAAAAAAGGGCAATCCCACATTTGCTTTTTGTTTTTTTACCATGTTCATTAAGTGCTAAAACTGACCTGCCATTATGATTCTCCAGGTCGTTACAAGTTCATAGACACCAAGCATGTCTAGGTTCATTTTTATCTAAGAGGTGAAAAAAATCCCAAGCGCCATTTTCCGATACCCGTAACGTCTCCATTTTTCGTGATCTCAGGTCGGGTGAGGGCTTACGTTTTTAATGATACCATTTTGGTCTAGAATCAATCTTTTGATCACCCGTTATTGCGTTTTAATGCAATGTTGCGACAAACAAAAACGTAATTCTGGCGTTTTGACTTTTTTTCTCGTTATGATGTTTAACAATTGGGTTAATTTTTTTTATATTATTAGATCGGGTGATTCTGAACGCGGTGATACCAATGTATCAGTGTATATTTGATTTTTTTTTTTTAAATGGGGCGAAAGGGGAGTGATTTGAACTTTTATATTTTTTTTCATGTTTTCAAAAACTTTTTTTTTTTTTTTTTTTTTACTTTTTGCATGCCTCAATAGTCTCCATGGGAGACTAGAAGCTGCAGTACTTTGATCGGCTCTGCTACAGACAGGTGATGTTCAGATCACCTGTTTGTTGCAGAAATGCTCAGTTGCTATGAGCGCCGACCACCGGGCGGTGCTCATAGCAATCGGCTATGACAACCATAGATGTCTGCAGGAGACCTATGGTTCTCATGCCAACCCATCAATGACCCGCTATCACCTGACGGGGTCAGTGATGGGTGGAATTTCCGGCGCGCTTCTGGAAAGCTGAAGTTAAATGCTGCTATCAGAGAGTGACAGCAGCATATAACTAGTTAACAGCCACAGGTGGATCATAATTCCACTCGCAGCTGTTGCGGGCACATATCAGCTGTTTAAATCAGCTGTCATGTGCCCAGAAAGGTGCAGGCTCAGCGCCGAAGCCTGCACCAAACAGGGGGAGTCTAACATTGGTGTACTATTAGGCCTGATGTCAGAAAGGGGTTAGAGTCTATAGGGAACCCCGAGACATGGATGCAGATAAAAAGATTTCTGATTTGCATCAATGTCTCAGAGATCTGTTTAGTGATAAACTTGAATAAAGTGGTAACACTCACGTGTCTGTTGAATGTAGCCGAAAAGGAACCTGTGATCAAATTCATGCTGCTCCAACTATGGGTAGCCTGAGTCAGACAATAGCTGCACGATTGCAGCTGGAAAGGTTCTTTTGATTACAGTATTCTTTGAAAAGTAGGCCACAGATCTGATTCATCAAGACAGTGGATGCTCACATGCTTGAGTCATAGGCCCCTAATTTAGTAACAGGCATACATATGCCTCTTTACAAATCAGGTGCGTCTTACATGTGACGTGAACCTCACACCAAACTCACTCCAGCCAGAGTCTTGAGTGAGGCCACGTGCACACGTTGTGGAAAGTTGTGCAGATTTTTTCCGCACTGATTTTGGTAAATCAGCAGGTAAACCGCACTGCGGATTTCCTGTGGAATTACCACGGATTTACCACAATTTTTTGCGGATTTTGTGCAGATTTCACCTGCGGTTTTACACCTGCAGATTCCTATTATGGATCAGGTGTAAACCGCTGTGGAATCCACACAAGGAATTGACATGCTGCGGAATAAACAATGCTACGTTTCCGCGCGTTTTTTTCCACAGCATGTGCACTGCGGATTTGGTTTTCCATAAGTTTACATGGTACTGTTAACTCAGGGAAAACTGCTGTGAATCCGCAGCGGCCAATCCGCTGCGGATCCGCAATATGTGCACATACCCTAAGACTTGTGGCACAAGGTTTGCAGCAGCTCATCACGAATTAGAAAACGCTAAGGCCGGCGTCACACTTGCGAGTTTTACGGACGTAAGAGCGCAGAAACTACGTCCGTAAAACTCGCAAAAAATACGGCACAATTATTCTCTATGCCCCTGCTCCTATCTGCCGTATTTTACTGATCAGTATTATACGGCTTTCTACGGCCGTACAAAATCGCAGCATGCTGCGTTTGTCACCGTACTGCGCAAGAAATACGCCAATGAAAGTCTATGGAAGCGTGAAAAATACGGATTACACACGGACAAGCAGTGTGACTTGCGAGAAATACGCAGCGCTGTTAGAGAGAAAAGCCGGTAATTCAGTGCGGTGTACAGTAAAATCACACTGACAGCTTACAGTAGAATAGGTAGAATAAATGTGTACACATAGAATAGGTATATATATATATATATATATATATATATATATATGTCAGTGAGACACATATATGTATATATATTAATATTTATTCCAGCGCTATACAGCTTGAAAGCCGGTAATTCAATTACCGGCTTTTTCTTTCTCCTTCCTAAAACCCGACATGATTTGAGACATGGTTTACATACAGTAAACCATGTCTTCTCTCCATTTTTTTGGCAGATTCCACACTACTAATGTCAGTAGTGTGTATCTGCAAAATTTGGCCGTTCTAGCTCTTAAAATAAAGGGTTAAATGGCGGAAAAAATTGGCGTGGGCTCCCGCGCAATTTTCTCCGCCAGAGTAGTAAAGCCAGTGACTGAGGGCAGATATTAATAGCCTGGAGAGGGTCCATGGTTATTGGCCCCCCCCTGGCTAAAAATATCTGCCCCCAGCCACCCCAGAAAAGGCACATCTGGAAGATGCGCCTATTCTGGCACTTGGCCACTCTCTTCCCATTCCCGTGTAGCGGTGGGATATGGGGTAATGAAGGGTTAATGCCACCTTGCTATTGTAAGGGGACATTAAGCCTAATTAATAATGGAGAGGCGTCAATTATGACACCTATCCATTATTAATCCAATTGTAGTAAAGGGTTAAATAAAACACAAACACATTATTTAAAATTATTTTAATGAAATAAAAACAATGGTTGTTGGAGCATTTTATTCTACGCCCAATCAAGTCACTGAAGACCCTCGTTCTGTGAAAGAAAAAACATAATAAACCAACAATATACTTACCCTCCGCAGATCTGTAACGTCCAACGATGTAAATCCTTCTGAAGGGGTTAAAACATTTTGCAGCAAGGAGTTCCGCTAATGCAGGCTGCTCCTCGCTGCAAAACCCCGGGGAATGAGTCTAAATATAGATCAATGAGCTATATTTAGCTTCATTTGCGGTGAGGCGCCCTCTGCTGGATGTTCATAGATCGTGGGAACTTTCCTAGAAAGCCTGGAAAGTTCCCACGATCTATGAACATCCAGCAGAGGGCGCCTCACCGCAAATGAAGCTAAATATAGCTCATTGATCTATATTTAGACTCATTCCCCGGGGTTTTGCAGCGAGGAGTAGCATTGCATTAGCAAAGCTCCTTGCTGCAAAATGTTTTAACCCCTTCAGAAGGATTTACATCATTGGACGTTACAGATCTGCGGAGGGTAAGTATATTGTTGGTTTATTATGTTTTTTCTTTCACAGAACGAGGGTCTTCAGTGACTTGATTGGGCGTAGAATAAAATACTCCAACAACCATTGTTTTTATTTCATTAAAATAATTTTAAATAATGTGTTTGTGTTTTATTTAACCCTTTACTACAATTGGATTAATAATGGATAGGTGTCATAATTGACGCCTCTCCATTATTAATTAGGCTTAATGTCACCTTACAATAGCAAGGTGGCATTAACCCTTCATTACCCCATATCCCACCGCTACACGGGAATGGGAAGAGAGTGGCCAAGTGCCAGAATAGGCGCATCTTCCAGATGTGCCTTTTCTGGGGTGGCTGGGGGCAGATATTTTTAGCCAGGGGGGGGCCAATAACCATGGACCCTCTCCAGGCTATTAATACCTGCCCTCAGTCACTGGCTTTACTACTCTGGCGGAGAAAATTGCGCGGGAGCCCACGCCAATTTTTTCCGCCATTTAACCCTTTATTTTAAGAGCTAGAACGGCCAAATTTTGCAGATACACACTATTGACATTAGTAGTGTGGAATCTGCCAAAAAAATGGAGAGAAGACATGGTTTACTGTATGTAAACCATGTCTCAAATCATGTCGGGTTTAGGAAGGAGAAAGAAAAAGCCGGTAATTGAATTACCGGCTTTCAAGCTGTATAGCGCTGGAATAAATATTAATATATATACATATATGTGTCTACTGACATATATATATATATATATAGACAGTATATATATATATTTTCTTTTCTTTTTGGGACACATGGATCACTTCTATAGCGGTATGTTGGTTTGGCAAGCCTGCGAGAAAACCACGCAGTACGGATGACATACGGATGACATACGGAGGATGCCATGCGCAAAAAACGCTGACACACCCTGCCTACGGAGGAGCTACGGACCACTATTTTCGGGACTTTTCAGCGTATTACGGCCGTAATATACGGACCGTATTGTTTTACGCTGTGTGTGAAGCCGGCCTAAGGGTACCGTCACACTATAACATTTCGATCGCTACGACGGTACGATTCGTGACGTTCCAGCGATATCGTTATGATATCGCTGTGTCTGACACGCAGCAGCGATCAGGGATCCTGCTGAGAATCGTACGTCGTAGCAGATCGTTTAGAACTTTCTTTCATCGCTGGATCTCCCACTGTCATCGCTAGATCGGTGTGTGTGACACCGATCTAGCGATCTAGCGATGCGATCCAGCGATGCGTTAGCTTGTAACCAGGGTAAACATCGGGTAACTAAGCGCAGGACCGCGCTTAGTTACCCGATGTTTACCCTGGTTACAAGCGTTAAACTAAAAAAAAACAAACAGCACATACTTACATTCTGGTGTCCATCAGGTCCCTTGCCGTCTCTGCTTCCAGCACTGTGACTGCCGGCCGTAAAGTGAAAGCAGAGCACAGCGGCTGTGCTTTCACTTTCACTTTACGGCCGGCAGTCACAGTGCGGGAAGCAGAGACTGCAAGGGACGTGACGGACACCAGATGTAAGTATGTGCTGTTTTTTTTTTTTTAGTTTTACACTTGTAACCAGGGTAAACATCGGGTAACTAAGCGCGGTCCTGCGCTTAGTTACCCGATGTTTACCCTGGTTACCCAGGGACCTCGGCATCGTTGGTCGCTGGAGAGCTGTCTGTGTGACAGCTCCCCAGCGACCACACTACGATTTACCTACGATCACGGCCAGGTCATATCGCTGGTCGTGATCGTAGGTAAATCGTATAGTGTGACGGTACCCTAAAAGTCACAAATGTTTGCACAAGTCTACGTTGATTAAACATTGCCCTTATTACTTTGATAAGTCTGACAGGTTTTTCTAGGGTGGTGAGGAAGAACATGGTCTGGGATCCACCTCCAACTAGTCATTATAGTACTCTGTGCTAAAGGGTGACCATATTATGATTCTACATTACCAGCCCATCTTTATTCACTGAAAAAGATAGAGAATGCAGAGTCAAAGCTTTCTTGTGAGATGGCTACATTGCAAATCTGAATTCATGTCACTGCGTAAACCTGTGGAATGTAGAGGGAATTTATATACAGATCCGGTGGTGGACGCAGGTGGTCACAGACGTATGGACGATTCATCCTGCTGTTAACAGCTTGCACATGTATTACAGAAACGGCCAGAAATTTGGGGCTGGAGTAAAAGGTGTTAACAACTGCTACAATTTCTTTCTCCAATGTCATATACTGTATTTCCTACTTCCTCTGCTTACTTTAATTGTAACCATCACAAATGTTAGAAGTAACTATCTAGTTTTAGTCAATCAGGTCTGTCATTCTTTAGATTAGATCACTTTTCATGCAATATATTCTTAGATTGTGTGAGCAGTCCACTCAGAGGTTCGCTTCATGTAGAATACACACTAATACAGTGACAAGGAATGGCCCGGACGGTAGTTTCGTTACGCTCCCAAGATGAGCTTTTGGTGAGTTTTTCATGCTGCATCAAAAACGCAACATCTCACATTTCCAGCAAAGTGAATGGGATTTACAGAAATCTCATGAGCACTGGACTGGGCTTTTGTTAACGCAGTATAAGCTGACCTGCGGAGCGGGTTTGTATCTGCAGCATGTCAATTACTCTTATACAGGATTTCCTCATAGACTTGTATTCAGTATGGAAATTCTGTAGCTAAAAAACGCACTTGAAGAAACGCAGCAAAAACATATGTAATCTGCACCTATGTATATGAATAAAGTTTTGTCAAAGCGAACTACCAAGAAGTATCAAAACCAAAAAAGTTTTATGTAAAGCATGACATCGCAACATGAGACAAAAACTGCAGGGTCAAAAATACGATAAAAACACATGTCAAAAAAGCGCACTAAAAAACACAAGTAACCTAAGTTACATAATAGGTGAAGAAATTCTGCAAACTCACCAAAACCTCATCGTGGGAACGTAGCCTTAGTCTAGGGAAGCAGGTTTTGGAAAAGCCACCAAGCAAATACTGGGAGATTTAACAGTTGCCAATAATATGTCAAAACGTACTAGAAAAATCTACTTACATTATGATCTACCAATCTATTCTACTTTACTGCCTGAATTTGATTCACCACCTAGTGACTGTAGGGCTTTGTTCACATTGTGCATTAGCCACATGTCAATGGCTCTGCTGGAGCTTTCATCTGAAGCCCTGGAATCGCGGGTGTATCCGTTGATGGACCATTTACTTTAAAGAAGCAGGTGGAGTCATTGAATGCTCTGTCTGACCTAATTTTCGGCTGTGGACGCTAAAATGCAGTCAGCTAAATTTTTGTGCCCGTTTCAACAAGGCGGACACTGATGACAAATAAGTTAGACATAAAACAAAGTAACTCCTTCTGTCTTTAAAGTCATTGGCCCTATTAGTGGAAACACCAGTTCCCATTCCCAAGGAAACCCCAACAGAGCAACACGTGTGGCTACAATGTGACGTGAGCCCGGCCTGACTCCAACAATCACCAGGTCAGAAACTGGAGATGGAAATTACACTTTTGGAATAATGATGTTAAATAATGTAACAATAAAAAGGTCACAGAGAGGTAAAACCCCCTAACACAGGGACACACTATCAGACTGTGACACATGTGATGCTCTTGCCTGCTGGTAATTGTGGTTCTCCTGGCGCTAAAACCAATTGGGAATAGAAGATTGTCTGGAATCACAACTGCGGCTTTGGTGCCAGATCTAATTTATTTTTACTTAACACAATAGTGGATACAAAATTTAGAAGAAACCTCAGTCTCTCGTTTCTTCTAGTTTTTTTTATTTTTTAACCCCTTCCCGACCTTTGACGCCACGTAGGCGTCATGAAAGTCGGTGCCATTCCGACCCATGACGCCTATGCGGCGTCATGGAAAGATCGCGTCCCTGCAGATCGGGTGAAAGGGTTAACTCCCATTTCACCCGATCTGCAGGGACAGGGGGAGTGGTAGTTTAGCCCAGGGGGGGTGGCTTCACCCCCTCGTGGCTACGATCGCTCTGATTGGCTGTTGAAAGTGAAACTGCCAATCAGAGCGATTTGTAATATTTCACCCATTATAACGGGTGAAATATTACAATCCAGCCATGGCCGATGCTGAAATATCATCGGCCATGGCTGGAAATACTAGTGTGCCCCCACCCCACCCCTCCGATCGCCCCCCCAGCCCTCCGATCTGGCCGGTCCTCTGCTCCGGCTCCCCTCCGTCCAGTGCTCCGCTCCCCCCCGTGCTCTTGTCCGCTCCCCCTGTGCTCCAATCACCCCCCCGTGCTCCAATCACCCCCCCTGCACTCCGATCCACCCCCCCCGGTGCTCCATTCCAGCCCCCCCGTGCTCCGTTCCACGCCCCCCGTGCTCCGTTCCACCCCTCCCGCACTCCGATTCCCCCCCCCGTGGTCCCCCCCCACCCCATCATACTTACCGATCCAGCCGGGGTCCCGTCCGTCTTCTCCCTGGGCGCCGCCATCTTCCAAAATGGCGGGCGCATGCGCAGTGCGCCCGCCGAATCTGCCGGCCGGCAGATTCGTTCCAAAGTGCATTTTGATCACTGAGATATAATCTATCTCAGTGATCAAAATAAAAATAATAAATGACCCCCCCCCCCTTTGTCACCCCCATAGGTAGGGACAATAAAAAAATAAAGAAATTTTTTTTTTCCACTAACGTTAGAATAGGGTTAGGGTTAGGGTTAGGGTTAGGGGTAGGGTTAGGGCTAGGGTTAGGGCTAGGGGTAGGGTTAGGGTTAGGGCTAGGGTTAGGGTTTCGGTATGTGCACACGTATTCTGGTCCTCTGCGGATTTTTCCGCTGCGGATTTGATAAATCCGCAGTGCTAAACCGCTGCGGATTTATGGCGGATTTACTGCGGTTTTTCTGCGCATTTCACTGCGGTTTTACAACTGCGATTTTCTATTTGAGCAGTTGTAAAACCGCTGCGGAATCCGCACAAAGAAGTGACATGCTGCGGAATGTAAACCGCTGCGTTTCCGTGCAGTTTTTCCGCAGCATGTGTACAGCGATTTTTGTTTCCCGTAGGTTTACATTGAACTGTAAACTCATGGGAAACTGCTGCGGATCCGCAGCGTTTTCCGCAGCGTGTGCACATACCTTTAGAATTAGGCTATGTGCACACGGTGCGGATTTGGCTGCGGATTCGCAGCAGTGTTCCATCAGGTTTACAGTACCATGTAAACATATGGAAACCAAATCCGCTGTGCCCATGGTGCAGAAAATACCACGCGGAAACGCTGCGTTGTATTTTCCGCAGCATGTCAATTCTTTGTGCGGATTCCGCAGCGTTTTACACCTGTTCCTCAATAAGAATCCGCAGGTGAAATCCGCACAAAAAACACTGGAAATCCGCGGAAAATCCGCAGGTAAAACGCAGTGCCTTTTACCCGCGGATTTTTCAAAAATGGTGCGAAAATATCTCACACGAATCCGCAACGTGGGCACATAGCCTTAGGGTTAGGGTTGGAATTAGGGTTGTGGTTATGGTTAGGGGTGTGTTGGGGTTAGGGTTGTGGTTAGGGGTGTGTTGCGGTTAGGGTTGTGTTTAGGGTTATGGCTACAGTTGGGATTAGGGTTAGGGGTGTGTTGGGGTTAGTGTTGGAGGTAGAATTGAGGGGTTACCACTGTTTAGGCACATCAGGGGTCTCCAAACGCAACATGGCGCCACCATTGATTCCAGCCAATCTCGTATTCAAAAAGTCAAATGTTGCTCCCTCACTTCCGAGCCCTGACGTGTGCCCAAACAGTGGTTTACCCCCACATATGGGGTACCAGCATACTCAGGACAAACTGCGCAACAATTACTGGGGTCCAATTTCTCCTGTTACCCTTGTGAATCAAAAAAAATGCTTGCTAAAACATAATTTTTGAGGAAAGAAAAATGATTTTTTATTTTCACGGCTCTGCGTTGTAAACGTCTGTGAAGCACTTGGGGGTTCAAAGTGCTCACCACATATCTAGATAAGTTCCTTGGGGGGTCTAATTTCTAAAATGGGGTCACTTGTGGGGGTTTCTACTGTTTAGGCACACCAGGGGCTCTGCAAACGCAACGTGACACCCGCAGACCATTCCATCAAAGTCTGCATTTCAAAAGTCACTACTTCCCTTCTGAGCCCCGACGTGTGCCCAAACAGTGGTTTACCCCCACTCATGGGGTATCAGTGTACTCAGGAGAAACTGGACAACAACTTTTGGGGTCCAATTTCTCCTGTAACCCTTGGGAAAATAAAAAATTCTGGGCTAAATAATTATTTTTGAGGAAAGAAAACGTATTTATTATTTTCACGGCTCTGCATTATAAACTTCTATGAAGCACTTGGGGGTTCAAAGTGCTCACCACACATCTAGATAAGTTCCTTTCGGGGTCTAGTTTCCAAAATGGGGTCACTTGTGGGGGGTTTCTACTGTTTAGGCACATCAGGGGCTCTGCAAACGCAACATGACGCCCGCAGAGCATTCCATCAAAGTCTGCATTTCAAAACGTCACTACTTCAATTCCAAGCCCCGGCATGTGCCCAAACAGTAGTTTACCCCCACATATGGGGTATCACCATACTCAGGAGAAACTGGACAACAAATATTGGGGTCAAATTTCTCCTGTTACCCTTGGGAAAATTAAAAAATTCTGGGCTAAATAATTATTTTTGAGGAAAGAAAACGTATTTATTATTTTCACGGCTCTGCATTATAAACTTCTATGAAGTGCTTGGGGGTTCAAAGTGCTCACCACACATCTAGATAAGTTCCTTTCGGGGTCTAGTTTCCAAAATGCGGTCACTTGTGGGGGGTTTCTACTGTTTAGGCACATCAGGGGCTCTGCAAACGCAACGTGACGCCCACAGAGCATTCCATCAAAGTCTGCATTTCAAAACGTCACTACTTCACTTCCGAGCCTCGGCATGTGCCCAAACAGTGGTTTACCCCCACATATGGGGTATCAGCGTACTCAGGAGAAACTGGACAACAACTTTTGGGGTCCAGTTTCTTCTGTAACCCTTGGGAAAATAAAAAATTCTGGGCTAAATAATTATTTTTGAGGAAAGAAAACGTATTTATTATTTTCACGGCTCTGCATTATAAACTTCTATGAAGCACTTGGGGGTTCAAAGTGCTCACCACACATCTAGATAAGTTCCTTTGGGGGTCTAGTTTCCAAAATGGGGTCACTTGTGGGGGGTTTCTACTGTTAAGCCACATCAGGGGCTCTGCAAACGCAACGTGACGCCCACAGAGCATTCCATCAAAGTCTGCATTTCAAAACGTCACTACTTCACTTCCGAGCCCCGGCATGTGCCCAAACAGTGATTTACCCCCACATATGGGGTATCAGCGTACTCAGGAGAAACTGGACAACAACCTTTGGGGTCAAATTTCTCCTGTTACCCTTGGGAAAATAAAAAATTGCAGGCTAAAAGATCATTTTTGAGAAAATAATTTTTATTTTTTATTTTCATGGTTCTGCGTTATAAACTTCTGTGAAGCACTTGGGGGTTCAAAGTCCTCACCACACATCTAGATTAGTTCCTATGGGGGTCTAGTTTCCAAAATGGTGTCATTTCTGGGGGATCTCCAATGTTTAGGCACACAGGGGCTCTCCAAACGTGACATGGTGTCCGCTAATGATTGGAGCTAATTTTCCATTTAAAAAGCCAAATGGCGTGCCATCCCTTCCGAGCCCTGCCGTGCGCCCAAACAGTGGTTTACCCCCACATATTGGGTATCTGCGTACTCAAGACAAACAGGACAACAATATTTGGGGTCCAATTTCTCCTATTATCCTTGGCAAAATAGGAAATTCCAGGCTAAAAAATCATTTTTGAGGAAAGAAAAATTATTTTTTATTTTCATGGCTCTGCGTTATAAACTTCTGTGAAGCACCTGGGGGTTTAAAGTGCTCAATATGCATCTAGATAAGTTCCTTGGGGGGTCTAGTTTCCAAAATGGGGTCACTTGTGGGGGAGCTCCAATGTTTAGGCACACAGGTGCTCTCCAAACGCGACATGGTGTCCGCTAACAATTGGAGCTAATTTTCCATTCAAAAAGTCAAATGGCGCGCCTTCCCTTCCGAGCCCTGCCGAGAGCCCAAACAGTGGTTTACCCCCACATATGAGGTATCGACGTACTCGGGAGAAATTGCCCAACAAATTTTATGATCAATTTTACCCTACTGCCCATGTGAAAATGAAAAAATTGAGGCGAAAAGAATTTTTTTGTGAAAAAAAAGTACTTTTTCATTTTTACAGATCAATTTGTGAAGCACCTGAGGGTTTAAAGTGCTCACTAGGCATCTAAATAAGTTCCTTGGGGGGGTCTAGTTTCCAAAATGGGGTCACTTGTGGGGGAGCGCCAATGTTTAGGCACACAGGAGCTCTCCAAACGCGACATGGTGTCCGCTAACGATGGAAATAATTTTTCATTCAAAAAGTCAAATGGCGCTCCTTCCCTTCCGAGCCTTACCATGTGCCCAAACAGTGGTTTACCCCCACATGTGAGGTATTGGTGTACTCAGGAGAAATTGCCCAACACATTTTAGGATCCATTTTATCCTGTTGCCCATGTGAAAATGAAAAAATTGAGGCTAAAAGAATTTTTTTGTGAAAAAAAAGTACTTTTTCATTTTTACGGATTAATTTGTGAAGCATCTGGGGGTTCAAAGTGCTCACTATGCATCTAGATAAGTTCCTTGGGGCGTCTAGTTTCCAAAATAGGGTCACTTGTGGGGGAGCTCCAATTTTTAGGCACACGGGGGCTCTCCAAACGTGACATGGTGTCCGCTAAAGAGTGGAGCCAATTTTTGATTCAAAAAGTCAAATGGCGCTCCTTCCCTTCCAAGCCCTGCCGTGCGCCCAAACAGTGGTTTACCCCCACATATGAGGTATCAGCGTACTCAGGACAAATTGGACAACAACTTTCGTGGTTCAGTTTCTCCTTTTACCATTGGGAAAATAAAAAAAATTGTTGCTAAAAGATAATTTTTGTGACTAAAAAGTTAAATGTTCATTTTTTCCTTCCATGTTGCTTCTGCTGCTGTGAAGCACCTGAAGGGTTAATAAACTTCTTGAATGTGGTTTTGAGTACCTTGAGGGGTGCAGTTTTTAGAATGGTGTCACTTTTGGGTATTTTCAGCCATATAGACCCCTCAAACTGACTTCAAATGTGAGGTGGTCCCTAAAAAAATGGTTTTGTAAATTTCGTTGTAAAAATGACAAATCGCTGCTCAAATTTTAACCCTTATAACTTCCTAACAAAAAAAAATTTTGTTTCCAAAATTGTGCTGATGTAAAGTAAACATGTGGGAAATGTTATTTATTAACTATTTTGTGTCACATATCTCTCTGGTTTAACAGAATAAAAATTCAAAATGTGAAAATTGCGAAATTTTCAAAATTTTTGCCAAATTTCCGTTTTTATCACAAATAAACGCAGAATTTATTGACCTAAATTTACCACTAACATGAAGCCCAATATGTCACGAAAAAACAATCTCAGAACCGCTAGGATCCGTTGAAGCGTTCCTGAGTTATTACCTCATAAAGGGACACTGGTCAGAATTGCAAAAAACGGCAAGGTCTTTAAGGTCAAAATAGGCTGGGTCATGAAGGGGTTAAAGCACATCCCATTGATCGTGTTTATGCATCTGTTGGTTAGTCTTACATATTTGACTTCTTTTGTCAAAACTCTAGTGTTAAAACTGCATAGAAAATAATACACTACATTAGTAAAAAACTGAAAAATCACCCTTTTGTTAGAAATAGTTGAGCTCTAAGCACGGGTCTAGCCATAACAGGAAAGATATGCAAGTGCCATGCTCTCTCAACTTAAACACAGTTCACATTAACAAACACAGTGTGTCCTTATTGTCGATTCAGCCATAAAATAACAGTTCCATTTCCCTGGTGCCGCAAAATGCTGGCAGCTATTCCCATCATCAGTCAGTAAACTGTGCTGAAATATTTAAGTGGAATCATTATTTAGTTATAATCATTGCTAGCCGCATTTAATCACTATAATGAACTAACACTGAAGTACTTAAACGAGGGAAAGAGAATGGGAATACATTAAAATTCTAATTAAAATGTGCCCTGAAGAAGAGTCCAGGCTTATTTATCTTTCTATTAGGCAATATAAACAAGTGAACTGTGAAGATGTAGAAGATTCTGCAGGTTATGTACGAGCCCGTCATGCTTGCTATTCTTTATATATATTTTTATCAAAATAGATGGAAAAAACAATATTCTCAAGATAAAAAAAAAAACAATTTAAAAAATTCCTGTGTGAATTTATGGCATTTATGACTGAATTATTAGGGTAGTTATCCACAGTCTTGTAAAATGTGTTAATAGAAAGTCCTTTCCCAGGAATAGGAAAATGGAAACATTAAGAAACCATAAACATCCTCTTCGCTGAACAATGAAAACAGACGGCCATATGTTCACATGCATACGTATTGGTTTTACGAAAACAAACTAGATTTAAACATACCCCATGTTAATTCAAAACACATTTTTTCTACCAATGTAATTCTCACCAATAAATGCCTGGGCCAAATATCACTAGCCTATGCTACATATAAGGAATAAACAATACAAATTCTGAAAGCACAATCATCTAACATACAAATCACAAGAATAAATAACATGAACACAAACAACACTGAAATAGGAAGGTTTCAGACTCCAGGAATCTCTGCCGTCTGCTGTCTGTGGATTACAAATTGGAGGCATGAGATCTTTCCCTCTGGTGTTGGAGAGTGGCCAGCTGGAAAGAGACAGAAAACACAAAAACTAGGGGGTCGATTCATTGAGATTAAGTTTTGTACAAAGCACTTAATCAATAAACCGCTAGATCAGTGTGTCCCAAACAATGTCCTCATGGCCCCCAACTCATGATGTTTTCGGGATTTTCTTCGCATTGCACAGGTGAGAGGACCCAAGACAGTTTCTGATGCTTTAATAATAATTTCATCACTTGTGCAATACTAAGGAAATCCCGAAAACATGACGTGTTGGGGCCATGATGGTAAGGACTGGACTTCCTTAAAAGGAGAATCTCGCAACTGGTACGAAGCTTCACCGGAATGCTCCTCTGGTCAGTGACTGGACAACACCGGTGGTTTATATAGGGTCAGAGATAAACATAATGCCTATGCTATAGCCCTTGAGTCATCCTTTGATTCCGGGCTCCCTTACTTTTTTAACCTGAGGGATTGTTGCCCAATTAGGAGGAATGGAGGAGTACTCAGAGGACACTTTCCTGCATTTTTAATCTGTACAATATCTATCTGTCTATTTATCTAGATACAAAAAAATATAGGCACTTGCTAACAAAATGAGGCAAGTGTGAATAGGAGCAAACTGCTGTGACTGTATTACATACAAACCTTAGATTACAGCAGCACGCCGCCAGTGCCAACATGTGCACAAGTATACACTGTATAGCAGTAATGCAGGTTAAGTTTCACATATGTAAACTTCGCCTATATCTTAGCGCGTACAGTGTGCTGCTGTATGCTTTGGTTTCTGTCTCATTTATCTAATAACTATCTCTCTATTTTTCTATCTATATATCTAGAAACGATCTAATTTTCATCTATCTATTTACTCAATAACTGCCCCATTTCTATCTACTAGCTGTAAATCAGTATGCCCATATGTACACTTGGACTATTGTGGCGGTTTTGTACTCACAGTGTGAGCGGATTTCTTTATCCTTTTGTGTACATATACTTGATATTTGTAATGCATATAGCACTGAGCAAATGTTTTAGGCAGGTGTTAAAAAATAATGCTTTAAAAACTATAAGGGGTAATTGTTAGATTTTATCAATTAACAAAATACAAAGTGAATTAACAAAAAAATAATTCTAAATGAAATAAATATTTGGCATGTCCGCTAAGTACCTGTTCTCATAGGTACACTTGCATACAGTTTTTGAAGGAACTCTGCAGGGATCTTGTTCCAAACATCTTGGAGAACTAACCGCAGGTCTGTGGATATAGGCTTGTGCAAATCCTTGTATCTCTTCATGTAACCTACACAGGCACAATCTTGTTGAGATCACTGAATTTGGCACCCCTTCACCTTTCCAATAGTTGGCAGAGCTTGCCCAAAGTAGTGTAAAAGCATACGAACATAAAAAAAATTGTAATGTTTTAAACAATTATACCTCAGCATTCTAGTAAAAACTGTGTGATGAATTAGGCCTAAAATGTAGAATATTTGGAATTTAAAAGCTAATATATTGGGAAGGTGCAAATTATGATGAATTTGTTGACAGCTCTCGGGAACGCTCACTTTCCAAAAACTATGGCCTCACTTCATGACAGTGTCACCAGAATTCTAGCATAAAATACTTGAAAAGTTGGAAATAAATTTTGACCAAGAATATTGCGACTTTTGGTGTTTACATGCCACTTCCGACTAGCTCTACCGAAATGTGCTGAACTGGGGAGATTTCAGGGTAGTAAAGGCTGTGGCAATGTCCCCACCAAAAATTCATCAAAAATGCATGTTATGCCGGAGATGTTACTCCAGTCCCTTAATAATACTGGCGCACAAAACATACTGAATCGGGGCCTTTGTGTATGTACAAGTACAAATGGTTTTCTGCAGAATTCGGTTTGATGCATCAGGGCTAACACGTTGTGTGCTCATCTTGATTGAACGATCCTGCAATTAGCAATCTATAGCTAGTGAAATACTGCCGAACAATGAGGATATACATTTCCCAACATTCTCTCTGTAGGGAATAAAAAGCTATAGATCAAAAACAATGGCTACATACTTAGGGTACCGTCACACAGTGGAATTTTGATCGCTACGACGGCACGATCCGTGACGCTCCAGCATTGTAACAATATCGCTCCAGCGTCGTAGACTGCTGTCACACTTTGCAATGTACGACGCTGGAGCAATAATTTCATGACGTATGTGCGATGTAGAAGCCATTGGTTACTATGCGCACATCGTATACAATATCGTGCACACCTTTGTTACACCATGCGATCATGCCGCCACAGCGGGACACTAGACGACGAAAGAAAGTTTCAAACGATCTGCTACGACGTACGATTCTCAGCGGGGTCCCTGATCGCAGGAGCGTGTCAGACACAGCGAGATCGCTGGAACGTCACGGATATATCGCTGGAACGTCACGGATCGTGCCGTCGTAGCGATCAAAATGCCACTGTGTGACGGTACCCTTAGTCCATGAAAAGGGTTTACTCATGATATATACATACAGAAGTAGATCATGAATGTCTGATCAAGGAGGGTCCAACAGGTGGGAACAACCACACCTATCCCAAAGCTCCTCATGTGAATGCAACAATGGTGCAAATGTGTGACAACTGATCCATTCACTCCTACAAAGATAACCGTTCCATCAGTTCTACAGAAGTGAATCGTGTGGTTGTGGTCTACCATGCACACCACTCCTCTATTCACATGGGAGTAAGAATCATGTCCCCTATCATTTAGGACCTCCAGCAATCATACATGTATTGCCTTCCCTAGGAATAGCTGATGCATATATTTAGAGGGAAAAACTTCAAAGAAAAACTATAGATGGTATGTTAACAAAAAATATAAAAAACTATTTGATATGGGCAACTAAACTATAGTAATATAAAGGTAAAAAATGCAATGATAAGCAATAAAGCAAACACAAAACAAATGGACTGGCAGAAAATGAAATTTCCTGAAACACTTTTCTTGGCATTAAAACCAAAGAAGGTCATTTATATTCAGTATCTAAGAATTAGGAGGTCCCTGTTTGACCAAGTAATGAAAAGACAAGAGACAAAGCCCCTTGGTTTGTACATTTCTTCAAAATGTCAATGTAGTGATACATATGGCAACGTTCCAGCTGATCTTTAAATATGTCCACTTTAGCAATGTTTAGATCAACATCTACAAGCAGTCAGTGATAGGAATAAAGATGGGGCTGGGGGCAATGAGAAATATGCAGTCACATTGGAGCCAACAGTCTCTTGTACGGAGTCTTGGACTGTAAATTCTTTATTGTTGTTACAATGGTTTGCCCTTGGAATCCGTTCAGCCCACACAGAAGCAGAGCTGGCATAATTCTTAAAAAAAATGTAATTTTCCGCCTCCTCATTTCCTTCTCTGACCTTGTTCACTTCACGCTTTTGATCACTTTCTCTACTACTTCAAAGCAATGTGGGGATGTAACCCCTGCCAAAATATGTTACACTAGCCACAGAAGAGACTACAGTGACTTCCGGCTACAAGGTCGTACAATCATTTTAATGGCCAGAATCCTATTATTGTAGTAGCACTTCATATCTGGACATAAACAGAAACAGCATTACATGTATAGCCTTACTTATAGAGATGGCTGGCCCATACAGCACAAACACGTGTTACCCATTCCTTATGGGTGGTACACTAGCGAGGGTCCTCACTCACTGAATGGTTTATTCTGTAATGTCTGGTATTGTTTGTACATTCACCCACTGAATCGTAAAATGCTGCGGAAAAGATTGATGCTATATAAATAACAATGATTTGATAGGGTGCTCCTTAGCCCATTGCACAATGTGATGTCAGGGCATACACCAGTCTCACAATGATGACTCCGTTCTGCAATGAATATCCACCATTGAACTTCAATAAGGTTTTTACATTTCTATCTTGGTTAATTTCCTAATTCGTTGCTAGTGGTTTACATAACCATTGAGATAAATGCTATAATTTTATCAGTCACCCGCAGGGTGAGCATAATAGATTCCTGCCTACTGTTTAATTCCAGAATTCAATCAATTAATAGATTTAGCCACCTATAAGTTATACATGCAGTCATGACCAAAAGTTTTGAAACTGGCACAAGTTTTGGTTTTCACAGTTTGCTGCTTCAGCATTTTTAGATATTTTCATTAGTGGTGTCTGTAATCACTGAAGTACAACTATAAGAATTTATAAGTTTTTAAAATGTTATTGACAAATACATGAATTTATTAGATAGACTCAGTGCTCAGTGCTTGGAGTTTATCAGATTTTGTGTTTCTGTTTGTCGACTCACTTCTGAGGATTGACCACAAGTTCTCAATGGGATTGAGATGTAGCAAATTTCATGCACATGGATCGAATATGTCAATGTTTTCTTCACTGAGCCCACACAAATGGATGAAACGCAACCCCCACACATGATTTGTCTCAGAATTCTTTACTTTTGGCATTACACGGAACTCAGTCATCTTTTCTTTTTTCTGTCAATAATTTTTCAAGCTTCATCAGAGAAAATAACTTAGCAGAACTAAAGATTGGATGGCAGAAGATTGGGGTAAAATAATTTTCTGCGATGAAGCCTCCTTCAGACTATTTTGGTCATCTGGAAGAATGACTCTTCAGAGATGAAAACGTGAGCACTACCATGAGTCATGCCAACAGTAAAGCATCCAGGAAGTATTCATTGTAAGTGCTGCTTTTCATCCATTGAGTGATGTAACTCACAATGTTGCCTAAAAACATTGCCATGAATAGAGAATGATATCTGAACATGCCCCAAGACCAACTTTTCACAATGATCCAGGAGCAATTTAGTGATGAACAATGCTTTTTCCAGCATGATGGAGACCATGCATGTCACAAGGCGAAAGTGATAACTAAGTGACTCAGTGAACAAAACATTTACATTTTGGGTCTAAGGCCAGGAAATTCCCCACATCTCAATCTTATTGAAAACCTGTAGTCAATTCTCAAAATGCAGGTGAGCAAACAAACACCCAGAAATCATTATAAACTCCAAGCACTGATTAGAAATAAGAATGGGATGTCATCATTCTGGATTTTGCCCAGAAGCAGATATCCAGATGCCAGGAAGAATTGCAGAAGTCTTGAAAATTAAGGGTTAACACTCTAAATATTAAGTCTTTACATAAACTTAATGCAATAGTCCAGGCCTGCACAGCATACGGGCTGAAGGATGTTGTGCGGCCCATGGAACTGCCCAGGAGACACTGGTTCCTTCTTCCTATTTTCAAATGTATGCACATCTGGAAGACACGAATCCATTTGAACACTATGGTGCCGGGACTGGGGCAGAGGAACGGGCATCAGCCCTTACTCCAACATGCAGCAGCGTGATCAGGTCAGCACACTGCTGCTGGCGCCAGGGCCACACAGGGAGAGAAAACGTTGGGCACTGGTAAACACTCCATGGAGGTGCCGAAGATTAAATGTCATGTTATTTTAGATCAGAGACCACATAATGAAGTATTTTGGGACATTATGAGGCATTTTGGCGCATTAAAAGGCAAGTTGGGACATAATGGGGGACATTATTGGGAAATTAGAGGGGATTGTGAAAAGGGGAATTTTATAGCAAGGGCCAGTGGGGAGGGGGGATTTGGAAAGAGGCAGTTTGGTGGCGATATGGAAAGTATTAATATGTGAGGGGACATTATGGAGAGGGATTGTAAAAGGAATATTATTTTGGGGAAATTATAACCCCTTCATGACCTTGGGATTTTCCGTTTCTCTGTGTTCGTTTTTCGATCCCCTCCTTCCCAGAGCCATAACTTTTTTATTTTTCCATCAATTTGGCCATGTGAGGGCTTATTTTTTGCGGGACGAGTTGTACTTTTGAACAACATCATTGATTTTACCATGTCTTGTACTAGAAAACGGGAAAAAAATTCCAAGTGCAGTGAAATAGCAAAAAAAGTGCAATCCCGCACTGGTTTTTTGATTGGCTTTTTTGCTAAGTTCACTAAATGCTAAAACTGACCTGACATTATGATTCTCTAGATCAGTACGAGTTCATAGACACCTAACATGACTAGGTTATTTTTTTATCTAAGTGGTGAAAAAAAATGTCATACTATCCCATCCGAGGTCAGAAAGGGGATAAACATGGGCAGTGTGGAGGAATATTTTGAGGGATATTATACAAATGGGCAAAGTGGGGATATTTTGGAGAAGGGCAGTTTGTGAGGGGGAGTATCTTGGAGAGGGGCAGTTTGTGGAGGTTATAGAGAGGGGAAGTGCTGGTGGGATATTTTGGAAAGAGGCATTATGGGAAGATATTTTGGAGAAGGTCAGTGTGTGAGTATTTTGTGCAGGAAGCACATTGAGAGGCAATTATTTCAGGGGGAGAGAGAGTTTTTTTTAATTTAGGGAGCAGGATAATGATGCTTTTACTTTTAAATGCATTATGTTGGGATGTGCTGCTACTGAAGAAGGAGTAGAGGCAAGTCTGGAGAGATGAGCTATGAGATTGAAATCTCATCATGGCATCTATGCTACATGGAGAAAAAGGGAATGGGAATTTATCCAATCATAGATGTCGGTATTTATAAGGTACCTGGATGTAAATGTTTTTTGTGATAACGACTACGTTTCATTAGTGCTGTGGTTCCTGAATGGTCCGTAATCTGTTGATTGCTCATAACAACAACATCCAGAATCTGTTGTTAAGGACATACTGAGAACTGTACTTTCATGCAATACAAATTTATATAAAGCTAACCTGACATTACAATTGATCACTGTGCTAAGATTGAAGTTGTATTCATGTACTGTTTCTTGTGCTGCATTCATGTACTCTTAATGTTTCTGGCACAGCATTCATGTACTGTTTTTTGTAGCTGCATTCATGTACTGTTTCTGTCGCTGCATTCATGTACTGTCTGTGTTTCTTTTGTAGCATTCATGTATTGACTGTGGTTCTGGTGCTGCAAGCATGTACTGACAGTGGTTCTGGGGCTGCATTCATGTGCTGACAGTGGTTCTGGCGCTGCATTCATGTACTGTCAGCGTTTCTGGTGCTGCATTCATGTACTGGCAGTGGTTTTGATACAGCACTCATATACTTATAGTGGTTCTAATGCTGCATTAATGCACTGACAGTATTTCTGATCTTGTACACATATAGCAATCCATAACATGTTTCATGGATATGTTATACCTTAAAAACTGTCAAATTAAAAAAAAAAATTAGAATATGAGGAGGATTTGACGAGTTTCTTTTCCAAAAAAATCAGATTAAGTTAGCGTGTATTTACACTGATATTTTTGGAGAAGAAACTCTCCAAATCTTGCTCAAATGTTCAAAATTTTGTTCCGGTGATGTACTTAAAGTACTAATGGTGGTTCTGGTGATGTATTTATGTAACTACCCCTTTAAATAAATATGACTCTTGGGATTGGTTCTGTATGACCATGTGACCCTTGACAAAAAATTGTTGTGCACCCCAGTAATAATCACTAACAGTTAAATCCTATGAAATACTTGTAATTTTACTTCAGAAACCATAGAAACATTTGATTAAGATCTAAAACACTGAAGCAGGAAACTATGTGAAAAACAAAATTTTTATTAGTATCAAAACTTTTGGCAACAACTGTACTGTAACCCTAATAATATCAGTGGTCACTGTATATAGTGAAATGCATAATCATCCGTTTCGGACTGTAATAAATTCTGCTTGTGGAGAAAACACCTTTCACCACGTAAGAGCGGCTAAAGGCTTACATCAGAAATACCTTTCTTACTCATATGTGTGCCATGGAAACACCCTGCAGATACCATGTGATACTTAACAAGATGGGGAAGACATCAGGAATTTCTGTAGCCTCATATTTAAAGCTGGCTAAGCAAACCAGGATATGGAAAAGTGTATGTTTAAGAAGCTTGTGCTGCTGAGAAAGTATTCACCAAAAGTTCTGCTGTATATAAAGAAAAGGGATCTGAAAGGTTGAAAAACCAGCATTTTTCATGAGGATCCAAGTTTTGTAACAACAGCTACGCATGGCTGACAATTGTTTTACACTATAGTTTCCTACTTTCCCAGGAGCATACGTGAAAACCCTTTTTGTTTGCTAAGGCTAGCTTCACATTAGCGTTCGGCAGGGCTGCGGATGAAAGCCGCCTTCCTCCGTGAAGCCCGCCCACTGCCGTGCCTCTTCTTTCAGCTCTGCCTATGTCTGCATGCATCCTGCGTACCCTATCTTTAACATTGGAACATTGGGTACGCAGGCCATGCGGATGTATGCAGATGCCTCCGCATGCGTCATTTTGAAACTGTTCCGCAACAAAATCCAACATGTTGCGTTTGACGCAGGTCAGTGCAGAGTCAAGAAGACGCATGCGGAGGCGTCCGCATACATTCACATAGCCTGCGTACCCAATGTTAAAGATAGGGTATGCAGGACGCATGCAGACGCAGGCGGAGCTGAAGGAAGAGGCGCAACGGTGGGCGGGGCTTAACAGAGGAAGAAGGCTTTCGTCCGAAGCCCTGTCGAACATTAGTGTGAAACTAGCCTAAGCCATTCTGCTTACTGCACAGCATGAATTTAATGCAAGATGTTAGCCAAACAGACAATCAAAATGTGACAAAAAATAATAAGATTACAGGCCTGTTCACATCACATTCTATGTTTATGTTTAACATGCACCCCGGAAAAGAAATGAGGTACACGTTAAGCAAGTCCATAGAGGTATGTGCACACAACATCTTTTTCAGGTGGGTTCACTTCAGAACGTGCCGAAAACAGAATCAACAATGTATTTCTATGAAAAAATAAAAACTGCTGTTCAAATGTTCAACAATGCCCAGGAAATGGCCAAGAAGAAGACAACTCAGGAATAGACACCTTGAAGCTTTACATCTTTCATGCTTAAATTATGTGGCTAATTATTTACTTCAAAGTCTGCCTATTAATATTCCTATTATGCAGTGCTCGCAATACCGAAACATGTCCATATGGTTCATCACACAAGCCTACCTAAGCGAGCAGCCATTTTCTATACCAGGTATCTGCTATATTTTTTGTATTTACTGTATGTCTGTATGTCTGGTCTGCTAAATGTCACAAACTAAACCTGTAAATCTTGACAATGTAGCAGACCTTAAAAGGACCTCAGGCTTATTTTTAGGCACTATTGTGCTTGGTTTAAGGCACAAGGGTACTGATCTCTCGATGAGTGTTGACTTGTCAATTGCCCCAAGGCAAAAAGAGGTATAAAAGCAAATAATAAAGAATGGTCAGTATTATAACATGATGAGGTCAGCCAGGTGTTGGTTGTAATTTCTGAACTTTTCCTGAAGTATGTAGAATGTGTCAAGGAATATTCTACCACCACCACACAACACTTCAGTGTCCTTAAAGATGGCTGTCCATCCCTCCTGGCGTATCTGTTTTTGTAAATACTTATTCCCCATGTAATGGCTATTATGGAGAATTGGTTCTTTAAAATAAGCATTGTGCATTTCCCGTGTTAACCCTTCTAGAAATGTATCAATAATTTGACTGCTGGATGTTACCTCTTTATCAAATAGGTGTGTCCATACATAGTCTGGCTGGACATTGTAGGGCCTAATGTATTGCATTTTGCCTTTTTTGTCTAGTTTTTCATGTTTTTAGCTTTGCTTTAGAAATTATGCAATTTTTTAAAAATATTTGACACACGTCTATTACGTATATACTCACATTTATGTTTATGCTCTCCAGTGTGGGTGTGTGGTTTTTCCAGATGGTTGTGATTGACATAAATTGTGACTTATTAAAAGGTTGCAAAATGTTGTCACAAATGTATTCAAATCAATCCTTGGAGTCATTTTATAAACACCTGAATTTTTTGTAAAATTTTCCAGGATTTCAGTGGAACATGCTAGTTTCTGTTTCCATTCCCCCGTTGCCGAGTCCCCCGTTGTGCTCTGAAGCTCTGCATAGCAGGTGTAATGTAACAATGTCATCGTGTTCACTGTGCGGAGACATCAGAACTCAAGCCCATAGGGAGAATAATGGAGTAGGATGCAGAGTCACTTCATAGTGTGATCCAGGTTGGGGAAGTAGGCTGATGCCAGTGCGGGAACTGGACAACACTACTCACTGGACCCATAGTGAACTTGTGGTTGGCCACTACTAGCGGTACGCCACTGCACACAACTATTAACACCTGGTTGTCAATTTATTAAACAAATTCTATTTGAAGAAGCTGATGAACAGGTTTGTTTATGTCTCCCATTATCAACTACTGACATTTCCAGAAAAGGAACAATGTGCAGTCTTTGTAAATGCCTGTACAAGAAAAGGAGAAAAAACCTGTGGCACCTGCATATTCATATAATTAAAGCTCAACTGCAGTGAATTTTTTTCATTTGAATGTTTCTTAAAGAACATGTGTGTAAATTTAAAGAAGATAGTAATATACTCTTCTCCCGGTTTCAGAGGTGCTCCTGTCTCCTCCGGCATCACGTCAATGTAACCTGCTGGCTGACTATGGTGTGTAGAGTAGAGGTCACTTTCTCAACGTAAGTCACTAAGACTCAGAAGAAAGTTCACTCCAGAAATTGACCTCCAGGCTCTGATTAGCCAGGTCACATGGCACCGGAGCTACACTGACACCAGGCAGAAGAAGGCGACTTGTGAGTATATTACTACCATTATTACACTCACGCACTTGATCCCCAACAAAGGGACAAATAAAAAAAACAATGAGGTGGGGCTTTAATTTGTCAAACCGCTTTATTATTTATTCAGCTACACAAGCTCCTATTAATGTGCTTTGTCTGTGTAAAAGATCCCTTTGTTGTCCTGACCACTGCAGTGCACAATCCCCTTAGTAAGACATGAGAGTGTATCATTGGGGTACAATGCATTAGGACATTGTGGTCATTCTGTCTTATGAGCATCTCCTGCCATCTGCATGTATGGTGACAGAAACATATTTTATTTGTAAAAGGCTTCATTTTGGAGATAAAATGTGTTGTGTTGACATAATCTACAGCCTTGGCGAGACGTGATAAATAATGCCTCAGGCTCTATACAATATACTTAATTCAGAAGCTGCTGAATAACTGTTTATTTGTGGCTATTTCTACAGTGGAAAAGCTAATTCAGTTTGACAATACGTGAGCAGGCATTTATTTGGGAACCTTAATTCCTCCCAAATGTTTTGTGAGCTTGAAATTGTTAAATGGGTAATAAGATCTTAAAACACAAGCCGGCCTTCATTGATATGGACATATGTGGAAGGTCTACAGATGGACAAGGGCCACTTTGTGTCAAGAGTCAAAACACGGACACTTTCCTACGTCAATGGCTAGGTTTAAAATAAATATTGAGGCCTAACATATGCAAATAATATGACATTACTTGAGCGCAATATATAAAATATAGAACGTTCAAAGTAGAACCACAGACATAAGACAGGCTTAATAAATAGATCAATCACGGTGTTATTTAGATTACAGTTTATTAATACAGAACTGGAGTATTTACCAGAGCAGTCAACAGATGGAAGTCATATTCTTCACAGGGGTTTTCTGATATTTTAGCGTTAGCACTTACATAAAGAAGCAAGCATTACCTACCATCTGAAACCTCTACTGCTGTATCCCTGCCGCTTAGCTTAACTGTATCCCTGCTTCTTAGCTGTATCCCTGCCACTTTGCTACTTAGCTTAGTTGTATCTCTGGTGCTTAGCTTAGCTGTATCCCAGCCACTTAGCTAATTAGTTGTATCCTGGCCGCTTAGCTTTATCCCTGCCGCTTAGCTGTATCTCTAGCGCTTAGCTGTATCCCTGCCACTTAGCTGCTTAGCTCAGCTGTATCCCTGCTGCTTAGCTGTATGCCTGCTGCTTAGCGATTTAGATGAATCCCTGACGCTTAGCTGTATCCCTGCCGCTTAGCTGTATCGCTGACGCTTCTGGTCACAAAAGACTGCCAAAGTGGTGGGGAACTGAATCAGTAAGTAACATTTCTCTTTTTGAACATTCTCTATTCTCCTGAAAATCCCATTAAGGTGCAGTCAGACGTCTGTATTACTTATGTGAGGATCGCATTGCAATGCTTGGACTGGCCAGCAACTCTCCTGACCTGATTCAGTACTGGGTGATATGGGTGGTGGTTGGGGGTGAAGCCTTAAGTCAGTTATGTATGACTGAAGGCCCCAATCCCACAACACCTGTATAACCCCTTACTGAATGAGTGACCCCACACTCACACTGACAGCTATACATGCATTGTACATGAGTATAAACATTCATACTCCGTATTCACATGTACTGTACATACACTTACTGACAGGTATGAGGGCTGAGCTCAGGGTCCGCAATCAGTTATGACACTATAGGTGATATAGGAACAGAACTTTTCATAAATAGACTATAATGGTGGAGAGTAAGAGAAATTTCTCTTTCTATATTAGGAAAGCCATAACTGGTTAAGGACCACCTATCATCCCCATCTCCATCAATAAGGGCGCTTTCACACAACAGATTTTTTGGTATGTGTGCTATCCATTATTTTTGCAGATAGATCACGGACCTATTACAGTGAATACGCTTTTCCATCTGTCCTTTTTTTTTGTTGAAAAAAACCCCCAAAACAATCCCACTTTGATCCATGTTGCCAATAATGCACTTATTACATGCAGGTGCATGGCAGGGCTCGGAAGAGTAGGAGCACATTTGAGGTTTTGAACATAAAATTGGCTGGAATCTTGAGTGGATACCATAGAGCGTTTAGAGAGCCTGTGATGTTCCTAAACAGTAGAATCCCCCACACGTGACCCAATTTTGGAAACTAGACTTATCTAGATGTTGCATGAGCATCTTGAACCCCCAGGTGCTTCATATAAGTTTTTAATGTAGAGCCATGCAAATTAAAAATCACAATTATTCCACAAAAATCATCTTTTAGCACCAATTTTTATTTTATTAAGGGTAACAGGAGAAAATAGACCCCAAAATTTGTTGTGCAATTTCTCCTGAGTGTTCCAATACCCCATGTGTGGGTGAAACTACTTTTAAGGCACAGTGCAAAGCTCAAAAGGGAAGGTGTGCCATGTTATAGTGCAGATTTTACTATTATGGTTTGAGGGTGCCATGACTTGGAGAGCCTCTGAGGTACTAGAACATCAGGATTCCTCATAAGTGACCCCATTTTACAAAATACACGCCTTGCTAAATTAATCTATGGGTGCAGTGATCATTTTGTCACCATCGTTGGGTCGAAGAATTTTAGACCATTGGGCAGTGAAGAAAAAATAATTACATTTTTACCACAACAATTTTGTTTTAGCCCCAGATTTAATATTTTCACACAAGAAATGGGTAAAATTGGCACGAGAATTTGTCCCACAATTTCTGCTGAATGTAGAAATACCCCATATGTGTCTGTACAGTACTGTTTAGCCATATGGAGAGTCTAAATAGGGATGGAGCGCTATTTGCCTCCTGGAGCGCAAATTTTCCTAGAGTAGTTTGTGGACTCCATATACAGAGCCCATAAGTGCAAGAGAGCAGAATCCGGTTTTGGAAATTACACCCCTGCCAAATGTGAATGCTAAAGGTAATTTATGTACACTGGGGCCCAGAAGGCAGGGGGAGCATTTGGATTTGGGAGCACACTGTTTGCTGAATTTCTTTTTTCGGCAATGAGCCATTTAGCTTCTCCAGAGCCTTTGTGCTATCAGTAACATAGTAACATAACATAGTAACATAGTTAGTAAGGCCGAAAAAAGACATTTGTCCATCCAGTTCAGCCTATATTCCATCATAATAAATACCCAGATCTACGTCCTTCTACAGAACCTAATAATTGTATGATACAATATTGTTCTGCTCCAGGAAGACATCCAGGCCTCTCTTGAACCCCTCGACTGAGTTCGCCATCACCACCTCCTCAGGCAAGCAATTCCAGATTCTCACTGCCCTAACAGTAAAGAATCCTCTTCTATGTTGGTGGAAAAACCTTCTCTCCTCCAGACGCAAAGAATGCCCCCTTGTGCCCGTCACCTTCCTTGGTATAAACAGATCCTCAGCGAGATATTTGTATTGTCCCCTTATATACTTATACATGGTTATTAGATCGCCCCTCAGTCGTCTTTTTTCTAGACTAAATAATCCTAATTTCGCTAATCTATCTGGGTATTGTAGTTCTCCCATCCCCTTTATTAATTTTGTTGCCCTCCTTTGTACTCTCTCTAGTTCCATTATATCCTTCCTGAGCACCGGTGCCCAAAACTGGACACAGTACTCCATGTGCGGTCTAACTAGGGATTTGTACAGAGGCAGTATAATGCTCTCATCATGTGTATCCAGACCTCTTTTAATGCACCCCATGATCCTGTTTGCCTTGGCAGCTGCTGCCTGGCACTGGCTGCTCCAGGTAAGTTTATCATTAACTAGGATCCCCAAGTCCTTCTCCCTGTCAGATTTACCCAGTGGTTTCCCGTTCAGTGTGTAATGGTGATATTGATTCCCTCTTCCCATGTGTATAACCTTACATTTATCATTGTTAAACCTCATCTGCCACCTTTCAGCCCAAGTTTCCAACTTATCCAGATCCATCTGTAGCAGAATACTATCTTCTCTTGTATTAACTGCTTTACATAGTTTTGTATCATCCGCAAATATCGATATTTTACTGTGTAAACCTTCTACCAGATCATTAATGAATATGTTGAAGAGAACAGGTCCCAATACTGACCCCTGCGGTACCCCACTGGTCACAGCGACCCAGTTAGAGACTATACCATTTATAACCACCCTCTGCTTTCTATCACTAAGCCAGTTACTAACCCATTTACACACATTTTCCCCCAGACCAAGCATTCTCATTTTGTGTACCAACCTCTTGTGCGGCACGGTATCAAACGCTTTGGAAAAATCGAGATATACCATGTCCAATGACTCACCGTGGTCCAGTCTATAGCTTACCTCTTCATAAAAACTGATTAGATTGGTTTGACAGGAGCGATTTCTCATAAACCCATGCTGATACGGAGTTAAACAGTTATTCTCATTGAGATAATCCAGAATAACATCCCTCAGAAACCCTTCAAATATTTTACCAACAATAGAGGTTAGACTTACTGGCCTATAATTTCCAGGTTCACTTTTAGAGCCCTTTTTGAATATTGGCACCACATTTGCTATGCGCCAGTCCTGCGGAACAGACCCTGTCGCTATAGAGTCACTAAAAATAAGAAATAATGGTTTATCTATTACATTACTTAGTTCTCTTAGTACTCGTGGGTGTATGCCATCCGGACCCGGAGATTTATCTATTTTAATCTTATTTAGCCGGTTTCGCACCTCTTCTTGGGTTAGATTGGTGACCCTTAATATAGGGTTTTCATTGTTTCTTGGGATTTCTCCTAGCATTTCATTTTCCACCGTGAATACCGTGGAGAAGAAGGTGTTTAATATGTTAGCTTTTTCCTCGTCATCTACAACCATTCTTTCCTCACTATTTTTTAAGGGGCCTACATTTTCAGTTTTTATTCTTTTACTATTGATATAGTTGAAGAACAGTTTGGGATTAGTTTTACTCTCCTTAGCAATGTGCTTCTCTGTTTCCTTTTTGGCAGCTTTAATTAGTTTTTTAGATAAAGTATTTTTCTCCCTATAGTTTTTTAGAGCTTCAATGGTGCCATCCTGCTTTAGTAGTGCAAATGCTTTCTTTTTACTGTTAATTGCCTGTCTTACTTCTTTGTTTAGCCACATTGGGTTTTTCCTATTTCTAGTCCTTTTATTCCCACAAGGTATAAACCGCTTACACTGCCTATTTAGGATGTTCTTAAACATTTCCCATTTATTATCTGTATTCTCATTTCTGAGGATATTGTCCCAGTCTACCAGATTAAGGGCATCTCTAAGCTGTTCAAACTTTGCCTTCCTAAAGTTCAATGTTTTTGTGACTCCCTGACAAGTCCCCCTAGTGAAAGACAGGTGAAACTGCACAATATTGTGTTCGCTATTTCCTAAATGCCCAACCACCTGCAGATTTGTTATTCTGTCAGGTCTATTAGATAGTATTAGGTCTAAAAGTGCTGCTCCTCTGGTTGGATTCTGCACCAATTGTGAAAGATAATTTTTCTTGGTTATTAGCAGAAACCTGTTGCCTTTATGGGTTTCACAGGTTTCTGTTTCCCAGTTAATATCCGGGTAGTTAAAGTCCCCCATAACCAGGACCTCATTATGGGTTGCAGCTTCATCTATCTGCTTTAGAAGTAGACTTTCCATGCTTTCTGTTATATTTGGGGGTTTGTAACAGACCCCAATGAGAATTTTGTTACCATTTTTCCCTCCATGAATTTCAACCCATATGGACTCGACATCCTCATTCCCTTCGCTAATATCCTCCCTTAAAGTGGACTTTAGACAAGACTTTACATAGAGACAAACCCCTCCTCCTCTCCGATTTTTACGATCCTTTCTAAACAGACTGTAACCCTGTAAGTTAACTGCCCAGTCATAGCTTTCATCTAACCATGTCTCGGTTATTCCCACTATGTCAAAGTTACCTGTAGATATTTCTGCTTCTAGTTCTTCCATCTTGTTTGTCAGGCTTCTGGCGTTTGCGAGCATGCAGTTTAGAGGATTTTGTTTTGTTCCAATCTCCTCACTGTGGATTGTTTTAGAAATGTTCTTACCTCCCTTCTGAGTATGTTTTCCTGGGTCGTCTTTGTTCGAGTCTAATGTTTTTCTTCCCGTCCCCTCTTCTTCTAGTTTAACGCCCTCCTGATGAGTGTAGCGAGTCTTCTGGCGAATGTGTGTTTCCCAGTAACATGGAAGCCCTCTATATTTGATGCTTTTATTGGATACATTTTGCATAACATTTGGGATAACATTTATCTGGTGCTCTACGCTGAGCACTTACTGTGGGGCTTCCATCTCAATCTCCGAGTGACTAGACAGATGAAACCCCCAAGGGATCCAATCACTATAATGAGACAGCAGAGTTACTCTGGACTCTGTCTGGCATCTGTCCAGCGTTGTCCTTGCTTTCAGAGGTGCACACAACTATGTTGGACCGCGTTTTAATGCACACCTAAAAAGACAGACACCACTAGACCACAGGTCCTTTGGCGTTCACAGTTCCTCCATTTGGCTCATTATAGGGAATTTTCTGCTGGCGGTTCTGTCTGAATCACGTATTTCAGAGATGTACATGGATACCCGATGTTAGCCCTCACTGTAGAGCGCAGGTTAAATGTGCACTGAGCCTTACTGTGATCTTTGGGAGGCAGAATGAACAAATCCACAGCAGATGAAGAATTGATTTTATTTATTTTTTATGCGGTATAAGTGATTAGGCGACTCTATTCTTCGGGTCAGTGCTATGACAGCGATACCTGATTTGTATTTTTTTATGTTTGGCTGCTGTCATACACTAAAAGACATTTTTTTTTGCAAGGAGAAGTTATCGCAGCGCCACATTTTGAGAGCTATAATTTGAGAGCTTGATTTTTGCAGGACTAGCTGACATTTTTATTGGTAGAATTTTTGGGCACATGACAATTTTTGAACGCTTCCTATTCCGATTTTTGTGTAAGCAAAATGAACAAAAAACAGCAATTCATGACTTTTTTTCCCTCCGTTGTGCATTTGGTAAATTTAATACAGCTGCTTTACTCTTCAGGTCAGTAAGATTACAGCGATGCCACATTTATATAGTTTTTAATGTTTTGGCGCTTTTCACAACAAAAACCTTTTATCTAAAAAAAGAATTTTTGCATTGCTGTATTCTAAGAGCTATACATTTTTTATTTTTCTGCTAAAGGAGCTGCATGGTGGCTTGTTTTTTGTGGGACAAGATGGTGTTTTCAGTGATATTTTTATTTACATTCGTCTTTTTGATTGTGTTTTATTCCACTTTTTCCAAACAGTATGATGATAAAGCATGGTTTGCTACTTTTTTGTGGTTTTCTTTACAGCATTTGATGAGAGGGTTAACTAACATGACAATTTTATAGATCGGATTGGTCTGGACGTGGCAATACCAAGCATGTGTTCTTTTTTGTTTATTATTTTACATAAAAATGTGTATTTATTAGTGGATTCTATTATTATTATTATAATTATTATTTTGTAATACATATTTTTTAAATATTTTTTTTTACATACATATATTTTTTTTAATTCCTTTTTTACCTAGTCCCTTTATGGGACTTTCACTTTTTTCTACTTTGACTGTAGGTATAATGCATTGCAATGCCCTAACATTGCAGTGCATTATACTTGTACTGAAAGCTTCTGACACTATGCTGTGATAAGAAGCTTTCTGTTGCAAGGTGACATGGGGGTCGTCATGATGACCCCGGGTCACAGTGACAATGATCGGGCCCCCGCGATGACGTCCCTCTGCTTGCCTACTGAATGCTGCAATATCACTCGACCGCAGCATTTAGGGGGGTTAACAGCCAGGGGCGCTGACACTGCTCCTGGCTGCTAGTGCAGATGCTTGGCCACTGGCAGAGCTAAGGTGCTGCACTGAAAAGGCAGAAGTACTGATATTTCTGCATCTCCTGCACGGTCATGCTGTGATCGGTCAGTCAGATTGACTGATAGATCACAGCGATCTGGATGCGGGGACTGATGGCACAGGTCTTCCCGTGCCTCTCAGCTGTCACAGACAGCTGTCAGCATTGAACTGTCATGGCTTGATTGCATGCAGTGATAGTTTAAATGCATGACGGGCATAGCCCGTCCTGGTGCAGGAAATGACATCCTGCCATGACGGGCTATACCCGTCATTGGACATTAAGGGGCTAAGGCCAAAACTTTAGGAAACACACAACCCCTGAGAAAACAGGGATGGTGATACATGAAGGGTTTCTGTGGTTCCAGAACTAAGGTCTCATTCAAACATCCATTGTCACATATGTATTCTATCTATGTGCTTCACAGATAGAACGCATATCCGTTATACTACATGGGGCTGTTCATATTTCTGTTTTATTTTTCCGGACCATGCATCTGTATTGCAAGATAATTACAAATACAGTCACATATAATAGTTTGGGCACCCCTGATCAAAATTACTGTTATTGTGAATAGTTAAGAAAGTTTAAGATCAAATGATCTCTAAAAGGTCTAAATTTAAAGATGCCACATTTCCTTTGCATTTTAGGCAAAAAATATATATATTTTCATCTTTGAAATTTTAAAAATTGCAAGAACTAATTGCAAAAAATGGGCAGATGCAAAAGTTAGTTGCATATGTCTGACGCTGAATTTCATGGTGAGAACACTGGAGAGGTTTTCTTCTGATGACTTCCATGAAGGCCATATTTGTGCAGGTCTCTCTGAACAGTAGAATAATGTACCACAACCCCAGAGGTTGCTAAATAATTCTGAAGGTCTTTTGCAGTCAAGTGGGGGTTCTGATTAGCCTCTCTTGTAATCTTACGAACAGCTCTCAATGAAATTTTGCTTGGTCTTCCAGACCAGAAACTTGAAAACGCTTTGCTTTTTTCTAATAGCTTTCTCCTGCTTTGTGAGCATTCACCATTTAAAAATAATGGCTTATAGCCGTCCAAGGCACAAATTATCACATTGGGTGGTCTGTTTCTGGAGGTAACCAACTCCTTTGTCGTACCCCTGTACATAAGGCAGTGAATTAATAGTTAGTGAGGTGTCAGTTTTTGAAGCCACAAAACGTTGGGTGACAATAAGCCCCAGTGAGAATAATTTAAAGGTAGCGGTCAGATGCCTCCATTAGTAATGCTGTTATAAAGTGTTACAAAATAGCAAAAATACTTTATAAAAAAAACCACTACCCTACCCCATGTCCCTTTGATCATTTTATTAACCAACTAGGTCTCATATGTTGGTCCAACGTCATCCATCAAATTCAATGTAGTCCAAGCAGTGATAAGATAAATGAAAATATCTGTTATATTTAGTTTCAAAGATTTTATCTTAATGTGCATAGCGCTGTGGGCCCTGTGTTCTCCAGTCGAACACTGTACATAAGAATGTGTTTCCTAAACCCCATTCACATACATATATGATCTATTACCATGTAACAAGAGACACAAGGAGATGTGATGTTAAGGATGGACATCAGAAGTGCCACTTAGTTCTGTTAACTGGTGCACTTTATGGGCCTAATTCATTCTTTATGAAGACACTGCTGGAGTAAGATGCGCCTAATTAGGGCATGCACATGTCTTAATCAATTAGGTGCATCTTACAACTGTGTTGTACCTCCGCCAAGAAATATATATTTCTGGAATAATTTAGGAAACCAAAGTGGTGTAAATTTCTAGTAATTTTCAAAGCGGGCCTCAACATACCCCGCACCACTGAAACTTTGCCACACATTGTGGGAGCTGGCGAGGACTGGAGTAAAAACAGTAAAAGTTTTTTGGGTTTTTTTCCCACGCGGAATAGTAGAGAAGGCATCTTGATTAATTGGGACTTTTGTTCATGCCAAAGCCAATGACACTTAAGAATCAGATAACTATGGAGGAATGTTCTCTTCACATGAAAAACAAATTGAAAAGTGGTCAACTAGGACAGGGGGTGTTTTCTTAACGTCTACTGTTCTCCATTTTCTGTAGGCCTAGTGGGTCTGAACTATAGTAGAATTACCAAGTCATTCCTCTCCTACGTTCTAATCAGCTCTCAGAATGTCGAAATTTTCCTGCATTTCGAAATCTGACAGTTAAGTGATCTTAGCAAATTGACCCTGCGTCATTATTTACATGGAACATGTCACCTAACACTACTCAGATTAGAGATAAGTTTTCTTTTTGTATTCGTTGTTTGAAAACTGCCAACTGGCCACCCTCCATGCAGACTGTGATCTAAGGAAGCTACTATTCTCTTATTGTCAAATCCCTCAACATCTTCCAACATATTGTATATTACTAAAAAATGTAGATTCATTTTTACATTTTGTTACTTTTTTCTTTTTATGTTAATATAACACTTGAAGAATAATTACCCCATTATTCAGGTGTTTATTTTGTCATGTTAAAATGTGTCGTAATAAATTGCTGTGTTATCTGACAAAAATGCATAAGCTGTCATTTTTACAGATGCCTTTAAAAGCCTTGCCAAGAGCAACTGAAGACCATAAGCCCCCTGATAATAAATACCTCTGTAGGAAAGCCACCTGTGACAGGACAGCTATCATGTGTTTTATGTTCAGATACTTTTCTAACACTACTTTAGAAACTTTTCATGGTATTATTTATTATATGAGCCAGTCTTTCTGCATTATTGTGTTTCTTAATTGGGTTAATTACAATGTACTAACTCGTATGGAGCTCATATTATGTGAAAGTGACACAGTAAAACCCAGAAAATATTTGGCACCAAATACACCGATCATAGGCTAGCCATTTTTGCAATCAGAATGCTTGCTGGCAAAAGGATATGCGAAAATACCGTGACAGTGTCACTGGAGCCGTATGTGAGAGGAGACGTGTCGCAAACGTTGTTATCCTGCGTGGTGTGAAAGCCATAAGTTTCCCTCCAGTATGATATGTGCTGAGAGTAAACCAGTCATTTCCAGGGTCTGGGTTTTGATGTGAGTAGGTGTAAAGGTACCGTCACACTAGACGATATCGCTAGCGATCCGTGACGTTGCAGCGTCCTGGCTAGCGATATCGTCCAGTGTGACAGGCAGCAGCGATCAGGCCCCTGCTGTGCTGTCGCTGGTCGGGGAAAAAAGGCCAGAACTTTATTTCGTCGCTGGACTCCCCGCAGACATCGCTGAATCGGTGTGTGTGACACCGATTCAGCGATGTCTTCGCTGGTAACCAGGGTAAACATCGGGTAACTAAGCGCAGGGCCGCGCTTAGTGACCCGATGTTTACCCTGGTTACCATCGTTAAAGTAAAAAAAACAAACACTACATACTTACCTACCGCTGTCTGTCTGTCCGGCGCTCTGCTTCTCTGGTCTGGCTGTGAGCACAGCGGCCGGAAAGCAGAGTGGTGACGTCACTGCTCTGCTTTCCGGCTGCCCGGCGCTCACAGCCAGAGCAGAGAAGCAGAGTGCCGAGGACAGACAGCGGTAGGTAAGTATGTAGCGTTTTTTTTTTTTTTTTTACTTTAACGATGGTAACCAGGGTAAACATCGGGTTACTAAGCGCGGCCCTGCGCTTAGTTACCCGATGTTTACCCTGGTTACCGGCATCGTTGGTCGCTGGAGAGCGGTCTGTGTGACAGTTCTCCAGCGACCAAACAGCGACGCTGCAGCGATCCGGATCGTTGTCGGTATCGCTGCAGTGTCGCTTAGTGTGACGGTACCTTAAGAGATGGGCGGGAAGCCTACTTACCATATGGTGAGAGCTGACTTGTGCTTTTGTTACAGAAGGCTGGAGCCATACTGGGAAGGACGTTAGTATGGTCTTTTTGTTTTCATTTGTGCCAGAAAGGCCGTTTTTATGTTACTATTTTGTCGTTACGGTTTTAGAAGCAATAAACCACCCAGAGATTTTAACAGCAAGTTTTCCTGTGTCTGCGTCAGAGAGCAGCTGAGTGACCAGACCTTCCACAATACATATTTCCCATAATATGAATGATTTTCCCAAAGATGAACACCAGCAATGTATATAACATAATAAACAGGTGTGGGGATGGACGTTTTCTTTTTAAATTAAGTAATCACTTATACTGAAAACTTGAGTTAAAAGACCCAAGAGTGCAGGCCCCAACCACTGATCTCCGCGCTGACGATCTGGCCAATTACTTCAAAGAAAAAATTGACCACATTCGACAGGACATTATCTCCCATTCCCTTCATACCTTGCACTGTCCTCCCTCCCCCACTGCATCTAGTTCACTCTCTGACATTGAACCAGTTACAGAAGAAGAAGTAATCAGGCTCCTTGCATCTTCTCGCCCAACCACTTGCACCAGTGACCCCATTCCGTCACATGTCCTTCAGTCCCTTTCCCCAGCTGTCACCTCTCACCTAACAAAAATATTCAACCTTTCTCTCACTTCCGGTGTTTTTCCCTCCTCATTTAAGCATGCCATCATACATCCATTACTTAAAAAAAATCTCTCGATCAAAACTGTGCCGCTAATTATAGACCTGTCTCTAATCTTCCCTTCATCTCTAAACTCCTCGAACGCCTGGTCCACTCCCGTCTTACCCACTATCTCTCAGATAACTCTCTTCTTGACCCTCTTCAATCTGGTTTCCGCTCTTTACACTTTATTGAAACTGCCCTCACCAAAGTCTCTAATGATCTAATAACAGCTAAATCTAATGGTCACTACTCCATGCTAATTCTCTTGGATCTCTCCACAGCATTCGACACTGTGGATCATAAGCTCCTCCTCACTATGCTCCGCTCCATCGGCTTCAAGGACACCGTTCTCTCCTGGTTCTCCTCCTATCTCTCTGACCGATCCTTCACTGTATCTTTTGCTGGCTCCTCCTCTCCCCTTCCCCTTACTGTATGGGTTCCCCAAGGATCAGTACCAACGCTATGCTGACGACACCCAATTATACACTTCTTCTCCTGTTATAACACCGACCTTTTTAGAAAACACCAGTGATTGTCTTACCGCTGTCTCTAACATCATGTCCTCCCTCTATCTGAAACTGAACCTGTCAAAAACTGAACTCCTCGTGTTTTCTCCCTCTACTAACCTACCTTTGCCTGACATTGCCATCTCCGTGTGTGGTTCCACCATTACTTCAAAGCAACATGCCCGCTGCCTTGGGGTCATACTTGATTCCGAGCTTTCATTCACCCCCCACATCCGATCACTGGCTCGCTCTTCTTATCTGCATCTCAAAAACATTTCTAGAATTCGCCCTTCTCTTACGTTTGACCCTGCAAAAACTCCTACTGTTTCACTTATTCAGTCTTGTCTGGACTATTGTAACTCTCTACTAATCGGCCTCCCTCTTACCAAACTCTCCCCGCTCCAATCTGTCCTGAATGCTGCTGCGAGGATCATATTACTCATCAACCATTACACCGATGCCTCTACCTTGTGCCAGTCATTACACTGGTTACTCATCCACTCCAGAATCCAGTACAAAACTACTACCCTCATCCACAAAGCTCTCCATGGCTCAGCACCACCCTACATCTCCTCTCTGGTCTCAGTCAACCACCCTACCCGTGCCCTCCGCTCCGCTATCGACCTCAGGTTAGCATCCTCAATAATCAGAACCTCCCACTCCCATCTCCAAGACTTTACACGTGCTGCGCCGATTCTTTGGAATGCACTACCCAGGTTAATACGATTAATCCCCAATCCCCACAGTTTTAAGCATGCCCTAAAAACTCATTTATTCAGATTGGCCTACCGCCTCAATACATTAACCTAACTATCCCTGTGTGGCACCTTTAAAAAAAAAACAAAACAAAAAAAAAACCATAATCAGGTTCCTCGCATCATGTTCTCACACACTTTATCCGGTAATAGCTTCTGTGTCTGCACTGCAACATACTTAGGCAGTGAACTGGTTCATGCAGCTTTACATGAACACCGGAGCCTTACACTATGGCCGGTCCGAATAACTAAAGCAATTGCTACTATCCACCTCTCGTGTCTCCCCTTTTCCTAATAGTTTGTAAGCTTGCGAGCAGGGCCCTCATTCCTCCTGGTATCTGTTTTGAACTGTGATTTCTGTTATGCTGTAATGTCTATTGTCTGTACAAGTCCCCTCTATAATTTGTAAAGCGCTGCGGAATATGTTGGTGCTATATAAATAAAATTATTATTATAGTTAAACAGTGTTTTGTGGATTCAATGACATATGGGCAAATCTAATCCAGAATACACTGTAAACATCAAAGTAGCACATGCTGCAATTTTTTTATACATAGCCCATCAGTCCATGTATAAAAATGTTCATGTGAACTACCACAATGACTTGCATTGGTTCATTTGCTGAATATGCTTGTCTAATTGAAAACCAAGTCAATGGGTGACTAAAACAAACCACATATGGGTTACCACCACCTGTAAGTCAATGAATTTTTCGATGATCTTTTACAATCATTAACATAGGAATCCATATTTATTATGAATTAAATTACTCATGCAAACCATAGGCCATATAAAATGCACACAGACTAAAGCAATAAAGAAACACACACATACAGATGCAATATGAAAATCAAACAAACTGAACATAATCGGTATGCAAGATACAAAGTTATTTACAGGTATTGTGTTTTTTTCAGAACCCATGACAGCACCAAGACCAAGATGATCCACCCTTCAAGGACAGGAAACCTTCAGCATAAAAAGGGTGGCACCTCCCCCGTATCAGTTGGATTACAAAGCATGAGTGGACCTCCAATAGTTAACTTTTTTATCGGACTATAAGACGTACATTTTTCCTCCAAAAATGTGTAGGAAAATGGGGGGTGCGTCTTGTAGTCAGAATGTACCGGATCTGGCGGGGAGTTGGGGGAGCGGCACTGGCAAAGTAGCAGGTCACAGGAGGCTGGAGCACTCTGCTTCAGCTAATTCCTGTGTCAGCTGCTAAAGATAAATTAATATTCACTGCATTCCATGCCCATGGGCGTGGAGGGCAATGAATATTAATGTATCTTTAATAATAGTATCTTGGTATGATTGGCCCCCAACCCAGTCCTGGTATGCATGGCCCTATCTTTATGATTGTCATCCCACCCCCTTCCTAGTATGCATGGCCCCATCATAAAACATTAAACAAAACAACCCATTACACTTACCTTCCTGGCGCTCCCTTGCAGCATCCTACTCCATTGCCAGCAGCTGTTTTATGCTTGTAAGCAGCGCAAGGCAGGGACATCATGTGCTGCTCACAAACAGAGCACAACTCTCTGGTAAATGTAATTTGTTTCTTTTATGTTTTCTGATTGGTCCATGTATATCAGGATAAGGATGGGGGCCAATTATACCAGAATGAAGCCACGCATACTAGGACGAAATGGGAGCCCTGCATACCAGGATAACGATGGGGGCCATGCATACTAGGATGTGATGGGGCCCTGCATACCAGGATGAGATGGGGACCATGCATAGCAGGGTACTGATGGGGCCATGCATAATAGGACAAGATACAAGGCCCTGCATACCATGATAGGGATGGGCCATGCATACCAGGAAGAGATGTGGGCACTGCATACAAGGATACGGATGAGGAGGCCATACATACGAGGATAATTTAAGACAGACATTTAGATAAGCTGTATCAACAATTTATTACTGGACAAGGACATATGTATGGCTCATCTACCTTGTTAATAGAATTTGAGGCCACGCACTTACATGAACCGACATCCAGTATTTGAGGTATATATTTCCACACTCCTGATTTGTTGCAAAAAATATCTGTTGCTGTAACCTGTACCACACATGTGAATTTGTTTTATCCCACAGTAAGCACAGTGATTTTTGCAACATCATAGTAGATTTATGGTTCATTCAGAGGTTAGTCATTTTCTAGTACGAGAAAAGAGTTTCATCAGTGTTTTTGATCAGTTTCATCAGATTTTCCTCTAAGTTTCATCAGCGGTTCAACAGTTTTTCTCAGATGGGGGAAAAACAAATGTTTCTCCAGCTTCTCTTCACTCTATGAAAAACGGACTGCACATAGATCTGGTCTAATTCTTTCACTGACACAGACTCGCAATGATGACTTTGATCCAACACTCGGATCAATATTGGACAAGACTCTGTGCTTTTGTGTAAACATTAAATTTGAGGAAAAGATTTAAAATGCGAAACTCTTGAAAATCATATCATAGGCATAAGCGATATCCATGTAAAAAATGGATGACACTCGTACGAGAAAAACTGAACTCTGAATGAGCCTTAAAGGAGTTGTCCAGTCTAAAATGATAAATCTGCAGTCATACTGTGTTACTGCAGACTTATGTATCCCCCCTCCAGCACACACACTGTGCACTGCCGGGATTCGCTGGTTTCAAAACCAAGACTGTCAGCTACATAATCATTATACATACACCCGGCCACAACCCGGCTAGTGGAAGCAGCCTCGCTCCATACACTTGTATGGAGCGACACTGCACCCACTAGACAGCCATGTCACTAGAAGGAGAGCGACCTCACTCAATACAAAGGTAGGGAGCGAGACCATGCCCACTGGACAGCTGTGTCAATAGAAGGGGAGTGACCTCACTCAATACAAAGGTAGGGAGCGAGACCATGCCCACTGGACAGCTGTGTCAATAGAAGGGGAGTGACCTCACTCAATACAAGGGTAGGGAGCGAGACCACGCCCACTGGACAGCTGTGTCAATAGAAGGAGAGTGACATCACTCAATACAAGGGTAGGGAGCGAGACCACGCCCACTGGACAGCTGTGTCAATAGAAGGAGAGCGACCTCACTCAATACAAGGGTAGGGAGCGAGACCACGCCCACTGGACAGCTGTGTCAATAGAAGGAGAGGGACCTCACTCAATACAAGCATAGGGAGCGAGACCATGCCCACTGGACAGCTGTGTCACTAGAAAGGGAGCGAAGCAATGCCCACTGGACAGCCATGTCACTGAAAGGATGCAACCTCACTCAATACAAGTGTAGGGAACCACCCCACGCCCACAAGTCAGGGTCTGGCCAGAGTATGTATAATGTATTCATACGTACCTGCCACTCCCAGCTCAGAAATCAGCAAATTCCTACAGAGCACAATGCATGAACTGGAGGGATTCATAAGACTGTAGTCACACAGAATGACTGCAGATTTATCACTTTAGACAGGACAACCCCTGGATAAGTCACAGCTTTTTCTGAAAAATAAACATCCGTGTTCACATGTACTCTTAAGGCTAAGTTCACACTTGTGTTTGGCTAGTCTGCATATGGCTGCACACTTCCTCCCTTAAGCTCCGCATGCAGCATTTTGACGTGCCCGCCAACCGCACGGGAATGCAACTTCAATCAGAGTGAATGTAATTTCATGAAAACTAATTTATATGGTAGATAGCATTCCATAGGAGGAAAACAACAATTCACAGCTGCTACAGAGTCTTAAAGATATTTAAGCAGGCTTGGACTGGCCACAGGAGAACAGCAGAATCCTCCGCTGGGCCCCTGTGCAGGTGTGGGCCACCACTCTCTTATATGAGTAGTACTTGACATAATAATAATCTTTATTTTTTATATAGCGCTAACAAATTCTTCAGTGCTTTACAGTTTGCACACATTATCATCACTGTCCCCGATGGGGCTCACAATCTAAATAAACTATCAGTATGTCTTTTGGCACAATATACTTGAATTATTATGTGCAGACACAGGCATCATCTTATTCATTTCACGATATAGCCAGGTCATTGCTATAGAAATTTGTGATGGAGGATAATGTCACACTTACTGTACATTTACCGTATATACTCGAGTATAAGCCGACCCGAGTATAAGCCGACCCCCCTACTTTTGCCACAAAAAACTGGGAAAACTTATTGACTTGAGTATAAGCCTAGAGTAGGAAATGCAGCAGCTACCGGTGAATTTCAAAAATAAAAATAGATGCTCCATACCGTTCATTATTGCCCCATAAGATGCTCCATATAAAGCTGTGCCACATATAATGCTGCATACCGTTCATTATTGCCCCATAGATGCTCTGCATAAAGCTGTGCCACATATAATGCTGCATAATGTTCATTATTGCCCCATAGATGCTCTGTATAAAGCTGTGCCACATATAATGCTCCATATTGTTCATTATTGCCCCATAGAATCTCCATATAAAGCTGTGCCACATATATGCTCTGCACCGTTCATTATTGCCCCATAGATGTGCCATATAAAGCTGTGCCATATAGTGCTCTGCACCGCTCATCATTGCCCCATAGATGTGCCATATAAAACTGTGCCATATAATGCTCTGCACCATTCATTATTGCCCCATAGATGCTCCATAGAAAGCTGTGCCATATAGTGCTCTGCACCGTTCATTATTGCCCCATAGATGCTCCTTATAAAGCTCTGCCATATAGTGCTCTGCACCGTTCATTTGTGCCCCATAGATGCTCCTTATAAAGCTCTGCCATATAGTGCTCTGCCCCGTTCATTTGTGCCCCATAGATGCTCCTTATAAAGCCCTGCCATATAGTGCTCTCCACCGTTCATGTGTGCCCCATAGATGCTCCTTATAAAGCTCTGCCATATAGTGCTCTGCACCGTTCATTTGTGCCCCATAGATGCTCCTTATAAAGCTGTGCTACCAGTATATATAATGCTGCCTGCGGCTGCTGCAATTAAAAAAAAAATGCCATATTCACCTCTCTTGCTTGCAGCTCCCAGCGTCTCTCTGCACTGACTGATCAGGCAGAGGGCAGCGCGCACACTATATGCGTCATCGCACCCTCTGACCTGCACAGTCAGTGCAGAGAGACGCCGGGAAGATGGAGCGGCACCGGGAAGATGGAGCGGCGCCCGGCGTGTGGAACGGGGATAGATGAATATGCGATACTTACCTGCTCCCGGCGTCCCGCTCCTTCTCCTGGACAGCTGGTCTCCGGGTGCCGCAGCCTCTTCCTCTGTCAGCGGTCACCGTTACCGCTGATTAGAGAAATGAATATGCGGCTCCACCCCTATGGGAGTGGAGTCCATATTCATTTCTCTAATGAGCGGTCCCACATGACCGCTGAACAGGGGAAGAGCTGCGGCACCGAAGACCGTGGGACTGTAGGGACGGCGCCAGGATCGCCGGGACTAGGTGAGTATGCCTCAGCTCCCTCTCTCCCTCAACCGCCGACCCCACCGCCGACCGTGAGTCGAGTATAAGCCGAGAGGGATACTTTTAGCCCAAAAATTTGGGCTGAAAATCTCGGCTTATACTCGAGTATATACGGTAATTGAAAATGGGCCTGTGAAGTTGGTTACTGGTGGGCCTTTGGCACCCCAATCTGACACTGTATTTAACATATAAACATTTTAGTCACAAAATATTAAAAAAACAGTCCGGCCAATGACAGCAACAGTTCCAAGATATAACAATCAGAAAAAAAATAACAGGGAATCAGAACAGAAAGTACACATCTACTACAAGTTTCTGATACACAGGCTACAAGTGTGGGAAAAATACATATCTGCAATCCCATTCCCTGCAGTGCACAGTCACACAGATTACAAGTGTAGCGCACCAGTTTAGAGATGTAACAGTAAATTCCATATGCATTATATTTAAATAGCAGTGTTGGGAATAACTACACATTAGTGGCACCGTCATCAGCCCTAACACACATTTCACTTGTTTGATTTCTATAGGAGACTTACCCTGAGAATTGTTAACAGCTTATTTTTTTAATCAAATAATAAAATGCACAGAAGAGAAATCAATATTTGGTGTGGCCATTTGCCTTCGAAAGAGCATCACTTCTAAGTACACTTTCACAAAGTCAGGGATTTTGCAAGATTATAGTCAGGTGTATGAGTAACCAATTATACTAAACAGGTAATAATGATGATCGTTTTCATATGTAGGGTGAAAAAATTTATTAACTGAAACTGAAACAGCTGTACAGAAGGCTTAAAACTGGGTGAGGAACAGCCAAACTCTGCCACAAAGGTGAGGTTGTGGAAGATCATTTCATGCCTCAGGTCAGACACCATGGCAAGATGGAGCGCAGGAATAAGGCAATATGCAAGGTAGTTACACTGCATCAGCAAGGTCTCTGTTAGGAAAAGGTTTCAAAGCAGATGGCGTTTGAAGATATGCTAGCATGTGCTCTGGACTAATGAGTCAAAATTTGTCTGTAATAGAAAGTAATTTCTTTTCCGAAGTGCTGGAGAGTTGTACAATAATGTGTGCCTACAGGTAACAGTGAAACATGGTGGAGGGTACTTGGCAAATTGGGGATGCAGCATATGGAGTTGGAAATGTGTTCAGGATTAATTCGGTTGTTAATGCTGAGACATACTTATCCGTCATGGAGTACAATTAGAGAGGCATCTGGTTGACCCCAGAGTTATTCGTCAGCAGGACAACAACCCCAAACATACAGCCAATGTGATTATGCTACCTTGAGGCAACACTCTATCCTATTCTACGGCACAGTTAGCGAGGTGGGTGGAATATTTTTACCCTACTATCGATGTTGCACTTGCACTTTAATAATGGATGCCCCTGACTTCTCTGTACATATGGTTGTGGATGAAAAGTTTACATAAATAATTTTGTAGTATATTCTTCTGTCTCTGCTTTTTGAAGACTTGTTTGCCATCTCTTTTCATTCTATATGTCATTTGTAACTGATTTATTAAATAAAAATACATTTTTAATTATTTTGCTGGAATCTTTTTATATCCTGTCACTAGCAGTTCATTGCTTGCAGAAATTTTACTTTGCAGTATTTTTTGCACAACTGACAAACTTTTTTTTAAAGTCTCCAAGCTTTTTTGCTTGAAGGAGAAAAAAATGCAAGTTCTCAGAAGTATAATTTTATTTTGTACACCATCAGCGCTTGTTACAAGACCAAACTCTTGACCACAAGACTGCGGCTGAACTTACAGGGCCAATTTTGTTGGTCTTCAAGCTATTATTATTCCAACCTCTGAAACTAAAACAAGTCAGGCAAAGTCATGGAAGATATTTTACTATATTTAAATGGCATCAGGCAGTGCGAGTGAATCACATTCTGATTTTTTTGCCACGATTCTCAAAGTAACATATAAAATATTGAGATATCCACTAAGCTAAAGACAACAAAATACAACTCCAACATGCAAGCAATAGGTTAACAAGCAAAAGTGTTATAAAGAGGGTTTCTCATTTTGTATCTTCAGGAGCACCCCACTTCTCTAGTTCCCAGCATCTGGAAGGTTGGCGCCACAGGTTTAAACTGGGCGCTCTCCGAGACGGATGGCAGAGGCAGCTTCACCACTGAAGTATAGGAGGGCAGGGAAAATGAAGCAGCCCATAGCCAAGAATCCAGGCAGCTTCAGACTGACAGGAGCATGCTCTAAAGCATGGAGTCTTCTAGTGACGCATGCCCTTTACTTAGGCACGCGGCCACTCAAATCACAGAATGGCTGGGTACCTAGGCAAAGAGCTGTACACTATAACATGAAATATCCATCTGTATTTGAGAGTGTCATTTAACACTGCACATCGCTCAGTGGAAACGCACCTTAAGTCAGAGAACAGCAGTTCTATGTCACTGAACTCACACTGCAAGACTTAGAATTAACAGCAAAGTAAGTGTAGCATGATGAAACTCTGGAATCTACAAAGGCATCACAGGAATTGTAGTCTCCTATAATGGAACCATAATAAATGGAAAGAAGAAATCAATATTGCGGACAACATCCGAATGGCACATCAAATAACCAGGTAAAATAATAGCCCACATATAACATGTTGGAAAGTTCTGTAATCATCATTTCAAGGGAACCTGTCAGTGGATTTTTAGACCATAAACTAACTTCATCTATGAAAATCAGCCAAAATGTTGATTATGTCCATACCTTTGTGCTAGAAGTCCATGTTCTCTATTTGTGAATGTCTATAAAAGTGAGCTCGCAATTGCAGAGGCCTGGCCTTACTGCTCTCCAGCCTCTCTCCCCGTCTCCTCCTGCCACCACGACTCTTTTCTGTGATCTGCTCACCTGCCAGAGATCTCGTGCAGGCATTTGTGGGGGAGGTACATATGCAGTAATATCCTAATGATATTACAAGAGCCGGACAATCGATCTGGGCATGTGCGGCCCCTGGGAATGACGTTGCCTGCTTGAGATCTCGGGTAAGGGAGAAGTTCCTAGACAAGAGTGGCCTGTCAGTCACAGACAGGAGGCCGGTAGCAGGAGGAGACAAAGTTATAAGTACAGATCAAGCACCCTGCACTTGCGAGACAATCTGCATAAATATATGAAAATGGATCCCTAGAAAACAGAGAAATTGACTTTAAAAGTACATACATACAAAGGTATGGGCATAATCAACATTTCAGATTCTTTACATACAGTAGATGATGTTCGTCTAGGGTCTGAAAACTTACTAACAGGTTTCCACTAAACAGTTCTAAACTGATACTTTCCTTATAGGCTCACATAGAAGAAAACTTTATTTTCAGGGAATCACACACTATAGATGGCCCTTTACTGTGTATAAACACTAAAACCTCTACTTCTCTAGCACTTGGGACAAAATAAATTGCACACACTCTGCCTGCTATGCCCGTGGTTCCTCACTTCTCTTACACTATGTTCCCACCAGGCATATATGCAGCAAATTTTCTGTCCTGGTTTTTCTGGACGGAAGATTTGCTGTATAACAACATGACCACTGTTGGTGAAATTGCACAATGAAAACACAATGGATTTAACAAGCAATACAGAGGGTGAAACGTGCCCCACTTCAGAAATTAAATCTGAACAAGTGCTATTACAGGTTTTAGGCTTTGTTCATTTTTTATGCAGTTTCTGAAGCTAAAACCGAGTAAATTCAAAAAAGACAAGCTATGACGTTCATAATTTATCTACCTGTATGGTCTACACCTAGTTTTAACATTAAAAAAATAGTTCAAATGGATACAAAACCAAAACTCAAACACCGCACAAACTAGAAAAAAGTACCGGAATTATCCTATAATAAGACAATTTTCAACAATGTGGAAGGCCTGCATGTATACTCACAAACATACAGCCAAAAGACAAATATTTTGGGCCCAATTCATCATTTGCGGGGGATATTTTTGAGACACTTTTCTGTCTACTTTTATTTAAATTTTCTTTGTTTTTTTCTGTCCAACATCTTCATAATGGCCCATGTGGTTCATAAATTTTGTGCAAAAGCAAAAATGTTCTTTATTTTTGTCTTTTACCTTTAATATGCTTTTCGAAAACAAAAACTTGAACATTCTAGGGAAATGTTACATATTTTGAGCAAAAATCACTTCAGCAGATGAAGGTGGTGGATATTTACGACTATTAAAAAAAAAAATCTCAATTAATCAGTTAGTTAAAAAAAAAGCCACAATTGCAAACATTAACCCCTTCATTCCGAGGCCAATTTCTAATTTACCTCCCTTTCTTCCAAGAGCTATAATTTTTTTTATTTTTCTCTCATAGCAGTATGAAAGCTTACTTTTTGCGGGACTGTCCGCTGAGAAGATCATACGGTAATCCACTTGTCCCGTGACTTGTCTAGCTCTGCACACGCTGACATCAGTGAATAGAACTCTGTTCTTTGGCTGTGAACTCACAGGACCTTTTTAACAGCACCGCGAGCATGACAACTTTCTCATACTCGCGGTGACCTCAGTGAGGTGAAAAGAGGTCACCGCGAGGCACTGAGCTTAGTAAGCATGCACAGCACAGTATCTATGCTGGATGGCAGGCTGTATGGTCGCATCAGGCAAGAATGCAGCCTGCCATATAGATGTAGCAGAGCTAGATGCATCACTTGACAAATGGATTATTTTCTCGGCGGACAGGTGGGGAATATGGTTGTTTATTATTTTAATTCTGTTACAGGAGACATTTGCTTCAGTGGATTGGGTGTTGACATGAGTATAGCTGGTTTGGGAGGCACCTTTTAGGGGGCGGCTGAGAGCTGATTTTAGTCCAAGAGTGGGCCAATAACTCAGGCCCTTTCCTAGGCTATTAATATCAGCCCACATCTATCTACATAGCCTTTTCTGTTTTTTTCTTATCGGGGACACTACATAATTTTTTTGGGTGTGTACCCAATTTTAATAACCAGGAAAGGCTAAGTATACAGCTGTGAGCATATATTAATCATGCACATGTTGCTTATTTGCTACTTACAGGTTTAAATCTGCAGGATGTCAATTATTTCAGCGTTTTTGCTGCAGATTTCACTCAAACTTTTGAGTGAGAAAAAAGCTGCACCAAAAATGCGGTCAAACTCATCTATTTTACGCAGCACTTTTCCTGCCATGAAATGCAGTTTTGGTGCAGAAATTTCTGCACCTAATACTGAACGTGTGCACATACCCTTATACTTGCACAATGGTTACACTGATAGGAACACTGCAGACATTCCACCCATACCACTCTGTCATCTGCAGAAATTAGCCAAAATCCTGCATCCCAGAGTTTGTAAACTTTCTCCATTAAGGCCACATTCACACTATCAGTATTTGGTCAGTATTATGCATCAGTATCTGTAAGCCAAGATCAGAAGTGGAACAATCAGAGGAAACGTATAATAAAAACACATCACCACTTCTGAATTTATCACCCACTCCTGGTTTTGGCTTATGGATACTGGTGTAAAATACTGACCAAATACTGCTAGTGTAAACGTGGCCTTAGGGTACCGTCACACTAAGCAACGCTGCAGCGATACCGACAACGGTGTCGATCGCTGCAGCGTCGCTGTTTGGTCGCTGGAGAGCTGTCTGTGTGACAGCTCTCCAGCGACCAACGATCCCGAAGTCCCCTGGTAACCAGGGTAAACATCGGGTTACTAAGCGCAGGGCCGCGCTTAGTAACCCGATGTTTACCCTGGTTACCAGCGTAAAAGTAAAAAAAAACAAACACTACATACTTACCTTCCGTGTCTGTCCTCCGGCGCTGTGCTTTCCTCTGCACTGTCAGCGCCGGTCAGCCGGAAAGCAGAGCGGTGACGTCACCGCTGTGCTTTCCGGCTGGCCGGCGCTCACAGCCAGTGCAGAGAAGCACAGCGCCGAGGACAGACAGCGGAAGGTAAGTATGTAGTGTTTGTTTTTTTTACTTTTACGCTGGTAACCAGGGTAAACATCGGGTTACTAAACGCGGCCCTGCGCTTAGTAACCCGATATTTACCCTGGTTACCAGTGAAGACATCGCTGGATCGGCGTCACACACGCCGATCCAGCGATGTCAGCAGGGAGTCCAGCGACAAAATAAAGTGCTGGACTTTCCTCAGCGACCAACGATCTCCCAGCAGGGGCCTGATCGTTGGTCGCTGTCACACATAACGATTTCCTTAACGATATCGTTGCTACGTCACAAAAAGCAACGATATCGTTAACGATATCGTTATGTGTGACGGTACCTTAAGAGTGATATGTAACAAAGTATCATTCATTACAGAACACATGCAAAATCTTTTGAAAATGGATTATTACCAAGTGATTTTCACAATTAAGACGACTGAATCAGCTTTGAAACCTGAGAAATACAAAAACTACTATCCATAAAAAGTTTTGACAGCCAGAGACCAGTGTTCACATGGCTTCAGAACACTAATTCATGAAAATGAACCTGTATTGAAAGATGTTACATATGGAGTTAAATTTCTACATTGAGAGGGGGGAGGGTTAAATCACAAACGACTTGAGTGGGAAGAAAATTTTTCATTCACAATAACAAAAAAGTGTATGTGTATTACTACTTTCTCATGTAATAGGTTATATTCCTTGTAATATTCATGAACTATTGCCTGATTCTGTTCTTAAAGTGATTCTGTCAGTAGGATCAAGCCTCCTAAGCTGTGTACAGTGCATTGAAAAAAAAGTCTTCATACTCAAAAATATTTCACAAATCCATTCATTCCTCAACCAAGAATCTGCAAAAACCCTAGTCCATGCCCTCATCATCTCTCGCCTTGACTACTGCAACCTCCTGCTCTGTGGCCTCCCCTCGAACACTCTAGCACCCCTCCAATCTATTCTAAACTCTGCTGCCTGACTAATCCACCTGTCCCCCCGCTATTCCCCAGCTTCTCCCCTCTGTCAATCCCTTCACTGGCTCCCCATTGCCCAGAGACTCCAGTACAAAACCCTAACCTTGACCTACAAAGCCATCCACAACCTGTCTCCTCCATCTGTGACCTCGTCTCCCTTACCTACACGCAACCTCCGATCCTCACAAGATCTCCTTCTCTATTCCCCTCTTATCTCCTCCTCCCACAATCGCATACAAGATTTCTCTCGCGCATCACCCCTACTCTGGAACTCTCTACCACAACATATCAGACTCTCACCTACCATCGAAACCTTTAAAAAGAGCCTGAAGACCCACCTCTTCCGACAAGCCTATAACCTGCAGTAACCACCGATTGACCAAACCGCTGCATGACCAGCTCTACCCTCACCCATCCCTTGTAGATTGTGAGCCTTCGCGGGCAGAGTCCTCTCTCCCCCTGTACCAGTTATGACTTGTATTGTTTAAGATTAGTGTACTTGTTTTTATTATGTATACCCCTCCTCACATGTAAAGCGCCATGGAATAAATGGCACTACAACAATAAATAATAATAATAATAATACACCATGAACTTTTCTACATTTTTTCAAATTACACCCACAAAATGAAATATATTTTAGTTGGATTTTATGTGATATACCAAGTAGCAAGTACTGTATTTGTGAAGTGTAAACTAAATGATACACGGTTTTCTTTAAATCTGAAAATTGTGACATGCATTTGTATTCAGCCAATATTTGATTCAATATGTTGTAGGACCACCTTTAGCTGCAATTACTGCTGCAAGTCTCTTGGAGTGTGTCTCTACCAGCTTTGCACATCTAGAAGCTGCAACTTTTACCCATTCTTCTAAACTAGCATTAAATCACTGAGATTGGAAGGAGAGTGTCCATGAACGCCTAATAGTTGTCAAGTGGATGCGTCTCCCACCTCAGTTGCAATCTCTGGAGCTCCTCCAGAATGACCATGGGCTGTTTCTCTAAATCTTGCTCTCCGTGCTGGAGATGTCAGATTAGCTGGACGGCCATGTCTTGGTAGGTTTGCAGTTGTGCCATATTCCTTCTATTTTTTGAAAATAGGTTAAACAGTGCTTTGGGAGATATTCAGAGTTTGGACTATTTTTTATAACCTATCCCTGCTCTACTCTTCTCCACAACTTTATTCCTGACCTGTTTGGTGTGTTCCTTGGTTTTTATGATGCGGTTTGATTTCTAATTCTCACACAAACCTCTGTTGCCTTCACAGAACAGCTGTAGTTCTGTACTTATACTGATAATAAATTACACATGGGTGGACTCAATTACTAATTATGTGCTTTCTAGAGGCAATTGGTCATTCAGGATTTTATTTAAGGGTATCAGACTATAGGGGGTTAAATTTAATGCAATTTTCAGATTTACATTAGCTTATATAATTAGTAAACCATGCATTATTTCCTTTAGACTTCACAAATACTTGGGAGACGTTTATTAGCATCCTGGATAGGACCTGTGCACAGTATATACCCTATGGGAATAAACATACTAGAAATAGGAGGAAACCAATATGGCTAAATAGAGCTGTAAGGGGCGCAATAAGTGACAAAAAGAAAGCATTTAGTGAATTAAAGGAAGTAGGTAGTGATGAGGCATTAAATAAATACAAAAAATTTAATAAATTCTGTAAAAAGCAAATCAAGGCAGCAAAGATTGAGACAGAGAGACTCATTGCCAGAGAGTAAAAATAATCCCAAAATATTCTTTAACTATATAAATAGTAAGAAACTAAAAAATGATAGTGTTGGCCCCCTTAAAAATAGTTTGGGTGAAATGGTGGATATGGATGAGGAAAAAGCCAATATGCTAAATTACTTTTTTTTATCAGTATTTACACAAGAAAATCCCATGGCAGACAAAATGATCAGTGAACAGAGGATAGTACTGCAGTGCGCAGGCGCCGGAAAGGTCAGAAGCTCGGCGCCTGTGCACTGCAGTACTTTGTCTGCCCTCAACAGGGCAGAGCAAAGTACGCCTGCGCCGGAGCCGTGGCTGAAGATCAGAAGAGGACGTCTTGTAATGAAGATAGGAGGCGCCGCAACGGACTGGAGACACCCATCCGACCTGACCAGCAGCGGGACCGCCCCTGGGTGAGTATAATCTAACGTCTTTTTCTCCTTTTTCAGGTAACATCGGGGGCTTATCTACAGCATTACAGAATGCTGCAGATAAGCCCCTGATGCCGGTGGGATTACCTCACCCGCGATTTTCGGGGTGACAGATTCCCTTTAAACTGGCAGGGAGAAGCCAGCAGGGCACCCACGTCGGACTAGTTAGCCGACAAGCATAGTCTCCGGCTGACTTTCATATGTATGTCTTCTCTAAAACAGCACAGCATTTGCAATCATGCACCAAGTCTTTTTCATACTGCCTGAATCTGATAACTGGTTCCTTTTAAATACCAAGCCTGTTTGGCATTGGAACTGTAGATGCATATTTGTTCATTTTTGGGGAGTAGATAAACTAATCAGGTTTGCAAATATTTTTTGCATTTCTTCTTGCACCATTGACTGTGTGGTAAGCATGTTATCTTTTTTGAATTGGTGGTTACAAAGTTGGCAATGCCAAATATGTAGTCTATATCTATTCTTACAGCCAGCTGAATGGATAACCAGGACAATACAGAAAATATCTTACATTGTAGTGTACAATACATGAAAATATTGGAAATCAATTGCTGTGCAACATACTGTTAAAGTTAAAACATTTTAGTTTCATCTAATTCCTCAATGGCATTTTAATTTGTGCTAATATTAAAAAGATCAACAAGAAACCCAATCCATTTGTCATCATTAACCATATCCGCCGCCCATTCGGGGCCTCTTTTTTACAAGAATAGACAGCATCTCCTGGAAATGTAATTACTTAGCAATCTCAAATGACAGCATCAAGAAACCTATGCCATGTAAGATCCCACTAATCCTTTTATGACAAAGAGGGACCATTATTTGTAGACATCTGAAAGCAGAAATTAACCCTTAAATGGGAAATTCCAGGAAACAAAACAGAAGGTAACTCCGTTGTCTCCACATATGGCTTCTTTGTGAATTGTTACATTTTATATCAGAAGAAAAAAAAGGAAAACATCAAAATGAGGTTTTGCGGCAACAAATCATGAAAAAAAAGAATTATAAAGAAAATTTAAACAATGAGAAGAAAGTTTTTGATTCCTTAGTAACTGAGCTAATTTTGACCTTAATGACCAGGACACATTTTTTAAATCTCACCAGTGTCAGTTTATGTGGTAATAACTCAGGAACGCTTTAACAGATCACAGTAATTCTGAGATTATTTTTTCATGACATATTGTCCATCATGTTAGTGGTAAATTTTGGTTGATATGATTTAGGTATATTTAAGAAAACATTAAAAATTATGCAATTTTCAAACTTTACATTTTTATTAGTGATGAGTGAATATACTCGTTACTCGAGGTTTCTCGAGCACACTCGGGTGTCCTTCGAGTATTTTTTTAGTGCTCGGAGATTGTTTTCTTCGCCGCAGCTGAATGATTTACATGTTAGCCAGCATAAGTACATGTGGGGGTTGCCTGGTTGCTAGGGAATCCCCACATGTAGTCAAGCAGGCTAACAGATGTAAATCATTCAGCTGAGGTGATGAAAACAAAATCTCCGAGCACTAAAAATACTCGGAGGACACCCGAGCGTGCTCGAGAAACCTCGAGTAACGAGTATATTCGCTCATCACTAATTTTTATGCCCTTAAATTATATTTATTAATTATTTTGTGTGGCATGACTAACATTTCCCACATGTCTATTCTACAGCATAATTTTTTAAACAAAATTTTTGTTTTGCTAGGAAGTTAGAAGTTTTTAAAGTTGATAAGCAATTTCTCAATATTCCAACAAAATTTGCAAAACTATTTTTTTTAGGGACCACATCACATTTGAAGTGATTTTGAGGGCTTATATGACAGAAAATACCAAAAAATGACACCATTCTAAAAACTGCACCCCTCAAATCCTCAAAACCACATTCAAGAAGTTTATTATGTCTTCAGGTGCTTCATGGGAATTAGTAGTAGAAATTGTAATATTTGTTTGTTTTTTTGTAACCCAACCCTGACTTGTACTTCTTAATAACTTTGTTCCTGACTTGTTTGGAGATCTCCTTGGTCTTCATGGTGTTTGGTTAGTGGGCCTCTTGCTTAATGGTGTTGCGGACTTCTGTTGCCTTTCAGAAAAGGTGTGTATATACTGAGTTATACATACCCCAGCCGGTGGGCGTAGCCTCACTCCATATACTTGTATAAAATGAAGCTGTGCCGTCTAGTTGGCCACGCCCACTGCCTGCCGCCTCACATCACAATTGGTGCCCTTCATCGTTTGTAACGAATACTGAACGTGCTTGATAAAAGTCATGGATGGTGTAACTGCTGGTGTGCTAGTAGTTTGGTTGGATTGTGCTTGCCTTGGACTGGGCAATTTTGTCTAAAATTAAAAACTACATTTTATTTTTTAGGTAAAGATGGCTCTTTGTTTTAACCTTTGTTTCTATTCTAACAAGCTAAAAGGATACCTTTCATAAAAGGTATAGTAAAGGTATATAAATTCTTTTTTTTATATCACATCTTCATTGACTTACTTCAAACATAATTTTTGCACTAGAATTGTTTCAGTAATGAATCTGGAACATTTTATGGCTCCACATCTTTTCTAGACATAGGTTTCCTTAAAGAGGTTGGTACAGCCACTGGTACCCATCACATGCACATTTTCAACTCTTTCCTTGTGAGTTTTCAAAGTACTTATGTTACCAATAGGGTTGAGCGAAACGGGTCGTTCATTTTCAAAAGTCGCCGACTTTTGGCAAAATCGGGTTTCATGAAACCCGATCCGACCCCTGTGCGGGGTCGGCCATGCGGTACGCGACTTTCGCGCCAAAGTCGCGTTTCAATGACGCGAAAAGCGCCATTTCTCAGCCAATGAAGGTAAACGCAGAGTGTGGGCAGCGTGATGACATAGGTCCTGGTCCCCACCATCTTAGAGAAGGGCATTGCAGTGATTGGCTTGCTGTCTGCGGCGTCACAGGGGCTATAAAGGGGAGTTCCCGCTGACCGCCATGTTACTGCTGCTGATCTGAGCTTAGGGAGAGGTTGCTGCCGCTTCGTCAGAAGCAGGGATAGCGTTAGGCAGGGTCCATTAACCACCAAACCGCTTGTGCTGTAGCGATTTCCACTGCCCAACACCACCTTCGGTGTGCAGGGACAGTGGAAGCTACATTATTTTTTTTTCCCCCTCAGCGCTGTAGCTCATTGGGCTGCCCTAGAAGGCTCCCTGATAGCTGCATTGCTGTGTGTACGCCGCTGTGCAAACCAACTGCTTTTTTCAAAGCACAAATCCTCTTGTTCCTTCCTTTCTGCACAGCTATCTTTTTGGTTTGTACACACTTTTTATTTAATTTGTGCATCAGTCCACTCCTTATTGCTGCCTGCCATACCTGGCTGAGATTACTGCAGGGAGATAGTAATTGAAGGACACTCCCTGTTTTTTTTTTTTTTTTTGTGGGAGATTAAGATTGACATTTCTGCTAGAGTGCCATCCCTGTCTGTGTCATCTCTCACTCAGTGGGCCATAGAAAGCCTATTTATTTTTTTGCTTGATTTGGGTTATAAAATCTACCTGAAAAAAATCACTACATCAATCAGTGGGAGAAAAATATTGGCCTCAGGGCTTGTGTGCCACTCTTGACTCCTGTGTGCATCATCACTCACTCAGTGGGCCATAGAAAGCCTATTTATTTTTTTGCTTGATTTTGGTTCTAAAATCTACCTGAAAAAATCACTACATCAATCAGTGGGAGAAAAATATTGGCCTCAGGGCTTGTGTGCCACTCCTGACTCCTGTGTGCATCATCACTCACTCAGTGGGCCATAGAAAGCCCATTTTTTTTTTTTTTTGCTTTATTTGGGTTCTAAATTCTACCTGAAAAAATCAATAAATCAATCAGTGGGAGATTAATATTGGCCTTTGGGCTTGTGTGCCAGTCCTAAGCGTGCCATCTCTCTCTCTCAGATAGTGGGCCATAGAAAGCCTATTTATTTATTTTTTTTTTTATTGGGTTTATAAATTTTCTCTGGAAAAAAAAAAAAGTGGGAGATTAATATTGGCCTCTGGGCTTGTGTGCCAGTCCTGAGCGTGCCATCTCTCTCACAAATAGTGGGCCATAGAAAGCCTATTTATTTTTTTTTTTTTGGTTTTATAAATTCTCCCTTAAAAAAAAAAGGGAGATTAATATTGGCCTTTGGGCTTGTGTGCCAGTCCTAAGCGTGCCATCTCTCTCTGTCTCTCAGATAGTGGGCCATAGAAAGCCTATTTATTATTTTTTTTATTGGGTTTATAAATTTTCCCTGGAACAAAAAAAAAAAGTGGGAGATAAATATTGGCCTCTGGGCTTGTGTGCCACTCCTGACTCCTGTGTGCGTCATCTCTCACTCAGTGGGCCATAGAAAGCCTTTTTTTGTTTTATTTGTTTTCTAAATTCTCCCTGAAAAAATCATTTTATTTTATTTGGTTTCTAAATTCTTCCTGAAAAAATCATTTTATTCTATTTTTTTTTCCTAAAGTCTCCCTGAAAAAAAAAAAAAAAAACAAATCAGTGGGAGATTAATATTGCCCTTTCTGCTTGTGTGCCAGTCTTGACTCCTGGGTGTGCCATCTCTCTCTCTCTCTCTCCAATTGTGGGCCATAGAAAGCCTATTATTTTTTTAGCTTGATTTGGGTTCCAAAATCTACCTGAAAAAATCACTACATCAATCAGTGGGAGATAAATATTGGCCTCTGGGCTTGTGTGCCACTCCTGACTCCTGTGTGCGTCATCTCTCACTCAGTGGGCCATAGAAAGCCTTTTTTCGTTTTATTTGTTTTCTAAATTCTCCCTGAAAAAATCATTTTATTTTATTTGGTTTCTAAATTCTTCCTGAAAAAATCATTTTATTCTATTTTTTTTTTCCTAAAGTCTCCCTGAAAAAAACAAAAACAAAAACAAATCAGTGGGAGATTAATATTGCCCTTTCTGCTTGTGTGCCAGTCTTGACTCCTGGGTGTGCCATCTCTCTCTCTCTCTCCAATTGTGGGCCATAGAAAGCCTATTATTTTTTTTAGCTTGATTTGGGTTCCAAAATCTACCTGAAAAAATCACTACATCAATCAGTGGGAGATAAATATTGGCCTCTGGGCTTGTGTGCCACTCCTGACTCCTGTGTGCGTCATCTCTCACTCAGTGGGCCATAGAAAGCCTTTTTTGTTTTATTTGTTTTCTAAATTCTCCCTGAAAAAATCATTTTATTTTATTTGGTTTCTAAATTCTTCCTGAAAAAATCATTTTATTCTATTTTTTTTTCCTAAAGTCTCCCTGAAAAAAAAAAAAAAAACAAATCAGTGGGAGATTAATATTGCCCTTTCTGCTTGTGTGCCAGTCTTGACTCCTGGGTGTGCCATCTCTCTCTCTCTCTCTCCAATTGTGGGCCATAGAAAGCCTATTATTTTTTTAGCTTGATTTGGGTTCCAAAATCTACCTGAAAAAATCACTACATCAATCAGTGGGAGATAAATATTGGCCTCTGGGCTTGTGTGCCACTCCTGACTCCTGTGTGCGTCATCTCTCACTCAGTGGGCCATAGAAAGCCTTTTTTCGTTTTATTTGTTTTCTAAATTCTCCCTGAAAAAATCATTTTATTTTATTTGGTTTCTAAATTCTTCCTGAAAAAATCATTTTATTCTATTTTTTTTTTCCTAAAGTCTCCCTGAAAAAAACAAAAACAAAAACAAATCAGTGGGAGATTAATATTGCCCTTTCTGCTTGTGTGCCAGTCTTGACTCCTGGGTGTGCCATCTCTCTCTCTCTCTCCAATTGTGGGCCATAGAAAGCCTATTATTTTTTTTAGCTTGATTTGGGTTCCAAAATCTACCTGAAAAAATCACTACATCAATCAGTGGGAGATAAATATTGGCCTCTGGGCTTGTGTGCCACTCCTGACTCCTGTGTGCGTCATCTCTCACTCAGTGGGCCATAGAAAGCCTTTTTTTGTTTTATTTGTTTTCTAAATTCTCCCTGAAAAAATCATTTTATTTTATTTGGTTTCTAAATTCTTCCTGAAAAAATCATTTTATTCTATTTTTTTTTTTCCTAAAGTCTCCCTGAAAAAAAAAAAAAAAAAAAAAAAAATCAGTGGGAGATTAACCCCTTTCTGCCATTAGACGTACTATTGCGTCCATGTGGGGTGGGCTTTACTTCCCAAGGACGCAATAGTACGTCATATGCGATCGGCAGCGCTCACGGGGGGAGCGCCGCCGATCGCGGCCGGGTGTCAGCTGTTTATCGCAGCTGACATCCGGCACTATGTGCCAGGAGTGGTCACGGACCGCCCCCGGCACATTAACCCCCGGCACACCGTGATCAAAGATGATCGCGATGTGCCGGCGGTACAGGGAAGCACCGCGCAGGGAGGGGGCTCCCTGCGGGCTTCCCTGAGCCCCCCGCAGCAACGCGATGTGATCGCGTTGCTGCGAGGGTCTCACCTCCCTCCCTGCTCCCTCCAGCCCCGGATCCAAGATGGCCGCGGATCCGGGTCCTGCAGGGAGGGAGGTGGCTTCACAGAGCCTGCTCAGAGCAGGCACTGTGAAGGCTGCAGCGCTGCATGTCAGATCAGTGATCTGACAGAGTGCTGTGCAAACTGTCAGATCACTGATCTGTGATGTCCCCCCCTGGGACAAAGTAAAAAAGTAAAAAAAAAAAATTTCAAATGTGTAAAAAAAAATAAAAAAAAATATTCCAAAATAATGAAAAAAAAAATAAATATTATTCCCATAAATACATTTCTTTATCTAAATAATAAAAAAAAAACAATAAAAGTACACATATTTAGTATCGCCGCGTCCGTAACGGCCCGACCTATAAAACTGGCCCACTAGTTAACCCCTTCAGTAAACACCGTAAGAAAAAAAAAAAAAAAAACGAGGCAAAAAACAACGCTTTATTATCATACCGCCGAACAAAAAGTGGAATAACACGCGATCAAAAAGACAGATATAACTAACCATGGTACCGCTGAAAACGTCATCTTGTCCCGCAAAAAACGAGCCACCATACAGCATCATCAGCAAAAAAATAAAAAAGTTATAGTCCTGAGAATAAAGCGATGCAAAAATAATTATTTTTTCTATAAAATAGTTTTTATCGTATAAAAGCGCCAAAACATAAAAAAAATGATATAAATGAGGTGTCGCTGTAATCGTACTGACCCGAAGAATAAAACTGCTTCATCAATTTTACCAAACGCGGAACGGTATAAACGCCTCCCCCAAAAGAAATTCATGAATAGCTGGTTTTTGGTCATTCTGCCTCACAAAAATCGGAATAAAAAGCGATCAAAAAATGTCACGTGCCCGAAAATGTTACCAATAAAAACATCAACTCGTCCCACAAAAAACAAGACCTCACATGACTCTGTGGACCAAAATATAGAAAAATTATAGCTCTCAAAATGTGGTAACGCAAAAAATATTTTTTGCAATAAAAAGCGTCTTTCAGTGTGTGACGGCTGCCAATCATAAAAATCCGCTAAAAAACCCGCTATAAAAGTAAATCAAACCCCCCTTCATCACCCCCTTAGTTAGGGAAAAATTAAAAAAATGTATTTATTTCCATTTTCCCATTAGGGCTAGGGTTAGAGTTAGGGCTAGGGTGAGGGCTAGGGTTAGGGTTAGGGCTAGGGTTAGGGCTAGGGTTAGGGCTAGGGTTAGGGTTAAAGTTAGGGCTAGGGTTAGGGCTAGGGTTAGGGCTAGGGTTAGGGCTAGGGTTAGGGTTAGGGCTAGGGCTAGGGCTAGGGTTAGGGTTAGGGCTAGGGTTAGGGCTAGGGTTAGGGCTAGGGTTAGGATTAGGGTTAGGGCTAGGGTTAGGGCTACAGTTTGGGTTGGGGCTAAAGTTACAGTTAGGGTTTAGATTACATTTACGGTTGGGAATAGGGTTGGGATTAGGGTTAGGGGTGTGTCAGGGTTAGAGGTGTGGTTAGGGTTACTGTTGGGATTAGGGTTAGGGATGTGTTTGGATTAGGGTTTCAGTTATAATTGGGGGGTTTCCACTGTTTAGGCACATCAGGCGCTCTCCAAACGCGACATGGCGTCCGATCTCAATTCCAGCCAATTCTGCGTTGAAAAAGTAAAACAGTGCTTCTTCCCTTCCGAGCTCTCCCGTGTGCCCAAACAGGGGTTTACCCCAACATATGGGGTATCAGCGTACTCAGGACAAATAGGACAACAACTTTTGGGGTCCAATTTCTCCTGCTACCCTTGGGAAAATACAAAACTTGGGGCTAAAACATATTTTTTGTGGGAAAAAAAAGGATTTTTTATTTTCACGGCTCTGCGTTATAAACTGTAGTGAAACACTTGGGGGTTCAAAGTTCTCACAACACATCTAGATTAGTTCCCTGGGGGGTCTAGTTTCCAATATGGGGTCACTTGTGGGGGGTTTCTACTGTTTAGGTACATTAGGGGTTCTGCAAACGCAATGTGACGTCTGCAGACCAGTCCATCTAAGTCTGCATTCCAAATGGCGCTCCTTCCCTTCCGAACCCTCCCATGCGCCCAAACGGTGGTTCCCCCCCACATATGGGGTATCAGCGTACTCAGGACAAATTGGACAACAACTTTTGTGGTCGAATTTCTCCTCTTACCCTCGGGAAAATACAAAACTGGGGGCTAAAAAATAATTTTGGGGGGAAAGATTTTTTTTTTTAATTTTCACGGCTCTGCGTTACAAACTGTAGTGAAACACTTGGGGGTTCAAAGCTATCACAACACATCTAGATGAGTTCTTTAGGGGGTCTAGTTTCCAAAATGGTGTCACTTGTGGGAGTTTTCTACTGTTTAGGTACATTAGGGGCTCTGCAAATGCAATGTGACACCTGCAGACCATTCCATCTAAGTCCTCATTCCAAATGGAGCTCCTTCCCTTCCGAGCCCTCCCATGCGCCCAAACAGTGGTTCCCCCCCCCCCACATATGGGGTATCAGCGCACTCAGGACAAATTGGACAACAAATTGTGGGGTCGAATTTCTCCTGTTACCCTCGGGAAAATACAAAACTGGGGGCTAAAAAATAATTTTTGTGCGAAAAAATTTTTGTTTTATTTTTACGGCTCTCCATTATAAACTTCTGTGAAGCCCTTGGTGGGTCAAAGCGCTCAGCACACATCTAGATAAGTTCCTAAGGGGGTCTACTTTCCAAAATGGTGTCACTTGTGGGGGGTTTCTACTGTTTAGGTACATTAGGGGCTCTGCAAACGCAATTTGACACCTGCAGACCATTCCATCTAAGTCTGCATTCAAATGGCACTCCTTCCCTTCTGAGCCCTCCCATGCGCCCAAACAGTGGTTCCCCCCACATATGGTGTATCATCGCACTCAGGACAAATTGGGCAACAAATTTTGGGGACCACTTTCTCCTGTTACCCTCAGGAAAATACAAAACTGGGGGCTAAAAATTTTTATTTTTGTGGGAAAATTTTTTTGTTTTATTTTTACGGCTCTGCATTATAAACTTCTGTGAAGCACTTGGTGGGTCAAAGTGCTCACCACACCTCTAGATAAGTTCCTTAGGGGGTCTACTTTCCAAAATGGTGTCACTTGTGGGGGGTTTCAATGTTTAGGCACATCAGTGGCTCTCCAAACGCAACATGGCGTCCCATCTCAATTCCTGTCAATTTTGCATTGAAAAGTCAAACAGCGCTCCTTCCCTTCCGAGCTCTCCCATCCGCCCAAACAGTGGTTTACCCCCACATATGGGGTATCAGCGTACTCAGGACAAATTGTACAACAACTTTTGGGGTCCAATTTCTTCTCTTACCCTTGGGAAAATAAAAAATTGGGGGCGGAAAGTTAATTTTTGTGAAAAAATATTCTTTTTTATTTTCACGGTTCTACATTATAAACTTCTGTGAAGCACTTGGTGGGTCAAAGTGCTCACCACACATCTAGATAAGTTCCTTAAGGGGTCTACTTTCCAAAATGGTGTCACTTGTGGGGGGTTTCAATGTTTAGGCACATCAGGGGCTCTCCAAACGAAACATGGCGTCCCATCTCAATTCCAGTCAATTTTGCATTGAAAAGTCAAATGGCGCTCCTTCGTTTCCGAGCTCTGCCATGCGCCCAAACAGTGGTTTACCCCCACATGTGAGGTATTGTCGTGCTCAGGACAAATTGTACAACAATGTTTGGGGTCTAGTTTCTCCTGTTACCCTTGGTAAAATTAAACAAATTGGAGCTGAATTAAATTTTTTGTGAAAAAAAGTTAAATGTTCATTTTTATTTAAACATTCAAAAAATTCCTGTGAAGCACCAGAAGGGTTAATAAACTTCTTGAATATGGTTTTGAGCACCTTGAGGGGTGTAATTTTTAGAATGGTGTCATACTTGGGTATTTTCTATCATATAGACCCCTCAAAATAACTTCAAATGAGATGTGGTCCCTAAAAAAAAATGGTGTTGTAGAAATGAGAAATTGCTGGTCAACTTTGAACCCTTATAACTCCCTAACAAAAAAAAATTTTGGTTCCAAAATTGTGCTGATGTAAAGTAGACATGTGGGAAATGTTACTTATTAAGTATTTTGTGTGACATATCTCTGTGATTTAATTGCATAAAAATTCAAAGTTGGAAAATTGCGAAATTTTCATAATTTTCGCCAAATTTCCGTTTTTTTCACAAATAAACGCAGGTACTATCAAAGAATTTTTACCATTGTCATGAAGTACAATATGTCATGAGAAAACAATGTCAGAATCACTGGGATCCGTTCAAGCGTTCCAGAGTTATAACCTCACAAAGGGACAGTGGTCAGAATTGTAAAAATTGGCCCGGTCATTAACGTGCAAACCACCCTTGGGGGTAAAAGGGGTTAATATTGCCCTTTCTGCTTGTGTGCCAGTCTTGACTCCTGGGTGTGCCATCTCTCTCTCTCTCTCCAATTGTGGGCCATAGAAAGCCTATTATTTTTTTTAGCTTGATTTGGGTTCCAAAATCTACCTGAAAAAATCACTACATCAATCAGTGGGAGATAAATATTGGCCTCTGGGCTTGTGTGCCACTCCTGACTCCTGTGTGCGTCATCTCTCACTCAGTGGGCCATAGAAAGCCTTTTTTGTTTTATTTGTTTTCTAAATTCTCCCTGAAAAAATCATTTTATTTTATTTGGTTTCTAAATTCTTCCTGAAAAAATCATTTTATTCTATTATTTTTTTTTCCTAAAGTCTCCCTTAAAAAAAAAAAAAATCAAATCAGTGGGAGATTAATATTTACATTTGTGCTTCAGTGACAGTCCTGCGTGTGTGGCATCTCTCTCATTTGTTGCCACCAACAACAGAGTGTGTAACATTGTGCCTGATTTTCGTTGTGGTCTCACTCACCTGTAAAGGGGTAGCTAAATCATACTGAAGTTATAGCTCACCGTGTAATTTGTGTGACAGCAACAAATACCGTTAGTTTGTTTACGTTTTTAAAACAATGAAGAAGTATGGTGGAAGAGGTCGTGGCCGGGGGCGTTCATTGTCAGCTGGTAATGAGGGTAGTGGTAGTGGTGGAGCATCAGCTGGTCGTGGGAAAAAAAATATTGCTCCTAAGTCTGGAGCTGAGGAGCCAGGTTCGTTGTCTGGCTACACAAGGCCTCGAACGCTCCCTTTTCTGGGAGTAGGAAAACCGCTTTTAAAGCAGGAGCAGCAAGAGCAAGTTTTGGCTTATCTTGCTGACTCAGCCTCTAGCTCTTTTGCCTCCTCTCGTGAAACTGGTAAATGTCAAAGCAGCGGGTCGTTAGTGGATGTTCACGGTCAGGGACAAGTCGCTTCCTTGTCCTCTTCAGCAAAAACAACAACAGAGAAGAATGCAGCAGGCGACACAACGGGTTACTCCATGGAGCTCTTTACACATACCGTCCCTGGCTTAGAAAGTGAAGCAGTTAACAGTCCATGCCCATTACAAGTTGAATCTGACATGGAGTGCACTGATGCACAGCCACAGCCAGACTACTATGCTGGTCCTTTGACTCAGACCACAACATTGCCCTCGCAGGGTGCTGATCAAGAATCAGACCCTGATGAGACTATGTTGCCCCATCACGAACGCTATACCACCGACCGACACGGTCACACAGACGAAGTTGCACACGAGCTACAAGAAGAGGTAATAGATGACCCAGTTCTTGACCCCGATTGGCAGCCATTGGGGGAACAGGGTGCAGGCGGCAGCAGTTCTGAAGCGGAGGAGGAGGGGCCGCAGCAGGCATCAACATCGCAACAGGTTCCATCTGCCGGGCCCGTATCTTGCCCAAAACGCGTGGCAAAGCCAAAACCTGTTGGAGGACAGCGTGGCGATCCGGTTAAAGCTCAGTCTGCAATGCCTGAAAAGGTATCCGATGCTATAAAGAGTGCAGTCTGGCATTTTTTTAAACAACATCCAATTGATCAACGCAAAGTCATCTGTCAAAAATGTTCAACTACCTTAAGCAGAGGACAGAATCTGAAAAGTCTCAATACAAGTTGCATGCATAGACATTTAACCACCATGCATTTGCAAGCCTGGACTAACTACCAAACGTCCCTTAAGGTTGTAGCACCCTCGGCCAATGAAGCTAGTCATCAACGCAACATCCCTTCCGGCAGTGTAGGGCCACCATTTTCCGCACCACCTGCAGTATCTGTGCAGGTTTCTTTGCCAGGCCAAAGCAGTCAGGGTCAGGGAATCACCAGTTTCGTAGTAGGAAACACTGCATCTAGGGCACCGGTGGCAACAATACCATCTCCCACCGTCTCTCAGTCTGCCATGTCCACCGGCACCCCCGCTAGTTCCACGATCTCCAGCTCTCCAGTCCAGCTCACCCTACATGAGACTATGGTTAGAAAAAGGAAGTACTTAGCCTCCCATCCGCGTACACAGGGTTTGAACGCACACATAGCTAGACTAATCTCGTTAGAGATGATGCCCTACCGGTCAGTTGAAAGCGAAGCTTTCAAAGCCCTGATGGACTACGCTGTACCACGCTACGAGCTACCCAGTCGACACTTTTTTTCCAGAAAAGCCATCCCAGCCCTCCACCAGCATGTTAAAGAGCGCATCGTCCATGCACTCAGGCAATCTGTGAGCACAAAGGTGCACCTGACAACAGATGCATGGACCAGTAGGCATGGCCAGGGACGTTACGTGTCCATCACGGCACACTGGGTAAATGTGGTGGATGCAGGGTCCACAGGGGACAGCAAGTTTGGGACAGTTCTGCCTAGCCCACGGTCTAGGAAACAATTGGCTGTAGCCGTTCGCACCCCCTCCTCCTCCTCTTCGTCCTCCTGCAGAAGCGAGAGCTCGTCCACAGACCGCAGTCGCACAACCATTCCATCCGCAGCTGCCACTGTTGCACACCAGGTCTCCCATTATGGGGCAGCTACTGGCAAACGTCAGCAGGCTGTATTGGCTATGAAGTGTTTGGGCGACAACAGACAAACCGCGGAAGTTCTGTCCGAGTTCTTGCAGAAAGAAACGCAGTCGTGGCTGGGCACTGTAGATCTTGAGGCAGGCAAGGTAGTGAGTGATAACGGAAGGAATTTCATGGCTGCCATCTCCCTTTCCCAACTTAAACACATTCCTTGCCTGGCTCACACATTAAACCTGGTGGTGCAGTGCTTCCTGAAAAGTTATCCGGGGTTATCCGACCTGCTCCTCAAAGTGCGTGGACTTTGCTCACATATCCGCCGTTCGCCCGTACACTCCAGCCGTATGCAGACCTATCAGCGTTCTTTGAACCTTCCCCAGCATCGCCTAATCATAGACGTTGCAAAAAGGTGGAACTCAACACTGCACATGCTTCAGAGACTGTGTGAACAGAGGCGGGCTGTTATGTTTTTGTGGGAGGATACACATACACGGGCAGGCAGTAGGATGGCAGACATGGAGTTGTCAGGTGTGCAGTGGTCGAAGATTCAAGACATGTGTCAAGTCCTTCAGTGTTTTGAGGAATGCACACGGCTGGTTAGTGCAGACAACGCCATAATAAGCATGAGCATCCCCCTAATGCGTCTGCTGATGCAAAGTTTGACGCACATAAAGGATCAGGCGTCTGCAGCTGAGGAAGAGGAAAGCCTTGATGACAGTCAGCCATTGTCTGGCCAGGGCAGTGTACAGGACGAGGTAGCGGGCGAAGAGGAGGAGGAGGACTAGGAGGATGATGGGGATGATTATATTTTTAATGAGGAAGCTTTTCCGGGGCCACTGGAAATTGGTGGCGCGGCAAGGCCGGGTTCTGGTTTTTTGAGGGACACAAGTGACGTGGATTTGCCTGAAACTGCCCCTCAACCAAGCACAACCGCAGATTTGAGAACTGGAACTTTGGCCCACATGGCGGATTATGCCTTACGTATCCTCAAAAGGGACACACGCATAACTAAAATGATGAATGATGACGATTACTGGTTGGCCTGCCTCCTTGATCCTCGCTATAAAGGCAAATTGCAAAATATAATGCCACATGAGAACTTGGAAATAATATTAGCAACCAAACAATCAACTCTTGTTGACCGTTTGCTTCTGGCATTCCCTGCACACAGCGCCCGTGATCGTTCTCACACGAGCTGCAGGGGCCAGCAGACCAGAGGAGTTAGAGGGGCAGAAATCAGAAGTGGCGTTGGCCAGAGGGGTTTTCTGACCAGGTTGTGGAGTGATTTTGCTATGACCGCAGACAGGACAGGTACTGCAGCATCAATTCAAAGTGACAGGAGACAACATTTGTCCAGTATGGTTACAAACTATTTTTCATCCCTTATCGATGTTCTCCCTCAACCGTCATTCCCATTTGATTACTGGGCATCAAAATTAGACACCTGGCCAGAATTGGCAGAATATGCATTGCAGGAGCTTGCTTGCCCGGCAGCTAGTGTCCTATCAGAAAGAGTATTCAGTGCTGCAGGTTCAATACTAACAGAAAAAAGGACTCGTCTGGCTACCCAAAATGTAGATGATCTAACCTTCATTAAAATGAACCACAACTGGATTTCGAAATCTTTTGCCCTACCTTGCCCGGCTGACACCTAGCTTTCCTATGAAAAGGTCTTGGACTATTCTGAATGCCTTTTCCAATCTCGTAATTTTCTGCACCTGATTGTCCAGCATACGACATGTTTACACCTCACTAAATGGCCAAACTCCCCACACGGGGCCGTGGTATCGACACTTGGCGACAGCACCCGTGAGAGTGCAGTTTGTCTGAAGAGGTGGGTGAGCCCGCTTTTGGTCGACGGCACTGCCACTGGGTCCCTCCTAGTACAATAAAGTGTCTCTGGCGGTGGTGGTGCGCACCCAACGTCAGACACACCGTTGTAATATGAGGGGCCCTGGGCCTGTACCGCCGGCCACAAGACAGTTTCCCCCCACCCCAGCTCAAACAGTGCTCTACCACTTGCAAAATTATCTCACAGCTCCACCAATGTTTAGTCTATGCGCTGACATCCTTCAATGCCTGCCACTGACAATACTATTGTATTGACATTTTTGTTATGTTAGGCCTTCGATGCCTGTCTGTGGTCACTCCTTCCACTAGGCCTCCACTGACCACACCACTGCTGCCCGTGTACCCCTGTAACCAATTTAAAATTGCCTACAGCCATGTGTTATTATTTTAGGCCTTCGATGCCTGTCTGCGGTGACTCCTTCCACTAGGCCTCCACTGACCACACCACTGCTGCCCGTGTAACCCTGGAACCAATTTAAAATTGCCTACAGCCATGTGTTATTATTTTAGGCCTTCGATGCCTGTCTGCGGTCACTCCTTCCACTAGGCCTCCACTGACCACACCACTGCTGCCCGTGTACCCCTGGAACCAATTTAAAATTGCCTACAGCCATGTGTTATTATTTTAGGCCTTCGATGCCTGTCTGCGGTCACTCCTTCCACTAGGCCTCCACTGACCACACCACTGCTGCCCGTGTACCCCTGGAACCAACATCAGAAAATATAAAAATAAGTATTTTGCTTATAAAAAAGAAAATACTGGAGAGATATCAAATGCAGACATTTTAACATTAAAAACAAACACATACAACAAAAATCTGGTACAGTACTAAAAATGGCCACCAGCTACAATAACTTTCTCCTGCAAGTAGTTAACTGAAAGGTTTTTTCAATTTTAAATACAGATATGGCATCCACCGAGTGTTGTCCTGTCGCGTCTTCTTTATATTATTGCCAAGAAGATGCAAAACAATGAAAATAATAAAATCATTATTTACCAAAAAAATAGAGTAAGTCAAAACCACATTGCAAATAAACATTCATTACAAATAAAGAAGCAGGGCGCGTCCGAGGGTGAGTATATACCTAATAAGAATATAATCACCCTCGGACGCGCCCTGCTTCTTTCCGACAGCCTTCCTTCCTAAGAATCAGCCCTTCCGTGGTGTAGAGAGAGGGTTTGTTACACTCCAAGGTGTTCCCCAGGTTGCCTTTCCTGAGCTTCGATCTTCCGTCTCTCGTTTAGTAGTTGTTGGAAACTACGCTGCATTGGGCCTACAAATTGGGTATGGGGTGTAGAGAGATGTTGTGTTCCACTCCAAGGTGTTCCCCAGGTTGCCTTTCCTGAGCTTCGATCTTCCGGCTCTCGTTTAGTAGTTGTTGGAAACTACGCTGCATTAGGCCTACAAATTGGGTATGGGGTGTAGAGAGATGGTGTGTTCCACTGTAGAGAGATGGTGTGTTCCACTCCAAGGTGTTCCCCAGGTTTCCTCGCCAATGCTTCGATCATCATGCTCTCGTTTAGTAGTTGTTGGAAACTACGCTGCATTAGGCCTACAAATTGGGTATGGGGTGTAGAGAGATGGTGTGTTCCACTCCAAGGTGTTCCCCAGGTTTCCTCTCCATTGCTTCGATCTTCATGCTCTCGTTTAGTAGTTGTTGGAAACTACGCTGCATTGGGCCTACAAATTGGGTATGGGGTGTAGAGAGATGTTGTGTTCCACTCCAAGGTGTTCCCCAGGTTGCCTTTCCTGAGCTTCGATCTTCCGGCTCTCGTTTAGTAGTTGTTGGAAACTACGCTGCATTAGGCCTACAAATTGGGTATGGGGTGTAGAGAGATGGTGTGTTACACTCCAAGGTGTTCCCCAGGTTTCCTCTCCATTGCTTCGATCTTCCGGCTCTCGTTTAGTAGTTGTTGGAAACTACGCTGCATTAGGCCTACAAATTGGGTATGGGGTGTAGAGAGATGGTGTGTTCCACTCCAAGGTGTTCCTCAGGTTGCCTTTCCTGAGCTTCGATCTTCCGGCTCTCGTTTAGTAGTTGTTGGAAACTACGCTGCATTAGGCCTACAAATTGGGTATGGGGTGTAGAGAGATGGTGTGTTCCACTGTAGAGAGATGGTGTGTTCCACTCCAAGGTGTTCCCCAGGTTTCCTCGCCAATGCTTCGATCATCATGCTCTCGTTTAGTAGTTGTTGGAAACTACGCTGCATTAGGCCTACAAATTGGGTATGGGGTGTAGAGAGATGGTGTGTTCCACTCCAAGGTGTTCCCCAGGTTTCCTCTCCATTGCTTCGATCTTCATGCTCTCGTTTAGTAGTTGTTGGAAACTACGCTGCATTAGGCCTACAAATTGGGTATGGGGTGTAGAGAGATGGTGTGTTACACTCCAAGGTGTTCCCCAGGTTTCCTCTCCATTGCTTCGATCTTCCGGCTCTCGTTTAGTAGTTGTTGGAAACTACGCTGCATTAGGCCTACAAATTGGGTATGGGGTGTAGAGAGATGGTGTGTTACACTCCAAGGTGTTCCCCAGGTTTCCTCTCCATTGCTTCGATCTTCCGGCTCTCGTTTAGTAGTTGTTGGAAACTATGCTGCATTAGGCCTACAAATTGGGTATGGGGTGTAGAGAGATGGTGTGTTACACTCCAAGGTGTTCCCCAGGTTTCCTCTCCATTGCTTCGATCTTCCGGCTCTCGTTTAGTAGTTGTTGGAAACTACGCTGCATTGGGCCTACAAATTGGGTATGGGGTGTAGAGAGATGGTGTGTTCCACTCCAAGGTGTTCTCCAGGTTGCCTTTCCTGAGCTTCGATCTTCCGGCTCTCGTTTAGTAGTTGCTGGAAACTACGCTGCATTAGGCCTACAAATTGGGTATGGGGTGTAGAGAGATGGTGTGTTCCACTGTAGAGAGATGGTGTGTTCCACTCCAAGGTGTTCCCCAGGTTTCCTCGCCAATGCTTCGATCATCATGCTCTTGTTTAGTAGTTATTGGAAACTACGCTGCATTAGGCCTACAAATTGGGTATGGGGTGTAGAGAGATGGTGTGTTCCACTACAAGGTGTTCCCCAGGTTTCCTCGCCAATGCTTCGATCATCATGCTCTCGTTTAGTAGTTGTTGGAAACTACGCTGCATTAGACCTACAAATTGGGTATGGGGTGTAGAGAGATGGTGTGTTCCACACCAAGGTGTTCTCCAGGTTGCCTTTCCTGAACTTCTATCTTCAGGCTCTCATTAAATTGTGGTTAAACGGAACAACTGCATTTGGCGTACTAGTTGGTTTGGGGCCTACTATCGGTGTCTGCTGCTCCTTGCTGTTCTCCTGGTTTCCTGTCCTGAAATTCCGTTTTCAGGCGCTCGTTAAGTAGTTGTTAATGTTAGACTGCATTTGGCCTACTAGTTGGGTTGGGGCCTACTATCGGTGTCTGCCACTCCTTGCTGTTCTCCTCCACTGAACAAAGCTGTGCCGCCTGTTTACTACTGTTGCCAATTTTGAACTGCATTTCGACTACTTACTGATTTGGGCCTACTCTCTGTGTCAGCCTCTCATTCCAGTTGTCCTCCACTGCAATGCCCCCTGATTAGTCCTGTGTTACCAATTTTGAACTGCATTTAGCCCACTTTATTCTTTGGGCCTATATCTGTGTTTCCTCCTCATCCTGCCCATTGCCCAGCCAGTGATAGATGAGTCTGCTGGTACATTGACCCATAACGCAACATTTCCCGTGCACGCTACACTGCAAGATTGTGACCCTGCTGAAAGTCAGGTCCCCCTTCCCGCATACCATACCACCTTACACGGGGACAAACAGGAAGGTGCAGATGAAAGTGCAGGTTCCTTCATCAGGTGGGGGGAGGAATACTAGTTGGCGACGTCACTGGCACAGGGCCTCTCATGGTACGCAAAAGTGTTGCTGCCGGTGGGAGGCGCCCCCGCCGTGCAAACACACCGCTGTACTTTGAGGGGCCCTGTGCCAGTGCCAATGCCAACGAGTGGGCCCCCCCTGCTTGCTCAGGTTCACAGCACTTGCAAAGTTGAAATACTTACCTCTCCCTGCTCCACTGCCGTGACGTGGTCCAGATTTCCTGGGCCCACTAATTACTTGAACCAGCCCTACCCACCACAACTTTAGCCAAATGACCCCCAATTTCAAATTCCTTCCAATTATTATAAGGTAAATTACACTTGACAAGCTTCATTAAGAAGAATGGATGGTTTTGACATTAAAATGGGCACTCTAGGTGTTTTCCTGGCCCCCACTCACTGCCGACTATGCTGCCCCATTGACTTGCATTGGGTTTCGTGTTTCGGTCGATCCCGACTTTACGTCATAATCGGCCGATTTCACTCGACCCGACTTTTGAGATAGTCGGGTTTCGCGAAACCCGGCTCGACTCTAAAAAGGTCAAGGTCGCTCAACTCTAGTTACCAATATAGAAAAAATCCTTTTATTCAGCATTTTGTTCATTTTTTTTCATCAATTTTGTGTAAGGACTTTTTTTGTGAAGATGAAGCAGAAGTCCAGCATGGGTGATTGATATCCATAAAAAATAACTTTTATAACATTTTCAATAAAAGCACATAAGTCCAAATCCATCTTTATATCCAGAGACACAAAAACGGGTAGTTCTTACCAATGACAGTCACAGGCTTAAAGTGCATTTAAAATCATACGCATTTCAATGGTCGTGCCGCCTTCATTGTGATAGAAATAAATGAATGAATGAATGAGAGCTGCTCTAACGGACTAGGCCCAACAGAAACAGGGCAACACCTACAATAATGAGTTTAGAATGGAATTTGCATATACAGATACTATGCTTAAAGGGAATCTGTCACCCCAAAAATCGTATACGAGCTATGGCCACCGGCATCAGGGGCTTATCTACAGCATTCTGAGCCGCAGCAGGAAGACAAGAAGAGAACGTGATCGTATGCAGATGGGAGGTACCAGACCCGGACCGTGATGCCCATCGGACTGGACCGGGACCGCCCCTGGGTGAGTATAATCTAACCTGTTTTTCTTACCTTTCAGGATACATCGGGGGGTTATCTACAGCATTACAGAATGCTGTAGATAAGCCCCTGATGCTGGTGGCCTTAGCTCATATACGTATACATATACATTTTTGGGGTGACAGATTCCCTTTAAGGCAGGAGAAAAAAAAAAAAAAATTATAACTTATCATTCATAATAATTCATAAGATCCTGCCAGATATTCATGCCTAGGGGGCTCTGGATGTAAGTTGATACATCCACCATATCTCCCCCTCGAAATGGAGCTTTAACCCTTTCAATACTGAGGACCTCAAATGAGCTGATGGATTTTGAACTTATGTGCTTTTAATGAAAATGGAATAAAAGTTATTTTTATGGATATCACCCACGCTGGACTTCTGCTTCATCTTGATACTACTTGCAGCACTGCATGATCCACGCGGTGGGACAGGAGAAGAGGTGAGCTGATCTTTGTTGCATCTTTCTGACTTTTTTTGTGTTCTTATAGAAAGAAACAATTTACCCTGTTTCTAGAGGATCTCAATGCTATTAACCATATAACTGAGGTTTAGGAGCAGATTTGAGGATACCTGTTTGAACTTTATAGATGTACTAGTTTCTTTGGTTGATGATAAATTGGTTAATATGGAAAAGCCCTCTGAGACCCAACGTGAAATTACACTGAATGATTACTGTGCAAGAGCATTACTAAGATATTCCTGTCAAGATAATCATGCAGTCTGAATTGTCAGCTGATAACTAAATAAACAAGTGTTTGGTACAAAATATCAACTTTCTCAGAAGTGCATCATCCTGTGTAAACAAGTCTATGGGTGTGGAACTCTATTAGTCTAGGTATGCTTGTGCAAACAAAGGCCAATTAGTAACCAAGTAGCCGAGTATAAAGATCCTTAGAGAGGACATTTCACTAAATGTTTCATGTTAAGTTAGATGTAGTACAATAGTGGCTGCAGAGTGGAATAATTTGTTGTTTTTAATTTTGCCTCTCTGTTGAGGGGATATTACAAAAAGTAAAACAAAGTATTTGGCACTTAATGAGTAACACAAAGTGGGTGTTATCAGAGCTTTCACTGGGGGTGTGTACTTCTTCCCCCTGTATGATGCTGACCAATCATAAGCAGGCAACAACACTCAAAGGCAAGAACACCACGCCTCCAGTACTGGAACCCAATGTATATTCACACATAGAAATTGGACACAATATTACACTGTACATATGGGCTAATAATATTGAATACTGTACTTTATTATTTCATTTTGAGTACTGTCCTTTTAGTTGCAGAACTTTGGTGGGAACATGTTGTTCTTGCCTTTCAGTGTTGCTATATTTTGCACACACTCATAAGACAAAAATGTCACACTGTATACAGAGAAAAGAAATTATGTAAAGCCATTGTACAATTCTTTGTTCAATATATTAATATGTGATGATGCAGCAGCTATTCCAGCCAATATCCAGTTTGATGCTACACAGCATGCCTTTTTCTCCCACATAAGACAGACAGCATTCCAAAAATGACAGAAGGCAGCATTGTCAAAGTGTGAACTCCAGCCAACAGCATTCTCTCTTTCTACATATTTACCAGTACTCTCCCAGCTTTTGTAATACATTACATATATTAAGCCAGTGAATATCAAAGAAAATGTTAAGAGTAGACATATAGCACAACATGATTCAAAAACAGGCTTCTCTTACCCAAGTAGTTTTTGCATTTCAAAACACCATAAACTCTACAAAAGGGAAAACAACATTTTTACGCAACCAGAATTTTTGAGACTTTTAGCATTTTTATACCAGCCTCGTCCACCTAGAGTAAAGGGGTGGAATTGTAAGGTGTGCCAAATTCATTAAAGGGAAGGTACCGCGTTTGTAGATCGTTAATAAATCAATGTAATGTAGCATAACATGCTGTTATAACCAAGTTTTTATTGCATTTGAAACATATTTTGTGTGTTATAGGAGTTTAAAGAAGACCTGGGGGATGACATCTTGCTTTCACAGTAGCAGCATGACACGGTCAGTGTCATAATACGGCACCCCATGGTAATAGGAGATAACAGACAGATGCCTATCTATTGTAATAGAACTGTCACTGCTGTGAACTGGGCATGCCTCTGTTGGCTGCACAATTCATAGTAGTGGGAGTGTTCTGCTGCCATGTTCATGGAGCCCTAGGATTTGTTAACATAAGCTGTACTTCTTCTAGCAGAACAGATCCTAGATTGACAGCTGACTGGAGTAAAATGCAGGAAAAAAGCAAGGCAGAATAGCAGAAACATCAAGGAGGGACAGTGTACCATTAGCATCATTGGAATAAAGGTACCGTCACACAGCAACTTTGCAACGAGAACGACAACAATATGTGACGTTGCAGCGTCCTGGATAGCGATTTCGTTGTGTTTGACATGCAGCAGCGATCTGGATCCCGCTGTTATATCGCTGGTCGGAGCTAGAAGTCCAGAACTTTATGTGGTCGCTAGACCGGCGTCTATCGTCATGTTTGACATCAAGAGCAACGACGCCAGCAATGTTTTTACATGGAGTGAGAACGATGAGTGAGTCGCCGTTACGTCACTGGATCGCTCCTGCATCGTTCTGGAGTTGCTGTGTTTGACGTCTCTACAGCGACCTAAACAGCGACGCTCCAGCGATCTAGTTTAGGTCGGATCGTTGTCTATATCGCTGCAGCGTCGCTTAAGGTACCTTCACACTAAACAACTTCAGAACGATATCGCTAGTGATCCGTGACGTTGCAGCGTCCTGGCTAGCGATATCGTTGTGTTTGACACGCAGCAGCGATCAGGATCCTGCTGTGATGTCGTTGGTCGCTGCAGAAAGTCCAGAACTTTATTTCGTCGCTGGACTCCCTGCAGACATTGCTGAATCGGCGTGGGTGAAGCCGATTCAGCGATGTCTTCACTGGTAACCATGGTAAACATCGGGTTACTAAGTGCAGGGCCGCGCTCAGTAACCCGATGTTTACCCTGGTTACCAGCGTAAAAGTAAAAAAAAACAAACACTACATACTTACCTTCTGCTGTCTGTCCCCGGCGCTCTGCTTCCTGCACTGGCTGTGAGCGCCGGTCAGCCGGAAAGCAGAGCGGTGACGTCACCGCTGTGCTTTCCGGCCGCTGTGCTCACAGCCAGTGCAGGAAAGCAGAGCTCCGGGGACAGACAGTGGAAGGTAAGTATGTAGTGTTTTTATTTTTTTTTACTTTTACCATGGTAGCCATGGTAAACATCGGGTTACTAAGCGCCGCCCTGCGCTTAGTAACCCGATGTTTACCCTGGTTATCGGCATCGTTGGTCGCTGGAGAGCTGTCTGTGTGACAGCTCTCCAGCGACCAAACAGCGACGCTGCAGCGATCGACATCGTTGTCGGTATCGCTGCAGCGTCGCTAAGTGTGAAGGTACCTTTAGTGTAACGGTACCTTAAGAGCTGTCAGCTGCTGGACAGGAGCTGTGATTCATCCCTTCCTAAGATAAGATAAGGAGCTGCAGTGTATGACCAGATATTGTGGAGGGGAGTAATAGAATCATGTCATCTGCGTGAGAGAGACTGATGGGAGAGAGAGAGACAGTAACTGCTGGTGATAGCAGATCAGAGGGTGGTCACCCACAAAATGGCAGTGCCCTGTGGTGCTACTCTTCATTAAGCCCCAGGGATACTAGACCACCCAAAAGGGGAGGAAAATGGTGATGTCAGCAGTTACTGCCCCAATTTTGCTGCAGTACAGTAAAGCTGGTAAGTCTTACTATAGCTACATGAGGTCAAAAATGGAAAATGCTCACCCTAGTGGTAAATACATATATTTGTAAGAAAATATATACTATTTTTCATATAGAAATGTTTGCAAACAGTGCAAACATTGCATTAATACATTTTAATTACTATTTTAAGCTTGATTTCACACAAAAAACAAAATACAAGAAAACTGGTGGCACCTTCCCTTTAAGCAAATGAAGATCCCTATTAAAAATCCTAACTTAAAACGTAAGTTTTATTAGATACCAAGAAAAGGGGGACACTACTTAAAACACATGAAACTAGTGTGTGATTAGTAAGTAAAGCACTTGAAGGGCCTACTAATATTGGAAAGTGCTAGTGCTTAATGGGACCTGTTATTTACAATTGCACTTCCTATACATAAGCTTTTGGTAGGCAGGAGCAGCATATTACCCCTTGGTGATTGATATTTCTTAGGCCTATCAGTCCTCATTAACTTAATCTCTTATATTTAAGATTATTGCCTACCTAAAGCAATGGGATCATACAGTTAGGTCACACACTAGTTTCATGTGTTTTTAAGTAGTGTGTCCCCCTTTTCTGGGTATCTAATAAAAATTATGTTTTAAGTTAGGATCTTTACTGGGATCTTCATTTGCCCTTGGAAATTTGTGCGTTATTGATTACCCTATGCTGAATCCAAGACAGCATAGTTTAGTGTGAAATTCATGAAACAGCACATGGCTCAATGAATTGGGTGCATCTTACTCCATCACTTCATTAGTCTGGCAAGCTATTTTTTGACATTTTTTGTGTCATGCACATGAAACTAAGAAGGCATATAGAGTGTGAGGACTTCTGTACTCTTAAACTGTAGGTTCTCCATGTACTGTTGTGTCATCACTCCTTCGAGCCATATTAAAGGTTTAATCTCATCTTAAAGGGAACCTGCCCCCCAGGGCCTATTAAAATAAAATAGCTACCTTCAGCAGCACTAAGGCATTCTGTGAAGGTGGCTCTTATGTTTATTATCCCTAGGAATGCGGAAATAATGACTTTCATAAATTTCCCACCATACCTCTATTGAGTCAGGGAGGTATGTTTTCTCCCCCAACCGCCTCGTGTCCGTTCATCATCCCCCTCTGGCATCCGTGCACTGCCTCCTCTCTTTCTTGTGAAGTCACCGGCGCCTGCGTTCTGCAATCAGTTCTCGGGCATGCGCCGTGTGCGCTGCCCGGGAACTTATATCAGGTGATGTAAGAATATCGTGCCTGCATGTACTGGAGGCCCCAGATCCTGCCCCGCAGTGTATTATAATGTATTCACACTGCGGGGCTGGGAATCTTGTGCCTGCGCAGTGAGGATCGCTGCACCTGTCCCCTTCTCCCTCCACCTCTTTCCTACATCGGAATGCATCGGCCAGAGGGGGATGATGGACGGCTGCGAAGAAAACACCCCTGACTCAATGGAGGTATGGCGGAAAATTTATAAAACTCATTATCTCAGCGTTCCTAGGGATAATAAACATAAGAGCCATCTTCACAGAATGCAGCCTTACTGCTGCTGAAGGTGGCTCTTTTACTTTAATAGGCCCTGGGGGGTGATAGGCAATGCTCAAATCGAGAAATTGAAAAATTATCCGAATTTCATCCATGTGCCATCCACTTTTATACACCAACATTTTAAAATGTGCATGATCATATACCGTTTCTCAGGTTAATAATGGTAATGCAATATGGATATTCTGTAAGGGTTCCAATGTTTTTGCTCAACGATAGACTGAAAGGGCGAGTCTCATCCAAGACTTGGAAGAGAATACTGCATATTGCAATTTATTTCACAGAGACACCAGATCCGCGTGAGAAAAGATCAGTTGAACGGCCGTAGTGGTTCAGAACGGTCGGCGAGCAGTCCGATGTTTACCCCGAACAGCACACATATGTAATATATGCTTATCTGAGCACCAAAGCGATGATTCTGGGAAGAATATTGGTTATATAGTATCTAATAGCAAATCTCTGTTTTCTGTTCTTCCAATACCCAACTGAAATGTGAAATGCTCGTAAAGATGGAGTACAACCTCCGCTGCTGCTATTTGTGCTGCATCAGACATGCAGTGGTGGGGAACCTGTACACGTGTCATCTAATGCAGAACAACATCTTTTTTCTGCTGGATTTGTGACTAATGAACACAGAAAACTTCCATATGAGATAAGAGACCTATTAAAGTACAGTAAGAGGTCTCATGTACCCCTATGACTGTCCTATCCAGGCTCATTACAAAGCAGAGCCATGACATGGCCTCATGTATGAGCCTTTAGTTGCAACTGATTGGAAGGGAGAGGACAATATTTGTAAAATGTTTAACCCCTTCACTCTGGCAATTATTTTCATTTTTCCACTTTTGCTTTTTCCCTCACCTTCTTCCCATAGCTGTAACTTTTTTTTTTTTCTTTCCCTTTTTCCATTGATATTGTCACACGAGGGCTTGTTTTTTTGTGGGACAAGTTGATGTTCTGATGACAATTTACTTAACATGTAATTCTGTACATGCAATGTAAAAAATATAAATTTCACCATAGTATTGGTGGTTTATTTTCTAAAGAATACATTGAGCAGTAAAAATAAAAAAAATGACATGGCAATATTAATGTGGGGATACTAAACCTGCACATATATATTTTTTCTTTTTAATTCTGTTAGTGGTTGATTTTTTTTTTTTTTGTAAAATTTGCAAAAACAAAAAGGGGCCAATTCATGAAGACTAGCGTAGCACATGTCCATACAATGGCAATTGGAAGACACTAAATTCATTAAAAGATGCATGCCACTAAATTAATTTGGCTCAATTTTGCATGCATTTCTGGCATAAAAAATACCGGCACTTTTGATAAATTGCGATGGCAGAATTTCATCAGAAGACCACAAAACCCCTTTAACTTTGGAGATCATGTAAATCCAATTAACCTTCAGATACTGCGTTAATATGGAGGTTAATAGTGTACTAAATCTACTGTGTGGCCCCTCTGAAAGTCCGACTGCAGGGAGTAAATAAACTTTATTACTTATGGCAGCCCATGGCTTTCAGTCAGAGTTGTGGCTTCAGTCACTGCTCAGCACATAGTGAGAGGTGGCTGTAACCATGCCCAGGCACTGACTGAAAACTGGCTCTGCACTGATGAGGTGATTGTCAGTCAGTGCAGGGGGGTTGGTTACAGCTATCGGTCACTATGGACAGAGCAGTGACTGAAGCTGCACCCCTATGACTGAAAGCCCAAGGCTGCCGGGAGGAATAAAGTTCATTTATTTACGATAGAGGGGGTTTTACTGTTGCGGCCAAAAAAGCTTTAGAGTGCTACCCACCTGCAGATTAATAGCATTTTTTGACATGATAGGTTATTCCCATGTTTGCATATAGAGATAATAGGGAATTTGAACAAGCACACACCTAGGGACACAGTTTGATGATGGGTTCAGGGAGGGGGGGCGTATTGTGCTTCTACAGGATTGATAAGATCAGCTCTTCAGGAGCTGAGAGGGAATGGGAGGGTGAGGGAGGCAAGAAGAGAACTGCTGTATAAAAAATAATGGGCTGGAGAGGGAGATTATGAATTAACTCCTCTCTCCTGGAATGTAGCTACTGAGAACACTGGGCCAGGGTCTGAGCAGGCATTAGTGGCTGAGATCCATAGAAACAAACTGTATATTATGAAAGATAAAAGCTGTCCTTGCAGGAGAACAGAAGTTAGAAAAAGCAAGTCAATTGTAAACTTGCTTATTTTCATGCTGTCCAACTAAAAAGTTTTAAATTCTGACATTTATCTGCAGGGTTTGTTAGTAAATAGCAAGTCCTTAATAAATGAGAAGTTCTTCTGGCCTTCATAAATAGGGGCACAAGTGTGAAATCAGAATTTTGAAAAAAAGAAATTGGCAAAGAAGAAGCAAAATAATTTTTTTTTCTGAATAGGAAAAAAGTCAAACATCAATATCATATTTTAAGAACAAAAATAAGAACAATGACGGTTAATTTATGGGAAAATTTAATGTTATAATTTATAATCCAGATGGAACTTGGCAAAAGCCAAGTAAATTGGACTAAGTGTAGAGCAAGCTGTTAGAACTTGCCTTTTGATTTCCAGAATTGAAGCATAATGCTTCACTAATGATACAGTCAATTTAGCACCTTGCTGAACGTCTGTCATGATGTCTGTGGATTTTGAAGAAAGTGCAATATACTATGCTCGTTATGTGGATTTTTCTGGAGTACGAACATTATTCAGTCTCATTTCCTTTGCCATGTAAATTGCACTAACGTTAATTAAAAAGGGAATGCTTATTTAATGTAAATCTTTTAGACTATTTAAAAAATGAATCACACATTACAGCATACAGTTTAGGCTCTGCTTAAAGAGGTTATATGGGACTTTTTTTCCCCATAAGGTTAAGCTAGTAGTTACTATCTATCTGCCTGCTCTGCCCTGTAACGATCTCTATAGGTTCAGAGGGGTCACAGACAGCTTCTGGTGGCAATTCTCCTGCTTCCTGTTTGGCAGGGGTGGGGGATCTTTTCTCTGCCAAGGGCCATTTGGATATTTATACCTTTCTTCGGGGGCCGTACAAACTCCGCCCACACAGTACATCCTGACTCCAGCACTGGTGTCAGGACGTAATCTTTCATTGCATGCCCTTCAGTGTTCAGTAGTGAACACTGCATGTGTGTGCTAACAGAGCAAGGAGAAATTAATGAGCTGGTAGCAATCAAAATACAGCTCCCTGCCCAAGAATGCAGTCCCTGAGAATCTGCCCGGGGGCCTGATAAAAGGGTCATCGGCGGTCATAAATGGCCCGGGGGCCTGAGGCTCCCCACCTCTTACAGTGTAAGGTCACGTAGACTGAGCAGTTCCTTTTTGTTCCACTTTCCACTCTGCTCTGTCAATAGGGCATCACTGCCATCATCATGTCAATTGACACATGGCTCCCCACTGCCTAACTGCAGCAGCAACTATCTGTCAAAAAGTGGTTAGACCTATATGAAAAAAAGTCACAGATAACCCCTTTATAATTTTACATCTACACAATGTTAAAACAGATAAGACATTACATTTAGTCTTCCTCTGAAAATTAGTAATTTTTGTCTGTGTGCGTCAGGAAAATTAGATTGTAAGCCCCATGTTTGACTGAACTATATAGATGCATTCTAAGGTGCACTGCTACTGCTGTAATGCAGGTGTCTGGATGCAACGCACAGAGAACACGAGGCGGGTATTGTCAGGAATCGATATAGTTCTATTTGTATATAGCAGTAACAATACAGTGATATAAGTAGCTCTAGACAATTAGTGTTAGTAACTGTGCAAATCAACATTAAAATGAACAACAACAAGTTTGGAATAGCAAAGAAAGTCTGTCATTTATATAATGTTAATGTTCTTTTCACAAAGGGCGTGCGCCCAGTCGTGGAAGTCACCACTTAAGTTTTTTTATGCAGCTCTGGCCCTAGTGGGGCTCACCAGGTTTTGATGTAACCAACCATTCAAAAGTTTAGGGTCACCCAGATTATTTTGTGTTTCCCGTGAAAACTCATACTTTTATTAATCAAATGAGTTGCCAAATGAATTGAAAATCTAGTCCAGACATTGACAAAGTTTGAAAAAAAAGATTTTTTTGGAAACAATTTTCTCCTTCAAACTTTGCTTTTGTCAAAGAATGCTCCTTTTGCAGCAATTACAGCATTGCAGATCTTTGGCAATCTAGCAGTTAATTTGCTAAGGTAATCTGGAGAAATTTCACCCCATGCTTCCAGAAGCCCCTCCCACAAGTTGGTTTGGCTTGATGGGCACTTTTTGCGTACCATACGGTCAAGCTGCTCCCACAACAGCTCAATGGGGTTGACATCTGGTGACTGCGCTGGCCACTGCATTACAGATAGAATACCAGCTGCCTGCTTCTTCCCTAAATAGTTCTTGCATAATTCGGAGGTGTGCTTTGGGTCACTGTCCTGTTGTAGGATGAAATTGGCTGCAATCAAGCGCTGTCCACAGGGTATGGCATGGCGTCTCCTCGTGGATCTTCTTGGCTTGATCGTCGGCAGAAGTTTTACAGGTTCGGGGAGGCAAGGACTAGGCCTCAGCGATGGACAGGCGACGTTGGGTCTCGCGGGAATCCTGGTCCTGAACAGCATAGGCGGAACTTCTCCTGATGGGAATCTGGAACTTGCCAGGTGTTGACTGGCACCTTGGTGGTGTAGGCCTGCCATGCTGATCTCAGCAGCATGCCTGGAGCATGTCTGCTCCACTCTCTTCCCTGGAGTCAAATATGCCTGCAGTTTGGTGCACAGGACTTTTATATAAAATGATCAAGTCCAGCACACAAAGTCGCTCCCCCTGCAAATCTTCTAGCACAATTTTGTTCTGCTGGATTTCTCCTGGCCAGCAGATGCAGTCTCTCCCAATTAATGGCATGTCTTGCACGGGCTCTTCAGGAATATCACTGCTTCCTATTACACTACTGCTACTACTATTGCTACAGGAACACATGGGCTACTTGCACAGTGAACAAGTCTGTATGATCATGTTCACACACCACCAAGAAACCTGAAGACACAAAAGAGAATAGTAAAACCAAAAACACTCAGTTTGAAAAAATGTTGCAGTAATCCGCAAGTGCTAGTAAAAGATGTAAAAAACAGGGTATTTGGTTGATACGTTTTTTGCAAAAAATGTATACTAAGCTGCTCTACCTGCAGGTACCAAATACCCTGTTTTTTACATCTTTTACTAGCACTTGCGGATTTCTGCAACATTTCTTCAAACTGAGTGTTTTTGGTTTTACTATTCTCTTTTGTGTCTTCATACTACTATTGCTACTACTGATACTGCTATTACCACTGATACTACTGATACTGCTATTATTGCTACTACTGCTGTTACCGTTTTCACAAAATGTTCTCACTTCTGAAAGTAAAATAAAAATCTGGTGGAAGAACAGTGAGTCAAACGTTTAATGCAGATAAACTGTGATTCAATAGTCCATTATACAGGGTGCAAAAAAAAAGATGTTTTTCCTCAAAAATTGTTAAATTCTGTAGTTAAATAAAACAATATTTAATGAGTGACTTGATATTCCAAATTTTGAACAACCAGCTTTACAGAAGATTGTAACTACTCCACCTGAACAGAGAAGGATTTAAAAAGCATAAATAATCGCACCTGGGCCCAGTGTAATCGACAGTTCACATGTACATATATCCCACCACTGGTTCATTCTCTGCCAAGTACCAGTATTTTGTTAGGCAAATATTACTACTTCAATCACATCTCAAGTGCCCTCAGTGCAGTAAATATACCATGTTAAAAATTGTTATTTCTGGCTGAATGCCACTGGAAGCATTAACCCCATTATAGTAAAATAGAAAATAGTACTTGTCCCTACCAGGGGCAATGGCTACAAATGAATAATGATAATATAGCAGGAGTGTATCAAGTGTTTCATCTAAGGAAAAAAGTAGCAGTGGACAAAGCTTATGTTTTTGCTTTTGAACTGAAACCAACATGTACATATGAAAATGAACAAACCGCCACAGAGTTTATTCTTCCCACATGTCCATATGTTCATCCATGTGTGAGTGAGTCTGGATTGTGAGCCCCATGTGACACTATAAAACGTTAACTCAAGGGAGCTGGCCACTATCACCCAGTGCACTCTTGCTGCTGCTAACATTCCATGAAAACAAGGAAAAATAAATGTCATTAAATGTTTTTATTGTGCAGGAGACTTGGGGGATAATAGCAGTGAAATGTAAACACTGATCATACAGAACATTATAACCACTGGCAGGTGAAGAAAATACGATCATTTATCTTATCACAAGGACTCCCACCACTCTAATATTGAAATCTTATCTTAAGGTTAGAGTCATCATTTTTAACAAAAAAAAGATTAACACTTTAAAACTGGCTATGAATCAAAGGTGTCCGAACACAAAGTGCACCATGGCTTGGTGCATGGGTTTTGGGCAACTACAGATTAGTCAGAGTGTCCAGGTTGACCACTGTCAAAGGCACCTACAAGAATCAGAACCCCAAATTTCTTTTTAAGTCTCTCCTGAGCACGAAGACACTCCACATGTTGGGGGAAAACTATTGTTTGGGCAGACAGCAGGGCTCAAAATGGAATTAGTGCCGCATAACTTTTTGATCCCCTATATGTCTGGAATCGAGACTGGATGCCATATCGCGCTTGGAGAGCCCCAGATTAGCCTAAATATAGGAAACCCCCAAGTGACCCCATTTTGGAAACTAAACACCTCAAGGAATTTATCTAGATGTGTAGAGAGCACCTTGAAACTTGCTTCACAGACGTTTATAAAACAAAGCCATAAAAATAAAAATAAATTTTGAACAAAAATGTTCTTTTAGCCCCAATTTTTTTTTACTTTCCCAAAGGTGACAAGAGAAAACAGACCACAAAATTTGCTGTACAATTTCTCATGAGTACCCAGATACCCCATATGTGGGGGAAAACTACTGTTTGGGCACATAGTAGGGCCAGGAAAGGAAATAGCGCTGTCTGGAATGGATTGTGAATGTCATGTCACATTTGGAGAGCCCATGACATGCAAAAGCAGCCGAAATAGACCCCTCCAGGAAATCATCTAGGGGCTATTTAGCATTTTAAACCAACAGGTGATTCATGAAACTTTTTAACATTTAGATGCGAGAACAAAAAGTATATTTTTTTCCCACTAAAATAAAGTTTTAGCACCAAATCTATAATTTCTACGGGTAATAGGAAAAATTGGACCCCACAATTTGTTATGCAATTTCTCGTGATTGTGGCAGTACCACACGTGATACACGTCCGTTTAAGCACACGGCAGGGATCGGATTGGAAGGTGCACGCACTACTTGGCTTTCAGAAGGCATTTGAATATATTGATGGCTCCATTAGCTGAGCCCTTTATTACTAGAACAGTAAAAAAAAAAAACATGTGACCCCATATTGGAATCTTCAATGCCTAAGGAATTCATCTAGGGGTGTAGTGAGGATTTTGAACACATAGATGCTCACCAAATTTTATAACAGTGAGAAGAGAAGATACTTTTAGTGTCACAAGCCTAAATTTTGCATTTGCAGCAAATTTGTCAGATACACAAGGTGCAACTGGACCCCATAATTTATTGCGCAATTTCTCTCAAATGTGGTGATGCCCCATATGTCGTCAGAAATTCCTGTTAGGCAACACATCAGGACTGAGAAGGAAGGAGCTATTTGGCTTTTGGAAAACAGATTTTGCCAGAATAGTTTGTGGGTAACATTTATGGAGCCCTAAAAGTGCCAGAATAGCTGAAAAAATGCAAAAGTGACCCCATTATAGAAATTACACCTCTCAATTAATTGACAGACAGCTGTAGTGACTTGCTTTTAACATCCACACCGAGCTTTAGTCTGGAGAATGGCAAATCTGCCAGTTATGTGCCTATACATTGTGCCCCCATACATTGTACCCAGCTTGTGCCTCCGGCGATGCGCACCGCGTATATTGTAAAGTGTGCTCTCCTCGCCACAATAATACCAAACATGTGGCTGCTTACTGTGGGACCAGCACAGTGAGGCTCAGAAGGAGGGGGCATTTGGATTTGGGAGCAGTTTCCCTTTTCCGGAGTCTTTGTTCTACCAGTAATAAGGGACCCTTTATATTTCCAGTGACAGATGACGGACCTGAGTGGGGGCTGGTTTTGTGCAGGATAAATTAGGGCCTTTATTGGTAACATTTTAGGGTGCATACTCTTTTTACATTATTTCCAAAATAAGGCAGGGATCACATTTTTATGTTCTTGGAGAAGAAATTACAATCGGGCTTTCGGTGTAAATCTCACAAAAATGTGATTTAGATGAAATCCCAAAAGAACCACCAACCATAATGAGGCAGATGGAGACACTTTGGACTTCATTTGGTGTCTGTTCTGGTGGAATCCATCTTTTTAAGTGTTCACAAAACTGTGGTCAACCATACGTGTGTGCTAAAAAGACACCAACAATGATGGGAAACTGCCGGAACACAGGCAAGTCTAAAGTGACTCCATCTAGTCAATCTATTCAGTCTATTGCAGCTAATGTACAAGGGTATTTCCACAAAGAACAGGAATTTAGAATCTAAAAGCCGTGGTGGCAAATGTGAAAATTTCAAGATTTCTATTTTTCATACAGGTTGTGGTAAAGGGAAACAAATTGACAAAAAATATATATTTAATACACAAATCAGATTTAAACAACAGGAAATTTTCTGACGACACACTCCCTTCAAAGGATGTCTTAATACCACACAAAATCTTCAGATGTCTTGAAAAATCAATGTCTTATTGGCAAGGTTGTAGTCTCAGTGCCCATTTTGGTGGAGTCAGTATAAAATGGACCGACTTTGAAAAAATATAATAATTGAATACAGTAGTTCAATGCAGTATATGCTGTAAATTTTCTCATAAGAATTTGGGAAAGTTATGAAGTGTCTGCTCTATTCCTGATCTAAGGATCTCGGCTTTCATTGTATTTTTCGGACTATAAGCCGAACCGGACCATAAGACGCACCTCAAATTTTCAGAAGGAAAATAGGGAAAAAAAATTATATGTCAAATGGGGGTCCGTCTTACAGTTTGAATTCAGCTTACCAGGGAAGGGATTGGCACAGGTGGAGAAGTGGTCACAGGGGTCCTTCAATGGTCCAGGCTGGTGCAGTGACCTCCACGAAATCCCATCCTAAGCTGGTGCAGTGGTGGCGGCTCTGTGCTGGGGCAGGGGCTCTGTGCCTGGGCTCTGTGCTGTGGCTCTGCTGCAGCAGGGGGCTGTGATCTGGGGCAGTAACAGTGGCTCTCTAAGCTCCTTGGTAGGCTCTGCCGGCATTTCGTCAAAGCCCAGAGTCCCCCGCACATCCGTTACTGCCATGTTGCGGTGGCCTCCGGGAACATGGCCACTGGGTCAGGGGGCGGCGCATGCTCAGATTCAAATCTCGGCAACAAGATCTTGTCACGAGATATTGTCTCCCGAGATCTCGGGACAAGATCTGAATCTGAGCATGTGCCGCCCCCGGCCCAGTGGCCATCTTCTCGGAGGCTATGTTCCTGGAGGCCACTGCAATATGGCAGCAATGGATGTGCAAGGCCTCCAGACTCTGACGAAATGCCACCACATCACAGAGCCCTGCCGCACTGCCACAGCCACACCAGCCTGGGAAGGGAGCTGCATCGTGACCGCCGCCGCTGCCACCGCCACAGGATTTGTAAGTATATTGCGAACATAAGACGCAGCCCCATTTCCCCCAAAAAAAATTTGGGAAAAAAGTGCATCTTATGGTCCGATATGGTAGTTTAGATGAATCTGGGCTACAGGTTATTTGCATGCTCAATAGTGAGGCAGGGCTGTGTAGGTGGGGAAATTGTGAAGTCAGAGGTTTGGCTTACCAACCCCACAGCCTTGCTTGTTGGGTTAGAGTTGGTTTGGTAGGAGATAGGGGACTATGCAGTATTATTTAGATGGTTTTAATGTTATGGTTGATCAATCTATACCCTCACAGTGGCTAATATTGGGGCCACAAGAGTCATTATTGCAGACTCTGTTGTCAATAATATCACTACAGTTTCCTAATTTGCCCACTTATTACAGGGTGGGCAAAACGTGTAGAGACTAGTGGTGAGCGAGTTATACTCATTGCTCGGGTTTTCCTGAGCATGCTCGGGTGGTCTCCGACTATTTGTGAGTGCTCGAAAATTTAGCTTTTGTCGACACAGCTGCATGATTTGCAGCCACTGGACAGCCTGAATACATGTGAGGAATGCCTGGTTGCTAGGGAATCCCCACATGTATTCAAGCTGTCTAGCAGCTGCAAATCATGCAGCTGTGTCGACAAAAACAATCTCCGAGCACTCACAAATACTCGGAGACCACCCGAGCATGCTTGGGAAAACCCGAGCAACGAGTACACTTGCTCATTACTAGTAGAGACATGTTAGGCAGGAGATACAGTGTTCACTGAATGCCAGCTATAGATAGAAATTAGCAGAGCACCAACGAATTCCCCTAGGGCAGTATCTATCTTCAGGCAACAATTTACAATATATTGTTTCTTTTTTATTAGTATCTAGCAACTAATCATTGTCTAACATTATACATAGGATAAGTTGGCCATGGGAATATAATATTTCCTAATTGGCCTCTGCATATCAGAAGTGCAATATTTTCTATTCTATGTCGCTGGATACATATGCACCAAGCACAGTAAAAATGACAATGCTATATCTTAATATATTTGAATAAACGTTAGATTTGATCATAATAGTCCACTCAGGACAGTGATATAATTTTAATATTGTAGATATACTGTATATTTTGCGGGTTATATTCTGTGGCAATTGTAGAAAAACAGAAGCCAGATGTGTCAGCAGAGGACTCGGTTTCTTTCCCATCAGCTCGATAGTAGGTCTCCAGTAAATGTGTGGAATTTTTTTTCTTTTACTCAATGAAACTTAATGCTCCTTTATGATTCATTTTGTAAGGAAAATGTGTACATGTCTACCGAGATTATTTGAAAACAGCAGACTGCATGGCTACGAGCGTGACTATACACCCGTGGTAATGGGCCTAATTTCATGCAGGACAGCGGTCTTCATCATGCGGAGATAATAAATCGGGCGATTGCCCTTGTGTTTGCACCCCATCACTGCCACACTGAGTCCCTAGTACACTGAGCATACTTTAATACATTCTCAAATTACAGTCTCTTGTCAGCAGGATATATTTATCCACAGGGCATTTAATTACTGGTAATGAGTGCCCTATAATTACAGAGAATGGCTGGAGCTGCAAAGATGAAAGTAAAACTATCACTTCGGATTGTACAGAGGAGTTACAGTGAATTACGTACACTACAAAAGTCTGACATTTTATCCCAACATTTATTGCCTGTGCCCAAATCACTGATTTTATTTCTTAGAACAGTCCATGTTATCAATAGCCACACAGTAAAATACTTCGTATTCCTTGTATGATCATTTTCCTTTAAAAAAAAAATGGATATACTAAAATGTATTTTATTGAAGTTTCAATGAGGACTCATTTCTGAACGCATCACCCGATAAATTCTGCCCAGACTGTGGGCAGCATGAATCAGAGCGATTGCAGCCAGGTATATTTTTGTCTGAAGCGCTTCTCAGAGATAACAGGCATCGGTTCATCAAGGAGTTTATACCAGGTTTTCACACTAGCCCTAAACAGCTTTGCCAAAATGGGTAAAGCAAGGGTGGAATGGGGCATGGCTAAGCCATAAAAATGGCCACCACTGTAGTGGCATAAATTTCACCAGTCGTTTAGATGCCAGTTGTAAGATGCATCTAATTCATTAAAATGCCACTCCAGCGGTTTTCTTTCAGTGCTGGAATGGGGCTTCTAATGTAGGGTCCCTTACATTACAGTTGGCTGTAGTGGTAACGTTGTGACTATATTGCACATCACTACTGCAGCTGATCACTGACTTCAGTGGACCTTGTTGTCTACATCAGCAGAGCCACTGAGCTTAGTAACTGGCTGCAGTGTTGATGCATGCTACCAGTGGAGGGCGAGTATTATCTGGCTTTCTTATTTTACATAATATCAAATGTTTGGGGACCACTTCTTAAAAAAAGAAACCCCCTGTTAGAAAAAGGTGTCATCATTTGTTATCAATGAACAATGGACACGTCATGCCCATCAAATATCAAAACCTCATATAAGTTTGTAATCAATAAAAAAATAAAATATGAAAAATAAATTATTTTCATAATTTTGTAAGAAACTTCTGCTACTTTTAAGGGAACCTTTATTTGGACATAGTATTTAATAAATTCTGAACTCCAACTTGTAAATGTGCATAATAAATTCTTAATACCAGAAGCAGGTAAATTACAGATGTAAGGCAAATGTATTATCCCATCATTTTTTTTACATTTTATTAAGAAAATATGTCTGTAAAGAAAATGCAGAAAAAAACTCAGGTACCAAATGTTAATAAATACAATTAAATAAAATGAAAGTTTTTCTGATATATTTTTGTCTCTAACATGATTGTGAGGAATGAGACAGCAAAGTGTGCTAAGTTCAGGAAAAGTATTCAAATGGAAGACATTTAAGAGTAGCAGATTCTGTGTAAAACTGTGTATCATATATTATTATTATTATTATTATTATTATTATTATTATTATTATATTATTAGCTGTAAAAATAAAAAATCACATTTTCTTCATAAAAATTATCTTTTTGCCAGCAATTTTTTATTTTCCCATGGCTAACAGGAGAAAGTGGATGCCAAAAGTTGTTTTGCAATTCGTCCTGAGTATGCTGATTCCCCATATGTGGTAGTAAACTACTGTTTGGGCGCATGACAGAGCTCAGAAGGAAAGGAGCACCGTTTGACGTTTTCAACACAGAATTGCCTAGAATTGAGATTAGACGCCATGTCGCATTTGGAGAGCCCCTGATGTGCTTTTACAGTGGAAACCCCCCACAAGTGACCCCATTTCACTCTACCCCTCCACCAGACCTATCCATCAATGTCAATGGCTGCTCACTATCCCCAGTCCCACACGCCCGGTGCCTCGGGGTGATCCTCGACTCTGCCCTCTCTTTCAAGCCAAATATCCAAGCCCTTGCCTCCTCCTGTCGTCTCAAACTCAAAAATATTTCCCGGATCCGTGCTTTCCTTGACCGCAACACTGCAAAAACGCTAGTGCATGCCCTTATCATCTCCCGCCTCGACTACTGCAACCTCCTACTCTCTGGACTCCCCTCTAGCACTCTGGCACCACTCCAATCCATCCTACACTCTGCTGCCCGACTAATCCACCTGTCCCCCCGCTATTCCCCAGCCTCTCCCCTGTGTCAAGCCCTTCACTGGCTTCCTATCGCCCAGAGACTCCAGTTCAAAACCCTCACACTGACATACAAAGCCATCCACAACCTGTCTCCTCCATACATCTGTGACATGGTCTCCCGGTACCTACCTACACGCGACCTCCGATCCTCCCAAGACCTCCTTCTCTACTCCCCTCTCATCTCTTCTTCCCATAACCGCATCCAAGACTTCTCCCGTGCTTCCCCCATACTCTGGAACTCTCTACCCCAACACATCAGACTTGCGCCTACCATAGAAACCTTCAAAAAGAACCTGAAGACTCATCTCTTCCGACAAGCCTACAGCCTGCAGTGATCCTCAACCTACTGAACAGCCGCACAGCCAGCTCTTCCCTCTCCTAGTGTATCCTCACCCACCCCCTGCAGACTGTGAGCCCTCGCGGGCAGGGTCCTCCCTCCTTATGTACTCGTGTGCCTTGTTATCTGCTCATGTTTAATGTATTTGTCTATATTTGCCCCGTATTCACATGTAAAGCGCCATGGAATAAATGGCGCTATAAAAATGTATAATAATAATAAAATAATAATAATATATGATATAACATTACACCAGGAGAAAATGTATTCTTAATTATGCCAAATGTATTAAGGTACCGTCAAACATAACGATATCGTTAACGATATCGTTGCTTTTTGTGACGTAGCAACGATATCGTTAAGGAAATCGTTATGTGTGACAGCGACCAACGATCAGGCCCCTGCTGGGAGATCGTTGGTCGCTGAGGAAAGTCCAGAACTTTATTTCGTCACTGGATCTCCCGCTGACATTGCTGGATCGGCGTGTGTGACACCGATCCAGCGATGTCTTCACTGGTAACCAGGGTAAACATCGGGTTACTAAGCGCAGGGCCGCGCTTAGTAACCCGATGTTTACCCTGGTTACCAGCGTAAATGTTAAAAAAACAAACACTACATACTTACCTTCAGCTGTCTGTCCCCGGCGCTCTGCTTCTCTGCACTCCTCCTGCATCCTGTGTCAGCGCCAGCCAGCCGGAAAGCACAGCGGTGACGTCACCGCTCTGCTTTCTGGCTGACCGGCGCTGACAGTGCAGAGGAAAGCAGAGCGCCGGAGGACAGACAGCTGAATGTAAGTATGTACTGTTTGTTTTTTTAACGTTTACGCTGGTAACCAGAGTAAACATTGGGTTACTAAGCGTGGCCCTGCGCTTAGTAACCCAATGTTTACCCTGGTTACCGGGGACCTCGGGATCGTTGGTCACTGGAGAGCTGTCTGTGTGACAGCTCTCGAGCGACCAAACAGCGATGCTGCAGCGATCGGCATCGTTGTCAGTATCGCTGCAGCGTCGCTTAGTGTGACGATACCTTTATTCAGTAGGCCCAGGGACATGAGCTATTGTTCATATGAGTCTGAATGTTGACTCATGTTGTAGGTTAAATTAATGTTTGTAGCTTTGTTGAATGGCTGCTGACTACCTATTTTATCAGCCCCTTCAAGCTTATTGTTCTGATATCCTTGAGAGACAAAGGTGCAAGTTAATTGAATAATCATGGTGAATACCTGCTGACTATCTATTGTATAATTCCATGTAGCTTGCTGTTCTGCAAACACTGCAGGACAAAATATGGAGGTTAATTGAATACTCGAACAATGAGAGAATGCATCCTCTTACAGACCCCAATTAGGTGTAAGAATGCACTGTATAAGAGCTGTGGACTAAAAAAGGGGGATCTGCCTCTGTTTACAGAGAGACTCTAGAGCAGCGTTCCCCAACTCCGGCCCTCAAGAGCCAACAACAGACCAGGTTTTCAGGATTTCCTTAATATTACACAGGTAATAGGATTCTTGTTTGTCCTGCTGATGCAAGTATCACCTGTGTAACACTAAGGAAATACTGAAAACATGACCTGTTGGTGGCTCTTGTGGACCAGATTTGGGAAAAACTGCTCTAGAGAATAGCAGCCAAGGCTCCATGGCTTCAACCGGATTAATAAAAATTTGGTCCGCTGACCATCACTAAACCCATGGAGACACTTGGAGAACCCAGGTTGGGACAATCAGGTCTCTTGGCCACATACCTCAATGTCAGTTTCCTAAGCTTGCCACAACCTATGTTGCAAGCGGGTGTATGGAGTGGGCGCATGCAGAGAGCCTGTCCCATACCCGCCAGGTGATGGCTGGGTATAACAACCTGGACTTGCAATTAACAATCGTGGGTGGGGTGGAGATCCGCACTAGACTATTAATCTGTTAATTACCACTGTCAATCTCAGCACACCGATGTGCATGAACGCATCCTCAAGCCTCCTAATGGGGCTAACAAGTACATTAAAAATAAGAGTTAAAAAAATATGAAAAAATATGGCAAATAAAAAGTTCAAATCACCCCATTTCCACTCTTTGAAAATAAAGATATTAATAAAAAAAAATAGATGTGGTATCTCCACATTCAGAAAATTCAGATTCATCAAAACACAAAAATAATTACGGTAACCCAAATTGGTGAATGGAAAAAAAAAAAATCAAGAACGCCAAAATCATGTTTTTTCGGTTGTCACAATTCCCCTGAAAATAATTTTTTAACAAGCGATCAAAAAGTCTCATCTATCCCAAAATAGTATTAATAAAAACATTATCTCACCCCTCATAAAAAAGCACATAGCTCCATTGGTGGAAAAATAAAAATGTTACGGGTCTCAAGAAAATGTCGAAAACTCAGTGATTTTTTGTTGTTGCAAACTTAAGATTATTTTTTCACAACTAAATAATAAGAAATCTGGACATATTTGATATCGCCGTAATCATAGAAATAGTTCCCAAAAATCAGTCAGAATTCTGTTTTTTCCCAATTTCATCGCACCTGGAATTTTTTTCCCGTTTTTGGGTACACTTGTGTGGTAAAATTAATGGTATCACTCCAAAGTACAACTCATCCAACAAAAAACAAGCCCTCACATGTCTATGTAGAAAGAAAAATAAGAATTATGGCTCTGGGAAGAAGGGGAGAAAAGAGCAAACGCAAAAATGAAAATTGGCTGTGGGTTTAAGTTGGGACACAGCAGATAGGGTCCTCTCTCCTCCTGTACCAGTTGTGACTTGTATTGTTCAAGATTATTGTACTTGTTTATTATGTATACCCCTCCTCACATGTAAAGCGCCATGGAATAAATGGCGCTATAATAATAAATAATAATAATAATAATAGCACTTGTTTAGATCTAACACTAACTCGATATGCTGTTGTAGTGGCTTTAGAGTAATCACTGGGTTTGCAGGAATCTCACAATCTGAAAGTTTTCAGAATGGACTCCTTTGCATATTTATTATTATTTTTTATCAAACATATTATTATTATACTTCTTTTTGGGTGGTTGGGGTTACTTTTTACTTACTTGTAATGGCTGCGGCAGGGGACTGCACATCTGCCTCCTTTGTAAAAGTAGTGGATAACCTGTTTAGTCTTCTTGGGCCACAGAGGCTCCACAACCGAGTTTGCAAAACATCTTGTAGATAAGGATAATATCTTTCATAGCGCAATTATGCTGCAGTTGTTTGTGCATTTTACTCAATATTTAATATCAGAAGTTGCTGAAGCACAGTCTTACCAGATTATTTCAGCATTGCTAGATTGACTTGCCAAGTTAAGTTCGATTCGATAGATTGCTATTGTGTTATATATGTGTTGTGGAAGGAACCTAATGACAAACCCATGTGAAAAATCCATATATTTGTGTAGTCATCACAGAATTACCTTGGATATGCAATAAAAGGAAATTGACCCATTTGCACATTAAATTTAGAACTCAGGTCAGAGGCAAGCTGAAAAAGCAACTCAAGGACACTGAAATCTGAATGGGCAATTAGCTCAGGGACCAGGGGTGCACACACTACGCACAAGGTGCAGAGAGAAAAAGAAAACACAAATTCAACCTTTGAACGATTGCATAAGACAAGAGTCAAAGTTTACCACAGGCTAATGTAAAACGAGAAACAGTGGGCACTGAGGGGCTACCGGAACTGCTATGTTCACAGAAAGCTGGGCAAACTTAGAGACAACTCCAACAGTTCAAAAAAATGGAGGCTTGTACATTTTATCACCCACCAATTGAGCACACCGCATTTCATTTCTTTTTTTTTTTTTTTTAACATGAAACCATGTTCATACCACCACAGCAATTACTCCAAATCTCCTGACATCCTTAGTCTCCAGGGAAGCCTTTAATGACAGTAGTATTAGTATTGGTATGTGAGGCTTCAGAAGGATGAGAGTCTGGAATGAAACAATACTATTTCTGTACAATTTCAGCATCCGAGCAGCGCAGCCATGAAGTGGTCTGAAGATTAAAAGGATCAAGCTCAGAAGCCTGCGTCTACCGGACAAAATCACCAGCACTTAAGTGATTGGAAATTATTGCCAGATTTAACCTTGAAACCAGAGCCTTGCAAACGCTTCCCCAATGATTCAGAAGAGCATATCCTTAGTATCTGACCTAGTGAGAAATTATCTAGTTTGTCATGTTATAACAGTGCAGCAACTAAACTAATTGATCCATATATTAATAATATTTGTCTTTGCTCAGTCTTCACATTGCTAATGAGTGCATCCACTTGGTACAATCGCATTATATGATACTTATAGCAAGAGAAATAATTTGTATTTTTACCATGTGTGGTAATGTAGCTTATGTTACTTTACATATTATTCAATTCTATAAACTCTGTACTTTTGAAAACATTGAGGATCTGTGTTGCATGCCTTTCCATCCATTTCACTGCTAGAACAAATGACCATTCAGCTATATTTTTTTGTATTTCTCAAATCACCACCCCATTTCCCATCCAGTGTTGCTCAAGTACTTTCAAGATAAGCGTTTCTTTTCTCCAAAAGTGGCCTAAAGTCAAGTATAGGGAAACACTCTCCCAGAGATCAAGTTTGCCCTGCCCTTATTCCCTAGGGATAGGGAATAGCTTGCTGGTACCTACGGGCTCAATCACTGGGAACCACAAAGATCTCGAGATCAGGACTCTGGAATCCCAATAAATGCAGCTTTACAGAAAGGCTTTCAATGGAGAGGTGGTGTGCATGCTCGGCCTCCGCAACATTGATTGTCTATGGGACTGCTGGAGAAAGTCGAGCACTATACTTGGCTTTCTCCAGCTGTCACACTGAGAACGAATGAAGCAGAGGCCGAGCATTCATCTCCATTAAAAGAAGGGCTGCAGTCTTGGGGTTCAAAAGGCCTGGTTTAGCGAATGATAAGGGTCACAGTATTCAGACCCCAATATTCATCAAGTTGTCCTGTAACCCATGGATAAGGGATGACTTGATATTTTGGGAATAACCTTTTAATCAAGGACAAGGAATCTAGTATAGCAAGCCTGTCTAAAGATCCTGCACAAGTGTCCTCTAGTTCCAGTGTATGTTCAGAGAAGCAGAGAGTGCTTGTTCTGGCTCCACTTGTGAAATGTATAAGGGAAACACATTGTAGTTGAATGCACACAGGCAAGAAACATAACATCGCATGGGCGGAATTTTAGAAGAACTGCATATATATATATACACACACACACACATAACCAGGTACGGATTGGGGCTGAAATTCAGTCCTGGCATTTGAAATCACACATGTTGTCCCCGTCCAGATGAACCAGATGGGATATATATTACGAATATTACCCTGGATGGAGGAAAGGAAGATTTTCTACAAGACCAATATTTTCAATGATACCCGTGGCCTGCCGGGGTAAGTGACGGAGCCAGCGACTTTGTGCTCAGTCACAACTCTTAACAGTATGGGAGACTTGAGAACACCAATTCTGTTAACAACGTAGCAGACAAGGCAGCCCATGACTAGAGAGGCCCTTCTGGCATTTGCCAGAATTGCCAGTCCGCCAGTCCTGCACACAACACAGATTGATCTATCTATCTATCTACAGTATCTATATATATACACACACACAAATAAAATAGCAGCTCAGACCTATTTTTGTGAGAGCAATACTTCCATAACAACCAGCCCAAAGTCTCCGACCATAGAAACAGTGGAATGAAAGCAGGACTCCAATGGAAATAAGTATAGACTTTATACTTGAGAAATGCTTCAAATGACAAGCTGAAATGTTTCATGCATGTGGGTGAATAATATCCAACCTTTTCACTTAATTACATCCGAGTGATGCTTCCATTCTAATTTATATATGTGTAGCAGCCATTGTTGCTGTGGGGCCAAGGTGGTGTGAACTGGAGATATAGGGGTTTAGCCTCGCAGCATGAGTGCTGTGGGCGCAACTAAAATACTGCTTCTTTTGGCATTTTTACAGGGGCGTGGGGGCCATCCCTCGGCAAATTCATGACAAGCAGCAGAGTTCGCTACATCGCAAATCTAACTCCAATAAGGACTAGAGTAATTTTTCTGGAGAAGTGCACGTCCCTTATCTGACACTCCTGAATCACCTGAACTCCACCCTGCACCCTAATGAAGAATGGCATGAAGATCGCTGGTCTTGGTGAATCAGGCCCAACGTGTATAGCTAGTTCTTAAGCAACAAACAGTGGAGCTCAACATTGGAGACAAACACAGCACTTGAAATAAAACATTGATTATTGACACTTGCAATGTTTCAGTTCACTCAGAAGTCTCAAGAAAGGCTCCTAAATAAGCCAAAATGTTGCAAGGTTTAATAAAAGATTGTTTTTTTTCCAGCTCGGCCTCTATAGAACAGAGGGTTATAAAGGCCTGCACCAGATACATTTAACGTTTTCCTCTGTTGCATATCTTGCCAATAGGAATGGTTTGCCATTTAGGGAGATTTTTAAAGAAATAAGTGTTAGGTGTCAAGTTCCCCCCGCTGCACAGGGGTAATCTCGAACCATCTCCGCTGTGATCTCCCATTCTCCTCCAGCCGCAGTGGAGCCTGCTCAGCAGAGACGTCGGTCCCAGCGTCTGGCGCAAGCAGTTGGTTACTGCTGTCCTTCCAGGTTCAGCCATTGTAACCAGTACTGATCAGTGGCTAGCAGGGGTCCCTGGGACTAAGTCCCGCTTTTCTTCTTCTGAACATCCCCAAGGGATGACCTCTCATTGGAGGTCGGGGGTCACATGCTCAGGTCCTGTAGCAGCTCCTATTGAACCACTAGGAAGGTCCTGGAGAGCTTCCGCTGTAAAAGGTTTGCATGGCAGCAATGGCCATGCGCTAGTATATCTTATTATTGTGTGTGTGGATGTATGCCTGTCGATGGATGAAAGCTCCAAATCATTCTCATCCCTAGTGTGGTTGACTGTTCGCAAATGGTGGAAGCTACCTAGCGCCGCCTGACAGTGCTATCCCGCACAGCTAGCACATGATACAGCGTCTGATAGCAGTGACTGCCAGTGCGGTGCCGTGCGCTAATAGAGCGCTTTCCTGGCCCAAGTCTGGGTGGTTAGTGGTGTTCGCCAGAGCGGCACTGCATGCACTCTTGTGCAGTAAATTATTAGTTCTGTTAATCTCTGACACCTCAGTAGTGGTGTCGAGCACAAGCGGTCTAGAGGAACTCTTTCCCTGAGTCTTGGGACAGAGTTCTGTGACTCTCTGCTTGTGTTCTTTATGCGGTACCGCGGTCCTGTGAAGCAACAGGGTTCGCTTCCTTCATATCGGGTGAAGATAACCCATGTGTGTATCCACATTATATCGCCATATAGTTCATCATTACTCAGCAGCAGGTTCCATCTCTGCACGGTGGACCCCGGGCTGCGACCGCACCTTATACCATCCTTATAATTATTTGATGTGTTCCGCTAGCCATAACAATAAGTCACCATGACAATGCAGTCCAATCTGCAAGCCCCATGTAAGGGTACATGACAACGATCAGTAATTGCTGTGGATTTAACACTGCGTACTTATGCATCATCAAACCTGCAGTGGCCAGGTGCTACAGCATTGTGGATGGGATTTCTAGAAATCTCATGCCCACTATGCGCCCAGAGACGCCTGTGGATCACCCGCAGAGACAGACATACGGCGCGTCTTTCAAGACCACAGCATGTCAATTTCTGTTCCGTAGACGCTCATATCCGCAAGAGGAATTAGAGCAATAGAATGTCTTGGATGCGGTGAATCTGGTCATGGGCACCCGGCTTTGAGCTACTTCTGTATTGTGGGCACCCGGCCTTGGGCTAATTCTGGATTGAAGGCACCCAGCCTTGGGCCAGTTCTGTATTGTGGGCACCCGGTCTTGGGCTAGTTCTGGATTGAGGGCACTCAGCCTTGGCTAGTTCTGGATTGTGAGCACCTGGCCTTGGGCTAGTTCTGGATTGTGGGCTCCTGGACTTGGGCTAGTTCTGAATTGTGGGCTCCTGGTCTTGGGCCAGTTCTGGATTGTGGGCACCCGGCCTTGGGCTAGTTCTGGATCGTGTGCACCCGGCCTTGGGCTAGTTCTGGATTGTGGGCTCCCGGCCTTGGGCTAGTTCTGGATTGTGGGCTCCCGGCCTTGGGCTAGTTCTGGATTGTGGGCACCCAGCCTTGGGCTAGTTCTGGATTGTGGGCACCCAGCCTTGGGCAAGTTCTGGATTGTGGGCACCCGGGCCTTGGGCTAGGTCTGGATTGTGGGCACCCGGGCCTTGGGCAAGTTTTGGATTGTGGGCACCTGGCCTTGGGCTTGTTCTGGATTTTGGGCACCCGGCCTTGGACTAGTTCCAGGTTGTGGGCACCCGGCCTTGGGCTAGTTTTGGACTGTAAGCACCTGGCCTAAGGCTAGGTTCACGTTGCGTTAGTGCAGTCCATTCAATGCATGTGTTAAACAGACGGCGTTAACGCAAGTGCGGAAAAAATAGAATTAGACTTACCGGTAATTCGGTTTCTAGGAACCTTCCACGACAGCATAGGAGGATGTATCCATTCCCTAATGGGGGACAGGAAGCACGAGAGGTTAAAAGCCCCTCCTCCCTCCAAATCGCCAGTGACTTACAACGGATACCATAGCATTAGCTACCTTAATAAACCCAGGATAAATCCAAGGAAAGGGAGGGAATTAGTGCTGTCATGGAAGGTTACTAACAACCGAATTACCGGTAAGTCTAATTCTATTTTCTCTAGTCACCTTCCACGACAGCATAGGAGGAGTACCAACCAATTCTGCACTAGGGAGGGGACAATAACCTGGAGAAATTTATGGCCAAAGACTAGATCCCTATTGGACAATAAGTCCAATCTGTAGTGTTTGGTAAAGGTATGTGGTGAAGACCAAGTTGCAGCCCTGCAGATCTGCTCGATGGAAGCGCCTGCTCTTTCTGCCCATGACAATGAAGTAGACCTTGTAGAATTGGCCTTGACCTTGATTGGAGGAGTCAAGTTCTGGGCCAGATAGGTTTCATGTATGGCTCTTTTGTGCCAAGTGGAAATAGAATTTTTTGCCACTTTACTTCCTTTATTCTGACCCGACAGATTGACAAACAGGTTTTGATCAATTCTGAAAGAATTAGTCTGCTTGAGATAGTATAGAATAGTCCTTCTAACATCGAGAGAGTGGAACTCTTCATCTTTGGGGTTTGCCGGGTTCTAGCAGAAGGAAGGATGAATAATGTTCTGAGAACAATGAAAATCAGACACCACCTTCGGCAGAAAAGATGGATCAAGATGGAGAATTATAGAGTCATCTGTTATTATCATGTAGGTTCTCTAACCGACAAGGCTTGCAGTTCTCCCACACATCTTGCTGTGGTAATCATTACCAGGAAGGCGGCCTTGTATGACAGGTGTTGAGGAGAACAGGAAGTTAAAGGCTCAAACGGTGCTTGTGTGAGCCCTCTGAGGACTAGATTCAAGTCCCATGAGGGTATCATGGGTTGTTTCCTAGACTGCAATCTTACAGCTGATACCATAAATCATCTGATTCAACGGTGATTGGCCAGATCCTGGTCACAAACAGCACTGATAGCGGAAACTTGAACCTTTAGAGTGCTGGGTCTAAGGCCCAACTCTAACCCATGCTGAAGGAAGTCCAATAATTGAGATATGTTCGGATGCAGTGGATCTGGTTTACTAGGTAGACAGAAAGTCGAGAAAATTTTCCACACTTTAACATAAATTGCATTAGTGACAGGCTTCCTGGATTTTTGCAAAGTAGAGATTACAGCATCCAAAAGCCCTCTAGCACTGAGGACCTGGGCCTCAGTAACCAGGCCGCTAAGTTCAATCTTTGGGGATTCTGGTGCTGGAAGAGTCCCTGGAGGAGAACATCGGCATCTACCGGCAGGTGAACTGGACCGTCTATCTGTAATTCGATGATGAGCTTGTACCAGCTCCTCTTTGGCCATACTGGAGCAACTTGGATGGTTGGCACCTGTTTCTCTCAGATCTATCGGAGGGTTTTTGCCAGTATTAGGATTGGTGGGAAGGCGTAGGCCAATCAGAAGTTCCATGCCTGGACCAGAGCGTCCACTTCTATGGAATTGTCCCAGGCTCTGACCTGTGAATTTTGGTCTGAGGCAAATAAATCTACCTCTGGTAGACCCCATCTGTCTACCAAAATCCTGAAGATTCTTCTGTTCAGGCTCCATTCTCCTGGCTGAATGTCTTGGCGACTCAGGAAATCCGCTTGCAGGTTGGAAGACCCCTTCAAGTGGACTGCTGTAAGAGAGAGAAGGTGTTTTTCTGCCCAACAGAATATTCGGTTTGAGATGTTTTTTAAACTGTTGAACTTTGAACTCCCCTGATGTCAGAGGTGAGCAACAGCTGTCATGTTGTCCGAGTAAATTTTTACATGACTCCCTAGGAGGCCAGACCAGGAAGTCGATGCGCTCCAGCGTGCGTTCCAGCAGAGAGCGCAGGACTCACTTCCAGGATGCCGAACGCCGCACAGGAGAGGAGGATGAAGTGGTGAGCTCATGGAGGCTGCCGCTGGGGATCACTGGCCCACTTTACCTCTGCAGAGGCGCAGGTGGGCCAGGAAGGTCCCGAGTCCAGGGGAGACGGGAACAGTAAACGCGGAGGAAGGCAGAGCCCTGACCACAACTGCCCGGCACAGAAAAACTACAGATACGCCGCAGTCGCTGGCCACGCAGCATACCAGAACCTCTCCATGCCCCATGGGGGACAGGAAAGATACTGGTGATTTGGAGGGAGGAGGGGCTTTTATCCTCTCGTGCTTCCTGTCCCCCATTAGGGAATGGAAACATCCTCCTATGCTGTCGTGGAAGGTGACTAGAGAAAGATTGCATTATGTGATTGCGCTAGCGCAGATGCTCTATCTGCGCTAGCGGTGACAGACCCGGAAATGCTGCAGCCCACGTCTGAGGGTCCGTCACAGAATGACGGCCCATCGCTAGCGCATGCCGATTATGGCATGCATTGGTGATGCGCCCGATAATAGGGGTCAATGGCAGCATTAACGGACTGCGTTACACCGCGTTATGCCGCAGTCCATCTAACGGACTGCCATAACGCAATGTGAACCTAGCCTTATAGTGCAGAGACAGGAGTAGATTGATAAATAGATTTGTAAGAAGAGATTCAGCATTACTTGGGTTTACCCATTAGTATTAGGAAACTGCAACAGTAACAATTGTAACAAGAAGAAGTGTGTTCTGCATTCATATAAAATCATGTGAAGTCGATCAAATACTGTATATTGTTTTTCATTACAGTAAAGGCGCGTTTTAAAATTCAAAACATTATCCCTTATGGCAAAATGTGACTTCCAGTTTACCAGCAATTACAACATCAGCACATATAATGATCTGCCTTTACTAGGGGTTATGAATGATTTGTTTCAGGTACAAATCCCTCAAAGATGTTGTAGAATATCAAATAACACCATCCAAGTGTTATCCATCATTTTAAACACAACATAATTTCTCAGGATGACTGCAAAACACAAGCTAATTGACTCGTCCATATCAAAACACATTAAACAAATAAAGCATCAAATTACTCGTGAAACTACAGGACCTCAAGTGACACAAACTGAGTCTACAAGAAATCTTTTACATCACTCGTATTAACATTATACATTTAAGCAAAGAAGAAAAATAAAAGCAAGAATAACAACCTATTGATTTATCATAGACTATGTCCACACAGAGGAAAGTGGAAAGTATTTATTGTCAGGTTATACCGACCAGTTGTTCTAACAATTATTAGGTTGAACAGTTAGATGAAGGTCAATAAAACACAAGCAAACAATTGCTTTAAAGAACAATACAATATGGCAACAATTTGGCAGAGAACCAAAGGTTTGCTCTTATGAACCCTGGCACTTACTCAGGATTTGCACTTTGCTGCTAATCAAATCCTTGGATCTAACCATTCCCATGACATAGCTGGAATTCTCCTACCGCTCACCCGCGTGGCTTTAGTTACCAGACCATGCTGAAGCTATTTGCTCTGTCTCTAAACTGTCAATCACTGTATCTTTCATCGCGACACTCCCCTGCCATCCAGTGTCCTCAGAAACGCCACTCTGGGGACCACTGTTCTTACATACCTTTATGGCTGACCCATGGCCTACTGTGAAACTCCGAAAAATAAAAGGTTAGTGCTTGGAACTTCTCAGATCAAAATGTTACCTTCCAATAAAAATACAGATTCATATGTGAAAGCAGGACATTTAAATTAGGAGAACATAGTTTTATCTTCTGAATATATCAAACGGTAAATCCTGGATACAAACTATATGTCACGGTCAGCTGCGGCCGCCAATGCGGCCCAGCCCATAGATGCCCCCAAGTCGACCAACCTCAGAAGGCATAGGGCGTGCATCCCCCGGGGACGAAATACGGACCCTTTAAACCACAGAAGGGGACCCGGCCTACCCGAACTAGGGGAGGGCAGCGACCAGGGTTTTGTGTCAGCTGAGCATGTGGACAAGGAAAAAGACACGTAGGACATGATTACACCGATACTTCAGGTATAGAGAAAGTAAAGTTTACTAAAGTAAAGTCACACAGTAAATAAACAAAACATGACGATGTCAGGCTCCCGATTCCACACCTCAGAAGGGTACCACCCAGTGGACCCCAAGGCACCAACAGATCACTGAGGCACACAAAGGCGGGACATCAGGACACAGGCAGGACATCAGGATACACGAGGACATGAGGGCGCAGGCAAGACATCAGGATACAGACAGGACATCAGGACATCTGGAATCAGGAAAGACCTCAGGACATCACGACACAGGCAGGGCATCAGGACACAGGAGTACTGGACAGACATCCGGGACACTGGCGTGGCAGCCCAGGTCATCAGCTGGGACACTGGCGTGGCAGCCCAGGGCATCAGTTACATCAGGACATCAGACACAAGGAGGACATCAGGACATCAGGGAACAGACAGGATATCAGGACATCAGGGTCCATGAGGTCATCAAGACACAGGCAGGACATCAGGATACAGATAGATCATCAGGAGATCTGGACCCAGGGTCACCGGCAGACATCAGACAGGAGTCGCTCGGTTCTGGACATCCGACACAACCTACAGGCACCACCAGAGATATCAGGCTCCAAGCTCCAGACAGCGGTCATCAGGTTCCAGACTGAGGTTGTCAGGCTCCGGGCATCGGACCTAGGAAGGAACTCAAGCATAATGGTGCAAACACCGCCGTACCAGACATGAGCCAGACGGGGTTAATACTGCATGGTAGTCAGAGCACAGAGTAGTAGATGCTCAGCAGAAACACCGGTTTCAAGAGACTCAAAATCACTGGGAGTGAGGCTCCAGATGCAAAGGGATTCCAGTTCAGGTAGGATCAAGGATTCGGGCCTGGATATACCACCTCCAGGACAGGCGCCAGAACAGGACAAAACAGGAATAAAGACAAGGACTTTGGTACCAAAACATAGACAGGAGAGGTGCAAGAACACAAACACAAATAGCAAATGTCAGGTGGTTTGTGAGTGTAGCTCAGGCCCCGCCCATAGGGCAGGGGAGCTTTATATATGAGCTGCCCCTCAGCAATTGGCTGGGGACAGCATTTGAAGTACAAACCCTAACCCTTATAAAAGCAGGGGAAGTGTGGCCGCGCACGTCCTAAGCACACACAGAAACCATTACAGCACCACCAGTGCAGGTTCTGAGGCTCAGGGCACCTGACTGAAACTGCATGCACTGAGCCACGTGGAAAGTCATGCACCAGCTGCAAATGACTTCACAACCTGCGGACAGCTTCACAGCAGCAACCAGGGACCGCACATGAGGAAGGTATGCAGCAGGGCAAATACCTAAACACCCATGTACGACTGCGCAGCAGAGCAGGGAACTGAGAAGGCTTATCCAAGTAACAGCTAACAGTATCCCAGCTCAAATTAAGGGTTAAAGCAAACATATGCATTGTCATGCCGAAAACCAGATGCAGACAGAACGGCGTGACAGTATACATCCTGCATACAAACTATACACTATACATCATGAATGCAAAATATACACTATACATACTGTATACAAACTATACACTGCACATCATGGATACAAACTATAAATTTGCGCTCAAAAGTTTACATACCCCGGCAGAATTTTTGCTTTCTTTGCCTTTTTTCAGAGAATATGAATGATAACAAAAACTTTTTCTCCACTCGTGAATAGTGGTTGAGTGAAGCCATTTATTGTCAAACTACTGCGTTTTCTCTTTATAAACCATAATGACAACCCAAAACATCTAAATGACCCTGATCAAAAATTTACATACCCTGGTCATTTTGGCCTGATAATATGCACAAAAGTTGACACAAATGACTTTGAATGGCTACTAACGGTATCATCCTCACCGGTGACCTGTTTGATTGTAATCAGTGTGTGTTCATAAAAGCTGAGTAAGTTTCTGGGATCCAGACAGACTCTTGCATCTTTCATCCAGCCACTGATGTTTCTGGATTGTGAGTCATGGGGAAAGCAAAAGAATTGTCAATGGATCTACGAGAAAAGGTAGTTGAACTGTAAAAAACAGGAATGGAATACAAAAATATATCCAAGGAATTGATAATGCCAGTCAGCAGCAGTGATTAACAAATGGAAAATCAGGGGCTCTGTAAAAAGAAAACCACGATCAGGTAGACCAACAAAAATTTTGTCCACAACTGTCACGGAAATTGTTCAGTAAGCAAAAAAACACGCACAAGCGGTGTGGCTGTTTCAAGAATAATGGGCTGCATGGTCAAGTCATCAAAAGAAAGTAATTGCTGCGCAAATACCACAAACTATCTTGCCTAAAATACAATACAATACAGCACAGAAACAACCTTCAAAAAACTTCTGATGAAACCAAAATTGAACTTTTTGGCCACAACTATGAACATAACATTTAGAGAGAGGTCAACAAGGCCTATGATGAAAGGAACATCATTCCCACTGTAAAGCACGGAGGTGGGAATGTGTGAGCTACAAAGGCACAGGAAACGTGTTCACAGTTGAAAGAAAGATGAATGTAGCATGTTATCAGCAAATACTAGAGGCAAATTTGCAATCATTAGCCCGGAAACTGTGCAAGGGATGTACTCGGACATTAGAACAGGACAACGATCCAAAACACAAGGCCAAGTCAATCTGTAATTCACTACAGCAGAACATCCTTAACTCTGCTGCCCGACTAATTCATCTCTATCTTTGCTACTCATCCGCTTCCCCCCTCTGCAAATCTCTTCACTGTATCTAGTTCAAATTACTAATACTAACCTACAAAGCCATCCATAACCTGTCTACTCTATATATCTCTGAACTGATCTCCCGATATCTTCCCTCACATAATCTCCGGTCCTCCCAAGACATCCTTCTCTCCTCCACACTCCTCATCCAACTGCCTCCAAGACTTCTCCAGAATATCCCCCATCCTCTGGAATTCTCGGCCCCAACACGTCCGACTATCAACCACATTCGGATCCTTCAGATGGAACCTGAAAACCTATCTCTTCAGGAAAGCCTACAGCCTGCACTGACCCCGCTGCCTCCTCATCTCTTCCGGAGATAGTGCCTCACCAACACCAGAGCTCCTGCAATGCTCAACCTATTGTCTCCTTCCCTATAATCCGGTAGAATGTAAGCCCACAAGGGCAGGGTCCTCATCCCTCTGTATCAGTCTGTCATTGTTAGTTTGTTTTCTGTAAGTGATATCTGTAATTTGTATATAACCCATTCTCATGTACAGCCCTATGGAATCAATGGTGCTATATAAATAATAATAATAATAATAATAACATAGTGAAGGTTCTGGAGTGGCCATCTCAGTCTTCTAACCTCAATATCATTGAGCCACTCTGGGGAGATCTCAAGCACACAGATCATGCTAGACAGCCCAGGAATTTACAGGAACTCTAGATTTTAGCCAAGAAGAGCGGGCAGCTTTACCATCTGAGAAAATAAAGAATCTCATCCACAACTACCACAAAAGACTTCAAGCTGTCATTGATGTTGGAGGGGTAAATAAAAGGTATTAAGAAATGGGGTATGTCAACTTTTAATCAGGGTCATTTGGATGTTTTGGGTTGTTATTATGATTTAACCCCTTAATGACAGCCAATACGTCTTTTAATTGACCTGAGATATAAGAGAATAGCATACAGCTGACAATCTGCTGCATTAGCCACGATCAGTGTTGGCACTGTCCAAATCTGTTTAACCCCTTAGATGCTGCTGTCAATAGAGACTACATCATATGAATGGTTAACAGAGTATGGGGTCTGCTTCTTTATCTCAATTGGTGCCCTCAGATCAGGATTCTGTGGTCTGATGTTTGCCATGGCAATTCACGACCACATAGTGGCCTTAAAGTCTGCCGGCTGTAGTGACCTGTTCAGAAGTTAGAAACATTTAGGTGGTAAAAATACACATTTTCATTTCTGTCATGCCACTTTGTATTAGTTCCTGAAAAGCACCTGAAGGGTTAATAAACTACCCGACAGCAGTTTTCAGTATGATGAAAGATGAGGAAATTTCATTTATTTTGCATCCAGACAAAAACAGAAGAAATAACTGAACGTTTTCGGTCTCACATTGCACCTTCCACAGAGTTCTTGCTAAAATACATATCATGTATACAAACTCTACACTATACATCATGTATACAAACTATACGCTATACATCATGAATACAAATAATACACTATACATGTATACAAACTATACACTACACATTATGTATACAAACTATACACTATCATTAGAAAAAAGCAGGCAGCACTCCTTTAGGTGAAAATCTGTGGTTATTTATTCAGGCCCACATGGCAGGCGACGTTTCGGCTCCTATGGAGTCTTTCTCAAACTATACACTATACATCATGTATACAAACTATACAAAATGAATACAAACTATACACTACACATTATGTATACAAAATATACACTATATATCCTGTATACAAACTATACACTATACATTATGAATACAAAACTTAACATGAATACAATCTATACATCATGTACAGTACAGACCAAAAGTTTGGACACACCTTCTCATTTAAAGAATGTTCTGTATTTTCATGACTATGAAAATTGAAAATTCACACTGAAGGCATCAAAACTATGAATTAACACATGTGGAATTATATACTTAACAAAAAAGTGTGAAACTATTTAAAATATGTATTATATTCTAGATTCATCAAAGTAGCCAACTTTTGCTTTGATGACTGCTTTGCACACTCTTGGCATTCTCTTCATGAGCTGCAAGACGTAGTCACCGGAAATGTTTTTCCCTTCACAGGTGTGCGTTGTCAGGTTTGATAAGTGGGATTTCTTGCCTAATAAATGGGGTTGGGACCATCAGTTGTGTTGAGCAGAAGTCTGGTGGATACACAGCTGATACTCCTACTGAATAGACTGTTAGAATTGTATTATGGCAAGAAAAAAGCAGCTAAGTAAAGAAAAATGAGTGGCCATCATTGCTTAAAGAAATTAAGGTCAGTCAGTCCAAAAAATTGGGAAAACTTTGAAAGTGTCCCCAAGTGCAGTTGCAAAAACCATCAAGCGCTACAAAGAAACTGGCTCACATGAGGACTGCCCTAGGAAAGGAAGACCAAGAGTCACCTCTGCTTCTGAGGCAAAGTTTATCTGAGTCAAGAGGAGACATTGTTCAGCAGGCCTTCATGGTACAATAGCTGCTAGGAAACCACTGCTAAGGACAGGCAACAAGCAGAAGAGACTTGTTTGGGCTAAAGAACACAAGAAATGGACAACTAACCAGTGGAAATCTGTGCTTTGGTCTGATAAGTCCAAATTTGAGATCTTTGGTTCCAACCACTGTGTCTTTGTGCGATGCAGAAAAGGTTGAATGGATGGACTCTACATGCCTGGTTTCCACCGTGAAGCATGGAGGAGGAGGTGTGATGGTGTGGGGGTGCTTTGCTGGTGACACTGTTGGGGATTTACTCAAAATTGAAGGCATACTGAAACAGCATGTCTACCACAGCATCTTAACAACTACAGCGAAACAGCCCAACATATGATCACCTAGTGATCCCTTCCACTGCCAACATGGAACCAAATAGAGAATGAGGAAGGCGTAAAATATGTAAAAAGGTATAAATTTATTAAACGCACATATATAAATATATACAAATACTGGTGGCACGAAATATATAGATGTGCCTACAGTTATATAACAATACCCTAAAAATAGGGGGAGAGTAAGATAGGCTGTATATTAACAAAGAACCGATAGAGTCCACAATCCATACGGGGTTTATATCATCATGGCTAGAATATATAAATAGATCGAAGCTTTGCCCTAATGCTTTTTCAGAAATGTTAGTAGTAACACCAGCTACCTGGATTCAGGCAATATGCTATATGTAGTAGCACAGCTATGGAATAAACCAGAAAAAGCCATCCACCAAAGAGTAATAGATGTAATTAAAATGATGCCAGTAAGGCAAGCCACGTTGTTGGTCACATTAACAGGGCTATATAGTGCCCGGCAGATAACTGTGTGCTCTAATAGTGATACATATCATGAAGAGCGCTCATATTACCTGCAGCCATGATGTACCCACAGAGAGTGGTCCCGTAGCGCACCTCGACGCGCGTTTCACTGCCCCCGTAGTTTTGTCAGGAGGTCGAAGCATCTTGCAGCGGCATTCTATTCCATCCGGTTTGCGTTTAGTTGGACCATCATTTATTTTTCAACAGGACAATGACCCCAAACACACCTCCAGGCTGTGTAAGGGCTATTTGACCAAGAAGGAGAGTGATGGGGTGCTACACCAGATGACCTGGCCTCCACAGTCAGCAGACCTGAACCCAATCGAGATGGTTTGGGGTGAGCTGGTCCGCAGAGTGAAGGCAAAAGGGCCAACAAGTGCTAAGTATCTCTGGGAACTCCTTTAAGATTGTTGGAAGACCATTCCCAGTGACTACCTCTTGAAGCTCATCAAGAGAATGCCAAGAGTGTACAAAGCAGTCATCAAAGGAAAAGGTGGCTACTTTGAAGAACCTAGAATAAAAGACATATTTTCAGTTGTGTCACACTTTTTTGTTAAGTACATAACTCCAAATGTGTTAATTCATAGTTTTGATGCCTTCAGTGTGAATTTACAATTTTCATAGTCATGAAAATACAGAAAAATCTTTAAATGAGAAGGTGTGTCCAAACTTTTGGTATTTACTGTATACAAACTATACAACATGAATATAAACTATACACTACACATTATGTATACAAAATATATACTATACATCATGTATACAAACTATACATCAACATGGGGCAGGAATAAGCGCAGCTCAATTGAAGCCCCCCATAAAGCGCCCGTACAGTAGCATTTATTGGATCGCCGATGCTACTGCACAGGCACAGCTGGCGCCATCTTGGTGAAGAAAATTTTTTTTCCACTAGCAAAATTTATATGACTAAAAAAGATAAAAATATGGATATTATAGATCCAAAAGGTGTCTGCATGATGAATGTATTTTTTATTTTTTTTACAAAACAGTAAGATATATCGTATTTAAAATCGGCTAATCAGATGGCTAATCAGAGCACCACATGAAGATTCCCCTCACAGGCCGCCCGGGAGCACGAGGATCTCATTAACTGAAAATAAAAGTTTACAAAAGAACAACCACAACCAAGGTATCATTATAATCAGTATAACGGCACCGACCTGACACTGTCTGTAGGTTACTCAGAACAAACCTGCTGACAGGTTCCCTTTAATGGTGTTGCTGCTTCTGTGGCCTTTCAGAAAAGGTGCGTAGATACACACAGACCACGTGACACAGATTGCACACAGGGTGACTAAGCATATGATTTATGAAGGTAATTACTTGCACCAGAAATTTGTAGTCGCTTCATAGCAAAAGAGGTAAATATGCAAATGCAAATTTTTAGTTATATAAATTTTATTTATGCCTATATTTTTCTCACTAAACTAACTTAGACTATTTAGTGCTGATGCATCAGACGCAAATCTGATGAAAAAATATTTAAACACAGGTTGTAATTAACAAAATAGGTAAAAAGCCAAGAGGGTAAATACTTTGTGTTTTATGGTCCGGGTGCGGACAGAGATACATATACAGTGTAGCGTGGCTAAAGGATGTCTAATCGATGGGAGATATGTGTCTTATAGATGGCTTGTTGCTGTGATGTAACCATGGCTACCTATATGTGTTTCAGGACCTGTGGTGATGTCACAACCACATGTCTGGTCATGTGATGGGTTCTGGGTGTGGTTAGACATATAAAAGAAAGCCTAATGCTTAACACAGGTAGGTATGTGTGGAGGTGAAACCCTCCTAAGTGTGTTACGGCTTCAGGACTGAGCCGGATGAACTGGACACTTGTTTTCTTTACCTGAACCAAAGGCTATTTGTTTTCTGTTGTTTGCCACATGGTTTATGAAGCAATAAACCCAGTGAACTTTAAAGGAACACGTCTCCTGAGTGTCAGCCGTCGCAGCTGAGTGAGTGAAATCCCTACAATTGGTGGAGAATGCGGGCAGCGTTCCCAGCGGAGACGTGAGTTTATTTAGAATGTCCTGGGTCAAGGCTGTTGCAAGCCAGCAAGCATTGCCGGAGAAAATGGAGGACCTGCTGAAACAATTGGTCCAGATGCAGTCACAGCAGGAGAAAAGGCAGCAAGAGACCAACAGGCTGTTGATGCAGCAGATACAACAGAGCCAGCAGGAGCAACGGCAGCAGATGCAACAAAGCCAGCAGGAGCAACGGCAGCAGTTACAACAGAGCCAGCAGCAGATGCAGCAGAGCCAGCAGGAGCATCAGCAGCAGATGCAGCTTCTGGCAACTGCCATCCAGGGAAAGGCGAGCGCCCCAACCCCAGGTTTGGCTGATGACACCCACGTCTGGAAAACGGTAAGACGCGCATTGCAGAAAATGACTCCCGGGGATGATGTTGAGGCCTTCCTGACGGTGTTTGAGAGGGTCGCTGAGAGGGAAAAACTTCCGCCAGAGCAGTGGGCAGAGGTACTTGCGCCATACCTGACGGGAGAACCCCAGAAGGCGTACTATGATTTGACCTTGCAGGATGCCAAAGAGTATCACAAATTGAAAGCCGAGATTCTCGCACGTTTGGGGGTGACACTGACTGTCAGGGCACAGCGAGTTCACTCCTGGGGCTATCACCGGGACAAACCACCTCGTTCCCAAATGTTTGATCTGTTGCACCTGGTCCAGAAATGGCTGCAGCCAGAGTCCTCTGCGCCTGCACAGATGGTAGAACGGGTGATGATGGATCGGTTTGTCCATTCCCTCCCGAGGCCTATACAGTCTTGGGTTGCCCAGGGTGATCCCCAGAATGCCGACGAGCTGATCGGACTGGTTGAGAGATACCAAGGGTTGGAAGGCTCCTTCGGGAGGCAGCCCATGCCGTACTGGGGATCCTGTTATGGCTGGCAATCAGGCAACACAGCGTGCAGTAATCAGCGCACATACAGAGATCTGGCAATAACCAAAAACAATAGGACGAGCTCTGAGACGTGGAATCTCTGTAGACTGCAGTACCTGATCTATCCTCACACAACTATAAGCAGCAGTGGATTGCGCCTATCAACTACCTATGCAACTCGGCACTGCCTGAGGAGCTGACTAGCCTGAAGATAGAAATACAAGCCTGACTTACCTCAGAGAAATACCCCAAAGGAATAGGCAGCCCCCCACATATAATGACTGTTAGCAAGATGAAAAGACAAACGTAGGAATGAAATAGATTCAGCAAAGTGAGGCCCGATATTCTAGACAGAGCGAGGATAGCAAAGAGAACTATGCAGTCTACAAAAAACCCTAAAACGAAAACCACGCAAAGGGGCAAAAAGACCCACCGTGCCGAACTAACAGCACGGCGGTGCACCCCTTTGCTTCTCAGAGCTTCCAGCAAAAGTTAATAGCAAGCTGGACAGAAAAAACAGAAAACAAACTAGAAGCACTTATCTAGCAGAGCAGCAGGCCCAAGGAAAGATGCAGTAGCTCAGATCCAACACTGGAACATTGACAAGGAGCAAGGAAGACAGACTCAGGTGGAGCTAAATAGCAAGGCAGCCAACGAGCTCACCAAAACACCTGAGGGAGGAAGCCCAGAGACTGCAATACCACTTGTGACCACAGAAGTGAACTCAGCCACAGAATTCACAACAGTACCCCCCCCTTGAGGAGGGGTCACCGAACCCTCACCAGAACCCCCAGGCCGACCAGGATGAGCCACATGAAAGGCACGAACAAGATCTGGGGCATGGACATCAGAGACAAAAACCCAGGAATTATCTTCCTGAGCATAACCCTTCCATTTGACCAGATACTGGAGTTTCCGTCTAGAGACACGAGAATCCAAAATCTTCTCCACAATATACTCCAATTCCCCCTCCACCAAAACAGGGGCAGGAGGCTCCACAGATGGAACCATAGGTGCCACGTATCTCCTCAACAACGACCTATGGAATACATTATGTATGGAAAAGGAGTCTGGGAGGGTCAGACGAAAAGACACCGGATTGAGATTCTCAGAAATCCTATACGGACCAATAAAACGAGGTTTAAATTTAGGAGAGGAAACCTTCATAGGTATATGACGAGAAGATAACCAAACCAGATCCCCAACACGAAGTCGGGGTCCCACACGGCGTCTGCGATTAGCGAAAAGCTGAGCCTTCTCCTGGGACAAGGTCAAATTGTCCACTACCTGAGTCCAGATCTGCTGCAACCTGTCCACCACATAATCCACACCAGGACAGTCCGAAGACTCAACCTGTCCTGAAGAGAAACGAGGATGGAACCCAGAATTGCAGAAAAATGGAGAGACCAAGGTAGCCGAGCTGGCCCGATTATTAAGGGCGAACTCAGCCAACGGCAAAAATGACACCCAATCATCCTGGTCAGCGGAAACAAAACATCTCAGATATGTTTCCAAGGTCTGATTGGTTCGTTCGGTCTGGCCATTAGTCTGAGGATGGAAGGCCGAGGAAAAAGATAGGTCAATGCCCATCCTACCACAAAAGGCTCGCCAGAACCTCGAGACAAACTGGGAACCTCTGTCAGAAACAATATTCTCAGGAATGCCATGTAAACGAACCACATGCTGGAAGAACAAAGGCACCAAATCAGAGGAGGAAGGCAATTTAACCAAGGGCACCAGATGGACCATTTTAGAAAAGCGATCACAGACCACCCAAATGACCGACATTTTTTGAGAAACGGGAAGGTCAGAAATGAAATCCATCGAAATATGTGTCCAAGGCCTCTTCGGGACCGGCAAGGGCAAAAGCAACCCACTGGCACGTGAACAGCAGGGCTTAGCCCTAGCACAAATTCCACAGGACTGCACAAAAGCACGCACATCCCGTGACAGAGATGGCCACCAGAAGGATCTAGCAACCAACTCCCTGGTACCAAAGATTCCTGGATGACCGGCCAGCACCGAACAATGAAGTTCAGAGATAACTTTACTAGTCCACCTATCAGGGATGAACAGTTTCTCGGCCGGACAACGATCAGGTTTATTAGCCTGAAATTTCTGCAACACTCTCCGCAAATCAGGGGAGATGGCAGACACAATGACTCCTTCCTTGAGGATACTCGCCGGCTCAGATAACCCCGGAGAGTCGGGCACAAAACTCCTAGACAGAGCATCCGCCTTCACATTTTTAGAGCCCGGAAGGTATGAAATCACAAAATCAAAACGAGCAAAAAATAACGACCAACGGGCCTGTCTAGGATTCAAGCGCTTGGCAGACTCAAGATAAGTAAGGTTCTTATGATCAGTCAAAACCACCACGCGATGCTTAGCACCCTCAAGCCAATGACGCCACTCCTCGAATGCCCACTTCATGGCCAGCAACTCTCGGTTGCCCACATCATAATTACGCTCAGCAGCAGAAAATTTCCTGGAAAAGAAAGCACATGGTTTGAACACTGAGCAACCAGAACCTCTCTGTGACAAAACCGCCCCTGCACCAATCTCAGAAGCATCAACCTCGACCTGGAACGGAAGAGAAACATCAGGTTGACACAACACAGGGGCACAGCAAAAACGACGCTTCAACTCCTGAAAAGCTTCCACGGCAGCAGAAGACCAATTAACCAAATCAGCACCCTTCTTGGTCAAATCGGTCAATGGTCTGGCAATGCTAGAAAAATTACAGATGAAGCGACGATAAAAATTAGCAAAGCCCAGGAATTTCTGCAGACTTTTTAGAGATGTCGGCTGAGTCCAATCCTGGATGGCCTGAACCTTAACCGGATCCATCTCGATAGTAGAAGGGGAAAAGATGAACCCCAAAAATGAAACTTTCTGCACACCGAAGAGACACTTTGATCCCTTCACGAACAAGGAATTAGCACGCAGTACCTGGAAAACCATTCTGACTTGCTTCACATGAGACTCCCAATCATCTGAGAAGATCAAAATGTCATCCAAGTAAACAATCAAGAATTTATCCAGATACTCACGGAAAATGTCATGCATAAAAGACTGAAAAACAGATGGAGCATTGGCAAGTCCGAACGGCATCACCAGATACTCAAAATGACCCTCGGGCGTATTAAATGCCGTTTTCCATTCATCTCCCTGCCTGATTCTCACCAGATTATACGCACCACGAAGATCAATCTTAGTAAACCAACTAGCCCCCTTAATCCGAGCAAACAAGTCAGAAATCAATGGCAAGGGATACTGAAACTTAACAGTGATCTTATTAAGAAGGCGGTAATCAATACACGGTCTTAGCGAACCATCCTTCTTGGCTACAAAAAAGAACCCTGCTCCCAATGGTGACGACGATGGGCGAATATGTCCCTTCTCCAGGGACTCCTTCACATAACTGCGCATAGCGGTGTGTTCAGGTACGGACAAATTAAATAAACGACCCTTAGGGAATTTACTACCAGGAATCAAATCGATAGCACAATCACAATTCCTATGCGGAGGTAGGGCATCAGACTTGGACTCTTCAAATACATCCTGAAAGTCCGACAAGAACTCTGGGATGTCAGAAGGAATGGATGACGAAATAGACAAAAATGGAACATCACCATGTACTCCCTGACAACCCCAGCTGGTTACCGACATAGAGTTCCAATCCAATACTGGATTATGGGTTTGTAGCCATGGCAACCCCAACACGACCACATCATGCAAATTATGCAGTACCAAAAAGCGAATAACTTCCTGATGTGCAGGAGCCATGCACATGGTCAGCTGGGCCCAGTACTGAGGCTTATTCTTGGCCAAAGGTGTAGCATCAATTCCTCTCAACGGAATAGGACACCGCAAAGGCTCCAAGAAAAATCCACAACGTTTAGCATAATCCAAATCCATCAGATTCAGGGCAGCGCCTGAATCCACAAACGCCATGACAGAATATGATGACAAAGAGCACATTAAGGTAATGGACAAAAGGAATTTGGACTGTACAGTACCAATAACGGCAGAGCTATCGAACCGCCTAGTGCGTTTAGGACAATTAGAAATAGCATGAGTAGAATCACCACAATAGAAACACAGTCTGTTCAGACGTCTGTGTTCGTGCCGTTCTACTTTAGTCATAGTCCTGTCGCACTGCATAGGCTCAGGCTTACTCTCAGACAATACCGCCAGATGGTGCACAGATTTACGCTCGCGCAAGCGACGACCGATCTGAATGGCCAAGGACATAGACTCATTCAAACCAGCAGGCATAGGAAATTCCACCATTACATCCTTAAGAGCTTCAGAGAGACCCTTTCTGAACAAAGCCGCTAGTGCAGATTCATTCCACAGAGTGAGTACTGACCATTTCCTAAATTTCTGACAATATACTTCTACATCATCCTGACCCTGGCATAAAGCCAGCAGATTTTTCTCAGCTTGATCCACTGAATTAGGCTCATCGTAAAGCAATCCCAGCGCCTGGAAAAATGCATCAACATTACTCAATGCAGAATCTCCTGGTGCAAGAGAAAACGCCCAGTCCTGTGGGTCGCCGCGCAAAAAAGAAATAATAATCAAAACCTGTTGAATAGGATTACCAGAAGAATGAGGTTTCAAGGCCAAAAATAGCTTACAATTATTTCTGAAGCTCAGGAACTTAGTTCTGTCACCAAAAAACAAATCAGGAATCGGAATTCTTGGTTCTAGCATCGATTTCTGATCAATAGTATCTTGAATCTTTTGTACATTTACAACGAGATTATCCATTGAGGAGCACAGAGCCTGAATATCCATGTCCACAGCTGTGTCCTGAAGCACTCTAATGTCTAGGGGAAAAAAAAGACTGAAGACAGAGCTAAGAAAAAAAAATGATGTCAGGATTTCTTTTTTCCCTCTATTGGGAATCATTGGTGGGCTCCTTGTACTGTTATGGCTGGCAATCAGGCAACACAGCGTGCAGTAATCAGCGCACATACAGAGATCTGGCAATAACCAAAAACAATAGGACGAGCTCTGAGACGTGGAATCTCTGTAGACTGCAGTACCTGATCTATCCTCACACAACTATAAGCAGCAGTGGATTGCGCCTATCAACTACCTATGCAACTCGGCACTGCCTGAGGAGCTGACTAGCCTGAAGATAGAAATACAAGCCTGACTTACCTCAGAGAAATACCCCAAAGGAATAGGCAGCCCCCCACATATAATGACTGTTAGCAAGATGAAAAGACAAACGTAGGAATGAAATAGATTCAGCAAAGTGAGGCCCGATATTCTAGACAGAGCGAGGATAGCAAAGAGAACTATGCAGTCTACAAAAAACCCTAAAACGAAAACCACGCAAAGGGGCAAAAAGACCCACCGTGCCGAACTAACAGCACGGCGGTGCACCCCTTTGCTTCTCAGAGCTTCCAGCAAAAGTTAATAGCAAGCTGGACAGAAAAAACAGAAAACAAACTAGAAGCACTTATCTAGCAGAGCAGCAGGCCCAAGGAAAGATGCAGTAGCTCAGATCCAACACTGGAACATTGACAAGGAGCAAGGAAGACAGACTCAGGTGGAGCTAAATAGCAAGGCAGCCAACGAGCTCACCAAAACACCTGAGGGAGGAAGCCCAGAGACTGCAATACCACTTGTGACCACAGAAGTGAACTCAGCCACAGAATTCACAACAGGATCCCAGAAGGCAGCCGAGTCCCAAAAAGGGGTGGTGCGTCCAAGGTCACAAAGGGCGGGGGAGGTGGTGCCCAAGGTCCCCACGGGTGATGATATTTGTTGGAGGTGCCACAAGCCAGGACATATAGCTGCCCGTTGTTCCCAAACCACTGAGCAGATGGACTGCAGCATGGGACGCCGTTGTTCATACTATGCGTATCCAGCTTGCAGTGTGAACTCTCCGCCCAACGAGGGACCTCAAGCATGTCCCGTGAAGGTGAACGGTCAAGCAGTAACGGCACTGTTAGACTCGGGGAGCCTAGTGACCCTGGTGAGGGCCACTTTTCCTCTCCACCTGCTCCCGGGAAAGAAGGTCGGAGTGCGGTGCATACATGGTGATGCAAAGGACTACCCTGTGGCCAGTGTGAACATTGAAACGACATGTGGCACGGAGTCCCACATAGTCGGCGTCGTTCAGGACTTGTTGCACCCTATAATTATTGGCCGGGATTTCTGTTTGTTTTGGGATTTGTGGGGGAAAGGTTCTGAGCTCCCTAGCAAGAGTAGGGAACCAGTGAACCCGGGAAGGGTGGTGCCACACCCAGAGTCAGACAGGTTTCCTTTTTGTGTCCTGGCTGGAGATGAGGAGGAAGTGTCCCCTGCATCTGACATTCTGGAGTTAGAGGTATCCGGTGAAAATTTTGGGACTGCCCAACATAGGGACCCCACTCTGAGGGAAGCCTTTAATAATGTCACAGTTATTGACGGGGTGGTACAGGAGCCGGGGGCAGACACAAGATTTCCCCATTTTCTAATGAGCAGGGAGTTGTTGTACCGGGTCACGAAAATAAGGGAGGAGTTGGTAGAGCAGTTGGTAGTGCCGGGTCCATATAGACGGAAGGTGTTGGACATGGCCCATTCACACATCTTGGGTGGACACCTAGGGGTGGAAAAAACGCAGGAACGGGTTGTGCAGAGGTTCTATTGGCCTGGGTGCCACCGGGAAATAGTGAACTATTGCAGGTCCTGCCCTACATGTCAGCTAACTGCTCCCACTCCTCATTTCCGGAACCCCCTTGTGCCACTGCCCATTATTGAGGTGCCATTCGAGAGAATTGCCATGGACTTGGTCGGTCCATTAGTTAAATCAGCCCGGGGCCATCAGTATATATTAGTCATCCTGGACTACGCCACACGCTATCCTGAAGCAACTCCCTTGAGAAATTCTTCTTCAAAGAGTATAGCTCGCGAGTTGGTCCATGTCTTTTCCCAGACAGGTCTGCCGAAGGAGATCCTGACTGACCAGGGGACTCCTTTCATGAGCAAGGTGATGAGGGAACTATGCAAAGCCCTGAAAATCTCCCAGTTGAGGACCTCGGTGTACCATCCCCAGTCAGATGGCCTTGTTGAGAGATTTAACAAGACACTGAAGAGCATGCTGAGAAAAGCTATAGAGAAAGACGGTAGAGACTGGGATTGTCTCTTACCCTATTTGATGTTTTCCATTCGTGAAGTTCCACAGGCCTCCACAGGTTTCTCACCGTTTGAGCTTCTGTATGGCCGACATCCACGAGGACTCCTGGATATAGCCAAGGAAACCTGGGAAGCCGAAGTCACGCCCCACAGAAGCGTCATTGAGCATGTGGCCCTGATGCAGCAGAGGATTGCAAAGGTGATGCCTATCGTGAAAGAACACCTTCTCCAAGCACAAGAAGCTCAGGCCAGGGTCTACAACCGGTCTGCAAGAGTGAGGCAATTCAATCCGGGAGACCGAGTTCTTGTGTTAGTTCCGACAGTGGAAAGCAAGTTCTTGGCCAAATGGCAAGGGCCATATGAGGTTGTCGAGAAACTTGGTGAGGTAAACTATAAAATTCACCAACCAGGAAGACGGAAACCATTCCAAGTATACCATGTCAACCTTATCAAGCCGTGGCAAGATAGAGAGCCGACAGTAACTCCATCGTTGTTAAGCAACCCAGAAGATGAGGTTGGAGCGGTTACTATAGCGGAGACGCTATCGGAGTCCCAGAAACAGCAATGCCGGGAGTTACTCCAGAAAAACAGGGACCTGTTTTCCGAGTTGCCTGGGTACACGAAGGTCATAGAGCATGAGGTCCTGACAGAGCCCCATGTGCGCGTGAACGTGAAGCCCTATAGAATTCCTGCGGCCCGTCGAGAAATAGTCTCCAAGGAAGTGGAGCGTATGTGGAAGCTTGGAGTCATTGAGGAATCCAAGAGCGGTTGGTCGAGCCCAATTGTCCTGGTCCCAAAACCTGATGGGGAGTGGAGATTTTGCAACGACTATAGGAAGTTGAATGAGGTCTCCAAGTTCGACGCATATCCCATGCCCCGAGTTGATGAGCTCATCGAAAGGCTTGGGCCCGCCAGGTACATAACCACCTTGGATTTGACGAAGGGGTATTGGCAGATCCCCATGGCACAGGAAGCCAAGGAGAAGACGGCGTTTTCTACACCAGATGGATGCTTCCAGTATGTCCGGATGCCATTTGGCCTACAGGGAGCTCCGGCCACCTTCCAAAGGGCTATGGATAGAGTCCTTGCACCCCACAAGGCATACGCTGCTGCGTACCTAGATGATATCGTCATCTTTAGCCCGGACTGGGAGAGTCATCTGGAGAAAGTCCAAGCGGTGTTTGATGCTATAAGAGAGGCCGGATTTACAAAAAACCCGAAGAAGTGTGCATTGGGTAAAGAAGAAGCTAAGTACCTTGGATACATAGTGGGTCATGGAGAAATAAAACCCCAAATCAGTAAAGTGGAGGCAATTCAAACATGGCCAAAACCAGTTTCCAAGAAGCAAGTTAAAGCATTCCTGGGAATCGTGGGATATTACAGGAGGTTCATCCCAAACTTCGCCACAATGGCGGCGCCTCTGACTGACCTGCTAAAAGGGACAAAATCAGTAATGGTTAAGTGGTCCGAAGAAACAGATTCAGCCTTCCAAGAAATGAAAGAGGCTTTATGTAAGCAACCCGTTCTGATGGCCCCAAACTTCAAGAAAGAGTTTATTCTTCAGACAGATGCCTCAGATGTTGGGGTGGGAGCAGTCCTTTCCCAAGAACTACATGGAGAGGAGCATCCTGTTCTCTGAGTAGGAAGCTGTCCTCGTCTGAAAAGAACTACTCAGTCGTTGAAAAGGAGTGCTTGGCCATAAAATGGGCAGTCGACACATTACGGTACTATTTGCTGGGACGTAAATTTAGACTGATATCCGACCATGCCCCACTTAGGTGGATGAGGGAAACGAAGGGTAGAAATGCTAGGGTCACCCGTTGGTTCTTAGCCCTGCAGGACTTCTGTTTCCATGTGGAACATAGGGCCGGAAAGCTGCACGGTAATGCTGATGCCCTGTCAAGAATCCCTTGTCTAGTGGGAGAAAGTGCCAAGCCCCACAGCTTTAGGCAGAGGGGGAGGTATGTAGCGTGGCTAAAGGATGTCTAATCGATGGGAGATATGTGTCTTATAGATGGCTTGTTGCTGTGATGTAACCATGGCTACCTATATGTGTTTCAGGACCTGTGGTGATGTCACAACCACATGTCTGGTCATGTGATGGGTTCTGGGTGTGGTTAGACATATAAAAGAAAGCCTAATGCTTAACACAGGTAGGTATGTGTGGAGGTGAAACACTCCTGAGTGTGTTACGGCTTCAGGACTGAGCCGGATGAACTGGACACTTGTTTTCTTTACCTGAACCAAAGGCTATTTGTTTTCTGTTTGCCACATGGTTTATGAAGCAATAAACCCAGTGAACTTTAAAGGAACACGTCTCCTGAGTGTCAGCCGTCGCAGCTGAGTGAGTGAAATCCCTACAACAGTTATATGAAAAAGTTTAGGCACCCCTACTAATCTTAAGCTTAATGTTTTATAAAAATTGTTTTTTTGCAACAGCTATTTCAGTTTCATATATCTAATAACTGTTGGACACAGTAATGTTTCTGTCTTGAAATGAGGTTTATTGTACTAACAGAAAATGTGCAATCTGCATTCAAACAAAATTTGACAGGTGCATAAGTATTGGCACCCCACCAGAAAAGTGACATTAATTATTTAGAAGATCCTCCTTTTGCAAAAATAACAGTCTCTAGTCGCTTCCTGTAACTTTTAATGAGTTCCTGGATCCTGGCTGAAGGTATTTTTGACCATTCCTCTTTACAAAACAATTCCAGTTAAGTTTGATGGTCGCCGAGCATGGACAGCCTTCTTCAAATGATCCCACAGATGTTCAATGATATTCAGGTCTGGGGACTGGGATGGCCATTCCAGAACAGTGTAATTGTTCCTCTGCATGATTGCCTGAGTAGATTTGGAGCGGTGTTTTGGATCATTGCCTTGCTGAAAGATTCATCCCCTGCGTAACTTCAACTTTGTCACTGATTCATGAACATTATTGTCAAGAATCTGCTGATACTGAGAGGAATCCATGCATCCCTCAACTTTAACAAGATTCCTGGTGCCGGCATTGGCCACACAGCCCTAAAACATGATGGAACCTCCACCAAATTTTACTGTGGGTAGCAAGTGTTTTTCTTGGAATGCTGTGTTTTTTGGCAGCCATGCATAACGCCTTTTTGTATGACCAAACAACTCAATCTTGGTTTCATCAGTCCACAGGACCTTCTTCCAAAAAGAAATTGGCTTCTCCAAAAGTGCTTTTGCATACCTCAGCCGACTCGGTTTGTGGCGTGCTTGCAGAAACGGCTTCTTTCGCATTACTCTCCCATACAGCTTCTCCTTGTGCAAAGTGCGTTGTATAGTTGACCGATGCACAGTGACACCATCTGCAGCAAGTTGATGCTGCAGCTCTCTGAAGGTGGTCTGGGGATTGTCCTTGACTGATCTCACTATTCTTCTTCTCTGCCTTTCTGATGTTTTTCTTGGCTTGCCACTTCTGGCCTTAACAAGAACTGTACCTGTGTTTTTCCATTTCCTTACTATGTTCCTCACAGTGGAAATTGACAGGTTAAATCTCTGAGACCGCTTTTTGTATCCTTCCCCTGAACAACTATGTTGAATAATCTTTGTTTTCAGATCATTTGACAGTTGTTTTGAGGAGCCCATGATGCCACTCTTCAGAGGAGATTCAAACAGGAGAGCAACTTGCAAGTGGCCACTTTAAGTAGCTTTTCTCATGATTGCATACACCTGGCTATGAAGTTCAAAGCTTAATGAGGTTAGAAAACAAAAAAAAGGGCTTTAGTAAGTCAGTAAAAAGTAGGTAGGAGTATTTAAAACAAGAAAATGATAAGGGTGCCCATACATATGCACCTGTCAAATTTTGTTTGAATGCAGATTGCACATTTTCTGTTAGTACAATAAACCTCATTTCAAGGCAGAAACATTACTGTGTCCAACAGTTATTAGATATATGAAACTGAAATAGCTGTTGCAAAAAAAACAATTTTTATAAAACATTAAACTTAAGATTAATAGGGGTGCCCAAACTTTTTCATATAACTGTATACTCATCAGGCTGCCAAGCTTGGTTCAGGGCCTGTGGCCGGTACATGTAGTGAGCTCTGTACTCGAAGCATGCTACACAAAGGTCTGAATTTAGCCTCTCTGAAATTTTGCAAATAAGCTTTTGCTACTGTTACACTTCATTCATAGCCAAAAACACATCAGGAACAATGTCTGGGAAAAAAGAAGTTAACAAAATAAGATGAGTACTGCATTATCTGAATATTTTGTGAAGGTTAAGATATATGTAGCTCTAACATGCATCAAAAACAAGGAAACATATAGAACTCTGAGAAACAAATTGGGTGAGGGAAATCACAAATTGTTATCATTCATGTTTTTTCAGCAGAGATGGACCTTAAGGTGTTGAAGAGAGTAAACCCTAGGATTAGCTAGATTAATGATTAGAGATCAAATTCCTTGATTTTTGTGCTTCTTATTAGAAAGGACAACCATGATTGATTAAACAAATCTCACCATGCAATATGACTTTTATGCATATACAGTTGTGTGAACCTAAACCTAAAAGCTGGTTGGGCCGCCCTTAGCAGCAATAACAGTAATCAAGAGTTTGCTATAACTGGCAATGAGTCTTTTACATCGATCTGGATGAATTTTGGCCTCCTCCTTTTTGCAGACGTGTTGTAATTCAGCCAATTTGTAGGGTTACTGAGCATGAACCACCTTTTTAAGGACGTTCTACAGCATCTCAATCGCAGCATCTCCATCATGAACCTGGGTGAGTAACTTTTTCCAGTATACCACAAATTCTTTATGATGCTCTTTTTTCAATGACTGGCACTTGGATTTGATAGATTTATCCCTCACTACTCCTTAATTATAATTCCAGTATCCATATTTTTCAGTGCACATGCCCTTTATAAATAAATATATTTGTTTGTATAATATGTATGGTGCATGGTGTTTAGTTTTCTCCGCCTCTATTTTAACCTCGTTATTTTCACCTTGCATATGTTTTTTTATCTGCTCTCTTTTTACTGTTTTGTCAACTGGTGTTCTAACAAAGTACGGTATGCAATTAGCAATTTTGGGAGGATGTATTCAAAGCAGTCCTCTAGGGCTAGTATTTTGTCTGCTAGAATTAGTGCCCTGTATTTTATATTCCTTCTATTAGAGATTTCAGCTCCTTGCAGAAGTTGTCCTTGGTGGGATTTGACCCCGAGACTCCTGCGTTGCAAGGCTGCAGTGATGACCAGTGAGCCAAATGTAACCTATACTGTAAAAGCTATAAAGAAAAAATAGAAAAGATACCAGAAATTGCATTCACTCTACCTCCCCGAAAATTGCATTAAAAAGTGATAAGTTTGTATACACCCCAAAATGGTACCAATAAAAAAAAAACACTTTGTCACACAAAAAGAAGCAAACCCCCACATAACTCTATAGACAGCAAATCAAAAATGTATGTGACAAAAAAACAACTTTTTATTTTTGTTTCTACAAAGTTCAGAATTTTTTTTTAAACAAAGTTATAACAAAAAAACTATACAAGTTTGGTATAGCCACAGTCATAATGACCCATATTGTCATGGTGCAAGGTCACGTTTATGGCACAATTGTAAACACACAACAAAAAACCTTGACTTAGTTGCACTATTTCATAATTTTACCTTGCTTGGAATTTCTTTCCCATTTTTCCATATATTATATAGTTAATTCACTGATGTCATTCAAAACTACAACTCGTCCTACAGAAAAAACAAGTCTTTACACAGCTGTGTCAAAATAAGAAAAAATAAGTTATGGTTCTTGGAAGAAGAGGAGGAAAAAATGAAAGCAAATCTGAAAATTAGTCATGTCAGGAGGAAGGTAAACATATGGCAATGGATGATCTAATGTTTGGCCATAGGTAAAAGACCAATCTAAATAATAAAAGACTGTAATAGTTATAAAATATCAAATCAGTCACATATCAATATCAGTCATATCAAATCTGTGATTTTCAGACGTTGATTCAGTTCATATGTTTCAAGCTTCAGCTCAATACTCTTTCCAAATAAAAATTAAGAAAATGAATAGTTTTCTCCTAATAAGAAATGACACGATCTCTCTGAGTCTACTGTCCCACTTTGCAGGCATTGATTCATTGTCTGCTTTTTTTTTGTGACTCGTGGCATAACCGGGCATTTTTGCCAACAGTTGAACACGAAGCTGTAACATGTGAACACAGCCAAACAGGAATAAGTGAATTTTAAAATATATTGTGCAGCCAAAAATCTTACACACGCTATAGCTCAGGCGTCAGGAAAACATGAAATGTTAATGTTAAAAATTGTATTTTTAGGCACATTACATAGGGGTGCATTAACCCCTTTTTGACCTCGGACGGGATAGTACGTCCGAGGTCAGATCCCCTGCTTTGATGCAGGGCTCCGCGGTGAGCTCGCACCAAAGCTGGGACATGTCAGCTGTTTTGAACAGCTGACATGTGCCCGTAATAGGCGCGGGCAGAATCGCGATCTGCCCGCACCTATTAACTAGTTAAATGCCGCTGTCAAACGCAGACAGCGGCATTTAACTACCGCTTCCGGCCGGGCGGCCGGAAATGACGTCATCGCCGACCCCCCGTCACATGATCGGGGGTCGACGATGCGTCAGGATGGTAACCTCTAGAGACCTCTATGGTTACTGATGATCGGTGGCTGTGAGCGCCACCTTGTGGTCGGTGCTCACAGCACACCTCCATTTCTGCTACATAGCAGCGATCAGCAGATCGCTGCTATGTAGCAGAGGCGATCAAGTTGTGCCTGCTTCTAGCCTCCCATGGAGACTATTGAAGCATGGCAAAAGTTAAAAAAAAAAAGTTAAAAAAAATGTGAAAAAAACAAAAAAAATATAAAAGTTTAAATCACCCCCCTTTCGCCTCAATCAAAATAAACCAATAAAAAAAATATCAAATCTACACATATTTGGTATCACCCGATCTATCATATAAAAAAAAGCATTAACCTGATCGCTAAACGGCGTAGCGAGAAAAAAATTAGAAACACCAGAATTACGTTTTTAGGTCGCCGCAACATTGCATTAAAATGCAATAATGGGCGATCAAAAGAACGTATCTGCACCAAAATGCTATCATTAAAAACGTCATCTCGGCACGCAAAAAATAAGCCCTCAATCAACCCCAGATCACAAAAAATGGAGACGCTACGAGTATCGGAAAATGGCGCAATTTTTTTTTTTTTTTTTTTTTTAGCAAAGTTTGGAATTTTTTTTCACCACTTAGATAAAAAATAACCTAGTCATGTTAGGTGTCTATGAACTCGTTCTGACCTGGAGAATCATAATGGCAGGTCAGTTTTAGCATTTAGTGAACCTAGCAAAAAAGCCAAACAAAAAACAAGTGTGGGATTGCACTTTTTTTGCAATTTCACCGCATTTGGAATTTTTTTCCCGTTTTCTAGTACACGACATGCTAAAACCAATGATGTCGTTCAAAAGTACAACTTGTCCCGCAAAAAATAAGCCAAGTCAAAATGGCCAAATTGACGGAAAAATAAAAAAGTTATGGCTCTGGGAAGGAGGGGAGTGAAAAACGAACACGGAAAAACGAAAAATCCCAAGGTCATGAAGGGGTTAAAAGAGGTCTGGATACACATGATGAGAGCATTATACTGCCTCTGTACAAATCCCTGGTTAGACCGCACATGGAGTACTGTGTACAGTTTTGGGCCCCGGGATCAGGAAGGATATAATGGAACTAGAGCGAGTACAAAGGAGGGCAACAAAATTAATAAAGGGGATGTGGGAACTACAATACCCACAGAGATTAGCAAAATAAGGATTAGTTAGTCTAGAATAAAGACGACTGAGGAGTGATCTAATAACCATGTATAAGTATATAAGGGGACAATAAAAATATCTCTCCAAGGATCTGTTTATACCAAGGAAGGTGATGGGCACAAGGAGGCATTCTCTGCGTCTGGAGGAGAGAAGGTTTTCCCACCAACATAGAAGAGTATTCTTTACTGTTAGGGCAGTGAGAATCTGGAATTGCTTGCCTGAGGAGGTGGTGATGGCGAACTCAGTCGAGGAGTTCAAGAGAGGCCTGAATGTCTTCCTGGAGCGTAATAATATTGTATCTTACAGTTATTAGGTTCTTTAGAAGGACGTAGGTCTGGGGATTTATTCTGATGGAATATAGGCTGAACTGGATGGACAAATGTCTTTTCTTGGCCTCGCTAACTATGTTACTATGTACATAAAAATTGGAACAAACAGACATTAATATAGAAGTAGGATATTTTGTAAGGAAACACTGCAAACATTGTTTGAAATAAGATTGCTAATATTACTCATGTGATAATGACGAATGATGAGCCAATAGCTTCGTATAAATGCTTATCCAAACATCTATAGCACTTACCGAAAAGCTGCATTGGGAACCTGGATACCTGGAGCGCTCACGATAATCAGCTGTTCGGTGCCGCAGCTGCATGTGTCACGGCTGTGTGACAGGCACAGCAAATGCATGGGGAGCCCAACAAACAGGCAATCCCTGCATATGTTGTGACTGTCACACAGCCGCGACACATGCAGCTGCATTGCCGAACAGCTGATTATCGGGAGCGCAACAGGCATCCGGGTTCCCAATCCAGCTATTCGGTAAGAGCTATAGCTATTCGGATAAAGAGTTATCCTAAGCTATTCGCTCATCCCTAATGACAAAAACAAAAATAGAGAATCACTTTTACAAAAGTGATATGAAAATTACATTTTCAATTCTATATAATACTTTTTTACAGTTCATTATTATCCTTATAGCATAGCATTTATCATTAATACTATCTATTTGGTCTTCAATAGTGATGGGCGAGTGTGCTCGATCAAGTATCAAGCACTGAAGGGTATTGCGTGGTGATCGATATCTCGGTTTCCTAAAAAAAAGCCAATTTGATTCTGAATTATCTGAGCCCTGCACCGTACTGAAGCCTAGAGAGGGACTCCCCTGTCAGTCGGACGATTTGTGAGGTGAAGAGCTCCGGGGGCGCACTATCTCTGCCATAAGAGGTTCATTTGAATCATCTGAGCTGCACACCGCACTGAAACCAGATCTGTTTCCAGTATCTAGCTCCAGTATCTATCAGTATCTGGCTCCAGCATCTATCTGTATCTATCAGTATCTGGCTCCAGTATCTATCAGTATCTGGCTCCAGTATCTATCAGTATCTGGCTCCAGTATCTATCAGTATCTGGCTCCAGTATCTATCAGTATCTGGCTCCAGTATCTATCAGTATCTGGATCCAGTATCTATCAGTATCTGGATCCAGTATCTATCAGTATCTGGATCCAGTATCTATCAGTATCTGGCTCCAGTATCTATCTGTATCTATCAGTATCTGGATCCAGTATCTATCAGTTTCTGGCTCCAGTATCTATCAGTGTCTGGCTCCAATATCCATCAGTGTCTGGCTCCAGTATCTATCAGTGTCTGGCTCCAGTATCTATCAGTATCTGGCTCCAGTATCTATCAGTATCTGGCTCCAGTATCTATCAGTGTCTGGCTCCAGTATCTATCAGTGTCTGGCTCCAGTATCTATCAGTATCTGGCTCCAGTATGTATCAGTATCTGGCTCCAGTATCTATCAGTATCTGGCTCCAGTATCTATCAGTGTCTGGCTCCAGTATCTATCAGTTTCTGGCTCCAGTATCTATCAGTGTCTGGCTCCAGTATCTATCAGTGTCTGGCTCCAGTATCTATCAGTGTCTGGCTCCAGTATCTATCAGTGTCTGGCTCCAGTATCTATCAGTGTCTGGCTCCAGTATCTATCAGTATCTGTCTCCAGTATCTATCAGTATCTGGCTCCAGTATCTATCTCCAGTATGTATCAGTATCTGGCTCCAGTATGTATCAGTATCTGGCTCCAGTATGTACCAGTATCTGGCTCCAGTATCTATCAGTATCTGGCTCCAGTATCTATCAGTATCTGGCTCCAGTATCTATCAGTATCTGGCTCCAGTATCTATCTCCAGTATGTATCAGTATCTGGCTCCAGTATGTATCAGTATCTGGCTCCAGTATGTATCAGTATCTGGCTCCAGTATGTACCAGTATCTGGCTCCAGTATCTATCAGTATCTGGCTCCAGTATCTATCAGTATCTGTCTCCAGTATCTATCAGTATCTGGCTCCAGTATCTATCTCCAGTATGTATCAGTATCTGGCTCCAGTATGTATCAGTATCTGGCTCCAGTATGTATCAGTATCTGGCTCCAGTATCTATCAATATCTGGCTCCAGTATCTATCAGTATCTGGCTCCAGTATCTATCAGTATCTGGCTCCAGTATCTATCAGTATCTGGCTCCAGTATCTATCTCCAGTATGTATCAGTATCTGGCTCCAGTATGTATCAGTATCTGGCTCCAGTATCTATCAGTATCTGGCTCCAGTATCTATCAGTATCTGGCTCCAGTATGTACCAGTATCTGGCTCCAGTATCTATCAGTATCTGGCTCCAGTATCTATCAGTGTCTGGCTCCAGTATCTATCAGTATCTGGCTCCAGTATCTATCAGTATCTGGCTCCAGTATCTATCTCCAGTATGTATCAGTATCTGGCTCCAGTATGTATCAGTATCTGGCTCCAGTATCTATCAGTATCTGGCTCCAGTATCTATCAGTATCTGGCTCCAGTATCTATCAGTATCTGGCTCCAGTATCTATCAGTATCTGGCTCCAGTATCTATCAGTATCTGGCTCCAGTATCTATCAGTATCTGGCTCCAGTATCTATCTCCAGTATGTATCAGTATCTGGCTCCAGTATGTATCAGTGTCTGGCTCCAGTATCTATCAGTATCTGGCTCCAGTATGTATCAGTATCTGGCTCCAGTATGTACCAGTATCTGGCTCCAGTATCTATCAGTATCTGGCTCCAGTATCTATCAGTGTCTGGCTCCAGTATCTATCAGTATCTGGCTCCAGTATCTATCAGTGTCTGGCTCCAGTATCTATCAGTATCTGGCTCCAGTATGTATCAGTATCTGGCTCCAGTATCTATCAGTGTCTGGCTCCAGTATCTATCAGTATCTGGCTCCAGTATCTATCAGTATCTGGCTCCAGTATGTATCAGTATCTGGCTCCAGTATCTATCAGTATCTGGCTCCAGTATCTATCAGTATCTGGCTCCAGTATCTATCAGTGTCTGGCTCCAGTATCTATCAGTATCTGGCTCCAGTATCTATCAGTGTCTGGCTCCAGTATCTATCAGTGTCTGGCTCCAGTATCTATCAGTGTCTGGCTCCAGTATCTATCAGTGTCTGGCTCCAGTATCTATCAGTATCTGGCTCCAGTATCTATCAGTGTCTGGCTCCAGTATCTATCAGTGTCTGGCTCCAGTATCTATCAGTGTCTGGCTCCAGTATCTATCAGTGTCTGGCTCCAGTATCTATCAGTATCTGGCTCCAGTATCTATCAGTGTCTGGCTCCAGTATCTATCAGTGTCTGGCTCCAGTATCTATCTGTGTCTGGCTCCAGTATCTATCAGTGTCTGGCTCCAGTATCTATCAGTATCTGGCTCCAGTATCTATCAGTATCTGGCTCCAGTATCTATCAGTATCTGGCTCCAGTATCTATCAGTATCTGGCTCCAGTATCTATCTCCAGTATGTATCAGTATCTGGCTCCAGTATGTATCAGTATCTGGCTCCAGTATGTACCAGTATCTGGCTCCAGTATCTATCAGTATCTGGCTCCAGTATCTATCAGTGTCTGGCTTCAGTATCTATCAGTATCTGGCTCCAGTATCTATCAGTATCTGGCTCCAGTATCTATCTCCAGTATGTATCAGTATCTGGCTCCAGTATGTATCAGTATCTGGCTCCAGTATCTATCAGTATCTGGCTCCAGTATCTATCAGTATCTGGCTCCAGTATCTATCAGTATCTGGCTCCAGTATCTATCAGTATCTGGCTCCAGTATCTATCAGTATCTGGCTCCAGTATCTATCAGTATCTGGCTCCAGTATCTATCAGTATCTGGCTCCAGTATCTATCAGTGTCTGGCTCCAGTATGTATCAGTGTCTGGCTCCAGTATCTATCAGTATCTGGCTCCAGTATCTATCAGTTTCTGGCTCCAGTATCTATCAGTGTCTGGCTCCAGTATCTATCAGTATCTGGCTCCAGTATCTATCAGTGTCTGGCTCCAGTATCTATCAGTATCTGGCTCCAGTATCTATCAGTATCTGGCTCCAGTATCTATCAGTATCTGGCTCCAGTATCTATCAGTATCTGGCTCCAGTATCCATCAGTATCTGGCTCCAGTATGTACCAGTATCTGGCTCCAGTAAGTATCAGTATCTGGCTCCAGTATGTATCAGTATCTGGCTCCAGTATGTATCAGTATCTGGCTCCAGTATGTATCGGTATCTGGCTCCAGTATGTATCGGTATCTGGCTCAAGTATCTATCGGTATCTGGCTCCAGTATCTATCAGTATCTGGCTCCAGTATCTATCAGTATCTGGCTCCAGTATCTATCAGTATCTGGCTCCAGTATCTATCAGTATCTGGCTCCAGTATCTATCAGTATCTGGCTCCAGTATCTATCTCCAGTATGTATCGGTATCTGGCTCCAGTATGTATCGGTATCTGGCTCAAGTATCTATCGGTATCTGGCTCCAGTATCTATCAGTATCTGGCTCCAGTATGTATCGGTATCTGGCTCAAGTATCTATCGGTATCTGGCTCCAGTATCTATCAGTATCTGGCTCCAGTATCTATCAGTATCTGGCTCCAGTATCTATCAGTATCTGGCTCCAGTATCTATCAGTATCTGGCTCCAGTATCTATCAGTGTCTGGCTCCAGTATCTATCAGTATCTGGCTCCAGTATCTATCAGTATCTGGCTCCAGTATCTATCAGTATCTGGCTCCAGTATCTATCAGTATCTGGCTCCAGTATCTATCAGTATCTGGCTCCAGTATCTATCAGTATCTGGCTCCAGTATCTATCTCCAGTATGTATCAGTATCTGGCTCCAGTATGTATCAGTATCTGGCTCCAGTATGTACCAGTATCTGGCTCCAGTATCTATCAGTATCTGGCTCCAGTATCTATCAGTGTCTGGCTTCAGTATCTATCAGTATCTGGCTCCAGTATCTATCAGTATCTGGCTCCAGTATCTATCTCCAGTATGTATCAGTATCTGGCTCCAGTATCTATCAGTATCTGGCTCCAGTATCTATCAGTATCTGGCTCCAGTATCTATCAGTATCTGGCTCCAGTATCTATCAGTATCTGGCTCCAGTATCTATCAGTATCTGGCTCCAGTATCTATCAGTATCTGGCTCCAGTATCTATCAGTATCTGGCTCCAGTATCTATCAGTGTCTGGCTCCAGTATGTATCAGTGTCTGGCTCCAGTATCTATCAGTGTCTGGCTCCAGTATCTATCAGTATCTGGCTCCAGTATCTATCAGTTTCTGGCTCCAGTATCTATCAGTGTCTGGCTCCAGTATCTATCAGTATCTGGCTCCAGTATCTATCAGTGTCTGGCTCCAGTATCTATCAGTATCTGGCTCCAGTATCTATCAGTATCTGGCTCCAGTATCTATCAGTATCTGGCTCCAGTATCTATCAGTATCTGGCTCCAGTATCCATCAGTATCTGGCTCCAGTATGTACCAGTATCTGGCTCCAGTAAGTATCAGTATCTGGCTCCAGTATGTATCAGTATCTGGCTCCAGTATGTATCAGTATCTGGCTCCAGTATGTATCGGTATCTGGCTCAAGTATCTATCGGTATCTGGCTCCAGTATCTATCAGTATCTGGCTCCAGTATCTATCAGTATCTGGCTCCAGTATCTATCAGTATCTGGCTCCAGTATGTATCAGTATCTGGCTCCAGTATCTATTAGTATCTGGCTCCAGTATGTATCAGTATCTGGCTCCAGTATCTATCTCCAGTATCTGGCTCCAGTATCTATCAGTGTCTGGCTCCAGTATCTATCAGTATCTGGCTCCAGTATGTATCAGTATCTGGCTCCAGTATGTATCAGTATCTGGCTCCAGTATGTATCAGTTTCTGGCTCCAGTATCTATCTCCAGTATCTGGCTCCAGTATGTATCAGTATCTGGCTCCAGTATGTATCAGTATCTGGCTCCAGTATGTATCAGTATCTGGCTCCGGTATGTATCAGTATCTGGCTCCGGTATGTATCAGTATCTGGCTCCAGTATTTATCAGTATCTGGCTCCAGTATGTATCAATATCTGGCTCCAGTATGTATCAGTATCTGGCTCCAGTATCTATCAGTATCTGGCTCCAGTATCTATCAGTATCTGGCTCCAGTATCTATCAGTATCTGGCTCCAGTATCTATCAGTATCTGGCTCCAGTATCTATCAGTATCTGGCTCCAGTATCTATCAGTATCTGGCTCCAGTATCTATCAGTATCTGGCTCCAGTATGTATCAGTATCTGGCTCCAGTATCTATCAGTATCTGGCTCCAGTATCTATCAGTATCTGGCTCCAGTATCTATCAGTATCTGGCTCCAGTATCTATCTCCAGTATGTATCAGTATCTGGCTCCAGTATGTATCAGTATCTGGCTCCAGTATGTACCAGTATCTGGCTCCAGTATCTATCAGTATCTGGCTCCAGTATCTATCAGTGTCTGGCTCCAGTATCTATCAGTATCTGGCTCCAGTATCTATCAGTATCTGGCTCCAGTATCTATCTCCAGTATGTATCAGTATCTGGCTCCAGTATCTATCAGTATCTGGCTCCAGTATCTATCAGTATCTGGCTCCAGTATCTATCAGTATCTGGCTCCAGTATCTATCAGTATCTGGCTCCAGTATCTATCAGTATCTGGCTCCAGTATCTATCAGTATCTGGCTCCAGTATCTATCAGTATCTGGCTCCAGTATCTATCAGTATCTGGCTCCAGTATCTATCAGTGTCTGGCTCCAGTATCTATCAGTATCTGGCTCCAGTATCTATCAGTTTCTGGCTCCAGTATCTATCAGTGTCTGGCTCCAGTATCTATCAGTATCTGGCTCCAGTATCTATCAGTGTCTGGCTCCAGTATCTATCAGTATCTGGCTCCAGTATCTATCAGTATCTGGCTCCAGTATCTATCAGTATCTGGCTCCAGTATCTATCAGTATCTGGCTCCAGTATCCATCAGTATCTGGCTCCAGTATGTACCAGTATCTGGCTCCAGTAAGTATCAGTATCTGGCTCCAGTATGTATCAGTATCTGGCTCCAGTATGTATCAGTATCTGGCTCCAGTATGTATCGGTATCTGGCTCCAGTATGTATCGGTATCTGGCTCAAGTATCTATCGGTATCTGGCTCCAGTATCTATCAGTATCTGGCTCCAGTATCTATCAGTATCTGGCTCCAGTATCTATCAGTATCTGGCTCCAGTATGTATCAGTATCTGGCTCCAGTATCTATTAGTATCTGGCTCCAGTATGTATCAGTATCTGGCTCCAGTATCTATATCCAGTATCTGGCTCCAGTATCTATCAGTGTCTGGCTCCAGTATCTATCAGTATCTGGCTCCAGTATGTATCAGTATCTGGCTCCAGTATGTATCAGTATCTGGCTCCAGTATGTATCAGTTTCTGGCTCCAGTATCTATCTCCAGTATCTGGCTCCAGTATGTATCAGTATCTGGCTCCAGTATTTATCAGTATCTGGCTCCAGTATGTATCAGTATCTGGCTCCGGTATGTATCAGTATCTGGCTCCAGTATGTATCAATATCTGGCTCCAGTATGTATCAGTATCTGGCTCCAGTATCTATCAGTATCTGGCTCCAGTATCTATCAGTATCTGGCTCCAGTATCTATCAGTATCTGGCTCCAGTATCTATCAGTATCTGGCTCCAGTATCTATCAGTATCTGGCTCCAGTATGTATCAGTATCTGGCTCCAGTATCTATCAGTATCTGGCTCCAGTATCTATCAGTATCTGGCTCCAGTATGTATCAGTATCTGGCTCCAGTATCTATCAGTATCTGGCTCCAGTATCTATCAGTATCTGGCTCCAGTATCTATCAGTATCTGGCTCCAGTATCTATCAGTATCTGGCTCCAGTATCTATCAGTATCTGGCTCCAGTATCTATCAGTATCTGGCTCCAGTATCTATCAGTATCTGGCTCCAGTATCTATCAGTATCTGGCTCCAGTATCTATCAGTATCTGGCTCCAGTATCTATCAGTATCTGGCTCCAGTATCTATCAGTATCTGGCTCCAGTATCTATCTCCAGTATGTATCAGTATCTGGCTCCAGTATGTATCAGTATCTGGCTCCAGTATGTACCAGTATCTGGCTCCAGTATCTATCAGTATCTGGCTCCAGTATCTATCAGTGTCTGGCTCCAGTATCTATCAGTATCTGGCTCCAGTATCTATCAGTATCTGGCTCCAGTATCTATCAGTATCTGGCTCCAGTATCTATCAGTGTCTGGCTCCAGTATCTATCAGTATCTGGCTCCAGTATCTATCAGTGTCTGGCTCCAGTATCTATCAGTGTCTGGCTCCAGTATCTATCAGTGTCTGGCTCCAGTATCTATCAGTATCTGGCTCCAGTATCTATCAGTTTCTGGCTCCAGTATCTATCAGTGTCTGGCTCCAGTATCTATCAGTATCTGGCTCCAGTATCTATCAGTGTCTGGCTCCAGTATCTATCAGTATCTGGCTCCAGTATCTATCAGTATCTGGCTCCAGTATCTATCAGTATCTGGCTCCAGTATCTATCAGTATCTGGCTCCAGTATCCATCAGTATCTGGCTCCAGTATGTACCAGTATCTGGCTCCAGTAAGTATCAGTATCTGGCTCCAGTATGTATCAGTATCTGGCTCCAGTATGTATCAGTATCTGGCTCCAGTATGTATCGGTATCTGTCTCCAGTATCTATCGGTATCTGGCTCCAGTATCTATCAGTATCTGGCTCCAGTATCTATCAGTATCTGGCTCCAGTATCTATCAGTATCTGGCTCCAGTATGTATCAGTATCTGGCTCCAGTATCTATTAGTATCTGGCTCCAGTATGTATCAGTATCTGGCTCCAGTATCTATCTCCAGTATCTGGCTCCAGTATCTATCAGTGTCTGGCTCCAGTATCTATCAGTATCTGGCTCCAGTATGTATCAGTATCTGGCTCCAGTATGTATCAGTATCTGGCTCCAGTATGTATCAGTTTCTGGCTCCAGTATCTATCTCCAGTATCTGGCTCCAGTATGTATCAGTATCTGGCTCCAGTATTTATCAGTATCTGGCTCCAGTATGTATCAGTATCTGGCTCCAGTATGTATCAGTATCTGGCTCCGGTATGTATCAGTATCTGGCTCCGGTATGTATCAGTATCTGGCTCCAGTATTTATCAGTATCTGGCTCCAGTATGTATCAATATCTGGCTCCAGTATGTATCAGTATCTGGCTCCAGTATCTATCAGTATCTGGCTCCAGTATCTATCAGTATCTGGCTCCAGTATCTATCAGTATCTGGCTCCAGTATCTAACAGTATCTGGCTCCAGTATCTATCAGTATCTGGCTCCAGTATCTATCAGTATCTGGCTCCAGTATCTATCTCCAGTATGTATCAGTATCTGGCTCCAGTATCTATCAGTATCTGGCTCCAGTATCTATCAGTATCTGGCTCCAGTATGTATCAGTATCTGGCTCCAGTATCTATCAGTATCTGGCTCCAGTATCTATCAGTATCTGGCTCCAGTATCTATCAGTATCTGGCTCCAGTATCTATCAGTATCTGGCTCCAGTATCTATCAGTATCTGGCTCCAGTATCTATCAGTATCTGGCTCCAGTATCTATCAGTATCTGGCTCCAGTATCTATCAGTATCTGGCTCCAGTATCTATCAGTATCTGGCTCCAGTATCTATCAGTATCTGGCTCCAGTATCTATCAGTATCTGGCTCCAGTATCTATCAGTATCTGGCTCCAGTATCTATCAGTATCTGGCTCCAGTATCTATCTCCAGTATGTATCAGTATCTGGCTCCAGTATGTATCAGTATCTGGCTCCAGTATGTACCAGTATCTGGCTCCAGTATCTATCAGTATCTGGCTCCAGTATCTATCAGTGTCTGGCTCCAGTATCTATCAGTATCTGGCTCCAGTATCTATCAGTATCTGGCTCCAGTATCTATCTCCAGTATGTATCAGTATCTGGCTCCAGTATCTATCAGTATCTGGCTCCAGTATCTATCAGTATCTGGCTCCAGTATCTATCAGTATCTGGCTCCAGTATCTATCAGTATCTGGCTCCAGTATCTATTAGTATCTGGCTCCAGTATCTATCAGTATCTGGCTCCAGTATCTATCAGTATCTGGCTCCAGTATCTATCAGTATCTGGCTCCAGTATCTATCAGTGTCTGGCTCCAGTATCTATCAGTGTCTGGCTCCAGTATCTATCAGTGTCTGGCTCCAGTATCTATCAGTATCTGGCTCCAGTATCTATCAGTTTCTGGCTCCAGTATCTATCAGTGTCTGGCTCCAGTATCTATCAGTATCTGGCTCCAGTATCTATCAGTGTCTGGCTCCAGTATCTATCAGTATCTGGCTCCAGTATCTATCAGTATCTGGCTCCAGTATCTATCAGTATCTGGCTCCAGTATCTATCAGTATCTGGCTCCAGTATCCATCAGTATCTGGCTCCAGTATGTACCAGTATCTGGCTCCAGTAAGTATCAGTATCTGGCTCCAGTATGTATCAGTATCTGGCTCCAGTATGTATCAGTATCTGGCTCCAGTATGTATCGGTATCTGGCTCCAGTATCTATCGGTATCTGGCTCCAGTATCTATCAGTATCTGGCTCCAGTATCTATCAGTATCTGGCTCCAGTATCTATCAGTATCTGGCTCCAGTATGTATCAGTATCTGGCTCCAGTATCTATTAGTATCTGGCTCCAGTATGTATCAGTATCTGGCTCCAGTATCTATCTCCAGTATCTGGCTCCAGTATCTATCAGTGTCTGGCTCCAGTATCTATCAGTATCTGGCTCCAGTATGTATCAGTATCTGGCTCCAGTATGTATCAGTATCTGGCTCCAGTATGTATCAGTTTCTGGCTCCAGTATCTATCTCCAGTATCTGGCTCCAGTATGTATCAGTATCTGGCTCCAGTATTTATCAGTATCTGGCTCCAGTATGTATCAGTATCTGGCTCCGGTATGTATCAGTATCTGGCTCCGGTATGTATCAGTATCTGGCTCCGGTATGTATCAGTATCTGGCTCCGGTATGTATCAGTATCTGGCTCCAGTATTTATCAGTATCTGGCTCCAGTATGTATCAATATCTGGCTCCAGTATCTATCAGTATCTGGCTCCAGTATCTATCAGTATCTGGCTCCAGTATCTATCAGTATCTGGCTCCAGTATCTATCAGTATCTGGCTCCAGTATCTATCAGTATCTGGCTCCAGTATCTATCAGTATCTGGCTCCAGTATCTATCAGTATCTGGCTCCAGTATGTATCAGTATCTGGCTCCAGTATCTATCAGTATCTGGCTCCAGTATCTATCAGTATCTGGCTCCAGTATCTATCAGTATCTGGCTCCAGTATCTATCAGTATCTGGCTCCAGTATCTATCAGTATCTGGCTCCAGTATCTATCAGTATCTGGCTCCAGTATCTATCAGTATCTGGCTCCAGTATGTATCAGTATCTGGCTCCAGTATCTATCAGTATCTGGCTCCAGTATCTATCAGTATCTGGCTCCAGTATCTATCAGTATCTGGCTCCAGTATCTATCAGTATCTGGCTCCAGTATCTATCAGTATCTGGCTCCAGTATCTATCAGTATCTGGCTCCAGTATCTATCAGTATCTGGCTCCAGTATGTATCAGTATCTGGCTCCAGTATCTATCAGTATCTGGCTCCAGTATCTATCAGTATCTGGCTCCAGTATCTATCAGTATCTGGCTCCAGTATGTATCAGTATCTGGCTCCAGTATCTATTAGTATCTGGCTCCAGTATCTATCAGTATCTGGCTCCAGTATCTATCTCTATTTAAAAATGCTACATGTGCTAAATAAAGTCCACTTACATTGGTAGTTGGAATGCTGCCTGCTTTATCAGTTTTTATACATTTTTATAAAAGCTAGATATTTGTATGGGAGTCTCTGCACCCACATTGTAATTTTTGAAGTGTGATTTTCCAATTTATATTTTAGATACCTATCTACAGTACAGACCAAAAGTTTGGACACACCTTCTCATTTAAAGATTTTTCTGTATTTTCATGACAATGAAAATTGTAAATTAACACTGAAGGCATCAAAACTATGAATTAACACATGTGGAATTATATACTTATCAAAAAAGTGTGAAACAACTGAAAATATGTCTTATATTCTAGGTTTTTCAAAGTAGCCACCTTTTGCTTTGATGACTGCTTTGCACACTCTTGGCATTCTCTTGATGAGCTTCCTATTGGTAGTTACCAGAAATGGTTTTCACTTTACAGGTGTGCCCTGCCAGGTTTAATAAGTGGGATTTCTTGCCTTATAAATGGTGTTGGGACCATCAGTTGTGTTGTGCAGAAGTCTGGTGGATACACAGCTGATAGTCCTACTGAATACACTGTTGAATTTGAATTATGGCAAGAAAAAAAAAGCTAACTAAAGAAAAATGAGTGGCCATCATTACTTTAAGAAATGAAGGTCAATCAGTCTGAAAAATTGGAAAAACTTTGAAAGTGTCCCCAAGTGCAGTGGCAAAAACCATCAAGTGCTACAAAAAAAATGGCTCACATGAGGACGGCCCCAGGAAAGGAAGACCAAGAGTCTCCTCTGCTTCTGAGGATAAGTTTATTCGAGTCACCAGCCTCAGAAATCACAGGTTAACAGCAGCTCAGATTAGAGACCAGGTCAATGCCACACAGAGTTCTAGCAGCAGACACATCTCTACAACAACTGTTAAGAGGAGACTTTGTGCAGCAGGCCTTCATGGTAAAATAGATGCTAGGAAACCACTGCTAAAGACAGGCAACAAGCAGAAGAGACTTGTTTGGGCTAAAGAGCACAAGGAATGGACATTAGACCACTGGAAATCTGTGCTTTTGTCTGATGAGTCCAAATTTGAGATCTTTGGTTTCAACCACCGTGTCTTTGTGCGATGCAGAAAAGGTGAACAGATGGACCCTACATGCCTGGTTCCCACCGTGAAGCATGGAGGAGGAGGTGTGATGCTGTGGGGGTGCTTTGCTGGTGACACTGTTGGGGATTTATTCCAAATTGAAGGCATACTGAACCAGAATGGCTACCACAGCATCTTGCAGCTGCATGCTGTTCCATGAGGTTTGCGGTTAGTTGGACCATCACTTATTTTTCAACAGGACAATGACCCCAAACACAACTCCAGGCTGTGTAAGGGCTATTTGACCAAGAAGGAGAGTGATGGGGTGCTACGCCAGATGACCCGGCCTCCACAGTCACCAGACCTGAACCCAATAGAGATGCTTTGGGGTGAGCTGGACTGAAGAGTGAAGGCAAAAGGGCCAACAAGTGCTAAGCATCTCTGGGAACTCCTTTAAGATTGTTGGAAGACCGATTCCGGGGACTACCTCTTGAAGCTCATCAAGAGAATGCCAAGAGTGAACAAAGCAGTCATCAAAGCAAAAGGTGGCTACTTTGAAAAACCTAGAATATAAGACATATTTTCAGTTGTTTCACACTTTTTTGTTAAGTATATAATTCCACATGTGTTAATTTATAGTTTTGATGCCTTCAGTGTGAATGTACAATTTTCAGTGTCATGAAAGTACAGAAAAATCTTTAAATGAGAAGGTGTGTCCAAACTTTTGGTCTGTACTGTATATCTCTATCTATGAGAGAGACAGACAGACATGTGAGAAAAACAACGATGATATGCCATGGACTTCCACAGCCCCCACCCTGGTTGTGCTCCATCCATTGTTCCTACAGTCCCTATACCATCATCCCCACAGTCCCTATTCATAGTGTACACTTGCTTTGGCAAAACTAATGTTTATCTGGGTGGCATTAACCCCTTCCCGACTTTGCCAATATCTTATTTTTGTGCTTTCTTTTTTTCCTCCCCTTCTTCTCAGAACCATAACTATTAGTTTTCTGTCCACATAGACATATGAGGGCTTGTTTATTGGGGGCCAAGTTTTACATTTGAATGACACCATTCATTATAGCACATAAGGCACTGAAAACAGGCAAGCAATCCCAAGTACAGTGAAATTGTGAAAAATACATTAATCTGACATTGTTTTTTGAGAATTATTTAAATGACGTACATTTTGCGGTAAAAGACCTCAGAATAAGATTCTGCTCATCCGTATAGTTACCGGGATATAAAACATATCGTTTATTTTTTTTAAATTATTTTAATGGTGAAAAGAAAATTAGACGTCATTATTTTTAAAATTTGGGGTTGTCTCGCAATTTTCCAAGACAAATAATGTTTTCATTTTTCAGATGATGGAGCTAATTTTTGTGACCGCTAATTTTTTGTGCAACAAGACAACATTTTTATTGATGCCATTTTGGGATAAATATGACATTTTGATAATTTGTTACAGCATTTTTGTGGTACCGCAACCTCCAAAAAATGTAATTTTGACGTTCTTGAGTTTTTCCTGTTTATGGTGTTTACTAATTGGGATAAGTATTTTTATATTTTGATAGATTGGACTTCTCTGAACGTGGAAATACCACATATGTGTATTTAAAAGTGTTTTTATCATTTTTATTTTAAGAGGAAGAAATGGGGTGGATTTGAACATTTACTGTTTTTCCATATTTTTAAAACTTTTCACTGTTTCTTAGGGTATGTGCACACGTTGCGGATTTTGCTACGGATCCTCAGCGTTTCTGCAGCTGCGGATCCGCAGCAGTTTCCCATGAGTTTACAGTACAATGTAAACCTATGGGAAACGAAATCCGCAGTGCACATGCTGCGAAAGAAAGCGCGGAAACGCAGCATTTTATTTTCCGCAGCATGTCAATTCTTTGTGCGGAATCCGCAGCCGTTCTACACCTGCTCCAATAGAAAACTGCAGATGTAAAACCGCAGCGGAATCCGCAATAGAAACCGTGATAAATCCGCAGTAAAAACCGCAGCAGTTTTGCACTGCAGAGTTATCAAATCCGCTGTGGAAAAATCCGCAGAGGATCTTTCTACGTGTGCACATACCCTTTAAAGGGAACCTGTCACCAGGTTAGGCTGATACGAGTTACAGCCACCGCCTTTCAGGGCTTATATGCAGCATTCTATAATGCTGTAGGTAAGCCCCCAATCCGACCTGAAAAATAAGAAAAATAAGTTTTATTATACTCACCCAGAGGGCAGGCCGGTCCGATGGGTGTCGCAGGTCCGGGTCCGGTGCCTCCCATCTTCTTATGATCGCCACCCTCCTGCTTGCTTCATGGCTCCACAGCATCGGGCTCCTGCACAGGTGTATTTATCTGCTCTGTTGAGGACAGAGGAAAGTACTGCATTGCACAGGTGCTGGGTCTCTCTGACTTTTCATGGCACCTGCGAACTGCAGTAGTACAAAATAAAACAAAAAGCAAAAAAAAAAATCAAACATACACATATTTGGTATTGCCGCGTTCAGAATCGCCCAATCTATCAATAAAAAAAAAGGATTAACCTGATAGCTCACTGGCGTAACTTGAAAAAAGGTCAAAATACCAGAATTACACTTTTTTGGTCGCCACGACATTGCATTAAAATGCAATAAGGGGCGATCAAAAGATCGTATCTGCACCAAAATGGTATAATTAAAAACACCAGCTCGGTGCGCAAAAAAATTAGCCCTCACCCAACCGGAGAACACGAAAAATGGAGACTCTACAGGTATCTTAAAATGGCGCAATTTTTATTAAAGTTTGGAATTTTTTCTCACCACTTAGATAAAAAGAATCTACACATGTTTGGTGTCTATGAACTTGTAATGACCTGAAGAATCATAATGGCATGTCAGTTTTAGCATTTAGTAAACATAGTAATAAAGCCAAACACAAAACAACTGTGGGATTGCACTTTTTGTGCAATTTCGTCACACTTGGATTTTTTTCCCATTTTTCAGTACACCATATGTTAAAACCAATTGTATCGTTCAAACTCGTCCCACAAAAAAAACAAGCCCTCACATGGCCATATTGACTAACTAAAAATGTTATGGCTCTGGGAAGGGGAGCAAAAAGCGAAAACACAAAAACGAAAATACCCTAGTCATGAAGGAGTAAAAACATCCCAGAACTGTGTTTGCTTTTTTTGCTGCTGCATCACACTGTTGACTCATGTGCAGCCTGTGATCTATTAGTAGACCTAAGTCTTTTTCACATGTGCGGTTGTTAATTTCTATTTCTCCCATTCTGTAGATGTAATTTTTTCCTAGTACTTATATAAATGCTGTTTAATAATTTGCTCAAAGATCTTTCCTGGTAGATTAGTAAGGCGTACTGCCCTATAATTCCCTGGCTCCATCTTCTTTCCTTCTTTTGAAAATAGGGACAACAATTGCCCTTCTTCCATCTTCTGGGAATTCCCGTTTGAGGATTTTTCAAAGATTCTGGCTTGTGGTTCTGCAATTTCCCCTGCTATCTCTTTCAGTACCCTGGGATATAATTCATCTGGACAAGGGGATTTAAATTAATTTAAATTTGCCAAGTGTTCCTTCTGAATCTCTCTGTTTATTGATAGCATGGATTATTTTATTCCTTCGATAGCACAGTGAAGATCAGTTGATTTTACATTTTCTTTCTTAAAGAACACAGATGCCAAATATGGAATAAAAAACTTGGCCTTCTCAACATCATTTTTGACCACTTCACCCTTTTCATCTTGAAAAAATCCAATGGTATTTTTGATTTTTCTTTAGTTTTTGACAAACAACTAAAATCTATTTTTCTTGCTTTTGGCCCTCCTTGCAAGCCTCACTTTATTACTTGCTTTAGCTCTTCTAAATCTTGTCCTGCATTCCTTGCAAACAGAATTATATTCTTCTTAAGATATGTCCTCTTTCCATTTGATATACATTTATTTTTTTTCCTTTTTAGAAAGTTTAAGTTCTGTGTTCATCCATCCTGGGAGGATGCAAGACATCTACCAAATATGTGGGTTCCTGTTTTATAAGATGCAACCAATCTATAGCCAGTATTTCGTCTTATAGGTAATTCCCTCCATGGTCAAGAAACCCAAAAAGCTGCTGATGGCACTGTCGCCGTAGTCTGTTGTTCACCCGTAGAATCCTGTTCAATCTCCTTGTATCATGTTCATCCACTGGGAGGATGGATGAGAAGACGACCTGCACTCCCAGTTCCTTCACTTTCAGACCTAGGTCTTCAAAGTATCTGCATATAATTTCCAGGTCATTTTTGCTGTGTCTTTTGTTTCTACATGTGTTAAGGACCGGCGGAACGCACCAAGTATAGATAATAAGAAACTAGGTGCGTTCGCAGTCCGAGGTCCAACGTGCAGGTAAAAGACCCTGCTGCTAGTAAGACGGACTATATGGCGGTACTAAGTATACACACATGGGTTAACTTCACCCTGCGTGAAGGAAGCGATCCTGTTGCGTCACAGGACCGCAGTACCGCACATAAAGCGCAAGCAAGAAGTTAGCGGACTCAACCCCTACATAGGATTGAAGTCCGATTAGACACTTGCTGGCACAACACCGCAACTGGGTGTGTCAGAGGAACAAAAATAATAATATAAAGGCACAAGAGTGCGCACGGCGCCGTACTGGCGGACACAGCAACTAGTAGCTGTAATGTGTGTTTCGTGCTGTTGGATAAGTCGGGCGCTAGACAGCAAACATACACATTCCGCGAACAGACATTCAATAGGGAGGGTTATTTAAAGAGCGACTATCACTCACAACACACACACATATTTACAAGACAATACTAGCGCATGGCCGTGCGGTCATGCGCAGTTTATATAGTAGCAGCACAGGAAGCAGCTCCAGAAGTTTTGCCCTTTCAGGACCTGCCAAGAGGACCAATGGGATGTGCTGCAATACCTGAGCATGTGACCCTCGATTTCCAACGGGAGATCCTGCCCTGGGCATGCTCAGACAGAGAAAAGCACGACTTAGATCCAGAAACGTCCACTCGCCGCTGCCCAGCACTGGCTTCAATGGCAGAAGCAGGAAAAGCAGCAGTAACTCTACGCACAGAGTCAGACTGAGCGAGACACTGGGATCGACGTCCCTGCTGAGCAGAATCCACCGCGGCTGGAGAAGAATGGGAGACCGCAGCGGAGATGGATCGAGATTCCCCCAGTGCAGCAGAGGAAACTCGACTCCTAACATTACCCCACCTCCTAGGGCCCCCCTCCTTGGGCCTCGCCACGTTCGAAGGCAGCAATGAGCTGCAGGGCCCGAATGTGCTCAATAGGCTCCCAGGACCTGTCCTCGGGGCCATAACCCTTCCAGTCCACCAAATAAAATTTTTTGCCACGTACCACCTTGCACCCCAAAATAGCGTTCACCTCATAATCGTCCGTAGACGAACCCGATGTCCCAGCAGATGACTTGGAAAACCGGGACATATACACAGGTTTCAAGAGGGACACATGAAAGGTGTCGGTGATACCCAGGCGTGGCGGAAGAGCCAAACGATAGACCACAGGATTAACCTGCTCGAGGACCTTGAACAGACCCAAGTAGCGAGGAGCAAATTTAGTGGACTCAACTCGCAGCCTGATGTTACGGGCAGAGAGCCACACCAAGTCGCCAGGAGCAAAGGTCGGAGCGGGGCGCCGATGAGCATCGGCGGAGGACCTCATTCTCTCCTTAGAGGCCCGAATGGCATCCTGAGTGCGGTCCCAAATATCCCGTGCCTCCACAGCCCAGTCTGCCACCCTGGAGTCGGCGGAAGACACGGGCATAGGCACAGGTACCCGTGGATGCTGACCATAGTTGAGGAGGAATGGGGTTTGTCCAGTGGAGTCGGCTACGGCGTTGTTTAGTGCAAACTCTGCCCATGATAGCAAGGATGCCAAGTCATCCTGCCTGGCTGAAACAAAATGTCGCAGGTATGTGACCAAGGTCTGGTTGGCCCTCTCTACCAACCGATTCGTCTCGGGATGATAAGCGGAAGAGAGGTTCAACTCAATACTGAGAAGGCGACAAAGCTCTCTCCAGAACCGAGACGCAATCTGGGGACCCCGGTCACTGACAATTTTGTCAGGCATACCATGTAGGCAGAAGATGTGTTTGATGAACAACGCTGCCAAGGCCCATGCAGAAGGTAACCGTGGTAGCGGCACCAAATGCACCATTTTTGGGAAATGATCGGTGATGACCCAAATGATGGTACAGCCGCGAGACTTGGGTAAACCCACAACAAAGTCCATCCCGACCATCTCCCAGGGCCTATCTGCCACCGGCAAGGGATAGAACAACCCAGCTGGCCTTTGACGCGGAGATTTATTTTTGGCGCAGGAGACACACGCCAGAATATAATCCCTGACATCCCGGACCATATGCGGCCACCAGTACGTCCTCGCCAGTAGCTCAGATGTCCTCTTTGCCCCAAAGTGTCCACCCACCCTGGACGAATGAGCCCAAGAGAGAACCTCCGGTCGCAAATTAATGGGCACAAAAGTCTTGCCCGGAGGTACAGACTCTAGCGAAACTGGCGCTACGGTTCTCAGGCTCTCAGAAGGGACAATAAGCCGAGGCTCCTCTTCCTCCTCCTCAGTTGACATAAGGGAGCGAGAGAGAGCATCAGCACGGATATTCTTCTCCCCGGCGAGATAATGAAGGGAAAAGTGGAACCGGGAGAAGAACAGGGACCATCTGGCCTGGCGAGAATTTAGCCGCTGGGCTGTTTGTAAATAGACCAAATTTTTGTGGTCCGTGTACACTTGGAAGGGAAACCGCGCACCCTCCAGAAGGTGTCTCCACTCCGAAAAGGCCAATTTCATTGCTAGCAACTCCCTGTCCCCGATGGAGTAGTTTCTCTCCGCTGGCGTGAAGGTCTTAGAGAAAAAGAAGCATGGATGCTTCCGACCTTGAGCATCCTTTTGATAGAGGACTGCTCCAGCACCAACGGACGAGGCATCCACTTCCATTAGGAATGGCTTATCCACGTCGGGACGATGTAAGTTGGGAGCGCTAACAAAGTGGGACTTAATAGAAGTGAAGGCCTTGGAGAACTCTTCCGACCACAATTTGGGATTCGCTCCCTTCTTGGTGAGGGCCACCAAGGGAGCTACCAGAGTTGAGAAGTGGGGAATGAACTGGCGGTAATAGTTTATGAACTCCATAAAGCGCTGCACCGCTTTAAGAGAATGGGGCTCTTGCCAGTCCATCACAGCCTGTAGTTTGGCAGGATCCATAGCCAATCCCTGGGCGGAGATGATATAGCCCAGGAAAGGTAAGGACTCCTGCTCAAACACACACTTCTCCAACTTCGCATAAAGAGAGTTTGCCCGTAGGAGGTCGAAGACTCTGCCAACATCTCTCCGGTGGGAGTCAATATCTGGAGAAAAGATGAGAATATCATCCAGATAGACTACAACCGAGGTGAAAGCATATCCCGGAAGATGTCATTGACAAAGTCTTGGAAAACGGCAGGTGCATTACAGAGCCCTGGTGTTAAACGCCGTTTTCCATTCGTCCCCCTCACAGATGCGAATCAGGTTATAAGCACCCCGCAGATCTAGTTTAGTAAACACTCTAGCTCCCCGAAGCCTATCGAAAAGCTCAGATATCAAAGGTAAAGGGTACTTGTTCTTAACTGTGATAGCATTAAGACCCCTGTAGTCTATGCATGGACGTAGTTCTCCACTCTTTTTCTGCACGAAAAAGAACCCTGCCCTAGCAGGTGACACTGACTTCCTGATGAACCATCTTGCCAAATTCTCTTGAATGTACTGAGACATTGCCTCCGTTTCCGGGAGAGATAAAGGATAGACTCGACCCCGGGGAGGCTCAGCACCAGGCAAGAGATCAATAGGACAGTCATAGGGGCGATGGGGCGGAAGGGTCTCCGCTGCCTTTTTGGAGAGAGGAAAGATCTGTGGGTACCTCTGTAGTAGCAACCTGAATGCACTCTCGATGACACCTGTTCCCACAAGATTCACCCCGTCCCAGAATTCTGCCTGAGGACCACTCGATGTGAGGAGAGTGGTACCGTAACCAAGGTATCCCTAAGAGAACCTCATCAATTCCCTCAGGAATGACGAGTAGAGATATAACCTCCTGATGAGATGGTGACATGGACAGAGTAAAAGGGATAGTTTGATGTGTAATCTGTGCGGGCAGTGTCGACCCATTCACCACTCGTACCGTTACTGGTTGAGATAGCATGACCAGAGGAATTGCGTGACGTTGGGCGAAGGCTGAAGACATAAAATTGCCCTCCGCCCCAGAATCCACGCAGAGTTCTACCGAGTGAGAGGATGAGCCCAATGTTATTGTCCCCTTAAAGGACAATTTGGAGGCAAACGTCGCCGTGTCTAGTGCACCTCCACCAACTACCACTAGACGCTGACGTTTCCTCGACCGCTGGAGACATCTGGAGGCAAGATGTCCTGACTGTTGGAAAAGATGACAAATCTGGAGTGCATGAGCGGTCCGGGACTTAGATCCCGCTCGTGACTCTACCACAGGCTCATGGCACTCAGGAGCCTGGTCTGGAGATTCCAAAGGTTTGGCGAAGGTGGGAGCCAGCCGAAACCTCTGCCTAACAACATGTATTAGTACACATGAGTAGTCTACTACCCATCAGTAGATCAGCGACAAAAAAACTGCCACAGTCTAAGGTCTTTTTCACAGATCATCATTTTTGGTTAGTATTTGTAAGTCAAAATAAGCAGTGAAACCTATAGAGAATTTTTTTTTAAAGACTTTTCAACTCTCTTCTGTTTTAGAACCACTTCTGGATTTGGCCTTCAATTGCTGACATGTGAATAAGACCTAAATCACACAGCAGAGTCTCAGTAAATTCCTATGAGAAAAGGCTTCAGACTGTTTCCCCTGCCAGCTGCTTCTGATAGCTTTCTCTCTGTCAGTTCTTAGCAGCTTATCAAATCAACATTGTACAGAGTCACCTATTTATTATGCCTTAGATAAAGCAGAATATTACATATTTTGTGACAAATGGTGTATATGGGTAAACACAGAAAACCAATATGACGTAGCTTGGTGTGGTGTGCAAGGAAGTGCACTGAGAGCTGCCAGAAGGCGCTTGATCAATGCAGATCCATAGTTCACAGGAAGTCAGCCACACAGGGAAAACTGACAACTGTACACAGCAGAAGTGTTACTTGAAAAATAAAATTGTCAGTTTTATCTATGAAAGTAAACACTTCGATAGGAAATATTTAACAAATGTATTCAAAAATAATTAAAACCTCGTCTAATGTGAACCACAAAAGTGAGAAACACCTACCAGTTACTTAAAAATAGTTATAAGAATCAGTGCAGTCATTTCTTAACAAGTGAAAACGCCTCTTGGTAGGACATTTCCCTTCTTCAGTAGCTAAATAAATAAGTGCTATATGTTATCATGTGCACTCTTGCACTGACCCTAGTAAGCACAGTGTGACTGCTTCCTGCAGTGCTCAAGTACTTGCCAACTGAGCCACTGGAGAAGACGTTCCATACTTCTAACAAAACAATTTCCTCATTTTACGAGCGGTCTAAGCCAGTGGTGTACAGTTAAGCCTGCTCACTGAGAGTGCATACATTTATTAACCGAGTTCTATTAAAAAGTAGAATGGTTACTGTATATTGTTATATTGTTTCACACAGCTCTCAATTGTCCTGTTTTCTGGGATTTTGACCAGAAGGATTATGAATTCTTGCATGATCTTTGTTTTTAACATGTTGCCATGCAGAGGGTAGACCACAAAACGTAGATAGTAAACATTGACTTTGAAAACCTTTACTTTTCAGAATAAGTTTAAAATAAAGTAATCAATCTAACTGTTGTCTTATTAAATTTAAGGGAACCTGTCAGATCCGCCATGCCCTCCAACCCACCAGAATTTGCATTTCCCTTATAAATACCCTGCCTAAGAAACCCTTTATCTTGAATAACACATTAACAGATGGTTAAAAAAAAATATTTTTAAGTGAGTTTTTAATTTGCAATCAGTTAATTAGTTGACAAGGTGTTTGTCAAAAGATTATATGCATATTAAAAAAATAATTTCAACATCTCTTAATGTGTCATCCAGGATAAAGGGCTTGTTATGTGGGGTGTTTATTAAGGAACATACAAATGCTGTTGGGTTGGAGGGCATGGCGGACCCGTCAAGTTCTTTAACCCCTTCATGACCTTGGGATTTTTCGTTTTTCCTTGTTCGTTTTTCACTCCCCTCCTTCCCAGAGCGATAACTTTTTTATTTTTCCGTCAATTTGGCCATGTGAGGGCTTATTTTTTGCGGGACAAGTTGTACTTTTGAACGACATCATTGGTTTTATCATGTCGTGTACTAGAAAACGGGAAAAAAAATCCAAGTGCGGTGAAATTGCAAAAAAAGTGCAATCCCACAGTTGTTTTTTGTTTGGCTTTTTTGCTAGGTTCAATAAATGCTAAAACTGACCTGCCATTATGATTCTCCAGGTCAGTACGAGTTCATAGACACCTAACATGACTAGGTTATTTTTTATCTAAGTGGTGAAAAAAAATTCCAAACTTTGCTAACAAAAAAAAAAATTGCGCCATTTTCCGATACACGTAGCATCTCCATTTTTCGTGATCTGAGGTCGTTTGAGGGCTCATTTTTTGCGTGCCGAGATGACGTTTTTAATGATAGCATTTTGGTGCAGATACGTTCTTTTGATCGCCCGTTATTGCATTTTAATGCAATGTCGCGGCGACCAAAAAAACGTAATTCTGGCGTTTTGAATTTTTTTCCCGCTACGCTGTTTAGGGATCAGGTTAATGCTTTTTTTTAGTTTATAGATCGGGCGATTCTGAGCTCGGCGATACCAAATATGCGTAGATTTGATATTTTTTTTATTGATTTATTTTGATTGGGGCGAAAGGGGGGTGATTTAAACTTTTTTTTTTTTTTTTTTTTTACTTTTGCCATGCTTCAATAGCCTCCATGGGAGGCTAGAAGCAGGCACAACGCTATCGCCTCTGCTACATAGCAGCGATCTGCTGTTCGCTGCTATGTAGCTGAAAATCAGGTGTGCTGTGAGCGCCGACCACAGGGTGGCGCTCACAGCCACCGGCGATCAGTAACCATAGAGGTCTCAAGGACCTCTATGGTTACAATGGAGACGCATCGCCGACCCCCGATCATGTGACGTAGTCGGCGATGCCGTCATTTTCGGCTGCCCGGCCGGATGCGGTAGTTAAATGCCGCTGTCTGCGTTTTGACAGCGGCATTTAACTAGTTAATAGGTGCGGGCAGATCGCGATTCTGCCCGCGCCTATTATGGGCACATGTCAGCTGTTCAAAACAGCTGACATGTCCTGGCTTTGGTGCGGGCTCACCGCGGAGCCCTGCATCAAAGCAGGGGATCTGACCTCGGACGTACTATCCCGTCCGAGGTCAGATAGGGGTTAAAAGCCAACAGAAAATTTAAAAACTGGCATTTTGCTATTAAAATTATTGGAAAAACAGACATTCAAATGGTTAAAAAATTTTTACTATTCTGACTACTGTCAATTTATGAGGTTATAGCTCTGGAATGCTTCAACAGATTCCACTGATTCTGAGAATGTTTTTTCGTGACATATTATACTTCATGTTAGTGGTAACATTTCTTCGATATGACTTGCGTTTATTTATGAAAAAGAAAAACGGAAATTCACCAACAATTTTGAACATTTTTCAACTTAATTTTGTGCCCTTAAATTAAATCAGAGTCATATCACACAAAATAGTTAATAAATTACATTTCCCACATGTCTATTTTACATCAGCACAATTTTGAAAACTTTTTTTTTTTGTTAGAATAAACAGTTGACCAGCAATTTCTCATTTTTCCAACAAAATTTACAAAACCATTTTTGTTAGGGACCACCTCACATTTGAATTGAGTAAATATGACAGAAAATACCCAAAAGTGACAGCATGCTAAAAACTGCACCCTTCAAGGTGCTCAAAACCACATTCAAGAAGTTTATTAACCCTTCAAGTGCTTCACGAGTACGTAAAAAAATTACTTTTTTTTATTTTCACAAAGGTAACAAGAGAAATGGACTATAAAATTTGTTGTGCAATTTCTCCTGAGTACACAGATACCCCATATGTGGGGAAAGCCACTGTTTGGGCACATGGTAGGGCTCAGAAGGGAGGGCGCACTGTGACATTTTGAACGCAAAATTGGCTGGAATCAATGGAGGGCGCCCTGTCGCGTTTGGAGATCTCCTGATGTATCTAACCAGTGGAAACCCTCCAATTTTAACTCCAATCCTAACCCCAACCATAACCACAATACCCCAACTGTACCCCAATACCACAACTGTAACCCCAACACAACCCTAACCCCAACACCACAACCGTAACCTCAACACCACAACTATAACCTCAACACCACAACCGTAACCCCAACTCCACAAGCGTAACCCCAACTCCACTACCATAACCCTGACACCACAACCATAACCCCAACACCACAACCGGAACCCCAACCCCACAACCATAACCCCAACACCACAACTCAAACACCAAAACTGTAACCCCAACACCACAACCATAACCCCAACACAACCCTAGGTCTAATGCCAACCCTAACAGTAGTCCCAACACTAGCTCTAGCTCCAACCCTAGCTCTAATGACAACCCTAGCCCCAACCCTAACCCTAGCCCCAACCCTAACCCTCACTCTAACCCTAACCCTGGCTCTAACCCCAACCTAATGGAATTAACCCCTTTGCGACATGCGGCATACTAGTACTGCGCTGTGGGAACTGCATTTGTGCCAGCAGCAGTACTAGTACGGCACCGCAATCGCCGTGGTCTTGCAGTAAGCGCCGCGGCGATCACGTGCGGGTGTCAGCTGTATGTGACAGCTGACACCCCACAACAATGCCCACCGATCATGGGCATTTTACCCCTCTGATGCCGATGTCAGTAGTGACAGCAACATAGAGGGGACATGCTTCCATCAGAATAACACGATGTGATTGGGTTATTATTTTCCTGGTCCCCATGGAGACCCCGGGCCCCAAGCTGGTCCTTCCGGGTCCTTCAGTGAGGTGGTTTGTGAGCGCCTGCTGAGAACAGGCGCAGACGTGCCTCCTTCACTGCCTGTCATATTGCTAATCTGACATTGTGCTCTGCAAAGTATCAGATCAGCGATCTGATGTACTATAGTGATGTCCCATCCTGGGACGATGTTATAAAGTAAAAAAAAAAAAAAATTAGAATGTGTAAAAATATATATTTTTCAAATCCCCCCCCCAAAAAAATAAATAAATATTCATTCAATAAATCCATTTATTTATGTAAATAAAAAAACAATAAAGGTACACATATTTAGTATTGCCGCGTCCGTAACGACCCGCTCTATAAAACTGTCCCACTAATTAACCCCTTTAGAGAACGCCATAAAAAATAAATAAAAAACGAGGCAAAAAACAAAGGTTGATCATCATACCGCCTAACAAAAAGTGCAATAAAACGCGATAAAAAAAGACATGTAAATAAAAATGGTACCACTGAAAACATCATCTTGTCCAGCAAAAAACAAGCTGCCATACAGCTCCATGAGCAGAAAAATAAAGTTATAGCTCTCAGAATTAAGCAATGCAAAAATAATTATTTTTATATGAAATAGGTTTTATTGTATAAAAGCAACATAACAAAATGATGTAAATGAGGTACTGAAGAATTAAACTGCTTTATCAATTTTACCACACGTGGAATGGTGTAAACGCTCCCCCCCAAAAGAAATTCAGGAATTGCAGGTTTTTGTTCATTCTGCCTCCCAAAAATCGGAATAAAAAGCAATCAAAAAATGTCATGTGCGAAAATGGTACCAATAAAAATGTGAACTCGTTCTGCAAAAAACAAGACCTCACATGACTCAGTGGGCCAAAATATGGAAAAATTATAGCTCTCAAAATGTGGTGATGCAAAAATTATTTTTTGCAATAAAAAGCGTCTTTTTGTGTGTGACGGCTGCCAATCATAAAAATCTGCTATAAAAAGTAAATCAAACCCCTTTATCATTATATTTAGGGTTAGTGTTAAGGTTGGGGCTAAAGTTAGGGTTCGGGCTAAAGTTAGGGTTCGGGCTAAAGTTGGGGTTGTGATTAGGGTTAAGGTTGGAATTAGGGTTAGGGTTGGGATTATGGATAGGGTTGGGATTAGGGTTAGGGGTGTGTTGGGGTTAGGATTGGTGGCTTTCCACTGTTTAGGCACATCAGGGGCTCTCCAATGCAACATGGCATCCGATCTCAATTCCAGCCAATTTTGCATTGAAAAGTCAAACGGCGCTCCTTCCCTTATGAGCTCTGCCGTGCGCCCAAACAGTGGTTTACTTGCATATATGAGGTACCAGCGCACTTAGGACAAATTGTACAACAACGTTTGGGGTCCTATTTCTCCTGTTACCCTTAGTAAAATAAAACAAATTGGATCTGAAGGGTTTTTTTTGTGAAAAACAAGTTGTGTTCATTTTTTTTTTAACATTCTAAAAATTCCTGTGAAGCACCTGAAGGGTTAATGAACTTCTTAAATGTGGTTTTGAGCACCTGGAGGGGTGCAGTTTTTAGAATGGTGTCGCTTTGGGGCATTTTCTGTCATAGGCCCCTCAAAGTCACTTCAAGTGTTTTGTTAGATGGTTCCTAAAAAAATGGTTTTGCAAATTTTGTTGCAAAAATGAGAAAACGCTGGGCAACTTTTAACCCTTATAACATCCTAACAAAAAAATTATGTTTCCAAACTGTTCTGATGTAAATCAGACATGTGGGAAATGTTATTTATTAACTATTTTGTGTGATATGACTCTCTAATTTAAGGGCATAAAAAGAAAATGTTTGAAAATTGCAAAATTTTCATCAAATTTCAGTTTTTTTAACAAATAAACTCAAGCAATATTGAAGAAATTTTACAACTATCATAAAGTACAATATATCTCAAGAAAACAATGTCAAAATCACCAGGATCTGTTTAAGTGTTCCAGAGTTATAACCTCAAAGTGACTGTGGTCAGAATTGTAAAAATTGGCCCGGTCATTTAGGTGAAAACTTTGTCTCAAAGTGGTTAAGGAAAAAAATTAATTTTCTTATTTTACTATTTTTTTACCTAAGGGGGTGATAAGGGGGGGTTGATTTACTAATTTTTTCATTTGAATCACTATGATAGGGTCTATCACAGTGATCAAAATGAACTAATAGGAAAAAGCTTTTATTATTGCTGGGTGCTGGCCGGCAGATCTCGGCAGGCACACGGTGCATATGACTGCCTTCTTCCAGGAAGAAGATGCCAAGGGTCGGGGGACAGACCCGGAGGGTTCAGGGAAACCGGAGGTACCGTCAGGTGGCTCGGGCAACCACATTTCTCTCTCCTCTGGTATGCTAGATCATATCAGGGGAGAGAGAAGTGAATGGGAAATCAGACTTTTTTTTAAATTATTTTTGTGATTGCTGTTATTCCATGAATAACGGTGATTACGAGACTGGGGATGGTAAAAACCGACCAGAATCAAGATCTCCGGGGTCTCGGCTACCCATGGTACAGAAAGCGATGCTGCGGAATAAGGCCCCTTAACCCCTTCATGACCATGGGATTTTTCGTTTTTCCGTGTTAGTTTTTCACTTCCTAAAGCCATAACTTTATTTTTCCATCAATTTGGCCATGTGAGGGCTTATTTTTTGTGGGACGAGTTGTACTTTTGAACGACATCATTGGTTTTAGCATGTCGTATACTAGAAAACGGGAAAAAAATTCCAAGTGCGGTGAAATTGCAAAAAAAAGTGCAGTCCCACAATTGTTTTTTGTTTGGCTTTTTTGCTAGGTTCACTAAATGCTAAAACTGACCTGCCATTATGATTCTCCAGGTCAGAACGAGTCCATAGACACCTAACATGACTAGGTTATTTTTTATCTAAGTGGTGAAAAAAAATTCCAAACTTTGCTAAAAAAAATTGCGCCATTTTCCGATACTCGTAGCGCCTCCATTTTTCGTGACCTGGGGTCGGTTGAGGGCTTATTTTTTGCGTGCCGAGATGTCGTTTTTAATGATAGCATTTCGGTGCAGATACGTTCTTTTGATCGCCCGTTATTGCATTTTAATGCAATGTCATGGCGACCAAAAAAACGTAATTCTGGTGTTTCGAATTTTTTTCCCGCTACGCTGTTTAGCGATCAGGTTAATGCTTTTTTTTAGTTTATAGATCGGGCGATTCTGAGCGCGGCGATACCAAATATGTGTAGATTTGATATTTTTTTATTGATTTATTTCGATTGGGACGAAAGGGGGGTGATTTAAACTTTTATTTTTTTTTATTTTTTTTACATTTTTTTCAACTTTTTTCTTTTTACTTTTGCCATGCTTCAATAGCCTCCATGGGAGGCTAAAAGCAGGCACAGCACGATCACCTCTGCTACATAGCAGCGATCTGCTGATCGCTGCTATGTAGCAGAAATGCAGGTGTGCTGTGAGCGCCGACCACAGGGTGGCGCTCACAGCCACCGGCGATCAGTAACCATAGAGGTCTCAAGGACCTCTATGGTTACAATGGAGATGCATCGCCGACCCCCGATCATGTGACGGGGGTCGGCGATGCCGTCATTTTCGGCTGCCCGGCCGGAAGCGGTAGTTAAATGCCGCTGTCTGCGTTTGACAGCGGCATTTAACTAGTTAATAGGTGCGGGCAGATCGGGATTCTGCCCGCGCCTATTAAGGGCACATGTCAGCTGTTCAAAACAGCTGACATGTCCCGGCTTTGATGCGGGCTCACCGCGGAGCCCTGCATCAAAGCAGGGGATCTGACCTTGGACGTACTATCCCGTCCAAAGTCAGATAGGGGTTAACTACTGGTGTTAAAAGGCGTATCGGCGGTCACTAAGGGGTTAACAATCATTTACGTATCTTTGTTAGTTACAGACAAGCCTCTTTAAGGTTAAGCAAAATTTAAGTGAAAAATAGTCAGCTAGGCAGGGGAGTTCCTCTTAAAAAAGATAACTAATATAGGTACAAAATTCAGTGAATGAAAATCCAAGGATATCTGGCCTTGTGATGATCCGCTGAAGCTTTCACTGTATTGTAGAAACCAATAAATTGCTAATCAGCCTAAAAATTAGAACACAATACCACTACAAATATTAATCCACTAGATGGTGGCCCAATTCTAACGCATCGGGTATTCTAGAATATGCATGTCCATGTAGTATATTGCACATCCACGAAGTATATTGCCCATCGACGTAGTATATTGCCCAGCCACGTAGTATATTGCCCAGTCACGTAGTATATTGCCCAGCCACGTAGTATACTGCCCAGCCACGTAGTATATTGCTCAATTACGTAGTATATTGCCCAGCCACGTAGTATATTGCCCAGCCATGTAGTATATTGCCCAGCCACGTTGTATATTGCCCAGCCATGTAGTATATTGCCCATTTACATAGCATATTGCCCAGCCACACAGTATACAGCACAGAGCCACGTAGTATATTGCCCAACCACGTAGTATATTGCCCATTTACATAGTATATTGCCCAGCCACGTAGTATACAGCACAGAGCCACGTAGTATATTGCCCAGCCACGTAGTATATTGCCCAGCCACACAGTATATTGCCCAGCCACGCAGTATATTGCACAGCCACGTAGTATATTGCCCAGCCATGTAGTATATTGTAGAGCAAGGTAGTATATTGCCCAGCCACGTAGTATATTGCACAGCCACGTAGTATATTGCACAGCCACGTAGTATATTGCACAGCCACGTAGTATATTGCAGAGCGAGGTAGTATATTGCCCAGTCACGTAGTATATTGTCCAGCCATGTAGTATATTGCACAGCCACGTAGTATATTGTTCAGCCATGTAGTATATTGTTCAGCCACGTAGCATATTGTTCAGCCACGTAGTATATTATCCAGTCACGTAGTATATTGCTCAGCGACGTAGTATATTGCCCAGCCTTGTAGTATACAGCACAGAGCCACGTAGGATATTGCACAGTGACGTACTATATTAACGAGCCACGTATGTCACAGGTTCAAAAAATAAAAAATAAACATACTCACCTAACGATCCAAGGGCCCCTTGTAGTTGAACATACTCACCATTCTCGTCGCTGCTCCTCAGCGTCCTGTCTCTCCGCTTCCTGGGATCCAATGTCGCTGTGCAGATGAGCGCGCGGCTGCCACCATCTTTTGTTCCCAGGATGCTTTGCAAAATTACCCATATGACTTAGCGGTCTCGTGAGACCGCTAGGTCTTATGGGTAATTTTGCAAAGCATCGGTGGGAAAGGAAGATGGTGGCGGGCGCCAGCGGCTCAGCGGACAACGGAGGGTGAGTATAGCAGGTTTTTTGTTTTTGTACTATTTTTAACATTACTTTTTTTTACTATTGATGCCGCAGAGGTAGCATCAATAGTAAAAGGTTGGGGACACACAGGGTTAATAGCGGCGGTAATGGAATGCGTTACCACCGGCATTAACCCTGTGTTAGCGGTGACCGGAGGGGAGTATGGAGCGTGCGGGGAGCGGAGCGCCGATGACACAGCGGGCACCGGTCACTGACTGCGGGGAGCGGAGCGCCGGGGACACTGACTACGGGGAGCGGAGCGCCGGGGACACAGTGCGGGAAGCGGGCACCAGCCACTGACTGCGGGGAGCGGAGCGCCAGGGACACTGACTACGGGGAGCGGAGCGCCGGGGACAGTGAGTGCGGGGAGCGGGCGCCGGCCACTGACTGCGGGGAGTATGGAGCGGCCATTTTCTTCCGGACTGTGCCCGTCACTGATTGGTCGCCGCAAAACAGCCACAACCAATCAGCGACTTGGATTTCCATGATAGACAGAGGCCAGGACCAATGAATATCCGTGACAGAAGGACAGACAGACAGAAGTACCCCTTAGACAATTATGTATATAGATTTTATGCAGAGCTTTGATGTGTTCAGACATCAGGCCTTGATACTTTTCTTATTAAAAAAGGAACATTTTTGTACTATACAAAGGATTTCAACTGTATCTCACAATTTACATTCCAGTTTTCCTAGACACTGCTAATTTGTAATAATCTGAATAACACTGCCACAAAAAGACACAATGATTTACACGAGCAGTGAGATAAACAATATATGGTGCAGTTAGAGATGTAGCATGACCATGCTGAACATATTAGCATTTTGGTGTTATGTGATGACAGTTATTATACAGGAAGTTCCAAGCTTTATAGACTATGAGGCAATTCTAAATACGTTTCAGCTGGACTTTAGAAGCTAAAGTCCATTTAAGTGATCTTGCTTTGGAGATAAGTCTAATATTGATGATGCATTTCACTGAAATGTCTGGAGCAACCTCAATCAAGCCCAGCTCTTGAAGTCAAACATCTGTTTTCAAACAATACATTTGGCACACAAATAATGTAAGAGGACACAATAGCAAAGCAACATGGTAAATATCATGTATGACCATTTCTTATACACTACTATCTAAAATACCCCGGAAAAAAAGGAAGGTGTAAAGTTAACATTTATTGTATGATACATAGTAAGAAAGGCATAAATCATCAAAAACCACGCCATTTATAAGCAGGATGCTAATGGAGCAGGAAGGCATCACTGAATGAAAAGGCTCCTGCACCATCAGGTGTGATTTCTGTACTCTGTAAGGCTATGTGCACACGGTGCAGATTTCCTGCAGATCTGCAGCTTTTTTTTCCACGCAGAAACGCTGCAGATCTGCAAGTGAGTTACAGTACACTGTAAATCAATGGCAAAAAAATGCTGTGCTGATGGTGCAGAAAAATCTGCACAGAAAATGCAGCAGATTCAAAAAAGGACCATGTCAATTCTTCGTGCAGATTTGCTGTGTTTCTGCACCCATTCCATAATAGAAATCTGCAGGGGCAAAAAAAAGAAATCTGCACAAAAATCTGCAACGTGTGCACATACCAAAAAAAGGCGCAGATTCTGACCTGCGTTTTCTGCCAAGAAATGCAGAATCTGCACAGAAAATTCCACAGTCAAACCTGCAACGTGTGCATATAGCCTTAGGGTTCATTAAGAAAACCTCTCCTGCCTCCTTATCCATAAAATTCAGCATCGGCAATTGCAAAAGAACATCTAAACAAGCCTGATGTATTTTGAAAACACGTCCTACAGATAGATGAGGTTAAAAAAAAAGAATTCTTTGACCACAATAATCAAAGATATGTGTGGAGAAAAAAAGGGCACAGAATTTCAGGAAAAGAACATCTTGCTAAGAATTAAGCATGGGGTGGATCAATCATGCTTTGGGGTTGTGTTGCAGCCAAAGGCACAGGGAACACTTCACGGGTAGAGGAAAGAATGGATTCAATGAAATTTCAACAAATTCTTAATGCAAACATAACATCATCTGTTAAATAGATGAAGATGAAAAGAGTATGGCTTCTACAAATGGATAATGATAATAAAACACATGTCAAAATCCTCAACAGACTACCTCAAAATTTTCAAGCTGAAGCTTTTACAATTGCCCTCACAGTCCCCTGATCTGAACATCATTGAATATCTGTGCCTAGACCTCAAAATAGCAGTGATTTAACAATGTGACTGACAATTTTTTGGGTGTAAAAAAAAAAGAAGACCTTACAAATTATGGATTCTATATATACGCCAAAATTTGTGAATTTTTAAACTTTCACTGCTGATCGTGCACTTTTCTTTTTAAAAAAAAATGTCCAAAGCTTAGCTGAAGGGCCACAGGCAATCTGGAAAGCTTCATATAATTTACATTAGAAAATGATATTGTAATTGTTTTGCGTATATAACCTGTGCATAGAAGCTACAGTATTAGGAGGGGCGCACCTCTTAATAAAATCAGATATCGTCTTTTTAGAACAACCAACAAAGTATTTTGGCCTAAATAAATACCTTCCAAAATCTCTATGATCAAAACATTAATAGGCTCAATACATTTCCCAATTACTCACAGTAGTGGATTACAAACTGTTCATCTTCTCATTCATTTCATAAAGAAAAAAAAAAGATCTATGGTAAATATGACAATAAATTGGCACATATTCACTGTAATTGATAAACATCGCATGCACAGCAGCACAGGGGGTGATGATGTACTTTTCCTTCCTGAGGTCACTTGCTCCAAATATTTACATATACAGCAGAATTTTAAGGTTAAAGGGAACCTGTCACGTAAAAAAAAACACTATTAATCTGGCAATACTGGGTTAACCTGCAGGTTACTAGTGTGCTGAACGTGCCTGGTGTCTACACATTACAGCCTCGGCGCCAGCAGGAAATGACGTTTATTACCGCAGTAGCGTTCATCTATAGTCACAGAGTGGCCCCAGCACAGATTAAGTCACCGCTCTGTGCGTAGAGAGCAGCGGCTGTAACCGGGTCCCCGGCACTAATTACAGCCGCCACTGGCTAGACACAGAGCGATGACTAAGACCGTGCTGATGCCACCCCTGCGACTGGAGGCTCAAGTCTATGGGTGCTGTATCCACTGATAAACTGATCCATTAGATCCATTAGACCTGCTGAAGGCGATATACTTTCTTTGAAAATCCATGTACAGGTCTATAATCCTGCAGCTCCATAACCCTGATATTAAAATGTCCATTTTATGAGTTCAGGTAAACCGGGTGAGAACTCAGGAGTCCAAACGTCCCCCACACACATTAGACTGAAGTCGGCCTAATACCAGTCTTATGTGTATGTGGACTTCCCAATGCCACTGGAGAATAGAATGAAAGGTAATATGGGGAGAGAATGGTCTGGCACGTCAATGGAGATAAGCCAGTGCAGAGGAGCGCTCAGCCGAGCAGCGTGCCTGAGCATACAGAGCTGCTGGGTGAATGATTGCTCAGACGACACCTACTTCATGTTTATGGAGAGCTTGTGTGTTACAGCCCCTAACCCCTAAGCTTTAAGACACGTTCACACAACTATGTTTTATTCCAAATCCTCTCTGAGACTAAAACTAACAGTTTTAGTCACTTGAACCAATATTGTTCATAAGGGATGTACTGAGGATTGGTTTTATTTTTTGAAAGATCAGATGTCTGCAAGAAAAAAAAAGTGCAGCATGCACTAGACGTCTCAGTATTTCAGATGAGACTCACTTATTCAAGTCTATGGGTCCATGCAGGGGTGTGCAAAAAAATCAGATCCCATGCAGATCAACCATATGGCATCTATTTTAAGGATACATTGTAATTCCTTATCATTATTATTTATTATTATTCTTCATTATTTATTCTTTATGTGTATTTGACCTTGTGAATTTTAATGATTGCTGATGTTTAAACACTGATCATCTGTTCTTTTTCTGGATGAAAACGGGACAATTTTTTCTACGTTCGTGTGAACGCAGCCATACTAACACCTACTGAAGAGTGTCAGATCTCAGAAGTGACAGGAAGAAGGGGCAGTGAGGAGCGGCACTGTCCATCAGGCTGGGCGGGCAAATTAGTATTATTTATTTATATAGCACCATTAATTCCATGGTGCTGTACATGAGAAGGGTTACTTACAAAGTTATAGATATCGTTTACAGTAAATAAATTTACGATGACAGACTGGTACAGAGGGGAGAGGACCCTGTCCCGCGGACTTGCATTCTACGGGTGCGGCTTTTAAAACCTTCCTAACATATGACGTACATGTATGACACATGTCCTGGATGGGTGTATGGAGTGTGAGTTAAGAAGATTGGCATGATCTGTTCATGGAAAGTTATGTTGCACAGTCACCACCTGGCTCTACAGCCTCATTCAGACGTCCGTGTTTGTTCAAAAATGGTGCGATTGTTTAGATCGGAATTTTATAAGGATTTGGTCAATGTCAGTTTTGACCATCAGTGTTTATAACTAATGGATGAATAAATTAAATACAAAGCTTCTACTATTCAGTACAATGTAAGTCATGGACAGCACACGGACTGCACACTGAGGCCTTCTCTGAGGTGTTTATGACTTTTATGGACCCATAGACTTGATGGGCAGTTTTCATTCATGATCCCAGTAAAACAGACATTTCCCTGATTTTTCCATGGACATATAGTCCACAAAAAACACAATAATGTGTATGTGAAAACAAAGGATATAACATATATGTGGAAAACACATGTCTGAATGATGTCTAAGGCTGGATGAGGAGATTGTGCAGCCATTCCACCAGGGGTCACATTATAAACACCTGTCTCATGAGGTTGAAGAAACCTAGTTAATAATGGATGTAGTTTGTACTGAATAGTTTGGTGATATATCCACCTCAAGTTGATATGTCAGGTAAAATTGATCTTTCAACATTATTCTTCTTGTGACTGAGAAAAGCAACAGCAATACTAACTTATAGATGTTATATTTCAGAAGTTAAAAAAATTGAGAACTTTGTAAAAAAATATATGTTTGTGCTGCTATTTTCTAAGTTTTGTAACTTTTATATTTCCATTGATGGAGCTGTGTTATGGCTTATGGGGGGGATGTAGATGTCAGTTCATCTGTGATCACAACCACATGTCAGGTCCAATGCACAAGGGAGACACGGGCATGAGATAATCCAGCATTCAGATTAAAAATAAAACAAAAATAGCAGTTTTTGTTTTTGTATGATTTACATCAAGGTTTTATTACTATGTTACAATAAAGAAAGTTTTTTGCTATAGCGAGGATCTGGATGCTGGATTATCCCCGGTCTGTGTTATGGCTTGGTTTTTGTGTGGCCAGTTATTAATAGTATTTTATGGCATTTATGATGTATTGATCACTTTTCATTGCACTTTTTGGGGCTAATGGTTACCAAAAAAACCCATTATTCAAATGAACAATGTCATATCAAGGTCAGCCTGTGTTACAAAGTGGGGGTGGGGTTAAAGCTTTTGAGTACTTAGTAGGTGGGATCATGCGAGTATAATTTTTTATTCAAGCTGAACAAAAGGTGCCATTAAAAAACGAACAGGAGATTCACTCTGGCCAAAATACGGGCAGCAGCCCGGTGACATCATTGCAGCCAGGTATGTTTCACTTATAAACTCTGCACTGTCTCCGAGAAAATGTACTTTTGAAAAGCCAACCAGGAAAGCGACAAGTCTTCATTGGCTTCAGCCCTCAATGTATGTGTAGAGGAAGAGACATATAGGTCTAGTAAAGTGAGTAGGTGCGAAACCTTTGGGGGGCCGGTCTCTTGGAATTGTCATACAAGACGAATGGTCCCCAAAAGGCATTTGAAAGTATGTTTTCTCGGACTTTCAGAGTACAACACATGTGGCTCACTAGCAGAGTATTTCTCTGATTCATGCTGACCAGAGTTTGGAAAGCATGAATCTCCTGTTAGTTTCCCTGTTATGGCACACTTTGTAAACAGATGATTAATGCGGTTTGAACCACGGGCAGCATGAATCCAAACCTGGCTGTATCTGTGTATGTTTAACTTTGAACCACTATAGCAAATAAGAGAATATTGACTTTGAAAAGCCATCCAAGAACAATGAGTCATGAACAACTAGTCCCCAGTGGTTTCTCCTCATCTGACTCTCCCAGACTGTCAGGACTCTCCCTATATGCACACTTAGGTTTGGTCCAGCCACTCATGGGTAGAAAGGGCAGTAAATAGCTAAAAAGGACCCACCTCTAACTAGCTATCCAAGAATAATAAATAGTAATAATTTTATTTCTATAGCACCAACATATTCCGCAGCACTTTACATTTAAGAGACGACTTGTACAGACAATAAAAGACATTACAGAATAACAATATTCACATCAACAATAAATACCAAGAGGTGTGAGGGCCCTGCTCGCAAGCTTACAATCAAAATTTTTTTATGGGCAAAACAAGGATAGTTAAATAAGTATGTTGAGGCAATAGGCCAGTCTTAAGAATTGCATTTTAGGGCACGCTTAAAACTGTGGTTATTGAGGATTAATCGAATTGTCCTGGGCAGTGCATTCCAAAGTATTGGTGCAGCACGCAAGAAGACAGGAATGTTAGCTTCAGATTGTTGAGGATGTTAATCTTAGGTCATTAGAAGAACAGAGGGCACAGGTAGGGTGGAAAACTGACAATGGAGAAGATATAGAGTGGTGCTGAAGAATGGAGCACTTTGTGGGTGCCGGTTAAATGGTTGGCGAGGAATATGACCCTGGCTGCTGCATTCAGGACGGATGGGAGAGGGGAAGTTTACTAAGAGAGAGTTGCAATAGCCCACACAAGGAGCACAGTCGCCAGATAGGCTTCTTAGATTAGTTATCCAGGACACGTGCGCCTGCACTAACTATGTTTTTTTCAGAAACGCTGCAGAGTTCCAAAATAAAACATACATGGCTGCAATGGTGGTTGAGGCAGCATGAATCTCTTGCCATGTCCCTGTGTTTTGTCATGGTTTTCAATTTTCTCTCTTTATTTCCTAGCAAAGTCTTACTTTAAATGTTTCTATGTCCCATACTTAACGAGTAGAGGGCATTATTATGCATGATATAATATATACACAAGTTTTTTCACTAAACACTTTATTTTAGCAGATATTTTACATGGTAGACCTAATATTAAGCTACTTGTAATAATACTATTTTGTAATAAGAGCTTGGTCTCTGGTCTCTTGTGGTTGGACTAAAAAAAACTTTAAGATGTCTGAAGTATCTTAGAACTGTACACTGTGCATCTCCTCTGCTAATCGTCATAGAATTTATCAATACTTTGACAACTCGGTGTTAAGAGCTGGAGATGTGTATCTTCTCACTGACACTAAATATATAGGGACACACTCATTTGACATTCATTCCTACATTTCCAGAAGAAATAAGAATGGACCAGTACAATGTAGAGGTTTATAATTTCATGAGAATACAAGTATTTACTAAAACAGACATGTCAGAGGTGGTGACAGATCCTCGTTAAATAAAAGGTGGGGGCCTTGATACAGATTTTACATCGGGGCCCAGGAGCTTCAAGTTACGCTTCTACCATGAAGTAACAGACCATAATTACCTATTATTAAATGATGTCTTAACTAAAGCTGTCACAAAAAGCAATATTCTTAATAGTAACCACATGTAATATTAAACATTAATCTAAATACAAGAAGGAAAATCATGCCTATTAATTGTACAAGGAAACCAGAACTCTCCAGAGTGCGCTGTGTGATTTTATTATTTTATAAACACCAGGAAAAGAAAATATTTATGACCTGATATTTCTCCCATAAACTAGATTTACTGAATTACTGTTTTAATAATTATATGACTTCATTTAATTAACTGTTATTTTCAAAATATGGGCAGCTACATTAAGCAGTTTTCCAGGTCATGTGGAGAGAGAATTCGGTTCTGCATTGTTAAGCGCAGGCCCTAATAATCTCATCAACATTTAAATCATTCTGCACCTTGCCCATGTAAAAGATTAATTTAAATGTCCCTAAAATCCTAACACAAAACATTAAAGTCTGCACCAACAGTGCACGTAAGAATATAATGGAAAACAGATATTAAGCTTGAATGCACACCGTTCAATTTAATAGTCTCTGAACACTACTGCTTTCCATTCACTTTTTTAGTTTTTCATTTTATACCTTCAGCAAAGTGATTTATGCCATATTTTTTAGTTTGACAATGGTGGAGGATTATATTTTATATCGCAACGCAAACCGTCATGGAACATAACTCACATGTACAGCATATTATATGTACCTGCAGTTGATGTGAACAATAGGTCATTGTGCTGACTAGGGATAGGCAGACCCATGGATGTTCAGGTCCTTTGGGTTTGGTCCAACTTTATAAAAAAAAAACCTTTGGTTTGGGTACCAGAAAGGTATCCAAACCCGAAGCATATTCAAGTGAATAGGGGGCCCAAACATCTGGCGGTTCAATGCTGTCTTCTGTGTGACAGCATGGTAAACACAGACTCTGACAGACGGTAACCTTAATGAAGTCACCTCCAGTCACAGCTGCTGGGTATCGTGGTTCCCAATCTGTCATACAGAGGGACAGCATGTAAGCCAGCAGCTGTGACAAGGTTAGTGCTGGTCAGGTGCCAGCTGATGACAACTACTGTTATCAGTGTATCCTGCTCTCTGATAGCAGCAAGACAAAGAAGATGAACGTAGATTACTTCATGGGATCATTTTATTAATAAAACAAGGGCTAGTATGGGTAGTAATCTATCAGACACCCCCATTACTAACCCAGTAAGTAAAAAGAGAAGAAAACACACAGGAAAAAAATATTTATTTGAAAAAATACCTCCCCAACAATTTATCTCTTTCCCCCATTTAAAAAAAAATAATCGACAGGGCCCACCGAAATCCATAATATGGGAGGTCCCACGAAGATCCCAGTCCTCTACATCCAGTCTATGAAGCTCTGTTCAGAGAATGCAGCTCCATAGACTGGAGCAGGAGCCACTGACGAGTCTGATGCTGTAGTATGTGATACCCAGCTGCTGTGAACAGAGGTTATGTTAGTAAGGTTACCTCCGTTCACAGTGGCTAGGTCTCATGACAGTAGCGCAGCTGTGAACTGAGGTAACCTTACTGGCATCACCTCAGTTCACAGCGGCTGGTTTTCATGAAGGCAGGGCAAGTGCTGAACTCATGAGCAACCATGAGTTTGACGCTCGGTACTCATTAGTGAGAAGTGTGTTTGGCATCCGTGCATGGACCCCAAACTTTATATTAGAACCCGAGAAGTGGACCCTCTGGGTCATGGCTTCAGAGCCCCTGAGGATGAGCGGACCAGATAATACCACCCCCTGTACAGGGAGTGTTTGGGACAGGCCCAAGGAGGGTGAAACCACAACTGCCAGAGCCAAAGGGGCGACTGTGGGCTAGACCAAAGATGAAATGACGGGAGAGAGACGGGACCACAGAGGTGACCAGAACAGCGGAGACACAGGACAGGCAGGGGCGGCAAAGACAAAGTTCTAACCAGTGTGGTGAAAACACATGACGGGCTGCAACGGCAGAGACACACGAATGGCAGGGACGGCAGGAGCACATGATTGGCAGAGTTGGCAGGAACACAGGATTGGCAAGGACGGCAGCAACACAGGATTGGCAAGGACAGCAGGAACACAGGATTGGCAAGGATGACAAATACAGGATTGGCAGGGACGGCAGGAACACAGGATTGGCGAGGACGGCAGGAACACAGGATTGGCAGGGACAGCAGGAACACAGGATTGGCGAGGACGGCAGGAACACAGGATTGGCAGGGACAGCAGGAACACAGGATTGGCAAGGATGGCAGGAACACAGGGTTAGCAGGGAACAACAGGGACCAAGGGCTGAAAAGAATGGCAAAGGCAATTAGTATAGAGCCAAGACAGAGTCAAAGCGTCAGGAGCAAAGACAGGAGCCAAAGAGACGTCAGCAAGAAGCCAGTGAACGCAATAGACACAAAGGTGTTTTACCAGGACAGACTCAGGGAAGAAGTACCCGATGGGCACTGCTATATTGAGGGCAGAGCCACCGGGTCACGAACTGCAAGAACCACAGCGGCGAAAGGAGCGTGTTTGCGCATGCGCGGACCACAGAAGGGACGAGCGCCCGAGAACCCAGACAGAGAGAAGCGAGGAGGAGCGTCAGGAGCGTGCCGGCCGGACAGGTAAGTATTAGGCAGCGTAATACTTTTACCATTCTGGTTAGCACAATACTACTTGCTGACACATACCCTTTAGTATGACTACTCTAGCCAGAACAGGAAATATTGGAAATGTGCTAGTATTGATTCATAAATATGTTTCTGTACAAAAACCGTACGATACACAGGGTTTTGCTACTGCCACATCAAATTAGTGTTAGGGTTGCATTACAAAACAAGCTTTATTGTAGACGACAACTCTGTAAAATAAAACAAGTGCAATGAGTTATATTACAAATTATTTGATATTTAAACATAAAATAAACAGATATATAATGGATAATATTGTTTCAAATGTTAATATGATGTTATAGATAAAGAATCAGCTTCAATGGTGTACAAATGTCATTGATTCTTTATTATCCAGATAATTGCAGTAGGATGTGGAATATGAATTTTATTTTATTCAGCATCAAAGAACATCACAAGCTTTTACTCCAGATGTGAATTTAGATATTTAGTGACCTAATATTAAATGCTGTGATAAGACTGAGCAGAAGGTGAACTAAACATAGCAATAATTATATATACAGTATGGAGTTTCACAAGGAACACAAAATCTAGTAAGAATTTCAGAACTTTGGTGGACGGGAAAATCCCCATTAAGCTTACAACAGAATTATAACATTTCTTTGTTACATTGCAGAGTAAAATAAAGAATCCAATGTCAGTGAAGTATACAACCCAATAAAGCAATGCCATACAGCCTTTATAGATACATACAAATCACACAGATTGCTATAACTTAATGTTATAGTTTCAGAAAATGTTATTTATTCAATGAAAAGTGATGCAATTTTCTAAAACACTTTTCATGATCAAATGCAGTGATACTCTCAGTGTAAAGGCCCCTTCACATTAAGCGACGCTGCAGCGATACCGACAACGATCCGGATCGCTGCAGCGTCGCTGTTTGGTCGCTGAAGAGCTGTCACACAGACCGCTCTCCAGCGACCAACGATGCCGGTAACCAGGGTAAACATCGGGTAACTAAGCGCAGGGCCGCGCTTAGTAACCCGATGTTTACCCTGGTTACAATCCTAAAAGTAAAAAAAAACAAACACTACATACTTACCTACAGCTGTCTGTCCTCCAGCGCTGTGCTCTGCACTGCTCCTGTAGTGACTGTGAGCACAGCGGCCGGAAAGCAGAGCGGTGACATCACCGCTCTGCTTTCCGGCTGACCGACGCTCACAGCCAGTACAGGAGGAGAGCAGAGCACAGCGCTGGAGGACAGACGGCTGTAGGTAAGTATGTAGTGTTTTTTTTTTTTTTTACTTTTAGGATGGTAACCAGGGTAAACATCGGGTTACTAAGCGCGGCCCTGCGCTTAGTTACCCGATATTTACCCTGGTTACCAGTGAAGACATCGCTGGATCGGTGTCACACACGCCGATCCAGCGATGTCAGCAGGAGTCCAGCGACGAAATAAAGTTCTGGACTTTATTCAGCGACCAACGATCTCCCAGCAGGGGCCTGATCGTTGGTCGCTGTCACACATAACGATTTCATTAACGATATCGTTGCTACGTCACAAAAAGCAACGATATCGTTAACAATATCGTTATGTGTGAAGGTACCTTAACGGTATTCAGTCCTGCACCGATGTGACAGATATTGCGACCAGGAGAAATCTCTTGACTGAATAACTGATGCAAAGAGTATATTAGAACATTATTTAACCCTTCATTATACAATGAACAAACCTGATTTGCTCATAGTAGAATACTTTTTTTTTTTTTTTTGAGAGTATATAGACTGCCTGTTTGTTATCATTTTGTAATCTGACTGCTAAACTAGAGAAAGCTGTAGATTATTGTGGAGTTTGATGAATGATTTTTTGCTAATTTCCATTAGAAAAAAGGAACACTGCTTAATGTAATTTTCAATCAAACATTCAAAAGGGGAAATGCCAAAACCTAGAACTTTATGAAAGCAGATTTTAACAAATTGAGGGAAGAGCTTAATCGTGTGGACTGGGACCACAACATGGTAACTGGGGATACCAAACATAAATGGGGCATTTTTCAGGAAATACTACTAGAATCCTGCAGAAAACTTATACTTTCTGGTAATCAAATGTCAAGGAAAAAGAAACCATTATGGAAAAATAATACAGTGCAAAGTTTAATCAGACAAAAACAAAGGGCTTTCAAAATCTTGACAGCCGAGAATACTGAAATAGCATTTCAGAAGTATAAAGATCTAAATAAGAAATGTAAAAAAAGAAATCAAGCCAGCAAAGTTATCTACAGAGAATCAAATCACCACAAAATTATAATGAATTCCAAACATTTTTATGAATACATCAATGCCAAAAAGAAAAAAACAGATGGTATTGGCCCCTTAAAAGATGATGACAACAACAAGATAATTACAGAGGACAATGAAAAGGCTGAGATACTAACCCCTTAGTGACAGAGCTAATTTGCAGCTTAATGACCAGGCAAATTTTTACAATTCTGACCACTGTCACTTTATGAGGTTATAACTCTGGAACACGTCAATGGATCCCACTTATTCTGAGAATGTTTTCTGTGACATATTGTACTTCTTGAGAATCGTAAAATTTCTTCAATAATACTTGCATTTATTTATGAAAAAAAGCAAATATGGAGAAAATTTTTTAAGTTTTGCAATTTTCAAACTTTTAATTTTTATGCCCTTAAATCAGAGATATGTCACACAGAATACTTAATAAATAACATTTCCCACATGTTTACTTTACATCAGCACAATTTTGGATAAAAAATTTTGTTAGGAAGTTATAAGGGTTAAAAGTTGACCAGCAATTTCTAATTTTTACAACAAAATTTACAAAACCATTTTTTAGGGACCATCTCACATTTAAAGCCACTTTGAGGGGTGTACATGACAGAAAATACCCAAACATGACACCATTCTAAAAACTGCACCCTTCAAGATTTTCAAAACCACATTCAAGAAGTTCATTAACCCTTTACATGCTTCACAGGAACTGAAGCAATGAGAAAGGAAAAAAATGACATTTAACTTTATTTAACAAACATTTTATTTCAGAACCAAATTTTTATTGTCAAAAATGTAAAAAGAGAAAATGAACCACAAAATTTGTTGGGCAATTTCTCCTGGATACACCGATACCCAACATGTGGGGTTAAACCACTGTTTGGGTGCACGGCAGGGCTTGGAAGGGAAGGAGTGCCGTTTGACTTTTTTTTTTATAAACTTTAGTGAAACACTTGGGGGTTCAAAGTTCACAAAATACATTTAGATAAGTTCCTTGGGGGGTCTATTTTCCAAAACGGTGTCACTTGTGGGGGGTTTCTACTGTTTGGGTGCACGGCAGAGCTCAGAAGGGAGGGCGCACCATTTGACTTTTTGAACGCAAAATTGGCTGGAATCAATGGTGTTGCCATGTCGTGTTTGGAGACCCCCTGATGTACCTAAACAGTGGAAACCCCCAATTCTATCTCCAACCCTAACCCCAACACACCCCTAACCCTAAGCCCAAACCTAGCCATAACCCTAACCACAAACGTAACTCTATTCCCAACTCAAACACTAATCCCAACCCTAACCCTAACCACAACCCTAATCCCAACACACCCCTAACTCCAACCTTAACATAACCCTAATCTTAACCATAATCCCAACCCTAACCCGAAACCTAACCTCAAACCTAACCCTAATCCAAAGCCTAATCACAACCCTAACCATAATCCCAACCCTAATCTTAATCCAAACCCTAATCCTAACCCTAACTTTAGCATTAACCCTAACCCTAACTTTAGCCCAAACCCTAACTTTAGCCCAAGTCACTTTAGCCCAACTCTAACCCTAATGGGAAAATAGAAATAAATACAGTACAGATCAAAAGTTTTGACACACCTTCTCATTTAAAGATTTTTCTGTATTTTCGTGACTATGAACATTGTAAATTCACACTGAAGGCATCAAAACTATGAATTAACACATGTGGAATTATATACTTAACAAAAAAGTGTGAAACAACTGAAAATAGGTCTTATATTCTAGGTTCTTCAAAGAAGCCAACTTTTGCTTTGATGACTGCTTTGCACACTCGTGGCATTCTCTTGATGAGCTTCAAGAGGTAGTCCCCGGAAATGGTCTTCCAACAATCTTGAAGGAGTTCCCAGACATGCTTAGCACTTGTGGCCTTTTTGACTTCCCTCTGCGGTCCAGCTCACCCCAAACCTTCTTGATTGGGTTCAGGTCTGGTGACTGTGGAGGCCAGGTCATCTGGTGTAGCACCCCATCACTCTCCTTCTTGGCCAAATAGCCTTTCTCTTGGTGGAGAAAGGTTGAACTTTTTGGACACAGGTCTTTTTTTCAACATATGTAATTATATATCGGATTTGGAAAATTTGGTTTGGTCACTAAGGGGTGAAATAAAATGTAAAAATCTTATAACACCTCTCCTTCCTGCTAGCTGTGTGGTGGTCCTTACCTGGCTTCCCCACTGGTCTCAGGTCACCCTAACTCTACATTATTGCAGGAGAATAGATGTACAAACACCAGCGGGGGATAGGGGGTTGGGCAGCTTCCATGAAGGCTCTGGGGCAGATAAGTATACTGATTTATGATTATTAGTTTAACCTTCTCTTCTCTTCTATTGTACTTGACATATCTATTTGTACAGTAGAAGAAAATGCATTTAAATGAATACGCTTAAAGCTAAATAAAATGTAATAATATAATGGGAAAAACATATGTGAAATGGTTATCCGTTTGACATATGTTTGTGCACATACCTATTGAAACCCATTTTTTTCAATGCAAAATTTGCAAACTGCTGCACTTTTTCTGCCTCTGAAAATGATGAAAAACAGATCTACTTATTTATAACACTGCAGTCTATGAAGACATGTATCGTGTTTCATGTTTTTTTGCAGAAAACACATCTTATGATCTCCTAACACTTCCCCCATGTCCTTTAAAACTTATTCTTGAACTTAAATGCATCTGTTTGATTTTGCTGTAAAGCCTGGCGCTTCTGGACTAACTTGACTGGGGTTGTCCTGGGAAAGTACCCAATCCTTTCCCCAAAGTATGCCGTGGACATAAACTGGCTGATTTCACTAATGCTCACTATAGATTATGCCAACATGTTATGATGGCTACTGGCATGCATATAGCTCACCACTGGAAGAAACTAAATAACTCACTAGCAGTCAAAGGCTGAATGAATAAAACATTTATAACGCAAAGCCCTCAGGGATAACTGCAAAGAGAGGTTGAAGGTATCTGGACCCCATGGCTAAATTACTTGGATGCAACAAATATGGGATATTATATGTTTCTCTAGGGGGACTTGGCCAGTTTAAAGCCCTTAACTCTTGACCTTTCCTGTTTCTTTTCTAAATTGCCCTTGATGAAGACTCTTCCATTTCTGGATGGTCATATTTAATTGGATAGTTATGGAAAGCAATGTTTATTACATTTGTCATTGTACATGTTTATGAATATGACTTATGACCGTTGTGAATTTTTCATTCTATTTTCACTGATGACCATCTCTTCTCTTCAGCTCATCTTATATACCGTATACTCTAACGCCATCTTTCAATGTATCTGGTTGGAAACCAAAATGCATTTGTTTGCTTCAAATTTACAATGAACTTTTTTTGTGACTACAAAATAAAAACATGTAGCTGTTAAAAAGACAAAAACGCATTCTTGGCCAATATGGTTTTGTTGGAAATATTGAATTTCCCATTTAACACAATTGGAAAAATTTGCAACATATTACAAATCGGAGCTGGAGGGTAATTTTTGCATAGAAAACGTTTGCTGCATGAGGATTACAGTTTCCAATCCTCTTTCATATTAGCGCTACTGTGTTCTGGTATGGATTTCCTGTACATGTGAATCTGTAGCATGTCCAGTCTGTGTATAGATACTATTAGAATACATTATTATTTTGCTGCCATATTGCAGATTATTGCTGTGAAACCCACAAAACCATGGCAGGAAGATACCTTTGTTATAAAATCATGGCCGAACTACAACTTATTGCCACAATTTCATGTTAGTTGAGGAAATCTCTGTAGGGAAAGAAAGGTAAGAAAAGAGGCAATTCTACTAGTTAACCTTTCCCTCATTTTACAAACAGCCCCAAGGTGAGTGGAAGTCTGAGGTCATGAGAATAAAGAGAAGTCAGGCCAAGTCTAGCTCACAAACAAAAAGTGGATACAGAGATACTAGAGACTAAATTCATGTAAAACGTAATTCATGCAAAATGCAACAAATGCCCGCCACTCTTTTACATAAAGCAGAAAAGGCTTCCGGGACCCCAGGCAGGGCTAGGTGGGCTTCCCGACACTGCCTTACAGCTAGCATAGTATATAGCACAGCCCATTATAGGATGTTACAGCTCACAGATTATTAAAGCTCAGGAGGAAAGACCAAAGAAACTGAACATACTGTGCAGAGAGTGTGTGACAAGACAGTAATGAGACATGGTTCCCGCCAGCTTACCTGTAGCCATATATGCCAAGGTCACTAACATTATGAAGGCTGTGCTTATGTTAAAGAGCTTGAATGGGGTTGGCCACAGTCATAAGGACACACATGGAGCGCCTGTGATCCGTAGTGAATGTATGGTGCACCCAGCACCTTAACGTTGAGGAGTGCAATATTTTTTAAGAAAAACACAAAAAGCTTACCCATTTTATACATCATACAAGATCTACAGTGCCTGACAACCACCATCCGCAGTGATTACTTGGTGCGAAGGCCACTGACTGTTGAAAAAAGTCCACTGGTATTTAGCTAACAGCTTTGGTGTCATATGTGCAGTGTATTAAACCCGAAACACTTTGTGATTTACATATAGATAATGAGAACATACCACTTTGTGCGCCATGACAGATATGTACGTCATGCAGAGCGTATGGCTCAACTTCTGTACCGGTGCAGTCAGGTGCAGGGGCCAGACTCATTTACACATCCGGCTACTGCTGTAACTGCTAGCATTGGTGTCCTTGCAGTTAGTTTAACCCCTGATATGCCACTGTTAATAGTGACATTGGCACATGACGAGTTTGACAGAGGGAGAGCACTGACTGTGTTACCTCAATGACACCCCTTGTAGCATGATTTCAGGGTAATGGTGCATTGCTGTGACAAATAGCTTCTGGGTCTGTCATGCACTACGGCCTATCAGATCCAGACACAGGCTACTAGTCAGTCATACACTGACAGGATAGGTTATACACTGCACTGTATTACCAATGCCACCATATCACATATTAAATGGCCCTTGAAGAACTAATAAGTATTGTAAAGGTAAAAAAAAAAGTTAATAAATCAATTGTGTCAGGATAATTTTGATTAGGTTATGTACGTACCCTGTATTACTATCAAAAAGAAACAGCAACTGGCATGGAATACAAAAGCAAGCCACGCAACTGTCCACAATCACTTCTTGGTGCTGAGGAGCTCAGCGGCCAGTCTGTTACATGCACGTTAGCGAAGGACATTGCTTTCAGAGCATTCAGCAAGTGCTGGCTTAGGTCTGTGGAAACATTACTAAAAACTTACTTGACCTGAATTCAGAATAAAATAGTCTGCAATTACGCCAGTATGCCCCAAGTCAGAGGCAAGGTGGTCTGGATCTCACACAATAAAACTAAGCTGAGCCAACCATGAGGCAGGGAAGGGCTTAACGTTCACACAAGCCGGTGTTCTTATAATGAAAATATATTCAGCTCAATCTTTCAAATAGTTTCCAGCTACAGTGAAATCACAATTCCGTCCAATGTAATGTTCCAAGTGAGGCTGGTGAGCTTACCGCGTACCCACATATGTGCTACTGAAAGCTCAGGTTCTCATACATTTAATGCTAAAATTGTTCATTAATAAGAACTAGTGTCTGAAACAGTCATACTGTCTAATAAGTTCAGTAAGAAAATATGGAAGAAAGACTAATGCTCAGCCTGGGCAATGTGATCATTACAGTTTCACTGGAATACCATTTCCTTTCATTAAAGGACTTACGTGGTCTCAGAAAACCAGTGGGTTTAGAACTGCCTCAACTGCTGCTCCGGAGAAGGTTTCATGAAAGAATCACCACGGCAGCCAATCACTTAACTCAACAGCTTGTACCATCTACATTGGCAGAGCCATTGAGTCCGGTGATAGGCTGCAGTGGTGTGGTCATGATGTTACGGCTGCAACCTATATAGTATCTTATTTTATAACTCTACTCACGTAAGGACAATAAAAAAAATTAAACTGAAAATCCCCTTTACACATAACATAAAAGCAAGTTATGAAATTACTAAGGATACCAAGATATAATCCCAAGAGGCAAAGATGCAAAGGAAGTTTACTAGTATAGAAAAATAGAATACATTAAGCAACATTTTTAAAGTTCTGAAAGACTTCAAAAATGGAAAAGACAAAGCTAAATCCTAACCTCTTATACTAATGGAACAAAAGAAGAATAAGGGTAAGATCACACTAGGCATTTTTCCAGCGCTTTCTTTTTCTGCAGTAAAACGTGATGAAAAAAATGTCCAGCTTCACCGAATCTGTGAAAAAAAGTTTTCTTTATTCACAAACTTAAACATGGAGGATACAAACTTCAGCACAAACCATATGGGTATGAATCTCAACGTGTTCCTGTAGACTAAGCTCCCTTAATCATGATTGGTCATGATTAAAGGAGCTTAGTCTCCAGAAACGCGTTGAGATTCGTACCCATATGGTTTGTGCTGAAGTTTGTATCCTCCATGTTTAAGTTTGTGAATAAAGAAAACTTTTTTTCATGGATTTGGTGAAGCTGGACATTTTTTTCTTTTGGATTCTGCACGACTTGACGCGGCGGGTTTCGTGCTCTCGAGACTCAGCGTAAGCATCATGGGTGAGCTGGTTTATGTTCCTTCTTTTCAAAGTAAAACCTGATCTCTTGGTAGAACAGAAGTAGCAGGGAAAAAAAGTTTTTCTTGCATGTTTTGTGCTTGTATTTCTGCGGTTTTGGAATGCCAGATTTGCATCTTGTTCATGCCGATAAACTGTAGTGTTGGAAAAAAAAGTCCTATTCTATAAAATCAGGATTTGCACAAAAAACACAGCAAAAACTGATAGTTGCGTTTTTGGTGCTTTTGTTCAGTGTTTTTTTCACCACCCATTAATTTCAATGGGTGCAAAACCCTGAAAGAAGTGACCTGCTCTATTGCGAAAAAAAAACATGCAAAGCACAAAATATTGATGAGAAAAAACCAAGCTGTGTGCATGAGATTTCTGATATACCATACACTTTGCTTTTACTGTAAAATGCAGCTGAAAATTTGCACAAAAGAGCGCATTAAACAAAAGCTGCAAAAACGCCCTGTGTGAACTTAGCCTTGAAGTTGTAACTGTTGAAACATTGTAACTGTTGGAACTGTCAGCTGTACCTGGAAGTATAAGTGTTTCTGATAGATCAAGTGTTGTTGTTGCCAATTGTTCCAATACTTTCATCCACTTCAGCATGTTAATATTTAGCATCAGAATTTAAGTCAAACCCAGGAATGGAACAGAGAAAAATTTTTTACAAGTAATATTAAAAGGTTATTCTAATATTATGAAAATGATGTAGATAGATAGAATGACAGTAAGCAAGTTTACAATTTACTTGCTTTTTCTAGCCACGATCAGTAAGAGCAGCGTTTTGGACAGCTCACCTGCGCTGCTTACCAGAATGCTAAGTTCTACATTAGAAGTACAGTGGATGGAATTTATAGAAATCCTATGCCCACTGTGCTTCTTTTTAACACTGCGTACACTCCCCCGTGGTGCGGGTTTTCCAGCTACAGCATGCTAATTATCTGATCTCCAAACCGTAGTTGCATCCATAGCAATTCAATAGATGCGGTAATTCCACATGGTTCACTGAACACATTCGGATTTAGCTGCATGATTAGAATGCAGTGAAACTACGCCATTTACAAAACGCTGCTATTTCCTGATCGTGGGCACATAGATTAAGAGCTTTTATGTTACATAGTGCACAGCTCATATCAAAGTAGATTGGCCATCAGAGCCTGAGTATGCACAGTAGTTACATTTCAGATGAGGAGGCAACCCCTGAGATACCAGTCACCTCTCTCCATCCCATTGATTTCTGTACAACAGTTTGACAGCTGCTCACATAACTCTTCCTGTCAGTTCCTTACTGAGCAGCTGCTGTTATCAGTGCTGCAAAATCACAAGCAACTAGTCACCTCCATTGGCAGCTAAAAGAGCAGATCAACTATTCATAGCCAACCCAACTGGAGCCTTGCGCATGCTTAAAGCACTGTTTTCTCTATTTGCAAATATGATTACACTCAAGACTCAAGAATAAGCTGCAAAAAATAAATATTGATTGTAATCCTAAGTGTCTATTTATAGTAATAATCTATTCTCTTTAATATTGTTCTACTGAACAGATTGTGGTAATATGTCACTAATGTCAGAGAAATCACAATTTAAATTAATGATAAACACTCAGAATTTTTTGCAACTAAGCACATTTTAAGCAACACTAGAAAAAATAAACTACAAAGTATCCAAATCATTAATGGTAAAACAGACAGATAGCCTTGGGTGGATCAGCAGATAATATTAGGTTAAGGTGAGATTAGTTGTGCAGCTCCAGGCACAATCCTGGTGTTAACATGCTTGATCCTCCATGGCTCCAGCTGTGCCCCCTGAACCTCCACCAAGAAGTCCAGATATATTTTTACCCTGATTTTTTCTAAGTGAAAAATAGGCTTCCAATTGCACTGCCAAGTGCTGCTTAATAAAAAATAATGTTAATAGGAAAAGAAAACTCTCTCTTCATCCTTGGCAGTGGTTTTGGAAGCCCATTTTTACTTCTATTTTTATTCTGATTAAATCATTAATGGGAAATAGTCACATTGACATTGACAGTTCAAATGGCAGCAAGCATCTCTGAAACCAAAATGAGATGAGCAGATTAATAAGCATTTTTGTAAGAAGAGTTTCAGTATAAATTGTAATTTATTCATCCAACCATGTGCTCAGAAGAGAGGATTACAGTGTGGATCTTTACCCAATGACTGCACCAATCCCTGAATGCAACCTTGTACAGAAGCCCACCTAATGGACTCTTAAACCCGAAACTCATAATGAGGTTGGAATGAATAAATCACAAGTTATTCTGAATCTTTTCCCAAACGTATTGTAGTGCAGTGGTAGCACCCTATACAATGATGAGGTAGTGACCCAGCAAAATTCCAAGCAAAACGTCTCTTTAATGTTCAACTAAAAGAAACACAGCACACGATATCCTCCGGAACGCAGCCGGGAACAGAACAGTCCACCTCCAGTTCACAGCTGGGCACATATCCTCTGGATTACAGTCATTACACATGCCAGTTCTTCTCTGACCTGTTGCCATGGGCAACTGCAATGCCATGAAAATGACTCTATACTCACAGCATTACACAGTACACGATATTCTCAGGATCGCAGCCGGGCACATACAGTCATGGCCAAAAGTATTGACACCCCTGCAATTCTGTCAGATAATACTCAGTTTCTTCCTGAAAATGATTGCAATCAAAAATTATTTGGTATTATTATCTTCATTTAATTTGTCTTAAATTAAAAAACACAAAAGAGAATGAAGAAAAAAGCAAAACATTGATCATTTCACACAAAACTCCAAAAATGGTCCAGACAAAAGTATTGGCACCCTCAGCCTAATACTTGGTTGCACAACCTTAAGCCAAAATAACTGCAAGCACCCGCTTCCGGTAACCATCAATGAGTTTCTTACAATGCTCTGCTGGAATTTTAGACCATTCTTCTTTGGCACACTGCTCCAGGTCCCTGATATTTGAAGGGTGCCTTCTCCAAACTGCCATTTTTAGATCTCTCCACAGGTGTTCCATAGGATTCAGGTCTGAACTCATTGCTGGCCACCTTAGAAGTCTCCAGTGCTTTCTCTCAAACCATTTTCTAGTGCTTTTTGAAGTGTGTTTTGGGTCATTGTCCTGCTGGAAGACCCATGACCTCTGAGGGAGACCCAGCTTTCTCACACTGGGCCCTACATTATGCTGCAAAATTTGTTGGTAGTCTTCAGACTTCATAATGCCATGCACACTGTCAAGCAGTCCAGTGCCAGAGGCAGCAAAGCAACCCCAAAACATCAGGGAACCTGTTTAACTGTAGGGACCGTGTTCTTTTCTTTGAATGCCTCTTTTCTTCTCCTGTAAAATCTATGTTGATGCCTTTGCCCAAAAAGCTCTACTTTTGTCTCATCTGACCAGAGAACATTCTTCCAAAACGTTTCAGGCTTTTTCAGGTAAGTTTTGGCAAACTCCAGCCTGGCTCCTTTATGTCTCAGGGTAAGAAGTGGGGTCTTCCTGGGTCTCCTAACATACAGTCCCTTTTCATTCAGATGCCGACGAATAGTACGGGTTGACACTGTTGTACCCTTGGACTGCAGGACAGCTTGAACTTGTTTGGATGTTAGTCTAGGTTCTTTATCCAACATGCGCACAATCTTGCATTGAAATCTCTTGTCAATTTTTCTTTTCCATCCACATCTAGGGAGGTTAGCCACAGTGCCATGGGCTTTAAACTTCTTCATGACACTGCGCACGATAGACACAGGAACATTCAGGTCTTTGGAGATGGACTTGTAGCTTTGAGATTGCTCATGCTTCCTCACAATTTGATTTCTCAAGTCCTCAGACAGTTGTTTGGTCTTCTTTCTTTTCTCCATGCTCAATGTGGTACACACAAGGACACAGGACAGAGGTTGAGTCAACTTTAATCCATGACAACTGGCTGCAAGTGTGATTTAGTTATTGCCAACACGTGTTAGGTGCCACAGGTAAATTACAGGTGCTGTTAATTACACAAATTAGAGATGCATCACATGATTTTTCGAACAGTGCCAATACTTTTGTCCACCCCCTTTTTCATGTTTGGTGTGGAATTATATCCAATTTGGCTTTAGGGCAATTCTTTTTGTGTTTTTTCATTTAAGACAAATTAAATGAAGATAATAATACCAAAGAATTTGTGATTGCAATCATTTTCAGGAAGAAACTGAGTATTATCTGACAGAATTGCAGGGGTGTTAATACTTTTGGCCATGACTGTATCCTCCAGTTTACAGTCACTAAACACGCCAGTCCATCTTCTGAGACTAGTTGCAGTGGGAGTCTGCACTGCTGTGTACACAGTGGGTGCCAGACTTTTCAGCTGCCTTGGCCATTTGGCTTAGCTTGCCAGTGTGGCCTCACACAGGTGGAGCGCTGCAGAGCCTTCTGCTCTGTACTCCTCCAAACACCAGACTGACACTGACTCTGAACCTGACACCCCCAAACCCTATACTGCAGGGTTTTTAACTTGAATTTGTGGCCTTCAGCCACATGGAAAACCCGGCCTGGAATGAAACAGACTGCACCACTACGATCCTGTTGTACGTTTCAAAACACAAAAAGTCCAGAGCAGGTTTTCCCTAAATTTGCCTTGGACAACAACCATAACCAAGACCTATATTCACTTTAGTCTGCATTGCAACCACAGCTATGCCTATGACTGCAATGCACTCTCATGACCTCAATACACCTCTGTGCGCATCCAGGGGGAACATACAGTGACCCTCACATGTAACACCAGTCACTGCCTCACAATATGTATACTAACACTCATGTCGTCTAGCACTATAGCTTGTTTGTTGCAGATTAGATTGCATTATCGATGTGAAAACATTCATTTTTGCCAACAGACCATTTAGGAGAATTTATGAAGATAACTTTTTAGAGTAAAATAATCAAACAAACTGTTGAATCAACTCTGTCCCACATAATAATACAATTGCATAACTGGTCAAGCCAGATCAGACCATCCTCTTTTGACCCCTGTAGTCAGTTACTGGCCTCTGTAATCATGATATTATTGTTGGAAAGTGACCAATGAGGTTAGTGATTGCTTGCAGCGGTCATCTAAAAGCAGTTTGAACACCATTTTTGCAAGACAACCAAAGCAGTAGGCTGAAGCAGCAAGAGATTGAAGTACAGTGTTATTTTATTGCATCCCATGCTTTATTGATAATTTAAAAAAAATGCAAATACCTTTGAGGAAAAACCAAAAGCAGCACAAATTACACTAAAGTGCAAATATTATATGACAAATATTATGGCAAAGAACAGTGGAAAACCAGAACACATAGTAAGCAGATAAAAAAAGTGTTACACTACTCACAGTCTGGTAAGTTTTACAGTATTTTGGAACAACAGTTCAGGAAGGACTTGCAACTTATTTTTATTCAGGCGCCTGGAACAAGATAAAGAAAAAAATATTTAGCAATGCAATTTTACAGACCACTAGCTCACATTTATAGAAAAGCTTCTGTTATTTTTAGGATAAGTTTAACACTACAATACTCTGCCCTTTAATGGTAATGAAAACCTTAAAAACTAGGAGACAATACCGGGAGAATTTTCAAAGCATTTGGAAAGTACAGCAAAACCAACAGGAATCCTACTTATAAATCTACATTTATTTTTAAGAGTACATTCCCATGGGGAAAAAAACAGTATTACAATATTAGCAATGGTAAAGGGGTTTTTCACTTTAACACCTTAACGACCGAGCTACTTTATAGGTTATTGACAGGGAATATATATATATATATTTTTTTTAAATCTGTCATTTTATTTGGCAATAACTCTGTTTCGTTTCAACAAATCCCAGTGATTCTGAGAATGTTTTTTCTTTACATATTATATTATATGACTTATATGACTTGGTTAATTTGCACAAATATAAAAAATTTGGTTAAAATTTCACAATTTTCAAACTTTTAATTCTTATGCCCTTAATCCAAAGAGTATGTCACACAAAATAGTTAATAAATATCATTTACTAAATATCTGTAATGCTGTAGATAAGCCCCCGATGTATCCTGAAAGATGAGAAAAAGAGGTTAGATTATACTCACCCAGGGGCGGTCCTGCTGCGGTCCGATCCGATGGGTGTCGCGGTCCAGTTCAGGGCCTCCCTTCTTCATAGGATGACGTCCTCTTCTTGTCTTCATGCTGCGGCTCCGGCGCAGGCGTACTTTGTCTGCCCTGTTGAGGGCAGAGCAAAGTACTGCAGTGCGCAGGTGTCGGGCCTCTCTGACCTTTCAGCGTGCAGACAAGAAGAGGACGTCATCGTAAGAAGATGGGAGGCGCGGAACTGGACCGTGACGCCCATTGGACCGGAACGCAGCGGGACCGCCCCTGGGTGAGTATAATCTAACCTCTTTTTCTCATCTTTCAGGATACATTGGGGGCTTATCTACAGCATTACAGAATGCTGTAGATAAGCCCCTGATGCCGGTGGGCTTAGCTCACCTTCGGCTTTAGGGGTGACAGGTTCCCATTAAGTTCAGATTTTGCTGGAATGGTTTCAAAGTAAGTCACATTGGCAGAGCCCCTGAGGTGCTGAAACATCAGTGACATCATTTTCAAACTACACCTCTCAATGAATTCTTCTAGGTGTGCTGTGAGCAAGTTGACACCACATGGGCCTCACAGAAATTTATACCATTGGGAGGTGAAGAAAGAATAATTTTACCACTAAAATGTTGTTTTATCCCCAAATTAAAATTTTTGTAAGGGCTAATGGGAAAAAATAGACCTCACAGTTTGCTGTGCAATTTTTAATGATTGCGCAAATACCCTACATTTAAATCGGGAACTACATTTCAGGCACAGTACAAAGCTCAGAAGGAAAGAACCGTCATATTATAGTGAGTGAGAGAGCTCCTAAGATGCAAAAACAGCAGAATCCCTCCATACAGTAGTGTTCAAAATAATAGCAGTGCTAATCAGAAAATCTTCATACTAGTTTTTATTTCCATGCATTGGGAACATTGCACACTGTTTTCTAATTCAAATCTTGAAGAGAAATGGATATCAATTTTTACTAACTACTTTACAAAAAATAAAAAATGAACATTGGGCTGTTCTAAAAAATAGCAGTGTCTGCATTTGCCTTTACAAACTTTTTTTGTGGATTTAGCATTCCTGTGAATCACTAACCTAATATTTAGTTGTATACCCACAGTTTTTTAGAACTGCTTCACATCTATGTTGCACAGAGTCAACCAACTTCTGGCACCTCTCAACTGTTATTCCAGCCCAGGATGCTTGGACTACATCCCACAATTTTTGGGCATTTGTTCGAACTGCCTTAGATACAACATTTTTGATGTCACCCCACAAGTGTTCTATTGGATTAAGGTCTGAGAATTGAGCTGGCCAGTAAAGGTACCGGCACATTAAGCGACGCTGCAGCGATATAGACAACGAGCTGATCGCTGCAGCGTCGCTGTTTAGGTCGCTAGGAGACGTCAAACATCGGCAACAGCTGAACAATGCAGGAGCGATCCAGTGACGTACTTATCGTTCTCGCTGGTTGTTGCTCCATGAAAAAACATTGCAGGCATCGTTGCTTTTGACCAAATAAAGTTCCGGACTTCTAGCTATGACCAGCGATGTCACAGCGGGATCCTGATCGCTGCTGCGTGTCAAACACAACGAGATCGCTATCCAGGACGCTGCAACGTCACGGATCGTTGTCGTTCTTGTTGGAAAGTTGTTCAATGTGAAGGTACCTTAAACTCAAATAACCTCAATTTTGTTGGACTGGAACCAAGATTTTTCTTGTTTACTGGCATGTTTAGGGTCGTTGTCTTGTTGAAACTGAAACACCTATTTCAAGGACATGTCTTCTTTAGCATAAGCCAACATGATCTCTTCAAGTATTTTAATATAAGCAAACTGGTCCATGATCCCTGGTGTGCGGTAAATAGGTCCAGCACCACAGTAAGAGAAACATTCCCATATCATGATGTTGGCACCACCATGCTTCACTGTCTTCAGAGTGGACTGTGGCTTGAATGCAGAGTTTGGGGGTCGTCTGATGAACTGTCTGTGGCCCTTAGACCCAAAAAGAACAATTTTACTTTTATCAGTCCACAAAATGTTTCTCCATTTCTCTTTAGGCCAGCTGGTGTGCACTTTGACAAATTGTATCCATGTTCAGTATGTCTTTGCGGGGACTTCTTGATTAAAGATTAGTGTCACACAGGCGTCTTCTAACTGTCACAGTCCTCACAGGTAACCTGAGACTATCTTTGATCATTCTGGAGAGGATTATTAGCTGAGCCTTTGCCATTTTAATTGTAGTCCTCTGTTTTCTTCCACGTCTCTCTGGTTTGGCTTTCCATTTTAAAGCATTGGAGATCATTTTAGGTAAACAGCTTATCATTATCTGCATTTCTTTATATGTTTTATCCTCTCCAATCAACTTTTTATTCAAAGTTCGCTGTTCTACTGAACAATGCCTTGAATGACCGATATTTCTCAGGCTTTCAAGGAGAAATGCTGTACAACATGTTTCACCCTGCTTCACCCTTAAATAAGGGTCACCTGATTCACACCTGTTTCTTCACAGAATGATTGACCACACTAATTGAACTCCACACTGCTATTATTTTGAACACACCCCCTTTCAATTAATTATTCTAATACAGAGACTCAAAAACATGCAGATCAGGAATGCGGAGTGTTGGTTTTCTTAGAATCTACTGCACCGATTGGTAAATTGTTAGGCATGTTCTAATATAATTTATACTAAAAACAGTGATACATCTGGTTAATCATATTAGACTGCTATTTTTTTGAACACTAATGTAAGTGACTCCATTTTACAAACTACACCTCTCAATGAATTCGTCTAGGGGTGCAGTGATCATATTAACACCACAGGTGTGTCACAGAATTTTATACCATTGGGCAGTGAAGAAAAAAAAAAACATTTTACACAGGCAAATGGGTAAAATGACATCAACATTTGCCACACAATTTCTGCTGAATGTGGAAATTCCCCATATGTGGCTGTTCTTAGCCACACAGCGAGACTCTGAAGGGACGGAGCACTATTTGCCTCCTGGAGTGCATATTTTCTTAGAATAGTTTGCTGACTCCATATACAGAGCCCCTAAGTTCTAGAAGAGCAGAATACCTTCATCAAGTAACCCAATTTTTTGGGAAATTATACCTCTGTCAAACATGTGGACATTAAATGTACCGTATATACTCGAGTATAAGCCGAGATTTTCAGCCCAAATTTTTGGGCTGAAAGTGCCCCTCTCGGCTTATACTCGAGTCAAGGTGGGCGGCAAGGTCGGCGGGTGAGGGGGTGAGGGCGCTGAGGCATACTTACCTAGTCCCAGCGATCCTGACGCTGTCCCTGCCGTCCCACGGTTTTCTGTGCTGCAGCTTCTTCTCCTCTTCAGCGGTCACGTGGGACCGCTCATTAGAAAAATGAATAGGCGGCTCCACCTCCCATAGGGGTGGAGCCGCGTATTCATTTCTCTAATCAGCGGTGCCGGTGACCGCTGATAGAGAAACCCGCGGCACCGAAGACAGCTGTGACAGGCGGGGGCAGCGTCAGGAGTGGCGGGACTAGGTAAGTATTTTATATTCACCTGTCCGCGTTCCAGCCGCCGGGCGCCGCTCCATCTTCCCGGCGCCTCCATCTTCCCGGCGTCTATCTGCGCTTTGACTGTTCAGGTCAGAGGGCGCGATGACGCGTATAGTGTGCGCGGCGCCCTCTGCCTGATCAGTCAGAGCAGAGACGCCGGGAAGATGGAGGCGCCGGGACCGGACGCTGGGAGCTGCAATCAAGAGAGGTATGTGTTTTTTGTTTTTTTATTGCAGCAGCAGCGGCGCAGATTTATGTGGAGCATCTATGGGGCACAATGAACGGTGCAGAGCATATGTGGGGCACAATGAACGGTGCAGAGCATATATGGGGCACAATGAACGGTGCAGAGCATATATGGGGCACAATGAACGGTGCAGAGCATATATGGGGCACAGCTATGGGACAATAATGAACGGTGTCGAGCATATATGGGGCACAAAGAATGGTGCAGAGCATATATGGGGCACAATGAACAGTGCAGAGCATATATGGGGCACAATGAACGGTGCAGAGCATATATGGGGCACAATGAACGGTGCAGAGCATATATGGGGCACAATGAACGGTGCAGAGCATATATGGGGCACAGCTATGGGACAATAATGAACGGTGCCGAGCATATATGGGGCACAAAGAATGGTGCAGAGCATATATGGGGCACAATGAACGGTGCAGAGCATATATGGGGCACAATGAATGGTGCAGAGCATATATGGGGCACAATGAATGGTGCAGAGCATATATGGGGCACAGCTATGGGACAATAATGAACGGTGCCGAGCATATATGGGGCACAATGAACGGTGCCGAGCATATATGGGGCACAATGAACGGTGCAGAGCATATATGGGGCACAATGAACGGTGCAGAGCATATATGGGGCACAATGAACGGTGCAGAGCATATATGGGGCACAATGAACGGTGCAGAGCATATATGGGGCACAATGAACGGTGCAGAGCATATATGGGGCACAATGAACGGTGCAGAGCAGATATGGGGCACAGCTATGGGACAATAATGAACGGTGCCGAGCACTATATGGGGCACAGCTATGGGGCAATAATGAACGGTACAGAGCACTGTATGGGGCACAGCTATGGGGAAATATGAACGGTGCAGAGCACTATATGGCACAGCTATGGGGAAATAATGATCTATTTTTATTTTTGAAATTCACCGGTAGCTGCTGCATTTCCACCCTAGGCTTATACTCGAGTCAATAAGTTTTCCTAGTTTTTTGTGGCAAAATTAGGGGGGTCGGCTTATACTCGGGTCGGCTTATACTCGAGTATATACGGTAATTTAGGCACAGTGGGGCTCAGAAGGGAGAGGGGAATTTGGATTTGGGAGTGCAGAATTCGCCGGATTTCTTTTGAGGTGTGGGAGGGCATAGCACTTTTCCAGAGCCTTTGTACTACCATTAACATGGAAGCCCCCTATATTTCTGTTTACATATGATGGACCAAAGTGGGACTTGCTTTTTTTATGAACTGAGATGAAACTTTTATGGGTAACATTTTGGGATCACACATATCCTATGCGCTACGCTGAACGTTTACATCGGGGTTTCCATCTAAATCTCTGAATGACGTGATTTAGATGAAACCACTGAGGGATTTATTCACTATACTGAAACAGCTACGTTGCTCTGGACTCTGTTCAGTGGTTTCTTTCTTTTTAGAGGTGCACAAAACTGTGGTCGACCATGCTTTTATGCATGCCTAAAATACGCACACTGCTGGATCATAGGCCAGAAGGCATCCACAGTGGCTCCATTTGCCTCATTATAGGGAATATTGCACTGAAGGTTTAGCCATTTACATGGAAACGTCAATGTAAGCGCTCAGCTCAGAGCGCAGGATAAATGTGAGCAGAGCTTTACTGCAATCTTTTGGCGGCAGAAATAATGAATCAAGTGAAGAATTTAAGCAAGAGTAGAATTGCTTTTATTTACTTGTTATATCGTTCCTCGTGCGGTATCAGCGATTAGATGACTTTGTTCTTCAGGTCGGTGCGATTACTGCAATACTAGATTGATTTGTTTTTATGTTTGGCTGCTAGCACACTAAACAATGCTTTTTTCTCTTTAAAAAGTTTTGCATCATATTTTGAGAGCTATAATTTTTCCATATTTACATGCAGTGACAGTTTAAAGTGTATATCTGGGAGTTTATGGAAAAATAAAAATGTTCTTAGGCACTAACATGCAGGTAATTGCAACTTATCTGCCTGTTGTGCTGGGTGCCGTTCTTCACCGGGACAGAGCGGTCACAGACCACTTCAGACATCATTCTGATTGACAGCCGACTCCCCCAGTTAGGCAGCGGGGATCCGACTATCAATCAGAATGACATATGAAGTCCTGCCCCATTGATAGAGCGAAGCGTAAACGAAGCCTTCGCTCTGTAGACGTGAACTCAGCAGAGGCTTCATTATACCTGGCAGGAGAAGTCTGTGACAACTCCGTGCTGGGGAAGAACGGCGCTGTGCACAACAGGCAGGTTAGTTGCAGTTACCTGCCTGTTGGTGCTTAGGTTCATTTATATTTTTTTATAACGTCCTGTTTATACCGTTTAAAGTAATGATGGACATAGAACATCATGATGTTTGAACTAACACCCACTCATGACGTGCTATCTCTGTCATTGGTTGTAAAAGTGGTCAGGAAAGTGAATCCCAAACATTAAAATATACAAAAAATAACAAACAAAGCAGCTACTCACCATCATTCGATTCTTAACCCCTTCATGACCTTGGGATTTTCTGTTTTTCCGTGTTCGTTTTTTGCTCCCCTTCTTCCCAGAGCCATAACTTTTTTATTTTTCCATCAATTTGGCCATGTGAGGGCTTATTTTTTTGTGAAACAAGTTGTACTTTTGAACGACATCATTGGTTTTACCATGTCGTGTACTAGAAAACAGGAAAAAAATTCCAAGTGCGGTGAAATTGCAAAAAAAGTGCAATCCCATACTTGTTTTTTTGCTTTTTTACTAGGTTCACTAAATGCTAAAACTGACCTGCCATTATGATTCTACAGGTCATTATGAGTTCATAGATACAGGTTCTCTTTTATCTAGGTGATGAAAAAAAATTCAAAACTTTGCTAAAAAAAAAGATAAAAAAAAAATTGCGCCATTTCCGATACCCGTAGCGTCTCCACTTTTAATGATCTGGGGTCGGGTGAGGGCTTATTTTTTGTGTGCTGAGCTGTCATTTTTAATGATACCATTATGGTGCAGATACGTTCTTTTCATCGCCCGTTATTGCATTTATTGCATTTTAATGCAATGTTGCGGCAACCAAAAACACGTAATTCTGGCGTTTCAAATTTTTTTCTCACTACGACGTTTAGCGATCAGGTTAATCCTTTTTTTTATTGATAGATCGGGCGATTCTGAACACGGCGATACCAAATATGTGTAGGTTTGATTTTTTTTTTATTGATTTATTTTGAATGGGGCGAAAGGGAGGTGATTTAAACTTTTTTATATTTTTTATTTTTTCACATTTTTTTAACTTTTGCTATGCTTCAATAGCCTCCATAGGAAGCTAGAAGCTGGCACAACGTAATCGGCTCTGCTACATAGCAGTGATCATCAGATCGCTGCTATGGAGCAGAAATGCAGGTGTGCTATGAGCGCCGACCACAGGGTGGCGCTCTCAGCAGGCCGGAATCAGTAACCATAGAGGTCTCAAGGACCTCTATGGTTACAATGCAGAAGCATCGCTGACTCCCGATCATGTGACGGGGGTCAGCGATGCGCTCATTTCCGGCCGCCCGGCCGGAAGCGCCGGTTAAATGCCACTGTCAGCTTTTGACAGCGGCATTTAACTAGTTAATAGCAGCGGGTGAATCGCAATTTCAAAACAGCTGACATGTCCCGCCTTGAGCCCGCATCAAAGCGCGGTATCTGACCTCAGACGTATTATCCCGTCAGAAAGAGGTTAAAGGGGTTTTTCCCAAGAACAAAGTTCATTTTCATCAACATTATAATCAATAGATCTTTGCATAATAATAATTTCCACAATTGGATGTTTAAATTAAATGTTCCAGTGCTGACAATCTTAGATGCAGTATGTGCCCCTGCTGTGTACTGTGTAATGGCCGTGTCTGACCGTACAGGAACATGATCTGATCAGACCACAGCTACTGGGCAGGGGAGGACACAAAAGAGAGAATACAGACATTACAGCAGGGGATCACAATGATTATTTCTTTCAGGTAAACCACTGCTTTAAAACAGGCAAACGATTTTACCTCATAAAAAACAATTTCCAATGACCTGCTGTAATGTCCGTTTCCTCTTTTCCTTCCTCCCCTGCCCAGGAGCTATGGTATGATCGGCAGGGCCGCCATCAGGGCATTACAGCCATTACTACTGTATGGGGCCCGATGAGCTGAAGCAAAAAGGGGGGCCCGCACACGCTGGCAGCCCGGTCTGGGCGGGCCCCCCTCTCTTTGCTAATGCTCATTGGGCCCCTGGGATATTTTGTTTAAAGCTGCCGCAGACCAGATACATAACACTGTGGTAATTTAAAGTTACACCTACAGCGTTGTTAATGTATCCGGCAGAGAGAAATGGGCACTGTACCTTTAATTTGCGGGGCCCGGGTGAATCATGGTCCCGACGTCACGTTACACACTGTGAGCACTTCCTCATTCTGGAGGAGTCACGTGTGGCGCGTGTTGTCGTCGGGCGGGCTGAGGCAGAGAGCAGGAGAAGTGAGGAGACTGGGTCCAGTGAGAAGAGGCTTCGGGTGGCTGCATCTGCCGGCGCTAATTCAGGTCTCTCCTCCTCCCCCGTCTGGCAGTTGTGCAGCTCTGTGCTCTTAGTCACGGAGAACTGTCACTCCAGTCCTGAGAGCTATACAGGACAGCAAAGATCAAATAATAGGATGGGGGGTATTATAATACAGGGGGAGCATGGAGTCTCTGCTGTGCTAATAGGTGGGAGATGAGGGATGGATCAGCTGCAGGGAAGTTATTGATGGAGAGGTAATGGACCCCAAATTATAAAACACAAGAAAGTTTATCCATATTTTACTTTGTTCTAAACATCTACTATATAATTGTCTAGGGGGTACTTCCGTCTGTCTGTCCGTCTGTCTGTCACGGTTATTCATTCGCTGATTGGTTTCGCCAGCTGCCTGTCATGGCTGCCGCGACCAATCAGCAACGGGCACAGTCCGGAAGAAAATGGCCGCTCCTTACTCCCCGCAGTGTCCACGGCGATCCGCTCTATTATCTACGCAGTCAGTGTCCCTGGCGCCCGCTCCATACTCCCCTCTGGTCACCGCTAACACAGGGTTAATGCCGGCGGTAACTGACCGCGTTATGTCGCGGGTAACACACTCCGTTACCGCCGCTGTTAACCCTGTGTGTCCCCAACCTTTTACTAGCCTTTCCCTAGCACAGGCAGTCCTCTGTTTAGTGTTAGAGGATCCTTTAGCTTGTGGGTAGAGGCACTCAGTAGCGGCGGTAGGACTTATCAGGGCCACTAGGGACAGCCATCGTGGAGCGGGGATGCCACAACGTTCCCCCCTAGGGTGCCAACCTCCGCAGTCAGGCAGGGTCGTATATAGGTGCTGTAGCTAGGACTGACTAGTCTTTTCCCCATTAGACTTTTGTTGTTGTGTGTTTGAGCACTTTTTTGTTCTTTGTGTTTGTTTTCTTTTGAGCACGGCAGTTTGTCTTGGTTTTAAACAATAAAGTATTTTTTTTTTAACGTTAGGGCATTCTAGATATGATTTATACCTTTCCCCTATTGTACGAATTTATTATTTGAAGATGACCCCTGGGTATGACTCGAGTATAAGCCGAGAGGGGGACTTTCAGCCCCAAAAAATGGGCTGAAAATGTCGGCTTATACTCGAGTATATACGGTACTCAGTATTTTTTTTTTATATGACATACATTTTACATTGAATTTATGGAAGGTTAAAAAAAGCAACAGGAACTTTTTTCTCCAATTACTGTGATTATATTACGGAGATTATATAAATCTGAGAATAATATAACATATATCATATTTTATACACAAGCCAACCACAATGACTAATCCACTGACTCACTTGGAGTCAAAACTGGTCTTGAGGTGAAATTTTCTCCGCTGTGATATAGTTCATGTTTTCAACAAACATCCAACGCAAAAGGAATTCTACTACTGCCTGCTACTCAGCAAGAAACACAAGTTTGATTTGATGTCACTATTTAATACAAAAAGCCTTTAATACTTTCAACGGCTTTATCAAAGAGGGGAAATAGTTGTGTTGCAAAATATATAGAGATCCATGCGAAACCACAAGAAACACATAAACATACATGATTGCATATGGTTTCCATTGACTTGTCTTCTGCGCTTTAAAAAATTCTTTCCACATCATATCTGTTTTCTATCATTCCTTCACAGCATGGAGTGGATGGCCCAATGTCCACTAAGAATGCAGCATGATGAAACCATTTTCTGCATTTTTCATTGCGTGTACATTAAATATTTGATTGCAAGACTAACATATATATTACGGAATAAAAGAAAAAGGAAAATTCCTTGTACTAGAACACATGGTGAACATTATAGTAATAACTATTATTCTCAATATTCACATTTTAACTAGAAGAAAGGAAGCTACAGCTGTATAGTCGAAGGAAGCCACAACAGATAAAATACTTACAGCACAGCTAAAGTACCATCATTCGTATATTAATATCTACGTTAAAAAATAAGTACATGGTCATAAAAGTAAAAAAATATATATTTTATTACTTCCAATATTAAAAAATGCTTTCTTTTACAAATAAAACAAAGAAAAGTGCTAAACCTGAACATAAATCTAAAAGAGGGACGTGATTACATGAATGAATACATAATAAAAATGAGACATTATATATATATATATATATATATATATATATACACACACACATATACATAATCCTAGATATCACTGAATGAAATATTCCAGGTGTAAATCATTACATAGTAGAATGTGTTGAGAACAAATAAAACCTAAAAATTATCAACGTAAATCACAACTAATATCCCACGGAGGTCTGGAGTTGGAATGATGCTCAAAATCAAAGTGGAAAAGGAAGTTACAGGCTGATCCAACTTCAGTGGAAATGCCTATAAACAAGGAAATGATGCTCAGCAGTGTGTGTGGCCTCCACATGCCTATATGATCTCCCTACAATGCCTGGGCATGGCCCAGATAAGGCGGCGGATGGTCTCCTGAGTGATCTCCTCCCAGACCTAGACTAAAGCATCCGCCAACTCCTGGACTGTTTGTGGTGTAAAATGACATTGGTGGATGGTGCAAGACATGATGTTCCAGATGTCTTCAATCAGATTCAGATCTGGGGAACTGGCGGGCCAGTCCATAGCTTCTAACTAAGAGCAGAAAAATGCGGCAGCACTCACCCTGTAGTGGTCCAATGCTTTTATTCAAGACATATAGTATACAAAGAAGGGTGCACTCTAGCTGTAAAGAAAGTCCGAGGTGTGCAGAGCCAAGTCCAATGTAGTAGATAGCAAACTAAACAAGAGAAAAGAATGGACTACAAAAAGGCCCGCACAACCAAATATCAAAAAATAACAATAATGTTTATTCAAACACCACAACAACAAACATGATAAAAACATTTAAAATACAGTACCATGTACAAAAACACCCCTATACAATAATAACTAAGGCATAGGATACCTGTGGCCATAAAGTGTGTAGATACACTGGAATGGGTAAACAGTAGGTATGGAATAACAAAGCTAGCACAGCCAAAGAAATAATATGCAGTGGCTATATTACATAAGACCAGAGTCTCATGGTAAAAACCCTGATCAAGAGATAAAGTGGAATGAAATACCTACTGACATCTAATGTAGAAACAGCTATGTACATAAAAGGCTGTGTCAACCAAAAGCTGGGCTAGAGCCCGTACCCAATCCGGCCATAGGATACCAACCCAAGTTCTTGCCTAGAAATCCGGCAAAAACAGCACTATCTTGACTAAGTAACATTCTACCGGACTGTTTCTCCACTGTGACTATATCAATCTTTAGAAGATTCCATTTATTTTTGCAAACCAACATGTGTAGCACCTGTTTGAGCCCTTTTGCACTACAAAACTTCCCCTTTGGTACTTATTTTCTCCCAATTTGGTTTTAGGTTTAGATGATGACATTTAGCAGCATGCTTTTTCAGCAGCATTTACTAATTATTTTCTAGCTTTCATACACTTGACTGGGTGCAAATATAATAATATGTGCCCTGGAGGAAGACACATGTGATGTCGAAACAGGTCATCCATAAGGGATTGAATGTATGCAATATTGTAACTGAAGAAATCTGGAACTTTTTAATGGATAAATAAAAGGTATATTTTAATCTACCATTGGACTGATCACTGGAGAAACAAAAAGTTTTTTCTTTACATGTGTAGATTTGTCCCAATACGTTTTCCGTGCAAACTGTAACCACAGGTTGGATGGTTGGAGGTTCCCGTTTCTTCAAAGTGGTAAGCTTGCTTGGCCAAAAACTCTCTCTCTCTCTCTCTCTCTCTCTCTATATATATAGATATATATATAGATATATATACACACACACACAGTGCTTTGCGAATGTATTCAGCTGGAACTTTTCGACCTTTTCCCACATATCATGCTTCAAACATAAAGATACCAAATGTAAATTTTTGGTGAAGAATCAACAAAAAGGGTAACACAATTTTGAAGTTGAACAAAATTTTTTGTTTATTTTACATTTTGGTGGAAATTGAAAAAACTGAAAAGTGGGGCGTGCAATATTATTTAGCCCCTTTAACCCCTTTCTGACTTCGGATGGGATAGTACGTCCGAGGTCAGAAGCCCCGCTTTGATGCGGGCTCCGGCGGTGAGCCCGCATCAAAGCCGGGACATGTCAGCTGTTTTGAACAGCTGACATGTGCCCGTAATAGGCGCGGGCAGAATCGCGATCTGCCAGCACCTATTAACTAGTTAACTGCCTCTGTCAAACGCAGACAGCGGCATTTAACTACCGCATCCGGCTGGGCGGCCGGAAATGACGTAATCGCCAACCCCCGTCACATGATCGGAGGTCGGCGATGCTTCAGTATTGTAACCATAGAGGTCCTTGAGACCTCTATGGTTACAGATCCCCGGCAGCTGTGAGCGCCACCCTGTAGTCGGCGCTCACAGCACACCTGATTTTCTGCTACATAGCAGCTAACAGCAGATCGATGCTATGTAGCAGAGCCGATCGTGCTGTGCCTCCTTCTAGCCTCCCATGGAGGCTATTGAAGCATGGAAAAAGTAAAAAAAAAAAGAAAAAAAAAATGTGAAAAAAATAAAAAAAAATATAAAAGTTTAAATCACCTCCCTTTCGCCCCAATCGAAATCAATAAAAAATTTCGTTCAGAATCGCCCAATCAAAAAAAAAAAGAATTAACCTGATCGTTAAACAGTGTAGCGAGAAAAAAATTAGAAACGCCAGAATTACGTTTTTTTGGTCGCCACGACATTGCATTAAAATGCAATAACGGGTGATCAAAAGAACGTATCTGCACGAAAATGCTATCCTTAAAACCGTCAGCTCGGCATGCAAAAAATAAGCCCTCAACCGACCCCAGATCATAAAAAATGGAGACGCTACGAGTATCGGAAAATGGCGCAATTTTTTTTTTCTAGCAAAGTTTGGAATTTTTTTTCACCACTTCGGTAAAAAATAACCTAGTCATGTTAGGTGTCTATGAACTCGTAATGACCTGGAAAATCATAATGTCAGGTCAGTTTTAGTAATTAGTGAACCTAGCAAAAAAGCCAAACAAAAAACAAGTGTGGGACTGCACTTTTTTGCAATTTCACTGCACTTGGAATTTTTTTTCCTGTTTTCTAGGACACGACATGCTAAAACCAATGATGTCGTTCAAAAGTACAACTTGTCCCGCAAAAAATAAGCCCTCACATGGCCAAATTGACGGAAAAATAAAAAAGTTATGGCTCTGGGAAGGAGGGGAGTGAAAAACGAACACGGAAAAACGAAAAATCCCAAGGTCATGAAGGAGTTAACTTAATACTTTGTTGTGCCACCTTTTGGTGCGATTACAGCTGCAAGTCGCTTGGGATATGCCTCTATCAGTTTTGTACATCGAGAGACTGAAATTATTGCCCATTCTTCCTTGGCAAACAGCTTGAGCTCAGTGAGGTTTGATGGAGATCATTTGTGAACAGCAGTTTTCAGCTCTTTCCACAGATTCTCGATTGGATTGAGGTCTGGACTTTGACTTGGCCATTCTAACACCTGGATACAATTATTTGTGAACCATTCCATTGTAGACTTTGCTTTATGCTTTATGTTTGGGATCATTGTCTTGTTGGAAGACAAATCTCCGTCCCAGACTCAGGTCTTTTGCAGACTCCAACAGGTTTTCTTTCAGAATGGTCCTGTATTTGGCTCCATCTTCCCATCAATTTTAACCATCTTCCCTGTCCCTGCTGAAGAAAAGCAGGCCCAAACCATGATGCTGCCACCACCATATTTGACAGTGGGGATGGTGTGTTCAGGGTGATGAGCTGCGTTGCCTTTGCACCAAACATATCGTTTGGCATTGTTGTCAAAAAGTTCGATTTTTGTTTCATCTGACCAGAGCACCTTCTTCAATATGTTTGAACACTTTTTATGGATATCTTTGAGAAATGGCTTTCTTCTTGCCACTCTTCCATAAAGGCCAGATTTATGCAGTCTAAGACTGATTGTTGTCCTATGGACAGACTGTCCCACCTCAGCTGTAGATCTCTGCAGTTCATCCAGAGTGATCATGGGCCTCTTGGCTGCATCTCTGATTAGTCTTCTCCTTGTTTGAGATGAAAGTTTAGAGGGACGGCCAGGTCTTGGTAGATTTGCAGTGGTACGATACTCCTTCCATTTCAATATGATCGCTTGCACAGTGCTCCTTGGGATGTTTAAAGTTTCGGAAATCATTTTGTGTCCAAATCCAGCTTTAAACTTCTCCACAACAGTATCACAGACCTGCCTGTTGTGTTCCTTGGTCTTCATGATGCTCTCTGTGCTTCAAACAGAACAGATGCATTTATACGGAGACTTGATAACACACAGGTGGATTAGATTTATTATCATTAGGCATTTAGGACAACACTGGATCATTCAGAGATCCACAATGAACTTCTGGAGTGAGTTTGCTGCACTGAAAGTAAAGGGGCTGAATAATATTGCACGCCCCACTTTTCAGTTTTTAAATTTCCACAAAAATTTAAAATAAGCAATACATTTCGTTCAACTTCGCAATTGTGTTCCACTTGTTGCTGATTCTTCACCAAAAATTTACATTTGGTATCTTTATGTTTGAAGCATGATACGTGGGAAAAGGTTGAAAAGTTCAAGAGAGCCGAATACTTTTGCAAGGCACTGTATGTTTGTCTCATATGTTTATTATGTATCCATCCTGTGTAGTAAACCATATAATCACATCCCTCTTTTAGATTTTTAGAAAAAAAAGGTTTAATATTGGGAATGAAATAACTTTTTAGTTTTATGATCATGTACTTCTTTCTGTACCTAGATATTAATATATCAGTGGTAAAATTGAATGACTAATATGTAAACTCTGAAGTACTATACCCAGACTACATGGGACAATTAAGACTAGGACTAAAAAGTATGATAACAGTACCATCACATGTGATCCGTATGGTCATTCATGTGTAATGCGTTTGCAATGTGATGACGCGATTTTCTCGCTCCTATGCATTCGTATGACATGCGTATGGCTTTACATTTCTCACTGATTTTACCCATTGAATTTAATGGCTCAATGGGCTGGAATGAGGAAAATGTGTTTGTATTTCTCGCAAGCTAGACAAATGATCCATGTGGTGTCTGAGTTTTTCTCGCACCCATAGGCTTGCTTTAGCGAGTCTCGGACTATATACACGTACCATCGCAGCATGCTGTGATTCTACATGCACGTCGAGTATGCCTGAGAAAAAAAATATGGTGATCTGAGCTGCCCCATAGATTAACACTGGTCCGAGTGACCCCGGCCTTAGTGAAAGGAAGTCCACCTGTGTGCAATCTAAATGTCACATCTCCCTGGAAGACCTGGAGTTAGGAGGTCATGCCATGCAACGAATCCCAAGTCTTTACAGATGGTATGGACTCTTTCTATGCTGGCTGAGACCATACAGCTTGGATGTTTTCAGCTGCAACTGATTATCTTTTACTCCCTCTATATACACTGTTTCTGGGCATTTAGCCCTTGCCGATGAAAGATTCATCTTCATGTGCCAAGTGCTAAGTAGATTAGCTGTAGTGGAGCTGTAGTTGCAGTCATCTGTAATTTGATGAAGTACGTATATGTTTATCTACTCGTCCCTATTCCCATTTAGTTTATTCCTCCCTATCCCTATCCTCCTCCTTACTGTTAATGAGTGATTTTGTATGATAGGTTTTCTGTTACACCTGTTTTGTCTTTGTGTCTGGTTTAACTGACACTTCTAATAGGAGCATTGTAAGGTCGGAGACCCAGGTCTATCTACCTTCAAAAGTACCCCCGGGACAGGGATACTCGGGGTTCCAGTTACAGGCACAGTTTGTGACTTCTCTTCCTTTCTGAAGACTGTCACAGTGTGACACTGTCAGTATGTGCACACCTTTTTTGAATGGCCAGAGGCTGCAACAGCATTAAGAGACAACTAAGCAAACAACATGTAGAACACCAAGTAGATCTTAAAACAAATCAGGGACAAAGTTGTTGAGAAGTACATGTCAGGGTTGGATTATAAAAGAAAAATATATCCTAAATCGGTGATCTCCCGTAGTACCATTAAAACCATTATTATCAAATAGAAAAAAACATTGTACAACAACAAACCTGCCAAGAGCTGGTTGCCCATTAAAACGCTCAGCTCAGGCAAAGATGGCATTGATAATAGGGTGATTGGAGAGACCAAAATGTAACCCTGAAATAGCTGTATAATTCCCAAGAAGAGAGTGGAGTATCTATCCATATGACCACAATATGCCATACACTACATAGAGAAGGCCTCTATGGAAGAGTGGGCAGAAAAAAAGACTATACTTAAACACCAAAATTGTAAATCTCATTTTGAGTTTGCTAAAACACATATGAGATCTCTCCAAATGTATGGAGGAAGGTGCTGTTGAAATTTTTGGCCACCAAGGTTAATGTTCTGTCTGGTGCCAAACCAACACAGCTCATCATCCCCAAAACACCATCCCACGGTGAAACATGGTGGTGGCAGCATCATGCTGTGGGAATTTTTTCAGCAGCAGTGACAGGGAAAATGGTTTGTGTTGAGGGGAAGATGGATGGTGCGAAATACAGGGATATTCGTGAGCAAAACCTGTTTCAGACTGTAAGTGATTTGAGACTTCAAAGAAGGTTCACCTTCCAACAAGACAATGACAAAGCATATTGCTAAAGCAACATTGAGGATATCATCTAACTTGAAGGAGCTGGAGCAGTTTTGCCTTGAAGAATGGGCAAAAATCCCAGTGGCTAGATGTTGAAAACTCAAAGACTTATCCAAAGCAACTTGAAGTGGTAAAAGGAGATCGTTATGCACACTAAAGTTTTCAGATATTTTGTCCTATTTGTTGTTTGCATCACAATAAAAAATCAAAATGTTCACAGTTGGAGGCATGTTTTTTACATGAACTGATGCAAACTAAGAAAAACCCAGTGAAATTCCAGGTTATGAGGAAGTAAAACCAAAAAATGCCAAGGGGGTTAAAATTTTTGTAAGTCACTGTATGTGACCGTTTATTTCTGAATCACAACAGTGTGCACGTGACCACCAATTGCAAACTTGTGCTTATGTATCTATCCAATCGTTGTCATCTAGCTGCCCACTTGTGGTAATGCATCTGTCCACTTGCGCTGGAAACACAAGAGAATTGTGTCACTGTGCCCACTGCCACAAGGCACAGTAAAGGGTAGACATACCATTAGTGCAACCACACAAGGGCAAAAGAGAAAAAGAGGATCCCGTTCCCAAGCAACGGTTTTTCTCATAGACACATTATTGGACTGCAAAGAGCCGATTTACTGTTCTTGCACGTGTCCTGTTCTGTCTGTCCCTTGTATTATGAAGCATGGCTCTAGCCTTGTTTCATGTCCTACACAACTTAACCCCTTCCAGACCTTGGGCGTTCTCAGTATGTCATGGTCTGTTTGTACTTACCGACCTTGAACGAACGGAGTACATCCAGGCAATTTTGTGCACACCGTAGCTGTGCGCGAGTGATATCCACCCGGTGATCAGCTTAAATCACAGCTGAAACGAGGCACTTTCTGCCAGGAGCGGAGCCGGCATAGTTATTGGCATTTTAGACCTCTAAATGATCGATAGCGATCGCAGCATTTAGAAGGTAGGCAGAGGGAGGGAGCCCCCTCTGCCCTCTGAACGACACCCCCAGGACAACATCGCAGGTGCCCGACTGTTGCCATGGTGACTCAATGTTGTCATGACGACCTCCGGGTCATTAGGCTATGGCAAGCCCCTCAGACCATGCACAGAGCACAGTCTCAGGGGCTTGTTTCAGTTCAGCACTGATAGTTATAAACCATTGCAATGCTCTTGCAAAGATCAGACTGCTAAAAGTGAAAGTCCCATAGTGGGACAAAGTAAAAAACAAAACAAAAAAAAGCAAAACAAAATTATATATATATATATATATATATATATATATATATATATATATATATATATATATATATATATATACACACACACACAGTTAGGTCCATATATATTTGGACAGAGACAACATTTTTCTAATTTTGGTTATAGACATCACCACAATGAATTTTAAACAAAAGAAATCATATGCAGTTGAAGTTCAGACTTTCAGCTTTCATTTGAGGGCATTCACATTAAAATTGGATGAAGTGTTTAAGTGTTTCAGCTCCTTAACATGTGCCACCCTGTTTTTAAAAGGACCAAAAGTAATTGGACAGATTCAAATAATTTTAAATAAAATGTTCATTTTTAGTACTTGGTTGAAAACCCTTTGTTGGCAATGACTGTCTGAAGTCTTGAACTCATGGACATCACCACACGCTGTGTTTCCTCCTTTTTGATGCTCTGCCAGGCCTTCACTGCGGTGGTTTTCAGTTGCTGTTTGTTTGTGGGCCTTTCTGTCTGAAGTTTAGTCTTTAACAAGTGAAATGCATGCTCAATTGGGTTGAGATCAGGTGACTGACTTGGCCATTCGAGAATATTCCACTTCTTTGCTTTAATAAACTCCTGGGTTGCTTTGGCTTTATGTTTTGGGTCTTTGTCCATCTGTAGTATGAAATGATGACCAGTCAGTTTGGCTGCATTCGGCTGGATCTGAGCACACAGTATGGCTCTGAATATCTCAGAATTAATTTGGCTGCTTCTGTCCTGTGTCACATCATCAATAAACACTAGTGACCCAGTGCCACTGGCAGCCATGCATGCCCAAGCCATCACACTGCCTCCGCCGTGTTTTACAGATGATGTGGTATGCTTTGGATCATGAACTGTACCACGCCTTCAACATACTTTTCTCTTTCCATAATTCTGGTAGAGGTTGATCTTGGTTTCATCTGTCCAAAGAATGATCTTCCAGAACTGTGCTGGCTTTTTTTAGATGATTTTTAGCAAAGTCCAGTCTAGCCTTTTTATTCTTGATGCTTATGAGTGGCTTGCACCGTGCAGTGAACCCTCTGTATTTACTTTCATGCAGTCTTCTCTTTATGGTAGATTTGGATATTGATACGCCGACCTCCTGGAGAGTGTTGGTCACTTGGTTGGCTGTTGTGAAGGGGTTTCTCTTCACCATGAAGATTATTCTGCGATCATCCACCACTGTTGTCTTCCGTGGGCGCCGAGGTCTTTTTGCATTGATGAGTTCACCAGTGCTTTCTTTCTTTCTCAGGATGTACCAAACTGTAGATTTTGCCACTCCTAATATTGTAGCAATTTCTCGGATGGGGTTTTTCTGGTTTCGCAGCTTAAGGATGGCTTGTTTCACCTGCATGGAGAGCTCCTTTGACTGCATGTTTACTTCACAGCAAAACCTTCCAAATACAAGCACCACACCTCAAATCAACTCCAGGCCTTTTATCTGCTTAATTGAGAATGACATAACGAAGGGATTGCCCACACCTGTCCATGAAATAGCCTTGGAGTCAATCGTCCAATTACTTTTGGTCCCTTTAAAAACAGGGTGGCACATGTTAAGGAGCTGAAACTCCTAAACCCTTCATCCAATTTTACTGTGGATACCCTCAAATGAAAGCTGAAAGTCTAAACTTCAACTGCATCTGAATTGTTTTGTTTAAAATTCATTGTGGTAATGTCTATAACCAAAATTAGAAAAATGTTGTCTCTGTCCAAATATATATGGACCTAACTGTATATTGTACTGATACATTTTTATTAATATGCTAAAAAAATAAATAAAAATAATACGTCAAGAACACAGCGATACCAACGTGACCCAAAAACTGTCCTGCTAGTTAGCCACTTAATTCATAAAAATAAATGGGTCAGAAAACTATACTTTTTCATCATATTGCCGAACAAAAAGTAATATAAATTAATCAAAAAAATTTAATTAAATAAAAATGGCATCTCTAAAAATGTCATCTTGTCCCGCAAAAAAAGAAGCCTCCATATAGCTCCAACAGTGGAAAAATAAAAATAGCTATAGTTCTCAGAATACAGCGATGCTAATATAGATTTTATTGTGTAAAGGAGCCAGAACATTAAAAATAACTAATAAAAGTAGTACCGCTGTAATCGTACTGACCCGAAGAATAAAGCTGCTTTATCAATTTCTCTTCTGAGCTTTGCACTGTGCCTGAAAAGTATTTCCCATTTACAGGTAGAGTAGTGGAGCACTCGGGAGAAATTTTTACAACAAACTGAGGTCCATTTTTTTATATTGGCCCTAAGAAAAATTAAAAACTTGGTAAAAATGTATTCTTTCTTCAACACTCAATAGCATAAAAATCTGAGGCGCATGTGGTGTCAATATGATCAATGCACCCTTCAGTGATTTCATTGTGGGGTGAAATTTTTAAAATTAGGTCATATATGGGGGTTTCTGCTGTTCTGCCAATGTGACATGGTAGCCTTAAACCATTCCAGCAAAATCTTAACTCCAATATGGCGCTTTTTCCCTTGTGATGTTTTGCACTGTGGCTCAAAAGAAGTTTTCAACTACATATGGGGTATCGTTGTACTCAGGAGAAATTACACAACAAGTTTTGGGATCTATTATCTCCTGTTACCCTTGTGAAAATAAAAAAATTGGGCTGAAATAACATTTGTGGGAAAAAAAATTGTTTTTTTTAATTTTTAACAGCTCAACATTATAAACTTCTGTGATGCATCTGGGGTTTCAAGGTGCTGACCACACATCTAGATACAATCCTTGAGTGGTTATAGTTTCCAAAATGGAGTCACTTGTGGGGATTTTCACTGTTTAGGCACATTAGGGGCTCTTCAAATGGGACATGGAGTTCACTAAGGATTTCAGCAAATTTTGCATTCAAAAAGTCAAATGGAGGTCCTTCCTTTCCGAGCCCTGCTGTGTGCCCAAATAGTAGTTTTCACCTATGTATCGGTTTTACGCAGGCAAAATTTTGCAACAAATTGTATGGTTTAATTTGTCTTGCTACCCTTGTGAAAATGCAAATGTTGGGGCTAAAATAACATTTTTGTGGGAAAAATGTGAATATTTTCACAGGTTAACGTTACAAACTTCTCTTTGAGGGGTTAAGTTTCCAAAATGGCAACAATTTGGGGGGGTTTCCGCTGTTTAACCACATCAGGGATCTCCAAGGGTGACAAAGCATCCACTAATGATTCCAGCCAATTTGCAGTCAAAACTCAAACGATGCTCATTCTCTTCTGTGTACAATTCTTTATGTAAATAATAATAAAAAACAATAAAATTACACATATTTGGTATCCCCGCGAACGTAACGACCCGACCTATAAAATTGCCCCACTAGTTAACCCCTTCAGTAAACACAGCAAAAAAATAAATAAAAAACGAAGCAAAAAACAATTCTTTATCATACCGCCAAACAAAAAATGGAATAACACGCGATCAAAAAGACAGATATAAAAAATCATGGTACTGCTGAAAACGTCATCTTGTCCCGCAAAAAACAAGCCACCAAATAGCGCCATCAGCGAAAAAATAAAAAAGTTCTTGCACTCAGAATAAAGCGATGCAAAAAACAATTAATTTTTCTATATATATTGTATAAAAGTGCCAGAACATAAAAAAATGAGGTATCGCTGTATATTACTGACCTGAAGAATAAAACTGCCTTATCAATTTTACCACACATGGAATGGTATAAACGCCCCACCCAAAAGAAATTCATGAATTGCTGCTTTTTGTTCATTCTGCCTCCCAAAAATCGTAACAAAAAGCGATAAAAAAAAGTCATGTGCCCGAAAATGTTACCAATAAAAACTTCCATTCGTCCTGCAAAAAACAAGACCTCACATGACTCTGTGGGCCAAAATATGGAAAAATTCTAGCTCTCAAAATATGGTGACTACCACTTGAAGCTCATCAAGAGAATGCAAAGAGTGTGCAAAGCAGTCATCAAAGCAAAGGTGGCTACTTTGAAGAACCTAGAATATAAGACATAATTTCAGTTGATTCACTCTTTTTTGTTTACTATATAATTCCACATGCGTTAATTCATAGTTTTGATGCCTTCAGTGTGAATGTACAATTTTCATAGTCATGAAAATACAGAAAAATCTTTAAATGAGAAGGTGTGTCCAAACTTTTGGTCTGTACTGTATGTGTGATTTAAGGGCAAGTCATATCAAAGAAATTTTATGACTGTCATGAAGTACACTATGTCATGAAAAAACAATGTTAGAATCACCAGGATCCGTTGAAGCGTTCCAGAGTTATAACCTCATAAAGGGACAGTGGTCAAAAATGTAAAAATTGGCCTGGTCATTAACGTGCAAACCACCCTCAGGGGTAAAGGGGTTAAAATGCAGAATGAACAAAAACCAGCAATTTAGTTTTTTTGGGGGGTGGTGTGTTATGGCTGGCAATCAGGCAACACAGCGTGCAGTAATCAGCGCACATACAGAGATCTGGCAATAACCAAAAACAATAGGACGAGCTCTGAGACGTGGAATCTCTGTAGACTGCAGTACCTGATCTATCCTCACACAACTATAAGCAGCAGTGGATTGCGCCTATCACTACCTATGCAACTCGGCACTGCCTGAGGAGCTGACTAGCCTGAAGATAGAAATACAAGCCTGACTTACCTCAGAGAAATACCCCAAAGGAATAGGCAGCCCCCCACATATAATGACTGTTAGCAAGATGAAAAGACAAACGTAGGAATGAAATAGATTCAGCAAAGTGAGGCCCGATATTCTAGACAGAGCGAGGATAGCAAAGAGAACTATGCAGTCTACAAAAAACCCTAAAACGAAAACCACGCAAAGGGGCAAAAAGACCCACCGTGCCGAACTAACAGCACGGCGGTGCACCCCTTTGCTTCTGAGAGCTTCCAGCAAAAGATAATAGCAAGCTGGACAGAAAAAACAGAAAACAAACTAGAAGCACTTATCTAGCAGAGCAGCAGGCCCAAGGAAAGATGCAGTAGCTCAGATCCAACACTGGAACATTGACAAGGAGCAAGGAAGACAGACTCAGGTGGAGCTAAATAGCAAGGCAGCCAACGAGCTCACCAAAACACCTGAGGGAGGAAGCCCAGAGACTGCAATACCACTTGTGACCACAGAAGTGAACTCAGCCACAGAATTCACAACAGTACCCCCCCCTTGAGGAGGGGTCACCGAACCCTCACCAGAACCCCCAGGCCGACCAGGATGAGCCACATGAAAGGCACGAACAAGATCTGGGGCATGGACATCAGAGGCAAAAACCCAGGAATTATCTTCCTGAGCATAACCCTTCCATTTGACCAGATACTGGAGTTTCCGTCTAGAGACACGAGAATCCAAAATCTTCTCCACAATATACTCCAATTCCCCCTCCACCAAAACAGGGGCAGGAGGCTCCAGAGATGGAACCATAGGTGCCACGTATCTCCTCAACAACGACCTATGGAATACATTATGTATGGAAAAGGAGTCTGGGAGGATCAGACGAAAAGACACCGGATTGAGAATCTCAGAAATCCTATACGGACCAATAAAACGAGGTTTAAATTTAGGAGAGGAAACCTTCATAGGAATATGACGAGAAGATAACCAAACCAGATCCCCAACACAAAGTCGGGGTCCCACACGGCGTCTGCGATTAGCGAAAAGCTGAGCCTTCTCCTGGGACAAGGTCAAATTGTCCACTACCTGAGTCCAGATCTGCTGCAACCTGTCCACCACAGAATCCACACCAGGACAGTCCGAAGACTCAACCTGTCCTGAAGAGAAACGAGGATGGAACCCAGAATTGCAGAAAAATGGAGAGACCAAGGTAGCCGAGCTGGCCCGATTATTAAGGGCGAACTCAGCCAACGGCAAAAATGACACCCAATCATCCTGGTCAGCGGAAACAAAACATCTCAGATATGTTTCCAAGGTCTGATTGGTTCGTTCGGTCTGGCCATTAGTCTGAGGATGGAAGGCCGAGGAGAAAGATAGGTCAATGCCCATCCTACCACAAAAGGCTCGCCAGAACCTCGAGACAAACTGGGAACCTCTGTCAGAAACAATATTCTCAGGAATGCCATGTAAACGAACCACATGCTGGAAGAACAAAGGCACCAAATCAGAGGAGGAAGGCAATTTAACCAAGGGCACCAGATGGACCATTTTAGAAAAGCGATCACAGACCACCCAAATGACCGACATTTTTTGAGAAACGGGAAGGTCAGAAATGAAATCCATCGAAATATGTGTCCAAGGCCTCTTCGGGACCGGCAAGGGCAAAAGCAACCCACTGGCACGTGAACAGCAGGGCTTAGCCCTAGCACAAATTCCACAGGACTGCACAAAAGCACGCACATCCCGTGACAGAGATGGCCACCAGAAGGATCTAGCAACCAACTCCCTGGTACCAAAGATTCCTGGATGACCGGCCAGCACCGAACAATGAAGTTCAGAGATAACTTTACTAGTCCACCTATCAGGGACGAACAGTTTCTCGGCCGGACAACGATCAGGTTTATTAGCCTGAAATTTCTGCAACACTCTCCGCAAATCAGGGGAGATGGCAGACACAATGACTCCTTCCTTGAGGATACTCGCCGGCTCAGATAACCCCGGAGAGTCGGGCACAAAACTCCTAGACAGAGCATCCGCCTTCACATTTTTAGAGCCCGGAAGGTATGAAATCACAAAATCAAAACGAGCAAAAAATAACGACCAACGGGCCTGTCTAGGATTCAAGCGCTTGGCAGACTCAAGATAAGTAAGGTTCTTATGATCAGTCAAAACCACCACGCGATGCTTAGCACCCTCAAGCCAATGACGCCACTCCTTGAATGCCCACTTCATGGCCAGCAACTCTCGGTTGCCCACATCATAATTACGCTCAGCAGCAGAAAATTTCCTGGAAAAGAAAGCACATGGTTTGAACACTGAGCAACCAGAACCTCTCTGTGACAAAACCGCCCCTGCACCAATCTCAGAAGCATCAACCTCGACCTGGAACGGAAGAGAAACATCAGGTTGACACAACACAGGGGCACAGCAAAAACGACGCTTCAACTCCTGAAAAGCTTCCACGGCAGCAGAAGACCAATTAACCAAATCAGCACCCTTCTTGGTCAAATCGGTCAATGGTCTGGCAATGCTAGAAAAATTACAGATGAAGCGACGATAAAAATTAGCAAAGCCCAGGAATTTCTGCAGACTTTTTAGAGATGTCGGCTGAGTCCAATCCTGGATGGCCTGAACCTTAACCGGATCCATCTCGATAGTAGAAGGGGAAAAGATGAACCCCAAAAATGAAACCTTCTGCACACCAAAGAGACACTTTGATCCCTTCACGAACAAGGAATTAGCACGCAGTACCTGGAAAACCATTCTGACTTGCTTCACATGAGACTCCCAATCATCTGAGAAGATCAAAATGTCATCCAAGTAAACAATCAAGAATTTATCCAGATACTCACGGAAAATGTCATGCATAAAAGACTGAAAAACAGATGGAGCATTGGCAAGTCCGAACGGCATCACCAGATACTCAAAATGACCCTCGGGCGTATTAAATGCCGTTTTCCATTCATCTCCCTGCCTGATTCTCACCAGATTATACGCACCACGAAGATCAATCTTAGTAAACCAACTACCCCCCTTAATCCGAGCAAACAAGTCAGAAATCAATGGCAAGGGATACTGAAACTTAACAGTGATCTTATTAAGAAGGCGGTAATCAATACACGGTCTTAGCGAACCATCCTTCTTGGCTACAAAAAAGAACCCTGCTCCCAATGGTGACGACGATGGGCGAATATGTCCCTTCTCCAGGGACTCCTTCACATAACTGCGCATAGCGGTGTGTTCAGGTACGGACAAATTAAATAAACGACCCTTAGGGAATTTACCACCAGGAATCAAATCGATAGCACAATCACAATTCCTATGCGGAGGTAGGGCATCAGACTTGGACTCTTCAAATACATCCTGAAAGTCCGACAAGAACTCTGGGATGTCAGAAGGAATGGATGACGAAATAGACAAAAATGGAACATCACCATGTACTCCCTGACAACCCCAGCTGGTTACCGACATAGAGTTCCAATCCAATACTGGATTATGGGTTTGTAGCCATGGCAACCCTAACACGACCACATCATGCAAATTATGCAGTACCAGAAAGCGAATAACTTCCTGATGTGCAGGAGCCATGCACATGGTCAGCTGGGCCCAGTACTGAGGCTTATTCTTGGCCAAAGGTGTAGCATCAATTCCTCTCAACGGAATAGGACACCGCAAAGGCTCCAAGAAAAATCCACAACGTTTAGCATAATCCAAATCCATCAGATTCAGGGCAGCGCCTGAATCCACAAACGCCATGACAGAATACGATGACAAAGAGCACATTAAGGTAATGGACAAAAGGAATTTGGACTGTACAGTACCAATAACGGCAGAGCTATCGAACCGCCTAGTGCGTTTAGGACAATTAGAAATAGCATGAGTAGAATCACCACAATAGAAACACAGTCTGTTCAGACGTCTGTGTTCTTGCCGTTCTACTTTAGTCATAGTCCTGTCGCACTGCATAGGCTCAGGTTTACTCTCAGACAATACCGCCAGATGGTGCACAGATTTACGCTCGCGCAAGCGACGACCGATCTGAATGGCCAAGGACATAGACTCATTCAAACCAGCAGGCATAGGAAATCCCACCATTACATCCTTAAGAGCTTCAGAGAGACCCTTTCTGAACAAAGCCGCTAGTGCAGATTCATTCCACAGAGTGAGTACTGACCACTTCCTAAATTTCTGACAATATACTTCTACATCATCCTGACCCTGGCATAAAGCCAGCAGATTTTTCTCAGCCTGATCCACTGAATTAGGCTCATCGTAAAGCAATCCCAGCGCCTGGAAAAATGCATCAACATTACTCAATGCAGAATCTCCTGGTGCAAGAGAAAACGCCCAGTCCTGTGGGTCGCCGCGCAAAAAAGAAATAATAATCAAAACCTGTTGAATAGGATTACCAGAAGAATGAGGTTTCAAGGCCAAAAATAGCTTACAATTATTTCTGAAGCTCAGGAACTTAGTTCTGTCACCAAAAAACAAATCAGGAATCGGAATTCTTGGTTCTAGCATCGATTTCTGATCAATAGTATCTTGAATCTTTTGTACATTTACAACGAGATTATCCATTGAGGAGCACAGAGCCTGAATATCCATGTCCACAGCTGTGTCCTGAAGCACTCTAATGTCTAGGGGAAAAAAAAGACTGAAGACAGAGCTAAGAAAAAAAAATGATGTCAGGATTTCTTTTTTCCCTCTATTGGGAATCATTGGTGGGCTCCTTGTACTGTTATGGCTGGCAATCAGGCAACACAGCGTGCAGTAATCAGCGCACATACAGAGATCTGGCAATAACCAAAAACAATAGGACGAGCTCTGAGACGTGGAATCTCTGTAGACTGCAGTACCTGATCTATCCTCACACAACTATAAGCAGCAGTGGATTGCGCCTATCACTACCTATGCAACTCGGCACTGCCTGAGGAGCTGACTAGCCTGAAGATAGAAATACAAGCCTGACTTACCTCAGAGAAATACCCCAAAGGAATAGGCAGCCCCCCACATATAATGACTGTTAGCAAGATGAAAAGACAAACGTAGGAATGAAATAGATTCAGCAAAGTGGGGCCCGATATTCTAGACAGAGCGAGGATAGCAAAGAGAACTATGCAGTCTACAAAAAACCCTAAAACGAAAACCACGCAAAGGGGCAAAAAGACCCACCGAGCCGAACTAACAGCACGGCGGTGCACCCCTTTGCTTCTGAGAGCTTCCAGCAAAAGATAATAGCAAGCTGGACAGAAAAAACAGAAAACAAACTAGAAGCACTTATCTAGCAGAGCAGCAGGCCCAAGGAAAGATGCAGTAGCTCAGATCCAACACTGGAACATTGACAAGGAGCAAGGAAGACAGACTCAGGTGGAGCTAAATAGCAAGGCAGCCAACGAGCTCACCAAAACACCTGAGGGAGGAAGCCCAGAGACTGCAATACCACTTGTGACCACAGAAGTGAACTCAGCCACAGAATTCACAACAGTGGTGGTGTTATGCGGTTCCGTGTGGTAAAATTGATAAGGCAGTTTTACTCTTGGGGCTAGTATGATTACAGTGATATCTCATTTATATAGTTTTTTATGCTTTTACATAAAAACAATTTTTTAGAAAAAAAATATTTTTACATCACTATTAGAAGAGCTATAAATTTTTTTATTTTTCCACTGATGGAGCTGTGTGGCAGCTTGCTTTTTTGCAGGATAAGATAATGTTTTCAGTGGTACTATGTTTATTTATATGTCTTTTTTATCACGTTTCATTCTACTTTTTGTTCGGTGTATGATAAAGCATTTTTTATTTATTTTTTTAAGGTGTTCACTAAATAGATTAACTAGTGGGACAGTTTTATAGGTCAGGTCATTGCTAACACGGTGATAACAAATATGTGTACTGTATGTATTTATGGGTACAATCTCTTTACACCAGCATGTTGCAGACAATATCACCTGTTCCCTGAAATCATCTATGTCTGCCAGGGTGCATTTCACCACAGACACCTGGACGAGCAAACATGGCTCACCACAATCAATGTTCAAATTAATATGCCTTGGAGATTGCAGTCACACAGCTCAAGAGTTGTGGACATCTATCCAGGCTAAATTAGGGCAATGACTGTCTCCACTGAAGGCTGTGTGAAATAACAATGCAAACCTGGTGGTGGCCCTACGATGGGGCAATCTCATACAAGTGCCTTGCATGGTTCACATCCTCAACCTGGTGGTACAGCAATTTCTCTGCCACTATCCCAGCCCGAGTGCGCTGCTACAGAAGAAATGGTCGCTGTGTGCTCACTTCTGACTATCGCACCCCGCAGGTCAACTTTCATCAATACAGTGGTCTTTTGGCCAACTGGACAAATGTTTGATTAGTGATGTTGCGACACGGCGGAATTCCCCTCTGCAGTAGCTGTGGCAGCAGCGACGAACCCTGGTACAGTATGTCTTTTTGCATAGCCTTGGCCAACAAAGTACAAAAATGGTGCAAATCATGCTTGTGAAGTGGGCACAGATGAAGGACCTCTGAACCATTCTACACATATTTCAAATGGCTAGTAAGATGGTTAGTACTGATGATGCCATCATTAGCATCACTATCTCAGTCATCTTCATGCTGCAGCACAGTTTGAATAGAGTCCGTGAGGAGGTTGTGGACCCAGAGGAAGTGGTGGAAGCAGAGGAGGCTGCGGAACAGATAACAATATCTCAAATTTCTGGACTGTCGTTGCACAGGTGGGTGCCATGGTAGGTTGGTTTATAGCAATCGAGAGGGGCTCATGGTACCACACAAACTGTGAAGGTGCAGGAGCCGAGAAACAAATGGAGAAGAGGCGGAAAAGGTGAAGTACATGCAAGTCAGAAGAAGAGGATAATGATCCATTCTCTATTGTCTGAGGCTGTCGGGAGAGGGCTGTGGAAGCAACCTTGAGTGTTACCCCACCAACAACACACTATGGACTTGGACCTCATGGAAGCACCCAATACATGTTCTCCTTCTTGCTCCACTATATTCAACATGACACCAGTATTCTTAGGATTAGAAATAGTGCTGATGTCTGGCTTGCCAATCTGTTAAATCCATAATACAAGAGTAAATTTAGCCAGATGCTTCCCCCCTGGAAAGAGACTCGTGCATGCTGGAGTATCAAAACATGCTTGAAAACAATCTTAAGAGTGGTTTTCCCCAAGACAGTAGTGAGACACCCAGTGTGCATCGAAGTTCTAGATGTCCAATCCCGAGAACGTCAAGGCATCGCAAAACATTAGCAGCAGTATAAGTGGCATAAGCATAAGAATATTAAGCGGAAGTCCGCAACATTTTTTACAGAAAAATAATCTTTCAATAATGAAACACATGTACAGTGAGCTGTAGAAACACTGTACTAATTGTATATGCGACTTACATCTGTATATCTATCTGTTACGGCTACGACCACAGACGAGCCCGAGCCAACACCTCCACGTCGCCTGACCAGGACGGTGTGGGCGAGCGTCCCAAAAAGAAACGCAATGTGGACCCACTGGACCACAAAGTAACCTGGACCTACCCAGACTAAGGAAGGGCAGCTAGCAGGGTCTGCGGCAGATGAACATTTGAACAAGATGGCGATATGCAGAACTAGATTACACCGCACAACTTCAGGTATATAAAGCAAACATGACCAAGGCACATGATCCCAGTAAACTGCCACATATTATTTTTTGATCAAGTGTCCATTAGGACTTAGCAGACCCATCATCATATATAGCATATGAAACCCATCGAGAAAAAAAATGATGTAACTGGTCAAATATAAAGAAAATCAATATAAACTTTATTAAATAGCAATTAAAAACACATAACATAACATCAGACCAAAATGGGAAAGAGGGTGAAACTAGAACACCCAATACACTCTGCGTAATACATAGGTGACTGACACCCACGCCCGGTACAACAACCAAACACCCGGTATCTATATACAAATATGTGTTTAGTCCAACATATGGACTGATACCAGCCGTAGCTGCTATAAAGATAATGGCGTTGCACAATCTCCTGCCATCCTAGCACTATCCGCTGGTGTAGCTATAACATACACCCCCACCTAGCATATAACCTAAGGGCCTAAAAATGAGCGCCGTAAAGTCGGCAATAAATATTACCTCTATAGTGGGGGTACCAGGGTAAGGTGGGCGTCCGGGTGAAAGCGTCTGCCCCGACGCGCGTTTCGAACCTTGTTCCTTTCTCAAGGAAAAAGCATATAACCGTGCGAGGGGTTCCACCAGAAACGATTTGCTATATGGTATACGTCAAACTAAAAAGGTGAGTGACGTTAGATTTATTACCAATTTCCACTCACATTTCCCGAAAATGAGGAGAATCCTTGACAGGTCGTGGCATATTTTGAAGGCAGACCCAGTGATCTCTAGATTTATCCCAGATAGGGCTGTTATTACAGCCAGGAGGTCGAGAAATCTAAGAGACCGATTGGTCCGTAGCCACTATATGGGTGAGCCATCTACTACCTTCTTGGATCAATTTAAAAGACGTTATGGAAGTGCCCCATGCGGCCATTGTGTGGCCTGCTCAAATATGGATCGCACAGATAAATTTAAAAATCAGGAACGCTCTAGGGAATTGAACATCAAAATGAACATTACATGTACAAGCAAAAATGTAATTTACTATGGTGTCTGTCCATGTAATATGATCTACGTGGGGATGACCACCAGACAGTTGAAGATCAGAATTCGAGAGCATGTGCTAGGGATTGAGGCAGCGGCTACCGCTGAAGATGTGACATTACTTAAAACAATCCCTCGACATTTCAGCAGGTTTCATGGCTGTGATGGTAGGCAATTTCGGGTCAGGGGCATAGATATGCTTGATGCCAATATTCGAGGTGGTGGAATGTTTAAAAGGTTAGCTCAGCTGGAGTCCAGGTGGATATGGACATTGGGTACGGTCCATCCATCTGGACTCAATGAGAACCTTAGCTTCACCCCGTTTCTCTGAGTTCCGCTCTGTCATATGGAACACGATCCATTCTGTGTGTACATATTTTAATTTGTTTTTATTTTATCTTAGCTACAAGTGTTGGGAGAGATATCGTGGTGCATGTGGAGCGGCTTACTTTCCATAGGACTCATCAGGCTATGATAAGTGAGGAAGTCCATAAAGGCATGGAAGAATGAATTATTACTTACATCTTTACATGCGAAGATTATGTTATGCATGGTCTGAACCTGTTTTATATCCTGCCTTTATGTTATGTTACATATGCCAGTTCTTTGATTATGCATATATGTGTGTGTGTTATGCTGTTGTTGGGTCATTTTTGATATTATTGAATACGCAGTTGTAAGCGTTATATACTATGTATATATGTATATGTATATCTGATATCTGGTGTAGTCATTAGATACTCCTTATCATATAGTAGTGATGGGTACCAGTGAGCCCTCGTTGTTCGATATCTAGCATGTTCCCATGTTATGTATAGACTCACGTATTTATCCCCATATTTATCCCCATAGATCTTGGTTGTGCTTTTTAAAGGTGTTGTTTTTAGTCTTAGTATCTGCAGATCGGGTATTATGCTCCTGTTGAGTAGGCGTAGCACAGGCTTAGCAGAACATCAGACACCGATCCCAGAAGGACGTCATCACAGGGTGGACCTCAGGACAGACAGGACATCAGGACATTGGACACAGGAAATAAATCTGGGACACTGGTGTGGCAGCCCAGGTCATCGGCTGGGACACTGGCGTGGCAGCCCAGTTCGTCAGGACATTGGACACAGGAAGGACATCAGGACAAAAGCAGGACATCAGGTCATAGGACACAGGATAGACATCTGGGACACTGGCGTGGCAGCCCAGGTAATTGTCAGGGACACTGGCGTGGCAGCCCAGGGCATCAGGACATCGGACACATGGGACTGGGACTCAGATGGCACCAGGTAGGACCAGGTAGCGGTGATCTTCAGGTTCCAAGCTACGGCCGTCAGGCTCCAGGCAACGGACCTAGGAAGGAACTCAGCTACGCATAGCAGGCTGAGCACAGCATAGTAAGAGCTCAGTAGGATCTCCTGACTCCATCTTTAAAAGATGAGTACAGTCACTGGGTGCGGGGTGTAAGACACAAAAGGGCTTCAGGAACATAACACAAAGGACACAGTTCAGACAGGATCACGTACTGGATATACAGCCTCCAGGACAGGCGGATCTGGGTACTCTTCCCCCTGAACAGGCGGAAAACACAAATGGATCTGAGTATTCTGCCCACGGAGTAGGCGGGATCTGGATACTCTGCCCCCAGAACAGGCAGTAGCCAGGTAACAGCTGTCCCAGAACAGATTGCAGACAGAACGGGAGCTGCATATTTAACCTACTAGGCAAGACACAGAAACACAATTCAATGCTCTGGCAATGCACAACAGGAAAGAGGCAGTTTATAAAGGAGCTGCTCCTCAGCAATAAGCTGAGGAAGCAACACAGGTGCACACTCAAACCCTAATAAAAGCAGGGTAGGTGTGACCGCGCATACCCTAAGCGCAAACAGAAACCAATACAGCACAGTCAGCACAGAAACTGGCTTAGGGCACCTGGCAGCGACTGCTAGTCTGGACACACGTGGAAAGTCATGCACCAGCTGCAGAGGACATCACAAGCCTTGGCTAGCTTCAACAGCAGCAGCCAGGGACCGCACATGCGAGTGGCCATGCAGCAGAGCAAAGACATCACAGCACATGTACAGCTACGCAGCGGTAGCAGGGAACTGAGCAGCATCCATACAGGTAATAGACAACAGTATCCCTGCACATTAGGGGGAGAGGAGCAAGGGACAAAGCAGAGACATGCAGAGTAAAGCCGAAGAAACAAGGTATAAACCTAGCGGCGTTACATTATCTATTCTATGTGTATACACTGGATGTAATCCATCTATTGTATCCTGTTGGGACCTGCTGTAATTTTACTGTACGCAGCTGCTGATTTGAATTTGTATCTATGAGTTTTGAAGAATATTCCCTTTGAAAAATATGTGTAAATACCAGAGAATACCTCTATGCAAAAGCTCATGTTAAAATCACATTGCAATTGGACAGCAATCACACTGCATTAAGATGTAAATCGGATGCTAGGTGTGAAAAATCGGATTGTACTCTAATGAAAACAAAGGACAAATTCACTACACTCAGCAGACTTTGTAAGAATAAAATCGGACCAATTTTGTGACTCCAGCCTTAGGGTATGTGCGCAGGTTGAGTATTTGCTTGCAGAAATTTCTGCAAAGTTTCTGCATCTCTTGGCAGCGGTTTTGCATACGTTTTTGCATGTTTTTTGCTACAGCAATAAAGGCTTTTTTAGCTAAAAGATATTATAAAAAAAGTTTTGTGATGTAATTTCTTGGTCCAACACCTTTTTCTTTGATGCAGTAGCATCAGGGAAATGGGAATAGGACTTGGTGTCAGCAGCTGTCATTGACACCAAACCCTAGGTTTAAAAAAGGTGTAAGCCAGACACCTTAATTATTAAACCGGTAAGTAAACGCACACACGCGAACTGTAACCAACCTATGAAGGAGCGCTAACAGAATAAATCTAGATAGGCTGTAACCAAACAGCAACTGCTAATTCTTACCAAAAAAATAAAATAAAAAATTGCGTGAGCTTCCGTGTAATCTTTATAACCACCAGAGGGAAAGTTGAGGGCTGATAATATTCTGGTAAGGAGCCAATAGCTATAAAGGCTCCAAGGCTATTATTATCAGCTCACAGATGTTTGCTTAGCCTTTACTGGCTAGTTTATGGGGGTACCCTAGAATTTTTTTTTTAATTTTTTTTACATAGGGTTCCCCTATGAAATCTAGCCAGCAAAGACTAAGCTCCCAATCTGACTGTTCTACACGTGAGATCATGGGGGGACACTCAGGATTACATCTATTATCAGTGACAGCAGACATAGCCTGATAGGAGTAGTCTATCATCAGCTGGCACCTGCTGACCTGCGGTAAGCTTATAAATGCAAATCACAGCATCTTTGCGGGGCCATGCCAACATTGGACAGAGTGACCCTGCAGGTCTCAGACGGTGGTATTGATCTACCAGGTGTAACATTACCGCCGATCAGAACAGCCACGCTGGTGTTTTCCACGCTGTAAGACAGCAGAACTGTTGAGAGTTTTGTGGATGGGAGATGAGTTTATATTGGATTCTATAGCGAATCGGTAACCAATGTAGTGACTGGCACAGGGTAGAGGCAAAGGTGAAGCAGCTGGACAGAAATATGTTTCTTGCTGCTGCTGTATTCAAAATGGATTGAAGAGAAAGTTTGGTAAGAATGAGACCAATCAGAAGAGATTTGCTGTAGTCCAGACAAGAATGAATAGGAGCAACAGTAGGAGTTTTTGCAGCTTCATAAATATAGGATTTCTGGAGATGTTTTTAAGGTGCAGGTGACACGAGTGATTGATTGGATAAAGGGTAATAAAGTTTTGTGTCAAATACAGTGGGGGAAAAAGTATTTAGTCAGCTACCAATTGTGCAAGTTCTCTCACTTAAAAGATGATAGAGGCCTGTAATTGACATCATAGGTAGACCACAACTATGAGAAATGAGAAAACAAATCCAGAAAATCATTTTGTCTGATTTGGCAAGATTTATTTTGCAAATTATGAGGGGGAAATAAGTATTTGGTCATTAACCAAAGTACATCACAATATTTGTTATATATCTTTGTTGGCAATGACAGAGGTCAAACGTTTTCTGTAAGTCTTCACAAAGTTGGCACACACTGTTGGTGGTACGTTGGCCCATTCCTCCATGCAGTTCTCCTCTACAGCAGTGATGTTTTGGGCCTGTCGCTGGGCAGCACGGACTTTCAACTCCCTCCAAAGGTTTTCTGTGGGTTTGAGATCTGGAGACTGGCTAGGCCACTCCAGGACCTTTATAAGCTTCTTACGAAGCTATTCCTTCACTCCAGAACCTTTATATGCTATTTACGAAGCTACTCCTTCATTGCCCTGGAGGTGTGCTTGGGATCATTATCATGCTGAAAGACCCATCCATGTTTCATCTTCAATGCCCTTGCTGATGAAAAAAGGTTTGCACTCAAAATCTCACAAATCATGGCCCCATTCATTCTTTCACGCACATGGATCAGTCGTCCTGGTCCATTTGCAGATGAACAGCCCCAAAGCATGAGGTTTCCGCCCCTATGCTTCACAGTAGGTATGGTGTTCTTTGGATGCAACTCAGCATTCTGTCTCATCCAAACACAAAAAGTTTTTTTCTACCAAACAGTTCTACTTTGGTTTTATCAGACCATATGACATTTTCCCAATTCTCTTCAGGATAATCCAAATGATCTCTAGCAAACTTCAGATGGGCCCGGGCATGTACTGGCTTAAGCAGGGGGACACGTCTGGCACTGCAGGATCTGAGTCCCTGGCTGCTTATTATGTTACTGATAGTAGCCTTTGTTACGGTGGTCCCAGATCTATGCAGGTCATTCACTAGGTCCCTGTTGTGAGTTCTGTTGTCGGGCTCCTTCCTGTGGTCACGAATGGTACTTCGGCTGGTTCTGTCCATGGACTTTCTCTGGTGGCTGTGGGTGTTTCTGAGTTTCCTTCCTCAGGTGACGAGGTTAATTCGTTAGCTGGCTGCTCTATTTAACTCCACTTAGATCTTTGCTCCATGCCACCTGTCAATGTTCCAGTATTGGTCTAGTTCACTCCTGGATCGTTCTTGTGACCTGTCTTCCCAGCAGAAGCTAAGTTCCAGCTTGTTTTTCTCTGGTTTGCCATTTTTCTGTCCAGCTTGCTATTTTGATTGTTCTTGCTTGCTGGAAGCTCTGGGACGCAGAGGGAGCGCCTCCGCACCGTGAGTCGGTGCGGAGGGTCTTTTTGCGCCCTCTGCGTGGTCTTTTTGTAGTTTTTTGTGCTGACCGCAAAGCTACCTTTCCTATCCTCTGTCTGTTCAGTAAGTCGGGCCTCACTTTGCTAAATCTATTTCATCTCTGTGTTTGTAATTTTCATCTTTACTCACAGTCATAATATGTGGGGGGCTGCCTTTTCCTTTGGGGAGTTTCTCTGAGGCAAGGTGGGCTTTGTTTTTCTATCTTCAGGGCTAGCTGGTTTCTTAGGCTGTGCAGAGTTGCATAGGGAGCGTTAGGCGCAATCCACGGCTATTTCTAGTGTGGTTGATAGGATTAGGGATTGCGGTCAGCAGAGTTCCCACGTCCCAGAGCTCGTCCTTTATTATCAGTAACCATCAGGTCATTCCGTGTGCTCTTATCCACCAGGTCCATTATTGTCCTGACCACCAGGTCATAACAGGTCCCCCTGTGTGGTTCTGGGATTTTTGCTCACCGTACTTGTGATCTTTTTGACCCCATGGGGTGAGATCTTACGTGGAGCCCCAGATCGAGGGAGATTATCAGTGGTCTTTTAGGTCTTCCATTTTCTTATTATTGCTCCCACAGTTGATTTGATCGCACCAAGATGCTTGCCTATTGCAGTTTCAGTCTTCCCAGTATGGTGCAGGGCTACAATTTTGTAACTGGTGTCCTTCAACAGCTCTTTGGTCTTCACCATAGTGGAGTTTGAAGTGTGACTGTTTGATTGTGGACAGGTGTCTTTTATACTGATAACAAGTTCAAACAGGTGCCATTACTGCAGGTAATGAGTGGAGGACAGATGAGCCTTTTAAAGAATAAGTTATCTGTGAGAGCCAGAAATCTTGCATGTTTTTAGGTGACCAAATACTTATTTTCCACCATTATTTGATAATAAATCTTGCTAAATCAGACAAGGTAATCTTCTGGATTTGTTTTCTCATTTTGACTCTCATAGTTGTGATCGACCTATGATGCCAATTACAGGCCTCTCATCTTTTTAAGTGGGAGAACCTGCACAATTGGTGGCTGACTAAATACTTTTTATCCCCACTCTATGACCTCAAGACCGCGAGCATGCTGCTTGGGAGTTATGGTTGTGAACCAACCAAGGAAATTGAAAAGTCAGGAATAGGTTGCTTAGTAGAGAAAATACATTAAGTTTAGTTTTGGAAAGATTCAGTTGTTTTAGAGGGAAGGAGGTGATGATGTTAGTGAATGCTGACAGACAGTCCCTGGTGTTTTGTCACATGCAGAGGTGTATAACTGGGTGTTAACAGCATAGAGTTGATACTGGAAACCCAATCTGCTGATTTGCCCAATAGGGGCAGTAAATAAGAGGAAAGGACCAAGGTCTGAGTGTTTAAGAACCCAGATATTGAGAGGAAGAGATGCAGTTAAAGAGGCAGGAGAACCAGGAGATTACAATATCCTTGAGACTGATAGAGCAGAGCCTTGTGAGGACGAGCTGGTGATCCTCAGAGTCAAATGCTGCAGAGAGATCCAGGAGAAACAGCAGGTAGTAGTGACCATTGGATTTTGCTGCTAACAAGTCATTAGAGACTTTAGCAAGGGTAGTTTCAGTAGACTGTGAAAAAAAGAAAAGGTAGACTAATAGTATGCACAACCACAACTATTGAAAAAAAGTATCAAAACACCTTTATTAACACCCAACAAATATACATAAAAACATTTAAAACATAGTACCAACATCAGTACAACACACCCCAAAATTGAAGCCCCTTGTAGTTGCAAAATGATCATAAAAGTAATGTGATACATACATATAACACTGTATGCACGAGAGCGCCAAACCCACATGTGATGCCAATTAGGGCTGAACCACATAAGCAATGTATGTTCACTACCTAAGTATTCCTGGGGGTTCAAGAACAAAGAATAAATGTCCTTAGAGAAATACACATATCTACAGCCCCCAAGAAAAAAATACGTACCGTATGTGATCCAAGTGGATACAACCTGTAAGTGGACAAGTTGGAACAAGAGTGCAACAGGGATATATAGAGCAGGACACCAAGGAGACAATCAATTCCCTATCAAGAGGGAGAGAAGCCAGGCATAATGGCCCGAAAGTGTGGGGGAGTGTGGTGAAAGCAGGCCCCACGCCTATTGCTGCCGCAGCAGCTTCATCAGGGGTAGTTCCCCTCTTGATAGGGAATTGATGTATAGACTAGGTATTGCACCCCTTGGTTATTATTTTTGTATGGAATAATAGAGCGCCCCTTGTCTCTATTCTAGTTTCAGTAGACTGTGAAGTGTGGAAACCATATTGTAAATGGTAGAGAAGGGTGTTATTTGAGAGATAGCGGATGAAACGGCAGTGGAACAAATGCTCCAGGAGTTTGAGATGAAAGTAAGATTAGAGACCAGAAAAAGCAGAAAAATCCAGCTCACAGATGAAGTCCAAAAAAGTGCATTTTATTTTCCAAGGTACATGAAGCAAAAGTTAAAATTGTGTGTTCACAAAAAAAAAAAAAGTACAGGCATCCTTTGACACGCTTTGAGCTACATGCGCTCTTTGTCTAGATACAATCCAAATGAACTTACAAAATTTAACAACAATCTGAACATGTGCACACACCAATTTCTTGACTGCAAACATATCGATTAAATCACAGGTGGGAGACCTCTGCAGCTAAACGTATATTAGAATTTCCCATGAATGGCTACAAAAAATGTAAATCTATTAATCTCTGTGTTACAAAATAACATTATACACAGAAACACTATAAGGCTGTGTGCACACGATGCAGATTTGGTGCAGAATTTTCTGCATAAAATCTGCATCTCCTGGCAGAATCCGCAGGTGCGTTTTTTATGCGTTTTTTGTGCGTTTTTTATGCGTTTTTTACCAATGGATTTCTATTATGGAGGGTGCAGAAACGCTGCAGAACTGCACAAAAGAGGTGACATGCACTTCTTTGAAATCTGCAGCGTTTCTGCGCAGATTTTTCTGCACCATGTGCACAGCTTTTTTTTCACATTGATTTACATTGTACTGTAAATCACAGTGCAGTTCTGCAGCGTTTCTGCTGCAGAAAAATCTGCTGCAGTTCTGCACTAAATCTGCATCGTGTGCACACATACCCTAAGGGTATGTGCACACGATGCAGATTTAGTGCAGAATTGGTGCAGAACTGCAGCAGATTTTTCTGCTGCAGAAACGCTGCAGAACTGCACTGTGATTTACAGTACAATGTAAATCAATGTGAAAAGAAAAAAGCTGTGCACATGGTGCAGAAAAATCTGCGCAGAAACGCTGCAGATTTCAAAGAAGTGCACGTCGCTTCTTTTGTGCAGTTCTGCAGCGTTTCTGCGCAGATTTTTCTGCACCATGTGTACAGCTTTTTTCTTTTCACATTGATTAACATTGTACTGCACAGAAACTGCACAGAAACTGCACAGAAACTGCATCAAATCTGCAGATGCAGATTTAGTGCAGAAAATTCTGCACCACATTTCCTACGTGTGCGCATAGCCTAACATTTTGACCTACAACATGGAATCAATGTTAAATACATTCCATGAAAAATACAAATATATATTTTTTCGGATGCCATAAATCACATTATATTGCTTTCTGGCTCTTATTCGTCTTTATTGATGTTATAGTCCTTTTTCAGATGTACTAAATTCCTTTCCTCTTACACGATATTTATCCCAATTATATACATCCAGGTTAGTAAGATCTCAAAGGGTTTTCCACTAATTTCAAAGAAAAAGAGAGAAAGGGTTAACACATGCAGGATTTACACATACTTCCAAATCAGCACTTGCAAAACTTTCACTTGCTTATAGTTTAACATCTTCGATTTAAGTGTCACGATACACCATTAACTAGAGAAAGGAGGACCTCTCCCTGTAGTGCTTTATTCACACTACAATATTCCCAACTGGTCGTTTAAATTTGGGATTTCTATGGAGAAGGAAAACCTCCATCTATAGTGCTTAGTTCACACTATGAGAAATGATTGCTTTGTTCGCACTATGTTCCATTATTTAACCGTATATACTCGAGTATAAGCCAACCCGAGTATAAGCTGAAGCATTAAATTTTACCACGGAAAACTGGGTAAGCTTATTGACTCGAGTATAAGCTGTGTATGCATTGTCCCCACATCCCTATCCTGCTATGCATGGCTCTCCCATCACTGTCCTGCTATGTGTGGCTCCCCCATCGTTGTCCTGCTATGCGTGGCTCCCCATCCTGTCCTGATGTGTGCCACCCCCATCCTGTTTTGGTATGCGTGGCTTACTCTGATCCTGTCCTGATATTTAGGTCTTCCCCATCCTGTCCTGGTATGCGTGGCTCGCCCCATCCTGTCCTGGTATGCGTGGCTCACCCCGTCCTGTCCTGGTATGAATAGCTTACCCATCCTGTCCTGGTATGCGTGGCTTCCCCATCTTGTCCTGGTATGCGTGGCTCCTGCCAGTCCCATCATTGCATGCATGACTCGCCCGGTCCCATCGCATGCATGGCTCCCCCCGGTCCCATCATTGCATGCATGGCTCCGCCCCTTCCCGTTGTTATATGCGTGACCCCATCCAGATATCCATGCCTCCCATTCCAAAACTAAAAATTATACTCACCCTCCAACACGCCGTCGCAGCATCTCGTTGGTCCCAAAGCCTGCAGCTCTTCCTGTGCTGAGCGATCACGTGGCACTGCTTATTAAGGTAATGAATGTGCACTCCACGCCTATGGGAGTGGAGACGCATGCATATTCATTACTTTAATGAGCGGTGCCACGTGATCGCTCAGCACAGGAAAAGCTGCAAGCACCAGGACCAACAAGATGCTGTGACGGTGCGGAAAAAGAGGAGTATGAGGTCTTCTGGAAGCTGGCGGCTGCAGCTGTAGCAGTGCGTAATAAGAGAAATGAATATTCATTTCTCTTTAGCAGCCGCACAGTAACAGCCACAGCCGCCGACTCCTGTTCTGCCGCTGGCTCCTGTTCTGCCGCTCACCCTCCCCCGCCAGCTTTCTGGACAATGACTCGTGTGTAAGCCGAGGGAGGAGTTTTCAGCACAAAAAAAATTCTGAAAAACTTGGCTTATACATGAGTATGTACAGTATTGGCACTAAGAGTATCATGGGAATACAATATTCATACCATATGTAAGCTAGAATAGCACAAAAGAGCAATTTTCACACTAAAGTTTCACATGCATTAAATTCATTCCCTTTTACAGGATTTTTTTCAAGATTGCATTCAAGATTTATTCATGCATGACTACAAAGAAAAAGAGAGAAAGGGTTAACACATGCAAGATTTACACATACTTCTAAATACACCATTAACTCTCGAGAAAGGATGACATCTCCCTGTAGTGCTTTATTCACACTACAATATTCCAAACTGGTTGTTGGAATTTGGGATTTCTGTGGAGAAAGAAAACCTCCATCTATAGTGCTTTGGTCACACTATAATAATGAGGAGTGCGCTGATCACACTATGATATAATTCATGATTTATTTGCACTAAGAGTATCATGGGAAAACAATATTCATACCACATTTAGGACAAGTTGAAGGACGATGTTCACATTATATTTTTAAAATATATTAAATTGATTCCCTTTTACAGGATTTTTTTTGCAGATTACCCTCATACAACCCGGTACACTCCAAAAACTTTTATTTAAACTGGGAGAACTCAATAAGTGCTATATTCGCACTACGATGTTCCTGGCTATTTATTTGCACTTATATGTCATAAGAAAACAATAGCCACACAGCATTTAAGCTGGGATATCATGAAAAGACAATGTTTGCACTAAAATGTCCTCCACTTATTGTTCGAACTGGAATGTCATGGAAAGATAATATACAGATCACAATACTCCTTACTAGCCATTTGATCAGGGGCATCGCAAAAGGTTAATATTGATATTAAAGTATTATTCACCTATAATTAGGGGGAGAAAACAGTGCTAAATAATGAACGAGAGGCTCAGGGACAAGGAGAGGGAAAAAACTAATAATGAAACATAATATATTTCCTGAGATTAAGGCTGCTTTCACACATCAGGTTTTTTTGTTTCAGGCTAAATCCGACTCTCGGGAGAAAAACCGGAACTGGAAAAAATAAAAACCAGATCCGGTTTTTCCCCCATTGACTTGTATTAGCACCGGTTGGCCCAGCGTACCTTCCAGTTTGATGCCGGATCCGGCGTGCACTCGATTCCGGCATCTGGAAAAAACGTCTACTGTAACGTTTTGTCTCCGGCGAAAAAGCCTGAAGTGCCGGCTGTTTGCTAGAATGGAAGCCTATGGGAGCCGGAAGGTGCCGGACGCAGAAAATGGTGGATCCGGCGGCCTGATCCGTTTTTTTTAAACTGAGCATGCTCCAATTTTTTTTATCCAATAATCTAGATAGGCTAGCCGGATCCGTAAAAAAAAAGGATCCGTCGCATCAGTTTTTCACAATCTGCGCCGATTCCAGTTTTTCCAACATTCGCGGGATTTAGCCTGAAACAATAAACCTGATGTGTGAAAGTAGCCTAGGACATAGGGGTAATCTGGTGTTTAACTTAAATATCCACCATGCCTCCCTGTCCCTGAGCTTCTTCTCCCAGTCATCCCACCTTGTAGGCTTGAAAACCTTCTCTATAGACTTTTTATATAAGTTTTCAGACTTGCAGCATCTCCTAGATGTTTATCCGGATGTTTTGAAATTTGGGACACACTTTTTGGTCTTTCACGAGGTTTCATATCCTGAACATGTTCCCTTTCTCTTACCCTAAGGGCTGATACTCACTTGTGTGAGAAACAAACGAGTGCAATCCGATAAAAAAAAAAATCGGATTGCACTCAGACCAATGTTATTCAATAGGTGACATCTCATTTGCAAGTTTTCTCAGCCGAAATTGGACTGAGAAAAAAAATCACAGCATGCTGCGATTTGCTGTGAGACTCGGACAAGACTCGCCAATGTAAGTCAATGGGTGCAAGAAAAAAAAAATTGCACAGCACTCGCACCGTGTCCTTCGAAATGCCGGTAATTCATGTGAGGGTACAGTAAAATCACACTGACAGGTTAGAATATAATAGATATATACACACAGAATGTATATATAGATAGAAAGATAGATAGAAAAAGAAGGCAGCACTCCATAATTTAGGCTACTTTCACACTTCCGTCTTCTGACGGACGTCATAATGTGTCGTTTTGGAGAAAAAACGCATCCTGCAAAGTTGCCCGCAGGATGCGTTTTTTCTCCATAGACTTGCATTAGAGACACATTGCGACATATGGCCACACGTCGCATTCGTCGTGCGATGGATGCGTCGTGTTTTGGCGGACCGTCGGCACAAAAAAGTTCAATGTAACTTTTTTTTTGCGACGTGTCCGCCATTTTTGACGGCGCATGTGCGGCCGAAACTCCGCCCCCTCCTCCCCGCTCATCACAATGGGCAGCGGATGCATTGTAAAACTGCATCCGCTGGCCATGTGCTAAATTTAGCACAACGTCCGTTGGTACGTCGGACCGACTGTTTGCGACGGGCCCATACCGATGGAAGTGTGAAAGTAGCCTTAGGTGAAAAAAATTGGTTTAATTCAGACCCACATAGCAGACGACGTTTCGGCTCGCACTGAGCCATTCTCAAGCAGTGAATCAATTACAATGGCAAAAATTATGGAATCAGCGGCCTTGGAGGATGTTCATTCAGTTGTTTAATTTTGTAGAAAGAAAAAGATCACACACATGGCACAAAACTAAAGTCATTTTAAATGGCAACTTTCTGGCTTTAACCCCTTCATGACCCAGCCTATTTTGACCTTAAAGACCTTGCCGTTTTTTGCAATTCTGACCAGTGTCCCTTTATGAGGTAATAACTCAGGAACGCTTCAACGGATCCTAGCGGTTCTGAGATTGTTTTTTCGTGACATATTGGGCTTCATGTTAGTGGTAAATTTAGGTCAATAAATTCTGCGTTTATTTGTGATAAAAACGGAAATTTGGCGAAAATTTTGAAAATTTTGCAATTTTCACATTTTGTATTTTTATTCTGTTAAACCAGAGAGTTATGTGACACAAAATAGTTAATAAATAACATTTCCCACATGTATACTTTACATCAGCACAATTTTGGAAACAAAATTTTTTTTTTGCTAGGAAGTTATAAGGGTTAAAATTTGACCAGCGATTTCTCATTTTTACAACGAAATTTACAAAACCATTTTTTAGGGACCACCTCACATTTGAAGTCAGTTTACGGGGTCTATATGGCTGAAAATACCCAAAAATGACACCATTCTAAAAACTGCACCCCTCAAGGTGCTCAAAACCACATTCAAGAAGTTTATTAACCCTTCAGGTACTTCACAGCAGCAGAAGCAACATGGAAAGAAAAAATGAACATTTAACTTTTTAGTCACAAAAATTATCTTTTAGCAACAATTTTTTTATTTTCCCAATGGTAAAATGAGAAACTGAACCACGAAAGTTGTTGTCCAATTTGTCCTGAGTACGCTGATACCTCATATGTGGGGGTAAACCACTGTTTGGGCGCACGGCAGGGCTTGGAAGGGAAGGAGCGCCATTTGACTTTTTGAATGAAAAATTGGCTCCACTCTTTAGCGGACACCATGTCACGTTTGGAGAGCCCCCGTGTGCCTAAAAATTGGAGCTCCCCCACAAATGACCCCATTTTGGAAACTAGACGCCCCAAGGAACTTATCTAGATGCATAGTGAGCACTTTGAACCCCCAGATGCTTCACAAATTGATCCGTAAAAATGAAAAAGTACTTTTATTTCACAAAAAAATTCTTTTCGCCTCAATTTTTTCATTTTCACATGGGCAATAGGATAAAATGGATCATAAAATTTGTTCAGCAATTTCTCTTGAGTACGCCGATACCTCATATGTGGGGGTAAACCACTGTTTGGGCACACGGCAGGGCAAGGAAGGGAAGGCGCGCCATTTGACTTTTTGAATGGAAAATTAGCTCCAATTGTTAGCGGACACCATGTCGCGTTTGGAGAGCCCCTGTGTGCCTAAACATTGGAGCTCCCCCACAAGTGACCCCATTTTGGAAACTAGACACCCCAAGGAACTTATCTAGATGCATATTGAGCACTTTAAACCCCCAGGTGCTTCACAGAAGTTTATAACGCAGAGCCATGAAAATAAAAAATAATTTTTCTTTCCTCAAAAATGATTTTTTAGCCTGGAGTTTCCTATTTTGCCAAGGGTAATAGGAGAAATTGGACCCCAAATGTTCTTGTCCAGTTTGTTCTGAGTATGCTGATACCCCATATGTGGGGGTAAACCACCGTTTGGGCACACGGCAGGGCTCGAAAGGGAAGGCATGCCATTTGGCTTTTTAAATGGAAAATTAGCTCCAATCATTAGCGGACACCATGTCACGTTTGGAGAGCCCCTGTGTGCCTAAACATTGGAGATCGCCCAGAAATGACACCATTTTGGAAACTAGACCCCCAAAGGAACTAATCTAGATGTGTGGTGAGGACTTTGAACCCCCAAGTGCTTCACAGAAGTTTATAACGCAGAGCCATGAAAATAAAAAATAAAAATTATTTTCTCAAAAATGATCTTTTAGCCTGCAATTTTTTATTTTCCCAAGGGTAACAGGAGAAATTTCACCCCAAAAGTTGTTATCCTGTTTCTCCTGAGTACACTGATACCCCATGTGTGGGGGTAAACCACTGTTTGGGCACACGCCGGGGCTCGGAAGTGAAGTAGTGACGTTTTAAAATGCAGACTTTGATGGAATGCTGTGCGGGCGTCACGTTGCGTTTGCAGAGCCCCTGATGTGGCTAAACAGTAGAAACCCCCCACAAGTGACCCCATTTTGGAAACTAGACCCCGAAAGGAACTTATCTAGATGTGTGGTGAGCACTTTGAACCCCCAAGTGCTTCACAGAAGTTTACAACGCAGAGCCGTGAAAATAATAAATACGTTTTCTTTCCTCAAAAATAATTATTTAGCCCAGAATTTTTTATTTTCCCAAGGGTTACAGGAGAAATTGGACCCCAAAAGTTGTTGTCCAGTTTCTCCTGAGTACGCTGATACCCCATGTGTGGGGGTAAACCACTGTTTGGGCACACGTCGGGGCTCAGAAGGGAAGTAGTGACTTTTGAAATGCAGACTTTGATGGAATGGTCTGCGGGCGTCATGTTGCGTTTGCAGAGCCCCTGGTGTGCCTAAACAGTAGAAACCCCCCACAAGTGACCCAATTTTAGAAACTAGACCCCCCAAGGAATTTATCTAGATATGTGGTGAGCACTTTGAACCCCCAAGTGCTTCACAGATGTTTACAACGCAGAGCCGTGAAAATAAAAAATCATTTTTCTTTCCTCAAAAATGATGTTTTAGCAAGCATTTTTTTATTTTCACAAGGGTAACAGGAGAAATTGGACCACAGTAATTGTTGCGCAGTTTATCCTGAGTATGCTGGTACCCCATATGTGGGGGTAAACCACTGTTTGGGCACACGTCGGGGCTCGGAATTGAGGGAGCACCATTTGACCTTTTGAATACAAGATTGGCTGGAATCAATGGTGGCGCCATGTTGCGTTTGGAGACCCCTGATGTGCCTAAACAGTGGAAACCCCTCAATTCTAACTCCAACACTAACCCCCCCACACCCGTAACCCTAATCACAACCCTAACCCTAAGGCTATGTGCCCACGTTGCGGATTCGTGTGAGATTTTTCAGCATCATTTTTGAAAAATCCGCGGGTAAAAGGCACTGCGTTTTACCTGCGGATTTTCCGCGGATTTCCAGTGTTTTTTTGTGCGGATTTCATCTGCGGATTCCGCACGGTATTTTCCGCACCATGGGCACAGCGGATTTGGTTTTCCATAGGTTTACTTGGTACTGTAAACCTGATGGAACACTGCTGCGAATCCGCAGCGGCCAATCCGCTGCGGATCCGCAGCCAAATCCGCACCGTGTGCACATGGCCTAATTCTAAAGGTATGTGCACACACTGCGGAAAACGCTGCGGATCCGCAGCAGTTTCCTATGAGTTTACAGTTCAATGTAAACCTATGGGAAACAAAAATCGCTGTACACATGCTGCAGAAAAACTGCACGGAAACGCAGCGGTTTACATTCCGCAGCATGTCTCTTCTTTCTGCGGATTCCGCAGCGGTTTTACAACTGCTCCAATAGAAAACCGCAGTTGTAAAACCGCAGTGAAATGCGCAGAAAAAACATGGTAAATCCGCCATAAATCCGCAGCGGTTTAGCACTGCGGATTTATCAAATCCGCAGCGGAAAAATCCGCAGAGGACCAGAATACGTGTGCACATACCGAAACCCTAGCCCTAACCCTAGCCCTAACCCTAGCCCTAACCCTAACCCTAGCCCTAACCCTAGCCCTAACCCTACCCCTATTCTAACATTAGTGGAAAAAAAAAAATTCTATATTTTTTTATTGTCCCTACCTATGGTGGTGACAAAGGGGGGGGGGGGGGTCATTTATCATTTTTTTATTTTGATCACTGGGATAGATTATATCTCAGTGATCAAAATGCACTTTGAACGAATCTGGATCGGAACGCGGGAGGGGTGGAACGGAGCACGGGGGGGTGGAACGGAGCACGGGGAGGTGGATCGGAGTGCGGGGGGGTGATTGGAGCATGGGGGGGTGATTGGAGCACGGGGGGGAGCGGACAAGAGCACGGGGGGAGCGGAGCACAGGACGGAGGGGAGCGGGGCAGTGTACCGGGCAGATCGGAGGGCTGGGGGGGCGATCGGTGGGGTGGGGTGGGGGCACATTAGTATTTCCAGCCATGGCCGATGATATTGCAGCATCGGCCATGGCTGGATTGTAATATTTCACCCGTTATAATAGGTGAAATATTACAAATCGCTCTGATTGGCAGTTTCACTTTCAACAGCCAATCAGAGCGATCGTAGCCACGGGGGGGTGAAGCCACCCCCCCTGGGCTAAACTACCACTCCCCCTGTCCCTGCAGATCGGGTGAAATGGGAGTTAACCCTTTCACCCGATCTGCAGGGACGCGATCTTTCCATGACGCCACATAGGCGTCATGGGTCGGATTGGCACTGACTTTCATGACGCCTACGTGGCGTCATGGGTCGGGAAGGGGTTAAAAACACTAAAAGAAATCAAAAACAAAAATGTGGTAGTCAGTAATGATTGCTTTTTTAACCAAGCAAAGGGGAAAATTATGAAGTCACAATTCTGAGAGAAAAAATTATGTAATCACCCTGTAAGTTTTCATTCCCAAAACTAACACCTGCATCAAATTAGATCTGCTCGTTAGTCTGCATCTAAAAAGGGTGATTACACCTTGGAGAGCTGTTGCACCAAGTGGACTGACATGAATCATGGCTCCAACACAAGAGATGTCAATTGAAACAAAGGCGAGGATTATCAAACTCTTAAGAGAATAAATCATCACGCAATGTTGCAAAAGATGTTGGTTGTTCACAGTCAGCGGTGTCGAAAATCTGGACCAAATACAAACAACATGGCGCCGTTACATCTTAAGTGATGTGATACGCATGTACAGAGGAGAGGATATACCGTGAAAGTAAGCAATTCGTTAATATTAATTCTTTTCCACATCTAAGATGGCACCCAGACGTCCAAAGTGACAAAGTGCGCAGGCGCTAGATGAGAACTTGACACACATGGAATAGCATTAATAAGAAGCAAGAAATATAAGCCAGCTCACCAGTGATGCATGAACCAATCTTCGGGAGCACCGACCCGCTGTGTCAGGCGTATAAAATCCAAAAAAGAAGAGAATGTCCAGCTTCACCAAATCTGTAAAAAAGACTTTTCTTCACAAACTTGAACATAGAGGATACAGACTTCAGCACGAACCAATCATGTCATGATTAAGGGAGCTTAGTCTCCAGAAACGCATTGAGATTCTTACCCATATGGTTCGTGCTGAAGTCTGTATCCTCTATGTTTAAAGTTTGTGAATAAAGAAAACTCTTTTTTACGGATTTGGTGAAGGCTGGACATTCTCTTCTTTTTTGAATTAATAAGAAGCACCTTCTGATGTAATGAGATCCTAACGCATGCGCAGTAGAGATCACTGCACGCCGAGTATGGCGAAACACCGTCCTCCAAGAGGTACGTTTTTACCCCTTTAGGGTGAGTTTTTATGTATGTATTTTATTACAGCTGTATTTCATTAATAATGTTTAACAAATTATTATCCAGGACATAGTATACCATGCACTTTATGCACAGGGTACTTTTTATGAATTGTCTCACTATGTTGCACAACGAATGGATGTACAAAATAAAATATCTTAAAAAAGCTTATAATATTACAAACACTAAGAAATAATTGTGACCAATTAATGCATGTATTTATACTCACCATAGTAATTGATTCACTGCTTGAGAAAGGCTCAGTACGAGCTGAAACGTCGCCTGCCACGTAGGTCGGAATTAAACCACTTTTTTTTTTCCACCTAAATAGTGGAGTATTGCCTTCTTTTTCTATCTTTATTGGATTTTTGGCATACTGGATAGATTGCTGTGAAGGTGTATGTATGTATGTATGTATGTATGTATGTATGTATGTATGTATGCATGCATGTATGTATATACATAGATATACACTATATATATATATATATATATACACACATATATATTTATATATATATTCATATACACACACACACATATATACACATATACTTATATATACACATATATACTTATATATAAACACTATATATATATATATATATATATATATATTATATATATATATATATATATACATACATACACACACACATACTGTACATACGTACATATATTTACAAACTGCTCAAAAAAATAAAGGGAGCACTTAAACAACAGAACATAACGCCAAGTAAATCAAACTTCTGTGAAATCAAACAGTCCAATTAGGAAGCAACACTGTTTGACAATCAATTTCACATGCTGTTGCGCAAATAAAACAGACAACAGATGGAAATTATTGGCAATTATCAAGACACACTCAATAAAGGAGTGGTTCTGCAGGTGGGGACTACAGACCACATCTCAGTACCAATGCTTTCTGGCTGATGTTTTGGTCACTTTTGAATGTTGGTTGTGCTTTCACACTCGTGGTAGCATGAGACGGACTCTACAACCCACACAAGTGGTTCAGGTAGTGAAGCTCATCCAGCATGGAACATCAATGCGAGATGTGGCAAGGACGTTTGCTGTGTCTTGTCAGCATAGTGTCCAGAGGCTGGAGGCGTTACTATGAGACAGGCCAGTACACCAGTAGATGTAGAGGGGGCCATAGAGGCACAACAACCCAGCAGCAGGACCGCTACCTCAGACTTTGTGCAAGGAGGAACAGGAGGAGCACTGCTAGAGCCCTGCAAAATGACCTCCAGCAGGCCACAAATGTGCATGTGTCTGTACAAACTCTTAGAAACCGACTCCATGAGGATGGTCTGAGTGCCCGACGTCCACAGATAGGGGTTGTGCTCACAGCCCAACAAGGTGCAGGATGCTTGGCATTTGCCACAGAACACCAGGATTGGCAAATTTGCCACTGGCACCCTGTGCTCTTCACAGATAAAAGCAGGTTCATGCTGAGCACTTGTGACAGACTTGACAGTCTGGAGACGCCGTGGAGTGATCTGCTGCCTGTAACATCCTTCAGCATGACTGGTATGGCAATGGGTCAGTAATGGTGTGTGGTGGCATTTCTTTCGAGGGCCGCACAGCCCTCCAAGTGCTCACCAGAGGTAGCCTGACTACCATAAGGTACGGAGATGAGATCCTCAGACCCTTTGTGAGACGATATGCTGGTGCGGTTGACCCTGGGTTCCTCCTAATGCAGGACAATGCCAGACCTCATGTGGCTGGAGTGTGTCAGCAGTTCCTGCAAGATGAAGGCATGGAAGCTATGGACTGGCCTGCCAGTTCCCCAGACCTGACTCCGATTGAACACATCTAGGTCATCATGTCTTGCACCGTTCACCAATGTCACGTTACAACACAGACTGTCCAGGGGTTGGCAGATGATTAGTCCAGGTCTGGGAGGAGATCTCTCAGGAGACCATCCGCCACCTCATCAGGAGCATGCCCAGGCGTTGCAGGAAGGTCATACAGGCACGTGGTGGCCACACAATACTGAGAATCAATTCATTGTCTTGAGGCATTTCCACTGATGTTGGATCAGCCTGTAACTTAATTTTCCACTTTCATTTTGAGCCTCATTCCAACTCCAGACCTCCGTGGGACATTAGTTGTGATTTGCGTTGATCATTTTTAGGTGTTAATGTTCTCAACACATTCCACTATGTAATGAATAAAGATTTACAACTGGAATATTTCATTCAGTGATATCTAGGATGTGGGATTTTAGCGTTCCCCTTATTTTGAGATATATATATATATATATATATATATATATATATATATATATATATATATATATTATACACACACACACATACACACTGTATATAATCCCATGTCTTCGTTAGTTGCGATAGATGCAATATTATGTTTCAAATAAATCAGTTATAGCATTTCCCATATCAGAATCCCCTGTATTGGGGGAATTGTTCTTCTGTGAAGCAAGCGCTGTTGTGTTTGCGTGCTTCGATCAAGGTACAGGGAGACTTGTGGAGCTGTTATCTTGTGTGGCTGATATTAAGACTAAAGATGAGTAAATCTGTTTGGTTCCCTCCTTATTCAGCAAGCTATAGTACTTACTGAATAAGCAACAGCGGGAACCCGGATACATGGAGTGTGGTGGCTGATCTGCTGTCCGGCACTGCAGCTGCATGTGTCACAGCTGTTTCACTGTCACAGCACATGCATGGACAGCCCAACAAACAGGCTCTCCATGCAGGTGTTGTGACAGTGAAACAGCCGCAACACATGCAGCTGTGGCGCCAACAGCTGATCAGCAGGAGCTATCAATGTAGCCGGGTTCCCTCTGCAGTTTATTCAGTAAGCACTATAGCTTGCCGCATAAGGAGGAAGCCGAACAAATTCACTCATCTCTAATTAAGACAGAAGAAGTTTGTGCAGGACTTACAGACTTGAGTGGTCTGGCATCATAAAAATTTAAGATGGCTTCTTGTTCCACACTGAGGTGAGGACACTGGCTGCTGTGTAGGAAGAGGAGCGCTCTTAGAAGAAATTCTGCCTACCAGAGATGCAGACAATGGTGGAGAACCTCAGATAAGCCTCTGATCTCATCTTGCATTCCCATAACAGACAGTATGTGGGAGGCTGTAAATTGCTTAGAATTCCCCTAGGAACATGGTCTAAAGAGAGAACTTATGCTTGCATACTGTGCAGGTGCTGTTCCCAGTGTCGGCACTCGCTCTTCCCAAAGCTCCTGTGCGGTTGCTGTGACATGTGACACTGGTGCCCAATCAGAGCTGGCATCACTGTCCTTGCCTCCTGTTGAATTAAGCATAAAGAGTAAGTCCAAGATCAGTTGCAACACTAACTTCCTCTTCATGTTCGATTTGTCCATAGGTGGGGACAGTGACACCGGCGTGAGGTGTCACAAGAACCACACAAGAGCCCCAGGACCTCGAGTGCCGATAACGCTGGAACGACGCTGGCATGGAAGGCAAGTAAAAGCTTTATTATTTTATCGGGGCTAAATATTATGATCAACAAGGGATTGTCCTAATAGTGGACAAACCTTTCAAGTATAGTTGGCAATATGTAACATGCAGAGCTGTGCATTTGTAATAAAAAGATTATAAAAGTAATCATTTGTTGGGTAAAACATCTGCATGGAATTCCTCAATGTCAGTCTGAATAACGCTACTTTCACACTTCCATCGGTACGGGCCCGTCGCAATGCGTACCGACGGACGTTGTGAAATGAACTGCACGACGTGGGCAGCGGACTGCTGTTATTCAACGCATCCGCTGCCCATTCTGCAGTCCGGGGAGGAGGGGGTGGAGTTTCCGCCACGCATGCGCGGTCAAAAATGGCAGACACGAAGCACAAAAAAAGTTACATGGAACCTGTTTTTGTGCCGACGGTCCGTAAAAACACGACGCATCCGTCGCACGACGGATGTGACGTGTGGCAATCCGTCGCGATGCATCGCCAATACAAGTCTATGTGAAAAAAACGCATCCTGCTGGAAAATATGCAGGATGCGTTTTTTTCACAAAACGACGCATTGTGACGTCTGTCAGAAGACGGAAGTGTGAAAGTAGCCTAAAGGCCCCGTCACACATAGCGACGCTTAAGCAATCCCGACAACGATACGACCTGTCAGGGATCGTTGCTGCGTCGCTATGTGGTCGCTAGTGAGATGTCACACAGTGCGATCTCCCCAACGACGCAGCAGCGATGCGGCGACCTGTAGCGACCTGTACAACGATGCTATTTCATGACGATTCAATGGGACGTCCTGTCAACGAGGTCGTTGGTAAGGTGTCAAACACAGCGAAGTGTGCTACCCAGCAGGACCTCAACGATCAAAAAACGGTCCAGGCCATTCCGACACGACCAGCGATCTCACAGCAGGGGCCTGGTCGCTGCTACGTGTCACACATAGCGAGATCGCTACTGAGGTCGCTGTTGCGTCACAAAACTTGTGACTCAGCAGCGATCTCGCTATCGATCTCGCTATGTGAGACGGGGGCTTTAGACCTGTGGGGCTTGCATTTGTTTAGATCTAACATTCAGTTTTAAGAGTGACTGTGAGAGAAAGAAATGCATTGTGTAAACTGTTCTGAAAGTGCAAAGAGGAAGGGCAGCAAGATGACCATTTTGGGTAGTCGTACCAGATGAACCCTGGAGAAGTAAAATATCACATCTATCTGTGCGGTAAATGAGAATACTATTATGTTCCATAATGGTTCGTAATTGTTGCACCGCCATAAACAAAACAAATACACTCATGGCTGAAAATGTTGACACCCTTGACATTATTCTGGAAAATTAAACATTTCTCCCAGAAAATTATTGCGATTACACATTTTGTGCTATACACACACACCTTTATTTCCCTTGTATGTATTAGAACAAAGCATAAAAAAAGACAGGGAAAAAAGGCAAATTGGATATAAAATTACACACAAAAGCCAAAGAATGGGCTGGACAAAATTGCTGGCACCCTCAACTTAATATTTGGTTGCAATCAATTACTTCCTATAACCATCATCAAGCTACTTACATCTCTCAACTGGAATTTTGGACCACTCTTCTTTTGCAAACTGCTCTAGGTCTCACCCTACAGCAATTTTAAGATCTTTCTACAGGTGTTAAATGGGATTTATATAAAAACTCATTGCTGGCCACTTCAGAACCCTACAGTGCTTTGTTTCCATCTATTTGAGTGCTTGTTGAAGTATTTTTGGGTCATTGTCTTGCTGGAAGACATGACCTAGGACACAAACCCAGGTTTCTGACGGTTAGCACTATGCTGCGACCCAAAATCCTTTGGTACTCTTCAGATTTCATGATGCGTTGACTGTGTAACCCAGTGCTAGAGGGAGCAAAACAACCTAAAAAATTATTTGACCCTCACCACTTTTGATGGTAGGTACCGTGTTCATTCTTTGTATACCTCATTCTTTTTTCGTTAATAAGCTTAACCAAAAAGCTCCATCTTTGACTCATCTGTCCATAAGATGCTTTCCCAAAAAGGAGTTGGGCTTATGTAAGGTCCATCTGGGTCTCAGGCCTTTGCGTTTCATTTCATTCAAATGTCAAGGGATAGTTTGCACTGAAACTGATGCACCCTGAGCCTGTAGGACTTTGAATTTCTTTGGAACATGACTGGAGATGCTTATCCACCATGCAGACTATTCTGTGTTGCAACATTTCATCAATTTTTCTCTGCTGTCCACATCCAGGGAGATTAGCTACATTGCTTTGGGTTGTAAACTTCTTGATTTTGTTGTGCACTGTGGATAAAAGAACATCAAGATCTCTGGAGATGGACTTGTAACCTTGAGATTGTTATTGTTTAACAGTTTTGGTTCTCAAGGCCTCAGCAGTTATTTTCTACTGTTTCTGTTCTCCATGCTTTGATTTGCACACACGAGGCAAAGATGGAGTCAACTTCTCCCTTTTTATCTGGTTTCAGGTGTGATTTTCATATTGCCCACACTGGTTACTTGCCACAGGCAAGATTGAATGAGCATCACATGTTTGAAACAAAGCTGTGTACCCACAATTTTGGTTAGGTGTCAACAATTTTGTCTGGCCCATGTTTGGGATTTGTGTGAAATTATGTCCAATTTGCCTTTTATCTCAGTTGATTTTGCGTTCCAATACACACAAAGGAAATGCACATGTGCATAACAAAACATGTGTAAATACAAACATTTTCTGGGATACTTCCTTTTCTGGAACCATTTCAAGAGTACCAAAAGTTTCGGCCATGACTGCTTCCATTTGGATTTTTACCTTGAGAAAGGCAAAACTCAAATAATAAAACGGGATAAGATATAATAAAGAGTTACTTTGAGAAACAAGTGCATAATCCTATCTTTCACTATCGTTACTACTCTGTGTGGGATTTCCCCCAGTTTTTCATGTATACATATTGATATACACACATTTTATGTATACCACATTCCATATTATTATGGAAATGCAATTTTTCTCTGATTTTCCTAAATGGTTGATGCAAATGAGTCAATATAGTGTTCAAATCATCAGCTGTTAGAGAAGTCAAATTTTGCCTTTCAGATGTTCTCATTACCCAAATTATTATCCTTGTTTAGCACGGTTACAACCACCCTCCCAAAAACTTTTTTTCTATCAGATAAACAGAATCTTAAACACTTTTGTGTGGAGGAACATTATCTAATAACCCTATGAAGAGACCTAAGAAATTTGGAGGGTCCAACCTCCCTAATATCCATGGTTACCATCTAGCTACCCAACTAGATCAAGTTACAGCATTGTGGAATGAAAATAAAACTTGTAATTGGGTTCAAATTAAATCACAATGTGCAGCCTCTAAAAATCTAAAAGCTCTATTTAGTGCATTTTTGATTGTTCCAACTAAAAAGATAGATGCTCTTCCTTTGACGGTGTCATCCATCTCCAACTGGAAAGCGTTCCACAAAAAAGGTCCTAACACCTTGGCCCCTGTTGTGTCCATAACTCCACTGGAAACCTTAGAACTCTTAATTTCCAGATCTTAATATTAAAAATTGGACAAAATAAGGTGTTATACTAGTGAAAGATTTGTATGAAGGTCTTAACCTCCTCTCTTTTGCTTCTTTACATAATCATTTACAAAATTCCCAATAAAGAGTTCTATAAATATCTCCAAATTCGGCATGCATTACAACATTTTCTGATATCAGGTGGAACAGTTAATTCAGGATTAATATTGACTCTTTCAAATATTTAATCTAATAAAGTGGGCCTAAAACCCATAAATAATTAATAGACATGAAAAATGTTTTTATAAAGTCAACTCCCCTTTTATTGTGGGAAAAATAATTGAATAAAACATTCTCGAGCAGTGAATGGACAAGCTCACTAGTTTGTGCAGCTCAAACCTTCAAATATGCCTCTTATCTTGAGTCCTATATGAAAACAGTTTTAAGATGGTATTACACCCCAATGAGGCTTCACGCTCTGTTCCCCTCTTCTACTCAACTCTGCTGGCGTAACTGTGGCCAAAAAGGTTCTTTAATCCACACTTTTTGGAGCTGTCCAGTAATCACTCCAAACTGGTTGTTTACTTTTCATCTGATCTCTTCTCTATGCCACCAAAAAATAAAAACCAGCTCCTTCTTTAGAACTACTTTTGTTAGATATACATTCTATTCCCTCCAATTGCAGAGTAATGGCCTCACATACCCGTTTAGGTACAAAAATAGTGATTACACGATATTGGAAGTCCTCAGGAATTCCTGCCAAAGAAAAGATAATACTATCGATAAATAAAACTTGTGCTTTTGAAAAAAAATTTAGCACACAAAAATAATAAGTTACAAGTTTTCAATGTTTATTCCAAAGACATACTGATAGGGAATTTAGATTGTGAGCCCCATTCGGGACAGCGATGGTAATGTGTGCGTTGTAAAGCGCTGCGGAATATGTTAGCGCTATATAAAAATAAAGATTATTATTAATGTTAATTGGAAGAGTTGGTTGAATCATCAGGAAAATATTGTTCTAATTTAATAGTAGTCATTAATGATTGTAATCCTTGAAATCTGTTGAATACAGCCCTGTATGTTATGTTGTATTTTCTTTTCTTTAAGTTTAACCCACATATAGACTTCAATGTTTGTCAGTCTAAAGTAATGTATACAATGTTTGTTATTTTCTTAAAACCAAATAAAAAGATAGTTTAAAAAAGTCAAATTATATTTGATAAACTTCCCAATGATAGCAGTATTTTTTTCAAAACTAAAAAAAACACCAAATGGTTTCAAATTAGTATGCACAACATTTTACAGATTGTAAAAAAAAAAACCTGAAAATGATCTTTTGTTGAATTTTCAGCACTTAAGAGGTCACATTCACTGAAATCAAAAGATTTTTCAAATCAAAACATCTTAATAAGCCAAGTTACATGTTAACATAGGACCCTTTCTTGGATATACCCTTCACAATAATTGCATCCATTGAACTGTTGCATTTTGGATAGTTTTCTACATTATTAGCTTTACAGGATGTCAAAATAGCCTACCAAAGTGGCTGTGTTGATGTGAACAGCTTCCCACCCCTCAGATATTTTGCTTAAGAACACTTCAAAGCTTCTCAATATGGTTGAGTTCGGGCTAGGATGGTGGTAACACCACGAATTTCTCTTCTCTATGCCAATAGCACAGGTATTCTCTGCAGCATGAGATGGTGCATTGTCATTCATGAAGATGAATTTGCTATGGATGGCATGGACCTTCTTTTTGTACCATTGAAGAAAGTGGTCTGTCAGAAAAACACTATAGGTTGCAGAGGTCAAATTCACGCCTTCAGGGACCCTAAATAAGTCTACTAGCACCTTCTCCATGATTCTGACCCAAAACATGACTCCACCACCTCCTTGCAGCCTTGTTTGGACATGATGGCCATCCACCAACCATCCACTACTTCATCCATATCAACCATTCAGGGTTGTACGGCACTCATCAGTAAATCAGATTGTTTTTAATCCATTCACGCTATGGACATTTTTCGTTTTAATTTTTTCCTCCTCTTCTTCCAAGAACCATAAGTTTTTTTTTATTTTTCTGTCAATATTACCATATGAGGGCTTATCCTATTGCGAGACGAGTTGTACCTTTGAATGATACAATTGATTTTACCATACAGTAATATACCAAGTGTGGTGAAATTTATATACATATATATATATATGATGTTTTTATTGATACCATTTTGGGGGTAGATATGTTTTGATCAACTCTTATTGCATTTTTATTGCAATGTTGCGGCGGCCAAAAAAAAATAAATTTTGGCCTTTTTATTTTTTCCTCATTACTGCATTTACTGATCTGATTCAGTCACTTTATATTTTGATAAATAGGATATTTCTGAACACAGATATACCAAATATGTAAATTTTTTTAAATTGTTCTGTTTTCAATAGGGCAAAATGGGAGGTAATTTGAATTTGTGTTGTTGATTATTTTTCATATTTTGAAAAACTTTTTTTTTCACTGTTTTATTTTATTTAATAGTACCTCTAGGATACTTGAAGCAGCAATCTTCGGATCGACTGTGCGGATTGCTTTCATGATTTCCTATGAATGCCAACAGTGAGTTGTTCACAGGAGATTCACAATGACAAGCACAGGGGTCTTCTTTCATGACAACCAACTGGCCTCCCCCAATTTAGTGATGGGCAGAATTTGTGATGCGCTTCCAGATAGCGTGTGTTAAATCTCGCTGTAAGAGAATAATGTCTTCAAAGGGAGATTTGTAGTTAAAGTTCCGCGCTGCCGCTAAGATGAATTTCAGGAGAGTATAGTTGATTCACAGTGGTTTTATTCTATGCATTTCCCTGATGGTGGTATTTCCTGATGAAGGGGGCATGAGACCCCTGAAACGCATAGAATAAAACCACTGTGAATCAACTATACTCTCCTGAAATTCATCTTAGCGGCAGCGCGGAACTTTAACTACAAATCTCCCTTTGAAGACATTATTTTCTCTGGTCGGTGAAGACATGTGGATCTGCAGCAGCCGCTATCTATATGCTCTAATCTCATCCTAACCAGGTGAGCAAATTTGGTGTATATTCTCCTCTGTGTAATGTGGATAAGTCCCTATTGCGCTCTTTGTCTCCCCATTGTTTTGCTGTAAGAGAATGGCAGCCGGATTTAACTGGATAAAAGCAGCAGATGGTGGAGATCTTAACTGGTTAACGCTTAAAACTGTTAAAAGGCACAAATCATTAAATCAGCTATCAGGTGCGGGTTAAGATGCGGACTCAGCGCTGGAACCAGAATCAAAGTCAGAGACCGGAGATATATTTACGACCTATGTTGAGACAAGTTTAAATTAGTTTTCATGTCATGGTCGTCCTCCGAGACAGGGCGTAATGGCGGCCAACTGTTACAGCAGTCTGGCTGGCCGGTGGGCCGTCCACAGCAGAATGAAAAGGGAGCATTTGTGGAGGATGTGATGCAGGATCAGGGTCTCAATAAGCAATGTCCAGACTTCAGGTGCAACAGGATCAAAAACTCGCTATTACTGGAGCAGTTGATGATGATTACAGCTCTCCACAAATATTCAGTACACTGAGCCAATAGCCCCTCATGATGTGATGAACAATGCTCTTTTCCGGCAATGTGTAGCATCTATTCTCACTCCTGCCACATATAGCACTATACTTGCACTAAAACATCTCCTCTCAGCCTCGACCTTGGCATCGCGGCACCACAGGGTTACAGGAAAGTACCTCAGCTCTCTTTCCACCGCTGACAACAAAGGATCGTGTCGACACATCTCTCCTCCTATCCCTGTCATTTTCTGGCAGTTGGGCACTCTTTGAACCAACAAGGAAACTATGTCCCATGCGGCTGCATAAATTTCACAGCAGTCCTGACAGCAACCACCGCAATGGCACTGGCTGGCCTCCTTGAACTCCAGCACCACTCGATCCCAGGACTTAGTAGTTCTCCTGTAAGGGCTGCTACCCACTAGACTTCGAAAAAGCCCTTACACTAATTACATGTGTGTATGTAAAAATGGCTTAAGAGCTGGCTTCTCACACCATCACAGTTCACAGACATCGGAGGGCACCACATTCATATATGTCTGGGCCCACTAACCATACCTGACTGTGAGCACAGGTTAGGGGTGGCCAAATAGGTTTATGCACAACTGCAACCCTTTGATGATCCTACACCTTGTGGTTCATGGGACTCTGTTCTGTGGAATTCTTCTCTGTTGACAGAGCAGTTAATAGTTTCCTTTCCAGAGGTAAAAGCAAAGGACAGAGGGTAAGTCAGGAAGGCTTCAAAAGTGAAATCACGGATATAAAAAGTAAGAAACTATTTGTATTCACCTTTATTCAAATAAAAATATTACTACAAATATTTGTAGAGATTTTAGACTTTTTGGCAGTAACAGGACTTTTATTACTGATACAAAATATTTTCCTAAAGTTTTATTCTATTATTTTTACGGTTATCATAATCTGGACAATGGCAAACAAAAGAATTATTGCCTTACGCTATAGTATATAAAACCATATTAAATCATTTATCTAAGAATAAAAATCCACATCAATAAAATGTCTTATAGAGACAACAAGCATGAAACTAACATATATGTGCAACAGAAAACATTTTAGATGAACAATATCTGAGCGTTCGCCTACATTTTTTGATGTACTACTGTGCATTTTTTCTAACGTAAAACAAGGTGCTCTACATTTTTACATACAGAGGAACAGACCGCTCAAGAAATCTGTGAATTGACTAGTGTATTTACATATTATAACTTCTAGATACGGTCAATGTGGTGCACACTGGCAATACAGAAGTTCTAATTATGATGCCACTATCAATAAGGATGAAAGTCTGACTATATGAGTTTCAGAATTCATAGTAAGTTAGGCAATCTGTTCTATTAAACTAGGATCAGTGTTTGCAAATAATGGAACACAATGTCATACTGTTCAATACTGCCAAAAGTCAAACATAAAGACCACTTAGCTCAAATTGAAGACAGAAGCCTATATTTAGCTAGTGGTTATAAAAATGTATGGAAACAGAGCCTATTCACAACATCAGACAGCAGGACACATGCCAACACCACCACGAACAATTAAACTTCCACACACACGACTTGTGCTTCTTGCTTTCCAATTATTTTTTACACACAAGGAAAAATTGTCATCACATTGGTTCCTAATGTTTGGGTCATAAATAAAAAAAAATGTGCAAAAAGATCTAAAAGAGCTCAATTAACACACTAGCTGTAGACAAAGGCTTCATCCTGTCCACCTAACACTGTCACATTGTGAGAACCTCTGCTTGATTCTGAACGGTGGCATATTGAATTAACAGGATTATAATAAATAAACAGAACTGTGATTACCGGTGTAATAATTTTATACCCACTTCAGCTCTTGACTAAGAAATCTTACAGACCGCCTTTTCGACATAAAGATTGCATTTCTGAGTTTTGTGAAACAGACGGCTGTTAGTCTGATTCGTATTTAGTCAATCATCTCAAGAGACAATTAGGGCTTGTTTCCACTTGCGAGAAACACGTCCGTATCTCACATGTGAAAACCAAGCTCTGGCGCCGGCACTCCAGAGCAGAGCGTACGGCCGCATAGCAACACATGCAGCCGCACTCTCCGCTCCCAAGTGCCAGAGCTTGGTTTTCACATGCGAGATATGGACGTGTTTCTCGCAAGTGGAAACAAGCCCTTAGACATATACAGGGACCCACACTGTGACCTTGTGATCATTTCTCACATGTATGTCAGCCACAATGTAGGAACTAGGTCCAACCCCAATACATGCACAATAAACAATAAGTAGCCCCTTCGCTTTCTAGAGGACAATTTTGTTACAATAGACCCATTAACTTATCAGTTAAAGGGTCTATTGTATCAAAATTGTCTTCTAGATACAGAGTAGACTGCTTAGAGGATGTAGAAAACAAGGACACTTGTTTTTATTACCAATTATAATTTAATTCTTCAAGCAAGTAAACAAAAAAAGGTAATTTTTATGTCGTTTGGTCAACTAGTCAGCTATCCAAGTTTAGCTAATTATTCAGATAACTAAAGATTCATTATTGCATTTGTGCCTTTTTAATCTGCAAGTAGTGTGCAAATCATGTGTAGTATGCTTACTGGAAAAGAAGCCATATACAACTATACATGCTGGTAAATAGACATTTTGTTTTTAGAGGTGACTGCACATTATTCAAGTCTTTAGGTTATGTCCTAGGGTTGGCTAATGTGACGCCCAGGAGACCGGGATACCCAGCACCGGACCAATGGAGTCTGTCTCTTGAGGGGGATGTCACGGGTGGCTTGACCCGGTGCTGTGGCCTCAGGCAATGCACAGTGTAAGGGGTATCATGAGGGGACAGGCACTTACTTGATCAGCAGCAGGTTCTCCCAGCGGTGACGATCCCGATCCTGGATAGATGGCTATTGTCCAAATGAAAGACTGAGGCACTGAAACGTTTAACCAGTTTACTTTAGCATAAAAGGATTTACAACCAGTCCTGTCACCGGAGTCTGTATGGGAACTCTGAGTTACTTTGACCCTGCCGGGGTCTTCGCCTCTTATTGTGCGCAATTTCTGTGTGGCCCTGCTGCTGTATGTGAACTGGCTGCCGGCCCAATCTGTCCCCTCCGGGTCCTGGTTCGACGGGCAACCCGAGTCCTTTTATCGGTTTACCCCCTCTGGGAGTACCGCTGAACTCTGTGTCTGTTGCTGCGTCCGGCCCTAGTGAAGCTGATATCACCTCACGTTTTTCCGGTTGCTGTATTATATATAATGAATACAGCCACGGATCCGGTATCCGTCTTTGCGCCTGTTCTGGGTAGTGATTAATGCTACCCGGTTCTCACAATGTCCTTTTTCTCTATCCCTCTTCTCCTCAGGCCGGTGATTTAGGCCTGGTAACAGTCACAGGGCTGTTAGAGATTCAACTGTATGACCTCTCACTTTCAGCTCCTTAGCCCAACTGCCATTTCTTCTCTCAGACCAGAATGGATCAAGGGGAGTCTCTGGAGCTCCCCCTTCTGGCCGGAGGTGGTAGTGCAGTCTTGCTATTTTAGTATTTGTACTTACTGTCAGTAACTATTTTTGTGGCAAATACCCCTAGGGGTGCCACATTAACTTATCTATTGAGTTTAGTCAATTCAATATTTCACTTGCCCATAATTTCTTTTTGTTTGAGTTTGGTCTAAATAGCAAATATAATTTTAAGCCTTTCCTTTTATGCAGAGCTAATATCAAGACCAACAGTTATGCGCAGTGGCACATATCTCCCTCATACACTGTGCCAGTGACCCTGTCACACTGTATACGAGTGACCCCACCCCCAAAGAATAGGAAACCCAGGCATGCAAGTCTTGGTCTCATTTTATAGATCATGAATTGGGTGTGGGGTGGATGGAGTCCGGGCAAAAGAGGCTTGCTCTGCTGTGGGCTGTAAGGTGAAGTAAACAGTTACTGAGAACGTACTAAATGTCTACGAGAACACATCCATCCAGCTCCTATACACACAACCACTGCTTATAGCAATCGTTTATGTACCACAACTCAATCAAATAACGCAGATATTACAACATTTGCCTTTTGAATGAATACATCAATAAGGCTACTTTCACACTTGTGTATTTCAGCTTCCGTCACAATCCATAGTTTTTGAGAATGCAGGATCCTGCAAAAAAACTTGCAGGATCCTGCATTTTCCCTTAGACTTTATTAGGCTAGGTTCCCATTGCGTTAGGGCAATCCGTTAATGCAATGTTTATTTAGGGGCCGTGTTCGCCGTCCCCGCTAGCACAGATCACCGATCTGCGATAGCGAGGAACGGACCTCGGACGCCGCAAGCAGCGTCCGAGGCGCGTCACATATGAACGGCACATCGCTAGCGTGTGCTGAAAATGGCACGCGCTAGCGATGCGCTATAAAAACAAATAACATTGCTGTCAATGGGCGCACTAACGGACCCGTTGCACGGCGTTAATTTCGCCGTGCAACGCTGTCTGTTAGCGCTGTCCCATTAATGCAATGGGAACCTAGCCTTAGCAACGGAATGTGACGGATGGCCATCTGTTTCATCTGTCGTGCACTGGATCCGTCGGAATCCGTCGTGCGGAGAAAACGTTCATAGGAACGTTGTTTTTCTGCACATCGGAAAATCGGTCAGCGACGCATCCTGCGCTGCCCGTCGTCGGCTATAATGGAAGCCTATGGACGCAGGATCCGTCGCTGACCGTCACACACTGGAATCCAGCGACTGATCCCATTTTCTCTCTCTCAGACATTTATTTCCAGGAATTTGTGGACGACACATCCGTCATTAAACTGGATGCGTCACACCCGTTTTTCCCTATTTTTGTGACGTCCGTCGATACGTCATTTTGCTGCACAACGACGTGTGAAAGTAGCCTAATACAAAGGATATCACATAGCCCCACAACAATTTTGAACAAGACATATCATATAGCCCACAACCCACCAATCATGTACAACACATCTCACATCATCATACAGCACACAGTCTATCAATCATGTACAACATATTTCACATCATCATACAGCACACAGTCCATCAACAATCATGTACTTCACAATTACCATCATATAGCATACAGACAACAATCATGTACAACACGTCTCACATCATACAGCACATAGTCCACAACAATCATGTACTACACAAATATCATTATATTGCACAGAGCCCACCGCAATCATATACAACACAACTATCATATAGCACACAGCCACAACTAACATCGTTTCACCAGCTACTCCACCATGATAGAAGATCAGCTCTCCACCCTCCTGTCAAGATCACACCTCACCAATTGCACGCTTGACCCGCTCCAGTCAAACCTCATCCCTAACCTCACCACAGTCTTCATCCCAACCCTAACACACCTCTTCAGCCTCTCACTCACAACCGGTGTCTTCCCCTCATCCTTCAAACATGCCAAGATCACACCCATCCTCAAAAAGCCCTCCCTCGACCCATCCTCTGCGTCGACCCGATATCTCTTCTCCCTTATGCCTCAAAACTACTGGAAAAGCATGTCCATCTTGAACTGTCCTCCCACCTCTCCTCCTGCTCCCTCTTTGACCGGCTACAATCTGGCTTCCAACCCCATCACTCATTTGAAACTGCCCTAATTAAAGTCACCAATTGCCTTCTAACCGCCAAGAGCAAGCGACACTACTATGTCTTCCTTCTCCTGGACCTGTTTTCTGCCTTTGGCACTGTGGACCTCTCCCTCCTGCTACAAATTCTCTCATCTCTTCGCATCACAGACTTGGCCCTATCCTGGATCTCGTCATATCGAACAGACCGAACATTCAGTGTCTCCCTCTCCCACACCACCTCCTCACCTCCCCCTTGTCAGTCGGTGTTCCTCAAGGCTCAGTTCTGGGACCCCTACTCTTCATCTACACCTTTGGCCTGGGACAACTCTCAGAATCCCACGGTTTGCAGTATCATCACTACGCCGATGACACGCAGATCTACCTATCCGGACCTGACCTAACCTCCTTACTCACCAAAATGCCATACTGTCTGTCTGCTATCGAGGCCTTCTTTTCTGCTCGCTTTCTAAAACTGAATATGGACAAAAAAGAATTCATCATTTTTCCCCCATCTCGCTCTACCCCTCCACCAGACCTATCCATCAATAGCTGCTCACTTTCCCCAGTCTCGCATGCTTGGTGCCTCAGGGTGATCCTTTCAAGCCATATATCCAAGCCCTTGCCTCCTGTCATCTCAAACTCAAAAATATTTCCTGGATCCGTGCATTTCTTGACCACGAAACCACAAAAACACTAGTGCATGCCCTTATCTCCCGCCTTGACTACTGCAAACTTCTACTCTCTGGCACCACTCCAATCCATCCTACACTCTGCCGCCTGATTAATCTACCTGTCTCCCCGCAATTCCCCAGCCTCTCCCCTATGCCACGCCCTTCACTGGCTTCCTATAGTCCATAAACTCCAGTTCAAAACACAACCTGTCTCCTCCATATATCTGTGACATGGTCTCCCGGTACTTACCTACATGCAACCTTCGATCCTCACAAGATCTCCTTCTCTACTCCCCTCTCATCTCTTCTCCCCACAACCGCATCCAAGACTTCTCTCGTGCTTCCCCCATACTCTGGAACTCTCTACCACAACATATCAGACTCTCGCCTACCATAGAAACATTCAAAAAGAACCTGAAGACTCAACTCTTCCGACAAGCCTACAGCCTGCAGGGATCCTCAACCTACTGAACCGTCGCCCAACCTGATCTACCCTCTCCTAGTGTATCCTCACCCAATCCCTGCAGACTGTGAGCCCTCACGGGCAAGGTTTTCCCTCCTTCTGTACCTGTAAGTGGCTTTTTTTTGTTTTGTTCTTGTCCTTGTTTATTGTATTTGTCTATATTTGCCCCCTTTTTCACATGTAAAGCGCCATGAAATAAATGGCGCTATAAAAAAATGTAATATTATAATAATAATAATTATAGCACACTGCCCACCGCAATCATATACAATACAACTATCATCATATAGCATACTGCCCACTGCAATCATATACAACTATCATCATATAGCATACAGCCCACCGCAATCATATGCAACACAACTATCATATAACATACAGTCCCACAATAAAATACAAAACAAGTAATATCATCATATAGCACACAGTTCTACAACAATAATTTAGAACAAATAAAATCATATAGCACACAGTCAAACCACAACAGGAAAGAAGGAGACATGGACAGGACAGGCTAAGGCAAGTTAGGAGAAAGGGGCAGTGCAAATAGAGGTGATTAATATGAAAGTACAGTGGGGCAAAAAAGTATTTAGTCAGTCAGCAATAGTGCAAGTTCCACCACTTAAAAAGATGAGAGGCGTCTGTAATTTACATCATAGGTAGACCTCAACTATGGGAGACAAACTGAGAAAAAAAAATCCAGAAAATCACATTGTCTGTTTTTTTATCATTTTTTTTGCATATTATGGTGGAAAATAAGTATTTGGTCAGAAACAAAATTTCATCTCAATACTTTGTAATATATCCTTTGTTGGCAATGACAGAGGTCAAACGTTTTCTGTAAGTCTTCACAAGGTTGCCACACACTGTTGTTGGTATGTTGGCCCATTCCTCCATGCAGATCTGATCTCCTCTAGAGCAGTGATGTTTTTGGCTTTTCGCTTGGCAACACGGACTTTCAACTCCCTCCAAAGGTTTTCTATAGGGTTGAGATCTGGAGACTGGCTAGGCCACTCCAGGACCTTGAAATGCTTCTTACGAAGCCACTCCTTCGTTGCCCTGGCGGTGTGCTTTGGATCATTGTCATGTTGAAAGACCCAGCCACGTTTCATCTTCAATGCCCTTGCTGATGGAAGGAGGTTTGCACTCAAAATCTCACGATACATGGCCCCATTCATTCTTTCATGTACCCGGATCAGTCGTCCTGGCCCCTTTGCAGAGAAACAGCCCCAAAGCATGATGTTTCCACCACCATGCTTTACAGTAGGTATGGTGTTTGATGGATGCAACTCAGTATTCTTTTTCCTCCAAACACGACAAGTTGTGTTTCTACCAAACAGTTCCAGTTTGGTTTCATCAGACCATAGGACATTCTCCCAAAACTCCTCTGGATCATCCAAATGCTCTCTAGCAAACTTCAGACAGGCCCGGACATGTACTGGCTTAAGCAGTGGGACACGTCTGGCACTGCAGGATCTGAGTCCATGGTGGCGTAGTGTGTTACTTATGGTAGGCCTTGTTACATTGGTCCCAGCTCTCTGCAGTTCATTCACTAAGTCCCCCCGCGTGGTTCTGGGATTTTTGCTCACCGTTCTTGTGATCATTCCGACCCCACGGGGTGGGATTTTGCGTGGAGCCCCAGATCGAGGGAGATTATCAGTGGTCTTGTATGTCTTCCATTTTCTAATTATTGCTCCCACTGTTGATTTCTTCACTCCAAGCTGGTTGGCTATTGCAGATTCAGTCTTCCCAGCCTGGTGCAGGGCTACAATTTTGTTTCTGGTGTCCTTTGACAGCTCTTTGGTCTTCACCATAGTGAAGTTTGGAGTCAGACTGTTTGAGGGTGTGCACAGGTGTCTTTTTATACTGATAACAAGTTTAAACAGGTGCCATTACTACAGGTAATGAGTGAAGGAAAGAGGAGACTCTTAAAGAAGAAGTTACAGGTCTGTGAGAGCCAGAAATCTTGATTGTTTGTATCTGACCAAATACTTATTTTCCACCATAATATGCAAATAAAATGTTAAAAAAAAACAGACAATGTGATTTTCTGGATTTTTTTTTCTCAGTTTGTCTCCCATAGTTGAAGTCTACCTATGATGTAAATTACAGACGCCTCTCATCTTTTTAAGTGGTGGAACTTGCACTATTGCTGACTGACTAAATACTTTTTTGCCCCAGTGTATTTTTAATTTGTTTATTGCTGCATACTGTCATTTTTTTCCCTTTTCAAAACAGATACATTTTCCTATTTTTTTGCAGTATTTCAGTATATAATGAGAACTACAGTTGCTTACTCCTCAGAGTACCAAGATGGCAGAAAAGGGGGTTTTCATTAGGATCCTGGATGCCATGGTCTTAGACTTCATCCTAGGAGCCCCAGGTCTCCAGCGAGCAACACTATGAACTTTATCATCTTCAACGTGATGCAGATATAGTTAGATCCTGTAGTATAGCAGGAAGCTGCAGGGTTCCTGCCATACCACTCTCTCGTAGGCTGCTTAAGGCCTACTGCCTAGGACACGTCATTGTCCTGGCATACGCAGCATAATGCTGTCACTGCAATGTGCCACCTGCACCCAATCGCTCATGTGCAAGGGCAGCAGAAGACAGTGGCTGTACACGTTGGAAAATATTTTTGTTTTGAGTATTCTGCAGCATTTTGTGGGCATTATTCTAGAAAGGTCACTTGGGTGCATGGGGGTAATTATTACAAAAGGCATTGGTAAGGGGGAACTATTGCAAAAAGGTCTTTGTATATGGGCATTATAACTGAAGGTGCACTTGAGGCACGTATTACTAGAGGAAGTAGTAAGGGGTCATTATTACTACACTAGTGAAATTATTCCATGAGGGGACACTAACACTCGAGGCTTTATCAATTATGAGGGCTTGGTGGGGTATTGTTACTCTGGTGACATTATTCATAGGTGGGGATGGTGCCGGAAATGTGAAGAAAAATGTTTTCCATTTACACACTCAGCAGACAAGAGTCATCATACCAGTGTGGACCATATGGTAAAGTCAAGAAAAGTGAACGACCCCAATTAAAAGAAAAATCTTCTCGAAGTCATTAAATTGAAATGGTTTTTTTTTTTTCCCCAGTCTGCGGAATTGGTATCTACCACTATATGGACATTGTATGGAGGTAATATCAGTCTTTTCAGTCATTTTATATTTAGTAGCAGTTTGATGCAATTCAGTCACCCTGTATTTGCCAAAGAACACCAGGATTGGCAAATTCGCCACTGGCGCCCTGTGATCTCCTAAGCACTTGTGACAAATGTGACATCATGTCTCGCACCATCCACCAATGTCACGTTGCACCACAGACTGTCCAGGAGTTGGCGGTGTTTTAGTCCAGGTCTGGGAGGGGATCCCTAAGGAGACCATCAGCTGCCTCATCAGGAGCATGCCCAGGCATTGTAGGGAGGTCATACAGGCACGTGGAGGCCACACACACTACTGAGCATCATTACCTTGTCTTGAGGTATTTCCATTGAAGTTGGATCAGCCTGTAACTTCATTTTCCACTTTGATTTTGAGCATCATTTCAACTCCAGACCTCCATGGGATATTAGTTGTGACTTATGCTGATCATTTTTAGGCTTTATTGTTCTCAACACATTCCAGTATATAATGAATAAAGATTTACAACTGGCATATTTAACTCAGTGATATCTAGGAAGTGGGATTTTAGGGTTCCCTTTATTTTTTTGAGCAGTGTATAATGAGGTGTAGTGGTATCATAGGCTTTTGCTGCATAGAAGTATTTATTCACTGTGTAGTGCTAAGGGTAGTGGTTATTTTATGGTAGTACTATTTTAGCCTAGTACAGAAGGTATATTGGTAATAATGGTCTTTGTATAGTGTGCTTGGAGCAAAAAAGCATTAAGGGTATGTGCACACATTGCAGATTTGTCTGCAGAATTTTTTGCACAGAATTTCCATCTCTTGGCAGAAAACGAAGGTAAAAATCTGCGTGTTTTTGCTGCTGTTTTGATGTGTTTTTGTGTGGATTTTCATGCGGATTTGTCTGCGTTTTTTGTAACCCAAATAAAGATCTCTTATTTAACAAAAAAAAAAAAAAAAGAAATGTGATGCAATTTCTTTGTCCAACCTCTTATTTTACATACTCCATTGAAAAATGATGTTTACACACACACACACACAGACAGATATAGACAGACAGATGATAGATAGATAATATATAGATAAAAGATAGATAGATCTCAGCCCACGCGAAACGCGCGTAGGGGTCACACGTGCGGTGGGCATCACAGCTATGGGTAAGAATTATTGAACCTATGTGATTTTTAACGGATGCCATGTTGTAATATGATCAGCTTTACATTTTTACTATATGTCACACTGACCACACTATGTTTTGACATTGCTACCCCTATCATCACTATTTAACTCTGGATATACTTGAAGCACTGACACTTTACTTAAAATGATATATTTTCTTAAATGATCTTGCTTGGTTGTGCTGTTTGTCTGCAGGTGTTCCGCTGCACCTGAATCTTTGTCTTGCTAAAAACTCTGTTTATGATATGACCATGTTTTACGTCATTTTGGTGCCTTATATTTATTAGTAAAATAAAAATTATCTTGATTGTACTTCTTGTTTTGGATTTCTGTACTCTAATTTCTTGCTTGTATACAATATTGTTGGGAGTAGTTCCATGGCTATTGCGTGTGGTGGTTGGGTTACTCAGGCCTGAGGCCACCCCTATGAACATGTATGCTGTCTAGTGATGAGAAAATATTTGTTACTCGAGATTTCGAGCATGCTTGGTGGTCCTCCGAGTATTTTTTAGTGCTTGGAGTTTTAGTTTTTCTTGCCGCAGCTGAATGATTTACATCTGATAGCCAGCATAAGTACATGTGGGGGTTCCCTAGCAAACAGGCAACCCCCACATGTACTTATGCTGGCTAACAGATGTAAATCATTCAGCTGCAGCAAGAAAAACTAAAACTCTGCGCACTAAAAAATACTCGGAGGACCCCGAGCATGCTCGAGAAATCTCGAGTAACGAGTATATTCGCTCATCACTAATGCTGTCCTAAAGATATTGTTTGCATACTAACAGCAGCACGTTTATATCAACCATCAACCTCTAGCTTCTCCCTCCTTGTAATGGCTGCTGGTGGAGGAGCATGTGATCAGACCAGTAATTAGCCTTCTCAACACCCACTGGGAAATCTGCTTTTCTATGGAAGAGTCGGAAGGACTGGTCTGGCGAATGCTCCTCCTCAGCAGGCACTATAGAGTGTGCTGTGCAGTGTTGTGATAAATATTGGCTTTAATCTGTTTATAATACACCCGGCAAGAAGAAGATTTACAGCTTCCAGAAAGGCATTGCGCTCCCTAATATCAATGACTTGTACCATTTAGGGTATGTTCCCACGGTCAGGAACCGACAGTGCATTGGAAGCAGCACTTGTCCGCTCTGTCCAAAGTGCTGCCGGCTTTTGAACACAGGTGATTCCGCATGTATTCATTGAATGGACGCATGTCCATCTCCGCAGGGAAGCTGCAGGTGCCGATGCACGCAGAGTGGAGATGGGATTTCTTCAAATTCCATCCACTATGCTGTATCATCTGTCTGCTGCGGGTTGGATGCTGCAGATGTATGTAGCGCCCAACCCGCAGCGTTTATTGACTGTGGGAACATACCCTTATAAGTTTGGTGGTGCAGCAAAATAAAGTAAAACTTCTCAATATGAAAAGGCAAAGTGACAAAAATGTGAGGCTTTTGTAACTTTGAGACTGACTAACTTCATCCAAAAAAAAGTCCAACTACATTCTTTACATATTTGAAACCAAGACATATCAGATTATTACAGCAAACATGTGAGACACAGTTTTTAAAGCTTAGCTCATTTTCTTACACAAGCCTGCAGAATGTCTGCAATAATGGTGCATGATCCCGCTAATAACAGAACCTAACCTCCGAGAGCTCAATGACCATCGCTTATCTACAAGGTCCGGATTCTTTTCATGTTTTCTCTTGTGAACTGACAGTAATACATTTTGCATTATACAATACCCTACTGAGACAATGGCATTAATGGGCACATATAAAATTATACACTGTTATTTACCAAAACTTTATTTATAGAGGTATTTAAAAAAAGTAATATATAACTGACACCGTTTTGCATTTCTAAGGCAGATCACTACTATAAAAAGGTTACCTTAATAGGTGAGGGCAGTGTAAAGAAAAAATCTGAAACCTTCCCGTACCATAACCTCACCGGTCCGCTGGTTTTCCACATTTTTTGTTTTTTTTAATTCTACCACCCTGAGCCTATTACGGATAACGTTCCTAGTAGTGCAGAGCCCCTTTGAGAGGAAGACTGTTTTCACCTTAATGACCAGGCCAGTTTTTACAATTCTCACCACTGTCACTTTGAGGTAATAACTCTGAAACGTTTCAATGGATCCTGGTGATTCTGAGACTCCGAGACTGTTTTCTCGTGATATATTGTACTTTATGATAGCGGTAAAATTTCTTAGATATGACTTGTGTATATTTGTGAAAAAAATGGAAATTTGGTTAAAGTTTTTAAAAATTTCACAATTTTCAAACTTTTAAATTTTTATGCCCTTAAATCAAAGAGTCATGTCACACAAAATAGTTAATAAATAGCATTTCCCACATGTCTAAGTTCCATCAGCCCAATTTTGGAAAGAAAATACCCAAAAGTGACACCATTCTAAAAACAGCAACCCTAAGGGTATGTGCACACGTAGATGGAATCTCTGAGGATTTTTCCGCACCTGTTTTGTAAATCCGCAGGTAAACCGCACGGCGGATTACCTGCCGTTTTTATGCGGATTCCACCTGCGATTTTACACCAGCGGATTCCTATTATGGAGCAGGTGTAAACCGCAGCGGAATCCGCACAAAGAATTGACATGCTGCGTTTCAGCAAGTTTTTTTTTTCCAGAGCATTTGCACTGCAGCTTTTGTTTTCCATAGGTTTACATGGTACTATAAACTCATGGAAAACAGCTGCGAATCTGCAGCAAAATCTGCAGCGTGTGCACATACCCTCAAGGTACTCAAAACCAAATTCAAGTTGTTTATTAACCCTTCAGGCGCTTCACAGGAATTTTTGGAATGTGGAAGGAAAAAATAAACGTGTACTTTTTCCTGAGCATGTCGATACCCCATATGTGGGGGAAATCTACTGTTTGGGCACACAGCAGGGCTCGGAAGGAAAGGAGCGCCAGTTGACTTTTGAAATGCAAAATTTGATGGAATAATTAGTGGATGCCATGTCGCATTTGGAGAGCCTCTGATGTGCCTAAACAGTGGAGACCACCCACAAGAGACACCATTTTGGAAACTAGAGCCCTTATGGAACTTATCTAGATGTGTACTGAGCACCTTGAACCCCCAGGTGCTTCACAGAAGTTTATAGCGTAGAGCTGTAGAAGGGAAAAAAAAAAAAATCACATTGTTTCCAATTAAATCTTTTTTAGCTCCGTATTTTGCATTTTCATAAGGGTAAAAGGAGAAATTGCTCCATTCCATCTGTTGTGCAATTTCTGCTGAGTACACCAATACCTCACATATGGGGGAATACTACTGTTTAGGCACACGGCATGGCGTGGAAGGGAAGGAGTGTCATTTGACTTTTGGAATGCAAAATTTGATGGAATAATTAGCAGATGCCATGTTACGCTTGAAGAGCCCCTGATGTGCCTAAACAATGGAAACCCCCCACAAGTGACACCATTTTGGAAACCTACCATTTTGGGACATTATCTAGATGTGTATTGAGCACCTTGAACCCCCAGGTGCTTCACATAAGTTTATAACGTTAATCCATGAAAAAAAAAAAAATTTCAGCAAAAATCTTTTTCAGCCACAGTGCCTCCATCTGCCTCATTATAGGGATTCTTCAGCCAGAGGTTCTGTCTGAATCACCTATTTCAGAGACTTACTCGGAATCCCCAGTGTAAGCACTCAGTGCAGAGGGCAGGAGGCAGAATGAAAAAAAAAAAAAAAAAAATCAACAGCATGTGAAGAATTGGTTTTATTTTGTATGTCTCTCCTTGTGCGGCATAAGTGATTAGGCGACTTTATTCTTCGGGTCGGTGCGATTACAGCGATACCAGATTTAGATCGGGTTTTTACGTTTGATTGCTGTCACACACTAAAAGACGCTTTTTATTGCTAAAACTAGTTTTTGCATCACCATGTTTTGATATACAGTACAGACCAAAAGTTTGCACACACCTCATTTAAAGATTTTTCTGTATTTTCATGACTATGAATATTGTAAATTCACACTGAAGGCATCAAAACTATCAATCAACACATGTGAAATTATATACTTAACAAAAAAGTGTGAAACAACTGAAAATATGTCTTATATTCTAGGTTCTTCAAAGTAGCCACCTTTTGCTTTGATGACTGCTTTGCACACTCTTGGCATTCTCTTGATGAGCTTCAAGAGGTAGTCGCCGGAAATGGTTTTCACTTCACAGGTGTGCCCTGTCAGGTTTAATAAGTGGGATTTCTTGCCTTATAAATGGGGTTGGGACCATCTGTTGTGTTGAGCAGAAGTCTGGTGGATACACCGCTGATAGACTGTTGGAATTTGTATTAGGGAAAGAAAAAAGCAGCTACGAAAAACAAGTGGCCATCATTACTTTAACCTCTTAAGCCCCAAGGGTGGTTTGCACGTTAATGACCGGGCCAATTTTTACAATTCTGACCACTGTCCCTTTATGAGGTTATAACTCTGGAACGCTTCAACGGATCTTGGCGATTCGGACATTGTTTCCTCATGACATATTGTACTTCATGATAGTGGTAAAATTTCTTAGATATAACGTGTGTTTAATTGTGAAAAAAATGGAAATTTGGCGAAAATTTTGAAAATTTTGCAATTTTCCAACTTTGTATTTTTTATGCCTTTAAACCACAGAGATATGTCACACAAAATAATTAATAAGTAACATTTCCCACATGTTTACTTTACATCAGCACAATTTTGGATCCCATATTTTTTTTGTTAGGAAGTTATAAGGGTTAAAAGTTGGCCAGCAATCTCTCATTTTTGCAACACCAATATTTTTTAGGGACCACATCACATTTGAAGTCATTTTGAGGGGTCTATATGATAGAAAATAACCAAGAGTGACACCATTCTAAAAACAGCACCCCTAAAGGTGCTCAAAACCACATTCAAGAAGTTTATTAACCCTTCAGGTGATTTACAGGAATTTTTGGAATGTTTTAAAAATAAATGAACATTTAACTTTTTTTCACAAAAAAATTTTACTTCAGCTCCAATTTGTTTTGTTTTACCAAGGGTAACAGGAGAAAATGGACCCCAAAAGTTGTTGTACAATTTGTTCCGAGTACGCTGATATCCCATATGTGGGGGTAAACCACTGTTTGGACGCATGGCAGAGCTCGGAAGGGAAGGAGCGCTATTTGACTTTTCAATGCATAATTGACTGGAATTGAGATGGGACGCCATGTTGCGTTTGGAGATTCCCTGATGTGCCTAAATATTGAAACCCCCCACAAGTGACACCATTTTGGAAATAAGCCCCCCTAAGGAACTTATCTAGATGTGTTTTGACAGCTTTGAACCCCTAAGTGTTTCACTACAGTTTATAACGCAGAGCCGTGAAAATAAAAAAATAAAAATTTTTTCACAAAAATTATTTTTTAGCCCCCAGTTTTGTATTTTCCCATGGGTAACAGGAGAAATTGGACCCGAAACGTTGCTAACCAATTTGTATTGAGAACGCCGATACCCCATATGTGGGGGGGAACCACCGTTTGGGCACATGGCAGAGCTCGGAAGGGAAGGAGCGCCATTTGGAATGCAGACTTAGATGGATTGGTCTGCAGGCGTAACGTTGCATTTGCAGAGCCCTTGATGCACCTAAACAGTACAAATCACCCACATGTGACCCCATATTGGAAACTAGACCAAAGGAACTTATCTAGTTGTGTTGAGAGAACTTTGAACCCCCAAGTGTTTCACTACAGTTTATAATGCAGAGTCATAAAATTAAAAATTATTTTTTTCCCCCAAAACCCTGACACACCCCTAACCCTATTCCCAACCGTAAATGTAATCCAAACCCTAACTTTAGCCCCAACCCTAACCCTAACTTTAGCCCCAACCCTAACCCTAACTTTAGCCCCAACCCTAACTTTAGCACCAGCCATAACCCTAACTTTAGCCGCAGCCCTAACCCTATCCCCAACCCTAGCCCTAAGCCTAGCCCTAAGCCCAACCCTAACCATAGCCCTAACCCTAAACCTAACCCTAGCCCTAACCCTAACGAGTAAAATGGAAATAAATACATTTTTTATTTTTTTTGTTTCCCTAACTAAGGGGGTGATGAAGGGGGGTTTGATTTACTTTTATAGCGTTTTTTTAGCAGATTTTTATGATTGGCAGCCATCACACACTAAAGGACGCTTTTTATTGCAAAAAATATTTTTTGCGTTACCACATTTTGAGATCTATAATTTTTCCATATTTTGGTCCACATAGTCATTTGAGGTCTTGTTTTTTGTGGGACGAGTTGATGTTTTTATTGGCACCATTTTTGGGCACGTGACGTTTTTTGATCGCTTTTTATTCCAATTTTTGTGAGGCAGAATGACCAAAAACCAGCAATTCATGAATTTCTTTGGGGTGGGGGGGGGGGGGGTTGGCGTTTATACCGTTCCATGTTTGGTAAAATGGATAAAGCAGTTTTATTCTATGGGTCAGTGCGATTACAGCGTTATTCCACTTTTTGTTCGGCGGTATGATAATAAAGCGCTGTTTTTTGTCTTTTTTTTTACGGTGTTCACTGAAGGGGTTAACTAGTGGGCCAGTGTTATAGGTCGGGTCGTTACGGACGCGGCGATACTAAACGTATACTTTTATTGTTTTATATATATATATATATATATATATATATATATATATATATATATATATATATATATATATATATATATATATATATATATATATATATATATATATATAGATAAAGAAATGTATGGGAACAAATTTTTTTCTCTTCATTTAGGATTTTTTTTATTTATTTTTTTACACATTTAATATTTTTTTTTTACTTTTGTACTTTGTCCCAGGGGGGACATCACTGTATAGTGACAGATCACTGATCTGACACTTTACAGAGCACTGTGTCAGATCAGCGATCTGACGTGCACTGCTCCTGGCTTACCAGCGCCTGCTCTGAGCAGGCACTTGGTAAGCTACCTGCCTACAGGACCCGGAAGTAGCCCCGCGGCTATTTTGGATCTGGGGCCTGCAGGGAGGAGAAGCTTGGCACAAGGTGAGCACATCGCCTTGTACAGATTGTCTCAGGTTAGCCCGCAGGGAGCCCCCTCCCTGTGCGATGCTTCCCTGTACCGCTGGAACATTGCGATCGGCCGCTCTCCCCCCGTCAGCGCAGCCGATCGCATATGATATACTATCCCATCACTGGGAATTAAGTCCCAGGTCACCTGGGATGATAGTACGTCATACGGGATTAAGGGGTTAAGAAATGAAGGTCAGTTAGTCCGAAAAATTGGGAAAACTTTGAAAGTGTCCAAGTGCAGTGGCAAAAACCATCAAGCGCTACCAAGAAACTCGCTCACATGAGGACCGCCCCAGGAAAGGAAGACCAAGAGTCACCTCTGCTTCTGAGGATAAGTTTATCCGAGTCACCAGCCTCAGAAATCGCAGGTTAACAGCAGCTCAGATTAGAGACCAGGTCAATGCCACACAGAGTTCTAGCAGCAGACACATCTCTACAACAACTGTTAAGAGGAGACTTTGTGCAGCAGGCCTTCATGGTAAAACAGCTGCTAGGAAACCACTGCTAAGGACAGGCAACAAGCAGAAGAGACTTGTTTGGGCTAAAGAACACAAGGAATGGACATTAGACCAGTGGAAATCTGTGCTTTGGTCTGAGGAGTCCAAATTTGATATCTTTGGATCCAACCACCGTGTCTTTGTGCGACACAGAAAAGGTGAACGGATGGACTCTACATGCCTGGTTCCCACCGTGAAGCATGAAGGAGGAGGTGTGATGGTGTGGGGGTGCTTTGCTTGTTATACTGTTGGGGATTTATTCAAAATTGAAGGCATACTGAACCAGCATGGCTACCACAGCGTCTTGCAGCGGCATGCTATTCTATCCGGTTTGCGTTTAGTTGGACCATTATTTATTTTTCAACAGGGCAATGACCCCAAACACACCTCCAGGCTGTGTAAGGGCTATTTGACCAAGATGGAGAGTGATGGAGTGCTACGCCATATGACCTGTGCTCTACAGTCACCAGACCTGAACCCAATCATGATGGTTTGGGGTGAGCTGGATTGCAGAGTGAAGACAAAAGGGCCAACAAGTGCTAAGCATCTCTGGGAACTCCTGCAAGATTGTTGGAAGAACATTTCCGGTGACTACCTTTTGAAGCTCATCAAGAGAATGCCAAGAGTGTGCAAAGCAGTCATCAAAGCAAAAGGTGGCTACTTTGAAGAAGTGGTGCTCGGATTAGATATTCATAATGCAGACTGCTGACAGGTTACTGATCCCTCACTGAGCTGCCCCCTAGTTTACATAATGAATACCTGTGCATACTGAAAAAAAAAAAATAAAAGCTTCTGCAGCCATCTGTGGCACCTGCTCGGCAGCATAATCACATGTTTAGTGTCCAGTTAATATCGTTTATTGATGTAATTGAGCAAGAAAAAAAAATCAATTTGAATATGGCGCCTGCACAGTAGCTGCTATAGGTGTGTATAGAGATCCAATAGCTGCTATTGCGCAGGCGGTGCCATATTGCTGGAGAAGGAAAAAAAAATTCCTCCTACAAGATGGTGCCGCCAGCATCTGCGAAATAGCAGCTTTTGGTTCTCTAAACACACTGATAGCAGCTACTCTACAGGCACGGCGGGCACCATTTTCAAATTGATTTTTTTTTTGCACAATAACAACAAGAATAGGTATTAAATGGACACTAAACATGCGATTATGCTGCAGTGCAGGTACCATGGGCGGCACCTGACTGCAGAAGGGTTTTTGCTTCAGTATGTACAGGTATTCATTATGAATACTACAGAGCAGGTCAGGGAGGGATCAGTGACCTGTCAGCAGTCTGCATTATAAATATTGTAACTAATCAGAGCACCACATGAAGACCCCCACAGTCCGCCCCAGGGCACGAGCATATCATTAACTCAAAACTGAAAATAAAGTTAAAATAAAGTTAAAAAAAACAACCACAAGATGGTTTTAATCAACCAAGGTATCATTTTAATTAGTATATAGCTGACCTGACACTGTCTGTAGGTTACTATGCACAATCCTGCTTACAGGTTCCCTATAATGCAATATGTCTGATAGGAGAGGGATATGATTGTTTTTTATATTTGTTTTTTTACAGGAGACTAGGGCTTCGATGGAATGGGCGTTTTTAGCACTGCTCACCGCTGCCGGCTTGTCATCTGACATCATTGGAGCCGCAGCTCTCTGACCGGCAGTAATAATCTTACCATCGATAAGAGCCAGTGTTTGTGCACTGTCATGCGGATGACAGTGTGGCAAACAATGGATGTTCGGCCCCCCTCATTCATCTGAATGGGGTGCGGGTTCAGGTACCGTTCTAGGTAGCCAAACCAAACTTTATTTATTTTTTTTCTTTTATGTGTTTGGCAGAACCCGAACATCCTGGGGTTCGCCCTTCACTATCAAAGAAGCCTCCCATGAATATTTTTTTCATTAAATGTGTGTACATATGTATGGTGTGAGTTTGAGTGTATTGAAATAATCTCCTGTGTGCAGCGCCGTCACTTTCTATTTCTCATTGACATCACCTCTCTGCAGACTCTCCGGGTCACTGTGCACTGCATGCTCTGGCCAAGGCTTTACCACTCAAGTCTATGGAACATCAGAACAAGGCTCTATAGGTTTTCATTGTAAAAGAGGCTTCCAGTGAGACGGCCAGACTGTAGTTAAGTGACATCCTTCAGTAGAAAAGAACGGCGCTCAACACTGGAGAGAGTAGCAGCATGCGAGTATATTAATACTCTAACATTACATGCACATATATACACATTTAATGAAAAAAGTAATAATGGGAGGCTTCTTCAAACATGTGTAAATATTAGTTGTTTATTCTAGGACACCTAACCTGTTATTTCTCATTTTTTCTTTTGGTCAACTAGACTTTGACTGTTTTCACTTTTCAGCATCTGAAACTAAAATCATTACTTTTTGTGTAACGTTTGATTAGTAGTAAGTACTTACATCCGTTCTAATTGCTTTAGGTCTTGAAATGCTCCTCTCTCAATGATGCTGATTTGGTTTTCCTCCAAGTGCCTGCAAAACAAAGCATTTCAGTCATGAAAAAAATTAAATTGCTTCTAATTACCGTATATTTAACAACCAAATACAAACTGCACATGAAAAACACTGGAAACATTTTTCCAGGTAAATATTTCAAGTTTAACTTCAAGTGAACTTTCAATAGCAAGTCTGTCGATTTCTAGCTACGTCCTCCACTTTCCTCCTCGCTTTCCATTGAGTTTCATGAGCAACAACTGTTATCTCCTATCTCAGTATTCGAAAAGTCCCAATTCACAAATGACAGATTTTACAGATGAATTGATAGTAAATGATCAGTCCAGGAGGAGAATGAAGCAGCGTTCTCTGATAAGATACATGACATTTCTTACTTCACTGGCACCTTGGTGACTCTCCAAACTATACACCTGAATCCTGAGCTGGTCAACAGTAGTAAGCTTAGGTTCATTTCACGTCATATTTATTTGTTATGGCCCAAGGATAACTGAATAATATCTAGGCGTATACTTTGATGTACATACTTTATCTGTTGTGCAGAATAGTGAAAACAGTTTTTAGGTGGGACTAAGAAGAACTCCTAAGGTAATAATCTTACCACCGATCAACCTTAGAGTCGGGGAGGTGATGTTTTTGTAACATTACGATATAGGATTTTTGTAACATTATGATATAGGCTACATCTTTGGGAGGAACATTTGATTAACTGACAAGGAACTGTCAAACCCCAGTGAATATGGCTTACTAAGGTCGACATGGTCTAAATTTTATATTATGCAAGTCTTGATTGATGGCACTTACTCACCCAGAGCAAGCACTGCCTGAACGCAGTCTGCATCCCAGCAAGTTAATGGAATTACGTCAGGAGCTACTCATTTATTAAACTTCCAGGTATATCAGTGAAGGTAGCAGTGACCGTAGACAGGATCCACACATTTGATTGCAACCAGACTAACAGTTTATGCACATTTTTGGGTTCCTGCAATGTTAGTGTGCTCGTTAAGGCATATGGATTCAGTAAGGAAGTGCGGTCAATCAAGATCAAGGGGAGTACTAAAAATGAAAATTGAGGGTGTGATGTTGCACTGATCCTTGGCCATGCTTGGCCAAGAGTATCCTGAAGCCCCCTCATTTGCATATGGATAAGAAGTCCATTTCTCAGCCACTAATACAATGACCAGTAAAGTGCTGGTATTATTTTTATAGGGGTGTGGGGGTGACAGACTCCTTATACAGCCAACTTTTCATTTGATTTAGACTTCCCTTTGTGAAAACAGACAATTGATACCAAACTCACTCATAGCAGTTTCTAGGATTTGAAAAATACGACTTTTGCATAAAAAGCAGGAAAAAATTATTACAGTACTGTGAGTCCTGCTTACCAAGCCCACATAAGCCGATTTTGTGTATACACAAAATATATTCAAATCACTGAATTAGGGAGAGTTTATCAGAACAACCAGTGTGGTCAACATTTACTACTAATCCTACTAATAATCAGCTTGTCAAATAGTATCACAGGTTGTCTCTAACCAATCTTTAAAGGGAATCTGTCACCAGGTTTTTGTCAAAGATGTGTCACTTAGAGCTGCGGCACCCAGTAAACTGCCACAATCAGAGTTCTTAGATCTAGAAATGCAGCAGAGCTGAAAAAGCTGCAACCAAACATACCAGGTTCTGCATATACATAGTCTATAGACAGTGTGCTGCTTATTACAGGAGGGGGCGGAATTGGACTAGCATGCATGCACTGCTGTAGTGTGATCACCAAATAATAAAACCTTCATTGGAAGTAAACCAACAACAGCACACAGCCTGACATGTGATACATTGTTAAAATCTCTATTTCAACCCCTACCTCAAGCTGTCACCGAATACATAGCAAAAACCTGCTGACAATTTCCTTTAAAGTAAGAAAGTATCAAAAACATTTGTTGTTACATTTTATGGAAATCACCATCTCAAAGAAGTGCAGGATGTTTTCAGTTCATATTCTTGTTTATTATTTTGCAACTTACAGTACTCGAAGATTTTTAAGACCAGCGAAATCTGTCTTCGCAATCCTTGTAATGTTATTTTTATCCAAGTCTCTAAAAAAAAAGGAAAAAAACAGCAATAATTATTATAAATATAAAATAAAACCTATATTCTGCAGTTAACTGTAGAAACATCTTTATGAAATAAAATGAAAATCAATTTTTATTAAGATAGTTATTCAGTTGTTCCAGCCACTGATGGTGGATTCATATTACATGTAAATAGTAATTTTCATGTTGGGCATTAAATACAAAAATACTTAATTCAGATTTTACCGTAAACAAATAATAGCTGAAATCACTGTATTGTCACCATCTGTAACTATAAACTTTTATAAACTGATATCGGCTACACCTAAAATAAGCTTCAAACTAAAATATTTTGATAATACAATTCTTAGCCACTCAACAATTTGGAGCAACGCAAACTGAAGTGAATCAGGAGTGACTTTTCGAAGATCAAAATGCATCGCAATTGCAGTCAACGGTAATGTATTCTATGGAAACTTCCAGTACTTACTGCCCAACATAAACCCCAACTTTACTTACAATAGATATTAAAAATGACTTAAGTAGAAAGAATTCCGCACGGAATTCATTCTAAGTTCAAAATTTCTTTAAAAGTGAGGCGCTACATATTTAGTTGGATGTTTTGGCCCAGTAATAACAGACGTTCCTGAGACACAGATTGCCTGGAATGGTGGTATTAAATATTAAGAGCAGGCAACGCACAATGTGTAACCTCAGTCACATCGTGTGTCAACATTTTAGCTAAGGAGCTGTGCAAGACTTGAAACTGAAAAGAATACTTAGGCTATTTGCACACATTGCAGATTTGACTGTGGAATTTTCTGTGCAGATTCTGCATTTCTTGGCAGAAAACGCAGGTCAGAATCTGCACCTTTTTTGGTATGTGCACACGTTGCTGATTTTTGTGCAGATTTCTTCCTTTTTTACCCCTGCAGATTTCTATTATGGAATGGATGCAGAAATGCAGCAGTTCTGCACAAAGAATTGACATGGTCCTTTTTTGGCTATGTGCACACGTTGCGGATTAGGCTTAGGAATTTCTGGTGCGGATTCTGCCTCTCCTGGCAGAAAACGCACCTGCGGATTTGTCGTGTTTTTTGTGCAGTTCCGCAGCGTTTGTGCGTTTTTGCTGCGGTTTTCTATAATGGAATGGGTACAAAAACGCTGCAGATTCACAAAAAAGTAGTGACATGCTACTTCTCTTAAACCACAGCGTTTCCGCAGCGGATTTTCCGCAAAGTGTGCACAGCATTTTTTTTCTCATTGATTTACATTGTACTGTAAATCAATTACAGATCTGCAGCGTTTCTGCACCTCAAACAACGCTGCGGATCTGCAGAGAATCTGCAACGTGTGCACATACTCTTTGAGGGTATGTGCACACGATGCAGATTTTTCCGCGGATTTTTCCGCCACGGATTTGGAAAATCCGCAGTGCAAAACCGCTGCGGTTTTCACTGCGGATTTGTGTGCAGTTTCTTCTGCGGATTCCTCTGCGGGTTTTCAATTGCACTTTCCTATTGGTGCAAGTTGAAATCCGCTGCGGAATCCGCAGAAAGAAGTGACATGCTCCTTTTTTTCCGCAGAGAATCGGCGCGGATTTTTCTGCATCATGTGCACTGCGGATTTTGTTTTCCATAGGGTTACATTGTACTGTACACCGCATGGAAAACTGCTGCGGATCCGCAGCGGTCAAATCCGCAGCAAAATCCGCATCGTGTGCACAAAGCCTGAATCTGCTGTGTTTTCCGTGCAGATTTTTCTGCACCATTAGCACAGCCTTTTTTTTGCCATTGATTTACATTGTACTGTAACTCACTTGCAGATCTGCAGCGTTTCTGCGCGGAAAAAAAAGCTGCAGATCTGCAGGAAATCTGCAACGTGTGCACATACCCTCAGTGCTGTGGTTTTGGTAAAATGTCTGGGAATTGCAACCATTTTTCTATAAAGCCTCCTCATGTTAGGGGTTCATAAGTAACTGGATAAACTACCTTTACCACAAATAAAGTGTTAATTTTTAACATTTTGTAGAGAATCCTTTGCAGGCAATGACTCCCTGAAGTCTTAAAGCCATGGATATTGCCAAGTGCTGGGCTTCCTCCTTTGTGATTCTTTGCCAGACCTTTACTGCAGCTGACTTCAGTTGTTGCTCGTTTGTGAGTCTTTCTGATGTAAGTTTTGTCTTAAGCATGTGAAATGCTGCTCCATGGAGTTGAGATCTGATGATTAAGTTGGCCATTGCAGAATATTCCACTTTATTTTCTTGAGAAACTCCTGGGTTACTTTCACAGTATGTTTTGGGTCACTGATCCATGCCTTCTCCATACTTTCTTCCTCATGTAATTCTAGTACATTTTGGTCTCAGTTTCATCTATCTAAAAAATACTTTTCCGGAACTGGGCTGGCTTCCCTTGATGTTTTTGTTGAGAAACTCTAATTTGGCCTATTTTTAAGGCTGATGAATGGTTGAACATTAGGCTGCAAAAATAGAAATCCATCAGCGAGATTGCAGAAATGTTAGGGATCTCCAAAACATCAGTTTGCTACAATGATAAAAAAAAGAAGCACACTGGTGATTTTGGCAAATCAAAGGTCTGGATGACCACGAAAGACAGCAGTGGTAGATGATCGCAGAATCCTTCCCATGGCGACGAAAAACCCCTTCACAACATCCACCCAAGTGAAGAACATTCTCCAGTAAGTAGGTGTATAAGTATCTAAGTCTATCACAGAGAATATTTAATGAGAGCAAACGCAAAGTGTTCACCACAAGGTGCAAGCCATTAAGCAGCCTTAATCCATTACTTGCCAAATGAAAATTTTTACAAGTACGGGTTTTTCAGAAAAGGGCGTCCCAATATTTAATTAAAAATGACAATGACATGATTTCCTATTTTTAAAACATTCATTTTATAAACACAACACAAAAAATTGGACCTAATTAAAAAAATTATAAAATCTTAGTTGCTAGAAGCTAAAGATTAGGCGTCCCAAAAAAAGGACATTGGTAGATAATGGGTTAAAAACAGAAAGTAATAGACTTTGCCAAAAAACATCTAAAGAAGCCAGCTCAGTTCTAGAAAAGCTTTCTTTAACCAGACGAAACCAAAATTAACCTGTACCAGAATGTTTGGAGGAAGAAATTCTGGAGAAGGTTTGGAACAGCTCATGGTCAAAACACCACATCTTATGTAAAATACGGTGGAGGCAGTGTGTTGGCAAGGGCACGGATGGATTCGTAAGCGTACAAGGCGATCCTTTCTGCTCAGATTCAACCAAATGCAGCAAGGTTGGACTTCACTTCTCAGTACAGATGGATAGTGACCAAAACATACTGCAAAAGCAACCCAGGAGTTTCTTAAGGCAAACAAGGGGAATATTCTGCAATAGAGAGTCAATCATCAGTTATCATCCCCATTAAGCAGCATTTCACATGATTAAGACAAAACATAAGGCTTTATGCATCATGGCAATGCATCACAAAGGAGGAAACCCAGCATTTGGTGACATCCATGGTATACAGACTTAAGGCAGTCATTGCCTGCCAAGAATTCTCTTCAAAGCAGTAAAAATGATCATTTTATGTATGGTAAGTAATTTGTCTAATTACTTTTGAGCTCTTGAAATGAAGAGGAGAAAAATGGTTACAATTCTTAAATGTTTCACAGGATATTTTTTTCTCAATCCCTTTAATTAAACCCAAAAGTCTACACTACAATCTCATCCGAGTTGTTTACCGGTAATTTGAAATAAAAAATAGTGGCATGCCAAGCCAAAACATTTCTGGACCTAACTATGCGTCCCCCTATGTTTCCCCCACATTATATATGGGAACCACATACGGTAACTGTAAGGTTTCTATATAGGAATATAGCTACCACTGTGCGGATGGGGAGATCACTAAAAGAGAAGCTCTGCCTGCTGGGGGTGAATGAACTGCTAGGTGCCTGCAGGGAGAGGCTACACCAGCTCATGTCCAGCATGTCTACATATACTTCTTTCATCTACTTTTATAGAATACGAGAAAACATAGGATTTGCCGACTCCCAGCTCAGCGGCCACACGCCATCTACCTGCGGTCCTGCCATCTTCATTTAGAAACATACAGCCTCCTGGGATTTGAGGTACACAATACAAGCGGACCAGTCGGTGAGCACTACTAACCTATTACTATTTATAAGATTCTCTACATACTCACTGTCCATCTCCACTTCTTAAAATCTCTATTACAGCCTAAAACCCAGCACACCCGCATCTATAGCAGCACGTGAAAGCCCGCATACTACATCGGCAACTGAATCAGTAGTAAGTACACGAATTATAGGTTTTCGCCTTGATATATGGATAATCTAGATTGATCACTATCTTGTCCATAAACAGGCGAACATACATCTTCCACATCAGGATCCTGATTGGGGCAATATACACAGAAAAGGATCCAATATTTACACTTCTCAGTATCCATCAAAAAGGATCACCATCCTATCACATCATCTATTTGTGACTAAATTAAGTCCAATCTGATAAGCACCATCATATCGCTCCAGGAGTATCGCTGAGAAGCCACACCACATTTTACCAACATCCCCTCTTTTTTCCTTTTCTTTCTAATAGGAGCATCACTTCCTCTCAAAAACACTTGGACTCCAATCTGGATTTATGCTACACTTCCAATAAGTCTTTTCTTTTCTCTTTTTTATAACCCCTGATAGCATCACAGAATCAACTAGATCCACTTTACTATATCATCTGCATATAGTAGAGCGCGGTGTTTAACATTGTTTATATGTACTTTTATAGAATAATCTGTGGTAGAACAGTCCTCAGTAAACTGTTTGATATGGAGGTTACTAGAGTCCTGTTCATTTGTGAAAAAAGTTAGCAATACAATACCTTTGTTCTTGGTTGAACAAGCAATATGCCTGCCAGTCAGAGGTCTCAAAAAGCGATCACCCAACTTATCCAGGCACAAGAGCAACAAATCATAGTATTTATTCAATAATGTATCATCTATAACAAGTAGGTCTGGCCTTAGCAATATAAAGAAGACATAGCCACTAGTGATGAGCGAGTGTGCTCCTTACTCGAGTTTTCCGAGCATACTCGAGTCTCAACCAAGTATTGCCGATGCTCAGATCCCTGAAATACAGCCAATAAACATGGCTACAGTTTAACTGTGTATGGTAGATAATCCCTGCATTTTTCTTTAAGCTGCAACATGCAGGGATTAGATCTGATCATCGCCTCCGAGCACCGGCAATACTTGGTTGAGACTCAAGCATGCTGGGAAAACTCGAGTAACGAGCACACTTAATTATCACTAATAGCCACATGAAAATGTGTAACAACTAGAGGACAACTCCCGGACACCTAATAATTAGGAACTTGTTGGAAAAACTGATTTGTAGCCTAGAAAATTAGATGTGTGAATGAGAACAGTAAAGCCGCCGTTCTGTCGTGATAAAGAGGTCACTCGCAGCACTTTACACTGAGACTCGCCTACTGTCCCTGCCTTTCTGATCACTGCTAGATTAGAAGAATTTCAATCTCAATTTTATTGGAAGAGTACTGATGAAATTGCTAAAACAAATATCCAAAAAATGGCGTTCTACAAATATTTACTTTTACTAAAATGTCCTTAAACAGCAGTTTCCATATAGCAACTAGAATGAAGGTGCACATTTGACAGATTTTTGATACAATGTTAATGTACTAGGAGTCATATTAATGTTTAATATGTCTGGCCACGTTAACACAAACACCAAACTAATTGTTCGGCAAGGAGATGTCACAGAGACAAGTAAAGGTTTGTTTCAATCTAAATGTCTGTCTTCTGTATAAGAAGCCAATTACAGCATTACATAGAGGAAATTAAATTTGACTGCTATGAATGAACGTCACGATGAATCATAAGAAGGCAGAAGGGAACAAGGATTTAAATGGAGAAATTCACGTAGGACATTCGGAGACCAGGTAGGATTAAGCTTTCAAGATGCAAATATGTCACGGTAATTTCTAGCAACCTGACATGCTTGCTTTCTGCATAATGGAAAGAAGCCCAACATGATATGAAACTGGTCAGATTACTCCGATGTCCTGGATAGATAAAACATTTGTGGATGTGCCTGGAGTATCATATTATCTCCTCCTCCCATTGTCATCCAAAACTCACTTATAGTTATATGCCTGTCAAAGACACTTTGTCCTCTTTCTAGCTGAGCAGTCCCCAGTGGCCCAACAATGATGACATAGGACACTGTTTGGAGAACGGACAATGACTCCGATTTATTTCTTAACGCTGGGCTATATATATGTCACATGAGACCCCGTGCAACAACTAAATGGACCGACCACTTTATTTGATTTAACAGATGTGTTGGTGACATATTAGTACATAAACATTACAGGTTCTACTGCAACTGTCCATGCAGCATTTTGGCAAAAATGGCTGTGGGTGAAGGAGTATGTAACAAGACCTGTCCATCACCCTCCTCCAAATATAAAACACTTCAAATGTGGTTTCTCCATGGTAGGAGGCAACTTACAGATCTAGTCATATATTCCTCCATCTTCAGCCAATTTGTGGAGGGGAGAACTGTGGTTAGTGACAAGGGCTGCACTAAACCAAAGCTGTAATACGTATATATGTATATTTAAACCAAGTAGAGGTGCTCAGCACACATATGTGCACCTTCCTAGCTACTTGTTTGCCATACTTTACCACTCCCTTGTCTGGTTCTATAAAACCAAAGGTGCCAATCAAAGGAGAAAGGAGGAGACTGAGGAAAACTAAGTAGGTGGGAAGGTGTAAAGAAATGTTTGGCTTCGCCATGATGCACCAAGCCCCTGTACTTGGCATTCAACAGTCAATCTATTATGCTGACAAACTCTTTAAGAAATTACTTTTGGACATAATATGGGTAATTGAACCAAAGCATAATGCCCAACAACTCCATGATGACTTAATTGGGCATCACAGTGGTCGGTATCCTGCTCAAAAATTGCTTTATTTCCCCTAGTAGAAAAGCAAGAAGCAAAATTGTCCCCACTGTAGAATTGCCACTACGTAATTCTACATTACTGTGGTCATGCATTGTACAGTGAGAGGCATCCACACACTATTTTTTGGAGATGTGCTTTGCCTTTAGTATGTGCAGTAGAGATAGGCTAGGTGCAAGTGGAGTCTGTGCGCTTAGCCTTCAATAAACATGGGGAGCTTTCCTCAAAATATGCGGGAATGTTGCCATAGGCGAACATTCACCTGATGGAGGCCGAAAGTATGCTCAATTTTCCTCCATCTGGCTGGTATGCGACTGCAGATCGTTTATATGTACAGGAAAGCACAATACACTGGGCTTTGCTATACAGCGTGCCACTACAAACAAGTGTATAGCAGGCTGTATAGGTTTCTTTCCAGTAAGTCCCTATGGGATGTGGATGCCGAGGGTACAGTCCTAAATGTGCACATGGAGAGCATATCTTCTGACCATGTGCCTGGACATAGTGTGGATAGGGCCTAATACAGACATTTAAAGATGAAGGTGAATCCAGAATCCAGCAGTTTATGCTATTTTACATTAGTCTCGCTCTATCTCTATATATGTATATATATATTAGTCCGGTTGTCATACATTTGTATCAGATTGAATACTAAAAAAAAAAAAACAAAGTTGTCATTTTGAATGGATCCACCCTTAAACAAAGCAGGTCAATTTAATTGGTTTCTGTTTTGCAACTGCTTTTACTCAGGGAGTCTCTAAACAGTGCAGTGCTAAAAATGATCTGGATCGATTAATGAATAACATACTGGTTGACTATCTGTTAGGATTAGCTTCCCTTAGATTTCAAAAGATAAAAAGGTTTCCATTTGCTATCCTTTTTTGGGCTTATAAAAGTTGTACCGACTTTTATTTTTTATAGGCAGACCAAAAAACTAAGCAGGTTTTGTAAGGCCCAATTCACTTTTGAAGCCACTTTGGAGGGATCTATATTAAACCATATTCCAAAAGAAATGCAATTTTAAGAACTGCACTCCTTAAACCTAACCATGGAACAAAAAAAAAAAAAAGAAAAATTATATTTTTTCCATCAAAATGCTGATGTAGCTATAAATTATTCATTTTCATAAGAAAGCCCTCATGGCAATCCCACTGCCTCCTGCTCTTGTGGCAAATTGAGCACATAGCAGGGCTCCGAAAGGTAAAAACACTATTTGAAAAATTTGAATTACATACATTTTGAATGCCATTTCCCATTTGCAGAGTCCCTGAGGTGCCAGAAAGACAGAAACCCCCTGAAACTGCCTCCATTTTGCAAACTTCAGCACTCAAGGAATTCAATTAGGGGTGTAGTGAACACTTTGAACTTACAGGTGTTTGCCAATTTTATAACATTTAATGTAAAAATTAAATTTATATCTAAAAAATGTTTCATTCTTCAATTTTTTCATTTTCACCAAGGGTAGTTGAAGAAAATGAAAAACGTAATTTGTTACTAATCTTCTTTCAAGGTGACAATACCCCACGTGTCCAGAAACTATTTGGGCACATAAGGCTCTGAAGGAAAGGAGCGTTATTTGACACTTGTACTGAAAATTTGACTTTGATAGATTATGGACACTTTGTTAAGTTTGCAAAGACCCCGAAGGAGTGCTA